>NC_141166.1:86450000-87700000 GCF_055505025.1 Bos grunniens | reverse complement strand
AGGATCAAAGCTAAATTATGCATGATCTTGCGTATGGTCAGGAATCCACAAGAAGGGAGATCTCAGGACAGAAGCATGAATTGACTAATAGAAATCCAGGATGAACTCTATGCAGTTTTGGAGGAGAATAGTCTGGGGCAGAAAAATAGAGGTGAAGTTGGAGTGTAATCAGAAGTTAACTGCTGGTAAAGCTAGATCAAAATATAGGCATGGTTGTTATAGGTCAGCAAAGCTTGGAAGCAGATTCTGAGAAGGCAGATAGAACACGTAACATAAAGGGATAATTGGTTAACTCCACTGAGCTCTATCCCTGTTTTAATGGGAATGTATGAGATTGAGGGTGAGAATCAAGGCTGTCATTTCTTTCAGTATTACCATCATCAGCATCGTTGTCACTGCTGTCACCAGAATCTCTGCTATTTATCGGTGGCTTCTTTACATTCCAGGAACTTAGAATTTACATGCATTGTTTAATTCTTTTAACAGTTATATCCTCTTAATCTGGGGCTTCCCAGGTGGTGCTCGTGGTAAAGAACCTGCCTGCCAAAGCAGGAGATATAAGAGACGTGGAGTTTGATTCCCATATTGGGAAGATCCTCTGGAGAAGGGCACAGCCATCCACTCCAATATTCTTATCTGGAGAATCCCATGGACAGAGGAGCCTGGCAGGCTACAGTACATGGGGTCACAAAGGGTTGGACACAACTGAAGCAACTTAGCACACATTCTTAATTTTATTTCATTTTCATATTAACAACAACAGCAAAACAACTAATGCTCAGAAAAGTTAGATCCCTTGCTCAAAGGCATATGGGGAGTAAATAAAGAAAGCTAGCATTCAAGATCTACTCTAGAATCTGGGTTTTTAAAAACCAGACTCTTTGTCTCCAAGGACAGAGGAGCCTGGTGGGCTACAGTCCATGGGGTCACAAAGAGTTGGACACGACAGAGCGACTAACACACTTTCTGTCTCTAATAGCATCTCTTTCCCATTAATATGAGAATGGACAATATGCAGTGGGAGCTGCATAAAATCTTATCTTACCCTTGTCTCAGGTTAGTCATGGAGTGTGATTTATAGATGAAGGGGTAGAATTTCAGGGAAAGAACTGACCGACTATAACAGCCAAACAGAGCTTGTCCTGTTTATTAGATATTATAGCCACACACTTGTATCTATAGTCTGAGTCTGTGTATGTGGAGACGAGGAAGTATTTTTAACTATGTCTCAGGCTCGGAGAGTGGAACTGGCAGGGTCCTCAGAGATTTCCTAGCCCAACTCTCTTGCTCTATTAGATGACCTCCAAACTTAATTCCATTGGCAAACAGAAGCCTCTGCCAGCCTTTCTTAACTCCAAAGCCCATAGGCCTAGAGAGTTTCTCTTTCTTAGGAGATCCATGACATCTTCCCCTGTGACTATATGAGCACTGGTTGTATTTTGTTAGGCGTTATTGTTCACAGTTCTCTCTTTTCTCATCATTATTGGGGCTGCAAGCGATCCAAGGTCAGAAGTTCTGTTCTAATTCTTTTTTTCTCAATACCTATTACCTAATACAGAGGGAGTGTAGTTACCAAAATGTATTGAATTGAATTTCATATATGACTAAGTGCCAAAATGTTAAGCAATTTGCTGAAGTCACAGCTAGATAGCAAGACCAGGAAAGATTTCTCCTGCTCATAATTTATACTACAGAACTGTGGCCCTCAGCTGGTGTGTTAGTCTCTTTCTCTTTGTATGATGTATGTAAGGGGGTGTTACTTTCTAACCATGCTCCTCTGAGTGCGCTGTTATCACTCTCAGGTAATTTTTCAGGGTTGTTTGTTTGTTTATTTATTTATTTTTTGCTGTGTGAGTACCTACATAGTGAGGATGGAATTTTAAAAATTTACTTTGCACAATATGAGCCCAAAAGCTACTTTATTGCCTTTTTTCTTTGATGAAAAGATCCGAATGCTAATTCATAAGGAGCTAAGTTGATTTCCATACAATCTTGTAGGGAACGGGTGACAAAATTAAACAAATTTGAATCTATGTAGGAGTTTTAGTGTGTTTCTGTTTTTTAGCTCTAACAACATTGAACCATCCCCTGCATAGTCTTAGAATTTAACACAAATATATTATAAATATAAATTATATAAATACAAATGCTTAAAAGCAACAACAACAACAACAATATCCACAGCCAAACCAAAAGGACCGTTTGTGTGTGTACCTAGTTTTATGTATGCTTTGTGAGTCTGGAGAAAAATGTGAAAGATCACTCTCAATTGTCTGCCTTGGAAGCAGAGTGGTGGGATTGAAGGGAATTTTAGTTGGAGATTATTGCATTTTCATTCATTTTTGTGTGGCTTCCCACAAAAATTAATAAACATTTTAAGAATTCTGAGTGACTGAACTTAACATCTGAACACATTATTTTCACTCAGGACCATCTATTCAGCTTCCTTATTGTAAGGAAGAGATGAGTTAGCTACCACAACTAAATGAGATTTGTTGTATTAATTAGTGAGCCATGACTGCATAGGACCCAGGGACAGGAGAACAAGCTAGCTTTTCTGGGAACTTTACCCAGAGGGTGAACTCTGCATTCATGAAGACTTTGGGAACTTCAGAAAAACCACCTGAGATTGACTCTTGTGCTCACTTGTTAGCACCTCACAGCCATGTTCCCTGTGGTGCCTTCCATAACTGTCCCACTACCAACTGACAAATTCTCTGATTTTCTCAGTTAAAATTCCTGAGAGGGAGAAAGAACTGATTGGCCAAGATCATCTCTTGGTGTCATACCTTAGAAAACATTGTTCTCCTTTCTAGTGTAAGTGAAGTACAAAGCTGTCTTTCTATCAGATGCCTATACACCTGGTACAACCTGTTGCCTGGGAGGTGGACTCATGTTGTAAAAGTCACGTGGATTTGGGAGGGTCAGTTCAGTTCAGTCGCTCAGTTGTGTCCGACTCTTTGCGACCCCATGGACTGCAGCATGCCAGGCTTCCCTGTCCATCACCAACTCCCAGAATTTACTTATGTCCATCGAGTTGGTGATGCCATCCAACCATCTCATCCTCTGTCCCCTTCTCCTCCTGCCTTCAATCTTTCCCAGCATCAGGGTCTTTTCAAGTGCGTCAGTTTTTCACATCAGGTGGCCTAAGTATTGGAGTTTCAGCTTCAACATCAGTCCTTCCAACGAATATTCAAGACCGATTTCCTTTAGAATGGACTGGTTGGATCTCCTTGGAGACCAAAGGGCTCTCAAGAGTCTTCTCCAACACCACAGTTCTTCAGTGCTCAGCTTTCTTTATGATCCAACTCTCACATCCATACATGACTACTGGAAAAACCATAGCTTTGACTAGATAGACCTTTGTTGGCAGAGTAATGTCTCTGCTTTTTAATATGATGTCTAGGTTGGTCATAACTTTTCTTCCAAGGAGCAAACATCTTTTAATTTTGTGGCTGCAATCACCATCTGCAGTGATTTTGGAGCCCCCTCAAAAAAGTCTGTCACTGTTTCCATTGTTTCCCCATCTATTTGCCATGAAGTGATGGGACTTGATGTCATGATCTTAGTTTTCTGCGTGTTGAGTTTTAAGCCAACTTTTTCACTCTCCTCTTTCACTTTCATCAAGAGGCTTTAGTTGTTCTTTGCTTTCTGCCGTAAGGGTGGTGTCATCTGCATATCTGAAGTTATTGATATTTCTCCCGGCAATCTTGATTCCAGCTTGTGCTTCATCCAGCCCAACATTTCTCAAGAGGGATAGGGAAGTCCTTGACTGTCACTGGCTTTTGGTAAGCCCATTCAATATTTATTTTTCTTGCCAGTTTTAACCTCTACAGAGGAATATTATTATGCGTGTGTCTCACTTATTATTTCTAGGACCATCGTTATTTCTTAGCTGCATTTCTTGCTGAACTCTCATTATATCCTACTGAGGTTGCTTTTGTGTAAGTGTGTAACCATCACTAGAATGCACATTGGCTAAAGCATGGGCTTGTGACTGCTTAATGTGGTCTCCCAGGCATCCATCTAGCCAGCAAAAGGTCTTCAGCAAGTATTATTGAAATGAATCCCAGACAACCATGAAATTCTTTGAATTTGTTAAAGCACAGCAGAGTTCCATTTCCAGGAGCCCGAGTCCCTTCCAGTGCTCATCTCTAGCTGATATTTGTATTAGTAATTCTGCAACACACCCTGGGGCCTAGCAGGTCTTCAGGGTGTTGGCATGATTTCGGGTATCTTGGAAATGGTTATGAAAAGATGGCAGTGTTGAACAAGGTGGGGCTGGGCAAGGATGAGTGAGGTGGGAGGCTGGGTAACTTGGGACTGATTGTGTAACGTGAAAGACAACTCACCCGTCTGAAAATGTAAAGTAAAAAGGAGGCGATGCAGATCTTATCTGTTTCTGTCTCTGATATGGAAAGCTCAGAAACAGCTGTCAAACCCTGCCGAGGTCTCCTCCATACACTGCCTTTGATACAAATCCTAAGGGGGTGATACCTACACAATCACAGCCTTGTTCCACATTGCACAATAAGCCTGCTATGACCTTGGACTCTCAGGCCTGTTCTGAGGGCAATGTACAGAGACACTGGAGCTGTCAGAGAAGCCCTTTTCTCTCTGAATAATTTTTAGGACACTTTTAAATGTCACCTATCAAAGCATAGCTCCTTCCCATGGTACCTAGCTTGGGAAAGTATTTTTCAGGGTGTGAAGGGTGGGTGGCATGACATGAGTGTAAAATCACAGGCTGCCTAAGGGTCAAGACTCCCCTTTGCCCCCAACCCCCAGTTATGCCAGACCAGCAAATCTGTTCTCTAGCCTGGGAGAAACATGTCAATGGCATGAAACAGTACAGAGCTTACATCTGTTTTAGCCAGAGAAATATAGAGCCAGTTCATAGTATCTTAAGCCAATGACATTCCAGAAATCCTCCTCAGGGTCCATTTAACCTATATCCCCCTCTTATAGATAGGAGAATAAAGGGGTTGGGGTATAAATAAAAAGATATGATTATTTTTAAAGATTATATGAAGTTTACTGCCAAGTAGTGGTGTTTGGAGATAGTGACCTAGATATTTTAAAAGAGAATTTACAACTTCTTTGTCTCAGCACTCTAGACAAATAAGGCAAAAGTATTACACTAGCATCAATGTTTATTTTTTTCTCAATAGCTTTGTGGTAAGGAACATAAGCATTGGTGTCATAAAAAATTAGATTTGAATCCAAACTTGAATACTTACTAGCTGTGGGGTCTTGGCTGAGTTAGTCCCTTGAGAGCCTGAGTCTTCTCATATGTAACAGGGATATTCAAGTCTCCCTGGCCTGTTTCTTGGGAGGATAAGTACACTGAAGTGAAGTACTGGGGACAGTCCATGGCATAGTGATTGCCCAACACATAGTAGTTTAGAGTAAAATTCTGTTTGGAATGTATCTTCCTAACTAGGGCCTGCTTATCTTCCTTCTCAGTCTTATCCAGGCTTTTACAGAGCTTTTGATTGATGGGAACCTACAGAGAAACACTGAGCCAGCGCTTGCTTCCTAGTGGAAACTAGATACCAGCATTGGCAGATGATCTAGGAAAACAGTGAGGTCTTACTGAAATACTGCTTTTGAACCCCTCATGGCTGGTGTCAGTGCCTCATTGTAAAATATGAAATTACCCACTCTCTTTGCCTCAGTTTGGTTTGGATGACTTAACAGATACACCCACATGTATGTCAGGCTTGGAGCTACATGTTACCACATGCCCTGTGTACCATTATAAAGAACTTTCTTTTTTTGCCATTTGAATTTGTCTTAAGTTACTTTAAGTGTTTATTGATATTGGTGTTATGACTTTATTTATCAGCTTTATGAAGTTGTGGCTTCTGTTTCTTAGTTTCACAACTTTGAACTTTTAATTGTCCAATTTTAAGCACCAACTTAGATCATTTCCAATCTTGAATTAATTAACTGGCTCTTAGTCTCTAAATTTCCTAGTATATAGATCAAGGTCTTTAAATGTGAGATGATGCATATTACTAACAACTACCTTATGTCTTTTTAATTTACTTTTTAATGGAGGATAATTGCTTTACAGAATTTTGCTGTTTTCTCTCAAACTTCAACATGAATCAGTCAGGTATACATATATCCCCTCCTTTTTGAAACTCCCTCCATATCCCTCCCCATCTATCAACCCCTCTAGGTTGATACAGAGCCCCTGTTTGAATTTCCTGAGCCATACAGCAAATTCCCATTGGCTATCTATTTTACGTATGGTAATTTAAGTTTCCATGTTACTCTTTCCATACATCTGACGCTCTCCTCCCATCTCCCCATGTCCATAAGTCTATTCTCTATGTCTGTTTCTCCATTGCTACCCTATAAATAAATTCTTCAGAACCATTTTTCTAGGTTCTGTATATGTGTTAGAATACAATATGTATCTTTCTCTTTCTGACTCACTTCTGCAGCACTATTTACAATAGCTACAACATGGAAGCAACCTAGATGCCCATCAACAACTACCTTATTTTTATGAGGGTTTGCATGGCACGGTGTCATGGTTAAGAGCACAAACACTGAAGCAGACTGTTCAGGTTCTATTCCGGAACTATCATTCACTATGTATGTGATCTAAGACAAGTTACTTAACCCTTCTGGACCTCAAGTTCCTCATCTTCATAGAATGCTTATATGGATTGAATGAGTTTGTGTATGTAAAGCACTAATAAACAGTCCCTGCATCACAAGCACTATAGAAGTGTTAACCGTTGTCATTATTGTTATGAATATGAAATAGACTGGTCCCTCTTTTCTGGGGAAGAGCACTAATCAAACTGTAATCATTATCCTGCTAGTATTCAGGTCTAGAACTTCCAAGAGGATTGTGTGATGGATCCCCCTGAAGGCAAGTAAGACTGGAGGTTAGAGCGGAGAACAGGGGAATCTTATACCCAGACCTGTGGGTTTGCTGGATACAAGGCAGCATCACATGCTGAAATGTCACTGGAATGCTGGAGAAAAGGATTCACACAAGTCACAAAAACAAGCTTGATGCATGATATATAAGCCTGTTGTGGGAAAGCTGATGGAGATGAGAAGAGTAATATGCATTGTACCAGAGACTCACAGGATGACAACAGGGGCTAGGCCTAGGAAAATTTGTGATGTGGCATGGGTGGGTTGGCTATACTGAAACAAGAAGGATCAGAGCAGTTATGATGAACTACACATTCTTTCCCCTAATAGGTTAAATTTGACATTTTCCTTAGCTAACTTGTTAGAAAGTTTTGGCACATTCCTGGGCTGGATGAAGCTCAGGCTGGAATCAAGATTTCTGGGAGAAATATCAATAACCTCAGATATGCAGATGACACCACCCCTATGGCAGAAAGTGAAGAAGAGCTAAAGAGCCTCTTGATGAAAGTGAAAGAGGAGAGTGAAAAAGTTGGCTTAAAGCTCAACATTCAGAAAACTAAGATCATGGCATCCAGTCCCATCACTTCATGGCAAATAGATGGGCAAACAATGGAAATAGTAGCTGACTTTATTTTTGGAGGCTCTAAAATCACTGCAGATAGTGACTGCAGCCATGAAATTAAAAGGTGCTTACTCCTTGGAAGGAAAGTTATGAGCAACCAAGACAGCATATTAAAAAGCAGAGACATTACTTTTCAACAAATGTCCATCTAGTCAAGGTTATGGTTTTTCCAGTAGTCATGTATGGATGTGAGAGCTGGACTATAAAGAAAGCAGAGTTGATGCTTTTGAACTGTGGTGTTGGAGAAGACTCTTGAGAGTCCCTTGGACTGCAAGGAGATCCAACAAGTCCATCCTAAAGGAATTCAGTCCTGAATATTCATTGGAAGGACTGATGTTGAAGTTGAAACTCCAATACTTTGGCTACCTGATGCAAAGAGCTGACTCATTGGTAAAGACTCTGATGCTGGAAAAGACTAAAGACGGGAGAAGGGGATGACAGAGGATGAGATGGTTGGATGGCATCACTGACTCAATGGACATGAGTTTGAGTAAACTCTAGGAGTTGGTGATAGACAGAGAGGCCTGGTGTGCTGCAGTCCCTGGGGTCACAAGAGTTGGACACAACTGAGCAGCTGAACTGAACTGAACTGAATGTATTCCTGAGACAGGAAACAGTTTCTCTTAGCTATTGTTATGACCAGGTAAATCAGGTTCTAATTTGGTCATGATGTTCATTGGGGCTGGGGGGCATCTACGACTTCTTCAAACAATAGCTTAGCAGTTGTAGATATGGAAAATTTTAAATCATATTTTCTAATACTTGGAAAATAACAAATAGCTCTTAATTCATGGAAATAATAGATTTAAGAAATGACACAAAAATTTATTTCTTGCCCATGCTACTAAAATTTAATGCATACTTTGTGCTGAGTATTATAGCAGTTTGTGTCTGTCATTTCATTTGTCCTTGGATCAACCCAGTAAAAATAAAAGAAAATAAATATGGTAACATATTATTTGGAGAAGGCAATGGCACCCCACTCTAGTACTCTTGCCTGGAAAATCCCATGGACGGAGGAGCCTGGTAGGCTGCAGTCCATGGGGTCGCTAAGGGTTGGACATGACTGAGTGACTTTACTTTCACGTTTCACTTTCATGCATTGCAGAAGGAAATGGCAACCCACTCCAGTGTTCTTGCCTGGAGAATCCCAGGGACAGGGGAGCCAGGTGGGCTGCCGTCTATGGGGTCGCACAGAGTCGGACACGACTGAAGTGACTTAGCAGCAGCAGCAGCAGCAACATATTATTAGGTTTATTTTTTCATATGATCGATGTACTGCTCAGAGAGATTATTTTATTTGCTGTATGATACCATAAACTGACTTAGGTTAGAGGTAAGTAGAATGCAGGAATTAAGTCAGTAGGAACAATTAGAAGGCTACAGTCACAGTCTAGATTAGACATAACGGAGACTTAGACCTAGGTGGAAATGCTGGAGTTGGCATATTGTCAGATCCTGGATACAGTTGAAGGTATAATATCTGACAGAATGAATGTGGGTAAGGATAGAAGCCAAAGAGTCAAGGAGGAAATGAAGTTTGTTGGCCTGAGGCAAGCAGACAGTTGAAATTGCCACAAACAAACTGTGAAAGGCTGAAGGGGAAGCAGGTTTAGAAAGTGAGAACAAGAGTTCAGTTTTGGACCTGTTAAGTTTGAGATATTGTAGTGAACATCCAAATGGAGATGTCAGGTAAATAGTTTGAAATTCAGGACAGACCTCTTTGGAGATAGAAACGTAGTATTCTGGCCCATAGATTTTTTTAAAAAAATAGAAGTATAGTTGATTTACAATCTCATGTTAGTTTCAGATGTGTAGCAAATTGATTCAGTTATATATACATATGTGTGTGTGTGTATGTATATATATTTTTTCAGGTTCTCTTCTATTCTAGGTTATTACACGCTACTGAATATAGTTCCCTGCACTATATAGTAGGTCTTTGTTGTTTATCTAGTCTTTATGTAGTAGTGTGTTCATCCCAAACTCCTAATTTATCCATAATTTTGTGGTCCATGTCTGTCAGCCTGTTCTTGTTATGTAAATAAATTCATTTGTGCCATTTTTAAGATTATACATACAAGTGATATCATATGATATTTGCCTTTCCCTGTCTGACTTACTTCACTTAGTATGATAATCTCTAGATCCATCCATGTTTCTGCATATGGCATTATTCATTCTTTTCTATGGCTGAGTAATAGATATTTTTAAAGATACAAGTCTTAAGATAGTATCTTAAGCATTAATGTAAATACAAGAAAAAAGAAGACCAAAGACAAAGTCTTTGGTGGGCCATACCTCTTACAAATTGGGAAGGAAGAGGCAGTGTTAGCAAAGGACAATGAGAAAACACATCCAGTGGAACAGGGGGGAAGAAAAGGATTGTGGTGGCCTGGAAGCCAAGTGCAAAAATGCATTAAACAGAAGAGAGGGGTTCTTCACTGTTGGTTCAGTGGTAAAGAATCCACTTTGCAGGATTAAGTGGATTAACACTGACTAAGCTGGCATGCCACAACTAGAGATCCCACATGCTGCAACTGAAACCCAAAGCAACCAAACAAATAAATAAATATTTTAAAAAAGTTTAAGAGAAGGGAGGGATTCAGTTGTGTCCAAATGCTGATATCCATCAAGATGAAGGGTGATAGCTGACCATTTAGACTTAACAACATAGGGTTCATTAGTGGTCTTGAAAGGAACTATTTGATAACGTGAGTTTGCATGAATCTTTGGGGAAGCAAGGCAGTTTGGAGTAGATTTAAGAGACGTGTGTGCATGCTAAATTGCTTTGGTTGTGTCCAACTCTTTGCAATGCCAAGGACTGGTACCCACCAGGCTCCTCTGTCCATGGGATTCTCCAGGTAAGAATACTGGAGTGGGTTTGCCATTTCCTTCTCCAGGGTTCTTCCCGACCCAGGATTGAACCAACATCTCTTATGTCTCCTGCATTGGCAGACAGGTTCTTTACCTCTAGTGCTGCCTGAGAAGTCCATATTTAAGAGACAATGGGAAGAAAATATTTGGAGGCACCAAGGGTTGGGGGGAGAGATATAGTTCTGGAAATATCAAGCCGTATATTTTCATAGACAAGGGAGGGTGCATATGAGAGCTGGAGTTTGACCCTGATATTCTATCCTAAGGCTTTCACAGATTGGACCTGTATATTCATTTTCCCTGTCTTCTAACCATCCTTGAAGACATCAGTCTTTAGTTGCATGCTGTTTCACTATTCTATCCTAAATGGAGATGTTGTGTTGTGAGTTGGCCGTGTTTTGGTGAAAGGGTGACTGTAGATCTTGATCTGACAGAAAGGTGACAACTAGTCTACTATCAAGTTTTCTTTGAGTGACGTGGGAGTAAAAATCACTTCACTAGAGAATGGAGTCTAACTGGCCATTAAAATAAGGTTGAGTGTTGTTCTATGACCTATGAGGTTATTATCAGAATATGGAGTTTGCTATCAGGGCTTTGAAGGATCAGAAGAATAAAAATTAGTGGAAAAGAATCTGAGAAAAGAAAACAGGCATCTAAAACTTTTACGTTTAATTCTGCTCCCCAAAAATAAATAAAGAGCTGGATGGTAGGCAACATATAGATACAGATCTTTATAGTGTTAGTTGCTCAGTCACGTCCGACTCGCAACTTCATGGACTGTAGCCTGCTGGGCTCCTGTGTCCATGGAATTCTCCAGGCAAGAATACTGAATGGGTAGCCATTTCTTTCTCCAAGGGATCTTCCCAATCCAGGGATTGAACCCAGGTCTCCTGCATTACAGGCAGATTTTTTACCATCTGAGTCACTAGGGAAGTCCATATATCTTTGTGTGTATATATATATGTATGTGTGTGTGTGTGTGTATGTGTGTGTGTATGTATGTTAAGGGATGAGTAGACACTCTCCAGGAAGGCAGTCATTGGGTTTGAGGATTTGACTATCTTTGTCAATATAGTTAGTGACTCATAGGCCATTAATGGGCCACTTTAGTAATTTCAGATGAAAACCACTCTTTTTTTTTTTTTTCTTTAAACAAATTTAAATTCAGAGAAGTGTTGCCCTATGTGTTTAGAGGGTCTCCAACAGATTACAATCTCTTTGGAAGAAAGACCAGGGTTTTTTTTCTCCCCTTTTATTAGTTCTAATTTACCTATTTAGGACTTCTGAATGTATTATACTTTGAGTCAACATTTTCGATCAGTCCTCTCAACATGTGATGAGTGGTAGGAGGTGGGGCAGATGGACAAAATCTGTGGCAACTGAACTGGTAATCTGATAATGGGGAACAGCTGGACAGAGATCCTTGATTGTTGTCTTGATGGTTATCAGGGAGTACCACAGGTGATTCTTAAGATTTTATTTTATTTCTTAAAATTTTATCTTGAGGATTAGTCATTGCCAAGTCTCTACATGAGGAGATTTCTCATCAAGACTGAAAGAGAGAAAGAAAAGAAAAAGAAATAAGAAGACTGAAAGAATATATGAAATGAATTGCCAGTCCAGGTTCGATGCATGACACAGGATGCTTGGGGCTGGTGCACTGGGATGACCCAGAGGGATGGTATGGGGAGGGAGGTGGGAGAGGGCTTCAGAAATACGTGTACACCTGTGGCGGATTCATGTTGATGTATGGCAAAACCAATACAATCTTGTAAAGTAATTAGCCTCCAATTAAAATAAATTAATTTATATTAAAAAAATAAATAAACATTAAAAATATAAATAAAAAAAGAAAACTCTTATATACTTACTCCAAATGGCGTTAAAACTAGGAGCAGAGTTTGGGTCATTTATTTTACAAAACAAACTTCCCAGGAAGAAAGAACTAGAGGGTGAGGGGGGAATAAGGGACCAGCAGGATGATGACATTTTCCTTCTCTTACTCTCTTAGGGGTTTGAGGGCAATGCAACCCACTCTGGTATTCTTGCCTGGAGAATCCCATGGACAGAAGAGCCTGGTGGGCTACAGCCCGTAAGGGTGTACAAAGTCAGACACAGCTGAAGCAACTTAGCACTCAGACACTATTAGCTTATTTTGGGCTTCCCTGGTACCTCAGATGGTAAAGAATCTGCCTCAGTGGGAGATCCGAATTCGATCCCTGGATCAGTAGGATATCCTGGAAAAGGGAATGGGCAATGCTGATCTGCCATGTGTGTTCTTATATTTGTGGTCTCCTCCCTTGCACTAAATTTTACAACATTTCCTAAATGAAATTAAAGTCTATGTTGTGAGTGGTCTTTTTTTCCCCCCAAGCTAAAAGCGCAGCTGGAATGCTGAATTGGTATCTGAGGAAGTTGCATCGCTCCACCTAAGACCAATTTACACCTAATTTCATTAAGCCTTTGCATCAAGTACTATGGCAATGTTTCCTTTCCCTTTCACCTTAGTAAGAAATCCACAATATAATTTGGGATGACATTGAAGTCTTTTAGGCTACATTTTACAATCTTTTAGAAAGTGGTAGCCATATAACTAAATCTGACCACTGAGATGGGGGAAAAAAAATTATTGAGTGAGGCTTCCAGGAAGTTTCAGAGAAAATTAGGGCAAACTTTTGTACTTATACTGTCTGTAATTCATTTATATTGGCTAGTATGTGGATGAGATAGATGGAGCTCCAGCAGTCATTCTAGACTATCAGTGAACCTGGAATTCACATACTGAGATGCCTGAATAGAACCCAAACCTGTATCTCTGCGGACTGCAGAGATACCAATTGACTCTGGACTGCCTAGTTCCAGAGTTCTTTTATGTGAGGAGGAAATAACCTATACTCTGTGCAAGTTATTTTTAGGTTTTCTTTTATGTGTAATTTTCTTCTTTTATTATTGCAAACCAGAAACACAGTAGCCACAAGATAGAAATCTATAAAGTTGGTTCAGGAGGTGCTACAGTTTTCCCTTTAATGGTAGATATATAAAATATAGTCTCCTGAGTATATGTATTATTACCTTACTAAGAAAACTGATTTCATGCCTTAACACCAAATATGAAAGAGTTGGCTTTTAGAATTGAGATTTTAATTTGTAACCCTACTTTCTGGGTACCTGGAGATCTTAGTTATATTCTGATTACCTTTGGAATATCTGCTGCTACTGCTAAGTCGCTTCAGTTGTGTCCAACTCTGTGCGACCCCATAGACGGCAGCCCGCCAGGCTCCCCTGTCCTTGGGATTCTCCAGGCAAGAACACTGGAGTGGTTGCCATTTCCTCCTCCAATGCATGAAAGTGAAAAGTGAAAGTGAAGTCGCTCAGTTGTGTCCGACTCCTAGGGACCCCATGGACCACAGCCTACCAGGCTCCTCCATCCATGGGATTTTCCAGGCAAGAGTACTGGAGTGGGGTGCCATTGCCTTCTCCATTGGAATATCTAGGACAACCAATAACAATATACTTTCCACATTAATCTTCTCTCATTTCTCTTATCTAATTTCCATGGGCAGTGCTGTCCAAGAGTACACCTTCAGTCAATAATTCAGTTGTTATTCACTTTTGACACTGGCCAGGTCACTAGCCACTGAAGAACTTAGCAATCCCTTGCCTCCTAGGTAGTATAAAAACTAAGTGACACAAAAAATGGGGGTTGTATATGTATATAACTGGAGACAGTGGCACACAACCCATCTAACAATCAGAGGCACAGCATTCTCTGTGTTCTGTGTGTGTTACAGATAGAATAGTATCCAACCCTGAGGGAACTGCCTATCACCAATGGAGAGTACACGAGGACCTGGATGGGTCACTGCTGAATGCACATTGAACACCCAGGAATACTGCTGGGCAATTGTCTCAGCGATGCCTTAGCTCTACTAGTGTGTAATCTTTGTACATTTTAACATATTTTGCTTCCTTTTGCATTTTCACATTGGCAACCTAAAGTTTAAAAAAGTTCTCCAGAGTTTAGCATGGAGAATGAAAGTAAAACAAAAGCTAGTGTTGAACTGGAGAAAGAATGAAATGAACTTCTTGCCCTTAAAATGACTGATGGACTGTTAAATTGCTCCATGTAGATGGCGTGCATGCACATGTGTGTGTGTGTCTGTGTGTGCATTTTATCATTGTCTTCCCATTTGTATCTGAAGGTGTTTTTTCACTTTTCTCTTCTGTATATGCCTTGCTTTTTTTCTACTTTTCTCTCAATTATCTTTTCATTAAGTTTGGATTTTATTTATATATATGAATTATTGTTTCAAAGTCTTTTCCTCTAAATTCCTCCCTCTTTTTGTGTTAACAGTTGCTGATCTTGTTTTTGCCTATCTCCTTCATATCATCTTTCTGTTCATAACATGTATCTTCATCACATCTTTCAGAGAACTGAAGTGCAATATATGTAATGGTGTGTTTTCTCTACCTGAAAACAAACAAAAGGTGATTTTTTTCAGTTCAAAATAACTGTCTGAACATATTACCTCTAATTCCTAAGTTTTAATAAAATAATGTACAAAAAATATAAAAATAACATTTTTAAGGATCTTGGAAAAGCTTGGTGGGGTGTTGTTCTCAGGCTGAAACAATTGAGGGATTTCTGTGAGAAAATAAGCAGATGGAACCAGCTCCAAAATATACAGGTTTTTTGTTTGTTTTGCTTGTTTTAGTAGAACTGTAAAGTAATCCAGGGTGAGAGAAAGTGTAGACAGGAAAAGGAGGCCATACAGAGTTTGCTGTTTAACAGCTTCATCTATACCACCTGCTTAGATTAGCTGTTTTCACTATTTGTCGGATATAAACAGAGGTACACATCACTTGCCAAGTACATCTGGTATTCCTGATACAAGAAGTTCCAAGATTGAGTACAGAGGTCTATCAAAACCGGACAGTTTTCTGCTGCATTTACAGCTGTTAGGAGGAAAGAGAAATTGATACTCTAAGAGCAATTACCAATACTTGGTAAAGAAAATCTAAATTTATGTACTCTCTTTCATGTCTCCTATGAGCACACAACCCAGTTTCTTACAATTAGAATCTTGATTTGCTGTAGTAGAAGAGATGTTTTCACTTGAACTTAGGACATAAATATAATTTCCTAATACACAAATAAATTGAGAAAAGCTAAGAGCATGAAAGAAGACCTCTACATGCAACAAAGAGAATAAAAATATTAAGGGACACTGTTCGTGATGGGAACAAATAGATAAATTAATACCTATCAAATTATTACCCCTAAGTAAATGTTTGAAGATATGATGAAATGTATCAATTCTACTTAAAAATGACAAAACAGTAACACCAACTATACCATCAGATTGCTATTTAAGGAAGTTCTCATAATTCATGAAATTTAAAGACAAAATCATTGATTTAAAACAAGATATAATAGATAAACTGAATGGACACGGTCAGTATATAATTGGTGAAATGGAAACAGAACCAAGAAATTACTCTAGAATATAATGCAAATGTGAAAGAGAAGATACAAAAGAAACATTATGTGACATAGAAAACAGGTATAGAAGTTTCATCATGAATCAAAAAGGCATTTCAAAAGATATAAAGGAGAGCAATATATGAAAATAGAAGAAAATATTCTTGAACTGAGACAGACTTTCCTTGAAATTTAAAGAAATTGTTGGATGTCAATAATGAAGAAAGCCCAGATTCTCCCTGGTGAGATTTCAAAATACCAGTGATAGAAAATTCTAAACTTCTAGAGAACAAAGTTCTAGTTCACTGTAAAGAATAGTCCTCAGACTGGCATCAGATTTCTCACCTATAGCACAGATGGTAAAAGACAAGGAAAGATTGTCTTCAAGTTCTGAGAGAATATAATGTAGAACATAGATTTCTCTTTATATTAAGTTAAACTAACATTCAACAGTAGAGGCAAAGGAAAACATGCTTTGTCATAAAAGAATCAAGAGAATTTATTACTAACAAAATAATTGTAAATGAATTACTGAAGGTATACTGTAGCATAACTTGGGGCAAAATTCTGAAACATTATCTAAAAAATATAGGGGTTAGATTGATGAAAATCAGAAATTGAAGCATGTTGAAAAATTTTGTTTTGAAAGATGAGGATTAAATATGAATATTTTTCAGGTGTAATGGTAATTATTTTAAATGTTTTTTAAGTGAAAATGATAGCACCAGATAAAAATAATTTTTTTTAATAAATCATGGATATCAGGGGAAAACAGTGAGTGGAAATGACCTGATTGTTGTAAGGCACTCCACATTCAAATCAGAGATAAAACAATAGTACCTATCACTGTTACTGTTCTAATTTATCCTGTGGAACTTAACCAATATGGTAAGTTAGACAACATGCATATTAAGAAAACAAAAAAATTGTTCATATTTGCAAAGTATATAATTGCTTACTTAGAAAATCCTGATGAAATAATTGAAAAACATTGTCACCCTCATAAGTTTAGTAAAACTCCCACATACTATATACATTGACAAAAATCAACAGCCTGAGTAATCACCAAAGAGAAACTCATAGAAAAGTATCATTTTAATAACAGCATTAAACTTTAAATTATATAAGAACTTATGATAATAAAGTATCAGTTCAGTTCAGTTGCTCAGTTGTGTCCGACTCTTTGCGACCTCATGAATCACAGCACGCCAGGCCTCCCTATCCATCACCATCTCCTGGAGTTCACTCAGACTCATGTCCATCGAGTTGGTGATGCCATCCAGCCATCTCATCCTCTGTAATCCCCTTCTCCTCCTGCCCCTAATCCCTCCCAGCTTCAGAGTCTTTTCAAATGAGTCAACTCTTCACATGAGGTGGCCAAAGTACTAGAGTTTCAGCTTTAGCATCAGTCCTTCCAATGAACAAGATTGATCTCCTTTAGAATGGACTGGTTGGATCTCCTTGCAGTCCAAGTGATTCTCAAGAGTCTTCTCCAACACCACAGTTCAAAAGCATCAATTCTTTGGTGTTCAGCTTTCTTCACAGTCCAACTCTCACATCCATACATGACCACTGGAAAAATCATAGCCTTGACTAGACGGACCTTTATTGGCAAAGTAATGTCTCTGCTTTTCAATATGTTATCTAGGTTGGTCATAACTTTCCTTCCAAGGAGTAAGTGTCTTTTAATTCCATGGCTGCAATCACCATCTGCAGTGATTTTGGAGCCCAAAAAAAATAAAGTCTGACACTGTTTCCACTCTTTCCCCATCTATTTGCCATGAGGTGATGGGACCGGATGCCATGATTTTAGTTTTCTGAGTGCTGAGCTTTAAGCCAACTTTTTCACTCTGCTCTTTCACTTTCATCAACAGGCTTTTTAGTTCCTCTTCACTTTCTGCCATAAGGGTGGTATCATCTGCATGTCTGAGGTTATTGATATTTCTCCCAGCAATCTTGATTCCAGCTTGTGCTTCTTCCAGCCCAGCGTTTCTCATGATGTACTCTGCATATAAGTTAAATAAGCAGGGTGACAATGTACAGCCTTGACGTACTCCTTTTCCTATTTGGAACCAGTCTGTTGTTCCATGTCCAGTTCTAACTGTTGCTTCCTGACCTGCATACAGGTTTCTCAAGAGGCATGTCAGGTGGTCTGGTATTCCCATCTCTTTCAGAATTTTCCACAGTTTACTGTGATCCACACAGTCAAAGGCTTTGGTATAGTCAATAAAGCAAAAATAGATGTATTTCTGGAACTCCCTTGCTTTTTCGATGATCCAGCAGATGTGGGCAATTTGATCTCTGGTTCCTCTGCATTTTCTAAAACCAGCTTGAACATCTGGAAGTTCATGATTCACGTATTGCTGAAGCCTGGCTTGGAGAATTTTGAGCATTACTTTACTAGCATGTGAGATGAGTGCAATTGTGCGGTAGTTTGAGCATTCTTTGGCATTGCCTTTCTTTGGGATTGGAATGAAAACTGACCTTTTCCAGTCCTGTGGCCACTGCTGAGTTTTCCAAATTTGCTGGCATATTGAGTGCAGCACTTTCACAGCATCATCTTTCAGGATTTGGAATAGCTCAACTAGAATTCCATCACCTCCACTAGCTTTGTTCGTAGTGATGCTTTCTAAAGCCCACTTGACTCCACATTCCAGGACATCTGGCTCTATGTGAGTGATCACGCCATCGTGATTATCTTGGTCATGAAGATCTTTTCTGTACAGTTCTTCTGTGTATTCTTGCCACCTCTTCTTGATATCTTCTGCTTCTGTTATGTCCATACCATTTCTGTCCTTTATCAAGCCCTTCTTCACATGAAATGTTCCCTTTGTATCTCTAATTTTCTTGATGAGATCTCTAGTCTTTCCCATTCTGTTGTTTTCCTCTATTTCTTTGCGTTGATTGCTGAGGAAAGCTTTCTCATCTCTTCTTGCTATTCTTTGGAACTCTGCATTCAGATACTTATATCTTTCCTTTTCTCCTTTGCTTTTCACATCTCTTCTTTTCACAGCTATTTGTAAGGCCTCCCCAGACAGCCATTTTGCTTTTTTGCATTTCTTTTCCATGGGGATGGTCTTGATCCGTGTCTCCTGTACAATGTCACGAACCTCTGTTGGTAGTTCATCAGGCACTCTATCAGATCTAGGCCCTTAAATCTATTTTTCACTTCCACTGTATAATCATACGGGATTTGATTTAGATCATACCTGAATAGTCTAGTGGTTTTCCCTACTTTCTTCAATTTAAGTCTGAATTTGGCAATAACAAGTCATGATCTGAGCCACAGTCAGCTCCCGATCTTGTTTTTGCTGACTGTATAGAGCTTCTCCATCTTTGGCTGCAAAGAATATAATCAGTCTGATTTCGGTGTTGACCATCTGGTGATGTCCATGTGTAGAGTCTTCTCTTGTGTTGTTGGAAGAGGATGTTTGCTATGACCAGTGCATTCTCTTGGCAGAACTCTATTAGCCTTTGCCCTGCTTCATTCTGTACTCCAAGGTCAAATTTTCCTGTTATTCCAGGTGTTTCTTGACTTCCTACCTTTGCATTCCAGTCCCCTATAATGAAAATGACATCTTTTTTGCGCATTAGTTCTAAAAAGTCTTGTAGGTCTTCATAGAACCTTTTAACTTCAGCTTCTTCAGTGTTACTGGTTGGGGCATAGACTTGGATTACTGTGATATTGAATGGTTTGCCTTGGAAATGAACAGAGATCATTCTGTTGTTTTTGAGATTGCATCCAAGTTCTGCATTTCTGACTCTATATTTATTATAATAAAGTATAATATTATATTAAAATCACAGATAAGAGTTAATTGAAAGATAAAACAAAATCCCCTGAGTAAATGGAAAGAAATGGTATCTGGCTGTAGGATTTAATATTATAGAAATATTGATTCTCAAATTAATCTGTGATTTCAGTTCAGCTTCAATAAACGTTTCACTGGCACTGGAGGTTTTTGTTTTTCAAAATTAAATTTTTGTATTGAGATAATTTTAAGCTAACAGAAAAATTTACAAAAATAGTACAGAATTCCTGTATATTTTTCCCTCGGGTGCCTCTTAAGTTAACATCTTAAATAACCTTAGAACTTCTGTTGAAAGTGAAAAATGAACCTTGGTGATTTCTACTAATTTAAGTCAGGAACATAGATTTTACTGATTTTTCCATTAGTATATATTTTTCTGTTACAGGATTCAATACAGGGTACCACACTGCATTTAATTGTCATCTCCCTTTGTCTCCTCTGATCTATGAAAAACTCTTATTCTTTTTTTGTCTCTGTTGGTGGAAATGTAAATTGATACAGCCATTATGGAAGACAGTATGGAGATTCCTTTAAAAACTAGGAATAAAACCACCATATGACCCAGCAATCCCACTCCTATGCATATACCCTGAGGAAACCAAAATTGAAAAAGACACATGTATCCCATTGTTCATTGCAGCATTGCTAGAATATAGAAGCAACCTAGAGATCCATTGACAGATGAATGGATAAAGAAGTTGTGGTATATATACACAATGGACTGTTACTCAGTCATAAAAAGGAACATGTTTGAGTCAGTTCGGATGAAGTGGATGACCTAGAACCTATTATACAGAGTGAAGACAGTCAGAAAGAGAAAGATAAATATCATATTCTAATGCATGTATACAGAATCTAGAAAAATGGTACTGAAGAATTTACTTACAGGGCAGCAATGGAGAAACAGACATAGAAAATAGACTTATGGACATGGGGAGATGGGAGGAGAGGGTCAGATGTATGGAAAGAGTAACATGGAAACTTACATTACCATATGTAAAATAGATAGCCAATGGGAATTTACTGTATCACTCAGGAAACTCAAACAGGGGCTATCAACCTAGAGGGGTGGGATGGGGAGGGACGTTCAAAAAGATGGGGATATATGTATACCTAAGGCTGATTCATAGGTTTGACATGAAGTTTGACATGACCTTGACACTTGTGAAGAGTTACTTATTTTGTAGACTCTCTCTCAGTCTGGATCTGGGTGAAATTTTCTCTTTAGAATGTAGTTCTGCATTATTGGAAAGGATATTACAGAAGTATCTGAGATGCGCCTTTCTCAGTTCATCATCTCAGCAGTACATGGAGTTGATACATACCACTGATGATGTTAACCTTGATCACTTGATTAAAATGGCATCTTCCAAGATTATGTACTCTTAGATAACTATTTAGCCCTTTTTAATTACAAATTTATAGAGTACAGTCTTTGAGGAGGTTATTTATAATATCTTAAACTTTACAATATCCACTAAACATTGTTTTCTAAAATTCCTTAATAAGTTCTTTAAAGTTACTTAATTACGATCATATGGCTCACACTTTTTCTTCTCCAAGACATTTGTTTGTGCTTAAATTTTCATCTATTAATTTAGCATCTTTTGGTTGGACTCTGACTGTAGTATTTGCTACTATGCCATCCTAACAGTAACTTTAAGTCTCCTTCTCTCTTTTTGTATTTATTAATTGGTATTCTTCTCTAAAGAAGATTTGTCACTTTTATTTTTTCATTTGTTTGATTTTATTTTTTTCTGTGCTGTGTCTTTGTTGGTGTAAGAGAACTTTCTCTAGTTGCAGTGAGCAGGGGCTATTCTCTAATTGTGGTGTGTGGGCTTGTCATTGTGATGGTTTCTCTTGTTCCAGAGCACAGCCTCTAGTCCTGCGAGCTTCAGCAGTTGCAGCTCATGGGCTCTAGAGCATGGGCTTGTAGTTGTGGCACAGGGGCTTAGTTACCTCACAGCATGTGGGATCTTCCCAAACTAGGGATCAAACCTGTGTCCCCTGCATTGGTTGACAGATTCTCAGCCCACTAGACCACCAGCGAAGCCCTGCTTGTTTTTATTTATATCAATATAGTTTGGGTTTATATATATATTATATTTATATATATATATATACATATATATATATATATATATATGTATATCCGATCAGATCAGATCAGTCGCTCAGTCATGTCTGACTCTTTGCGACCCCATGAATCGCAGCACGCCAGGCCTCCCTGTCCATCACCATCTCCCGGAGTTCACTGAGACTCACGTCCATCGAGTCGGTGATGCCATCCAGCCATCTCATCCTCTGTCTTCCCCTTCTACTCCTGCCCCCAATCCCTCCCAGCATCAGAGTCTTTTCCAATGAGTCAACTCTTCGCATGAGGTGGCCAAAGTACTGGAGTTTCAGCTTTAGCATCATTCCTTCCAAAGAAATCCCAGGGCTGATCTCCTTCAGAATGGACTGGTTGGATCTCCTTGCAGCCCAAGGGACTCTCAAGAGTCTTTTCCAACACCACAGTTCAAAAGCATCAATTCTTATTTATATATACATATATATATATGTATATTATTCTTTGGGTTATAATATAGTATTGTTGTTTAATCACTTTCATGTCCAACTCTTTTGAGATCCCATGGACTATAGCCCTCCAGGATCCTCTGTCCATGAGATTTCCCAGGCAAGAATGCTGGAGTGGGTTTCCTTTTCCTCCTCAGGGGATCTTTCCCACCCAGGGATCGAACCTGCATCTCCTGCATTGGCAGGCAGATTCTTTACCACTGAGGCACCAGGGAAATCCATAATTACAGTATTACCATTATTTATTTTTTTCCTCAAGGCATTCCACATAGACCACTGAAAATTTTCAGATTGGTTCTTAGGGCTTTTTGAAATGTCACTGTTTTTGTTTTTTAATCACTTTCTTATCTCCTGGCACCACAAGATGATTTGGGTTTATATTTTATTTTACCTGCCTCAAAGGCTTCCCAAGTAGCACAGTGGTAAAGAATCCACGTGTCAGTGCAGGAGTGCAAGAGAGGTGGGTTTGATCTCTGAATCAGGAATATTCCCTGGAGAGGAAATCACAACCCACTCCAGTATTCTTGCCTGGGAAATCCCATGGACAGAGGAGCCTGGCAGATTACTGTCCATGGGGTTGCAAAGAGTCAGACATGATTGAGCACATACAGCAGATTTACCTGCTAAACCAGTTCTCCAGAGAACCCTATTTGTGTGTGTGTGTGGTTTACTTCTTTGTTTGTTTTTGGTTTTAGTTTAGCAGAATGGTATTTAGAAACCAAGATCCGGGTGCCAAGTATGCTCATTGTCATTGGGATGTCACTGCTTGTAAGCCCCTGAGCTGCTGCTGCTAAGTCGCTTCAGTCATGTCCGACTCTATGCGACCCCATAGACGGCAGACCACCAGGCTCCCCTGTCCCTGGGATGCTCAAGGCAAGAACACTGGAGTGGGTTGCCATTTCCTTCTCCAATGCATGAAAGTGAAAAGTGAAAGTGAAGTCGCTCAGTCGTGTCCGACTCTTAGCGACCCCATGAACTGCAGCCCACCAGGCTCCTCAGTCCATGGGATTTTCCAGGCAAGAGTACTGGAGTGGGTTGCCATTGCCCCTGAGCTAGTACACACAAATACACTCAAAGACACATACTTATGTATATACCCTTTGTCTATCTATCTATCCATCTATCTACCCATCTACCTATCTATGTACCCATCTAGCTATCAATATTTTTAACAACACATCTATATTGATACCTCTGCCTTATATCCTCCACCACAGGTTCATTCTGGTCTTTGTTCATTTTTAAACTGTTACTACTTATTCTAACTCTGGTTATCTACAGTACCTTTACTTATTTGTTCACCTCAAGTATACCAACAAAGTAGAATTAGAATTTCTAATGCATATCCCCATAAAAAACAATTTAACAAGTACAGTGCAGTATTTGAGTACAGTTTTTTCATCTTTAGCTTTATTGTATCAAATACCATTTTATAAAGTTACTTAATCATCTTTTTCTTCTTATTTATTTTAATATTATTGTGTGATTTATTTGTAATGCAGTTAGATACATTTGTTACAGTTTTCACTCCATCTTTCTCCTCCCTCCCACACACATTATGTATGATTGACTTAATTTTTAAAACTTCATGTGCAGTGAGTTTCACACTTTGAGGTTTATAGCTCTCTGACAAATGCACAAAATCATGTATCCACCACCACAGTTCCTCCCAGATTTCCTTGTGCATACACCCTTCTCCCCAACCCCTACCTGAGCTACTACATCTGCCTTTTCCAGAGTGACACATAAATGGAATCATGTACTATGTTGCCATTTTGGTTTGCGTTCTGTAACTCAGTAAAAGGTATTGATGATTCAGTAGGTTGCATGAATTAATAGTTTGCTACTGTTTTTACTACTGTATAATAGTCTGTTATCCCTGGAGAAGGGCATGACAACCCACTCCAGTATTTTTGCCTGGAGAATCCCTATGGACAGAGGAGCCTGGTGGACTACAGTCCATAGGGTCTCAAAGAGTCGGACATGACTGGAGTGACTTAGCATGCACGCACACAATAGTCTATTGCATGAATATTCTACAAGTTGTTTGTGCACCATTGAAAGAGATGTTTTCCCCCTAGTTTTTGGTGTTTGGGGTTTCCCTGGTGGCTCAGATGGTAAAGCATCTGCCTGCAATGTGGGAGACCCTGGTTCGATCCCTGGGTCAAGAAGATCCCCTGGAGAAAAAATGCAACCCACTCCAGTACTCTTGCCTGGAAAATTTCATGGATGGAGGAGCCTGGTGGGCTATAGTCCATGGAGTTGCAAAGAGTGACTTCACTTCACTGACTTTTGGTGTTTATGAAACAAATAAATTCCTGTTAATATTGTATACAGCTTTTTATATGTGCAAGTTTTTATTTCTTGTAGAGAGTCAGATACAACTAAAGTGACTTAGCAGCATCAGCAGCAGGTCTTTGATGGTTTCAAAAAGACTAATGAACTTGAAATTAACCTGGCTGTTTTTCATTGCAAATGTGGGCATGATCTATAACCTCTATGTCTTAGGTGAAAGCTGAAATGACCCCATTTTAGATGTGTAGGAAACCAGAATAACTGATTCCCAGTAAAAGAAAAATACTATGCAAAAAAAAAAAAAAAAAATCAAAAGAGTAACAATAGGCAAGATTTTCCTTCTAAACATATTATGATTTACCTTATTATATTTAAATAATAGTTTACTGTATTATATAGCTCTGTCAGTTGAAACAATGAGATTTGGTAGAGAAATAAGCACTGCAAATCAATGGAACAGAATTGATTTTCCAGAAACAGACTCTATAAATATGCTAATGTGAGTGTGTGTGTCAGTCGCTCAATCGTGTCCGACTCTGCAGCCCCATGGACTGTACACCCATCAGGCTCCTCTGTCAGGTTGCCATCTCCTTCTACAACTATGTTATTAGTATATGACAAAGGAGATGGCTAAAATCTAGAGACAAATATTACTTATTAAAGACTTAGGGACAATTGTCAATCCATTAGAACAATAAGTTAATTTTCTGTGTCATAACTTTAACAACAATCATGTCCAAATATACTAAGGATATAAACATAAGGAAAATTAAAAAAGAAGGTATCATATATATGAAATTATACAGTGTTTTTGTAATCTTGGAATGGAAACACTAAGGAAGACACAGAACTCAGACACTGCAAAGAAAAGACTGAACATTTCAATCAACTAAAAATAAATATTTATTAAAATGTCTAATAACATAAAACATCATAAATAGAGCTTAAAAAAACAGTAATAGGACAGGAGAAAATATTTGTTTATATTTACTTTCTCTGTCAGTTCAGTTCAGTCGCTCAGTCATGTCCGACTCTTTGAGACCCCATGAATCGCAGCACACCAGGCCTTCCTGTCCATCACCAACTCCTGGAGTTTACCCAAACTCATGTCCATCGAGTCGGTGATGCCATCCAGCCATCTCATCCTCTGTTGTCCTCTTCTCCTCCTGCCCCCAATCCCTCCCAGCATCAGGGTCTTTTCCAATGAGTCAACTCTTCGCATGAGGTGCCCAAAGTATTGGAGTTTCAGCCTCAGCATCAGTCCTTCCAATGAACACAGAGGACTGGTCTCCTTTAGGATGGACTGGTTGGATGTCCTTGCAGTCTAAGAACTCACAAGAGTCTTCTCCAACACCATAGTTCAAAAGCATCAATTCTTCGGTGCTCAGCTTTCTTTATAGTCCAAGTCTCACATCCATACATGACCACTGGAAAAACCATAACCTTGACTAGCCGGACCTTTGTTGGCAAAGTAATACCTCTGCTTTTTAATATGCTATCAAGGTTGGTCATAACTTTCCTTCCAAGTAGTAAGCATCTTTTAATCCCATGGCTGTAATCAACATCTACAGTGATTTTGGATCCCAGAAAAATAAAGTCTGACACTGTTTCCACTGTTTCTCCATCTATTTCCCATGAAGTGATGGGACCAGATGCCATGATCTTAGTTTTATGAAAGTTGAGCTTTAAGCCAAATTTTTCACTCTCCACTTTCACTTTCATCAAGAGGCTTTTTAGTCCCCCTTCACTTTCTGCCATAAGGGTGGTGTCATCTGCATATCTGAGGTTATTGATATTTCTCCAGGCAATCTTGATTCCAGCTTGTGATCCTTCCAGCCCAACATTTCTCATGATGTACTCTGCATATAAGTTAAATAAGCAGGGTGACAATATACAGCCTTGAAGTCCTCCTTTTCCTATTTGGAACCAGTCTGTTGTTCCGTGTCCAGTTCTAACAGTTGCTTCCTGACCTGCATACAGGTTTCTCAAGAGGCATGTCAGATGGTCTGGTATTCCCATATCTTTCAGAATTTTCCAGAGTTTATTGTGATCCACACAGTCAAAGGCTTTGGCATAGTCAATAAAGCAAAAATAGATGTTTTTCTGGAACTCTCTTGCTTTTTCAATGATCCAGCAGATGTGGGCAATTTGATCTCTGGTTCCTCTGCCTTTTCTAAAACCAGCTTGAACATCTGAAAGTTCATGGTTCATGTATTGCTGAAGCCTGGCTTGGAGAAATTTGAGCATTACTTTACTAGCATGTGAGATGAGTCCAACTGTGCGGTAGTTTGAGCATTCTTTGGCATTGCCTTTCTTTGGGATTGGAATGAAAACTGACCTTTTCCAGTGCTGTGGCCACTGCTGAGTTTTCCACATTTGCTGGCATATTGAGTGCAGCACTTTCACAGCATCATCTTTCAGGATTTGGAATAGCTCAACTGGAATTCCATCACCTCCACTAGCTTTGTTTGTAATGATGCTTTCTAAGGCCCACTTGACTTCACATTCCAGGATGTCTGGCTCTAGGTGAGTGATCACACCATCGTGATTATCTTGGTCATGAAGATCTTTTTTGTACAGTTCTTCTGTGTATTCTTGCCACCTCTTCTTAATATCTTCTACTTCTGTTAGGTCCATACCATTCCTGTCCTTTATCAAGCCCTTCTTCGCATGAAATGTTCCCTTTGTATCTCTAATTTTCTTGATGAGATCACTAGTCTTTCCCATTCTGTTGTTTTCCTCTATTTCTTTGCATTGATTGCTGAGGAAAGCTTTCTCATCTCTTCTTGTTATTCTTGGAACTCTGCATTCAGATGCTTATATCTTTCCTTTTCTCCTTTGCTTTTTGCTTCTCTTCTTTTCACAGCTATTTGTAAGGGCTTCCCTTGTGGCTCAGCTGGTAAAGAATACGCCCACTGTGTGGGAGACCTGGGTTTGATCTCTGGGTTGGGAAGATCCCCTCGAGTAGGGAACGGCTACCCTCTCTAGCTTTCTGGCCTGGAGAATTCCATGGACTGTATAGTCCATGAGGTCTTAAAAAAGTCGGACATGACTGATCAACTTTCACTTTCTCTATAGCACTTCACACTAAATACTATCAGTATTCAATAGCTAAATAAAGTTATTGGAAAGATTAAAACTGACAACTCACAGAAGAATTGAAATGATCAATAAACAAAAGCTAAGATGCTCAACTTAGCAATCAGAAAACAACAACAATGATAGTAAGATACTATTTTTCATAACAATGGCAATTTTTAAGCAAGTTTGTAAACAATTCCTATTGATGACAGTGAAAGGAATTGAGAATTTTTATGTTTTGTTGATGAGAAAATATGTTTTAAATGCCTACTACCTAGACAGCATTCTGGAGAAGGCAATGGCACCCCACTCCACTACTCTTGCCTGGAAAACTCCATGGATGCAGGAGCCTGGTAGGCTGCAGTCCATGGGGTCACTAGAAGTTGGACACGACTGAGCAACTTCACTTTCACTTTTCACTTTCATGCATTGGAGAAGGAAATGGCAATCCACTCCAGTGTTCTTATCTGGAGAATCCAAGGGACTGGGGAGCTTGGTGGGCTGCCATCTCTGGGATCGCACAGAGTCGGACACGACTGAAGCGACTTAGCAGCAGCAGCAACCTAGACAGCATATTAAAAAGCAGAGATATTACTTTGCCAACAAAGGTCCATCTAGTCAAAGCTATGGTTTTTCCAGTAGTCATGTATGGATGTGAGAGTTGGACTGTGAAGAAAGCTGAGCGCCGAAGAATTGATGCTTTTGAACTGTGGTGTTGGAAAAGACATTTGCAAGTCCCTTGGACTGCAAGGAGATCCAAACAGTCCATCCTACAGGAGGCCAGTCCTGGGTGTTCACTGGAAGGACTGATGTTGAAGCTGAAGCTCCAGTACTGTGGCCACCTGATGTGAAGAACTGACTCATTGGAAAAGACCCTGATGCTGGGAAAGATTGAGGGCAGGAGGAGAAGGGGATGACAGAGAATGAGAAGGTTGGATGGCATCACTGACTCAATGGACATGAGTTTGGGTAAGCTCCGGGAGTTGGTGATGGACAGGGAGGCCTGGCGTGCTGCAGTCCGTGGGGTCACAAAGAGTCAGACACGACTGAGCCACTGAACCCCCACTACTACTAAGCAGGCTAACTGAGCAGCCTTTCAAACTTAAGCACGTTAAAAAAAAATAAAAGCCTAATTCCTTTGTTACAGGAACCAAATCCTCTTTAAGCTTGCTTATTAAACTTAAGCAAATTATTAACTCTTCCAACTGAAAAATTCACTTGGAAGGAACTCAGCTTTGAATGAGGCTGGATCAGTAAGCACCTATTTCCTACTGTCTCTCAGTTCTCCCTTCTGTCCTGTAGTTGCCTCCCCCTGTGATACTGAGATGGTGTTATGAGAGCTGAATCATGTGCTAAAAATTCATACGTTGAAGTCCTAATGCCCAGTACCTCAGAATAAAACAATATTTGGGGACAGGATTTTGAAAAATTAATTTTAAATAGGTCCTCAGGCTGTGCCCTAACCCAATGTAACTAGTATATTTATAAGAAGAGGGGATTTGAACATGAAGACTCAGAGAGAAGTTGGCTATCAATAAGCCAAGGAGAGAGGCTTTGAACAGACCTTCTTAGGAATCAACACTACAGAGACCTTCGTCTTGTGCTTCTAGCCTCCAGAACTATTAGAAAATAAATTTCTGAGGTTTAAGTCACTCAATCTGTGACTTTGTTACAGTAACCCTAGAAAACTAATACAGGTGAAATCCAACATCTCCCAGGGCTCCTTTTTCTCCTGTATATGTACAATAAGTATCTCAGAATTCCCATCAGAATCGCTGAGTTTCATTTGGGTTGGAACAGTTTTAAGACATATGCCATCCTATAAATGCATCACTGTTGTGATCAGAGGTTTAAATGTGCTCATTGCTTCAGCCGAGTCCTAAGCTCCACTTCTACTGAAGCCTACTGCCCCAGTACCAAAAGAGCCTGAATGGAATATGAGGCTACTACCATGAGGGAGATAGGACTGGATGCCACATGTCTTCTCTGTTCTTTGACCTACAACTTTTCTTCTCACTAACTGAAGGAAACACTGGCATGTGTGTTCAAAGGAACCATATGAGCTTTTTATTATGCCATCTTTGTTATAGCGAAAAATTAGAGTCAATCTCAATGCCTGCCAGTAAAATAATGACTGGTTAATCTGTGATAAAAGCATAGAATGGATTAGCAAGCCTTCTATGCTAATGTTTAAAAGAATGAATTATTTTTACATGGTTTGAAATGGAAAGATCTGCATGACCAAAATGGGAAATGGGAGTTCTGAACAATATCTATAGAATGATAAAAGTTACCAAAAAAAAGTCAACAAATCGCATTCTTGTGTGGACATATAAGGCTTTCCAGGAGGCCCAGAGGTAAAGAAATCACATGAAATATAAGAGATATAAGAGGTGTAAGTTTGACTCCTCGTTTAGGAAGATCCCCTGTAGAAGGAAATGGCAACCCACTCCAGATTCTTGCCTGGAAAATTCCATGGACAGAGGAGCCTGGCAGGCTACAGTTGATGGGGTTGCAAAGAGTTGGACACAACTGAAGTGACTTAATATGCATGCATGTGGACATATAAATGTGATACAATTTTTTTTTAATGGCTAGGAGGACACCCAGCTAACTGTCAACAGGGGTTATGTCAGAGCAAGAGTTGAAGATAGGATTAGGAGGATTAATTATGAAAATTTTGCTTTATTTGTGATTATTCCTATTTATGAGGATGCATGAAAGTAATTAGTATTTATAGAACTAAAAAAAATGAATAAGTGCTTAGTATCATAACTGGAATATAGTGAGCACTTAGTAAATGTTAGTAGTTATTATTAAGAACAAGTGAAACTTTTCAAATCAGATTCCTCCAGATGCATGTAAATTAGACCAGGGAAAGGACCAGGTGCTTGGCAAGAGGGCCAGGCAACAAGATGACATATACATGTTACATGTACAAGTACGGATTTAAGTGTACAAATGTAGAAAGTCACTCACCATGCTGGTACCTGTGATTACAATTGGGAGCTCATGGACTACAGAAGGGATGAAGTTGGCCTCCATTTTTATTTCACCTATTATGTTCTTTTAACTTTTCATAAGCATGTATTGTTTTGGTCCTATCTGAAGTAATAAAAATTATACTTATGTAATCTCCAGTTTGCTTCTATAATCTATGTCCTCATTTGCTTAAAAACTTATCCCAGCAAGGAAGAGCAATTTGCAAAAGCATTAATTGGAGCCCTGTTTGTGTTCTTGTATTCTGGGCTATTGAGAGAGAATGAGGATTGTTTGTCAAAGCAAGACCAGCTGGGATTCTCTGGCTGACTCCCAGGCGCAACTGTGAAGACACGGATCCTGGGTGCTCTCCCACCTCGTCAGGAGCAGCGCTTCTCCTGTCTGCTCTTGGCACCCCGCAGCATCCTGTGCCCCGCTAAGGTGTTAACTGACAACTGACAGATTTTACTAAGAGCCTACTCTTCTCAGTAGTATTTTCATTTTAAAAGTTAACTTCAAAACTAAAAAAAAAAAGGAAAGAAAAAACTTCTAAGATTCAAGGCATAAAGTTTCTTCATGATAAAATAGCCCCAAAATATGATCACCACTCTCCCATCCTTGAAGCAAATAAATTGTCTCCTGACCCTTGAGTTCCCATTAGCTACCATACAGTGTTTATCAGTTTTTATGCAAAATTTTCAATAGAACAAGTCTTTGTCTCTTCTGCTAACTTCTAGATTACTACAGTGTAATCTGGCTTTATCTTTTCTCCTGAAACTGCTTTTTAAGGTCACCATCATTAAGATCTAATCACCAATCCAAGGGACTTAAATTTAATTCAGTACTCTCCAGGAGAGTGGTGCTGTGGCACTTTTCATAATTTTTAATTTGTTTGTTTCTCTTCCTTGATGGAGAGCTTCTCTTTGTCTGAATCTTGTCTCATTCATCCTCATATCATAGCTGTCTTTTACACTGTTTAGCCCATGATCATGCTGATCACAGATATCCACTTACTCCCTGATAACCATTGAAAGACTGGATGATTTGGAAGGCCCAGTGGTGGTCACACAGCAGGAGAGAATAAAATATATGCAAAAGCATGCCAGGCAGTGAGAGTATTAGACTGGGGGAGGTATCTTATCTGGTTAATTCTTTTAGCAATCCTTCAGGGATGCCATATGCCCACTCTTCAGATTGGCTCTGATTATAAGAATTAGAATTCTGAAGGTATAGCTTGGTGCCAGGACTGGAATGATGTTTGGTTGAAAGAGAGGAGTGGCATCTCCATCATGACATTGGGTAAAGCATGGGAATAAGAAGAGGAGAGAGTCATTCTAATATTAGAGCAAGAATGTAATTCCAGTGCCCAAAGTTTAAGTCATACATTATTTAAAAAAATAATTTATTTAGCTGTACTGTAATTAGTTGAGGGATGTGGGATCTAGATCCTTGACTAGGGATCAGAATCCAGGCACCCTGTGTTGAGAGTACAGAGTCTTACTGGACTACCAGGATGTATGCATGCTAAATCACTTCAGACATGTCTGATTCTTTGTGACCCTCTGGACTATACCCTGCCAGGCTCCTCTGTCCATGGGATTTTCCAGGCAAGAATACTGGAGTAGGTTGCTATGCCCTCCCCCAGATGATCTTCCCGATCCAGGGATCAAACACACATCTCTATGTTTCCTGCATTGGCAGGTGGGTTCTTTACTACTAGCACCATCTGGGAAGTCCTATGAAAGTCCCTAAATTGTACATTGTTCTTATTCCTAAACCCCAACAACACAGACCAGGCCACTTCCATACTGTAAATGGAATTGAAGATGGCTTTTAGTCACTTTTAATGACATCTCCAAGCAAGTCCGGAGCTCTGCTGAAGAGATAGGTACAGGATCTCAGTTTTGAATGTGAGTTTTCAAAATGCTGTGGTGAAAAATAATACTTCTGATTATGATCCCACCTCTCACACATCTCCTACATTTATTGCCCCAGGCTCTTTTTGCTTTAGTCTTACTGTGGTGCAGACCATGTTTTGGCAGGTGCTAGTGAGGGATAAAGCAGAAATAGATGTTTTTCTGGAACTCTCTTGCTTTTTGATGATCCAGCAGATGTTGGCAATTTGATCTCTGGTTCCTCTGCATTTTCTAAAACCAGCTTAAACATCTGGAAGTTCATAGTTCACGTATTGCTGAAGCCAGGCTTGGAGAATTTTGAGCATTACTTTACTAGCGTGTGAAATGAGTGCAATTGTGCAGTAGTTTGAGCATTCTTTTGCATTGCCTTTCTTTGGGATTGGAATGAAAACTGACCTTTTCCAGTCCTGTGGCCACTGCTGAGTTTTCCAAATTTGCTGGCATATTGAGTGCAGCATTTTCACAGCATCATCTTTTAGGATTTGAAATAGCTCAACTGGAATTCCATGACCTCCACTAGCTTTGTTTGTAGTGATGCTTCCTAAGGCCCACTTGACTTCACATTCCAGGATGTCTGGCTCTAGGTGAGTGATCACACCATCGTGATTATCTGGGTCGTGGAAATCTTTTTTGTACAGTTCTGTATATTCTTGCCACCTTTTCTTAATATCTTCTGCTTCTGTTAGGTCCATACCATTTCTGTCCTTTATTGAGCCCATCTTTGCATGAAATGTTCCCTTGGTATCTCTAATTTTCTTGATGAGATCTCTAGTCTTTCCCATTCTGTTGTTTCCCTCTATTTCTTTGCATTGATCACTGAGCAAGGCTTTCGTATCTCTCCTTGCTATTCTTTGGAACTCTGCATTCAAACGGGTATATCTTTCCTTTTCCCTTTGCTTTTTTTTTTTCCTTAATTTTTTATTCCTTTATTTCTCATGTGTTCCCCATCCTGAACCCTCCTCCCTCCTCCCTCCCCATACCATCCCTCTGGGTCGTCCCAGTGCACCAGCCCCAAGCATCCAGCATCGTGCATTGAACCTGGACTGGCATCTCGTTTCATACATGACATTTCACATGTTTCAATGCCATTCTCCCAAATCTTCCCACCCTCTCCCTCTCCCACAGAGTCCATAAGCCTGTTCTATACATCAGTGTCTCTTTCGCTGTCTCGTATACAGGGTTATCGTTACCATCTTTCTAAATTCCATATATATGCGTTAGTATACTGTATTGGTGTTTTTCCTTCTGGCTTACTTCACTCTGTATAATAGGCTCCAGTTTCATCCACCTCATTAGAACTGATTCAAATGTATTCTTTTTAATGGCTGAGTAATTCTCCATTGTGTATATGTACCACTGCTTTCTTATCCATTCATCTGCTGATGGACATCTAGGTTGCTTCCATGTCCTGGCTATTATAAACAGTGCTGCAATGAACATTGGGGTACACGTGTCTCTTTCCCTTCTGGTTTCCTCAGTGTGTATGCCCAGCAGTGGGATTGCTGGATCATAAGGCAGTTCTATTTCCAGTTTTTTAAGGAATCTCCACACTGTTCTCCATAGTGGCTGTACTAGTTTGCATTCCCACCAACAGTGTCAGAGGGTTCCCTTTTCTCCACACCCTTTCCAGCATTTATTGCTTGTAGACTTTTGGATCGCAGCCATTCTGACTGGTGTGAAATGGTATCTCATAGTGGTTTTGATTTGCATTTCTCTGATAATGAGTGATGTTGAGCATCTTTTCATGTGTTTGTTAGCCATCTGTATGTCTTCTTTGGAGAAATGTCTATTTAGATCTTTGGCCCATTTTTTGATTGGGTCATTTATTTTTCTGGAGTTGAGCTGTAGGAGTTGCTTGTATATTTTTGAGATTAGTTGTTTGTTGGTTGCTTCATTTGCTATTATTTTCTCCCATTCTGAAGGCTGTCTTTTCACTTTGCTAATAGTTTCCTTTGATGTGCAGAAGCTTTTAAGTTTAATTAGGTCCCATTTGTTTATTTTTGCTTTTATTTCCAATATTCTGGGAGGTGGGTCATAGAGGATCCTGCTGTGATGTATGTCAGAGAGTGTTTTGCCTATGTTCTCCTCTAGGAGTTTTATAGTTTCTGGTCTTACGTTGAGATCTTTAATCCATTTTGAGTTTATTTTTGTGTATGGTGTTAGAAAGTGTTCTAGTTTCATTCTTTTACAAGTGGTTGACCAGATTTCCCAGCACCACTTGTTAAAGAGATTGTCTTTAATCCATTGTATATTCTTGCCTCCTTTGTCAAAGATAAGGTGTCCATACGTGCGTGGATTTATCTCTGGGCTTTCTATTTTGTTCCATTGATCTATATTTCTGTCTTTGTGCCAGTACCATACTGTCTTGATAACTGTGGCTTTGTAGTAGAGCCTGAAGTCAGGTAGGTTGATTCCTCCAGTTCCATTTTTCTTTCTCAAGATCGCTTTGGCTATTCGAGGTTTTTTGTATTTCCATACAAATTGTGAAATTATTTGTTCTAGCTCTGTGAAGAATACTGTTGGTAGCTTGATAGGGATTGCATTGAATCTATAAATCGCTTTGGGTAGTATACTCATTTTTACTATATTGATTCTTCCAATCCATGAACATGGTATATTTCTCCATCTATTAGTGTCCTCTTTGATTTCTTTCACCAGTGTTTTATAGTTTTCTATATATAGGTCTTTAGTTTCTTTAGGTAGATATATTCCTAAGTATTTTATTCTTTTCGTTGCAATGGTGAATGGAATTGTTTCCTTAATTTCTCTTTCTGTTTTCTCATTAGTAGTGTATAGGAATGCAAGGGATTTCTGTGTGTTGATTGTATATCCTGCAACTTTACTATAATCATTGATTAGTTCTAGTAATTTTCTGGTGGAGTCTTTAGGGTTTTCTATGTAGAGGATCATGTCATCTGCAAATAGTGAGAGTTTTACTTCTTCTTTTCCAATTTGGATTCCTTTTATTTCTTTTTCTGCTCTGATTGCTGTGGCCAAAACTTCCAAAACTATGTTGAATAGTAATGGTGAAAGTGGGCACCCTTGTCTTGTTCCTGACTTTAGAGGAAATGCTTTCAATTTTTCACCATTGAGGATAATGTTTGCTGTGGGTTTGTCATATATAGCTTTTATTATGTTGAGGTATGTTCCTTCTATTCCTGCTTTCTGGAGAGTTTTTATCATAAATGGGTGTTGAATTTTGTCAAAGGCTTTCTCTGCATCTATTGAGATAATCATATGGTTTTTGTTTTTCAATTTGTTAATGTGGTGTATTACATTGACTGATTTGCGGATATTGAAGAATCCTTGCATCCCTGGGATAAAGCCCACTTGGTCATGGTGTATGATCTTTTTAATGTGTTGTTGGATTCTGATTGCTAGAATTTTGTTTAGGATTTTTGCATCTATATTCATCAGTGATATTGGCCTGTAGTTTTCTTTTTTTGTGGCATCTTTGTCAGGTTTTGGTATTATGGTGATGGTGGCCTCATAGAATGAGTTTGGAAGTTTACCTTCCTCTGCAATTTTCTGGAAGAGTTTGAGCAGGATAGGTGTTAGCTCTTCTCTAAATTTTTGGTAGAATTCAGCTGTGAAGCCGTCTGGACCTGGGCTTTTGTTTGCTGGAAGATTTTTGATTACAGTTTCAATTTCCGTGCTTGTGATGGGTCTGTTAAGGTTTTCTATTTCTTCCTGGTCGAGTTTTGGAAAGTTGTACTTTTCTAAGAATTTGTCCATTTCTTCCTCGTTGTCCATTTTATTGGCATATAATTGTTGATAATAGTCTCTTATGATCCTTTGTATTTCTGTGTTGTCTGTTGTGATCTCTCCATTTTCGTTTCTAATTTTATTGATTTGATTTTTCTCCCTTTGTTTCTTGATGAGTCTGGCTAATGGTTTATCAATTTTATTTATCCTTTCAAAGAACCAGCTTTTGGCTTTGTTGATTTTTGCTATGGTCTCTTTTGTTTCTTTTGCATTTATTTCTGCTCTAATTTTTAAGATTTCTTTCCTTCTACTAACCCTGGGGTTCTTCATTTCTTCCTTTTCTAGTTGCTTTAGGTGTAGAGTTAGGTTATTTATTTGACTTTTTTCTTGTTTCTTGAGGTGTGCCTGTATTGCTATGAACTTTCCCCTTAGGACTGCTTTTACTGTGTCCCACAGGTTTTGGGTTGTTGTGTTTTCATTTTCATTCATTTCTATGCAAATTTTGATTTCTTTTTTGATTTCTTCTGTGATTTGTTGGTTATTCAGCAGGGTGTTGTTCGTCCTCCATATGTTGGAATTTTTAATAGTTTTTCTCCTGTAATTGAGATCTAATCTTACTGCATTGTGGTCAGAAAAGATGCTTGGAATGATTTCTATTTTTTTGAATTTACCAAGGCTAGCTTTATGGCCCAGGATGTGATCTATCCTGGAGAAGGTTCCATGTGCGCTTGAGAAAAAGGTGAAATTCATTGTTTTGGGATGAAATGTCCTATAAATATCAATTAGGTCTAACTGGTCTATTGTATCGTTTAAAGTTTGTGTTTCCTTGTTAATTTTCTGTTTAGTTGATCTATCCATAGGTGTGACTGGGGTATTAAAGTCTCCCACTATTATTGTGTTATTGTTAATTTCTCCTTTCATACTTGTTAGCATTTGTCTTACATACTGCGGTGCTCCCGTGTTGGGTGCATATATATTTATAATTGTTATATCTTCTTCTTGGATTGATCCTTTGATCATTATGTAGTGACCTTCTTTGTCTCTTTTCACAGCCTTTGTTTTAAAGTCTATTTTATCTGATATGAGTATTGCTACTCCTGCTTTCTTTTGGTCCCTATTTGCATGGAAAACCTTTTTCCAGCCCTTCACTTTCAGTCTGTATGTGTCCCCTGTTTTGAGGTGGGTCTCCTGTAGACAACATATGTAGGGGTCTTGTTTTTGTATCCATTCAGCCAGTCTTTGTCTTTTGGTTGGGGCATTCAACCCATTTACGTTTAAGGTAATTACTGATAAGTATGATCCCGTTGCCATTTACTTTATTGTTTGGGGTTCAAATTTATACACCATTTTTGTGTTTCCTGTCTAGAGAATATCCTTTAGTATTTGTTGGAGAGCTGGTTTGGTGGTGCAGAATTCTCTCAGCTTTTGCTTGTCTGAGAAGCTTTTGATTTCTCCTTCATACTTGAATGAAATCCTTGCTGGGTACAATAATCTGGGCTGTAGGTTATTTTCTTTCATCATTTTAAGTATGTCTTGCCATTCTCTCCTGGCTTGAAGAGTTTCTATTGAAAGATCAGCTGTTATCCTTATGGGAATTCCCTTGTGTGTTATTTGTTGTTTTTCCCTTGCTGCTTTTAATATTTGTTCTTTGTGTTTGATCTTTGTTAATTTGATTAAAATGTGTCTTGGGGTGTTTCGCCTTGGGTTTATCCTGTTTGGGATTCTCTGGGTTTCTTGGACTTGGGTGATTATTTCCTTCCCCAGTTTAGGGAAGTTTTCAACTATTATCTCCTCAAGTATTTTCTCATGGTCTTTCTTTTTGTCTTCTTCTTCTGGAACCCCTATGATTCGAATGTTGTAGCGTTTAATATTGTCCTGGAGGTCTCTGAGATTGTCCTCATTTCTTTTAATTCGTTTTTCTTTTATTCTCTCTGATTCATTTATTTCTACCATTCTATCTTCTAATTCACTAATCCTATCTTCTGCCTCTGTTATTCTACTATTTGTTGCCTCCAGAGTGTTTTTAATTTCATTTATTGCATTATTCATTGTATATTGACTCTTTTTTATTTCTTCTAGGTCCTTGTTAAACCTTTCTTGCATCTTCTCAATCCTTGTCTCCAAGCTATTTATCTGTGATTCCATTTTAATTTCAAGATTTTGGATCAATTTCACTATCATTATTCGGAATTCTTTATCGGGTGGATTCCCTATCTCTTCCTCTTTTGTTTGGTTTGGTGGGCATTTATCCTGTTCCTTTATCTGCTGGCTATTCCTCTGTCTCTTCATCTTGTTTAAATTGCTGAGTTTGGGGTGTCCTTTCTGTATTCTGGCAGTTTGTGGAGTTCTCTTTATTGTGGCTTTTCCTCACTGTGTGTGGGTTTGTACAGGTGGCTTGTCAAGGTTTCCTGGTTAGGGAAGCTTGTGTCGGTGTTCTGGTGGGTGGAGCTGTATTTCTTCTCTTTGTTCAGTCGCGCTGTGGGGAGGGAGGGAGGGATGCTGCAAACAAATAACACTGGCGTGCGCTCTCAGTGCTTCAGCCACACTGGGTCTGCCCCCGCTCACGGCACGTGTAGCCTCCCTGCCCACACTGCTCGGGCTCTAGGTTGTTCCGCCGGGAACAATCCGAGGCTGGCCCTGGGTTGTATGTACCTCCCAGGTCCAAGCCGCTCAGGTTCAGGCACTCGGGTAGTCCTCAGAGGCGCAGACTCAGTTGGGCCTGAGTTTTGTGCTCTTCCCAGGTCCGAGCAGCTCAAGTGATGAGGTGTTTGGCGAGCGCCAATGCTGCGACTTATCGCCTCCTCGCCACTCAGTTATCTGGGTGTAAAACCGGCACACCTTCTCAGGCAGATGTTAACCATCCAGACCCCCAAAAAGTTTTAGTTAGCAAAGAAGCCTGCTTACAGTTTTATAGATAATGTCTCTCTGGGGCTGCAATTGCCGCCTTCCGGCTCTGGCTGCCTGTCACCGGAGGGGGAAGGTCTGCAGCCAGCTATCTCTGTTCAATTCTTTGTTCCGTGTGCGGGCCTGGTGGTCTTAGGTTAGGGCTGGCTTTTCACGTGGTAGATATCCCACAGTCTGGTTTGCTAGCCCAAATTATTTTGCTCAGATAGTGCTCAGGGTATTCAGGCCAGATTCTTACTCTAAGCGATGCAGCCCGCGCTGCGCCTCCCTGCCCAGCCCCCGCTTGCTAATGGCGCGTGCAGGCGTCTGCGCTGCTTCTCCGCTGGGGGAGTTACCATAGGACTCGCAATCTTCGAGTTTTAATTGTTTATTTATTTTTTCTTCCTGTTATGTTGCCCTCTGTGCTTCCAAAGCTCGGCACAGATTCGGCAGTGAGAAGGTTTCCTGGTGTTTGGAAACTTCTCTCTTTTTAAGACTCCCTTCCCGGGACGGAACTCCGTCCCTCCCTCTTTTGTCTCTTTTTTTGTCTTTTATATTTTTTCCTACCTCCTTTCGAAGAGTTGAATTACTTTTCTGGGTGCCTGATGTCCTCTGCCGGCATTCAGAAGTTGTTTTGTGGAATTTACTCGACGTTTAAATGCTCTTTTGATGAATTTGTGGGGGAGAAAGTGTTCTCCCCGTCCTACTCCTCCGCCATCTTGGCTCCTCCCCCTTCCCTTTGCTTTTCACTTCTCTTCTTTTCACAGCTATTTGTAAGGCCTCCTTAGAAAGCCATTTTGCTTTTTTGCATTTCTTTTCCATGGGGATGGTCTTGATCCCTGTCTTCTCCTGTACAATGTCACAAACCTCCATCCATGGTTCATCAGGCACTCTATCAGATCTAGTCCCTTAAATCTATTTCTCACTTCCACCGTATAATCATAAGGGATTTGATTTAGGTCATACCTGAATGGTCTAGTGGTTTTCCCTACTTTCTTCAAGTCTGAATTTGGCAATAAGGAGTTCATGATCTGAGCCACAGTCAGCTCCCGGTCTTGTTTTTGCTGACTGTATAGAGCTTCTCCATCTTTGGCTGCAAAGAATATAATCAATCTGATTTCAGTGTTGGCCATCTGGAGATATCTATGTGTAGAGTCTTCTCTTGTGTTGTTGGAAGAGGGTATTTGCTATGACCAGTGCTTTCTCTCGGCAAAACTCTATTAGACTTTACCGTGCTTCATTTTTTACTCCAAGGCCAAATTTGCTGTTACTCCAGGTATTTCTTGACTTCCTACTTTTCCATTTCAGTCTCCTATAATGAAAAGGACATCTTTTTGAGGTGTTAGTTCTAAAAGGTCTTGTAGGTCTTCATAGAACCGTTCAACTTCAGCTTCTTCAGCGTTACTCATCAGGGCATAGACTTGGATTACTATGATATTGAGTGGCTTGCCGTGGAAACGATCAGAGATCATTCTGTCATTTCGGAGATTGCATCTAAGTACTGCATTTCAGACTCTTTTGTTGACTATGATGGCTACTCCATTTCTTCTAAGGGATTCCTGCCCACAGTAGTAGATATAATGGTCATCTGAATTAAATTCACTCATTCCAGTCCTTTTTAGTTTGCTGATTCCTAGAATGTCGATGATCATTCTTGCTGTCTCCTGTTTGACCACTTCCAATTTGCCTTAATTCATGGACCTAACATTCCAGGTTCCTATGCAATATTGCTCTCTACAGCATTGGACCTTGCTTCTATCACCAGTCACATCCACAACTGGGTGTTGCTTCTGCTTTGGCTCTATCCTTTCATTCTTTCTGGAGTTATTTCTTCATTGACTCCAGTAGCATATTGGGCACCTACTGACCTGGGGAGTTCATCTTTCAGTGTCCTACATTTTTGCCTTTTCATACTGTTCATGGGGTTCTCAAGGCAAGATTACTGAAGTGGTTTGGCATTCCCTTCCCTAGTGGATCACATTCTGTCAGACCTCTCCACCATGACCTGTCCATCTTGGATGGCTCCACATGGCATGGCTTAGTTTCATTGAGTTAGACAAGCTGTGGTCCATGTCAGATTGGCTAGTTGTTTGTGATTGTGGTTTCAGTCTGTCTGCCCTCTGATGCCCTTTTTTAGTGCCTACCATCTTACTTAGGTTTCTCTTACCTTGGACGTGGGGTATCTCCTCACAGCCACTCCTGACCTTGGACATGGGGAATCTCCTCTTGGCTGTTCCTGTGCTACACAGCACAGCCGCTGCATCTGCAGAAAATTCTGTAAAGAGATGGGAATACCAGACCACCTGACCTGCCTCTTGAGAAACCTGTATGCAGGTCAGGAAGCAACAGTTAGAAATGGACATGGAACAACAGACTGGTTCCAAATAGGAAAAGGGGTATGTCAAGGTTGTATATTGTCACCCTGCTTGTTTAACTTATATGCAGAGTACATCATGAGAAGTGCTGAACTGGAAGAAGCACAAGCTAGAATCAAGATTGCCGGGAGAAATATCAATAACCTCAGATATGCAGATGACACCACCCTTATGGCAGAAAGTGAAGAAGAACTAAAGAACTTCTTGATGAAAGTGAAAGAGGAGAGTGAAAAAGTTGGCTTAAAGCTCAACATTCAGAAAACTAAGATCCTGGCATCCAGTAGTCATGTATGGATGTGAGAGTTGGACTATAAAGAAAGCTGAGCACCAAAGAATTGATGCTTTTGAACTGTGGTGTTGGAGAAGACTCTTGTGAGTCCCTTGGACTGCCAGGAGATCCAACCAGTCCATCCTAAAGGAGATCAGTCCTGGGTGTTCATTGGAAGGACTGATGTTGAAGCTGAAACTCCAATATTTGGCCACCTGATACAAAGAACAGACTCATTTGAGAAGACCCTGATGTTGTGAAAGATTGAGGGCAGGAGGAGAAGGGGATGACAGAGGATAAGATGGTTGGATGGCATCACCGACTCAATGGATATGAGTTCGGGTGAACTCCGGAAGTTGGTGATGGACAGGGAGGCCTGGCATGATGCAGTTCATGGGGTCACAAAGATTCAGACAGCACTGAGTGACTGAACTGAAATGAACTGAAGCAAGGGATAATGAACTGAAGCAAGGGGGGAGGGGAGGACTTCACTAAGTCTGTAGACAGGTGATAAATATGCTAAGGTACACAGAGTGACTGTCCTTCCCTTGACCACATCTGAAGTTAGACAGAACAAGTGTAAGTTCAGCCTGGCCTGACTGTAATAGAAACTATACCATTGTAATAGAAATGTGTCCTAAGATCAATGTCTTCCACTTCTAAACCAAACATCTTTGTTGTGCCTCTGTGTTTGTTTTGACCTTAAAAGCTGACTCCTTTATCAAACAGTAGGAGACCATTATCTGGTGATAATGTGTTTTGATTCCATTGTTGTTATCTTAAAACTTGTTTCTTCTGGGCCCATCCTTCTGGTATGTTTATTTGATGACATGTTTACAAATCTTTGTAAGAGTTATATTAAAATGACACATATTTCATATTGCTGACATAAACCACAATCTTCAAGGCTGATAATAAACTCTGGTCTTGGTCTTGGCTACTGTATTCTTTAAAGCTCTTAGTTGCTTTTGAAATGTTGGCATAGTTGTCCATCATTCTCTATCGTGCTTATAGTTTGTGTGAGGAAGCCATTTGTTAAATTGCCACCTCCTAGATTCAAAGAGCGCTTACCACACTTGTGGAATGCTTTCAGATAGAATGCTACCTTATTCTGTGAAATACTGGAAATTTTGTAAGGAGGAGAAATACCTGAGGGAACAACAAATTATAGGAGAGAAAAGTAACAAAATACTTTTCTCCATTCTCTATTAAACTTTTGATAAGAACTGAGAATAGCACTTAATTCCTCTCTCTTATGTGTGTTTTTGTTACTCCTTTGACTAATAAAGCTCTTTGGGGACAGGAAACAGATACTCCACTGGTGGCCTTGGGATTATAAAGGAATGACCACCCTAGGATGGTGATTCACTGTGGTGGCCCCAGAATAATAAAAAAAAGAACCTCTTCAGATTTTTTACATTTTCTACCATCCTTTCTATCTTTCTGATAAGATAAGGCCAGAGAACTGATAAGATTTTACAGTTCTCTTCCCACCTGGTGTTTAGAAAAAGGAATTGGTATCTTTTTCAAATAAGCTCCAGCATTATTTTATAGGATTCAAGAGAGGTTTGCTAATAGAAGTCTATGGGAATTCATTGGATAATTGAAAAAACAAGAGACATGTGACTGCATTTGTATATCAAGCTTGTAAAGTGGGTCACATGACTTGCCTATGGACATTGCCATGCTTCCCATGTATTCATTATGAATACATAGTAGTCTTTTAATGTTTTTTTAAAATTTCATTAATTGGCAGATGTTATGTAGGAGTTTGGGAAGTTATTTAATATCAAAAAGAAACTCCCACTCTTAAAAAGAATTACTTAATTGAAGGGGGGAAAAAAGAAACTCTCAGGCTTTGTATGAGCTTACCCGCTTGTTCCTACTGATCAAAACTCTTAACAAACATCAAAAAAGGCCGTGTTTAGATACAGGGACAGTCACTAAGAAAAGGTCTAGAGTGCATTTCACACCAAGGGAAGGGAGAAATCCTTCCTGAAACAATCGGTGGGAACTTGCTAGTCTTCCAGGCCCTTGGAAGAATAGAGATGTCAGCTGCCCAGGTGTACTAGATTTTCAGGACTGCCATAACCAAATACCACAGACTGGGTGGCTCAAATGACAGAAATGTATTTCTCACAGTTGTGGAAGCCAGGTTGGTTTCTTCTGGGGCCTCTCTCTTCTTGGCTTGCAGAATCATCTCAATGTGTCACTCCTCATTCTGTGCTGGCTTATAATCTCTTTTTATAAGGACACCAGCCATATTGAAATAGGACCCGCCCATATGACCTTCCAGGCTCCTCTGTCCATGGGATTCTCCAGGCAAGAATACTGGAGTGGGTTGCCTTTTCCTACTCCAGGGAATGATCCTGACTCAGGGATCGAGTCCACATCTCTTATGTCTCCTGCATCTCACATGTCTGCTGCTTTGGCAGTCAGATTCTTTACCATTAGTGCCACCTAGGAAGCCTATGAATTGGGAAGGGGGCACACATTGCAGCTTGTAACATCAGATGAGTCTAAGAGGGATCTCCAAGAATGGCTGCAGCAAGATATTTGGGTTCCTAGCTTTTCTTCCTCTTTGGATTTGGTGCTATGGTCTCAGCTCTTCACAGCCCTCAAGTCCCTGAACTTCTAGCTCCTGTGGTGCTGGGGCGGGGAATTCAGCTCCTGTTGAGTGCTGAAGGAAGAAGGGGATGATAGAGGTATAAGGAAGTCGCTCTTGTGTGGGGCAGATTCAAGCAACCAGAGTTGGACTGGATATCAGTTTCAACATAGAAACATCTTTCTAAGTCATGATCAGTTTCTTTTATACTATCAGTTTTCAACTTCAGAAATGGGTTTAAAATGGCTCTCTTGGCCAGGCTGAGTATTTGCCACCAGATGGACAGGGAGGCCTGACATGCTGCGATTCATGGGGTTGCAAAGAGTCGGACACAACTGAGCGACTGAACTGAACTAAACTGAACTGAATGTGGTATATTTGTTTGCAAACAATAGAAAAAGAGAAATTAATTATAACATTCACACAGAGAGTCTTCCAGTAAACCATTTCTCCCCCTCAGGGCTTCTTAAATATGCTTTGATTGATCAGCTTTTGGTACAGTGAATTTTACAAAACACCTTCAGGCTTCCTCAGGCTGTGCCTAAATGTTTCTTGAGAATGGTCGAATTAAACAAAATGCAGACATGACTCTGTATATATCTTGTTGTTGTATTTTCTGATGGCTGTGATTGGGATCAACTAGACTGAGTTGAGACATAATTGACACATCAGATTCGCGAATTCAGGCAAGAATCCTTACAAGAAAATGATTACACATTTTTCCTTAATAGAAACAGCTGGTATCAGTGATGCGGATAGCTGAAGTTTTATTTGGATGACAGCAGTTGGTATAACAACTCTCCTGCTGCTTACATTTAAAATATCCCCACAGACACATGGCACTGAAAGGAAAGCAAGCCTTGAGTCTTCCAGTGTGGGATTTAAACCCTAGCTTGGCCTGAGACTCTACAAGAGGTAGGAGCAATGCGAAAGCTGCCCTTCCTGGGTTGCACCTGGCAAGTCTAAATCTTTTTTTCTTCATTGAATCCTCCCGTGATTTATCCATTTCTATGTGGACCATATTTTAAATTACTATGATTCCTGTCTTTCCTTTTTCCTGAAGGAAGAATAAGAAAAAAAAAATGAAATTAAGGCTGTTAGTCTTACTAAAAAAGTATTTATTAAAATATTTAATATTTTCAATTTAGTTTAACCAAAACTTCTCTTCTTAAGTTTCTTGGGGAAATGAATTTTTACAAGGGATGGAGTGAAATGCAAGCCAAAATAAGAGCTTAAGGTATTAGAAAATAAAGCACATTGCCTCCTGGATTCTTCATGGACTTCACCAAGCAGGAGAGACTTAATCATGATAATGCAATAACTACAATCTGCTAGGTATTTAGCATATATTATTTAAGTTAATTCTTACAAATTTCTATGGGACTTATTCTTAGCTTTAATTTCATATTTAGAAAACTGAGGATCAGAAAGGTCAAATAACTTCCTTATCATTACAGAAAGCTAATGCAGTGAAGCAAGAATCTTGAACTCAGTCTGGCTCCAAAGCTGCTGCTTTTAATCATACTCTTAATATAATAATTGTACTACAAAGCCACAGGTTGGGTCTAAAATAGCCCCCTCTCTAGATCAGCTTTAACTAATCTAAGTTTAATCTAATTACTCTCAGCTTTGGTTTCTAAAGAAATAAAAACCAAGGAGCTATTCCCCTCCTTTGCCTGCTTTCCTCCATGCTATTCGGCTTCATACTCTGTATAAGTTGCCAGTTTTTGCTTCATATCTTATTATATTGAAGGAGGAGGGAACTGAGCAAACACTAAGGCTTAGAAACATGTGTTAAGAACCTGATGTGCTTTATCATTCATAGGTACTTTCATTTGATAAGTATAGCCACTTAGTCCCACTTAAAGCAGCTAATTTGAATAGTTCTTAATTATAAATATTCATTCCCTTAAGTAGCTGTTTCTTTCTTGGTTTTTAAAAGTTATCATCTAATCTATGTCAGGCAGGTATTTCACAAGGAAAAAAAGATACGTCCAGATGAATCTTTATTATAAAGCATGACTTTGGTGCATCTTAGAAGCTCCTCCACACCCAGTTTTCCTGAAGGTGTGGTAGAAAATAGCACTAGATTATGAACTGGATTACAAGGCAATAAATTGGGAACTTAGCAACAGGTTTGTAAATCCAAATTTGTATGTATAGTAAAAGGGCTAAAGCCATGAAAATTTTTAACTCAAAGACAGAGGCTGTGATACTCAATTATAATGTTTTCAAATAGCAACATTTCAAATGACTAGAAAGCTGTGGGATGGAGTGCTTGTTCATTGAATCTTTTGGAAAATTTGAGATTATGTATTGTACTCCTTGCTTCAGTGTGATGATGTTACTGTGAAACTCCCTGATGCTTTTCTTACAATCTGTATCTTGGAATATGCCAAGTTCATTCTTTGAATAGCAGGGACTATATAGAATTTTAAAATATGTAAATAATACCAGTTTCCAACAGAACTGTGCAAATGGAACTTGCATAGTGCACCTGTCCTCAACGTTTATTCCTTTCTTTCAAGTGTATTTCCCACTCTCAGTTGAAAACAAGTGGCTATAGCAAAAGAAGTAAGGTGCTTGTAATATTATGGTACTTGGTGGTGGTATCATTAGTATTTCACATTAGTTTTAAGTGACAATAGCTCATAAAGTTATCCTTCTGTAAGTATATTTGTTTTTAATAAAAACTGCATCCTGGAAGCAGAAGGCATACCCAGAACCTTTAAAATCTTCACAGTAACTATGTACTTTCCACATTCATTCCTCCATGACTTACTTCTGTCCTCACTTGTGAAATAGTTTCTTTTTGATGAGGAACTGGGGGAAAGAAGTAATATCCTTCCATTGTTCTGCAAATATGAATGTTAAGTTGAACTGTCAATTACTAGGTGAACTGTCCAAATCACTAGTGAACTTTAGTGAATTTAGGACTTTTGCTGGAAGCATTTCTGAACTTCCTTAAGTAATTGGAAGAAGTCCTGGACTGTTGTTGGAGAAACTGCAGTGAAATCTGCTTCTACTCACTATATGACTTTAAAATGGAATATAATCTCTCCAAACCTTAATTCCTCATCTGTAAAATGGGAATAATGATGGCTACAAGACAATGTATGCTTATACTTGAGTAGTCTTGTGTTATGGGATGTTGGGTCATGTGCCTCCTTGGGAACAAGCCAATAAATACACCAAAGTGCAGTGTTTGGTGTATGAGGTTCAGAAGCCTGATTTTTTGATATAGGGAGACAGCTTCATCTCTCAAAACAGTAATTCTGTTAACAAATCCGCATGTATTTGTAAATGAGGAATGGTGCCGAATTGGTTCACAATGAGGAAAAAAAAAAAACTCACAAGAGCAGGAATACTGTCAGTCCATTCTCTCCTTGAAGGATCAAGCCTTACAAAGAGAATTAAGTTTTAATGGTCTTAAGTCCTAAGGATCTTGAGATTGGTAAAAAGGGAATTGGGTGATGTGAAAATTGAATGACATACCTCTAAGATGAACTGATGGATCTATCTCAAAGTAGTGATAATTTTATGATTGGGACAGGAATGTTGTAGATGCACTGGCCAAAATCCTATGTGGTTATCTCAGTATTAAAAATGGCTTTGTCAGTAGCACAAAGCTACAGATAAGGCTTTTGGTTATCCTCTCTCAAAAACAATGAAGTCTGCCAATATAGTGTGAATCTTTGATTTCTATACTCAGTAGCCACCCAGTCTCTTTATATTTGACTTTTTCTTACTGAGCTATGATCAAGTATTTATTCAAGCTGTAGCCTTATCTCCAAGGCAAACAATCTATTTCTCTCTCTTTTTTTACATCATTCTGCCTATTTTGTTGTTGTTGTTGTTCAGTCATTCAGTCATGTCTGACTCTTTGTGACCCCATGGACTACAGCACACCAGTCTTCCCTGTCCTTCACTATCTCCCAGGGTTTGCTCAAACTCATGTCCATTGAGTTGGTGAGGCCATCCAACCATCTCATTCTCTGTCATCCCTTTCTCCTGCCTTCAGTCTTTCCCAGCATCAGCACCTTTTGCAAATGAGTCAGCTCGTCACATAAGGTGGCCAAAGGATTGGAGCTTCACCTTCAGCATCAGTCTTTCCAATGAATATTCAGGGTTCATTTCCTTTAGGCCTAATTTGTTTTATCTCCTTGCAGTCCAAGGGACTCTCAAGAGTTTTCTCCAGCACCACAGTTTGAGAGTATCAATCCTTCAGCAGTCAGCCTTCTTTATGGTCCAGCACTCACATACATACATGATTACTGAAAAGAAACATTGCTTTGACTATACAGAACGGCTCTGCTTTTTAATATGCTGTCTAGGTTTGTCATAGTTTTTCTTCCAAGGAGCAAGTGTCTTTTAATTTCATTACAGCAGCAACTGTCCACAGTGATTTTGGAGCCCAAGAAAATGAAGTCTGTCACTGTTTCCATTGTTTTGCCATCTATTTTCCATGAAGTGATGAGATCAGATGCCACAATCTTAGTTATTTGAATGTTGAGTTTTAAGTCAGCTTTTTTCACTCTCCACTTTCACCTTCATCAAGAGGCTCTTTAGTTCCTCTTAGCTTTCTTCCATAAGGGTGGTGTCATCTACATATCTGAAGTCATTGATATTTCTCCCAACAGTCTTGATTCCAGCTTGTGCTTCATCCATTCTAGAATTTTGCATGATGTACTCTGCATATAAGTTAAATAAGAAGAGTGGTAATATATAACCTAGACATATTCCTTTCCCAATTTTGAACCAGTCCATTTTTTCCTTGTCTGGTTCTAACTGTTGCTTTTTGACCTGCATACAGGTTTCTCAGGAGGCAGGTAAGGTGGTCTGATATTCACAACTCTTTATGAATTTTCCACAGTTTGTTGTGATCTACACAGCCAAAGGCTTTCACATGGTCAATGAAGCAGTCTGTTTTTACTTGAAAATAATTTCAAAGTCTAGTCCTCAGAAGTAATCCAATTTCTTTTTCCAAATTCCTGATTCCGTTTATGACAATGCCTACCCCACACTGTTATTATGACTGGTAATTTATATATAATCCAACAGAAATTGTTCCTAGTAACTTTCGGACATTCAACAAATGATGTTTGTAATTTGAATATGAATATCTTCTCTGATATACTTTATTATTTTTTTTTAGTTTAATTTAATTTTATTTTTAAACTTTACAATATTGTATTAGTTTTGCCAAACATTGAAATGAATCCGCCACAGGTATACCCGTGCTCCCCATCCTGAACCCTCCTCCCTCCTCCCTCCCCTTACCATCCCTCTGGGTCGTCCCAGTGCACCAGCCCCAAGCATCCAGTATTGTGCATCGAACCTGGACTGGCAACTCGTTTCATACATGATATTATACATGTTTCAATGCCATTCTCCCAAATCTTCCCACCCTCTCCCTCTCCAACAGAGTCCATAAGACTGTTCTATACATCAGTGTCTCTTTTGCTGTCTCGTACACAGGGTTATTGTTACCATCTTTCTAAATTCCATATATATTATTTTATCTGTATGTTTTTGTTGGTTGTTGGCACCATAGCATACTTATTTCATCCCAATTAAAAAAAAATTGTTCTCACTTTTTGCTAAGCAAACAAATCATTCTAAAAACTCCACTTTTTAAGCATCTAAACTACATCTTCCAGATGCTCTTACACCTCTGACACATTTTTTGGACTGTGGTACATGATTTTTAATTAAAGAAGATACTTGTTAAGATTTAAAGTATATATAGAACAACACTCATAAAATTTGGACGTATCATAATGGCACTTTATAATTTATATTACACTGAGATATTATTTAACTTATATGCAGAGTACATCATGAGAAACACTGGGCTGGAAGAAGCACAAGCTGGAATCAAGATTGCTGGGAGAAATATCAATAACCTCAGATATGCAGATAACACCACCCTTATGGCAGAAAGTGAAGAAGAACTAAAGAGCCTTTTGATGAAAGTGAAAGAGGAAAGTGAAAAAGCTGGTTTAAAGCTCAACATTCACAAAACTAAGATCATGACATCCAGTCCCATCACTTCATGGCGAATAGATGGGGAGACAGTGGAAACAGTGGCTAACTTTATTTTTGGGGGCTCCAAAATCACTGCAGATGGTGATTGCAGCCATGAAATTAAAAGAGACTTGCTGTTTGGAAGGAAAGTTATGACCAACCTAGACAGCATATTCTAAAGCAGAGACTTTACTTTGCCAACAAAGGTCTGTCTAGTCAAGGCTATGGTTTTTCATGTATGGATGTGAGAGTTGAACTATAAAGAAAGCTGAGCACAGAAGAATTGATGCTTTTAAACTGTGGTGTTGGAGAAGACTCTTGAGAGTCCTTTGGACTGCAAGGAGATCCAACCAGTCCATCCTAAAGGAGATCAGTCCTGGGTGTTCATTGGAAGGACTGATGTTGAAGCTGAAACTCCAACACTTTGGCCACCTGATGCGAAGAGCTGACTCATTTGAGAAGACCCTGATGCTGTGAAAGACTGAGGGCTGGAGGAGAAGGGGATGACAGTGGATGAGATGATGGTTGGAGGACATCACCGACTTAATGGACATGGGTTTGGGTGGACTCCAGGAATTGGTGATGGACAGGGAGGCCTGGCGTGCTGCAGTTCATGGGGTCACAAACAGTCGGACACGACTGAGCGACTGATCTGAACTGAACTGAGATGTAGTTACTCAAGTATGGCAGGTAGCAATTACTACCTTTTTACTTGTATCATAGTTTGTTGTCAATGTAAATATTTTGCTTTTCATGTTCTCCTTTAGTTTCTGTAAAGATGGGGACAAAGTTTCACTTATCTTTTTATTCTCTAGGTAGTTGGTAAATTTATATTTAAAAAACAGGAAAAGGCAAAAAAAAAAAGAAAAAGAAAGAAGGAAAGAAAAGAACCAAGTCCTAACATTAAGAAAGATGAGCTTGATTTCAGGATGCTACCTTTTTTCATCTTATTATCTAAAACTGTCACACAAATTTATTAGCATAAAAGATGCACTACTATTCCAGATTGTATTCAGAAGGGGTATTTCTCCCAGCTATACTTCTAATAAAATATATGTTAGAGGATTGGTAAAGCAGTTAGCTGAAATCACTAACATTTCTGTCATTGTTTACCTCTTTTCTCAGTTGGTCCAAGTTAATTCTGTTAGTTTCTGTGACTTTGAATAAAATTTCTTATTATGTCACTTTGTAATTGACATAACTAAAGGTCCTGTGTAGGCTTAAGTGTGGATTTCCTAGACTCTCCCAAATTCTAGTCAGACATATCTTGAAATCTGTGTAGAAAAAAAAAAAAAAAACAAGCACAATCTTTTTGTCATAAACATGTATAATTACTTACCTTTCCCTTTATCCTTATATTACCATGACATTTCTCAATTACAAATAAGGTGTCCATAATAAATGGACCTCTCTCAATAGATTTCTCTGTATTCTCTATATTCTATATTCTCTATATGTTAAAGTGATTTTTAATGATAGAAAATCCACTTCAACATAAAGCAGCTATTTGGAGCCCAAACCAGTCTCTCCATAATCCCCACACCTTGGTTTCCTCTTTGAAGTCATGCAAATATAACATATTTTCTTATGTCTTTCTTAAAATGTCTTAAGAATAATATGTGACTTGCTATAGTAAGCATGGCAGAGAACCAAGTGATAACCCTTTTCCTGGGCTCTGCAGTTTCATAAAACATCATCACCCTGTTTGGATCCTTTTCCTACAGTGATATGAAATGACATTTTCTTGTGTTTTCACATTTTTAGGTCAGTGACATTCCATCTCCTAATTAGTGTTCCTTTGCAGTTGTGTGAATATTGACACACTGTCTTGATATTTTACTGATAATTTACTGAAAAAGATCTTTCTAAGATATTTAAGAGAGAATATTCCAGCCTTCCTCTTTATCTTCTTATTTTTCAGTTTCATTAAAATTTATAAACATTTTAACTGTAGCATTGTTAAAAACATGATATATCAAAAGTCATTAAAGAGAGAGGGATTATGGAGGTTTAAAAACATGTCTCCAGAGTCTTTGATACCACTCTCATCAGGAGGTGGAGTCTGATTTCATTTCCTTTGAATGGAAATAAAATGCAGCAGAAGTGATGCTCCATGAATTCTGATACTGGATCCTAAAAGCAGTGCTATCTCAGCCTGACTCTCTGCTGGGACATTTGCCCTTGGGACTCTAACACCATAGTGTGAGGGAAAAAGTGCTGATCACATAGAGAGGTATCATGTAGGTGTTCTGAAATAAAGTTCCTAGTTGAGGTCCTAGACAGCAACCAGCATTAACCAGCAAAACATGAGAAGCCTTTGAGATGGTTCTGGCCCCAGGCACCATCTGACTACAACCATATAAGAACCCCCCAGTGAGAACTGACTAGCTTAAACAAATTGACACTCAGAATTCTGGGAAATGATACTAGGATATTACTGTTGCTTTCATATGATGCAAAGTTTAAGATGGTTTGTTTTACCACCATAGATAACAAGAAAATAGTTTATTGCCACACTGGGGACTCCCATAACCACAGGTAAAATGTGAGGCATTGACTTTGAGTTGTGAGGGGGAACTTTCAGAGGCTGAAGATTGTTAGCAAAGTCAATACGGTCTGGAGGAGTTTGTCAGTGAGAACTTAAACACACATGGGTAAGCAATTATTAAAAGCTGGAGGAAAGGAGACCCTGGTTATGTAGTTGTGAGAAGTTTAGTAGCACCATTGGTCATTGAAATGTGGAAAGTAAATATACCTAATGACTGGATGATCTGCCTAAGGAAATTTCCAGACATAGTGTTGAAGATTCAACCTGGTTTCTTCAGCTGCTTGTAATGAAATGAGAGAAGAACTAAAGAAATAAGAGCTTAAAAAAAAGCTGTTAAATATAAAGAATCCAGGACTTGGGTTCAAAAATAAAACAGTTTCTCATTCCCAACCTCTCCAGATGGTAAACTATTCTCAAATTAGGAAATAGTTTTCAGGCAAAGATCAAATTCAGGGCACTGTCAGGAAAACATTTTGGTCTGAAAAATGACTTTAAAGCTGTTGAAGACTTCAAAAGTATTTAAGGTGGTGCCTTATATACTTTACAGAAAAAAAAAGCCCATCTGAGAATCTGAAAAGTAAGCCCCACATTTCCTCTCAATTAAAAATTAGGGCTTGTAATAATTTTTAGGGCCTTTTCCTACAGAAAATTGACTGCAAAGTGAAGGTAGAGAAGACTTTACCTTAAGACTCTTTATGTTAACTGGGTATTTTTGTTTAATTAAATGAACCCTGAAAGATTCATTGAAAATCCATAAGAATTTTAAGATAATTGTATTAACAAAACACTGCCAGCTTGGACTAAAAGAGAAAGCAACATGATGAAATGAAAAGTGGCATTGGTATGCCCAAATGTCTATGGGAAGGAAACAAGCAGAGAAGATAATTCAGCTATAGTTATGAGTCACATTTATGCAAAAGGAAAGATGATTCAAAGGGAAGAACCAAGAATCATGGAGAATTATTGTCAGACACCAAAACTAAATCCTAATCAATGACCTGGGAGTCTGTGCTTGTCTGAATTCCAGAATTATAATGGACCAGTGACTATTGTATATCTTCTATTTTTCTTTTCCTTTCTTTCCTTTTTTACCTCCCTATACAATTAGGTCATTTGCTAAAGAATCCATCTGCAATGCAGAAGACACTGGTTCAATTCCTGGGTCGGGAAGATCCGCTAGAGAAGGGATAAGCTACCCACTCCAGTATTTTTGGGGTTCCCATGTGGCTCAGCTGGTAAAGAATCCACTTGCAGTGTGGGAGACCTGGGTTCAATCCCTGGTTTAGGAAGATCCCCTGGAGAAGGTGAAAGAGGAGAGTGAAAAAGTTGGCTTAAAGGTCAACATTCAGAAAATGAAGATCATGGCATCTGGTCCCATCACTTCATGGGAAATAGATGGGGAAACAGTGGAAACAGTGTCAGACTTTGTTTTTGGGCTCCAAAATCAGTGTAGATGGTGATTGCAGTAATGAAATTAAAAGATGCTTACTCCTTGGAAGAAAAGTTATGACCAACCTAGATAGCATATTGAAAAGCAGAGACATTACTTTGCCAACAAAGGTCCATCTAGTCAAGGCTATGGTTTTTCCAGTGGTCATGTATAGATGTGAGAGTTGGACTGTGAAGAAAGCTGAGTGCCGAAGAATTGATGCTTTTGAAATGTGGTGTTGGAGAAGACTCTTGCAAGTCTCATGGACTGCAAGGAGATCCAACCAGTCCATTCTGAAGGAGATCAGCCCTGGGATTTCTTTGGAGGGAATGATGCTAAAACTGAAACTCCAGTACTTTGGCCATCTCATGCGAAGAGTTGACTCATTGGAAAAGACTCTGATGCTGGGAGTGATTGGGGGCAAGAGGAGAAGGGGATGACAGAGGATGAGATGGCTGGATGGCAACACTGACTCGATGGACGTGAGTCTGAGTGAACTCCGGGAGTTGGTGATGGACAGGGAGGCCTGGCGTGCTGTGATTCATGGGGTCGCAAAGAGTCAGACACAACCGAGCGACTGAACTGAACTGGAGAAGGGAAAGGCTACCCACTCCAGTATTCTGACCTGGAGAATTCCATGGACTACACAGTCCATAGTGTTGCAAAGAGTCAGACATGACTGAGAGACTTTCACTTTCATACAAGAGCATCTGTGTTATGTCTCTCCCACCACTGTATTTTTAGTGTGTGGGAGGTAGACAATCGATTTCTTTAGTACACACATGCACACACAAATGTACCCAATAGAAGAACCACTGGCAAATGTATTTTTCCATGAAGATGTCTTAGACTGCCAGTGAAACCAGAGAAGTAGAAATAGCCAAAAATATTTATTAATATTATTGGTCCTCTACAGAAAAAAGGTTGTTGATCCTTGGTCTAAAAATTGACGTACCACTAATGAAAAGAAAATTGAAATAGTTATATTAATATCAGACATAATATATTTCAGGGAAAAGAATATTACCAGAGATAAGAAAAGCCATTTAATAATGATAAATCGGTTAATTTATCAAGAGTACATAAAAATCCTAATGGAGTATGTATATAACAGTTTCAAAAATGAATGAAATTTGCTAGAACTGTAAAGCAAAACAGACACATCTGCAATTAGTTGGAAATTTTGACTGTATCTCTCAATATCTGATAGAATATATAGACAGAAGTTTAGTGAAGATATTTAAAACTGAACAGCACTATCAATCAATCTGATCTAAGATGTCAGTAACATTTACAGAACATCCCATTTCACAGCATCAGAATAAGCATTTTTTTCAAAGTGCAGACAAAAAATTTTAAAAGTAGATATACCATGTTCTAGATCATAAAAAAAGTGTCAATATCTGTTAAAAAAAAAAAAAAACTTTTTAGTACAAAGTGGACTCTCTGATCACAACGGAATTAAATTATAAAATCAACAAAAGAATATCTGAAAAATCCCCTGAGTATTTAGAAACTAAATAACACACTTCTAAATAACCCACCAAAGTAGACAAAAATCTAGAGGAAATTAAAAACTATTATAAACTTAATGAAAATGAAAACATGGCATATCAAAATTTGTGGAATGTACTTTGAGGAAATTCATATGGCACCAAATGCTATATGAAAAGAATAGTCTTAATTCAAGGACCAAAGCTTGTACCATAAGAGACAAGAAAAAAACAAAAGAACAATTAAACCCTAAGTAAATATAAGACATAAAATTTTAAAAAGAGTCAAAATCAGTAAAATAGAAAACAAGACAAAAACAAAAAATTAAAAACAGTAACATCTGACCTACACGTGATGGGGCTGAATGCGTCTGAGTAGAGAGGCCAGCTGCAGGACCAGCACAAAGGAAAGATCAAGCCCGGAGCCTTTGGAATGGGAGCACTGATTCCAAGACCCTAGACTACCAGAGAACTAAGCCTAGGGAGTATCAAATAGTGAGAACTCACACAAAGGGAATGATTGGAATACAAGACCCAGCTTCCCCAACCACCACTAGCACCCTGTGCAGGATGCATCATCTAAACAGCAAACAAAACAAAAATACAAACCCAATCATCAGCAGACAGGATCAGCAACTCACTGGGCCTTGCCCATCAGAGGAAAAACAAACAAACAAAAACTCAGCACAAATCTCACCCTATACAAAGCTTACACAAACCACTAGACCAACCTTAGGAAGGAAGAAAACAAAAGGAAGGAAGAAAACAAAAGGAAGAAAGAATTCAAACTTGAAGCCTGGCAAAGGGAGACCTAAAACACAGTAAGTTAAAAAAAAAAAAAAAGAAAGAAAAGGCAGAGAAATACTACACAAATAAAGGAATGAACTAGAAACACAGAAGTCCAAATAAATGAAGAGGAAATAGGCAACTACCTGAAAAAGAATTCATAATAATGATAGTAAAGATGATCAAAAACCTTGAAGACAAATGGAGAAAATGCAAGAATCAATTAACAAAAACCTAGAAGAATTAAAGAATAAACATAGAGAGACAAACAACACAATTACTGAAATTAAAAATACTCTAAAGATGGTGTATTAGGAATAGGAATCAATAGCAGAGTATCTGAAGCAGAAGAACAAATCAATGATCTGGAAGATAAAATGGTTGAAATAACTTCTGAAGAGCAAATAAAGTGACAAGAATGAAAAGAACTTAAGACAGTCTCAGAGACCTCTGGGACAATATCAAATGCAACAACATTTGAATTATAGGGGTCCCTGAAGAAGAAGAGAAAAAGAAAGGGCATGAGAAAATTCTTGAAGAGATTATAGTTGAAAATTTCCCCAACATGGAAAAGGAAATAGTGAATCAAGTCCAAGAGGCACAAAGAGTCCCATACAGGATAAACCTAAGGAGAAACATGCCAAACACATACTACACGAACTAACAAAGACTAAACACAAAGAAAGAATATTAAAAGCAGCAAGGGAAAAACAAGTAACATACATCTAACATATGCAGATGACACCACCCTTATAGCAGAAAGTGAAGAAGGACTAAAGAGACTTGATGAAAGTGAAAGAGGAGAGTGAAAAAGGTGGCTTAAAGCTCTACATTCAGAAAAATAAGATCATGGCATCTGATCCATTCAGTTCAGTTCAGTTCAGTTGCTCAGTCATGGCCAGCTCTTTGTGACCCCATGAATCGCAGCACGCCAGGCCTCCCTGTCCATCACCAACTCCTGGAGTCCACCCAAACCCATGTCCATTGAGTCAGTGATGCCGTCCAACCGTCTCATCCTCTGTCGTTCCCTTCTCCTCTTGCCCTCAATCCTTCCCAGCATCAGGGTCTTTTCCAATGAGTCAGCTCTTCACATCAGGTGTCCAAAGTATTGGAGTTTCAGCTTCAACATCAGTCCTACCAATGAACACCCAGGACTGATCTTCCTTAGGATGGACTGGTTGGACTTTCTTGCAGTCCAAGGGACTCTCAAGAGTCCCTTGAAGTGATGGGACCGGATGCCATGATCTTAGCTTTCTGAATGTTGAGCTTTAAGCCAACTTTTTCACTCTCCTCTTTCACTTTCATCAAGAGGCCCTTTAATTCTTCTTCACTTTTTGCCATAAGGGTGGGGTCATCTGCATGTCTGAGGTTATTGATAATTCTCCTGGCAATCTTGATTCTGGCTTGTGCTTCCTCCAGCCCAGCATTTCTCATGATGTAGTCTCCATATAAGTTCACTTCAGGGCAAATAGATGGGGAAACAGTGGCAACAGTGGCTGACTTTATTTTGGGGGGCTCAAAAATCACTGCAGATGGTGATTGCAGCCATAAAACGAAAAGACACTTACTCCTTGGAAGGAAAGTTATGACCAAACTAGACGGCATATTAAAAAGCAGAGACATTACTTTGTCAACAAAGGTCCATCTAGTAAATGGTTTTTCCAGTAGTCATGTATGGATGTGAGAGTTGGACTATAAAAAAGCTGAGCACAGAAGAATTGATGCTTTTGAACTGTGGTGTTGGAGAAGACTCTTGAGAGTTCCTCAGACTGCAATGAGATCCAACCAGTCCATCCTAAATGAGATCAGTCCTGGGTGTTCATTGGAAGGACTGATGTTGAAGCTGAAACTCCAATACTTTTTGCCACCTGATGCAAAGAACTGACTCATTTGAGAATACCCTGATGCTGGGAAAGATTGAGGGCAGGAGAAGAAGGAGACGACAGAGGATGAGATGGTTGAAAGACATCACCGACTCAATGGATATGGGTTTGGCTAGACTCCAGAAGTTGGTGATGGATAGGGAGACCTGGTGTGCTGTGTTTCATGGGGTTACAAAGGGTCGGACATGACTGAGTGACTGAACTGAACTGAACTGAACATACAAGGGAAATCCATATGCTTAACAGCTGATCTTTCAACAGAAACTCTGCAGGCCAGAAAGGAATGGCATAATATAGTTAGTCTTGAAAAGGGAAAATCTACAACCAAGAGTACTGTGCCTGGCAAGGATCTCATTCAAAATTGATGGAGAAATGGAAAAGCTTTTCAGACATGCAAAAGTTAACAGATTTCAGTACCACCAAACTAGCTTTACAACAAATGTTATACTAATATTGCCCTAAAATATAAGAATAGTAAAGATCTACAGAATCAACCCCAAAGAATTAATAAAATGGCAATGGGAAGATATATATCAATAATCACTTTAAATGTAAATAGATTAAATGCTGCAAACAAAAGACACAGATTGGCTGAATGAAAAACAAGACCCATATATATGCTGTCTACAAGAAACCCACTTCAGACCTCAAGACACATATGGACTGAAAATGAAAGGATGGAAAAATACATTCCGTACAAATGGGATCAAAAGAAAGCTGGAGTAGCAATCCTCATATCTGACAGAATAGACCTTAAAATAGAGAAGATTAAAAGAAATAAGGAAGGACATTACATAATGATCCAGGGATCAATCCAAGAGGAAGAGATAACAATTGTAAATATCTATGCACCCAACATAGGAGCAGCTCAGTACATAAGACAAACACTAACAGTCATGAAAGGAGAAACTGATGGTAACAAAATAATAGTAGGAGACTTTAGCACTCTACCCACACCAATGGACTGATCATCAAAACAGAAAATTAATGAGGAAGCGCAAGTCTTAAATGATACGTTAGATGAGATGGATCCCATTGATATCTTCAGGACATTCCATCCCAATGCAGAAGATTACACTTTCTTCTCAAGTGCACGTGGAACATTTTCCAGGATAGACCACATCTTGGGTCACAAATCAAACCTCAGTAAATTTAAGAAATTTGAAATCATATAAGCATTTTCTCTGACCACAACACTATGAGACTAGGTATCAATTACAAGGGAAAAAACTGTAAGAAACTCAAACACATGGAGATTAAATGACATGTTTCTAAGTAACCAACAGGTTACTGAAGAAATCAAAAGTGAAATAAAATCATTTCTAGAAACAAGTGATAATGAAAACACAACAACTCAAAATCTATGGGATGCAGCCAAAACAGTCCTAAGAGGGAAGTGTATAGCAATATAATTCTACCCCAAGAAACAAGAAAAACATTGAATAGACAACCTAATTTCACACCTAAAACAACTGGAAAGAACAACAACAACAACAACAAAATTAGTATAAGGAAAGAAATCATAAAAATTAGAGCAGAAATAACTGAAAAAGAAATGAAAGACAATAGTAAAGATAAATAAATCTATAAGCTGGTTCTTTGAGAAGATGAACAAAATTGACAAACATTTAATGAGACTCATCAATAAAAAGAGAGAGAAGAATCAAATCAACAAAATTAGAAATGGAAAAGGAGAAGTTACAACAAACAATGCAGAAATATAAAGGATTATAAGAGACTATTAAAAACAACTATCTGGCAATAAAATGGATAATCTGGAAAAAATGGACAGATTCTTAGAAAAGTCCAATCTTCCAAGACTGAGCCAGGAAGAAATTGAAATTATAAACAACCCAATTAGAAGCACTGAGATTTAAGGTGTGGTAAAAAATCACTATGTTAGATGGTATGGAGATTCCTTAAAAAAAAAAATAGGAATAAAACCACCATATGACCCAGTAATCCCACTCCTATGCATATACCCTGAAGAAACTGAAATTGAAAAAGACTCATGTATCCCATTGTTCATTGCAGCACTATTTACAATAGCTAGAACATGGAAGCATCCTAGATGTCCATTGACAGATGAATGGATAAAGAAGTTGTGGTACATATACACAATGGAATATTAATCAGCCATAAAAAGGAACACATTTGAGTTAGTTCCAATGAGGTGGATGAACCTAGAACCTATTATACAGAGTGAAGTGAGTCAGAGAGAAAAGATAAATATCGTAATTTAACACACATACATGGAATCTAGGAAAATGGTACTGAAGAATTTATTTACGGGGCAGCAATGGAGAAACAGACATAGAGAATAGACTTATGGACATGGGGAGAGGGGAGGAGAGGATGAGATGTATAGAAAGAGTAACATGGGAACTTACATTACCATATGTAAAATAGATAGCCAACGGGAATTTGCTGTATGGCTCAGGAAGCTCAAACAGGGGCTCTGTATCAATCTAGTGGGGTGGGATGGGGAGGGAGATGGAAGGGAGGTTCAAGGGGGAGGGGAATATATGTATACCTATGGGTGATTCATGTTGAGGTTTGACAGAAAACAAAAAAATTCTGTAAAGCAATTATACTTTAATAAAAAAAATTAAGAAAAAAAAACTAGTAACATCACAAACTATTTTTTAGAAGGATCAAAAAATTGATAAAGCCCTAGCCAGATTGATCAGGAAAAAAGACAAAAATTTCCACACTCACAGATAGGAAAATGATAGCCTCTACTAGATTCTATAGAAATTTTAAAAATAATAGGAAAATATGAAGAAATTTATGCTTATAAATTTAGTAACTTAGATGAAATGGATGCATATTTTGAAGGACACATATAGCCAAGCTCACTCAAAAAAGAAAAAAAAGAAAATCTGAATAGCTCCATACCTGTTAAAATAAATAAATTTTCAGGTAAAGGTATTTTCACAGTAATATTCCAAACCTAGATTACCTTTCTGGTGACTGATACTAAATATTTAATAAGGAAATGATACCAATTCTATACAATTTCAGAAAACGGAAGAAATTCTTCCCAACTCTTTTATGACTTCAGTATTTCCTTGATAAAAACCAACCAATGAACAAACAACAGAAAAGAAATGATCTAACAAGAAAGGAAAACTATAGACCAGTATCCCTCATTGGCATAAATGAATAAATTCTTAACAGAGTTTTAGCCAGTCAAATCCCACAAGATATAAAAATGATAATATATCATGACCAAAAATGGTTTATTCCAAATATGATTTATCCAACATCCATTCATTAAATAAATACATATCAGAAAACCAGATATAGGAAGGAATCTCCTCAACCTGATAAAGATCACCTGTGAAAAATCTACAACTAACATCATTGCTGCTACTGCTAAGTCACTTCAGTTGTGTCTGACTCTGTGTGACCCCATAGATGGCAGCCCACCAGGCTCCCCCGTCCTTGGGATTCTCCAGGCAAGAACACTGGAGTGGGATGCCATTTCCTTCTCTAATGCATGAAAGTGAAAAGTGAAAGTGAATTCGCTCAGTCGTGTCTGATTCTTAGCGACCCCATGGACTGCAGCCTACCAGGCTCCTCCATCCATGGGATTTTCCAGGCAGGAGTACTGGAGTGGGGTGCCATTGCCTTCTCCGGCTAACATCATTATTAGTGTTGAAAACAACATTTCCCCTCTAAGATCAGGAAAATGGCAAACTTGCCCACTCTCACCACTTCCATTCACAACTGTGCTCTGGAGGGTTTATCTGGCATAATAAGGCAAGAAAAAGAAATAAAAGGCATCCAGAATGTAAAGGAGGTAATAAAGCAGTCTTTATACTCAGATGACATAGTAGTCTATGAATTTAATCTAGTGGAATGTACCTAGAAAGCTAGTAAATTAATAAGGTTAGAGGAGTTATAGAATACAAGGCCATTATGGAAAAATCAATTAGTTTTCTTCATACTGCTTACAAGCAATCAGAAATTGAAATAAAAAATACCATTGATAGTATCATCAAAAACAACTTAGAATTACCAGAGGGGATCCTGGTGTGCTTCAGTCCATGGGGTTGCAAAGAGTTGCACATAACTGAGTGACTGAACTGAACTGAACCAGAGGGGAAGGATAGGGAGAGATAGTTGAGAAGCTTGGGATTGACACACTGCTATATTTAAAATAGATAACCAACAAAGACTTACTGTACAGCACTGGGAATTCTGCTCAATATTCTGTAATAACCTAAAAGTGAAGTGAAGTAAAGTCGCTCAGTCATGTCCAGCTCTTTGCGACCCCATGGACTGTAGCCTACCAGGCTTCTCTGTCCATGGGATTCTTCAGGCAAGAGTACTGGAGTGGGTTGCCATTTCCTTCTCCAGGAAGTAATAACCTAAATGGGAGCATAATTTGAAAAAGAATAGATTACATGTATAACTTAATCACTTTGTTGTACACCTGAATCTAATACATTGTTAATCAACTATACTCTTATATAAAACTTTAAAAAATGAATTGTTGTGAAGTTACTAAGTCGTGTCTGACTCTTGTGATCCCATGGACTGTAGCCTGCTCTGCTCCTCTGTCCATGGTATTTCCCAGGGAAGAATACTGGAATGGGTTGTAATTTCCTTCTCCAGGGGATCTTCCTGACCCAAGGATTGAATCCATTACTCCTGCATTGGCAGGCAGATTCTTTACCACCGAACCACCCTGGGAATACAAGAATATGAAATTTTTGTTGTTTAGTCACTAAGTCCAAAATCATTGAAGATGGTGATTGCAGCCATGAAATTAAAAGACACTTACTCCTTGGAAGGAAAGTTATGACCAACCTAGATGGCATATTAAAAAGCAGAGACATTACCTTGCCAACAAAGGTCCGCCTAGGCAAGGCTATGGTTTTTCCAGTAGTCATGTATGGATGTGAGAGTTGGACTGTGAAGGAAGCTGAGCACTGAAGAATTGATGCTTTTGAACTGTGGTGTTGGAGAAGACTCTTGAGAGTCCCTTGGACTGCAAGGAGATCCAACCAGTCCATTCTAAAGGCGATCAGTCCTGGGTATTCTTTGGAAGGAATGATGCTAAAGCTGAAGCTCCAGTACTTTGGCCACCTCATGTGAACTCATTGGAAAAGACTCTGATGCTGGGAGGGATTGGGGGCAAGAGGAGAAGGGGACAACAGAGGATGAGATGGCTGGATGGCATCACTGACTCAATGGAAGTGAGTTTGAGTGAATTCCAGGAGATGGTGATGGACAGGGAGGCCTGGTGTGCTGCAATTCATGGGGTTGCAAAGAGTCGGACACGACTGAGCGACTGAACTGAACTGAACTGAACTGAGTCACTAAGTCATGTCCAACTCTTTTGCAACCCCATGGACTGTAGCCCACCAGAATATGAAATACTTAGGTATAAATCTGGCAAAAGATGTAAAAAACCTTCTGCACTAAGAATTACAAAATGTTTCTGAGAGAATTAAATATGACTAAATTAGTAAAAATATATACTTTGATGTGAAGAACCAACCAACTCATTGGAAAAGACACTGATGCTAAGAAAGACTGAGGACCTGAGAAGGGGGCAAGAGAATGAGACTCAATGGACATGAGGGACAATGGACAGTGAAGGACAGGGAAGTCTGGCATGCTGCAGTCTTTGGGGTCACACAAAGTAGGACACTACTGAGCAACTAAACACCAACAACAAATACTTTGTTAACTGATGAAAAGTTAATATTGTTATCATGACAATTTTACCCAAATGTATTTATAGATTCATTACAATAGCAAACAAAATCAAATATGGCTCTCTTTTTTTGTAGAAATTATCAAACTGATTCTAAAATTTGTATAGAAGTACAGAAAACCTAAAATAGCCAAAAGGCCTTTGAAAAAGAACAAAATCAGATAACACAGAATATCTGATTTCAGACTTATAAAGCTATGGTGACCAAGAATGGATTATTGGAACTGAATGGGATGTCCAAAATAAACTTACACATACACCATCATTTGATTTTTCTAATTTATTTATTTTAATTGGAGGATAATTACTCAACAATATTGTAATGGCTTTTGCCATACATCAACATGAATTGGACATAGGCATACATATGTCCCCTCCCTCCTGAATTTCTAACACATTAATAGGGGACAAATATATGTCCTCTCCCTCCTAAATCTCCATCCAATGTAAAATTGGAGAATTTTAAGAATTCTTAAATAGAACACAAAAGCATGAACTATTAAAGAATAAAATCAATAAGTTGCTCTTTAGCAAGAGTAAAACTTTTATTCTTCTAAAGCCACTGTTAAGAGCAGGCAGCTGACTAAAATAAAATTTTGCAAATCATGTATCTGACAAAGGACTTGTATGTAGAATTTGCAAACAATTCTTATAAGACAACGAATAGCCCCACTTAAAATGGACAAAATAGTTGAATAGCCATTTCACGGAAAGAAAATATGCATATAGGAGATGAGCATATGAAACAAATGTTCTACACCAATTGAAATTCCGCTCAGTTCAGTTCAGTTGCTCAGTCATGTCCTACTATTTGCGACCCCATGAATCGCAGCACACCTGGTCTCCCTGTCCATCACCAACTCCCAGAGTTCACTCAGACCCACGTCCATTGAGTCAGTGATGCCATCTAGCCATCTCATTCTTTGTTGTCCCCTTCTCCTCCTGCCCCCAATCCCTCCCAGCATCAGGGTCTTTTCCAATGAGTCAACTCTTCACATGAGGTGGCCAAGTACTAGAGTTTCAGCTTCAGCATCATTCCCTCCAAAGAAATCCCAGGGCTGATCTCCTTCAGAATGGACTGGTTGGATCTCCTTGCAGTCCAGAGGACTTGCAAGAGTCTTCTCCAACACAACAGTTCAAAAGCATCAATTCTTCGGCGCTCAGCCTTCTTCACAGTCCAACTCTCACATCCATACATGACCACAGGAAAAACCATAGCCTTGACTAGATGAACCTTTGTTGGCAAAGTAATGTCTCTGCTTTTGAATATGCTATCTAGGTTGGTCATGACTTTCCTTCCAAGGAGTAAGCGTCTTTTAAATTCATGGCTGCAGTCACCATCTGCAGTGATTTTGGAGCCCCCAAAAATAAAGTCTGACACTGTTTCCACTGTTTCCCCATCTATTTCCCATGAAGTGATGGGACCAGATGCCATGATCTTCGTTTTCTGAATGTTGAGCTTTAAGCCAACTTTTTCACTCTCCTCTTTCACTTTCATCAAGAGGCTTTTTAGTTCCTCTTCACTTTCTGCCATAAGGGTGGTGTCATCTGCATATCTGAGGTTATTGATATTTCTCCCAGCAATCTTGATTCCAGCTTGTGTTTCTTCCAGTCCAGTGTTTCTCATGATGTACTCTGCATATAAGTTAAATAAGCAGGGTGACAATATACAGCCTTGACATACTCCTTTTCCTATTTGGAACCAGTCTGTTGTTCCATGTCCAGTTCTAACTGTTAGGGAGTGCAAATTAAATTCCATTGAGATATTCCTTAATACCAACTGTAATGGCTAAATTTTTTAAAAAATACTGATCATATTAAGTGTTGGCACCACTGTGCTGCTAGAATTCATACACATCACTTGGAATATAAAATGATATAACCACTTTAGAGAATATATTGGCAGTTTAAAAAAAAATGTAAGCTTACACCTACTATACAACCTTGTCATTCTATTCCTAGGTATTTACCCAAAATAAACATGAGCTAATATCCACACAAAGACTTTTTTCTCATTTTTTATAGCACCTTTATTTATAATAATCAACACTAGAAATAACCCATATATTCATCAACAAGTGAGTTGTTCAACAAGCTATGGAATACTGTGAAACACTATGTGTACTGCCATTTTTAAAACAGATAGCTAGTGGGAACCTACTGTATAATGCAGGGAGCTCACCTCAGTGCTCTTGGAGACCTAGATGGGTAGGATGGGAGTGGGGTGGGAGGAAGATCCAAGAGAGAGGGCATGCGTGTTCACATATAGCTGATTCACTTCATTGTACAGCAGAAATTGATCCCACACTGTAAAGCAACTCTACCCCAATTTAGAAAATAAGAACTGTTATTACATGTAGTATCTTAAAGTAACTGTGTTGAGTGAAAGAAGCCAAACATGAAAGAGTAAATATTCTATGATTCCATTTATATAAAATTCTAGAAATTGTAAACTAACCTATAGTGAGAGAAAGTATATCAGTGGTTACCTGAGGGTGGAGGGAGGGAAGGATAGATTACATCAGTATGAGGAAACTTGTGGGGGTGATGGACATGTTTGTTATCTACATTGTAGTAATTACTTCACAATTAAACACATGTCAAAGCCTATCAAATTGAACATTTTAGATGTATATATTCAGTTCAGTTCAGTTGCTCAGTTGTGTCTGACTCTGCAGTCCCATGGAGGGCAACACACCAGGCTTCCCTGTCCATTACCAACTTTCAGAGCTTGCTCAAATTCATGTCCATCAAGTTGGTGATGTTATCCAACCACCTCACCCACTGTCATCCCCTTTTCGTGCCTTCAGTCTTGCCCAGCATCAGGGTCTTTTCCAAAGAGTCAGTTCTTTGCATCAGGTGGTCAAAGTATTGGAACTTCAGCTTCAGCATCAGTCCTTCCAATGAATATTCAGGACTGATTTCCTTTAGAATTGACTGACTGGATCTCCTTGATGTCCAAGAGACTATCAAGAGTCTTCTCCAACACCACAGTTCAAAAGCATCAATTCTTTGGAACTCAGCTTTTTTTATGGTGCATCTCTCAAACTATAGCTTTGACTATATGGACCTTTGTTGGCAAAGTAATGTACAGATTATTATACCACAATAAATTTGTAAAAAAAACAAATTATGTAAAATATTACATAAACTTAGTTTATAAAGCAGCAGCATGGTTTGAGAGGATTAACTCAGTTTTGAAAGGAATTCCATAGTGGATAAAAGTCTATTGAACAGGATTGTATGCTGCAGAGAAATTGTTCATAAAAGTCAGTCAGTCAATGTGGCACACTTCATTGTCTTATTTTAAGAAACTGCCACACGAACTCCAACCTTCAGCAATCACTACACTTATCAGTCTGCAAACATCAACACTGAAGTGAAACTCTTCATCAGCAAAAAAATTTACAACCCACTGGAGGCTCATATGATGGGTAGCATTTTTTTAGTAATAAAGCATTTTTAATTAAGGTATGCACATTTTAATACATAATGCTATTGTACACTTAGCAGACTACAGTGTAGTATAAACATAATTTTTATATGCACTGGGAAGCCAAAACATTTGTGTGATTTGTTTTATTTTGTGATACTTTCTTTAGGTACAATGGAGTATCAGATGAAAAAATGAATGAATTCCCTAATGTAAACAGGGGCTTCCCAGATAGCTCAGTTGGTAAAGAATCTTCCTGCAATACAGGAGACCCCAGTTCCATTCCTGGGTCAGGAAGATCTGCTAGAGAAGGGATAGGCTACCCACTCCAGTATTCTTGGACTTCCCCTGTGGCTCAGCTGGTAAAGAATCTGCCTGCAATGTGGGAGACCTGGGTTCAATCCCTGGGTTGGGAAGACCCCCTGGAGAAGAGAAAGGCTACCCACGCCAGTATTCTGGCCTGGAGAATTCCATGGACTGTATAGTCCATTGGCTTGCAAAGAGTTGGACATGACTGACTGACTTTCACTCACTTCACTAATGTGAACTATAGACTATTTGGGTAATTATGATTGATGTATCAGTTCATCAACTGTAACAAATGTATGACTCTGGTAGGGGACACTGATAATAGAGGATGATGTGCATGCACAGGGCCAGAATATATAGGAAATTTCTATACCTTCTTGTAAATTTTGCTAAATCTAAAAAATAAAATCTCCAAAAAGAATGATCTACTGTTCACCCAAGAGTAGAGGTAAATTTCACAATCATAATGTCAAATAAAAGAACATGGGTCCAAAAATGTGTATGTGATATTGTTCTTACTAATATAAAGTTTTTGATAGGTGACAAAAGGGACCTTGTGAGGTTGTGGAAATAATCTAGTTATGTGACCATGTATTATGTAAAATACCATCAAATTATACATTTAAGTTTTTTGTCCTTTAACTTATATCTCATTTTAAAACGAACTGTAAATCTCTGCAAATGTAAACTCCTCAAAAATATGATGTGTGTGTGTGTGTGTGTGTGCATGGATTTGTATGTGTGTGTGTGTGTGTGCATGGATTTGTATGTGTGTGTGTATGTGTATATATATATATATATATATAGAGAGAGAGAGAGAGAGAGAGAGAGAGACCTGGGTTTGATTCCTGGGTTGGGAAAATTCCCTGGGGAAGGAACTGGCAATCCACTCCAGTATTCTTTCCTAGAGAATCCCTACGGACAGAGGAGGCTGGCAGGCTACAGTCCATGGGGTCGCAAGAGTCAGACACGACTTAACAACTGAACCACCACCACATATATATACAAGCATATCTAGGTAGATTCATAATTACTAAATACAAAGGTGGATAATGCAAGTATACTAATGGAATATTTCTGATAAGATATAGGAGCAATTGGTTACTGTAAGAAATGGGAGCTGTATTTGCTTTTGTATCTTTTGGAGTTTGCACCCTTTACATGCATTTCCTATTCAAACAGCAAACACATGGACTGCAAGAAGAAAATATTAACAAAATACTACATCACTGCTCTGGAGTATGCTTAACTTGAATTAATTCCTTGCTTCTCTAACTAGGAATTAAAATAATTTTTAAGTGACCTAACAACATGTGGAAAATCATATAGATTTTTCTGATGTTAGTTTTTTTTTTTTTTATTGAAGGATAATTGCTTTACAGAATTTTTCTGTTTTCTGTGAAACCTCAACATAAATTACCCATAGGTATATATATATTCCCCTCCCTCTTGAACCTCCCTTCCATCTCCCTCCCCATCCCACCCGTCTACATTGATACAGAGCCCCTGTTTGAGCTTCCCGACCCATACAGAAAATTCCCGTTGGCTATCTATTTTACATATGGTAATGTAAGTTTCCAAAGAAAGGCAATGCCAAAGAATGCTCAATCTACTGAACAATTGCACTCATGTCACACGCTAGTAAAGTAATGCTCAAAATTCTCCAAGCCAGACTTCAGCAATACATGAACTGTGAACTTCCAGATGTTCAAGCTGGTTTTAGAAAAGGTAGAGGAACCAGAGATCAAATAGCCAACATTTGCTGGGTCATGGAAAAAGCAAGAGAGTCCCAGAAAAACATCTATTTCTGCTTTATTGACTATGCCAAAGCCTTTGACTGTGTGGATAACAATAAACTCTGGAAAATTCTGAAAGAGATACGAATACCAGACCACCTGACCAGCCTCTGGAGAACTATGTATGCAGGCCAGGAAGCAACAGTTAGAACTGGACATGGAACAACAGACTGGTCCCAAATAGGAAAAAGAGAACTTCAAGGCTGTATATTGTCACCCTGCTTGTTTAACTTATATGCAGAGTACATCATGAGAAATGCTGGGCTGGAAGAAGCACAAGCTGGAATCAAGATTGCTGGGAGAAATATCAATAACCTCATATATGCAGATGTCACCACTCTTATGGCAGAAAGCAAAGAAAAACTAAAGAGCCTCTTGATGAAAGTGAAAGAGGAGAGTGAAGAAGTTGGCTTAAAACTCAACATTCAGAAAACTAAGATCATGGCATCCGGTCCCATCACTTCATGGCAAATAGATGGAGAAAGAGTGACTTTATTTTTCTGGGCTCCAAAATCACTGCAGAAGGTGATTGCAGCCATGAAATTAAAAGACACTTACTCCTTGGAAGGAAAGTTATGAGCAACCTAGACAGCATATTCAAAAGCAGAGACATTACTTTGCCAACAAACATCCATCTAGTCAAGGTTATGGTTTTTCCAGTGGTCATGTATGGATGTGAGAGTTGGACTATAAAGAAAGCTGAGTGCCAAAGAATTGATGCTTTTGAACTGTGGTGTTGGAGAAGACTCTTGAGAGTCCCTTGGGCTGCAAGGAGATCCAACCAGTCCATCCTAAAGGAGTTCAGTCCTGAGTGTTCATTGGAAGGACTGATGTTGAAGCTGAAACTCCAATACTTTGGCCACCTGATGCTAAGAGGTGACTCACTTGAAAAGACCCTGATGCTGAGAGGGATTGAGGGCAGGAGGAGAAGGGGATGACAGAGGATGAGATGGTTGGATGGCATCACTGACTCAATGGACATGGGTTTGCGTGGACTCCAGAAGTTGGTGATGGACAGGGAGGCCTGGCCTGCTGCAGTTCATGGGGTCACAAAGAGTCGGACACTACTGAGAAACTGAGCTGAACTGAACTAAATGTAAGTTTCCATGTTACTCTTTCCATACATCTCACCCTCTCCTCCCCATTCCCCATGTCCATAAGTCTATTCTCTATGGCTGTTTCTCCACTGTTGCCCTGTAAATGTTGTAGATTCCATATACATGCATTAGAATTCAGTATTTATCTTTTTCATCCTGACTCACTTCACTCTGTATACTAGGTTCTAGCTTCATCCACCTCCTTAGACTGACTCAAATGCGTTCCCTTTTATGGCTGAGTACTTTTCCATTGTGTATATATACCACAACTTCTTTATCCATTCATGTGTTGATGGACATCTAGGTTGCTTCCATGTTCTAGCTATTGTAAATAGTGCTGCAATGAACAATGGGATACATGCCTCTCTTTTAATTTTGGTTTCTTCAGGGTGTATGCCTAGGAGTGGGATTGCTGGCTCATATGGTGGATTTGTTCCTAGTTTTTTAAGGAATCTCCATACCATCTTCCATAGGGGCTGTATCAATTTACATTCCCACCAACAGTGCAAGAGTGTTCCCTTTTCTCCACAACCTTTCCAGCATTTATTGTTTGTAGACTTTTTGATGAGGGACTTTCTGACCAGTGTAAGAGTAATTTTGATTTGCATTTCTCTAATAATTTTTGGGCTCCAAAATCACTGCAGATGGTGATTGCAGCTAGGAAATTAAAAGACGCTTACTTCTTGGAAGGAAAGTTATGACCAACCTAGATAGCATATTCAAAAGCAGAGACATTACTTTGCCAACAAATGTCCATCTAGTCAAGGCTATGGTTTTTCCTGTGGTCATATATGGATGTGAGAGTCGGACTGCGAAGAAGGCTGAGCGCCAAAGAATTGATGCTTTTGAACTGTGGTGTTGGAGAAGACTCTTGAGAGTCCCTTGGACTGCAAGGAGATCCAACCAGTCCATTCTGAAGGAGATCAGCCCTGGGATTTCTTTGGGAGAAATGATGCTAAAGCTGAAACTCCAGTGCTTTGGCCACCTCATGCGAAGAATTGACTCATTGGAAAAGACTCTGATGCTGGGAGGGATTGGTGGCAGGAGGAGAAGGGGACGACAGAGGATGAGATGGCTGGATGGCATCACCTACCCAGTGGATGTGAGTTCGAGTGAACTCTGGGAGTTGGTGATGAACAGGGAGACCTGGCAGGCTGCAATTCATGGGGTTGCAAAGAGTCGGACACAACTGAGTGACTGAACTGAACTGATTAATGAGTGATGTTGAGCATTTTTTCATGTGTTTGTTAGCCATCAGTATGTCTTTTTTGGAGAAATGTCTGTTTAAGTCTTTTTTCCCACTTTTTGATTGGCTTTTTTTTTTCCCCCCTGGTATTGAATTGTATGAGCTGCTTGTATAATTTGGAAATGAATCCTTTGTCAGTTGTTTCATTTGCTATTATTTCCTCCCATTCCGTGGGTTGTCTTTTCACCTTGCTTATAATTTCCTTTGCTGTGCTAAAGCTTTTAAGTTTAATCAGGTCCCACTTGTTTACTTTCATTTGTATTTCCGTTACTCTAGGAGGTGGGTCTTAGAGGATCTTGCTTTGATTTATGTCACTGGCTGTTCTGCCTATGTTTTCCTCTAAGAGTTTTAGTTTCTGGTCTTACATTTAGGTCTTTATTCCATTTTGAGTTTATCTTCGTGTATGGTGTCAGGAAGTGTTCTAATTTCATTCTTTTTACACATCAGATCAGATCAGTCATTCAGTCGTGTCCGACTCTTTGTGACCCCATGAACTGCAGCACGCCAGGCCTCCCTGTCCATCACCAACTCCCAGAGTTCACCCAGACTCACGTCCATCGAGTCAGTGATGCCATCCAGCCATCTCATCCTCTGTTGTCCCCTTCTCCTCCTGCCACCAATCCCTCCCAGCATCAGAGTCTTTTCTAATGAGTCAACTCTTCCCATGAGGTGGCCAAAGTACTGGAGTTTCAGCTTAAGCATCATTCCTTCCAAAGAAATCCCAGGGCTGATCTCCTTGAGAATGGACTGGTTGGATCTCCTTGCAGTCCAAGGGACTCTCAAGAGTCTTCTCCAACACCACAGTTCAAAAGCATCAATTCTTTGATGCTCAGCCTTCTTCACAGTCCAACTCTCACATCCATACATGACCACAGGAAAAACCATAGCCTTGACTAGACGAACCTTTGTTGGCAAAGTCATGTCTCTGCTTTTGAATATGCTATCTAGGTTGGTCATAACTTTCCTTCCAAGGAGTAAGCTTCTTTTAATTTCATGACTGCAGTCACCATCTGTAGCTATTTTGGAGCCCAGAAAAATAAAGTCTGACACTGTTTCCACTGTTTCCCCATCTATTTCCCATGAAGTGGTGGGACCGGATGCCATGATCTTCGTTTTCTGAATGTTGAGCTTTAAGCCAACTTTTTCACTCTCCACTTTCACTTTCATCAAGAGGCTTTTGAGTTCCTCTTCAACTGTCCAGTTTTCTCAGAACCATTTATTGAAGAGGCTGTTTTTGCCCCATTGTGTATTCTTGCCTCTTTTGTCAAAAATAAGGTACCCATAGATGCATAGTTTTAATTCTGGGCTTTCTATCTTGTTCTATTGACCTATATTTCTGTTTTTGTGCCAATATCATATTGTCTTGATGACTGTAGCTTTGTAATATGATCTGAAGTCAGAAAGGTTGATTCCTCCAGCTCCATTCTTCTTTCTCAAGACTGCTTTGGCTTTTCAGGGTCTTTTGTGTTTCCATATGAATTGTGAATTTTTTGGTTCTAGTTCTGTGAAAAATGCCATTGGTAATTTGATAAGGATTGCATTGAATCTGTAGGTTGTGTTTCATAGTATAGTCATTTTCACAGTATTGATTCTTCCTAACCAGAAACATGGAATATCTCTCTATCTGTTAATGTTGTCTTTGATTTTTTTCATCAGTGTCTTATAATTTTCTGTGTACAGTTCTTTTGTCTCCTTAGGTAAGTTTATTCTGAGATATTTAATTCTTTTTGTTGCAAAGGGTGAATAGGATTGATTCTTTAATTTCTCTTTCTGATTTTTCATTGTTAGTATATAGAAATGCAAGTGATTTCTGTGTATTGATTTTGTGTCCTGCAACTTGCTAAATTCACTGATTAGCTCTAGTAATTTTCTGATACTATCTTTAGGGTTTTCTATGGACAGTATCATGTCATCTGCCAACAGTGAGAGCTTTATTTCTTCTTTTCCCGTCTGGATTCCTTTTATTTCTTTTCCTTCTCTGATTGCTAAAGCTAGGACTTCCAGAACTATGTTGAATAATAATGGTGAAAGTTGGCACCCTTGTCTTGTTCCTGATCTTAGGGGGAATGCTTTCCGTTTTTCACCATTGAGAATAATATTTGCTGTAGGCTTATCATATATGGCCCTTACTACGGTGAAGTAGGTTCCTTCTATGCCCATTTTTTGAAGGGTTTTAATCATAAATGGGTGCTGAATTTTGTCAAAGGCTTTTTCTGCATCTATTAAGATGATCATATGATTTTTATCTTTTAATTTGTTAATATGGTGTATCACATTGATAGATTTGTGTATATTGAAGAATCTTTGCATTCCTGGAATAAACCCAACTTGATCATGGTGTATGAGCTTTTTGATGTGTTGCTGAATTCTATTTGCTAAAATTTTGTTGAGGATTTTTGCATCTATGTTCATCAGTGATATTGGCCTATAGTTTTCTTTTTTATGTGTTGTCTTTGTCTGGTTTTGGTATCAGGGTGATGGTGGCCTAGTAGAATGAATTTGGAAGTGTTCCTTCCTCTGCAATTTTTTTCAAAGAGTTTTAGAAAGATAAGGCATTAGGTCTTATTCAAATGTTTCCTGGAGTTCTCTTGTGAAGCCATCTGGTCCTGGGCTTTTGTGTTTGGGGAGATTTTTGATCATGGCTTCAATTTCAGTGCTTGTAATTGGGTTGTTCATAATTTCTATTTCTTCCTGGTTCAGTCTTGGAAGATTGAACTTTTCTAAGAATCTGTCCATTTCTTCCAAGTTATCCATTTTATTGCCATATAGTTGTTCATAATAGTCTCTTAAAATCCTTTGTATTTCTGCATTGTCTATTGTAACCTCTCCTTTTTCATTTTTAATTTTGTTGATTTGATTCTTCTATTTTTTTCTTAATGAGTCTGGCTAAAGGTTTGTCAGTTTTGTTTATCTTCTCAAAGAACCATCTTTTAGTTTTATCAATCTGTACTATTGTTTCTTTCATTTCTTTTTCAGTTATTTCTGCTCCGATATTTATGGTTTCTTTCCTTATACTAATTTTGGGGGTTCTTTGTTGTTCTTTTTCCAGTTATTTTAGGTGTGAAATTAGGTAGTCTATTAAAAGTTTTTCTTGTTTCTTGAGGTAGGATTGCTTGAGGTAGTGTATATTGCTATACACTTCCCTCTTAGGACTGTTTTTGCTGCATTTCATAGGTTTTGAGATGTCACGTTTTCATTGTCATTTGTATCTAGAATTTTTTTCATTTCATTTTTGATTTCTTCAGTAACCCATTGATTATTTAGAAACATGTTTGTGTTTCTTACAGTTTTATTCTATAATTGATATCTAGTCTCATAGTGTTGTGATCAGAGAAGATGCTTAATATGATTTCAATTCTCTTAAACTTACTGAAGTTTGATTTGTGACCCAAGATGTGGTCTATCCTGGAAAATGTTCCATGTGCACTTGAGAAGAAAGTGTATTCTTTTGCATTTGGATGGAATGTCCTGAAAATATCAATGAGATCCATCTCATCTAATGTATCATGTAAGACTTGTGTTTCCTTATTACTTTTCTGTTTTGGTGATCTGTCCATTGAATAGAGTGGATAGAGTGGGTAGAGTGCTAAAGTCTTCTACTATATTTGTTACCAGGAATTTCTCCTTTCATGTCTGTTAGTGTTTGTCTTATATATTGAGCTGCTTCTATGTTGGGTGCATAGATTGTTTCAATTGTTATCTGTTCATCTTGGATTGATTCCTGGATCATTATGTAGTGTCTTTCCTTATTTCTTTTAATCTTCTTTATTTAAGGTCTATTTTGTCAGATATAGGATTGCTACTCCAGCTTTCTTTTACTTCCCATTTGCATGGAATATATTTTCCCATCCTCTCACTTTCAGTATATGTGTCTTGAGGACTAAAGTGTGTTTCTTGTAGACAGCATATGTATGAGTCTTGTTTCTGTATTCATTCAGCCAGTCTGTCTTTTGGTTAGAGCATTTAATTCATTTACATTTAAAGTAATTATTGATATATTTATTCTATTGTCACTTTTTAAATTGTTTGGAGTTGATTTTGCAGATCCTTTTCCTTCTCTTGTATTTCTTGACTGTATATGCCCCTTTAACATTTGTTGTAAAGCTGGTTTGGTGGTACTGAATTCTCTTAACTTTTGCTTGTCTGAAAAGCTTTTTCATTTCTCCATCAATTTTGAATGATGGATGATCCTTGCTGGGTACAGTAATCTTAGTTGTTGATTTTTCCCTTTCAGTACTTTAAGTATATCCTGCCATTCCTTTCTGGCCTGCAGAGTTTCTGTTGAAAGATCAGCTGTTAAGTGTAGGGGATTTCCCTTGTATGTTAGTTGCTGCTTTTCCCTTGCTGCTTTTAATATTCTTTCTTTGTGTTTAGTCTTTGTTAGTTTGATTAGTGTGTGTCTTGGCATGTTTCTCCTTGGGTTTATCCTGTATGGGACTCTTTGTGCATCTTGGACTTGATTCACTATTTCCTTTTCCATGTTGGGGAAATTTTCAACTATAATCTCTTCAAGAATTTTCTCATGCCCTTTCTTTTTCTCTTCTTCTTCAGGGACCCCTATAATTCAAATGTTGTTGCATTTGATATTGTCCCAGAGGTCTCTGAGACTGTCTTAAGTTCTTTTCATTCTTGTCACTTTATTCTGCTCTTCAGAAGTTATTTCCACCATTTTATCTTCCAGATCATTGATTTGTTCTTCTGCTTCAGATATTCTACTATTGATTCCTATTCCTAATACTTTATCTCTAGAGTACTTTTAATTTCAGTAATTGTGTTGTTTGTCTCTCTGTGTTTATTCTTTAATTCTTCTAGGTTTTTGTTAATTGATTCTTGCATTTTCTCCATTTTGTCTTCAAGGTTTTTGATCATCTTTACTATCATTACTATGAATTCTTTTTCAGGTAGTGTGCCTATTTCCTCTTCATTTATTTGGACTTCTGTGTTTCTAGTTCATTCCTTTATTTGTGTAGTATTTCTCTGCCTTTTCTTTTCTTTTTAACTTATTGTGTTTTAGGTCTCCCTTTGCCAGGCTTCAAGTTTGAATTCTTTCTTCCTTTTGTTTTCTTCCCTCCTAAGGTTGGTCCAGTGGTTTGTGTAAGCTTTGTTTAGGGTGAGATTTGTGCTGAGTTTTTGTTTGTTTGTTTGTTTTTCCTCTGATGGGCAAGGCCCAGTGAGTTGCTGATCCTGTCTGCTGATGATTGGGTTTGTATTTTTGTTTTATTTGTTGTTAAGAAGAGGCATCCTGCCCAGGTTGCTACTGGCATTGTATTCCAATCGTTCCCTTTGTGTGAGTTTTCACTATTTTATACCCCCTAGGGTTAGTTCTCTGGTAGTCTAGGGTCTTGGAATCAGTGCTCCCACTCCAAAGGCTTTATCTCTGGTCAGGAATGAAGATTCCACAAGTGGTTTGTTATGGCATTAAGTGAGATTAAAACAAATATCCCAAAATGAGAAACCAAAGATGAACCCTAGACAAATGGCAGTTACAAAATCAGGCAAATGATAATTAAAATAATGGAATATACATGTATACATATACATCCATGAGCAAAGACAATAGAGTTCAAGAAAAATAAAGTACAATAGATTGACCTGATGAACACAGGAAATCCAAAATTATATTTACCAGTTGAGAACAGTCTAACTAAAGCACAAAGTGGAAAACAAAACTAAAGCAAGCTGCCAAGTGGGGAATAAAGCAATGAAAACAAAATTAATAAATATCTTGAAAGGAAAGGAAAGAAATATAAGAAAGAAAGAATGGTTATGCAAAGTTAAATAGAGGCAGATGAAGAAGAGATATATACATTAAAGATTAACTGCAATTGGAAAAGAATAGTAGGAAAGGCAAACAAAGGAATAAATGTAGAAAACATATAATAGGTTTAAAAAGTGAAAATTTAAAAAAAGAGAGAGAGAAAAAAAAGAAAAGAAAAAAAACACCCCGGAACTGCAAAAGCCCAACATAGAGGCAGAGGTTTATAACAACAATAAAAAAATGTGACTGAGGGGAAATAAAAGCTCTAAAGCTTAATTAGATTTCATAGTTTCAATAAAATTGACAACTACAACAGAGGAGGGAAGAAAAAGGGTGGGGGGGAGAAAAAAATCCAAAAGAATCTACAGAACAAATCAAAACATAAGAATAATAAATGTTTTTCCTGAGTCACTGCTATCAAAGTCCTTTCCCTCGCTGAAGTCCCAGTCCACTTCACCTCCCTAGGATGCCCTCCAGCACTGTGCTGATCTCTGGACCTGTTGTGGGGGGTGGCTCAGATTCTAATCTGGTCCTACTCCCGTATATTCTTGCCTCCAATGTCCACAGCTATCAGAACTAGTGCACTTTCTTTTGTGGGAGCTCTCAGTGACCTTTTATATATTTCGTAGACACAGAATCTGCCTAGTTGATCAGGTGGATTTAATCTGCAGCTTGTACAGCTGGTGGGAAGGTTTTGGGTCTTCTTCCTTAGTCACACTGCCCCTGGGTTTCAATTATGGTTTTATTTCCACCTCTTCATGTGGGTTGTCCACTGGGGTTTGCTCCTGAGGCTGCCCTGGAAGACTTGGGTTTGCCCTTGTAAGGTCCAAGTGCGGAGGTGGTGCAGCTGCTTGGGTTGCAGGGGTTCCGGCAGCACCAGGTACTCAGGGGAGTTGGCAGCTAGGGCAGCAGAAAATATAGTGCTCTAGAAGGGTATGGCAACCAGTATTGGCCAATATGCTCCAGTATTCTTTCCTGGAAAACCCCCTTCCCTGACAGAGAAGCCTAGCAGGCCACAGTCTACAGGGTCACAAAGAGTCGGACACTAATGAAGTGATCCTGCACACATAGATGCAAGACTTTTTTTGCCTGTGGCAACTCTGCCCCAGTGAGAGTTGAGTATGAAAGTGGTGTAGCTGCTTGCCTTGCAGGGACCGTGGTGGTGCCAAGTGTGCAGCGACAGCTGACTGCCTTCGCCACAGGAGTTATGGCCCATCAGAGTCTTTTTTCAAGCCTCTTGTAACTCATGATCAGAAGGCCTCTTTGGCCAATCTTTCTCTGTAGCTCTGCCCATTTAGCCTCTTGGAGGTCTCCCTTGCCTGGGGTCCTTCTCTGTTGTTTGGTGCATCAGACACATAGAGGAGGCCCCCCTGGCTGGGGTCCTACTCTGTAGATCATCACATCAGGCACTTAAAGGAGCACCCTGGGTTGGATCCTATGCTATAGTTCAATGCGTCAGGCATTTGATGGGCCAGCTTCTCTATTGTTCAGCTGCCAATGATGGCATATAGTGGGAGAGAGGCTATGGTGATGGCTCCACCCAAAACACATCACTCAGCAGTATCGCCTTGCTTCCATGGCTGCCTGGCTTTCCTCCACAGGCATTTCCCACCACAGTCTCCTCCCTCACATCCCCTCGATCTGTCTCTCTGCAGTCAACATCAGCCCTCGCCCTGGGATTGCTCCACAATCCCTAGACTCCAGCTCCCAGGCACTGCACCTTCCAGGGAATCTACATCCCTGTCCAGGGTATGTATGGCTGTGGCAAGGACTGTCTGATTCTCGTTCCATTTAGGCTGCAACAGATCAGCTGTTTCACTCTCCATCTTAAATGTTTCTCCTCTGACTCAGACAATTGCCCTGATGTGGGGATTGGACCCCTGCTTCAGTTCCCCCACCCTCAAGGGCAGGTGCAGTCCTACTAAGACTCCTGTTTTCCCCCCTAGTTCCTTTGCCCTACCAAGTTTTGCGTGGGTCTATATATTCTTTTCTGCTGGTCAGGTACTCCTGTCTGCTCTCAGCTGGTGTTCTGCATGCATTTCTGTGTCTGAAGGTGTAGTCCCGATATATCTGTGGAGAGAGATGTATGCCACGTCCATCTACTCCTCCGCCATCTTGTTCTCCTCAGACGTTGGTTTTTAATCCTAAATATTTATGAATTTAAGAACACAACCAATATTCTCTAATAGCCTTATACCAGTGAGAGTCACTTCATTCTCATCCCACCATGTGAAGAGCATAATGGAAATGAGGAAATGGAGTGTTGGTTAAATTGTCCTATTGTTATAAGGTTGAGCGTTCACAATATAAACTGACGAATTTCGCTATTTTCCCTATCAATTCTCTGAGTTTTCTTCGTTCCACAAATTGGGATATCATCTGACCAAAAATTTAACTAGCAGTAAGAATCCCAAGGCCCATGAGGGCCTAAACACCTTTGTTTAGAGGCAGATTTGGAGAGATGAAATCACTGATGGATGTTGGGAAATTGCAGTACACTGACCTTAGATTTATTCTCCAGAGAAGTTTAGTTCAAACTGAAGAAAAGCATGTACATTTTCTTGCATTGGCTACAATCTAGAGAATCTTGTCTGTCTGTATGGCCTTCCCAGGGATGTTGGGAGCCAATGTTGAAACTGTACTTTAAAGAGCACCAAAGTTAAAATTCACAAGCAGGGAACAACTTGTTTTCACAGCAATGAGAGCTGGCATGGCAAACACTTCTCAGTGGTGACTTACATACTTATTCAGTGATTTAGACTGCTTCTTTGGCACGGGTCAAATGGCATATTAACATGGGATATAATCCTTTCTCACTCTGTAGGCAATGGCTCAGTGTGATATTGGCACCATATTAAGCTTCATTAACCCTACAACACGTTGCCTTCTTACTCTTGGCACTCTCCTGCAGGCTGCAGGCAGTAACCCATGAGTAATCTGATTACCTACAACCGACTGTAGCCACATGGAATGGAGGCTGACTACAGAGTGGAACACAATTACAGTCTTTTGAGATTCAATTAGAAAGCTGTTCATAGAGCTTCGTTTGGAATTCTGTAACTGGCTCCAATAACCCCTCATGAACTGCATGTTTCTTTGAGTCCACAGTAAATAATGATATTAAAAAGCTTCACCTGTTCTTCATATGCCTTTTAAGAATTTGTCCTCCTGAAGTGTGTAATAAACTACACTTGCAGTTAGAGACAACAATAACTATTTCCAGACTCTGGGATTTTTTTTTTTTTTTTGCCTTCTTTAAAGGAGAGATGTTATTTGTCTCCTCCACAGAATTAGTCTGATTTTAGTCTTTCTTGTAAATGGACATTAAAAACAAATGCTACTTAGCATGGAACTAAACATTATCAGAGGCTAGTTGTCCTTTAAATAAAACCCAAGGTGAAGAAAAATTAAGCTTCACATTTGAAAAGACAAAATTAAGACAAAGATGTTCTAGACTGGATTATGTCATTCTGTGGCATCTTACAAACCTCATTTATGATATATATACATATTTAAAGGATGACATTCTTTGCTTGCTGGTGGTCTGAATTTCTAATTTCACATTTAAAATGAAATAATTCTAAAATGTATTGTTGGAAGAAACACATTATTTAGAAGATGTTTCCAGTTTATAAAGTGGATTCTGTAATGAAGTGTTTGTTTTCTGTATTATTTCTGCTCAATGTACTTATTGTGATATTTGCTTTTTCTATTCTGACAATTATAAAATGAATGTGAATTTGGCAGGCAAACTTGAACTTCAGTCCTAGCTTTGCTACAATCTATGAAAACTTTACCAGTTATTTGATTTTTTGATCCTCAGTTTTCTCTTTTATGAAAAAGGGAATAAAATACTTTATAACAGTGTATTGCAGTGTTTAACAGTACATGATGAATGAAATGGCACAGGGTATGGGATATCATAAACATTCAACATGTGTGCCTTTCTTACTAAATTTCTAGATCTCTTTATCGCCTTGTTGTGAATTCATATCTTTGTTTTTATCACTATGTATAATATAACAATGATCTAGTTTAATGATATAAGCATCTATTTTATGCCATAAACCTGGAGAAATCATCACAAATATTGAAATGCATTACTTATAAGCATTTATTTGAGCCGCTGAGATGCAGTGAATGGAATTTGAGTTTGAATTGATACGATATTTTCCTTCTATTCCCATTGTCTTTTCTTCAAAGAAAATGTGAATATACATTCAGTTCATTAAGTTCAACCAAGTTCCAAAATACTCAAGCTAACACTTTAGATTAATGCCCGTTCTTTGACCTTTGTGCCAGTAAAACAAGTCTGAAAATGTAAGCATTTTCAAATCTGAAAGTGAATGGATGGTTACAAATGCTCAGAGTATATGAAAAAAACCTCTCCGCTTGACTCTGCAAGTAAACAGGTAGTAAACTGCTGAAATGCTAAACAGTTAATGATATGGAAAAGATATGACTGAAGAAATCACTTTCCTCCCTTGACTCTGTAGATAAGCGTGTGTCTGGGGAAGCCCCAATGGTACTGGTTTCAACAGCAGGCCTAGTATGAGTTTGAGAACTCCTGGTGTGGGAGGTTTTATCACTCATTAGCACCCATGAGTCAGATGGCTTAGTTAAGTTCAGTCATCACTTACGATAATTTAATCAGATTTGCTCTTATGCATTTCGTAGTCTAATGTGACACACTTTACTTCATCATAATTCATAATGAGTCACTCCACATCAGCTGGTCAAGCTTGGCATTTATTATTCACCAAGGTTTTAGGGACAATTTCCCAAAGTTTGTCAACACGTTTTGTAGGATTTCCATTACTGAAATAAAGGAAAGCCAAATGGAGCCCTGATTCTAAACTGACTTGTCTCAAACCGAACTAATTTTCAAAGAATAATCCTAAACACAGCACTGCCTATCTTACCAGGCATGAACGCAATTGGAAGAGTAGAAAGCTAGTGCACTTTAGTTTATTTACTTCTCATTCTTATGTTTCAGTTGACCCTGAGGCATGTCCATATCACCAGTGGGAAATATGAATCAATAGTAGTTTAGATAAAGGAAATGGAAATGGGGTTGGTTCAACTTTTCAAACATCAGATAAAATAAGCTCTCAAAAACAGTACAGAAACTCAATTTTTTAGATTGTTTGGTCAATACTGTTCATGACTCTCATGAAAGTGTTACCATCTTGTTTTTTTTTTTTTTTGGCTTCTCTTTTCTTTTTTGACTCTAAGCCTAGAGTATAAGAATCAACTGGACAAAGCTTGACAGCAACTTGTTATTTTCATTTGTTCTCATATTACGCTCCACCCCCATTTTTATTTATTTGCTTGTCCACAGCTAAGACTATTATCACTGTCTGAGCTAATAGATTTTATACTTTTTTCTTTCTCTCAAGTGTCTTGTCCTTCCAACCCATCTTGATTACTCCTATCAATGCATTTTTCTCTTTTTGTTGATCTCCTTCAACAATGCCACCAGCAGCCTCTTATATGTTTCTTCTTAGGTAAATCTCAGTCAACTTTTATGTTTTTTTCTCACCCTATAATACACTCTAAAAATATCAACAAATAATACAACTGTTATTGGAGCTGTGTTCATAGAGACTGTAAAGTTACATGGAATGCACATAGTCAAATGACCCCTGAATGCTAAGTGTCTTTGTTTTGTCCCAAAGTTTCTTTTTTTGCAAGCACTGACTCATCCTTTCCTTTTTTATTTAATTTTATTTTTTATTATTTTTTAACACCAAAAACATTTTGTATTGGGGTATAGCCAACTGACAATGTTGTGATAGTTTCTTTAAATAGTTAGAAAACTTCTGTTTGCCCATTCATTCTCAGTTTATTTTTTGTTTTGTTTTGTTTTGTTTTTCTGTGGTTCAGCAAAACAAAGTACCTACCCAAGCATCTGGGTAGGAAAGGGAATAAGAGAAGGGGTATAAACAATGTATCATTTTATTGTGAGTCCCACATACATTATTTTATTTAAACTTCACAGCATTCCAAATGAGGAAACAAAACACCAGAAAAGTTCAGTGCTTGAGATCAAAGTTAAAGGGCCAAGTTCAGATAGAGACCAAGTCAGTTTGCTTCTGAATCACTTGAATTTACCACCAAACCAGTATGAGAGATAATTTTAGATGATGGCTAATCTACTTTGATTATTATATATTTATTTCAATAACTATTTTAAGAAATATAGAACAAGTCATGATTTTACAGATACTATTGTTTAATTTAACAAAAACAAATGAGTTGATTCAGAGTTATTTTTATTTAAATTATTAAGTGATAGTACAGGTAGCCTACAGATGTGAAAAACAATTGTAAGGATGTTTTTCAGCTGAATAAAGTTCAGGAAATACTATCTGACTATATTACTTTATCCTTTTGCCAACTGTTCTCTAAGAGCCACTATACGATGTGTAGTTTGAATAATCTCTGTGCTTCTGTGATACCTTCTCCATCTAGAATATCCACCTTGTCTTCTCACTAAAATCCTGCTTACATGGCACTCCCATCACACAACCTTTCCCAGCTACCTCTCTTCTGGAGATCTTCATTCATACATTGACATGGCACTGACATGGATTATATACTGGGGCTTCCTTGGTGGCTCAGACAGTAAAGAATCTGCTTGCAATGCAAGAAACCTGGGTTTGACCGGTGGGTCAGGAAGATCTCCTGGAGAAGGGAATGGCTACCCACTCCAGTATTCTTGCCCGGAGAGTTTCATGGACAGAGGAGCCTGGTGCGCTACATATAGTCCATAAAGCCGCAGACAGTCAATTATATACTTTTTGAGACCATTTGTCAGTATGTTTGCTTTATTCACCTTGTAGTCAGGGGCTTCCTCATTTATATTACTATAGCTCCCTTTCCCATAGTACTTGGCTTAAACCTAGGTAACCAGTAGAAAAGTGCTGTAAAAAATGAGAAATCAAGGAAACTGGGTTCAGTTCTTACCCTCTGAAATTTATTAGCTGTGGGACTAAGGGAAAACAAGGTTTAAATCTCTTCAAGGATTATACAACATAGAATATGAATGAATATTAAATCTTACTAGAGAGTCAATATGCATTAGTGCATTTTGTTTCCACCTCCAATAAATATTTTCTGAATGTATAAAAATGTACAGAAAAGACTGATGCAAACAACGTACTGATTAATCTCCACCCCTAATTGTTTAATGTTCTTGCATATAACTTGGGTATTACTCAGACAAACAATATTTAACAATAGTATCCATTTGCCCAAATTATAAAATTCATATTTGTTGGGACTTAAGGATGCACATGACTGAATACCAACTCAAACTAGTGTAAGGCAAAGAAATTTTTAAAACTTGAGATAGGGAGAGAGAATGAATATTCATTGCCTCAGGAAACTACAAAATCCCAGGATTAGGATTTGGTTTAGACAGAGATGGATCTGGGATACACAGGTAGTGTCACTAAGGCTCTGTCTCACTCCATCTTTTTTTTCCTCCTTTGTGTTGGCTTCATTCTTAAGCGATTTGTCTCTAAGTGCAGACAGTAAGGCCAAAAGCAGCACTGGGTTAATCTAGCCCTTTCAAGTAGCATCCTTACTTGGGAGCCTCTCTACCAACCTGTGTATCAGTCCTCTAGGACACTTACTGGCCTTTTTTTTTTCAGTTATATACCTTGAAATAATCACTATGTCCAGCATGTTGAGTTACTCTGAGAACCTCACTGGCCCAGGGTTTTATAGAGGAGGAAGAGTCTGTGACTGACAGCCCCAGTAGTTTCAGAGAGAAAAGATATAGCACAGATATAAAATAATAGATACCCTGTCTATAAAAAAAAGAAAAAGTGAGGTTGCATGCACACAAGTATTCTAGGACTAGTGTAGTGGATGTTCTTTGTGTCTCACTCACATTCCTTCAGCATTCTCACTATTGCAGCAACATGCTGACAGCATACTATGGGATGTACCTTTACCTTCACCCAGGGACTTTCTTTTGGCCTGACTGACAGATAGGGCAGGCAGGCAGTGAGGTGCAGTAAGTGCCTCTGGAAATATCACTTGACCAATGATGAGAGAGGAACTGGTGGATATATACCTCAGCTCCCTCTGTCCTCTATTAGGATATCTTCAGATCAGTTCAGTTCAGTCGCTCAGTCATGGCCAACTCTTTGCGACCCCATGAATCACAGCACGCCAGGCCTCCCTGTCTATCACTAACTCCCGAAGTTCACTCAAACTCATCTCCATCAAGTCAGTGATGCCATCCAGCCATCTCATCCTCTGTCGTCCCCTTCTCCTCCTGCCCCCAATCCCTCCCAGCATCAGGGTCTTTTCCAATGTGTCAACTCTTCGCATGAGGTGGCCAAATTACTGGAGTTTCAGCTTCAACATCAGTCCTTCCAGTGAATATCCAGGACTGATCTCCTTTAGGATGGACTGGTTGGATCTCCTTGCAGGCCAAGGGACTCTCAAGAGTCTTCTTCAACACCACAGTTCAAAAGCATCAATTCTTCGGCGCTCAGTGTTCTTCACTGTCCAACTCTCACATCCATACATGACCACAGGAAAAACCATAGCCTTGACTAGACGAACCTTTGTTGGCAAAGTAATGTCTCTGCTTTTCAATATGCTATATAAATTGGTCATAACCTTCCTTCCAAGGAGTAAGCATCTTTTAATTTCATGGCTGCAATCACCATCTGCAGTGATTTTGGAGCCCAAAAAAATAAAGTCAGCCACTGTTTCCCCATCTATTTGCCATGAAGTGATGGGACTGGATGCCATGATCTTAGTTTTCTGAATGTTGAGCTTTAAGCCAGCTTTTTCACTCTCCTCTTTCACTTTCATCAAGAGGCTTTTTAGTTCCTCTTCACTCTCTGCCTTAAGGGTGGTGTCATCTGCATATCTGAGGTTATTGATATTTCTCCCAGCAATCTTGATTCCAGCTTGTGCTTCTTCCAGCCCAGCATTTCTCATGATGTACTCTGCATAGAAGTTAAATAAGCAGGGTGACAATATACAGCCTTGACGTACTCCTTTTCCTATTTGGAACCAGTCTCTTGTTCCATGTCCAGTTCTAACTGTTGCTTCCTGACCTGCATACAGGTTTCTCAAGAGGCAGGTCAGGTGGTCTGGTATTCCCATCTCTTTCAGAATTTTCCAGTTTATTGTGATCCACACAGTCAAAAGCTTTGGCATAGTCAATAAAGCAAAAATAGATGTTTTTCTGGAACTCTCTTCCTTTTTCCATGATCCAGCGGATGTTGGCAATTTGATCTCTGGTTCCTCTGCCTTTTCTAAAACCAGCTTGAACATATGGAAGTTCGCAGTTAACGTATTGCTGAAGTCTGCATTGGAGAATTTTGAGCATTACTTTACTAGCGTGTGAGATGAGTGCAATTGTGTGGTAGTTTGATCATTCTTTGGCATTGCCTTTCTTTGGGATTGGAATGCAAACTGACCTTTTCCAGTCCCGTGGCCACTGCTGAGTTTTCTAAATTTGCTGGCATATTGAGTGCAGCACTTTCACAGCATCAACTTTCAGTATTATCTATTAGGATATCTTAGAGTCATGCTTTTCACTGTCTCCTAGAATTCCCTGGTAAGACTGGATGGCAGATGCCATAGCAATAACCAACTTTAGAACACATCATTTATTGGTTTCTTTCCCTTCCACTGGCTTGTATGTCTATTTCCCTCTACCCAGGATAAACTCTTACATTAATTCCTTATACTTACCTCCTTATCTTGGGTCTGCTTCTTGGGGAATTCAACCAGCTCTCCCCAACAAAATCTAGTAATAAATCTCTAGTCCAAAAGTTTTCCAGGTATAATTTGCTCCTTGCAATGAATTTCACAAAGATTGAATAGCTACATTAGGATAGTTATTATATTTGCCTGTGATATGTGAAAACCAGAAAAATTCTCTAGATGAGTGACCATCATAATGAAGGCTCAGAATGCATTAGATGGGGTGCAGATGAGAGACAGTGTTGTTAGGATTTTTCTCTCACCTTCTCTTTCAGTTAAAGCATTCTGCCATTGCTGTCATTTTCATAGTATCTGAGACCCATGGAAATATTTTGAGCTAGGTTTGAAAGCATTTAGCTCATGCTGCTGCTGCTGCTGCTGCTTCGCTTCAGTCGTGTCCGACTCTGTGCAACCCCATAGACGGCAGCCCACCAGGCTCCCCTGTCCCTGGCAAGAACACTGGAGTGGGTTGCTATTTCCTTCTCCAATGCATGAAAGTGAAAAGTGAAAGTGAAGTCACTCAGTCGTGTCTGACCCTCAGCGACCCCATGGACTGCAGCATTCCAGGCTCCTCTGTCCATGGGATTTTCCAGGCAAGAGTACTGGAGTGGGATGCCATTGCCTTCTCCAATTTGGCTCATATATGAGCTCAATTCTTAAATCTAACACAAGAGAAACAGAGTTAACTTTCATCATTCCAACCTGTCATTGGCAGGCAGTTTACCCAGATTCAATTAATTAATTCTTGCAAATTAGATATGTGGAAACAGAAAGAAGATAAACTCATATCTATGTGTTCAGCAAATACAGTGAAATTCTTGTTATCAACTATGAGGTTGTAAGAAATAGCCAACACAGTTTCAGTTCTCAAGGAGACTTTAATCTAGTGGCAAGAAAAGATTCAATAAATGAAGAGAATGGAGGGATTCTGACAATGTATGTGAAGATTAGTATAAGCAAATACCATTTTGGAGTTTTGGAAATGAAAGGTAAAGATAGTCGGGATTAACATGAAGACCAATGGCCAAAAAATAACATATAATATGTTCTTGAAGACACTAAATTGATTGATAGGGCTTAACTAAGAATAACTTTTTCCAGATGTCCCTTACTCATACAATTTGCATACTGGGGATTTTGAAGTGTTGCTTTTCCATCACTTGAATTTGGATGCTGGGAAGGGATGAAGTGGGAATGATATTGAAAAGAAGAATTTATGCCAAGGGTGTAAGGGAAATGTATGAGGTTTATGTTTATGATGTAACTTCTTCTAGGTCACCTTTGTAAGTTTATCTTCTCTTCTCACAGCCTTCTTAACATTAGGGAATTTCATAATTCCATTCTAGATTCTGTTCTTTTATTGAATCATAGCCTTGATGGCCTTATTCATGCCAGTGTTTTCAAACATCATCTATATGCTGGTGATTCTCCAATTACCAGTTCAGTCTGGAGCTCTCTCATGAGCTGCAGACTGAGTTTATACAACTGCTTAATCAAACTCTCCACTTACATGTTTAACATATAAGACACCTCAAACTTAACATGTCTAAGACTGTCATGTTAAGTCTTAAATGTCTAAGACTCTCTCCTTTCCCATAAAATTTTCTTTACCTATAATCTTTCTCATCTCAGATGATGGTAACATCCTTTCAGTTACTCAGTCTAAAAATCTTGTAGTCATTCTAAAGTCTTATTTTTTTCTCATAGCCACACATCCAATTCAGTGTGAAATCCTGTTGGCTCTATCTTCAAGATACATACAGACCTTTTCTCACAATATTCATTGCTACTATCCAGGTCCAAAGAGTAATCATTATCACCTGGATACTGCATTTGCCTTCTGCTGGTTTGCAGTCCCTTATCCTTATTTTACCTTGAGACTCTTGGTGAGCCTCATGTCTTGCTTCTGCTCAAAACACTGCAATGACTCTCTCATTTTTCTCAGAGTAAAATCAAAGACTCAGACAGGTCAACAAAGCCCCATGTGATGTAGCTTTCTGTCACCTCTCTGATCTGCCTCCTACTGCTCTTCCCTTGACAAGTCTGCCCCAAAGCATCACCTCCTTAGCCATTTCTGGAGCCTGACCAGCCCTGCCCTGCTTTAGGACACTTAACTGTACTGTTCTACCAATCCAAGCGTTTGTTTGACTCGGTGTCTCACCTTCTTCATCTCTTCACTCAAACACTACTTCCTCAGTGAGGCTCTGACCGCCTGTTAATTCAACTGTCATCTGCACCACTCCAACCAAACAGCATTCTGATTCCTCTTGTCTACATTTTCCTACATTATTTCTTCATTTTACTTTTTCTTATGTTACCACTTACCTACATCATTCCTATATTTGCTTGCTTTCCTGGTGCTTACAACTGCTAGTGTACTATATCATTTAGTTTTTAGTCATGTGTATTGTTCATTATCTTTACTTGATGCAGCAGAGCTGTCTCCCCATCTTGTTCACTGATGCTTCCTGTGTTAGTTCTACTGCTGAGTAACAAACTGCCAACAAGTGTAGTGACTTAAAATGGTGCAAATTTATCAGCTCACAGTTCTCTGTAGGTCAGAAGTCTGGCATGGTTCAACTGGGTTTTCTGCCTAGGGTTTCACAAGGCTGACATCAAGGTATTGGCCAGCCTGGGTTTTTACCCAGGGGCCCTAGGGAAGAATTCACTTCCAAGCTCAGTTACCTTGTTGGCAGAATTCAGCTCCTTGTAGTTGAAGAGCTGAGGTCCCCATCCTTTGCTGACTGTTGACCAGAGTGCTTGCTTTCAGATCCTAAAATCCCAAAGGCCTCTTGCAACTCTTTTTGGATGTGGTTCTTCATCTTTCAACCTGTAATGGCATATTGTGTCCTTTGTATGCTTCAAATCACTCTGACTTTTCCTTTTACCCTTACTTCTGCTTTTAAGAGCTCATGTGATTACATCAGGCCTACTTGGGTAATCTAAAACAATCTCCCTATTTTAAGGTCAATTGACTAGTACCCTTAACTGCATCTGCAAAGTCCCTTTTGCCATGTAATATAACATATTCACAGGAGTAGTAATGGGGAATAAAGCTCATGGGGGTCAAATGTCTGCCAATGGCATTTCCTAAGCACCAAGAACTGTACCTTCCTGGCATGTAGTACAGGTGAATGGTTATGTGGCAGTGGACACCTGGGCTAGAGGGTTTATTTGCAGAAAGCTGGTTGCTTGCCTGATGCATTGGAAGAAAAGTTTCCAAATCCTTTCAATTTGAGTGAATTGGAATGTAAAAAGTCAATTGTTTGTTTTGTTGTTTGAAGGAGGAAGAATCTGGAAGTGAGAGAAAGAGGCAGAGAGGAAAATAGATGAAAAGCCAGGGAGGAATCAAGGTGAGATCAGAATATGAGAATGTCCAAGGCCATGTGCCTGGGGTCCTCTGACTTTCACACACACTGAAAGTAGTGATTTTCCACCTTTGTTAATGCGGTCAGTCCCAAGACTCTCACTCTTGTGTGCCAGATGTGGTTTTTCCAGACTCTTAGAGCTGTAATTGTTTAATAAACCAGATACCCTTAGAGGTTAGCATGTATGTGCAGCCACATAGTCTGTCTGAAACAGGAGTCTGGTAGATGCAGCGGGTTGACAGGGTGGCCGGGGACTGGGATGTTTGGGATGGAACTCATGGCTTTTTCTCCTTCTTGGCAATAACATATCATTTTGTCTTTATTACATTAAAACACAAGATATTTGAACTTAAATTTGAAAAATTACTTCATTTCCTACGAGAATGCTTAAACTCCACAGGGAAATCGATTTGTTAAATATGAAAATGTTTGAATATCAGAAAACTTTAAATTAATTGAAAATGATAAATTAGTCATTTTTCAGCCTCGTGTCTGGATTCACTCAACCCCGAATATGCTGCCAGTTTAGAACCCTTCTCCCCTTCTCCACAGTGAATTCTCAGAGTCCACATTCAAAGTACAGGGGTCCAGCTGGCCAATCTTTTCCTGTAGCATTCAACTTGGCTCTTTTAACTGGCTCACTAGGAGAATCCTTCCCCTGACTGAGATGACAGCTTTGGGTGTCCTCCAAAAGTACGATTCTGCATGGTCTTTTCACTTTCTGATGAAATTATGCTAGGAAAAAGATATTATGTTAAAAACTTGTTTAATTTAAGAAAGAATGAGGAATTTTCCCTTCTAATTTTGTCATTTCTTCCACCAGCTTTTCTTCATCCAGTCATCTAACAGACTTGTGTTGAATGATCTCTCATATAACAAACCTGGGCTAGTATATTGGATAGATAGGTTTGGGAATCATTTCAAATAGTTTGAATTTGTTGATTGAATTCTAGTAGAGAGTTGGATGGGCCTAGGAAGGGGGAGAAATTATTTGAGGGAACTGGTCGGGGTACTCTGTAGGCAATCTACAATCTATATACAGATTGCAAGTTAAGAATGATTTTCACTTTCAATTAGTTGAAAAACTTCAGAGAACTAATTAAAAAAAAAACTTGTAACACATGAAACTTACATGAAAGACAAATTTCTGTGTTCATAAATAAAGTTGTATTGGAACACAGAATGTTCATTCATTTTATATTGTCTATGTTCATAATGTTAGAACTGAATAGTTACAACAGATGTGAGTGTGGCCAGCAAAGATACTATTATTATAATATACAAAAATATTTATCACCTTGCCCTTTATAGAAAAAAGTTTTCTTGCCTCTGAAAAGGGGTTAAGAAAGAGATCTTCATTCATTCTTTCGAAGCTGAAGCAAAATAACTTAGTGCAGAACACCAGGCTGTGGTGGACAACTAGGGGCTAAGGCTTAGGAATTACAGATGAGATTTTAGGTAGTAAGAAGTTATGGGAGTAGAATGACACATCTGCAATGGCAGGGCAGGGGATGAGGCATCCCAGGGGCTCAGTCCAGGCAATGCACAGATGTCACTTGCTCAAGTAACAAGCAGTCTAGATTCCATGGTAAAAATAGTATTAGAAGGCATTGGAACTCTTATAGTTACAAATAATAGAAATCCTACTCAAATTTGAGCCACAGTGAAACTTACTGGCTCACATGACAAGTTTCAAGGGCTCTAGCTTATTCTCTAAGCTCTACTGATTTGTGTAACTTTACTTGGCAAGTATGCCATTTTTATGTGGCAGGTGAGATGGTAACCAGCCCCAGAATCACAGCCTTCCCGTTTAGAGCAGTCCCAGCAGAGGCTCTGATTTGCTTGGCATGGTTCATATACTATTTCCTGAGTACTTCCTGAGAATGAAACAATAATAGAGAATTTTGATTAGCAAATCTTTGCTACCACAAGAATGGATTCTGAGCTAGAAAAAGGATTTCTATTACTAGAAGATTAGTCAGGGTTTCAGATAAAGACAACAGATGTCAGCTTCGGTGAGGCAGTTGTGGAGAAACGGCATTGGCAGAGCCTGGTGGACTGCCGTCTATGGGGTCGTGCAGAGTTGGACACGACTGAAGCGACTTAGCAGCAGCAGCAGCAGTGTAATGAGTGTAGCATGTCTGGGCAGTCCCTCAGTAGCTGGGTGGGCCAAGAAATTGAATATAAAATAGATATTGTCTGCCTGTTGTGGGCTGCTTTTGAGGTCATGCACACACCCTAAAATCAGATAAGAGGCCTTGGAAGAGGTCTAAAGTTCCAAAGAAGTCTAGTTACAAAGTCAGATTTGTGATTATTGGATCCTTGCATACAATCCCAGGTTAAAATGGTTTGGGGGAATATCTGTTACACCTTGATGAATGTCACTTAGGCCCTTATAGTGTGCAGTCTGTTTCTCTTGATCCAAATGGTAGAAAGACAAATAAGTAACTATAACTAGTGAAGTTTAAATACTAAAATAGACTTATATGGTGAGATCTTAGAATGCATAATAGTGTTTAAGTTGGGTCTTCTGAAAAAGTTACCTAAAAGGTCAATTAGGAAAAGATCCCTTAACAGGTAATATCATATATGCAAAGATGTGGATATTAAAATGCATACTTTGTCCAGGTGCTAAGCTAGATGCTGTCAATTCTCTATTTGATGCACAACATAACCAATATCACACTGCTTATGGTGAAACCAGAAGATGAGGTTTTGCAATCAAAGGAGAAGTACAGGATGATAAAGACTTGTTACTGGGGCCAATGGGTGGAGAGTGACATTTTCAATGGAGAAAGAGATTAAAACAGTATCTGATTAGCAGGAAAAGTAATGAGTTTGGATTTGGAAAATTTGAGTCCCTGATGCCTGTGTGATAATCAGCTGTCAGTATTTCATTGGTATCTGGAAATGTGGATTAGAGCTCAGATAAATAGTTCAGGAATTTTGTACTTACCCTTCTCCTGGTATCCACAGGAGATTAATAAAAGCACCGTCATTGCTCAATATGAAGTTTGAGAATTTCTGTAGATCTACTCCCTCTGACTATTGGTGTTCTCTATTTTTTATTCATTAGCTGTCTTAGCTGCTCAAGCACCTCTAATTTTGTACTTGAAGTGTCGGGATGATAATCTTCCATCCTGAATCTGAACAATAGCTTTGCATTAGCCACTTGGTATATTAGGTGTAATTCTTGGTTTAATTCTTCGACTTAGGACTAGGCTTCTGATTGACCCCTTAATTGGATCTTGGTCTTCTTAAGGTTCTGTTCTTAGAATATGGTCAGTGGCTCCAAGAGCTACAAAGAAGAGAGCTATTCTGCCTTATTACCACTACGTATTTTTGCTGGACTTCTACCTTAAGGGAACAAAAGCTAATATTGTATACTGAGAAGAATAATTGACATCCCATGATGCGTCTAGCAGAGAAGGCAATGGCACTACACTCCAGTACTCCTGCGTGGAAAATCCCATGGGCAGAGGAGCCTGGTAGGCTGCAGTCCATGGGGTCGCTAAGAGTCAGACACGACTGAGCGACTTCACTTTCACTTTTCACTTTCATGCATTGGAGAAGGAAATGGCAACCCACTCCAGTGTTCTTGCCTGGAGAATCCCAGGGACGGCAGGGCCTGGTGGGCTGCCGTCTATGGGGTCACACAGAATCGGATACGACTGAAGCGACTTAGCAGCAGCAGCAGCAGATGCGTCTAGTCTGATACAGGGATGATCTCCTGCATCAGAACCAATAGAAGAAATTATTAAAATGAGCAGATCCCTGGAATGGAAGATCTAAAGAACCAGAATCTCTGGCGGGAGGGGTGGAGTCCAGAATCAGTTTTTTGTTTTTCTTTTTTTGTAAGAACTGTGAGCATTCTTATGCAAACATCTGCACATATCTATGAACATAGCTGTGAACCACAGGCTTAAAGCAAGAAGAAAAGATGCTTACAGTGAAAATTTGACTATTTAAAAAATGAAAAGTTGGAAAGGTTAAGAATGATATTTCCTTTACAAACTGTATCTCTGGAAAAAAAAATTGTTAAAACACTTAAAAATAATAACAATTTATAAACATGAAAACAGGGTCACTCACAATTTCACACACAAAAAGGCTATCAAAGTTAACATCTTGGTGAATATCTTCTAGTCTTTTCTAGATGTATATTGTCTTCTATTATGTATATATATAGATATTTCAAACTTCATGAATAGCTTTTAGAGAACTTTACTCACTCAAAGCGTTGAACATATTTTTGAATTTTATTTAACTTCTTCAAGAATATTATATAAATATATGTATAATTTCCCATCTTACAGTTCATTTTACTCTAAATGTTATCCAGTGTTGCTCATTGTTTGTGTTTGTGTCTGGGTTACTTCCCTAATCCTACTAGTCCAGTCTCAGAAGTGAGCTCCCTGTCTTCTCCAGCTTTGTGCTTCCAAGATTCAAGCAGGCCTGAGAGCCTACCTGAGTTTCAGCTTGATGACATCATCACAGCAACTTTAATAGCACAATAGTGGAAACAGAACCTAAGCTGAGGAATAAATGGAAAATAATGAATTAAAGGCTGAGAATGTCAATTAGTCTTTCAAAAAATTACTGCCATTGGGAAGTGAAAGGAGATCATGAGTGCCAAAAATGAAACAAAAAATGAAGAAATTGTTTTGGGAGTGAAAGACACCTGAATATGCTGGTTGAGGAGAATGAATGGTTGGAGAGGAGAAGAATGAAACTACAAAAGGGATTTATTAAAAATTAACTTTTCAGATATGGAGGGACTGAAATCTTGAGTACACATGGGAATGTTTGCCTTGGAAAGGATTAGAGACAAGACTTTCTTTGAGTTAGAGGTGGCAAAATACACGATGAGTCTAATGGGGATGAATGGAGGTACTTTGATGCAGTTTGCGCATATATGCTTGATGGATAAGATAAGATACTCCGCCAAGGCTGAGGTGGGAGTGCAGAGGGAGCTTCTGGGGGTGGCAATAGAGCTTAAAATATGGTGATGGGAAATTAAAGGACCAAAGGCAAGGAGGAGGAGGCCCTAAAGATGAGATTCACATTATAACAGCTCCACACAGAATGACTTTGTAATCTTTAGTGACACCAAGCAGGCAAAGTGTGGTTCACAACCCAGAAGTTCAGATCAGTGTAGGGTTTAACTGGGAAGATATATTGAAAAACAGCTTACATTATTCTTTGTTCGCATCCATCTAGATTATTCTAATGACAGTATCTGATCTAGTATCCTCTCCTTCCTTTTGCACAGTGCCCCTAAGTCAGGTTTGTTATTCATTTATCCATTCGCACTGCCAGATAGTGGGATACTGATTCTAACATAGTTGTGAAATGTGTGCAATTTGCTTACCTTTCCTTATCTTCACCAATATCCCTACCCAACCTCCACAACATGTAACCTATGGTCTCAGCATGTTCTGTGCTGAAAGCATTTCTCACTTTCTTCTCATGCTTTCTGACATTTCTACTGGAACCAACCTACCTATAAAGGATCACTGAATTGAGGGCTCAGCTACTCTGAAAGAAAGAAGAGGGCATGAGGAAGAGTTTAGAGAATAGAGCTTCCTTAGAAACATAGCATGAGACCAGAAACTACAGAAAGACAAGATCAAGAAGAAATTCTTCAGGGATAACAGGAGCAGTGATGCCTTCCACTGAGTTGTTTATTTTACTCTGCTGTAGTGATGATTCATATGGCCATCAGTAAAAGTTGTTAGATGCACAAATCAAAGACTAAATGGAGGAAGGGGTGTAGATTAAGGTATTTTTACTTACTAACTGGTTGCTTTCCTTGGACAAATTAGCTTCTGTCTCAGTTTCTACCTTTGTGAAATATCATGACCTTTACCTTGCAAGATAATTACAGGCCCCTCATTAGGTGTTATTCTGTATTTCTTGTCCTCAAAGCCTCGGTAGGTGATGGATTAACTATGACAGAAAAACTAAAATAGTACAAATGTATTGGCAGGTGTATTTGTGGTAGTAATTATTTATACCAATTTTCCTTTTGGGGTATATTTTCAGTTTTATTAGAGGTCTTGAGTGCCTGAGTTTGGAAGACTTCTTACCATTATGAGATATTTTTGTTTATATTTTTGCTACACAGTGTATGAGATAGCTTGTGTCCTGGCCTGGCAGGCCATGGCTAACTGGAAAGGAGGAAGGTAGCACTGCAGGGGCCAGAGAGACCTGGAAGCAGACCTGGCTGGTAGAGTGAAGCGGGCCACAAGGATAAGCCCACCTGGAGGTATAAGAACAAAGTCCAGGTAGAAAGTAGGACAATATTTGAGCAATGCACCAACAGATCATCAATAAGCAGTCCAGGTCACAGAGGTCCAACAGAAAGTGCAAGATTGATGTCACACGCAGATGGAGCATAGTAATGACCAGCAGCAGAAATCTTAGAGAGATTAATATTCAGCAATTAGCATTTAGTCAGATGACTCAGTGGATGTTTTTGAGGATGTCCATCAGCAGAAGACAAGCTTTTGGATCAAAGTGGCTAATAAGGAATAAGAAATACCCCCAAATTCCAAAAGGGCTATGAAGTGCTTATTACAGATAATCAGGATAAGGACCTGGTCATAAGAAATCAGATAAAGGAGTTGAGGGGGTAAGATCTTAACACAACTCATAACTGGAGCTGAGGATCAGAGCTGTTTAATAACAAGAACCACAAGATGCTGAACACTGTTTTAGAGTTCTTTAGAGCCCATCCTTATCTCCTACTGATCTCACACACACATATAGACCTTAGGGTTTTATGTTTTGCTATTAGGACATGGAAACTATGCAAGCAGAAGACAGACAATCCATTAAAGAAAGAAGATAAGGCTCCAGAACTTATAGCCAGGATAACCCTAAAATGTTGCTTGTACCATTCACATGTGTGAATAAAAAGGCAGACTTAGAAACGATCCATTAACAATGTCACATCTGTAGCCAACGACGCCATGCAATCAAGATATTTGTGCTGTCACCTGTCCCTTTGTATAAACAGCATGCCATGAAAAGTCCTTCACAGCTCAACCTTTCCAGCCCTGTCTCCTATCTCTTCCCTTCTTGCTGTCTGGGAAACACCTACTCATCCTTCAAGATCCAGCTAAAATGTTACCTTCTCTGTGGAGCTCACCTAAAGCCCCTCAAGGCAACATGAATCATTCTTCCTCCCTCCTCTCCAAGCACAGTGCATAGTGTCCTCTATAATCCATTACTTTTATCATCTTCATCTCTTTACATCTCCATCTCTCCCACTGGAGGTGAACTCCTCCAGGGCAAAAACTGCCTTATTTACTCTAGTTTCCCAGTTTTTCATTTTGATCTTGCCACAATCTCATGTGGTTGTCCAGTGAGGATACTATAGCTCAGAATGTGAATGACTTGCCCAAGGATATCCAGCTAGTTTGAAGCAGAACTGAAATTAGAAATCAGGTCACCTGGTTTCTAATCCAGTGCTGTTTCTTCTGCACTTTTCTGCACCCTCCCCCACCTCCATCTAATGATTACAATGATCTTTAAAATTTCACAGCACCTTTAGTAACATTTAAATATTTATTTTTTATTTCATGGTTATAGAGTTCATCCAGGGGCTTCCCTGGTGGCTCAGATGGTAGAGAATCTGCCTGCAGTGCAAGAGACCTGGGTTCAAGCGCAGGGTCATGAAGATCCCCCGGAGAAGGGAATGGCAACCCACTCCAGTACTCTTGCTTGGAGAATCCCATGGAGAGAGGAGACTGGCAGGGCTACAGTGCATGGGGTCACAAAGAGTCAGACACAACTGAGTGACTAACACACACACACACACACACACACACACACACGAGTGCCTCTGAGGTAGGTAGAGGGGTCCTCATTGCCTTCCTTAGGTATTCCTGAGTTGAGGCGATTAGTGAATTTTTCAGTCTCAAAATGAGTCATTGAAAGAGGCTCCAACTTGTGCTTGACCACCAGGCTCCCCTATCATATAGTACAGGCTGTTAGCTTTTTGAGACTGTTATCAAGGCAACAGGAAGAAACGAGTCAGACTATGCTGGTCACCTCTTGAGTTGTTATTTATTTCTCCCGCTGTTTTAGAAAAAAGTTAGAATTCTTCCCTAGAGGGACTCTACTAATGTGGGTGATTCATCACTGTCCTTTATTTTGCATATATATCTTAGGAGTTAAAAGTAGGTGAGCTGAAAGCAGGAGATCACCTGAGCCAATGTGAATTCTCTTTCTCAGAGTCTTTGTCTAACTGGCATAACTCTCTACTTGCCTTGCATGCAAAAGCTTTTTACTATAGTATATTTTAAAGAAAGGTACTTTCTGCTTACACTCATTTCCCTAAAGGAACTTTTTATTGGGAATCTGAGATGAAACACTATTCTTAAGGAACATACCCAGTGTGGCTAGGTCACATTTCATTCTTGTTTACAAGGGCAGGGTTCTATATAAGACCATATGGCACCATGCTGACATTTTAAAGGCAACACTGGCTTCATAAGTTACTTTGTAGTACTAAATGAGAGCCCCAGTGACTTGAAAGATTATGTCTTTCTCAATTTCTCATAAGTGTGACTATGCTTAGTCTCCAGTGAAAGGTATTCTTCTTCAGGGAGCATGTTTGTTAGCAACAAAAAATGCTGTCTCAAAACTAGCTTGATCCTAAATATTCACATGGTCAGAAAATGTCTGGATAAAATATTTCCAGCCCATTACCTTGATGTACTAATTTTTTTTTTCCTTTTAAGCCAGATCTAATTAGTTACATGTGTAGAAATAAATGTGGGACTCAGTAATTTCAGATTTTTATGCACCTTTCATAATGAGAACAGGGAATAGAATTTCTCAACAGGGTAAAAGGAATAGGGGTGTGTGAGCTTGAAATTACATAAAGTAGCCCTGGAATTTAAAGACAGATAAGACTCTATGTTTAGTGCAAGGGCTCACTAAAATTAAAATGGACTTATGTATTATTAGGTTTGCTTAGAAAAAATAATAAAAAGTGCCTTCTAAGAAAACATTATTTTCTTTTCTCTCCATCACAATGTTGCTACAGTAGCTTCAAAAACAAATAAGCAAGACACAAACAGATGTATTTTTCTTTTATGTAAGAAGTCTTTGTTGAACTTCATGAGATTTCGAAAGTTATTCAAATTTGGAAAAGAAACCAAATGATGCTAGTGTTGTCTACCAAACAAGACACACTAGCATATTTTTTATGTTTTTTTCCTCTAGTTCCCACAAATTATTTGCTTGAATTGAATCTGTTTATTATATCTGATATAGTATAGATAAATGTATTTGAATTGCTTCAAGCATGTTGAAATATTACTCATGAGATTGGTATGGCAGAAAAACTGCAGAAATGTGTAACAGAGAAGACTCCATATTGGACCTATTCCTTTAGTTCTAAATCTTGTGCCTGTACTGAGTCACGCTGGTTTTGCACCTCTGTAAAAGCATGTTGCCTGCAGCCTAAAACGTACATGATAGCTCATTCTCAAAGCTCTGACCTTTGTAGGTACAATTTTCCACGCATGTAGCAATAAAAAGTTGCAGAACAGAAAATAACAGTTGTCTTGTTGGAACAAGACAGTTGTGTTCCAGTTGTGTTTACTGGAACACTGTGAACAGATCTAAGCAGGCAACTATAAGAGCAAAGGATTCTGACACCAAGAAGCTTGCAACAACTAGCTACACACTCTCCCTTTTTAGTATAAAAGATGCCTGAATTCTAAGATGGTTCTTTGGGATACTAGTTCAACATCTTCTTGGTCTGCTGGCTTTTTGAATAAAGTCACTGTTCCTTACCCCAACAACTCTTCTCAATTTATTGGCCTGTCATGCAGCAAATGGTAGAAGTTTGGACTTGGTAACAAATAAACACAATTATTCCCCTCACTCTCATAGCTTCACCCCTGGCAAAGTGACTTTGCAGCTCCTCTCACTAGAAGATGGAATCACTTTCTCTACCTCTTCAACCTGAAATGGCCTTAGCAAAGATGGTGGTATAGTTTTCTTTGACTAACAGAATGTGGCAGAAATGATGATATTCCTGTTCTGTCTATATGCCTCAAGAAGCCATATATGTTTCTGTTCTTTCTCCGAGACTTTTGCATCCACCTTGAGAATCAGCCCAGGCCTGCCTGCTCTAGGATGAGAGACCAAGAAGAACAAAGCTAAGTCATTCCAACTGAGGACTTCTAGACAGGCCAGCACCTCACCAGACTGAAAACTGATCACAGTCACACAAACAAGTTCAGCTCAGATAAGCCAGTTTAGAAGCACCCAGGTAACTGACAGATAGCTGAGCAAACTAAATTCTGTCAGATGCCTGTGAGGTTTGTTTGCTTATTATGCAGTATTGTTGTGGCAAAGGTAAATGATTACAGTGGTAAATATTTATTTATGTTGACACTTTCAGTCATAATAATGAAACCCCTCTACTTATGGAACTTTCATTTAAAAGCATACATAAATAAATGACAAGCTAAAATTTAAGAGGGAAAAAAGTGTCAACTTTTGCATTCCACCAACAGATAGTAAGCTATCTCAGTATAGTAGCTCTTGGGGACGTTCTGACACATGAAATTACAGAAAGCTTTTTACAATCTAACCTGTTTGTGCATGGAAGAGCTTCTGCAGAAGGTGGTTCTTCTTAAGTTAGCCAGGAGTTTCTTTTATCATAGTTGATATTTAAACCAAAATGAATTTATAAATTAACTAATATTTTTCCTGCCAAGACATCTCTTTTGACCAGGTTTTTGACACTCACTTTGTTTCTCTTTTTAAGACGTATTTTATCTGCCTGCATCTGAAATGATGATATAACTCTCTAAGAAACTATTCTTTGGAAAGAGGTATCTTATCTTACACATGTGATAAACCACAAAGCCCCACCTCACCCCGCCTCCTAGTTCAAAGCCAGACAAGCAAGTAAGTCATTGTTACATGAGAGTTTGGTTCCTAAAGGAGCGTGTAGGCTCACTGAACAGTCTGGAAGATGAGTGATAAAGCTTGCAAACAAGGTTGACCATGGTTTACCTGGAAAAATTGTTACCGAGTTCAAGCTCATACTGCTTGCCACATGCCAGGCCAATAAACTGAAAGACAAGTTGTTGGGGCAAGAAATAGTGATTTTATTCAAAAAGCCAGCAAAGCAAGAAGATGGTGAATTAGCATCCCAAGGAACCATCTTAGAATTCAGGCATCTTTTATACTAAGAGGGGAGACGGCATGGCTGGTTGTTACAAACTTATTGGTACAAGAATCCTTTGTTCTTGCAGCTGCCTGCTTAGTTCTGGTCACAGTGTTCCTGTAACTTCTGACAAGATCACTGTTATTTTCTGTTCTGCAACTTTTTATTCCTACATGAATGGAAAAGTGTTGTATCTTTAAAGGTCAGAGCCTTGAGAATAGGCTATCATGTATATTTTAGGCTATAGGCAACATTCTTTTACAAAGGTGCAAAGCCAGCATGACTAAGTATAGGTTGCTGCTGCTACTAAGTCACTTCAGTCGTGTCCGACTCTGTGTGACCCCAGAGACAGCAGCCCACCAGGCCCTGCCGTCCCTGGGATTCTCCAGGCAAGAACACTGGAGTGGGTTGCCATTTCCTTCTCCAATGCATGAAAGTGAAAAGTGAAAGTGAAGTCGCTCAGTCGTGTCCGACTCTTAGCGACCCCATGGACTGCAGCCCACCAGGCTCCTCCATCCATGGAATTTTCCAAGCAAGAGTACTGGAGTGGGGTGCCATTGCCTTCTCTGTAAGTATAGGCACTAGAGTACAAGAGTTAGGCCTAAAGAAATAGATCGAACATTTAAGGTTTGTTTCCTGTTACAAAAGTAAAAGCCAAGAGAATATGTAAGAGCAACTCAAAGCCAGTAGATACTCAAAAGATATGAATTCATGATGAGGAAGTATTTTTCTTTAGTTCATTGCAGAGAGAAACTATACTTAGAAACTATAACTTGTTGATTTTATCTCTTGTGAGTAAAGTATGTAGAATCCCAGCTCCACCCCTACTAGTCCTATGACTTCTGTGACTCTCACCTGTAGTAATACTACCTGATAATAACATTAACTGTCTCAAAGGGTTAGTAGGGAGATTAAATGACTGAATATTTGTAAAACTCTTAGAACAGCACCTGACATGTGGTAAATGTTTAAGTCAAAAGCTAAAAACTAGAAGCTGAGGACTTGTGGTTTCCAGTCCAGCATGTAACAAAATGGAAGTTGACACTCTGTCCTAACAAGTAAAAGACTGGATACAGTGCAAAATAAATAATTCTTTTTAGATGTTTTAGATTCATGAGAGAACTGGGGTCACAGGGCAAACCACTTCCCACCCTCCACACCCCCCTCCCTGCAACCCCAAATTGGAGAAACAGGTAAATATAGAGAATCACATCCTACCGGAGCAGGGTCCAGTGTCCTGAGAAGAAAGACTTGAACTGTAATTGATGAATTGCTGGAGGCTCAGAGTTGGCAAGTCTTAAAGCTAAAAAGTCCTGGGGGAATCAGTCATCAGAGACTCTCACACTGTTGTGAATGTTACCCCCAGAAGCTTGACCAAGTTCTCGCAGAGAGAAATCCTCTCAGGATTCCTACCGTGGAGCGGAAAGAAACGATTTTGAAATACTCCAGAATACTTTCTCTTTTCTACTTAATGAAGTCTGCCCTCGGGAGAAACTATTAATAACAGTTAACCAGAGACCAATGTACTAGAGTTTTATCAGAGTCTAAGTGACCCAAGGAGAAGGAAATATTCAACTTCAGCCAACTGTAGCCATCCTGACCCACCTGGGAGGGGGCAGAGAAGACTGAGAAGCACAGGTGAACTCCACAGTCCGGAAGTGGAGTGCCGAAAGACCGAAGCCTATTCGTCAGCCTACAGAATGCCTCCCGTCCCTCCTAACTCACCACTACATTACCAAGGACCTTTCTAAAGCAGTTGCTTTTACCTGGCACATTATGTTCAGTTACCAGGAAAAATTTATAAAACAAATCAAAAGACAAAAACAGTATGAAATGCAGAGCGAGCATCAGAACTAGACTCAGGTATGGCAGAGATTTTGAAGTTGTCAGACTATTAACTTTTTTAATGATGTCAGACTTATGATCACATCAATAATATTAACTGAGAGCCATTAGTAATATCAAGTGTGGTCTCTGTTCCTGTGCGCATTGTGGTTCAGTTGGGAAGATGGAACCCGCTGGCACAGATGACATACCAAATAACTCAGCATAAGTACTGGGAAAAGTTAAGTCCTTTCTAGAGTAACCAGAGAGATATGGGGTTGTATCAGAGAAGCAGTGCCTAGAAAAGCTAAGTTCTGATGTGGGTCAATGGGAGGTTTAAGAAAGTGAATGTCAAAGATTGAAAAAAAATGTTGTCAATCTTTTTCATTAGAGAAGTAACTCAAATCCCTAGAATTACCCATGGTAAGTGAAAGAAACAATTTATACTCTGTCTCTTAGCCTCTGAAAGGAGTTTATGCAGCTTTCAAAGGTAAATAATTTAGACCCAGAGGAAAGCTTACACACTGAGAGAATCTGGTCTGATATTTGAGGTGTTTCTGGGAACATCATTTTCTGAGACAGTAGAATACTAAAAAGTCAGCTGTGAGAAAGTGAAAATTAACTTACAGGCAACAGTGGAGTTGTCAACTACTTTGCTTCTCTTAATTTAATTTTTTTTTTTTTTTTGTCTTACTGAAAAAGACGAATTTGGTACATGGTAATTAGCTGCTCTGCTTTGCTTCCTCTCTGTAACCTGATGGGCCCTATCTTATGAAACAATTGGTGTTCTTGCACCATAGACATTTCTTGACAAATGTGAAAGTGTGTGTTCACCCAGATGGATGAAAACACCACCTGTAATGACAGGAAGCCATATTAGAGGGCAAGATTGCTGTGGATATGCATTCCTCCAGCTAAGGTGTTTGGGAGGTTTATTCTTCCTTTTTCAAATCTTTTGGGAAGGTGGATACAGCAGTTCAAGAAAAGAGATGCCACAATTCTGACAAGTTAATTAAGCTTTCACTTCTGAGTATTATATGTATAGCAAAGAAGAAAAACCTTAATTTCTTTGTACTGTCTGACAAAAAAGAAACACAAGATAAATGCAGGCAGTTTCTTTCAAAGTTGTCCTTATTACTGATTCCTAGTCTGCAGAACAGAGATTTTAAGAAGTCTAAATCATAACAAATGAAAAGTCTCAGCACCTTTTATCTTTCTGTAATTTACATATGTATCTACATATATCAGTAGATATAAGGATGTTTTTCACCAAAATGCGAAAGCTGAAGAACCCACCCTTAGATTCCTCCCTATGTGTGCTTCCTCAACTTTCACTTAATTTCACTTCCAATGTGGAAAATGAAACATCCAGTGTGGGAGTCAGAATTTTGACCCCTTCTTGTCTTCACTCTCTGTTGTTGTACCTGTGGTTGTATTACATGGCCAATGGATGCTTGCAAACATAATTAAGTTTGCTAAATCAGTTCAGTTCAGTTCAGTCACTCAGTAGTGTCTGACTCTTTGTGATCCCATGAACCTCAGCATGCCAGGCCCACCTGTCCATCACCAACTCCCAGAGTTTACCCAAACTCATGTCCATCAAGTCGGTGATGCCATCAAACCATCTCATCCTCTGTCATCCCCTTCTCTTCCTGCCCTCAATCTTTCCCAGCATCAGGGTCTTTTCAAGTGAGTCAGCTCTTTGCATCAGGCGGCCAAAGTATTGGAGTTTCAGCTTCAACATCAGTTCTTCCAATGAACACTCAGGACTGATCTCCTTTAGGATGGACTGGTTGGATCTCCTTGCAGTCCAAGTGACTCTCAAGAGTCTTCTCCAACACCACAGTTCAAACGCATCAATTCTTTGGTGCTTAGCTTTCTTTATAGTCCAACTTTCACATCCATACATGACTACTGGAAAAACCATAGCCTTCACTAGATGGACCTTTGTTGACAAAGTAATGTCTCTGCTTTTTAATATGCTGTTTGGGTTGCTCATAACTTTCCTTCCAAGAAGTAAGTGTCTTTTAATTTCATGGCTGCAATCACCATCTGCAGTGATTTTGGAGCCCCCCAAAATAAAGTCAGCCACTGTTTCCACTGTTTCCCCATCTATTTCCCATGAAGTGATGGGACTGGATGCCATGATCTTACTTTTCTGAATGTTGAGCTTTAAGCCAACTTTTTCACTCTCCTCTTTCACTTTCATCAAGAGGCTCTTTAGTTCTTCTTCACTTTCTGCCATAAGGGTGGTGTCATCTGCATATCTGAGGTTATTGATATTTCTCCCAGAAATCTTAATTCCAGCTTGTGCTTCTTCCAGCCCAGTGTTTCTCATAATGTACTCTGCATATAAGTTAAATAAGCAGGGTGACAATATATAGCCTTGACGTACTCCTTTTCCTATTTGGAACCAGCCTGTTGTTCCATGTCCAGTTCTAACTGTTGCTTCCTGACCTGCATACATGTTTCTCAAGAGGCAGGTCAGGTGGTCTGGTATGCCCATCTCTTTCAGAATTTTCCACAGTTTATTGTGATCCACACATTCAAAGGCTTTGGCATAGTCAATAAAGCAGTTTACTAAATAGTTGACTTTAAAATGGGAGATTTTACTGTGTTATCCAAGTGGACGTAACATGATCACACAAGCCTTTAAGAGCAGAAGAGGAAAGCACAGAGATTCAAGGCATTAGAGGGATTCAGTGAACCCCATTAGCTTCAAGATGAAGGAAGTCACATGTCGAGGAAATGGCAATGTCATTCCTATAATCACAAGGAACTGGATTCTGTCAACAACCAATGAGCTTGGAAGCCAATCCTGAGCGTCACGTGAAAAACAACCTCAGATCATGCTCTGATTTTGTGCTAATGAGATCTTAAACAGAGAGTCTAGTTGTGCCATGCCATAAATCTGGCCTGTAGGGTCTATGTGCTAATAAATGGCCAGTGTTTTAAGCTGCTGAGATTGTGGTGATTTGTTAAGACAGCAGTAAAGCACTAATACTTTTGATTTTAATGAGTTTATTATGTTGCATTTATACTGACCATGTTATAACTCACTATTCATTTACATTTAGATACTATATACTGCATTATCCATGAACACATCCTAAGTATATATATTGTATATATCATGCATGTGTGCTCAGTCATGTCTGATTCTTTGAGACTTGACGGACTATAGCTCACCAGGGTCCTCTGTCCATAGAATTTTCCAGGTAAGAATAGTGGAATGGGGTGCCATTTTCTACTTCAAAATATATATGCTTATATAGGCATATAAGTATTCAAATAAGTTTTTTTTTCCTTAAAAAATGTTTCTGTAAGTAGGCCTTCAAGCGAGTTCTGAGATTTCTGAGTTAAGTCAATTCATATGAATCAAGGGGCTAACTGAATTTAGGTCCTCATTAAATGGGATTCTGGCTCAATACCTAGAGTCAAGGATTTAGGATCTACAAAGGGAGTGTTATATTGGGCAGCCTGCCTGGATTGCTGTCTGATACTGTGTCTCATCCTTCCTGGCATAGAGTCTATGTTTTTCTCAGCAATGTTCCACCCCCAACACACACATACACCCATACACACACAATCACATATGCACACACCTTGCCCTGATTGTTAGTCATTTGGGTAGGACTGAACTCATTCCTACTTCCAGAGGTGGACCTTAATTGCATTAGGATAATCTGAGCAAGCCTTTCTTACGATCTTGGTAAATGATTTAGGGATAGGTACATAACACAGACAGTAGTCAGTCAGAGGGCAATTACGTTACATTGCCCTCCTTCAGTAATTTGTGTTCTAAGCGGTTTGTGTTCTAAGTTGGTACTATCAAAGTGAACCAAGAGGATTTTGCTAAGAAACGATAACACGTAGATTTTCCCCTTCCTCCACAGACCCAAAGAAGGAAGCACACAACCAAGCCCTTGCTGGCAGCCATCTTGGGACAACGTAGTGAGAATATATCAGAAATTAGAGCCAACATCAAGGATGTGGAGTGAAGGCAACAGAACTACAAAATAGCCTTCTGAGCCCTGTCTGGCTTCTGAATGAGGTCTGTTCTGGCCCTAGGTTCCAGTTAGATCAACCAGTAAATTCCCGTTTTTTTTTTTTTTTTAATGGAGGTTGTCTTAATAGGGTTTTCTGTTTTTTGCATTGAAAGACAGGAGTAAAAAATGCAAAGCTCCCACTTCACAGTGATGCCCAGGGCTAGCTCAGCCTACACGTAGCCTTTCCCACCTTGCTCCTCCCAGGTGTGAGTCCAGGCTGCAATCTCCCTGAGTGCAGCTTTCGGAGCAGACGATGCTGTGGGACAGTGAGCACTTCACATTGTTTCTTTTGCTCCTTCTTTTCAGTATCTGAATTCTCCCTTTGATCACGCTTTTTGTTTCTAAGTAACATACCTTTTTTCTTTATGGTTCTCTTGTGATTATTCAGAGAAAGTCGATGAGAGATAAAGGTGAATCATTACAGGGAATAAACTATTGGGAAAATGTCTCATTTGGGCACTGTACTTCTATTTGTAGTGTTTTATGTTCCAGGCCATTCACTTAATCCTCTGTCCTTGTCTTTGTCCTGCATATGTCTTTCCATCTGAGGTATTAATATTTCTTCCTCATACACTCTGAGTAAATTTTGCAAAAAAAAAAAATTAATGAAAAATTTCAAGTATACTAGTGCTAGCTGAAAATCAAAACAAATCTTAATCTTGGTCTCCTGTTGCACATCCACCTGAAAATTTGCCCTGGAGCAATAGGGTGAGGTGAATTGAGAAATCTGTGTCACTCACACACATATTTGAACAGAACTGCCAAAGCTTGTGTAGGCAAGTTTTCTCAGTAGGTAAAATCTATTTATTCATTTGTTCATTTATTGTCAATATTACTTCATGAGAGTATGTGTATTTACATATATAAACTGTACACACTCCACCCTGAAAATCCTTAACCATGAAATAAATCCATTTTTTTAGATTAAAAAAAAGCATAAGAAATCATTTTATAAGAGGAAATTGTAAAATAAAAATAAGATTTGTAGTAAACCCATATATTTTGTAATTGTTTAATTCAAGACCCTTCTGCAAGCTTTAATGGCCTCCTAAAATTCCTTTAATATGGATAGAAAATTTTACTTTGCAATAATTTGTAAAAGGGTTAATGTATAAGTGCAGATTTCTCTGCATTAGGGTTTAATGGCAGTTACACCTTCCTTTCCTATGAAGTTTAACAATGGATAATGGTGGTGGAGACCCACAGAAAGAGATATAAAGTATGAAAATAGGAGAATTTAAGAAGTTGGAGATGAAATTCAGTTTTTATAATAAAATATTTTTCATACTTTAGCCTGTGACAGATAGCTGATTTGTGATTTTTTTTTCACAAATGAAATCATTTGTCAGGGTCCATAGATGATAGCCAAATTGGTTTCCCTTATTTTGTGGTAATTTCTTATGCTCTCCTATGTAATGCCTAATGGGAGATTAGAACTGGTGGGAGGAAAGTAGACTTTTCCTTAGAACCTGTTTACAACTGAGGGGTTGAAAACATTCTTTCTGTCATTAATTTTCAATACTATCATTTTAACATCTTCTATTTCTCCCTCAAGCTAATATGCTCAAATATCCTCTTAGATATTGATATTGGCCAATTAAGTCTGGAAACATTTCTCTTAACCAGGATTCTTTGGAACAGCTTTCCTCAGAATACTTACTGTGTTAATGTAGATTGTGAATTTCAAAGAGGGGTATAATGTATCCACAGATTTCTGAACTCATGGAATCTTTTTCTGTCTTCCAGAACACCCATTTGTAACTCATATGACAGGTATTTCTCAGGACAGAGAGATTTTCTTTAATATATAGTGGAGAAAAAAAAAAAAAAACTGATGTTGTCATTAACTCCAGGGTCAGGTTTTTCAGTCTCTGTGTGGACCATTTAACTTTGCTCTTCTCTGAGAACCAGAGTTTTTGTCGAGCTCCTTTTCACCTTTCCACAGGCTCCAAACTGAGATCAGAAGTAATGGCAACATCAGTCCAAACTTATAGCCGGTATTGGACAAGACAATCTGTAGCATAAATCAAACTCAAACTGGGTTGAAAATAGTGCCTTTCACATCCAAAAAAACTTTCACCATTCAAAATAAAGGTTAGCTTTTCTCCCCAATTTCTCTTTCCACACTTATTTTATCTACTCAGATTTGAAAAAGAGTAGAATCTGCAAAAGAATTTAGAATAGAAGTTATACAGGTATATCTGCTTTTGATCCAACCAAATCCCTTCTTTTCAGATTTGAATGAATAATAATAAAATTATTAAAAGTAAATATAAGCTATTTGATTCTAAAACCAAATAGTCATTTAATTTCAAACTTTCCATTTCTTATTATATTGGTATTCCTGGCTTTTGCCTTTTACTCATTTCTTTAAGTCATTATTTTTATTTTTTTGAAATATTATATTTTTATTGGATTGATATTAGTACTATTGTCATATCAACAAGTTCACAGCTTTTATTACTTGGAAGTGAACATGTGTTATTCAAATTTGAACAAGTGTGTGTGCTCTAGAGTATGCAATTACAATGATCAAGCATTTATAAAATAAAAAAATAAATAAAAGACCAAAGAATTTTAGAAAGATTAATGCAGAATACCCATGCCATGCAAGTTTAGGATTTAAAGGTGTGTGTGTTTGTGTGTGTTATGGATCTGAAGGAATGAAAATAACAACAAAGAAGTGCTGATTCCTTTCTAAAGGGCAGAAAACCCACCATACTGTGTGCCTATGAGACTAAAAATAGAATCAATAAAAGGAAGCTTTAGTGAGATGAATTTTAACTAAGTAAGAATAAGGACTGAACTTAGATCTTCTGATGCCCTTGTCTAGTGCTTAGCAAGAATGTCCTAAGAGTCTCCTAATCTAGTTTTATTTCTTTAAGGTTTATGTTTTAATTATTTCAAATTGATCAGCTATGCTAATTGTGCTAAGTGAAGCCTGCCATTAGCGCCATCATAAGAGTCCTAATATCCACAGGTTCACACTGTGGCCTCATGGAGTTTGCTCCCTCTGCTTTTCCAATTTTATGTGAGCCACTTCAGTTGAGCTCACAATCCTCCTATTTCTAATTGTTCTGTTTCCAAGACATTCTCTGAAACAATGATGCATTGTTCACTGTACTGTTTTTCAAGGTGTGCAGATTTTACCTTGAGTCCTCAATTCACCTTAGAGCCGTTCCATTTCTATTGAAATGGGGCTACATATTATATAAAAAATTACATTCTTTGTCACCAGAAAGCTACCTCAAGGGGAATGGAAAGGACATGGAATTAAATGTAGCCCCTCTGCCATTAGTTCCTCATAATCTATTTTGCTGTCTCTGCTCATATCTCCATGGAGAGATGGTCAAAGCAGCCCAGTGTTCAGCATTATCACCATGACTCTATGATAAGTTTAAGCTGTGATTTTCCAAGATGGGCCTGACTTTGAAACATAAATGTTTAGACAGCTGTATAGAAGAGAATAATGGAAATGAGCCACTTGAAGAAGAGATTGTGCTAATTATGGGGCATGAGACAGTAAGGGCAGTATACAAATATCGTGTAGTTACACTCCTGGCTCAACAGATTTTTGGTTCGAGTATGCTGAGCCTCTAATCTGGTAGAAAAATGTTCTTCCTGTTTATATAAAACATAGGGCTTGCCTGTTGGCCAGTGCATGGAGTCTCGTGGGACTTCCCTAAGTCTTTCAACACATGTGAAGGGAAGAATTAAGGATATCCAAGCTAAGTCATCAGGCATCTTAATGGTTCAAGTTCAAACTCTTTCTCTACATATGGACCATAATCAAGTGCAGTGCTCAGTTAAATTACCAATAAAATAAATGTGGGACACTTTACTCTGGACTCTAAAATAAAGCAATGCTCAAATCCTCCAGAACCCCAAGAAACTCTGGAAGTCACAAATGAGGAAGTATAATAGAATAATTGGCACTTGGAATAATAAAAGAACTTAGATGTGACTAAGTCCAAGTTTATCCAAAGTATTGAAAACCATTTTATATCCTAAATTATCAAAAGGAAAAAAAATGTTAGTGGGAAAACTCAAAGGGTGATTGGACAAAAATGACCATAAATGGTCTAACAGCATATTCTGGTAATTATAGACAATGACAAAATTTTTAGAAATGTTTGTTAATATCTCATGGGCTTCAGATTTGACCCTTGCTCCATGTTGTGTAAAAGTGACCTTCTTCTTTTTTTTTTTTTCTATCCCATATCTTTTGCAATACTTGGTATAATTTTTCACAAGTTTGATAAGGAATAGGGCTATAACCAAGGAACAACAAACTTGGATTGCAAAGGAAATGGTCTCATATCTTATTAAAGTATTTATGGAAAAATAGTTTATGAGTTACAAAATAACTCCTCCCTTGAAATATTTTAAATTAAGTGTGGTGGGACTGAATCTGCTGGTGTTTACTCATAGCTGATGACACAGAATTCGCCAATGCGCCTGTTTGTTTGGGACCTTAAAAATCTTCTGCGCCATCTAATGGAAACAATGCAAACTGCAGCTTCTTTTGAAGGACAACACTTTGAAGTTCTTCAGCACAGATCAATGCAAAATAGATGAAAGCTATAGAAACTTAATAGATCAAATACCAGCCTCTTATTGTAATGACTTTGGGAAATTGGCCCTCAGTTTTATCGTATACACAATTCAAATATGCCCAGGGTATTACTATTTCAACATACAAATGAATAAAAATACAATGTGTCCATTCATAGCGCAAACAATGGTGTTTACTCATGTATGATTTGCCAAACCAAGATAAAGAATATTCCAGGTTTTATTTCTTTAATTAAGTGTTCATCTGCAAGTTAGTGCTATATTTATCTTTCACATTTATGCTACAGGTACAATGTCATTTATTTTCAAGGTGTTTACCACTTTCAAAAACCATGAATTTCATGAATTTCATATCAGAGCTTATGCTTAGAATTGTAAACTCAAATGCAGACATAGAAAAGGAGGTAATTTAAAGGAAAGGTGGAAAAGGCATGGTTAAGTTCAGTGGGGACTGAACACTTGTGGCAAAGTGGAAATCACACTCTGTGTCTAATGGAGTAAGTGCTACTTGGAACAGCTGATTGTTGTCCACTAAGAATGTCCAACAGAAGTCAGAAATCTGTACTCTTATGTAGATTCCTTATTTCTTGAACACTTGTTCAGCATCCCTGAATATACCTGTGGTCCATATATGACCTAGACCTAAGCCCTACCATTTGCAATTGCTAGTTTATCATAATCCAAGGCAACACAATGAGAACATAATCATAAAGTCCCACAGTTACTGGAATCATTTGGGATACAAATCCTTTGAGAAAGGAGTGCTCTCATATTTTAATTAATATGCATAGGTTTAACTCTATATGGTAATTGGAAATATCAAATCACAAATATTATATAATCTTTCTCTCATTTCTAGCCAAGTAACTCTAAGTCTAAAATGCACTGAATCTGGAGTCAGACTGTCGCCTGTACAGCCCTCGGATAAAGGCAGCTGTCCAATTTTGTCAAACCACAGTTGCTATTACTCCCAGCTCTTGGGTGGGGAGACAAGCACACACAAATGAATGAAAAGTGGACTTCAGCTTTTGAAAGGTGTATTAATGTGATTATCAACACATTTTTAGATTTCTTGAGCAAATAAAGAAAAGGAATTGAATAGGAGTCAATTCTTTTTTTAAAAATGTATTTATTTTAATTGGAGGATAATTACAATATTGTGATAGTTTTTGCCATATATCAATATGAATCAGCCATAGGTATACATGTGTCCCCTCCATCCTGAAACCCCCTCCTACCTCCCTTCCCACATGAAGAAACTATAAAGAATGATGAATAATATAAGGATATTGGATATGAATGAACCAACCAGACAGTGATGTGCTTTTCCCCCTAAAAATGTTTCAGATGTGAGGGTTTTTTCCAGCTCTTTCCCTCCACTTTTCAGACTCTGCAGCTCAACCTCACTATTCTGAAATATTTCTGTAGACATAACTCTGTGGGTCTCTCAGACTCCCAGAACCTGGAGGGACCTCTTTAACCAACCTTTGGGCAGGCAAACATCTGATCCTTACACTTTCAAACAGTACCTTTGACAGCAGATTAGCATCTTATCAGATCAAAATATCTCATAGCTTCTTCATCAGTTAATTTTTTCTGTCACAAAACTGGGTCCTTAGTTCGAGAAATACTCATAGTGCAATGCGTATTAAGTACTTAGCACAGTACTGGGCAGTAGATCTAATGCATTAGTGTTAGTTACTCAGTTATGTCCAACTCTTTGCGACCCCATGGACTGTAGTTGCCAGGCTTCTCCCTCTATGGAATTCTTGAGGTGAGAATACTGGAGTGGGTAGCCATTCCTTTCTCTAGGGGATCTTTCCAACCCAGGGATCAACCCAGGTCTTCTGCATTGCAGGCAGATTCTTTACCAACTGAGCCACCAGGGACATCTTGTAATAAATGTAGGAAAATATTATGTTTATTCAAGGATTCAAGTTGTCAGAAGGGCTATTCCTTTGTACATTATAAGAAGCAGGTAGAGATTCTAGAGTGATAACAAAGCTAGCAAGGGTTGAATATACTTTCTGGATGCTCCCTTTTGCATGGTGTATGCAGTTTTTAGCTGGAGTGGCAATGAAAGGGTGTGCTTCATCAGACAGTGAAGGAAGAAAGAATGATGATGGTGAGACTATTTCAGCTGAAGGGACTAATCTGACCATTACTATTTTCATTATTAAAATATTTCACATTCATTTCTTATCCTTTAAGTTTCAATTTTCTTAAAGGCAAGAACTATATCTTATTTCCTTGGCAATCTTCTATTATGCCTCAACATCAAGTTTAACATAAGTTTTCAAAAAATGAGAGGCAAATGAATAAATAAGATACCATTTATTTCTGTTTCATTATATTGTCTTTGGGACCTTTGATGGTCAATAAATAAATTGCATATCACATTTTATTTGTTATATACTGATATTAATCCACCTATATGGAAGTTAGGATTCACTGATGGCAATGCCTTACGATCTTAGAAGGTGTAGAAATTGATGAGTTAATACTAAAATAATTCTTATGTTTGTGTTGATCTTTGTATGAGACTTAGTATTGCTTACTTGGTAGTGTATTGAGTTAGTAGTCAAGTAGTCTAGATAAAGTTAAATCATTAATCTTTCCCTTTGACACTTAAATGAGACACTTGGACACATTTTGAAGAATATATTTAGAAATGAGTGTATTTAAGTACAAGCTACTTAGGATTTTCTTAAATGGTCCCTATACTGCACATTATACATTCCAACTCTTTAATCTTGCCTGCCTTGTCACTCTTGCTATCTCATAAATACTACCCAGGATATCAGATACTCTGAAATTATGACCCTGTAATGCTGCTTAACTAGAACTATTTCCTCTATGAAATATTTTTGCATTAATCTCAACTTCATCTTGTTTTAGTCTCTTAGAACTAGTACACCTGAACTCAGGTTCTACCTTAAGCTCTTTGCAGTGCAGATATTAAGCTCCCCCAATATATGAATAGAAAATATTGGTTTTCTCCACACAAGCCTATCCCACTCTGTTCTATATGTCCCCAGTTTTTAAAGACGAAATCTAGCCTTTCCCCAAGCTCCATCAGCCAGGTGAGAACCCAGATCCTATGCCTTGTCTAAGAAACAGTCACACAAAAACAACTTTTCTGCTCTAAAACCCTGTTAATAGAATGAAAAATATATATATTTTAATGAGACTTGAAAAAATATCATATTTTGTGCAGTGTACCCTCAAGAAGTTCAGTATTGGGAGTTCAATATTGGGAGTTCAGTTGAGATGTGTAAATCCATTCATTCTCAGTTTAATTCAGTTCAGTTGCTCAGTCGTGTCTGACTCTTTGTGACCCCATGGAGTGCAGCACGCCAGGCTTCCCTGTCCATTCATTCTAACATATCTTAAATGCCAAAATATTATGGGAAGATTGTTCCCAAGAGTGAGTGATCTGATTTGAAGGCCTAAGTGCTGGAGGTTACTGGGAAGAGAATTGGAATAGGCCATTTCTCTCAGTTGAATCATAGACACTAGGGATTGGCTGAAACACTTGAGTGGAGTGAAGCAATTCCTATGGAATGAACTTTGGCCAGGAAAACACGCTGGTGTTGTTGAGGGAATGCAATATCTATGGCTTCAGCTTTGTTGGAACAGTATCTTAATTAGCCTGATTCTCTCCTCCTTTGGCTTTCACTATTTTTTAGATTTGCAAGGAAATGGTTTATAATAAATGGGCACCTGGGTGCCATTTTTTTCCCTCAGATTCTGGTGGCCCCTTGTTTTGCACAGAGGAAAGTATGAGTTTACTTTTATTCACATAACACTGTGTATTTTCTCAGTTTTAGAAATAATACGTTCCCATTATACAAATTGGGAAATTTCAAAAGTATAAAGAAGAAATTACAGTTCCCAAACTAGATTAAAAAATCATTAAAATTTTTGGTACATTTCTTTTCAGTATGCTATGTGTCTTTTAATGTATTTATAATTGTGCCATTCTACCTTCTATCACTTAAAATTACAATATAAATGTGTTCCTTTTCATTTTTAAGTGTTTTAGCATATTTTGGATATATTCATGTCTTTATGATTTTGCTTATGTAGGTAGACTATAATTTACTTAATTATTCCCCTTTGTTATCCATTGTGGTTGTGTGTGTTTGTTATTTTGCCTTATTTTCCCTCCTTTATGCAAGCCAAGTGCAACTTCCAAAGCCAAAGGTAGATTCTCCCATCCTGTGAGGCCATTACCTTGGAATAAAAAAGGTACAGGAAGGACTGAGACAACAAACTTTTGTTTATCTGTGATATAGTTCAAAGTTGAGCAGTGAACTGCTTAGCTATTAAATCAAACATCTGTTGTCAAGTCTAATTTCCGACAGATCACATGGAAAATTATCTTTCTTTACATGTTTTGCCAAGAGGAAATTTGGGAATTGGAGAGGTCTGTTATCTAAAGGTAACCTGATTTTTTTCCTTTGCAGTCTGTATATTAAATGCTACGTAATGTCTTCCTATGGAGTTTCATTAGACAGGAACTCTGGTGCTTTTCATTTATCCATATTCATGTTTTTTTTAATTTAAAATGCTCTTAACAAATGATTCCTTTATGTTTATCATATAAATCCAATCCAATATTTATTGATTAAAGAAACAATAGGCATTTATATATTTTGTGTTCAATATATTGTTCATACTGAATTCTCCATAGATAGCAGTAAGCAAACAATATAAACCCATCAATATTAAATACCAAATCTTAATCACAAATGAGTTGTAATTGGATTCAATTGCAAATGGATTTTTTCCCTCACAGCACAATTAAAATTTACTCACAGATTTTTTTCATTAGAAAATAAAATCAGCTGCTTAGTTCTAAAAATGTACTGTGACAAGAGCAAGGACATTTTCTCTCTGCTGGCTTTGCTTCTTGGAGGGTGTAATAGTTTAGCTGTTTGTACTTGGGTGTCAGTAATCTATTCTGCAGGGGTAAATACCCTGTAAGATAAAATAGAGTGCAAGACATTGTAAAAGAACAGTATTACAAAATACTTTAGTTGCCCAGATGCCCAACGCATCTTCATTTCAAATATATCCAGGGATTGTATATGTTAAAATTAAATCAAGAGCAAATTTCTGTGGTAGTTCATGGCAGCTTCAGCCCACCCTTCCCATGTGGATTTTGTCTTTGCTAGCAACAGAAAAGTATTAAACCAATTTACTTCCTTCATTTCAACTCTCTGTCACACATACACACACACACAAACACACAATTAAAAACCTAACAAATAAGACTTCAGATTCAAACCAAGATCTACCTCTCAAACATTCTGGTAGAAGCCAGAATGGAAAGACACATAAGAGACAAAGAGATGAGAGTCTGGCAAAGGTGAGACTGAAATTTTGCTTTGTTAAGAAAAAAATCTCATTTCACTCCCCTAAAGGTTTATCTGCTGCTCCTGCTGCTGCTAAGTCGCTTCAGTTGTGTCCGACCCCGTGAGACCCCATAGGTGGCAGCCCACCAGGCTCGCCCGTCTCTGGGATTCTCAAGGCAAGAACACTGGAGTGGGTTGCCATTTGCTTCTCCAGTGCATGAAAGTGAGAAGTGAAAGTGCAGTCGCTCAGTTTGTCTAGACATTTACAAATATTTGCCTGGAAAATCAATGAATTAAAATTTTTTCTGGGAGACATTCTGACAAATTTTTGGTGACCAAGAAATTTGGCTACATTAAGGTACTCAAAATGTGACTGATTTTCATTCAGAACACATAGTTTCATGTATGTCTTTAAGCTAGTGTTTATAAATTCAATGTTTTGCAGTTAAGTCTTTTCATTTTTGTCCTTTGATTTTTGTCTTCTTATGTCCTCCTCAGTAGAATCCGGTTACTGAGAAGAGACTAACTCTCGAGCTCTGTAAAGTGTTATATAAACTTCTGTAGATTATGAGTATGAGGGACACAAAAGGAGAAGTGTGTGTATGCGCATACGTGCACACAGTCACGTGGACTCTCTGATCCTTTTTTCAGCAAGTATGAAAATGACAAAGGAAGGGCTATGTGACTGTTTTGACAGCATTTTATTCCCTTTTAACTGAAAGTCAGCATTCATTCCAACAAAAATTTTCTAAATGAAAAAGACAAAATTCTCATAATGAATATGAAATGAGATAAAGATCAGCTCTGAGAAGTATTAAAGAGGCAAGTTGTTAGGGCTCTAGGCCAATCTTTTGATCTGCTTTAAAAATATTATTCTCTAATAAAGATGTACTTTTCTTAGTTTTTAAAACAGTATTATAGTATTTAGGGAGAATACTCAGTTCTTTAGTGGTATGTTTGAGGCAGACTTCTTGAAGACTTGAGAAGAAACAAGTGGATATCTTATTGAACTCCGAAAAGAAGAAAGAGTCTAAGCTTTAAAAAAAAAAAAATAAGTTTTCGTCTTTTCTCAAAGATGGTATTCTCTGTTTTAAATGAGCATAGATTTTAAACTCCCCTTTTCCCATTCCTTTTTTTCCTCCTAGTCTTTCTTAGGTCCATGTCCATCTGAAACTATCAGTGAAGGAAAGGCTTGAGATTGTCTGAAAAAAGCGAGCAGGCATATAGTTTGTTCTCAAGACTCAGCTTATTGTTGCTGTTCAGTCACTCAGTCATGTCTAAATCTACGTGACACCATGGACTACAGCACACCAGGCTTCCCTGTCCTTCACTGTCTACCAAGTGTACTCAAATTCATGTCCACTGAGTCGGTGATGCCATCCAACCATCTCATCTTCTGTTGCCCGCTTCTCCTTCATGCCCTCAATCTTTCCCAGCCTCAGGGGCTTTGCCAATGAGTCAGCTCTATGCATCAGGTAGCCAAACTCAGCTACAAAATGGGACACATCTAATATCTTTTTAAAATTAATTTTTATTGGAGTATAGTTGCTTTACAATGTTATGTTAGTTTCTATTGTACAGCAAAGTGACTCAGCCATACACAAATATACATCCTTTCCTTTTTTGGATTTCCTTCCCATTCAGGTTACCATAGAGCTTGAAGTGGAGTTCCCTGTGCTATACAGTATGCTGTTATTTATAAATAGTGTCAGCAGTATATCTATGTCAATTCCAGTCTCCCAAAACTCTCATCTCCCTTTCTGCCTTGGTATCCATACATTTGTTCTTTACATCTGTGTCTCTGTTTCTGCTTTGTGAATAAGATCATCTATTTCAATTTTCTTGATTCCACATGTACATATTAATACATAATATTTGTTTTTCTCTTTCTGACTTACTTCACTCTGTATGACACTCTCTAGATCCATCCAAGGCTCTACTAATGACCCAATCTTTTCCCTTTTAATGGCTAAGTAATATTCCACTGTATATATATATACCACATCTTCTTTATCCATTCCTCTGTTGATGGGCATTTAGGTTGCTTCCATGTCCTGGTTATTGTAAATAGTGCTGCTAAAAACACTGAGGTGCATCCATCTTTTGGAATTGTGGTTTTCTCTGGGTATATGCCCAGGATGGGGTTGCTAGTAATTCTATTTTTAGTTTTTTAAGGAACCTCCGTACTGTTCTTCATAGTGGCTGTATCAATTTACATTGTGGCAATTTACATTGCCACCAACAGTGCATGAGTGTTCCCTTTTCTCCACACTCTCTCAAGCACTTATTGTTTGTAGACTTTTTGATGATGGCTATTCTGACTGGTGTGAGGTAATACATCATTGTAGTTTTGATTTGCAAAATATCTCTAAATGAGGTTGAGTATCTTTCCATGTAAGTGGTGCTGGGAAAATGGGACACATCTAATAACTTTCTTTGTCTTTTGGTTCATGCAAAAGGATAAATTGAATAATGAAATCATTGCAGGGAAGAAAAACAAATCCATAAAAAAATCCAAGGACAATCAATAAAAAGTTTGACCTAATCCCAACTTAAATTGTGTTGACCTTCCTCTTAGCCATTGTATCTTATGAACAGAGGATGACATTGGTTAATGTGTTAGCGTGGCTCCTTGGTGAATAAATCTATTAAAACTCATCCTCTAAACTCATCTAACACATGATATTTGTTGATGCACCAGCAATAAATCCCCAGGGATAAAGGATGAAAACCTCAAGGAGATCTGGAAAAGTCTAGAAACAGAAATAGACCATCTGCCTTATGAAGAAACTGACAAAGACTTATAACAGATGGAGGTACCCCTTCACCATGATGTGGATGAATAAAGACAGAAAATAGGACCCAAAGCTGATTCTGGGAGACAAATAAGGCATAGGAAAAGGGTGGTTCTATAGGATAAAGCATAAATTAATCAGTCTAAACTTAAAGCCTTTCATAGTATGACTCCACTCCAGTATTCCACACCTATCCTTTACCACTCCCCTCAAACACACTTTCCAACCAGAAACACCAACTTAGCATCATCTAGACATTACATTTACATACAAGACCTCCCTGCCTCCTTTTGAGCCATGCATATTTTGCCCTCTTTTAAAGGCTCTTTTCTCTGCAAATCTTCCCTAACACAACTCATAATTACCTTTTTCCTTCATGAATGTTCAGCATCTGTTGTTTACACCTCCCATTTTACGTTGATAGTCTTCCCTGGTGGCTCAGACAGTAAAGGATCTGCCAGCAATGCAGGAGACTCGGGTTGATCCCTGGGTTGGGAAGATTCCCTGGAGAAAGGAATGGCAACCCACTCCAGTATTCTTGCCTGGAAATCCCAAGAACAGAGGAACCTGGTGGGCTATAGTCCATGGGGTCCCAAAGAGTTGGACACAAATTGAGCAACTAACAAAACACTTTACATTGATATTGTATTATGCTTGGGGTAAAAATTCAAAATTTTCACCACTGAAATCTAAGGTTTTATCTAACTAAGCCCCATTTCTCCAATCCTGTCTGTGTAAATCTCTGTATGGTCATGAGCCAGCCACATTCAGCTTTGTAGAGGTCTTGAACACATTTTGTTGTTTTCTACCCCTTATTGGTACAAGGCTCTTTTTACTTGAGTATTTGAGAGACAAAAGACTATTAGAATAAAAAGAAGAAGAAACCAGAGATATGTCAGGGCAAAGCTGATAGCCAATGTGACTTACGAATACAGAAGATATGGGAGGATCATCTTTGGGATCAAGTAAGCAGAGGGCATGGAACAGAGTTCAGAGTTTCCAGGAGCTAAGGGAGAACAGTTACTAAGGTTCTGCCACTTGATAATTGACTTCCTTGATCTTGATGACCAGACATAGCATTTGTTTGGAGACAACAGAGGAGAAAGGAAGAGGGAATTGTGTTGATAGCAATGGACTTGGCATATGTTTTGTTTCCTGATAATTAAGGTCAGGCTGGTTAGGTTTTCTTCAGCCTTCATCTTCCAGAGTTATTTTATTCTATAGCTAAAGTATGTTCCAAATATGAATAGAAAAAACAATCATATTTAAGCAAAGTTAAGAAAAGCCAGAATTAAAACCTAGGTTTTTAATGTTTTATTCAGAGGCCTAACATCATTCAGTAGATGTTTAACCAGAAACAAGATTAGCATGTCTGAATTTGTTAGACCCTTAATTCCTGTTATTTAAAAATTCTTACATAATCAGTAAACCTTGTTATATAAATGTCTTTTACATTTAACTGAATGTGTGTGTGTTTGTGTGTGTGTGTGTGTGTGTGTGTGTGTGTGTGTACACCTTGGGCATATTAGGTTCTCAAGTAATATTTGTTGGTTTTATGTATAACCATATGCCACCAGGTTTCACCAGCCTGTGGATAAGAATAAGATTGGCATTTATACCACACTGCACTGGCATTTCAGTACCTTAACATGTCTCTATTGCTTCTGTGAGACCGCAGCTCCCTCTAACCCCGTGTGTTTCGGGGGTCCTGGCAGTGCTTCACATGTTGCTATATGACAACAAGGCGGTGGGCACAGCCGCTCTCGAGTCAGCTGTGGGCTGTACTTCTTCGGCACCTGCTGTCTTGTTCTCTAGAGCTCTGCGGCTTGAGCAAACAACCTGGAGAAACTGTGCAAATAACCTGGAGAAAAGAGAAGCCTGAGGTGACTGCTACTCAGGTGCATGATCTCAACTTAACCTCAGTTTTTACCCTTGGTATTCACATATACCAGCCAACTTCAAAGAAACAGAGATGTTGAATAGAGGACAACATTTTCTTAGAATATCCAAGACTGAATTATTTGTGAGAATACCGCAAAAACATATCCACTACCATTGTAGCTCAATTTCAAGCATTTTCAGAAGGTGAAAGCCTTATTTCAAACTCCATTAATAGAACATACATTCCAGGAAATTGCATGTACACCGCAAGGCAGCAGAAACATGGATCCACTATCTCTTTGCTGTTGATGACCATTACTGTTGCAAACATTATATCATATGTTAACAGAATCTTAAAGCAGAAAAAAATAACTATCATAGGAATTTAAACATAGTCTCTGACTCTGATCAAGTGATCCACAAGAATAAAGACATTTCTAGCACCTCTGTCAATGAAAAGAGAATGAGCTTGGTTATGTGCCACACTCTTGCATCATCTTTATTCCTCAGAATGGACTAAATCAATTGAAAGATAAACTCACTGTAGTCAGGCATATGCTGACATGTTGGCCCCATCACAAAAGCTCATGGACAGATTTCCTCTAGACCCAAACAAACTATGTAAAGAGTCTGTTTTGATTCTTGTTAGCTTTGCACTCTCTCAGCAAGCTGCTAAGAAAATTCAAATATGGCTACTCTTTTGGAAAGAAATGGCATTCCAGGATCTTTCAGGTTTTTTTTTAAAAATATAAGACAAAGTTATTTTTACAGAACAGTGCTACTCTATGAGACATTCCTGGGATGGCATACAGTTCTGGCAGTTCAGTTAATTCAGAATTTGGGCTCAACGTGTGGCTTGAAAGACTTAAACTAATGAAAATGATGTACAAATTGACCTTTGATGTCATGTTAATGCTTGGCTCACTCTCTGTATCTGTTGGTCCCCCAAAATGTGACTTGAGTGCCACACTATCCCCAATAATTAAAAAATTACAAATGCACAGTTAATACATATTTGTTGAATGGAAGAATAAACATATGTTGAGTGTGTATATTCTGGGAAATGGAAGGAGCCAGTATAAAAATTTCAACCCCTTGTTGTTCATTTGGAAGCGTGTTTACACGTTCTTGCCTCAGCAGAGGGGACTATCTGATAAAACCTTACATGACTACTTTTGAAACACTTAATTTTATTTTGTTCATTCTTACAACCCTGTGAGGTAGGTGTTAGCATATGCCTCAGTAAAATTGGGTTAATAAGACATATTAAATGACATTTTTAAGAGTACATAATCAGTAAGTGGTAGAACAAAGACACAAAGACTTGTTTTCTTTTCCAAAATTCCCTAATGAGGACACTAAGGTTAAGAAAAGTGGAAGGTTATGTATTTCTGGGTCTCGATATGAGAATTTAGTATGTATACTGCTCTGATTTAGGCAGAGCATTGGCTGTAAATACTCTCCCCATAATGAGCCCTTAAACAATAAGGTAGCCATTGGGGAAAAGCTTTGTACTGGGCAAAATAACATGAGAATCTAGGTCTGGATTATGTCTGGACCTTCTTCATATTACAAGTTGTGCAATAAACCCAGTGTCTTTATTTAGTGTTACTGTCATTCTATGGGGGTCTTTTACCTACCAGTGTTCTCTCAAAGTGATGAATTTCTAATCCAAAGAGTAAGAAAAAGAAACTGTACAATTATAGTGCTACCTGCTCAGAAAGATCTTAGCTTTCAAATTAATAAAGCTTATACATCTTCATGGGCTTCCCAGGAGGTGCTAGTGGTAAAGAACCAGCCTGCCAATGCAGGAGACATTAGAGTGCGGGTTTGATCCCTGCATCAGGAAGATCCCCTGGAGGAAGGAATAGCAACCCACTCAGTTATTCTTGCCTGGAGAATCCCATGGACAGAGGGGTCTGGTGGGCTATAGTCCATAGAGTAGCAAAGAGTTGGACCCAACTGAAGTGACTTAGCATGCATGCACACACCTTTGTGATTTTCCCATAACAATTCTAGTGTAGAATAATAAGGCAATGGGTAAGAGACTCCAGTTGTGGAATATACACACATATTTCTGAGGACTATAAATTCTTGCATCATTGAGTAAAAGAGTAGAATAAAAAATACATTGTTAGAAAAGAGTGAGGCTTTCTCAAAACCATAAGACATAGATCATTTCCTTAAGGCTAAGCAACTAGCCAATTATAGATAACATGAATCCTGAGTACTGCACTTTTCTCCAATAGACAGTATTCCCCTCATGATCATCCTGAAATATGTTGTGGTTTGATATTTTGAGTATTTTTTGGAATGAAAGGTTCTGCTTCTCTCAGAGACTTTTTAACCATACAGATGATTCTCATTATCAACTTCTAAATATACTCATTAATGAAGGCAGGAGGTCCAAAGAACAGAATAGATAACCCAAGGCTGTCGATAATTTAGACATAACTTGTCATTGGTATCAGAATCTAAATGAATACTTACAATTTGAGTCATGGAGTTTTTAATATTTTAAGCAAAATCATAAAGCTCTACAGGGAAATCTACAAGAATTGGAAAATTTTCCCTCATTGCATACTACCCCAAAGTGCTTGCAAATAAACTATCCAGAAAAAGAAATCTCCTTTCTCTATTCCTTCTTATATTAGTTCAACAAAGATGTACTGAATGTCTGCTCTGTGCCATCTGTCCCACATACTGAGCCAATCTTATGACTATCACAAGTTTTAAATGCAAGTGGCTTTTAAATATTAGCCAATGATTAAAGAACCTTGATTTGACCCACATCTGTTTCCCCTCTCCACTATCCTGTATAGTCTTGTTTCACAGGCTGGATTTCAGGTTAAACACTTTCAATCAGTGTTCTCTGCTTCAAACTCCCCTTTCCAGAGATTGAGTCTACTTGGTTCACTCTCAATTTAAATATGCTTCTTTTAGGAAGACTTTCTTGATGCCCCAAGGCAGGGTTCGAGGCACCTTTTATGGGTTCACACAATTGTCTTTTTACTTGATATAATTCCTATTAGATTATCATGCCACTTGGGGGCAGAGACCAAATTATCTTTCTCCTTACAGCCTCAGCAGTTAACATGGTGCCTAACGATGGTTGTACATCTTTAAGTCACTTCAATTTCTTTGCAGGCTTCCCTGGTGGCTCAGATGGTAAAGAATCTGACTGCAATGAGGGAGACCTGGGTTTGAACCCTGGGTCAGGAAGATTCCCTGGAGAAGGGGGTTGGTGAAAGAGGTAGAGAAAGCAGGGAGGCTGGTGTCAGGAAGATTTTCCAAGGGTTCAAGGGAGGGACTGTAGGTATGAGAGATGATGGAGGAGAGGAAGTGTTGAAGGGAATTAGAAGCTGGCATACTCTAGGGTTATATATCCACGTGTCTTTCTGAGAAGACTATTCATATATTTCATCACATTTTCAAAAGGATCAGACCCAAAAGTGTTAAGTATTGATATGAACCAAGTCACATTAAATGTTCTAATCTCAAAGACCTTCTATTAGAAGTGGCAGCCACTCCACAGAAACACTGCAACACAAATGAATAAACATTTATAACAGAATGAAAGGACCACTTTGTAAAAAATGGTTTCTAAAAAAGAAAAACTGTTTTGGATAATTTGTGATTTGTATAACTGAATTGTATAATTCACTGAGTTGTATCAATCTCTCTTTGACTTTCCTAAATAGTAGGGCAGTGGGAAAAACTAGAAAATAAGATTATTGAGTAGCTGCTAGGTTATAGGCCTAAAGAGTATCTGTATCAATGAGGCCACATTTACACTTATATTCCAAATGATGATGGTTTCCAAACCTCACTTGCATTACTAAGAAGCTCTCTGATTCTTTCTTGTAGTTTTTCCCTGCAAAATTGTCAAACCTCCAGAGCTTGAAACCTGTGTCTACAAGACAGTTCTCTGTGTTTTCTCACTTGCCTTTCTCCACTTGCTCGCAAGTGGGAGCCGAGCCGTCCTCCTGGAGGCTGGGTTGCAGAAGCCAGGACTCTGAGTGGCTCAAACCTGTTACCCTTGGTTACATATCAAAGTCCTCTGCTGTGCTGCTGATAGTAGCTAAGGCTGCCTCTTCCTGCCACCTTCCTTTATGGAAAGGTGGTTCACCTTTGGGGTTATCTCCTGCCATCTTGATGACAAAATTTACAAGAGATCGGTCAACAGTTTGCTGACACAGCATGTTTTTACAATGCAAGCAGGCCATTTTGCACTTCTGCCTTTTTTCTTAGTAAGGAGTGTCCCTCAGTGTCTGGATTGCAAAGTCCTATAGCTCTTTAGTGACACTGTTTTATAGGAGACACACACACACACACACACTTTTTTCCCAAAGGTTCAATTGACACTCCCAGGTGACAGGATTGTGATGGGTTCTTTTAAGCTACATGAGGGTCTCAGAAACTGCAGGCTTTCCTGGTGGCTCAGTGGTAAAGAAATCTGCCTTCCAATGCAGGAGACAAGGGTCCAATCCCTGGGTTAGGAAGATCCCCTGGAGAAGGAAATAGCAACCCACTCTAGTACTCTTGCCTGGAGAATCCCATGGACAGAGGAGCCTGGTGGGCTATAGTCTGTTCCAAAGAGTAGGACATGACTTAGTGACTAAATAACAACAACAAAAACATGGGGGTCTCAGAAATTGTACTCTTCTATCTCCCTCATCCTGGGAGCCTATTTTTAATTCATATGTCCCTACTCCTTTCCCTCTAAGGTATACCCCTTCTCAGGAGCCCATTATTCTTTATCTGCAATCTAACCTCCATCCAAGCAGCCGCTCCACTGGACATGTATTTCTGTACACACACATATCTCCATGAAGTCCTGAGCCATGGTCTTTCTCCTTCTGGGACTCTGGGAAAATCTGCTGTGTAAATCAGTAATTGAGAATCAATACTCAGGATTAGCTAAGGATCCGAGCTACAGTGCTAATAGATGTTAGGAAGGCATTGCTCCAGTTCCACTGGCCAACAGTACTGGAGCCTCAGAACACTGATTAAATAATTTTACAAAAAAATTCTAAATATGGTATCATTTTTACTTTTACATTAATAAAAAATAATTAGATGTATTTCGATTTTTCACTTTTCAGCCTGTTTGGCTAATAGTTTTTATACTTTTATTGTTTATCTTCATATTTGGGGAATGTATCTTTCTCACAATTTTTATCTAAATTAGTTGAAAATACAAAGCTTTAAATTATTTTCTAATATTTTTTTCTAATAATTTTCAATCAAGGTCCAGATTATTTTTCTCTTTAAATAAATTTAAATTTTTAAATGAATTTAAATTATTAAATAAATAACAGAAGTTTTCCAGGATTATAAGAAAAACAAAAGCAAAAATCTTTGTCCCCTTTAATATAGTGGTCAAAGGGGAAAAAATAGAGGAGTTTGCAAAATTCAAAGTGGCCTAATATCTAATATTTTAATAAACTAATATTTTCTAATTTCTAATATTTAATAAACTAATATTTTCTAATTTCTAATATTTTGCAAAACACAAAGTGGCCTAATATTAATAAACTCATACTAGAGACCTCTATGTCGTAAAAGCTATCTTAAGAGCGTGCAAGTCTTACTCATTTCAATGAATGCCTGATGTGAGTTTTCCAGAGGGGGGATTCACTTGAATATTTAAGATACTATAGAGGTAAGAGCAGCAGCCAACTGGGAACTCAGAGGTTCTGATGTTCAAAGGTCATCACCTAAGAGAGGCTGAACCTCTTTCAGAGCTCCAGTCAAAGTCGCCTCACCTCTGGGTTTCAGCATTGCAGAAGAGTAAGGACTCCTATATACTTTGTGCATTCATTACTTTGTAAAATAGGGAATTATGTCTTGGTAGGTTGCTGAAAGAATTTTCTGAGGATAATACCTGTGAGTCAGCCATATCTGATTTTCTGTAGTAGTTTTAAGAGATCCCTGTGGAGGACTATAGAGATGGATGGGACCACTCCACACCTTTGCTTAATCAGTGTCAGGGAAACACCCTGGGAAAAACATTTGTGAGGTTGGTCATCCGCCTCTACTCTTATCTGCCCCAGAATTAAGAGCTGCACTTTCAGCAGGGAAGATGAGCGCTAGGACAAGCATGGCCCTGGCATCTCAATAGCTAATTCTGGTCCTGAGACGGGGCACGTGGACAGGGAGATGCAGAGAGCGAGGAAGCCCCCTCGTGATCCAGGAAACTGAAGAGCATATGCTTGTCTTCTTATCTCCTTTCTCTTTCACCCTTAAGCATCTTCTCATGACCTTTGGCTTTTTTTTGTAGTCATCCTTGTTTTTTTGCTGTTGTTGACTTAACTAGATATTAAAAGGAGCAAAAGGATAAAAACCATTGGTATGATGTGTTATTCTTCCAGTGACATTTGCATTTTAAAAGAGGGTAGGCAAAGGGTGAGACAAATGCTTAACCCAAAGCAATACATTAGTAGCAGTGATCTTTCATTCTTCTATAAGGGTATTTTTAGTCAGCAGGACCCCACCTATGAAATACCCCACCTATGAAAATGATGCTTTATACTTGTCTTAAAAAGACAGTAATCATAACACAGAGATCTATATAAAAACAAATGTCCTTTAACAATATCATTAAGCTCCATTTAAAAACATGGTGCATTTCTTTCCTGAAATTGCAATTTACTGACTGTGTGATGTTGAATGTCACTTAGTATCCCTGAGCTCCAATTTCCTGATCTTCAAATGCAATTCATGTTAACCTTAAGAGTGTTTCTGAGGGCAAATGAAACACTGGTTTACAAAGTTTAACACTGCCAAGCAAGCCTTGGTTGTGAAGAATATGGGCACTTAGCAATGGAAAGGTTGCTATAGGGATGGAGCCATGAAAATTAACATTCTGGGAACAGCAGGACTGCTGTACTCAACAGTGAGTTTATAACTTACAATTCACAAACTGCCACAATGTGGATTAATTATAGAATTCAGTTGTGTGTTCTTATTTTGGGGAGCTGAGTTATGGATTTCTACAGAGTCAATATGACTATGGTAATTTCCCAAGATAGTCTTCACTGGAACATGTTGTGAATGATGCTTAGAAAGTAGCAGGATTAACTTTAGGCTGGTTTCAGTCTCCATGTCTCCAGATCTGTATAGATTTCAGTCACATTGGAAAGCTTGAGACTGACTGTTCATGTATATAGAGAAGATAAGGAAGAGTATGATAAGGTATCGACAGAGCCACTAGTGATGACCCCAGAGGATCATTGGAATGCACAAAGAAAAGGAGCTCCTCTGCTTTCCACATTTAAGTTGGTGCAGACTCTTTGTGCACATATAAAAGATAACCTGTATTCCCCTAGTTTCAGTGGTATCCTTGGCAGTGCTCTGTCTTGCTCATTTTTATTCCCCCGACAGTCTTCAGATGACTTTTGTTCAAAAAGTGCTTTGGGATACAATTCATTCCTCATCCAACTTATTCCAAATATTTCTCAGTATAAACTTTCATTTTACATCTTCCAGGCATCATTTTCACCATGCATTACATACATCCATTCCAGTGTGTAATAATTACGGTTCTTACTGCAAGCAACAGAAACAAATTCTGGCTAAAGAATTTATTGGAAGGGTATCAGTGTCAAGGCTATAGAGCCAGGATTGGCAGGAACTAAAGGAGGCAGATACAGGCAGATCTCTGCCACAAACCTGATCCGTTGAAGGATACCACTGATGGCTCCATGGGCCCTTGGAGAATGTATTACATTGCAACTACTGTGAGTAATCTCCACCTGATCCCATTCATTTTTGTCACTCCCTAAAAATCTAAAGGTGACACCACCCTTATGGCAGAAAGTGAAGAAGAACTAAAGAGCCTCTTGAAAGTGAAAGAGGAGCGTGCAAAAGTTGGCTTAAAACTCAACATTCAAAAACCAAAGATCATGGCATCTGGTCTCATCACTTCATGGCAAAGATGAGAAAATGGAAATAGTGACAGATTTCATTTTGGGGACCTCCAAAATCACTGCAGATGGTGACTACCGCCATGAAATAAAAAGACACTTGCTTTTGGGAGAAAAGCTATGACCAACATAGACAGCATATTAAAAAGCAAAGACATTACTTTCCCAAAAAAGGTCTGTCTAGTCAAAGCTATTTCTCCAGTAGTCGTGTATGGATGTGACAGTTGGACTATAAAGAATGCTGAGAGCCAAAGAATTGAAACTTTTGAACCGTGGTATTGGTGAAGACTCTTGAGAGTCCCTTGGACTGCAAGGAGATCCAGCCAGTCCATCCTAAAGGAAATAAGTCCCAAATATTCATTGGAAGGACTGATGCTGAAGCTGAACTCCAATACTTTGGCTACCTGATGCAAAGAACCAACTCATTTGAAAAGACCCTGATGCTGGGAAAGTTTGAAGGTGAGAGGATAAGGGGATGACAGAGGATGAGATGGTTGGATGGCATCACTAACTCAATGGACATGAGTTTGAATAACCTCCAGGAGTTGGCAATGGACAGGGAGACCTGGTGTGCTGCAGTCCATAGAGTTACAACTGAACTGAACTGAGACAGCATATTAAAAAGCAGAAACATTACTTTGCCAACAAAAGTCTGTTTAGTTAAAGCAATGGTTTTTCCAGTAGTCATGGATGGATGTGAGAGTTGGACTATAAAGAAAGCTGAGCACCGAAGAATTGATGCTTTTGAGCTGTGGTGTTGGATAAGACACTTGAGAGTCTCTTGGACTGCAAGGCGATCCAACCAGTCAATCCTAAAGGAAATCAGCACTGAATATTCATTAGAAGGACTGATGCTGAAGCTGAAACTACAAAATTTTGGTCACCTGATGGCAAAGAACTGACTCCTTGGCAAAGACCCTGATTCTGGGAAAGATTCAAGGCAGGAGGAGAAGGGGAATGATAGAGGATCAGATGGTTGGATGGCATCACGGACTCAATGGACATGAGTTTTGTTAGACTCTGGGGGTTGGTGATGGACAGGGAGGCCTGGCGTGCTGCACTCCATGAAGTCACAAAAATTCTGACACAACTGAGTGACTGAACTGAAGTGAACTGAATTGAAAGTTCTAAAGTCCTGGCAGGGCTTCTGAGTGGCTGCAGAGGTCATGTGCCACACTTGAGCAGGCAGAAGATGGGATATTGCCCTTACTTTCCATTTATACTGAGATTGGCTACAAATTTGAGAGTCAGCACACGAGAAGTGGTCTTCTTGTAGAGGACTGGCTTTGTCTAAGACATTTTTCATCTCAGCTTCTCAGAGCTTGCTCTTCTCAAACCTCACCATCCTTCCCAACCACACTTCTTACTCTTTTTCTTTTACTCTCTGGATTTTGACTCCTCTCTCAGAGTTTCTCTCCAACAGGCTTGATCACTCAGATGGTCTCTCTCTTTTCCCAGGCACTGAGAGTCCAAGGTTCCTTTGTTTACTATGGTAAAGGCAGATAATCACCACCTTCTCCTATCCTCCAAAGATCACCCTTCATGAGAGGTTCAGAATTATTTTCTTTTCACTGGATGTTTTCATATCTATCATTCATATTCTGCCAGTATTTCTCACTGCAATGCTACCACCAAATATTTTGGGAAAATCTTCGCTTTGAATATTTTACTACCTTGAGAAGCAATTTTAGGCTATGGATAAAAGGAGAATGTTAGTGCAATGTTACATCTCTTCACATGTGCTTCTCACTCTCTGCTCCCCTTTTTCACCTTAGAAATGCCCCGATTCATAACAGACATATGGGACAAAGTACATACATTATTATAGTAGTTCTTAGACTTTGAATAACTAAAAAATTGTCAATAAGTGAGATAGTTTTAAAGAGCAGAGGATTTGGAATGAGATGGGCCTACCTTTAAAATCTAGCATCACAACTTCCAAGCTTTGTGTCCTTTAGCAAGCCTTTAATCTCTCAAAGTCTCAGTTTTCAATTCTGCGGGATTATTTGAAGGACTAATGAAAAGTTAATTAAAGCTCCTAGGACAAAGCTTAACACATAGTAGGAACTCCATAATAGGATTACCACCAGTAGTTCTGAAGGTGAAGTATTTTCCAAAGAACTTTCCCAAGTCCTTACAGGAAAGTTTTTGCAGACATCTGTGTTTCTCCAGAATCCAATTTCCTTGAAAATACATGAGTTTTCCATAGAAATCTGTTATTAAGTTCTATTTCTCACGGAATAGTTGTTTATCAAAATAAAATTAGCTACTCTGGTTCAAATGATGAAAGGATAGCAACAATTCCATATTGAGTTAAAGTGGTGTGGCTGATCATAAAGAGTCACTCGATTAGCCCTTACAGATTTTGTGCTTCAAATATAGTCCTCAGGCAAATTCTAGATTATTTTGCATTGCTATTACATTATTTATACTTTACAAGGTATTTTACCTTGCATTAATTATTTTACATTATCTTTGTTTTGTAATTTATTGTCGAAATCAGGTCACTTACATGAATCCCACAAGAATACTCTTCACTGAGTACAGAACATGCATGTGATAACTTCAAAGGTTCTAGCTCGCAGCTACATAAGACAATCAACCTGTCAGTTTAGGCTTCATTTAAATCCTAGACTGTTTACCCTTAAATTCATTTGGATACTTCTAAGTGAAACTAAATATTTCAAAACCTTATGTCAAGGAATAAGCTATACTGAGGAGATTTCTTCTTTCCAACAAAAAAGGTGACTGAGTGTGGACTTTCTTAGTAATTCTGAGACAGGAAAACTAACGTCCCTTTAAATCAATTGAAATACACCCCAAGGCTCACCTCAGATCTCACTGAGACTTTTGCCAACAAAATTTGACTTTTTCGTTAGTTTCATCTATGTTACTTTATATCCCATGCATTGCCAATCTACTGACATAACTTTCTCTAGAAGACAAAATTCCTTCTACCTGAACACTTTTAGGAGTGATGATACTAAAAATGAACTGGGTACAAGTGGGACTGATAGATGAAGAAAGGCTTTTCATGCCCCAGAGCACAGTAGTCGTTTCATTTGCTTTAGCCATCTATTAATAAATCACTCTAGTATAATTTATTGACTACTTACTCTGGGTTACCAAGTGCTTGCTCCAATAAGGTAGCAGTCTACAGAAGTTTTGGTCATATGCTTCTATCAGTGAAAATCTTATCTATTTATAAATTATACACAGATACTACTGTACTAATCTATGTACCTTGTTTAGTGTTTGTAAGAGCAGATAACAAAAAGGAAGAAATAAAAGTAGATACAAACGGAAGTCTTAATATTGCCTTCACACCCAGTGTTGTGCTTGTGCCCCGTTTTGAAGACATTGGTCTAAACATATCAGATAGCTCTCAAGAGGTGAGGAAAAAAGTAGAGTTTTAGCCAATAGCCGGCTTTTCTAAGAGAGGTTGTTATCTTCACCCGTGATGAATATAACCACATCTGTGAAAGCTGGAAGTGAAGCCAGTTTTCTGTCTCCAGATTCTCACCTGGTGTTAACATACTGGCTCACGGCACTCTGAGTATGAAAGGTAATTTGGAGAGGAGAGGAGTCTGGGGTAAACGTGGACATGGGAAGGAACAGCAGTCTTAGGGGGAGTTTGACAACTTTAGAACTCAATTCCAAACAAATAAATGACTGTTTTAGTTCAGTTGCATGACGGGTAGGATTTAGACAACAAGAGCACATGAAGTTGGAGTCTAATGTAACTGGTAAAGTCTCCAGTGTGATATGAGAAAAGAGGGGTTGGCATGCAAGCAATCAGCTGAGAAAGGGCTGAGGCAGAAAACAGGTCTTAAATGCATGTCTGAAGAGGAAGACAGGACTCCCCTCAATTCCAGGTGCTAAAGTATCAGACAGAGGCGGCAACAAGAAGGGTCAGGTTCCCAAACAGCCCTGGTCATCAGAGAAGAGACAGACTCCAGACTCTCTTCTCACTTTCCCTAAACTCTGCTGCCCCCACTTCACCACCTGAGTGTTTCTTTAAGATGCTATTTTTGCTTCCAACAAGCAGAGAAACTGATCTACAAAGCTCCTGACAGTTCCTTATATCCTTATAACACTTCTAGATTTGGGGTTGGAATTTGGGAGAGTGCATATGACCAGATAAGGTTTTCTGAGAAAGTGAAAGTGAAAATGTTAGCTGCTCAGTACTGTCTGACTCTTTGAGATGCCATGGACTGTAGCCAGCCAGGGTCCTCTGTCCATGGAATTATCCAAGCAAGAATACTAGAGTTGATCGCCATTTCCTTCCTCCAAGGGAACTTTCCAACCCAGGGAACCTGGGTCTCCTGCATTGCAGGCAGATTCTTTACCATCTGAGCCACCGGGGAAGCCCAAATTTTCAAAAAATTTGGACAACAGACAGGGACTGTCACTGAGCTCTGGGATTGACCAGCATTTTCCTCACAGGGAGAAAAAAAAATTAGAAAGGTAGTGCTTTCATTTTGTCTGTCTTAATGTTTTGATGCCTGTTTCCAGTTTCTGATATACATCTGCACCTCTGTTTTCTGATCCACATGACCACTTCATTTTGATAAACTCAGTGGATACTGGAGACTCTGCTTTACTTCATTAATCTCCCCAAACAGACTTCCTGTATCCATTTCATCAAATCCTAAAATTAAAAGTTATTCAAAGAGATATTAATTCTCCATTGACATTCTGTACTACCAGATCATGATACCAACTGGTAGAGTCACATTTAAATCAAATGATGGAAATAAAACATAAAACTACCCCTTCTTATAGTTCTGTCCATTAGGGCAAGGGTCCCCAACCTCCGGGCCATGGACTGCTACCTCCTGTCAGATCAGTAGTGGCATTAGATTAAAGTCCACAATACATGTAGTGTGCTTGAATCATCCCAGCTGTGGAAAAACTGTCTTCCACAAAATCAGTCCCTGGTGCCAAAAAGGTTGAGGATCACTGTATTAGGGAGACAGAATAACCATAGCTAATGGATTACTCACATTAGACATATTGATAGAAAGCTGGCTTTACTTGGAAAAAGAGAAAAATTAGATTTGAGACATAATTAAACTGTTTAACAAATACATTTTCTGAGTTGCAAGATGACACAATGAGAATGTCAGGAGAGATGTTTGGGAGAGATGTCACAGGAGAGAATGTCAGGAGACCTGAGTTCCAGATCTTATTCTTTATTAAGCTACAAAATATTTAGTCTATTTACACCTCAGTTTTCTTATCTATAAAATTAGACATATGAGCTAGAGTATCAGCAATTCTTTCCAGCATTAATACCCCATGATTCTATATTATAATGGTGTGGCTCATATGGTCTTGACATAAAATATCATTCTCAATTTTCCAGGGAAGGGATGAGGGGTGTTGCAGAATGAACTGTGCCCCAGCTGAAAATTAGTATTCACAAAAGCAGAAATACCTGAAGACATGCTCCAATAGCTGCCTACCACCCCACTCCTGGAATAAGAGCAGCTTTCTTTCCCTTGCAGTAGGGCTGTGGCATCTCCAGTTCTATAGTAAGCATGATAAGAAGATTCATCTGCAAGAGAGTGCTAGGGAACAGCCAGTGTGTGTGTGTTCCAAAGGAAAACAGAAACTCATGCAAATTAACAAGACTGTTGACTTTGAAAATAGTATATTATTAATTCAGAGAATATGTACTTAGCTTATAATAACTTAATAGTTTCAGAAAAAGGAAGGATGGTGCTAAAATATGTCATTATTTCTGAAGGTATATTTTCAGAAACGCTCACAAGAAGGACAAGTTGAAACGAGTCTACCTGTTCATTTTGGCCCTGAGGGTGATTTGGATAAATTCTGAATTCAACAGGTCCTTACATGTCACCTGAAAAACATTTGCTGTTTGGGTAGATTTGAAATAACTTCCAAAAGGCCACAGTTGGAGCATTTTAAATTTTTCCTTTCTAGTCAAAGTCAGTTGCTAAAATTCTCTTTTACTCCTTTCTCCTGTCCTTTGGTTTTAGAACACACTTTAAATGGTTCTTGGCTCAGTAAAAAAAAAAAAGCCATTAAATGTTTGGCTTATTCTCAGACATATGAGCCCCAGGATGGAAATAACTCCCTTGTTTAGAAAAGTAGATGCTATTGTTTCTAAATGATCTCTTTCCACTGAGAGAACAAAATGTAAAGAATGACTCTTTCTCCTTCCAACTAGTAAGTTATATGGAAATAAAACCCTGAATTCAGCATTTTTAATATGATTTTCAAAAATGACATACAATATTTTAAGGGCAGCAAAAGTTTAACCTTTAGAACAAATAAAACAACATGAGCAATAAGCGTGTAATTTCAGAAGGGAACACGTTGCTCTCTGGCAGCCCTGCTAACGACTGGCTACTGTAGATTGTGCAGTTCTTCCAGCAATATGAGTTCTACATATGCTGGGTCTGTGATAGGTAAAGGCTACAATCTAGGAATTCTAGACATTTTCTGGTAATTTTTCACTATTCATGTTTTTAAGGGACTAGGAAAAATTTTATAACATAGATATCTTGATCTCTTACATGTAATCAAGCAGCCTTTGAAATTTATTAACATATTTGGAATGGTCCAGGTGGAAATGGGCAATTTCTTAGGAAAAAAACAAGCTGAAAAGGGCAATTTCTTAAGTCATTCACCTGAAAGGAGGACCTAGATTGTGGCAGAGGAGGGCAACTGTGGAATCCACAAGTGAACGTAATTCTGGAGACTCTAAGCAGACTCTTCAGAGAATATGTAGGTGCAATCCACATTTGGTAAATTCTTTTTTACAGTCTGAGTACCCAGAGCAAGGACATGATTTGTTGACTTTTTATATTACAGTAAAAAAAAAAGAACCACTTCTGGTTTGACCCGTAGCGAAAACAAATCTAAGTTACTATAATGTTCTTTATAGGTTGCTAGTTAATAAGTAATTATTACATAGCAGTTATAATAGGTTAAGAAGCATTTATATTCTGTATATATGTTGAGACATTTCATATATCAGTGAGATAGATAATATCATCTTTTGCAATGAAGAAAGTGGGCCCAGTGGTGGGATGACTTGCCCAAGTTCACACAGCTGGGAGAGGTGCATTTCCATCTGAGCTCAGGCCGTTTGGCTCCAAGGTCTCAGAACTGTCTTATCACAGTCCCTCTGAAGTCATAGAACCTAAAGATGATGTTAAAACCCAAGCTGTCCAGCCCTCAAATTTTCCTGGTAAGAAAACTGGACATGAAAGAACTTCCTCACACCACAGTGAGTTACTGCAGAGCCAGAAACAAAACTCGATCTTATTAGTCCCACGTGAAAACTCTCCTCTGTTTTTTTGGTAGAAAAGCAAAGCACTTAATAATGCCTTTAAACATCCATAATTAGATAATTCTGTCTCTTCTTTGGTCTAAACAGTCAGTTGAGGAAGAACTAACTAGAATTGTCACTGCCCACTTAGCAGGAGATGAGGTATATGCCATTAGCCAAATGACCCAGGAGCAGCTGGAAGCTCAGTCAGGAGAGTGCTTGCAATATATTATGAGCAAAGCACTCCTTTCCTCAAAATTAATTTTCCCTGCAGACCACGTTTCCTATAAGTATGTGTGAGTTGCTCAGTTGTGTCCGACTCCTTGTGACCACGTGGATTGTATTTTTAGCCCACGAGGCTCCTCTGTTCATGGAATTCTCTAAATAAGAATACTGGGGTGGGTTGCCATTTCCTACTCCAGGGCATCTTCACCTCCGAGTATTTGTTTTGGAGAAAGACTACAACTTCATCTCATCCTTTCTCCCTCTGTCTCTGTGTTTCTTTGGGAAAATGAAAAAGTCCTATATTCTTGAGTGCCTGGAATAGCTTGCTCCTCTTTCCCTCATGGTGAAGTCATTGCCTGTTTTGTTTTTCTTGCCTGGTAACATATGCATCAGGTGGGGGCAAAGGTATAATGAGGAATTAAAACTGCTGTGCTTCTATGAAGACTTTAAAACTGTAGATTGTTGAAACTATTGGCTAAAATTGAGGTTCTCGTAGAACAGTACTCTTTACACTTCTGGATTCTTCACTGTGATAGGAAGGGAAGTGAATGTTAACAGTCACAGTAGACTTCCAGGAAACATGTAGGATTTTTAGGGAAAACTAAAGCTTCATGAGTCGTTTGAAATCCCCAAAACTATTAGAGGCTGTTTATTAGTGGCTATAGAATAGATGGACTAGGATTTGGTATTATGTGTTCCCTACTTCTGTAGATGGAAACTCACTCTTTTTCCTCCCGCTCAAGGGAACATGTGAAGTGATAGTCACTCAGTCATGTCTAACTCTTTGCAACCACATGGACTGTTGCTCGCCAGTCTCCTCAGTACATGGAATTCTTCAGGCAAGAATATTGGAGTGGGTTGCCATTCCTTTCCCCAGAGGATCTTTCTGAGCCAGGGATCGAACCCAGGTCTCCTGCATTGCAGGCAGATTCTTTACTGTCTGAGCCACCAAGAAGCCCTTTCATGGGAAAATATTGACATGCAAATGATTGAAATCCATGTTATTATAGACATTACCTTGAATGTGTTTTCCTTTGTTTTTTAAAAAGTAAATATTGACATATTTTAGCACTCTCAAAACTTCCCATGTTAATGCATCTCACAACCATTGGACATCCCATTTGTGCCCTAAACTACAGGTGTCCTGTGCCCTAAACTGTTCATTAGATGAACAAAGGACTCAAGCACATATTTATTTATTCATCCACATATATGGAGCACCTGCTATGTGTTAGGTTACATGTTGGGTAGTATAAGATACTAAGGTAAGCAAGGAAAGATCCTGAAGCTCAAAGCCCACATTTTAATGAGGGAGGCAGAGAAATCTGCAGATAATTGTGGTGTGACAGAGTAAGAATGGTAGCGGTAGGTAGAAGGCTTACGGGATCACTCAGGGTGTTTGTCTTATCTAGAGCCTGGGGAATGTTTGCAAAGCCTTCTTGATTTTTCGGAGGATGCAATGCCTGAGTGCCATAAAGAATGGGTAATAAGTGGCCAGGTGTAGTGCATGCGGAGGCACTCTTTCAGTGCTGGAAACGGTGGGAGCCATCGCCTCCGTCAAAAGACAGCTGCCTGGGTCAAGGTCATGCCCTCTCATGGAGACTCTGGCATCCCCTAATTTGCTAATGGGGGATAATTAAAAGCCCAGCCCCCTTTCTTCAGGGCAGGAAAGTGCTAAAGGTCCATTTTAGCTCCAGAGCTTGCCCTGGGATCCTCTGAGGCTTCTGTTGTTCAGTCCTATCCCTCTCTGCCCCATCCTCCTATCTTAACTTTCCTGCAGAGGCACTCCCCAGTAAACTTCCTCTTCACAATTCAGAATCTGTTTTCAGACAAGATGACTGAAGATAATGAATTTAGAAGCAAGCAGAAGAAAGACATTTCTGGCAAAAAGAACTTATTAAGCAAAAGAAGAGCGTCCTGACCTTGTTAAATTAACATTGTTAAGTAGAGGTTGGGGCTTCCTTGGTGGCTCAGATGGTAAAGAATCTGCCAGGAATGCGGGCTCATTCCCTGGATCAGGAAGATCCCTTGGAGAAGGGAATGCCAACCCACTCCAGTATTCTTGCCTGGAGAATGCCATGGACAGAGGAGCCTGGTGGGTTATAGTTCAGGGGTTACAGACAGTTGGACACGACTGAGCGACTAACACACACACACACACACACACACAAGTGAGGCTGAGCCACTGTTCTGTACAAGAGCACAAAAAATGGTCCATGTTCTGCTTCAGGTGGCCACATAGGGAGATCAAGGCAGGATGCAGGCAGAGAGATCAGCAGGGCTGGGCCACGTGCCTTTATTAGGGTCCATGGGTGGAGGGCCTTGGGGCTACCAGGCTAAGGCCAGACTGGTCAATTCAAACCAAAGAGCAGCAGTTTTAGTAAGCTCTGAATATAAGGGAAAGGTCCTGGGAAGCTGGGGAGATTATTTACCACTAGGGAAGTTGTATTAAGAACTTACATTTACTTGTGACTCTGCAGGCTGTTATCTAGGGTGCTTCTATGAGGGGCTAATGTCAGCTCATCAAACAACTGGATGCCAGGCAGCAGTTCCATGGAGGAGCTTAGGAAAACACACACGGAGAGACAAGAAAGAGCAGGGTATGCATAAGCACCTCAAAGATCTCCTGTGTTCTGGAGCTTAACCAGAACATGAAGCTGAATGATGAGGTGGATTTTCTGAGAAAATATTTTAAGGAGCCCTGAGGTACCACTTCTAAATAAAAGCTGGGTGCAGTGTCACTACTTTTTGGAATGCTGCCAGCCCTCATTTTATTTGAATTGATGGAATGTGATGTGACCAAAAGGGTCCCCACCAAAGTAGATTCGTAAGCAAAATGTCTCTACAGTAGTTTTTACAAATTGGACAATACTGTGCTCCAAAAGCTTCTTCTTGGTTCTCACCATTAGAATGCTTTTGAGATTCCGTTTTAAGTAGCTAATATCATCCATATTCAAATCATATTGGATATTTGGCATATCTGAGGGGAAATGAATACTTAAAATGCTAATTTTGACATAACTGTGGTCACTGGCAGATAATGTTGCTGAGTTCTCCTGCAATCCTCCTAACTAACTTGTTTTTGCCACCTGTTTTCTGTATCAAATTTGATGTTCTGTGCAAAAGACATGGGATATTTCTGTTAGGAACAAAGTGACACAAATATTTTAGAAAAATACCATGTAAACTTCATATCTTGTCATCTATATCATCAATTACACTGTCATCAAACACACCCACTTTACAAGAGAAAGAATTCGTAGGAATAAAAATGGAGCTGGTCCTCCTTAGCACAGAAAGTCCAGAAATACAGTTAGGTCAAGGCTTCACAAACACTTTGTTGCCTGGTTAAATGTCATTCTATCTTTGGCCCTTGCTCTTAAATATCAAGGTTCCTCAGAAACCCTGTAGGAATGAGAACACTGTCCAGTTTCAATTACTTTCAGATTTCCCATTTCCAACCTGCAAATGTCTGTTGAATGATGTCTGTGACCATTGGCTGGATGCTTCTGTCTATGAGTTGACATGAATGAACAGGATAGCATAACAGGGCACTAGACATTTAGCTTCTCTCTATCTGAGTTTCCTTCATTGCAAAAGCAGAAAATAACTTTTGATGTGTGTGATAATATATGTGAAACTGCTTGGAAAGGATATGAGATAGTCTACGGATATTAGTAGTTCTATTCTGTGTTCAGTGAAATTGTCCCTGGTGACCTCATGTTACCTACGGCACAGTGTTCCTCCAGTGGCCCCAGAAGAGAGGACGATGTGGAGTGAGGGGGAAAGATGTTTCTGCTTGTTTCTTAGCAAAGTCCTGAATGCGTTATTGCAGTTTTTTTTATGGACATTGATGTTGACTTCAGAGTTCATTTCCCCTACTTTTTCCTGTTACTGAGTCATGATAATTTGTGGAGGCATAGGTCTTGCTGGTTTCATGTAAGAAAAACTCCTTGGACATTAGTGCAGACAAAGACGAGGAAATGGGAGCTCTTTTATATTTTTAGAAAACAAATGTCACTTGAATTCAAGGTAGTATTGTAGCAATAAGAAGAGAAGTCTTCAGATGAAAGCATTCACTCACAAAGACAGTGTCCTATTTCTGTTTAAAGCACCTCAGGTGACTTACCTGTCAAAATGATAAAGTTATTTATTGCCTTCTAAGGGCACATATTTGAGTAAGTCCAAATTGTTCTTTTAACTACTCATATTGCAGCTGTAGTTTTGTCGGTGATACTAAATTGACCCAGAGGCTTTATTTTCACAGCAGAATGCACATTTGAGCTTTTACAAAATGCATTTTTATTCTTGACTGAAGAACATTCTAGAAGGTGTTTAGACTTATTTCCAAAGTGCTATATAACCATTACTCTGCACTTACACTATTTTTACAGGTAGATTTGATATTCTTGTCAGCAGCATCAAATTTATAGCCAAAGGACCCCAAGGGGTTCAGTAATTTTGTTAAAGGCAAGAAAATATAGTTTCAGAGTATTCTATCAGTCCTACATTTAGCCCAATTCCCCATGGTGGATTCTGCCTTTTTCATAAAGAAACATCTGCCTGTTGGCTTCAGAGATGTTTCAGGGCTTCCTTTCTTTGGGCAGGCTCATGACCTAGTTTCAAATAAGCATCTTGATATCACTGGTTGGGAGAGGCCCTTTATTCAATATTTGGCCCTCCTTTTACCCTGAAATCATTTGAAATTTAGCCTTTTTAGATGTTACATGAGAAATTTTGCATAATTAATACATTTAAGAACCATTTAAAGAGGACTTTGAGCATAGTTGTAAGAAAAGCCAATTTGTGAAATGGAAATTATCACCAATCTCAATAGCAATTATAAATACTTAAAACATGTCCTAGGAAAAATAGAGGGGTGGGAAGACTGACAGCCTGTCTTTTAATGAGTCTCATGAAGACACTACTTTAGGTTTTGTTAGTTTGTTGGGGTACATAGCCAAGGATGGAAAAATATGGCCCACTTTTATCAAACACCTACACTGTTCTGGGCACCTCACAAAACGCTTTATATAAATTGACTATATCATTTGTTCGTCACCACAGTCCATGGGGTCACAAAGAGTCAGAAACAACTGAGCAACTGAGCTGAACTGACTTTTGATATTTGGATTGTTTTTAAGGTAGGGACACTAGGACTTAGAGAAATTATGCAACAGTTTTAAGGTTAGGATTTGCACTCGAAAATACTATGATTTGAATTCTAGCTCTGCGCTCCAAACTATGGACAACACTGCCTCTAATCTCAGCAGGGAACAAGGGAAAGGAAGAAAAAGAGGGCTAACGCCTCTCCAGGTTGGGGTAATAAAAAAATGAATGTTCTATCTAATGCAAATTTGATGTATTACTAGCTCCCAATGAAAATACTGAGTACTAGGGAAAGGTTTAGAATTAAACCAGATTCAAAATCAGTTCCATGGCTGACTATCAGGAGGATTTATTTTGTGAGTGTGGCTGGTATGGCCGGATGTGGACTGTGCCTTTAAATTCGGTCCCGGTTCACAAACAGGTCAACTACGTGCTCCATGCTCCACCCGTGTATCACGTGATTCTCTGGGCACGCAGTCTGAGAGGCGTCAGGACGGGGTTGTGTGCTTGCCAATCTGGAGGCTTCATTCAGATCTCTGTTCATCAGATGTTTTCATGCGGCCTCACTGGCTCCTGACACTTGAAACAATAATGATTTGGTTCCTGCTCTAGATACCACCTCATGAAGCAATCTTTTTAGACATTTATTCCCTCTTTTTAGATGTTTCTGTCTTGGTACCTAAACCTGCCACAGAATTCAGCTTTGGCCGATGCTGCCCTGAAGGTTTTTAGTTCTCTCGGCTGCTGGAGTGACGTCTGGCCCCATCAGTTCCCTCTCATGGCCATGTTTGGTTTTGCCCTTATTCTGTATAATCGCTGGCTGACCTTATCACTACCTCCCCTTTCTATATATATATATATATATATATGTGTGTATATATATATATATATATCTTCCCCCATGAATAGCTCCTTGCTGCCCCCTTCTGGCTCAAATTATAATTAATCCTTCGGTTTGCTGACCAAAGAATTAGTCAAACCCAGGCATCTGGTAAGTCTGTGGCAATTTCATATTCATGCTACTTAGAGGAAAGGAAAGATATTTATCTCTTCTGTCTCCTACAACTCTCTCCAATTATTATTTTTTCTAATATTGTTTCACTGAGAAGAATTTTTCTGAGATTTATCAAATCACTAAAACTTGTATATATTTTTGATTCATAGCAATAACTCTCCTCCCCCTTTTATTTTAAACATAAAATATCTTTTCCTTATCAAGACAGTATGCGTGCTCAATATTGAAAACTTTCAGAAAGGCACATAGAGAGCCGACATCACCTGTAATTCAACTATTACAGATAGCAACCATTAACATTATGGTGTAACCTATACATCTTATTTATATGGTTCTGTATGCATGGTTCCATAGCCTGCTCTTCATCTTAGTGAGATGACATTAGCTATTTTGGTCCTTTTAAATACTGATAGCCTCCTTTTGGAGGAGATCATACTCATCTTTGTTGGAGTCTCAAATTATCATAAGATGATAAGCATCTGCAAGGCAGATTTTGGATACATGAACAGCCGCTTCTTCTGTATTCTCCCCACACCATCAAATGCTAGGCTCTTTATGCTGTGATGCTCAATAAATGTGGTTGACTGGCTGTTTTGAGTTCATGATGTGTTTTCCAAAATGGCAATAAAAATGGTAATGAAATGTTAAGTTATTCTCAGCTACTAAATTCCTAGTACCAGGGACATCATAAATTGTCTTTTGGATGATCAAAACTATTTGACCATCAATTTCAACTAAGTCACAATAACCTCTGAATTTCTCTCCAGCCCCTTTTGTCCCATATGTTTCCAAAGTATCTGTGTCCTGACTAAATTACCGTGTAACTAATTAGAACATAAGAGGAAATTACAAACAACAAAAACAACAATGTATGTTAAGGTGATTTCGGCAAGTAAACAAATATAGAATTATTCTATTATAAAGGGTAGTTAGAGGAATATTTCACCCCAAATACCCTTATTGTCAATAATTCATCTGTCTATCTTGTCTCCTCTGGTCATAGTGAAGTCAATTCATATACACACTTTTCTGTGAGCTAGAAAGCAACGAAGAGGTTCAAAGTCAAGGCAGCATTGCTCAAAATCACCAACACTGATGCTATACTATTGCTTGCTAATGTGTCTAATTTATAGAAGCTGGTGAGGTTAGTAATCTCTAGTGGAATAATAATCCTGAGCCTGAAGGAGAATCTGTGGACAGGTCTGTTTCACCTGTACAGGGGTCAGCCTTGAGGTTGAAGGGATCTCTCCACTCCCCTTCTCTTGTAATGGTTAAAAATAAGAAACAAAGTGTTACAAAATTAAGGTTGGATTGAAGAAAGCACTTAATTTACATGTACTTGTTCACATTTATGGAGAAGGCAATGGCACCCCACTCCAGTACTCTTCTTGCCTGGAAAATCCCACCAACAGAGGAGCCTGGTAGGCTGCAGTCCATGGGGTCGCTAAGAGTCGGGCGCGACTGAGCGACTTCACTTTCACTTTTCACTTTCGTGCATTGGAGAAGGAAATGGCAACCCACTCCAGTGTTCTTGGCTGGAGAATCCCAGGGACAGGGGAGCCTGGTGGGCTGCCATCTGTGGGGTCGCTCAGAGTCGGACACGACTGAAGTGACTTAGCAGTAGCAGTAGCAGTAACAAAGTTGTTCTAAGCCATTATGTGAAGATTTTGGTGTGGACATAAGTTTTCAACTCTTTGGCAGTAAATCAGGGAGGATAATTGCAGGATTGTATGCTAAGAGCATGCTTATTTTTGTCTTCCAAAGTGGCTGTACAATTTTGCATTCTCACCAGCAGTGAATGAGAGTTCCTGTTGCTATATGTCCTCGCCAACATTTGACACCATCAGTGTTTTGGTCCTTCTAATAGATGTGTAGTGGTATTTCACTGTTAATTTGCAATTTGCTAATGACATGATGTTGAATATATTTTCATGCACTTACTTGCAATCTGTATACCTTCTTCAGTGAGGTGTCAAGATACTTTGCTCACTTTTATTGGGTTGTTTGGTATCTTATTGTTAATTTTTAAGAGTTTTTTATATATTCTGGATAATAGTTCTTTATGAGATGTATCCTTTACAAATCTTTTCTACCAGTTTGTGGCCGTCTTTACATTCTCTTGAAAAACATGCATTTTTAAAATCAACTTTCTTTCCACTTTTTGCTCTATGGATGACCAATGCAGAGAGTTCTTCTTACCATATTTAGAAAGTAATTGCTTAATCAGAAATGGAATAAATTATGTTTGCCTGACTATTCTTGGTTCTAATTCAGGAAGTTTAAAATGCACTATGATCTATGAATGCTCAAGTGCAAGCTCTTCCTTCTCTAAATGTTAAGTGGATGTGACCTTGCAAGAAAGAATATAGCAAAGAGACTTCTTACAGTATGTCTAATGTTTCTGAATGCATTGCTTTCTGGTATATTATTTCCTGTTCAAAAGTATTTCTGCCCAAGGAGATCCAGGACTTTTTTGTTGTTGTTGTCGTTAATCCCTGCGAGAAATAGCCTGACGAAGCCCAAGAAACTGAGATCAAAGATCAAACACTGATATTATATTTCAGGTCTCTAATACTCTCAAACATCCTACAAACATTGGTGAGAAAAGACTTTGTAATATTCTCTTTAGGGCAAAACGTTAAAAAAGGAATTTGTGCTCTCTGTTTTTATTCTGGTATCATATAAAATAGTCTCCAAAAAGAAATAGCTTTATAAATTCCTTTTAAAATGCTATTTGTGCTATTTCCTTTTCTTTTTCTCTCTTCCACCCTTTCTTAGACACTTTCTGAATGTAGCTAAAATTTATCTTAATGTTTGAATTCCTTGTAATTTTTTGTTTGTTTTCTACTGGGTCATGATAGAGAATGATGAGGATGATAAGGTTAGAATTTTATAAAAGCTATGTGTAAAATTTAATTATAGATATTGAGTACATTGGGGTCTTAGGTAATTTCTCCTTTTTACTTTGGTTGTATAGGTATAAATATAATTTCAGAAGTGTTCAGACAAGAATTTTAGATGAAATCAATCAGATACTTAAGCAGAATTAGATTGTCCCAATAAATACACACACACATGCACACTCTTCTTTTTGACTGCTCAGTGCTCTGTCTTCATGCACATTAAATATAGTTCCTCTCTTTCCCTCCCTCCCTCTTTCTCTCTGCCCTTCCCCTCTTCTCCTCATACCCCTTCCCTTTGAAGTGTAAATGTAGACACTAAGAACTTCACCATGAAAGATACTAGAAAAACATGACCTCTCTCAGCAAACATAACACTCAATAAGAGAGCTATCTATATTTCCATCTTTCATATGATAAACCCTTCCCTTATGGCTCAGCTGGTAAAGAGTCTGCCTGCAATGCAGGAGACCTGGGTTCGATCCCTGGGTTGGAAAGATCCCCTGGAGAAGGGAAAGTCTACCCACTTCAGTATTCTAGCCTGGAGAAGTCCATGGACTGTATAGTCCATGGAATTGCAAAGAGTCGGACACGACTGAGCAACTTTCATTTCACATCACTATGGTAATCTCAACAGTCTTTCCACTCTGTAGAGAAGGTCATCATATCAGTTAACTGGATAAAAATGGAAGTAGACTTTGTGCTTCTCCTAAAGAAAGTGTTAGATAGGTTCAGAACCCTTCAGGATTACAATAATTTGAGAAGAGCTGCTCTCACTAACTGCTTTATTTAAGGGCATATTAGAACTAGGACTTCAAGCTTTTCAACCTGTCAATAGCCAATTAGATGTACTACAAAATACCTCTCCTCTGCAACTAGTGTCTTCAGTGTGTTTAAATTGGGTGAAGTCACAGTTATTAGCCTGATAAGCAGTGATGTCATCTACTCTGGCTACATTTCCCCTGATTAAACATGGCTGCACAGGAGAATAATTTTGGACCACTGCATCGGATGTTGCTGTATTTTTGCAGATCTAGCTAACATGGAAGCTTCTTCTCTATTGAATTTGGGGTCTCTGCACTGGAATAAATTCTCTGAAACCATTGATAAAGTAATTAAAAAATGCTCCTGCCATTTCTGTGAACTCAGATTACAGCAGTTACAGTAATTATTGTTAGTGATATGCAATATACCTGGGGCCTATTGAGGAGATTTTTATGGGCCTCTTTTGTGCAATATTTGCACCTAAAAGTTTGTAAAGGAAAAAGGGTGCTAATGATGGCAAGCCTCAGCACTGCTCTCAACTTACTGTTTATGACGTTTGTAAGAATATTTACAAACTCTGGTCTTGTCTCATTTACACAGACTCCTCCCAGGCCATTGACAGTTGCCACCTTGAGGCAGTTTGCATAGTCTAATTAGGGTTCCCTGAAAATTTTCTTGAAGGGCAAACTAGGACTCCTACAGTGGGTAAGACAATTACCAAAGCTCATCATTTGCCATCTGTGCTGGCTGCCAGTAGGCCAGTAGAAAATCATTTTCTTGTAATATCCATAGCCATTTATGTCTGAGGCCCTTAGAGAACTGATTTTCCCATAGGGCCCTTCTAAGGCAGCAGCATCTGGCTCTGGTCTTCTGCTTCCTACTTGAATGTGGCCAAGAAGCAGGATTATCTCTCAGTGAGAACTCTCTATATAAGGATCCTGTTCAGGCTCTCTAGCAGTCATGAGACTGGCTCTAGGAACAGATTGGCGTTTTCGTCTCAGGGCTGCATCAGTTCAGTTCAGTCGCTCAGTCATGTCCAACTCTTTGCTATCCCATGGACTACAGCACACCAGGCTTCCCTGTCCAGCACCAAATCCCAGAGCTTGCTCAAACTCATGGTTGCATAGTCAGTCACGACTATGCATTTTTACACAATCTCTGCAAGCAGGGGGATATATTCTCCCTCCCATCATCCTGTCTCTCTCCGTTCTTCCCTTCTTCCTTCCTTCTTTTTTTTTTTTATTTCATTCCTTCCTTTGTCTATTATATTTATTTATATGTAGCTCTTTTCTGCACAGGGAGCCTGGGTTGGCTTGTGGTTTGTTTATGAAGTACTGTCTCCCTATCTTCTGTTTGGAGGTGGGCATTTCATCCAGGGCAGATTAAACCTGAGAGTCCTTTAGATATCAACACAGAGAGAGCAGTGGAGTCATAAGAAAGCAAGGTCCACCATAAGCACTGTAGAAACAGGCTTCCCATTAATTACATCTTACTTACCCAAGGAGAGGAAGGGTCGTTTCTTCAGCAGAATTACTGCAGAGCAGAGAAGGGGCCAGGACATAAAGAAGAAGGAAGAGTGAAGAGTGTTCATCTCAAGTCAGCGAGCAGTCTCTTTGCTTATAAAGAAGCAAACGGAAGAGACAACTTAGAAACAACCTCACTCAGCTTTGAAATCTGTAAACAATTTGAATGATTTTCATCTTATAACATCATTAGCAGTGCTAGAATAGTGCTAGGATAAGTGTGAAATGTTGTCTTTGTTGAATAGTCAAAGTTATCTAGATTCCACCCAGAATAAAAAATTTCCATATGTGAGAGTAAATGGAGCAATTAAGAACACAGACTTGCAATCCAGGTTACCTGGGTTCACATTTTGGCTCTATATTGTGAACTTTGCAACATGCCTATGGCTCAGTTTCCTAGTATATACAATGGGGTTAAAAACATCTACCTCACAAGGTTTTGAGGATTAAAAGAGCAAAAATTTATAAAGCAATTAGAGTAGTGTCTGCATATAGCAAGCAAGTTAAAAGTGTTTTCTCAGTGAATAAAATGTCCAGTGTCTCCAATAAGATGGAAATTTTATCACTAATAAGAAAAGGAGTGGCATTGGAAGTAGCTTATACAGTATTATGTCAATGCAAGATGACATGGCTGTGGTTTACTTCCCCTGAAAATAGTTTAGATATACATTTGGTGAATGGCCTATAAATTTTATTATTGAGCACTCTGCTCAGTATTTGGTCCACATTGCTATTTTTCATATAGATTCTATTTTACTAAATCTTTTCATTAGATTTGAACAAAACTATGGTCACGGTGGTTCCTGGGATCATTCACCATAGATTCTTGCTATAGAAAGCACTTAGATAAAGGCATTAAATTATTATTTATTGATAAGAAGCTAACTTGGTGAATTAATTTTTTATTTATACATTAACCTTTAATAGTCATTTAACTTCAGAAATAGTCATAGACATATGGCCTTTCAATATCTTCCAGTTAAGATGTTCTAAAATCAATCTTTTCATTTCCAGAAATAAATCCATTTTGATCACGTCATTTCCCTGATTAGACATATTTAGTGTCTCTCCATCATCCACGCAAGATGTGATATAAGTGCCTTAGTTGGCTTGCATGGCCTTTCATGATCTAGCCCTAAGCTTTTTTGCATAATCTCATATCAGAGCTTCACTTTCCCCTCATTTTAGCTCTGCAAATAAAATTTACCAGGGCTTTATACCTTTCACTTTTGCATCTGACAAAAGCTGTTCTCAGTGCCTATAATATCCTTTCTGACTCCTCACTGTCCACTTTCTTCCTCTCCTTTTAGCCCATGTTGAATTGACTCAGCTCTGTCTAATCAAACTTCTAGGATATATAAACTCTCTTCTCCATGTTGTCATCATAACAAAAATAAACCCACCCTATATAGAGCCTACAGTGTATGAGACTCTATTCTAACTACTATATATATATAAACTCATTTGATCCTCATAAGAAACTTGTAAAGCAAAAGTTCCCCCATCTTACAGACTAGGAAACTGAGTCACTGAATGGTTAAATAAGTTTCCCAAAGTCATACTGTTTGTTAATTATAGAGCCCTGTATCTTATATATTTTTTATATTTCTACTTATCAGATCTTTGTAAGTATTTATATATGTGGCCCTTTGTTTCAGTAAGCACCCCCACAACCTAAGAGCCTCTATGTCATAGATTATCAAAGATATTTCTAAGGTGATTGTTCATTCACTTAAAATACTTGAATATATACATTTTTAGCTAGAGACTTTTTCTTTCCCTTTTAATTTTCATTTATTTATTTTTTAATTGAAGTATAATTGCTTTACAGACTTTTGTTTTTTCTGTCAGACCTCAACATGGATCAGCCATAGGTATACATATATCCCCTCCCTTTTGAACCTCCCTCTCATCTCCTGCCCCATCCCCCTCGCCCAGGTTGATACAGAGCTCCTGTTTGAGTTTTCTGAGCCATACAGCAAATTCCTGTTGGCTATCTATTTTACATATGGTAATGTAAGTTTCCATGTTACTCTTTCCCGTTTGAAAAATTGAAGTATAGTTGACTTATTAATACAATATTTTATTAAAGTGTGTAAATTAATAAGTGTAATTATTGAATCCAAAGAAAAGTATATCATTTCTCAAATCTCCATTGCTCTTTTTCATGTTCTATATTTAAGATTACTAGAAACCACAGCAATGATATTGCCCACTATTTTCTTTTTAATATATGTGAACCTTTATAGTTAAACTACAGACTGGCCTTCTCTTGTCTCTTTTAACTTGACATTACCAATAGCTTGCTAGTTTGGCCATCTTTTTATTCTGATTACAGTAGTTCCAATCAGTGAGTGTACATGTTATTGTAACACTTCCTCAATCTCACAAACATAACTAGCTCTGTTTTTAAAGTTTTTAGCCAAAGGGGGGAAGAGTTGAAATAAGAATGAAACCACAAATTTTGCCATACTCTAAAATAATATTTTAATAACATAATAAGAAGATGTCCTGGTTTTGAAATGAAAGTTCAATTATTCATCTTCCAGTAGATTGGGGAATTGTAGGGGGATAAACTGGTTCTTTGTTTCAGTCTTAATTCCCACATTTATTTCTATGTTACATATTTCTATATAGGTCTGATTGATTTTCTCTCAGACATTTAATAGTTTACTCCATGATTCTTTGTAGAAATATCACAAGTCCTTACCTTAGTACCTCTTTATTTAACAGTTACTGTTGTTGTTTAGTCACTAAGTTGTGTCCAGTTCTTTTGTGACCCCCATGGGACTGTAGCCCACCAGGCTTCTCTGTCAGTGAGATTTTCCAGGCAAGAATACTGGAGTGGGTTGCCATTTCCTTCTCTATTCTTTAGCAATACTTTATAGCAATTTAGCCGGAGAAGGCAGTGGCACCCCACTTCAGTACTGTTGCCTGGAAAATCCCATGGATGGAGGAGCCTGGTAGGCTGCAGTCCATGGGGTCGCTAAGAGTCGGACACGACTGAGTGACTTCACTTTCACTTTTCACTTTCATGCATTGGAGAAGGAAATGGCAACCCACTCCAGTGTTCTTGCCTGGAGAATCCCAGGGACGGGGGAGCCTGGTGGGCTGCCGTCTGTGGGGTCGCACAGAGTCGGACACGACTGAAGTGACTTAACATAGCATAGCATAGCAATTTAGCAGGGATCATATAGAAAACATGACAATACCTTTGTTAAGAAAAAGCATTTGTAATCATCTCCATATTGACAAAAAATATCTAGTCCACTTACTTTAAATGTGGGGCAAATTGATTGGTTACTGACAGGATACCACCTAAATTGATCTATTTTTATGTTGAAGTTTGTGCTGTACTTTGTCAACCAGTTGTTTCTGTCCCAAGGAAACCACTTTTGAGGCAGTTGGATAAGCAGGCAACTGGATAAGTTGCTGCTGCTACTGCTAAGTCACTTCGGTCATGTCCAACTCTGTGTGACCCCATAGATGGCAGCCCACCAGGCTCCCCTGTCTCTGGGATTCTCCAGACAAGAACACTGGAGTGGGTTGCCATTTCCTTCTCCAGTGCATGAAAGTGAAAAGTGAAAGTGAAGTCTCTCAGTCATGTCTGACTCTTAGCGACCCCATGGACTGCAGCCTACCAGGCTCCTCCATCCATGGGATTTTCCAGGCAAGAGTACTGGAGTGGGGTGCCATTTCCTTCTCCAACTGGATAAGTTAGGTGTGGTCAATTTTTTTGCTTCTTTTATATATTGCTTGTCTCTTTGTAACAACAACCATGGAAAAATAACTCAGAATTTTACCACTGGAAGTCTGGATTTTTTAAAATTATAATGGTGGAGTCTTTCTTTCTAACCGAATTTGACAGTGCCTATGTGTGTGTGTTGGCGGGGTGGGTGGTGCAGAATGCAATGTTAGAATGACCTTGTGCCCTCACCAGGCTGCAGTTTGATCTTTGTCTCTTACCCCCATTTTGCTTTTCCAGAGATGTTTACTATAAGATTTCCTATTGCATTAACACAGTTTTATTTTTTCCCATTCTAAGTTATGTCGAGTCTTACAGATCTAGCTCTGAAGATTTTAAATTTCGTACTCCTTGCAAAAAATATTTTCTCTCATAATTATTATTTCCACCCCCCCCCCCAAGAATAACCTTTTTTAAAAAAGTGAAATGTCCCTAATAAATAAATGCTAGTCCATAAAATAAGACTATGAGCTTTAAAAAGCATGCTACTTTTTCATTTGATTTCTCTCAGCTGAATCAACCTACAAATTTTATTTAAATGGTAAACAGTAGGAAACAGAGTAAGGTAGCCAGTATAGTATGAATACAAAGAAAGCAAATCATATTGTTTGTTTTGTCACATTTTCTGCAATGTGTTGCTTAGCTTGGTAGAATTTTTTTGCAAATTTTTGAGACAACACATAAGTATAATAGTCCATTTCCAGCACTGACAGAATGAATTCCAATTGATAGACTCAGCTTTTAGCTGTATGTCATAAACCAAGTTCATGAACACAGGTAATATCTCTGTTCTCCTACCTTACTTCCTACCAAGAACCAAGCAGTGCTTGGTTAAACTTTCTATTTTAAACTTAAAAACAAAAATTCTTTCTTACCTATGTGTACAACCCCACTTCTCAATTTGGTGGCTTTTGTTGATTTGTCTCTACATACACCCGAGTGAATTTCTTATTTCTCCCTTCTTCGTCCCCAAAGTCAGTTCACTCTCTCTCCCTCTGAGATTCTGGATCAAAGGAGATACTCAGTAAAGATCTTCAATTACTCTTATCCATCCATTCTATTCAAAATATCTTAAAATACATTTATTGTCATTATAATAGCATTCACAAAATTGACAGTGTCTTATTGTTTGTATGGATGTATTTATGTTTAAATAGAGTCTGATATTTTCTTATATATTATATAATATTATATTCCTTTTAGGGTAAGCATGGTATCCCTATAAATTTGAGAAATCAGGTGGTTCCTACAATTCTACACACTCAAATTGTTTCTGGGCCCTGTTTCATCACCTCTTAGTCTACAGATTGGGAAAGTAAGAGAATAATAAAAGTATCTTAAACTCCTTCATCCTCACTACTTTTTTGTTTTTGTTTTATTTTTTTTTCCCCAGAGTGGGGTGAAGATTTAAGCAGATAAGTCATTAATTAACTTGTCCACACAAGAGGGTCTGGTGAAGTATACTCTCTGATGCCAAATATTCTCCCAATGCTCAATGTTTAAGGTTCCCAGAGAGAGAGGCCACAGGGCTCTGTACATGTCAAATTCATTGGATGTGTCTTAGTAGCTTTGCCCAGGGTGGCACTTGCTGCATCCAATCTAACTCTCTTTCCCTAAGGGCACAGTTTGAATCAACATTCCTCACTTGTTGAAGACTCCAAGAAGTAATGTGACCACTTAATCTTTACAGCTCAAAATGTGTGAAGTTTTAATCTGCATACCTCTAAAGTCTAAAAGCTATTTTCTGGTTTATGGAAATTTCAAATCATATGGGCAGGCTTAGCTTAATATGTTGCTGCTCCTGCTAAGTCACTTCAGTCATGTCCGACTCTCTGTGACCCCACAGATGTCAGCCCACCAGGCTCTCCTGCCCCTGGGATTCTCCAGGCAAGAACACTGGAGTGGGTTGCCATTTCCTTCTCCAATGCATGAAAGTGAAAAAATGAAAGTGAAGTCGCTCAGTCATGTCCGACTCTTAGCGACCCCATGGACTGCAGCCCACCAGGCCCCTCCGTCCATGGGATTTTCTGGGCAAGAGTACTGGAGTGGGGTGCCATCGCCTTCTCCGAGCTTAATATGTTAAGTGTGTTAAATTGATTTTCTTAAGGATCTCAGAGCACATGAAAAAATCTAGAAGAGAAGAGCTATAGAAACTTCCCATGGAACCATTATATCATCATGGTGATTCATCAACAGACATTTGATGGTCAGTCCAATTATGTGGTACCCACAACTCCCTGGTGGCTCAGAGGTTAAAGCGTCTGCCTGGAATGCAGGATACCTGAGTTCGATCCCTGGGTCAGGAAGATCCCCTGGAGAAGGAAATGGCAACCCACTCCAGTACTCTTGCCTGGAGAATCACATGGAGGGAGGAGCCTGGTAGGTGACAGTCCATGGGGTCGCAAAGAGCAGGTGGTAGACATCTTGGTTCCAAGACTTTGGGTTAGACTCCAAAGACTATTCATTGGTTTTGAGGACTGATTTAGAAATAGGACTAATGGATTTTGGAAGAAGTATCAGAAAGTCAATGGAGAATAAGACCTCTTAACTTGTTTGAAGGTAACAGTTCATCAGGCTCAAAACCTGTACAACAACAACAAAAAATCATAAACACTCGGAAAGAAATAATGCAAAGCATTTCAATGACAAAATAACATGAAGAAATTAGAGGATGCATACAGGAGAACTTTATTGGAATGAGTCTTTTGCACCTTGACTCTTTTTCTCAAAATAATTGACATGCCAGATACACATTTTGGGGTAGCAAGTTTTATTTCCCTAAGATATATTGTTAGCCCAGGAAAAGATCAAAAGTCAAAATTTAGAGTATGGTTTCTACTGAATGTGTATCAGTTTTGCACCATTGTAAAGTCAAAAAATCCTAAATTGAACCATTGTAAGTAAGTAGGGGACTCAAGTATTTTATTTAGTCTTCAAGTTATAGTCACAGTTTTCTGATGCACTACAAAGAGATTTCTCTGGAACCAAAAGTAATCTGGGATAGTGAGGTTCCAAAGGCCTTGTTCAGCAGATGGCATAGATGTAGGATGGAGAACTGGGATAAAGAAGGAGAAACATGATTTCCCTACATTCAATTTCAAGTCTTTACATATAGACATAGCCAGTTATTTCTTAGGCTAAAAAGGGGGTGCTCTGAAAGGGGAATGCACTTTCATAATTCCAGATAACATGATTTTCTCAGGCTGTAATAGCAAGATCTTAGGTACTTGTTTGCTCTCCCTGTTATTTGGGTTGTGCATTCAAACAGTTCTTTGTTCACTCATTCAACAGATATTTTTTGGAATATGTTGGCCAACACAGGCTGTTCTGTGTTGGTAAACTTTTTGCTTAGTCTGCTCACCCCAAATATAAATTACTTTAGGGCATCAGTGCAGTTCAGTCACTCAGTCGTGTCCGACTCTTTGCGATCCCATAAACTACAGTACTCCAGGCCTCCCTGTCCATTACCAACTCCTAGAGATTACTCAAACTCATGTGCATTGAGTCGGTGACACTACCCAACCATCTCATCCTCTGTAGTCCCCTTCTCCAGCTTTCAATATTTCCCAGCATCAGAGTCTTTTCTAATGAGTCAGTTCTTCACATCAGGTGGCCAAAATATTGGAGTTTCAGCTTCAGCATCAGTCCTTCCAGTGAATATTCAGGACTGATTTCCTTTAGGATGGACTGGTTAGATCTCCTTGCAATCCAAGGGACTCTCAAGAGTCTTCTCCAACACCACAGTTCAAAAGCATCAATTCTTTAGCGCTCAGCTTTCTTTATAGTCCAACTCTCACATTCATAAATGACTACTGGAAAAACCATAGCTTCGACTAGATGGACCTTTGTTGGCAAAATAATGTTTCTGCTTTTTAATATGCTGTCTAGGTTGGTCATAACTTTTATTTCAAGGAACAAGCATCTTTTAATTTCATGGCTGCAGTCACTATCTGCATTGATTTTGGAGCCCCCCAAAATAAAGTCTGTCACTTTAGGGCATAGATGAGCTAATACTTTCTTTATATTACCCACTCTCCCAAATCAGTTCTTTATATACTGCAAGCAGTTAATGCCTATCTAATTAGTTTAACTAAAATAACATTCAGAAGATGTATGGATTTCAACTGAATCAATGCAAATATTTGAGTAACTCATTTCCACAATAACTTGTCAAAAACTAACATTCTGAATAAATGAGACCAGATATGTGAAAGTTTTATTTCTAAGAGCAGTACAGAAAGACATTAATAGTTGCCTCATCAGTGTCACGCTTGAAAGAGAAGGCTTATTTTGAAGAGACTTGGACACAAAGGAAAGCCCTGAAGTCTTTCCTGAATTGTTCTTAAAACTATAATCCAGGGAAGAAGTTGAAACTGGTAAATAAAGAACTCAGTCAAGTGTCAGGTTTCGGGAACACAAGTTCACTCACAGGGCAATTGTAAAACTTGGTTTGATAATCTTCTTTGGATGGCTCTTTCAGTGCATAGTCCATGTTAGACTATATGTGGCAAATTTTACCCAAATATTGTCAGTTGTTTCAGTGGAAACCTTGGATGACTGGAGACATTTAATGATATCTCACAGTTAAATTAGAGAAGTAGTTAGTGTGCTGTGTCAGGGTCAAAAGCAGGTAACGGCACCCCACTCCAGTACTCTTGCCTGGAAAATCCCATGGACGGAGGAGCCTGGTAGGCTGCAGTCCATGGGGTCGCTAAGAGTCAGACACGACTGAGTGATTTCACTTTCACTTTTCACTTGCATGCATTGGAGAAGGAAATGGCAACCCACTCCAGTGTTCTTGCCTGGAGAATCCCAGGCACGGGGGAGCCTGGTGGGCTGCTCTCTCTGGGGTCACACAGAGTCAGACACGACTGAAGCGACTTAGCAGCAGCAGCAGCAGCGTTAGAAAGATGTGTTGGAAGAGCAGAATCTTCTGACTTTGTTCAGGGCCAGGCCTGATTTTATTCATAGAAGCCTGGAGCTTAGAAACACAGTGGGCTGTAGGTTTTAGGGGCTCTCTCAAAGGTGTGTATTGTTCATTTAAAAACTTGTATTCCTGCCCATAAGGAGAAGAAGCTTTTCCTGTGGTTGCAGCATGAGTATAGCAGTGCGATGGGTTTAAACGTTTTGAAAACGGGGGTCCTTGTGTCAACCCTGCCATCTCCTGCAACATTCCTTTATATTTTTGACTGAATTTGACTTTAGTCACAGAAAGCAGCTCTTTCTGGTGATTCTGGTGGAGCAGCCACAGAAGATAAAGTGTTTCCCAGGTGTTTTCATGTGCAGTCCTCTTGCTTCTCAAGTCCCAGACATCTGTATGCTGCCTCAGGGTGTGACAATTTCTTGACTTCTCCTGGAACGTTCCCAAAGAATTTTCACACTAGATTCTGCTTGATGACTGTTCCTCTTGTCAAGGATTAGCTTTTCCTTCCCCATTAGGTATCTGCTAGGTATTACTATTTGATTTCTTTGTTAACCTGTGTAACTTTCTGACTCATGGCACAGGCCATTTCTTCTATCATGTCTCTTTCTAGAACTTACGTTTTAAAGCGCAATCGCGAAATCAGGTTAAAAAACATTCTAAGGACAACCCAAAGAAGGAAGAAAATGATAAACTTTCAAAAGGACATCCAAAGAGATTTGCAATGAAGGCAGATCATTTATTCGTGATGGTGGTAAGGAAGTATATGGATTGATATCATGCATGAACAATCTCAGAGTTTACAAACAGTTTATATTCCAGAACCATTTGTTTGAAATTTGGAAAACATCTGTCATAGAAACAGTGTGTTGATTAGGGATAATGGTGTCAGGTCAAACCACAGAATTTTAGTTAATTCATGCTATGGGCATGAACTGCAACATGCATTGTTCGACCACCTGGGAATAGGAATAAGGAAGCTTGACATTTAGAATGTCAAGAATGTCATTTATAATGTCAAGAAGAAGAATGGCTTTTCCCATTTCCTAAGAATGGCCCTAAGTGAAAATTTGAAACCTGTGAGATTTACCCTGACCTTCCTTCTACAAATCCTCTCTGTTATCCTTCCCTCCACTCAGTAATACCTGGCAGTCCTAGTACACCCTTAACCTGCCCTAAGACACTTGTATTGAGTCACCTCATCCACCATTTCCATGCTGTTTTGAATGATGTACTTCCTTCATTTCCTCTGTTTCCATTTTTCTCAGTATATTTACTTTCAGATAGGTGCTAAGAAAAAATCAACCAGAACCAACTCAATCACACTGAGGCATGGAAAACTAATGATTTCCCTGCAAGTGTTTTTTTTTTTTTTTTTCCCAAGACTCTTACTGACCAAAATATATAAATTCAGATGAAATGATGCAGTTACAGCAGTTGAAGGAGTTCTTGATTTGTGGGGCCATGGAAAGCATCATAGAAGCTGGCTAACTTGTAATTCAATCTGTGTAACTCAATCTGTGTATTACACCTTGGCTTTTTATTTGTGTTTGTGGTATAGATTCATGTGCTTCAGCTGCTGGTTCTGGCTCTCATACCTCAAGACACCATAAAATTTGTCATTAAAAGCCTTGTGTTTAGGAGTAATTAACAGTACTGACTGAAACAAAGAGGTCCCAAATCTTGATGGATTTGCATGATAAAAGTTTATTTCTGTTCACACAAAGTCCTGAGGAAGTTGGGCAGCTCTTCTCCAAGAGGAGAATCAGGTGGCTCCGTCAGGTCAGTCCTTCAGTTCTAGACTGAGCTCGCTGTTCCAGAGGTAGACAAGACATACGACGTACAGATTCTCTGCCCATTTTGCCTGGTCACTCTCCCTTACCTTGTCCAATCTAACTGCAGGGGAGTCGGAAATGTGGAGGAACATGTGACAAGCGTGGCTGTTAGCACTCTCTGCCACACTCTTATCTGTGGGTCTTTGTCTTTAGAGTAAGCTGCTCATCTTTTTCTTTCCTTCCTGAAACCAAAACATTTGAAGATCCAAAGCTCCTTTCCTCACTTCTTGATACAGCGACACCTATATTGTGTGTGTGTGTGTGTGTGTGTGTGTGTGTGTGTTAGCCTGGAAAATGCATGGTTCAATTTAACGGCAGTGACCTGAGCAGGAAGGCAATGAGGAGGTGAGAACTAGTGGGGTAGTGTAGGAGATGAGAAGAACTGAGCAGCGCACACGGAAGTAGGAAGCATAGAAAGGTTGTTTGTATGTTGTGTTTCCTAGATCAGAGACTTTTTCTTTGGTCCTCTTCTGTTTGTTTCAATAGCAGCTAGTAAAATCACTCCTTTTTTTCTCTGCCAGTTAACTTCTTCACACAATTTTTCAGATAGAAACAGTAAGTTTAAAAGTGCAGGGACCAAGATGGTTATGTCCAGTCCTTTAAATTTTAAGATAACTATACTAACAAACTCCAAATTTGTAGACAACTGTTTGTATAGTGCAGTTCTAAGATGAAGTGCACACCACGAGGAATTATGGAAAAGGAAGTCACTCCACTTGACTTTGCTTATGTGCTGGTGTGGACTTCCTGGGACTTGCTATGAATGTCAGTTACTTGCGAAGTGGAAAGGGTCATATCTGATATCTTAATGGGCTTAGCTTCTGAGTTTGGCTTCATACTCAGGAAACACTCAGATTCCTGCTTGAGTGGGCATTCCCCTGAACTGGCTAATATGTTCTCACTGTGAAATTTTCTAGCTCCAATGTTTTATTTTGTTTTACTGTGAAGGCTGTAATTCCTCAAATTGATCTAAACTTCTGACTTTGCTTTTAAAGCTCAAACATTTTAAATTTCATTTATTCTATCTTCCTTTTCACAACAATTTCTATTATTTATTTTTAATTTTCCAACCATATTTTTCATATAAGCAAAATAGCTGCATGCTACCAAGAGCACAGAGCAATTGACCTGGCTTGGAAATGAAGATAAAGTTACATGTACATGGAAAAACATGAGTATGGAGGGTTTCTTTCTATAGCTGAAAGGCCAGTCTTCCAGCTCTCAGACAAGTCTCAATTTCAGATACATTGTATATGGAAAAAAGTTAACTTTACTACCAACAATACAGAGACCTGCTAAATCTGGAAAGTAAGAATTCTTATGTACTTCAGTATTCTACACTTTAGAGTTTTTAGGATACTTTCATCTACTTTATTTCATTTGTTCTTCATAAAGACCTCATGAGTATTTAGGACAGTAGTTTTATGCCCACGTCATAGTTAAAGTAAATGAAATCAGAGGGCTCAGGCATCTAGCTGGGGTCACACCCTCCTTAAGTGGTTGGGTCAGAACTGGAGCCTAGTTCTTCCAACACATGGTGTAGCTTTCCTTGCACTATCACAACCTTCAGTTTTCCTGTCACCATGAGAAGACACAACTGCTAGGAACACTGTTAATTTATTGGCTTTTCTAGAGACAGTTTGCACATCTCTAGGGAGGGTCTTGGAGAAGGCAATGGCACCCCACTCCAGTACTCTTGCCTGGAAAATCCCGTGGACAGAGGGGCCTGGTAGGCTGCGGTCCATGGGGTTGCTAAGAGTCGGACATGACTGAGCATCTTCACTTTCACTTTCATGCATTGGAGAAGGAAATGGCAACCCACTCCAGTGTTCTTGCCTGGAGAATCCCAGGGACAGCGGAGCTTGATGGGCTGCCGTCTATGGGGTCGCACAGAGTCGGACACGACTGAAGCGACTTAGGAGCAGCAGCAGCAGCAGGGAGGGTCTGTCTCTTGACTCTCATTCCCATTTCCTGGAAGGTGGAAATAAGCCTATTCATGCGCTTTTGGTGAGTTCATGGAGCGGGTACACTATAATAGTTAAAAAACATCACTGTTATTCTTGACTCATATCAAAATTCAACCTTTGAGCAAGTCCCTGGGCTCTGTCTCTAAAGCCTATCCTGAATTCGATCACTTCTCATCACCTCTGTTACCACCACATTCTAGTTTGAGGTCTTTCAGGGGTCTGCTGACTGCTCTCCCTCCTCCCTTTCTCACTGAGCCCTCTCCGAAATCTGTTCTCATCACAGCAGGCTGACCATCCCCTCCCAAGCTCAAAACCTTCCAAGGCTCCTAATCAACCTCAGAGTAAAATGTGCCACAGGGCTCTACAAAATATGCCCTTGTGAACGTTTTTCTCTACATTTCCCACCAGTCCTCTCTTAGCTTACTTCTTTAGTCCCATTTGCCTTCTTCCTATTTCTTTAATGCGACAAGCCTTCACTATAAGCATTTCATCCTTGCAAATGTTCAGATGTCTGGCTACCCTCCCACCTTGATCTGGTCTCATCACAAAGATGCCTCTGAAATGAGGCTTCATGAGACTATTCTGTCTAAGCTAAGCTGGACCCAAAACACATTAGCACTTTGATCCGTTAACATTGTTTCTTATATTAGAAATATTTTTATTCATTAATTTTCTGTCTTCTGCACTTGTTTGTGAACACCATGAGGGTAGGGGATTTGTCTGAGTTATTGTTATATTTCCAGCACCTAAAGTAATTTGAAATATAACAGGTGTCTAATACACATTTATTCAACGGATAAATTTGTTGAAGAAATGAAAGACTAATGGGGTAAAGCCACTTGGGTTTTAATATGGCTTGGCTATTTCTTACCTTGATTACATTGAATCTATTACTTAACTTTTCTTAGCCTCAGTTTTCACATCTGTAAAGTGGTAATTGCATAGTTTCTGCCTTATTATTGGTTTGCTACAAACATTAGGTGTGATCATTCACATACATTGCATCATAGATACCTGACATAGAATAGGCTCCCAAAACTTTTTGACAACTATTGACTCTGCTACCCATGATAAAATACAATTTTGTTATTCTCAGTGGAGCTTTGCCATTTAGAACATGTGAGCAATGGAACAAGTGACTCAGCTCTTAATTGAAGCTGTACAGAATCTTGGATCTTAATATTTGGAGACTGCACAATTGCCTTTCAATAGGAAATGTGACAAAAACATGTTCAGATTTTATAGGCTATCATTGTTTTCACTATCTGCCAATAACGTGGCTTTCTTTGCAGAGATCTGACTAGGGGCTGTGGAACCCTTCACTTCACCCGATTTAACACCTGGTGTCAGGGGGGCCCTTGTGTTAGATTTGTGGGAAGAGGTTTTGTGAAAATGGAATTACACCCATTTGCTTAAGTGGAGGGCTGAGTCTGGGCGTAGAGCCAGGCATTCTGGGAACAATGGTCCAATTTGCTCTACAAAGCTCCTTGCTTAATGGACTTGTTTAGAAAAGTCCAGCATCACCTCACATTTGTTTGGCCTAGGACTGCCCTCTAGATGTTCAGCCTGAGTGATCCTGGCAACTCACTCTGAGGCTGAAGCTGATGGCTGGCTTTTGACCCTTCCCTGCCTGGTCTTTCCCTCTGACAGAAGAGCTAACACCAACATCTTTTTTGCTGTTAGTTCAAGATGGTGTTGTAGGGCTTCATAGAACCAGTCAACTTCAGCTTCTTTGACATCCAAGATTGGGGCATAGACTTGGATTACTGTAATGTTGAATGGTTTGCCTTGGAAATAAACCACTGAATCACTTTGTCATACACCAGAAATCAACACAACATTGTAAATCAACTATACTTCAATTTTTTATATTAAAAATAAATTAATAATCAAATATAAATAAAATAAATTTGCTACCTAAATCCCACTGTTTGAATAATCCACATTTTTTATTATTTTTGTTTTGATAGACATTTAAGTTGTTTTCTTTTTGGCTACTGTGAATTAGTCTACTATAAATATTCTTAAAATTTTCTTTTTGTGAATATAAGTTTTTGTTTCTCTTGGTTACTCAAAAGAGGGAAATTTGCTCATAGGATAGATGTAGGTTTAAATTTTTAAGACACCAACAGACTCTTCTCCAAAATGGGTACACCATTTTTAACTCTTAACAGTTATGCAGGAGAGTTCCAGTTGCCCCATATCCTCACCAACATTTGGTGCTCTTATATTTTAAAAATAATTAATTTAAAAATATCAAGCATGACATTTATATGTTTAATGATCATTTATTTGTAATTTCTTCTCCATTGAGTTGTCTGTTCAGATCTCTTAAACATTTTAATGAGGTTCTTTGACTTTTCATTGTTGAGTTTTGAATCCTTTAATATATTTTGTTTTTTTATGAAATATGTGTGTTATAAATGTTTTTCCCAAACTGTAGCTTATCATTTTTTTCTCTTTTTTATTTTTTAATTATTATTATTATTTTTTTTTTACTTTACAATATTGTATTGGTTTTGCCATACATCATCATGCATCCGCCATGGGTGTACACTTGTTCCCCATCCTGATCTTATCATTTTAAAAAGTTGCTTTTTAGTTTTGAGTTTAATTTATTAATTTTTTTATAGATAATACTTTTGGAGGATTGTTTCAAGAAACCTTTCATTGATGAAATTGCAAAGATATTTTATATTATTTCTAAGAGATTTATAGTTCAGGACTCTGATAAATTTGAATTTGTGTGTGGTATGCATGTGTGTGTGTAATAAGATAGAAGGCTGAGATTCATTTATTTTACATACAGATACAGATATTTAGTTCTTCCAGCAAAATTTGATAAAAAAAAAACTTGAATTAACCTGATACTTAGTTTCTCCATTTTAAATAAACACTTTAGATGTTTCTGATGTAGGACATACTAGAATTGTTTAATATATACTGCTGAAGAGGAAAGCTAAACAAGTGTTTATTTTGCATTCTAATGGAGAAAATTACTAGCAGTGGAATAACATTATCCATAATAACTAAAAGAGACTAAATTTTCTCAAGCTTTTGCTGACTTACCTCCATTAAAATGAGTGTATTTTATCTGGTTTAATCTTTGTAACAGTGCTATGAAGTAGATATTACTATCTGCTCACATATGAAGATATAGAGGCTCACGAGCTTCATTCACTTGTCCCAAGACACGCTTTAGTAAATATTGAAGCTAAAATCCAAATTCCAGTTTTCTGACTCTAGAGCCACTCTCTTGATCACTGTGTTCTTTGCCTTCTTTGGTATGCTGACTTTATTTTACCACTCACATCTGAATGTAATGGCTCCTTAATGCTGTGGTCCTCAAACATTTTTCTGTCAGGTCTACTACGTACTCATAAATTACTGAGGACCTCAAAGAGCTTTTTATAATGTGAGTAATATCCATTTACATTTGTTGTATTAGAAATTAAAAGTGAAAAACTTTCAAAATGTTGATTAATTTATTTAAACAATAATAATAATGAATCTATCACAGGCTAAGCTACATAATGCACTTTAATAAAAAGTATGTTCCAGGAAAATAATTAATGAGAAAATGGCATTGTCTTACATTTTTGCAGATCTCATTAATATCTGGCTTAATAGACAATATCAGTATTCTCATATCTGTTTCTCATTCAGTTTGTTGAGATATGTTCTTTTCATTGAAGTAGAGTATATGAAGAAAATCTGGCCACACACCTAAATGTGGTTAGACAATAAAATAATTAATAGTCTTTTCATTTTGAGTAATAGCCAGATGATTATGGCTATTCTTTGATACTATATCAAACCCAGACAAATGGTCTTTTTTAAAATACTATTACTTAAATTTGTTGCAGCATGGAATCCAAAACCATAGTTCACATCAGTGAGCCTTTGTACTCAGTGTTGGTGAATATTTCATCCATGCATGATTGTGTAAAAATATGCATTGGTTGTTTGGAAAATGTCCAGTTACTTGCCATGCAGATTCTTATGAGCATGAAAATGTACAGCTTAGATCTCCTACTGCAGGAAATATAAGTGAAATATAAGCATCTGCTACTGCCCTTCTGGATGTCTACAACAACATTTGTACAAAAGTCATGCTTCTGATTGCTAGTCTCAGCTAAGGAATGAGCGTAACAAAATTAGTAAAGTTGTTCCATCCCTGCAAATTATAGACATCCTTAAACTGCTGGCTTTGGATCCATCACTTGCTCATGGCTTGGCAGGAACATTCCTGGGATGCACTGTAGTCTGAAGCTCTCCCTACCCCATCCATGTTCTTTCCTCTCACCTTCAAAAGTGTCAGACCTGTAGTCTGAAGGCTTTCCTTTCCTTCTCTGGCTCTCTGTCTATCCTTCAGAGGTATTTTCAGTAACTTTGAATGTCTAATCTCATTTTAGCACCTGCTTTTGAGGAAGCTAGAACTAATAAGCAAGTATCTAAATGTTGACATATTTTATAATAGACTATCTAAATTCACATTGGTAAGTATCACCCCCATCTTATCAGGAAAGTTTAAGCACTGAAGAACTGTCAAATACAAAATGAGAAATAGGAGTTTTTGAAAATTCTAAAATTTACTTGAAATTTTGAATTTTATCTCTTGCAACATATAGTCAGTTGTTTTATGTTAAGTAGCTGCTGCTGCTAAGTCGCTTCAGTCGTGTCCGACTCTGTGCGACCCCATAGACCGCAGCCCACCAGGCTCCCCTGTCTCTGGGATTCTCCAGACAAGAACACTGGAGTGGGTTGCCATTTCCTTCTCCCATGCATGAAAGTGAAAAGTGAAAGTGAAGTCGCTCAGTCGTGTCCGACTCTGTGCGACCCCATGGACTGCAGCCTACCAGGCTCCTCCGTCCATGGGATTTTCCAGGCAAGAGTACTGGAGTGGGGTGCCACTGCCTTCTCCAGTGTAAAGTAGCAGGCTTACTCTATTCAATTATGTGAAAATCTCGGCCAAATTCCCAATCTGAATAACTATAGTTTACCTGTCAGTAGTTCTTTCTAGGGAAAAAGTAGCTAGTTCAACTTACAACTCAACCATACAAGGGTTTTTCCTTGAGAAAATCACTGGACTGAAGAATTCAGCAGAAGTATGTTTGATCTATCTGTGCCATTTCATCATATATAGATGCGTCTTGAAGGTCAAAATTTAATAAAATTAATATTTTTTTACTGCTTCCTCAGGGACATTCCTAAGTAGAACTGGCATTATATTTACTGCAAGTGTTTAGCAGAGAAGAATACAACGACTAGTAATAGTGTTTGTTGCTATTGACTTTATTTATACTCTGACCCCAATCATTTTGCCCATCATTATTTTTGCTCTATCAGTGCAAAAGTCGACACAGTGAGAAAGGGAAATGACTCCTTAGTAATATAAAAATAGTTTTGAGCTCATAGACCCTCTGAAAGGACTATGAAACTCCCAGGTGTTCACAAATTATATTCTGAGAAATGTTTCATGGAGATATCAAAACTTTATTGAGTACCCAGTAAGTATAAAACTTCTTTTTAGCTTCTGAGGATGCAAAGGTGACAATGCCAAATACCTGCTCTCAAGGAACTCTGGCTTTTTAAAAGTCATTAAATAAATATATTAGATTTAATAGAGTGTACTTGGGAGGCAGACAAAGGATATTTGGTTCCAGCTGTAAGGGTCAGAGGAGTCTATGCCAGGGTGACAGCAGGAAGGTGATTGCCGAAGCAAGACTTGAAGATTGAGAAATGACTCACCTGAAAAATAAAGGACGTTGATATTACAGGAAGAGGGAAATACTAATGCAGAAATATACAGGCATGGTATGTTTTTGTTAATACAATTATCTGAAAAATAGTAAAAACATTATTTTAGTCTACCTCAAGGATCCCAGAAAGTTTTAGTTACATATTTTGCTAGAATTTTGAATTCTGTGTTATTACTTAACTAAGTAAATCATTGTAGGGCCCCTTCCCTTGTGCCAGGTACAGTGAGAAACACAGCCTTACATTGTGACCCCTTTATTTTCCTCATGGTGGTACATCTTAGTCACTTCATGGAACACTTTTTCTGGTTTTGTCTTTATGTTTTAATAGGATCAAAAAATATGAACCATCTGAATATCTCCCTAGTCATTCAAATATGACCAATGTCATCATTAAGAATTATGTTGTCCTCACATACATGCAGTTCAAATGCCCACATTCTCCAGTAGCTCACATTTGCTTTATTTAATATGTATAAAACCATGAATCTTGAAATCCAAGCTCTTGTGTTTCCAAACATGCTTATGATTCGCTAAACCATAAAGAAAGTGGATGCTTTCGATCAAAAACCCACAGTGCAAATAAATGTATTAGTGTGGTGTGTATTGAATGTTTATTTATGCAAACCCAAGATTGCTAGGGAGAGTTCACCAAACAAATCACTATGATTCAGATGTTTCCTAACAACCACCTGGGGGAGGAGTGCGATCTTCTCATTTAGTCTTAATCACTGGCAATCAGGGACATTTGACAACTGGGAAATATCACAGAAATTATTAGAAGAGCAAACATAAAACATCATAAGGGATAGAAAGAAATACAGTCTTCCCTGTGCCAGGGATTTATGTACAGTTGCTTAAAATATTTAAAAGATCTTGTCACATCCCTTCCCAAACTATCAGGTTTAAATCCAGGTTATCTTTTTAACTAAAGTCCTGCCCAAAGGAATCATAGGCTCTGGCAGGCCAAGTCTTTTTATATGCAAAAAGTAAAAAAAAAGATAAATAAAAAGGTGAATTTTAATACTGATATTTAAGTTTGATTTTGTATATCTCCTCAATATTCGGTGCCTAGGTGGAAGTGTCAACTTTGTAGTCTCTCTTTATAAACATGTAAATATTTCTAGACCAAGAAGTTTCCAAGTGCTGTCACCTGAGCTCTTGTGTGAAAGAACATCAGAAATCATAACAAGTAGTGCTTGTTTCATGAGCTTCCATGGTAGAATTTCTGAGGCCTAGGATGTTCTCTTTGCTCTCCTCCTTATTCTAAATATTTTTAAACATGTGGAATTGTATTAAGGTAAACAATAACAATAGGAAATGAATGGGGACAGTAAGTCACATGAATGCAGTCTGGGAGTGTATGAAAAAAAGAAGGGTAGGCAAACTGCTGTAACAATGGCTCCAAAAATCTTAGTGGCAGTGTTTAGATGTGATGCCAAAAACACAGGCAAAAAAAGTGAAAATAAATTTAATAGGACCGTATCAAACTAAAAAGTTTCTGCACAACAAAGGAAACAATCAAAAATTTAAAAAACAGTCTAGGGACTGAGAGAAATATTTACAAATTATGTATCTGTTAAGGGATTAATACTGAAAATATAGAAGGAACTCATACAACCTAACAGCAAAAAATTAAGTAACCAATTAAAAAAATGGGCATCGGACCTGAATAGACATTCTTCCAAAAAAAACATATAAGTGACCAATGAAATACAGCACCCTTCGCTTGTTAGGATAAAAGAAAAAAAGAAAAGAAAGTGAAGTCACTCAGCTGTGTCCAACTCTTTGCGACCCCATGGACTGTAGCCTACCAGGCTCCTCTGTCAATGGGATTTTCCAGGCAAGAATGCAGAAGTGGGTTGCCATTTCCTTCTCCAGGAGATCTTCCTGACCCAGGAATTGAGCCCAGGTCTCCCGCATTGTAGGCAGACGTTTTACTGTCTGAGCCACAAGGGAAGTCCTCTTGTTATGATGGTCATTATCAAAAAGTCAAAGATAACAAATGTTGGCAAGGCTGTGAAGAAAAGGGAAACCTTATATGCCATGGGTCAGAATATAAATTGGTGCAGCATTTAATGCAAGTTCATGTGCCAATGCACAGTAAGGCCAAACAAACTGAAATGGAGTTTGGAGCAGAGAAAGTTTTATTACAAGGCCATGCAGAGATGAGATGGCTCATGCCCTGAAAAGCCTTGAGCTCCTCAAAGGGTTTCCGCAAAGCATTTTTAAAGGGTAGGTGATATACAATGGACTATTACTCAGCCATAAAGTGAAACAAAATTGGTACATTTGTAGAGATGTGGATGGACTGACCTAGAGAGTGTCATACAGAGTGAAGTAAATCAGAAAAAGAAAAAGAAATACTGCATATTAATGCATATATGTGAATTCTGAAAAAAAAAATGGTATAGATGGTCTTACTTTCAAAGCAGAAATAGAGACAGAGATGTAGAGAACAAATACATGGATACCAAGGGGAAAGGTGGAGATGCCATAAACTGGGAGATTGGGATTGACATATATACACTATTGATCCTGTATGTAAAATAGGTAACTAATGAGAACCTACTGTATAGCACATGGAACTCTACTCAGTGCTCTGTGGTGTCTTAAATGGGAAGAAAATCCAAGAAAAAGAGGGGATACATGTACATGTATATGTATTCATTTTTCCATACAGCAGAAACTAACACAAAATTGTAAAGCAACTATATTGCAATAAAAAAAAGGGCAGGTGAGGGGGGTTGCAGGGTACGTGATCAATTTGTGCACAATTCTGATTGGCTCACAGTGAGGCAGCAGTCCTTAGGCTCCAGGAAGCCTGGGGTTTTGTGCTTATGTTCATCAAGTAGTTCTTCCATTGGCTAGGGGTTTTCACATCTGCAAAACAACTCAAGAAAGTTGCATCAAATATTATTATCTGTGTACTTCATAGAGGAGCTGAAGTAGAGCGTATGGGGGAAGGCTTGTTCCAGGAAGCCTGGGAAGGTTACACAGCCACTATGGAAAACAGTCCTCAAAAAATTAAAATTAGAACTACCATATGATCCAGCAATCCTACTTCTGGCTATCTATCTAAAGGAAATCATTTTAATATCTTAAAGAGATATCAGTACTCTTAGGTTCAGTGCTATTCAATAGCCAAGATATGGAAACAATCTACATGTCTGTTGATGAATGAATGGATAAAGAAATATACATATATAATTCAGTCTTAAAAAAGGAAATTATATGATATGTGACAATATGGGATGAACCTGGAGGACATTGTGCTAAGTGAAATAAGCCAGATACAGAAAGAAAAATACTACATGATCTCACTTATATGTGGAATCTAAACAAGTTGAACTTATGAAAGCAGAGGGTAGAATGGTGGTTGCTAGAGGATATAGTGAGGGGAAAATGGGTATAAGCTTTCAGTTATAACATGAATAAGTTCTGGGGATCTAATGTACAGCATAGTGACTGTAGTTAACAATACTGTGTATACTTGCAATTTACTAGCAGAATAGATCTTAAATTTTCTCACCACACACATACACAACGGTAATTATATGAAGTGATCTATATGTTAATTATTTTGATTGTAGAAATCATTTCACAATGTGCACATATATCAAAACATCACATGGTATATCTTAAATATATACAATTTGTATTTGTTAATCATATCTCAATAAAGCTGGGCAGAAATCTCAGTGACTAAATAAACTGAAAGTTTATTTGTCACACAGTCTGGATCAATGTGATTTGGTGATGGTGGTAGTGAGGAGGTATCCTGTTTTATGGACCCACAGTCCTTCCATCTAGGATGCCTACATATCTTAGGTTTTTGGAATTCACTGCTGGACTCTCTGCCCCTACCTGGCAGGAAAAGAAACAGAGTTGCTTGTGAAGTTTGGGCAGCCAGGCCTGAAGATATATATAGCTCCCTTTTGTTCCTATTATTGGCCAGATCCAAGTCTCAGGCCCCCACATAACTGTAGGGGAAGTTGGAAAGTCTGGCCTAGTTGTGCCCTGGAAGAAGTAGAAGCAGAGTTTGACATACACATTTTGTTGGCTACATATTGTCTGAGTGATAGTTCATAGTATTAAGGGTAGGTTGCCTATAGAAAAACCCCAAATCTGTGCTGCTAGGCATACATTCATAATTTAGTTCTGAGCAGTGCATTGGTGAGACACTCAGTATGCAAAACTAAGCAGAGAATATAACAGAGATACATCACAGTCTCTCCCTCAAGAGCTTACCATCTCCTACTAGCTAACACATTGACTTTCTCATCAGCTGTCTTCATTCATCCCTAAGCTGCTGACAGCATAGGAACAGGAAGGAAGGGAAAGCCAGCACTTGTTCCCATTCGCTATCCCAGAGGTAGCTCCAGCAATAGACATGTATATCAGCTTATCTTCTGTAGCTGTCTTAGGGATAATCCCGAAGAATGTGTTTTTTTTATATTTTATAGTGCTACATGTTTTTAAAAGTGCTTACATATACTGGTGAAGAGGACTTGAAATTACCTGTGTGACCTTAGGCAAATGACTGAAGCACTCAAGGTTAATTTTTAATGAATAAAATGAGAATGAGAAAAGAATATACCTTTTAGGGTAATTGTGAAAATGAAATTTATAAACAGCAAAATGCCTAACCCACCATAGTAAAAAAGGTGTTATTAACTAGTGTTTTCATTTTTATTTGACTTTAAAAATAACCCTGTGGAGTAGATTTTATTTTATAAATGAGACTACAGTTCAGAGAAGTGTCTAGAAAAAGGTTGCTCAACTGAGTAATCACAGAGACAGGATTGATTTCTAGATCAGTGCCTCTTCATTGATCCATGATTCCTTTCAAGACCTACAAGTTATGGAATACTTTTGAGGATCATTTACTTTCTTCTATATTAAAAAGAAACTGGACTGACCTCTTTAATAAAATGGAAAAGCAAGTACTACTTCCTCTGTGTAACCAGCCATGACAGTTTTCATAAGCATGAAATTTTAGGTTACAGGCAGCATATTATCCAAACACCTGTACTTTGCTGCCTTTGAATAAAGGTTGCTGTAGTTTGCAGATGGTGTGGAAAGAAAAGAGTGGGTGTAAGATTTGAAATTGCTATGTTCTAATATTTGTTCTGCAGGTGGCCAGCTGAGGTGAGAGAAGTCATCTCGCCTCTCTTCAGTTTTTCATCTTTAAAACAGATTTCTGCAATGTCATGTAGTCACTAACACCCTGCCAATGGAGCATAAAGCAAATTGAGTAAGAAGACAATGAAAACAAAGCAGTTTGAAATTAGAAGTGAATTCTAGTCATGTTTAGATCCAGGCTGCCAAATCTGTCCTCTGATCTTAGGCCACTTTGCTGTTAGTAGAGATTAAACCCTTCAGCATCCTTAGAAAGTAGGGAGAGTCTGAATAGTCTCTGTTGCCATGGTAGAGGATATTCTGAACATATGAAATGTGTCTATGTTGAGGGTCTAATTATGAACAAACCAGGATTCATATTCTACAAGTATTTCTGTGCCCCCATAGAAACAGACATGGCTCTGGTAAGTCTATGAGTTTAATTGAATAAATTTGTTTTTTTAAATAATTGTATTTATTTATCTATATTTCTTTTTGGCTATGCTGGTCTTCAACGCTGCGTAAGGCTGCTCTTTAGTAGCGGTGCATTGCTTCTCACTGTAGTGGCTTTTCTTGTTGCAGAGCACGGGGTCCAGGGCACGTGGGCTCAGTAGTTGAGGTTCCCAGGCTCTGGAGCACAGGCTCAATAGTTGTGGCTCACGGGTTTAGTTGATCCAAGGCACGTGGGATCTTCCCGAATCAGGGATTGAACCAGCATCTCTTGCATTGTCATGTGGATTCCTTACAGCTGAGCCACCAGGGAAGCCCTAATTGAATAAACTTTTATACAATTGTACACTTTTATACAATTAACTTGCTATCCTCTAAAATGTCATTGTGACCATCATAGAGACTTTCACTTTGTTTACTAAAATACCAGGGAATACCATTCTTTTCAAAGAAAAAAGACTGTTACTGATTTTAAGATTAGGATGGAAATTCTGTTATCTTATTGAAATAATATAGTTACATTTCAATCAAAAATGTTACAATTCAATTGGAGTTGATAGTCTTTTTTATTCTGCAAAATCAAGTTGGCAGATAAGTGCTGGTGAATCTAAAGATTTTGAGGGAGAAAAATAGTTGATTAAAAATTCTACTATTATATCTGTTTAAAAAGTACAAAAAAGTCAGATGCTTATTTCATCATTAATCTTTCAAGTAATTTATTTTTACCTATGAAGAAACTGAGGCACAGAGAAGTCAGACTAATTTGTCACAGAGGACAGGATAATGACCTGGATATGCCAGATTCCTGATGGGCCCTCTTCTCATAAACTGCATTTTGGTACATTCATCTTGAACTTGCTTTAGTGTGAAGAAAAATTTTTTGTGAAGGATTTTATTATCAGAGTATCAGTAGAGAGAAAGTGAATCTTGGGGAATAAAAATAGATGGATAGTTAAATGATTCAGTCTGAACCTAAATCTCAGTTGCTAATCTGTAAAATATGTAGAACACACAGACTTGCTTCCAGGATTGTCATGAGATTTAAATGAGATAGGAGATCAAAAGTGCTTGGGACTTAGTTGGATTCAACAATATTCAGTTCCTTTCCTTACTAATAATATTAGCTCCTATTTGTGTACATTCTGTGTCATAATCTGTGCTTAAACTGCCATGAATCATCTCATTAATTGCTTGGAACATGAGGAAATTGAAGCTTCTGGAAATTAAATCCAGTCCCAAGGTCAACAAGTCAGAGAGAGTTTCCTGTTTTAGATATCCTTGCCCACTAGAGACAATGCTCTTCATCACAATGCACAATTTTTCCCCTGGCGCTGCTGTAACACATGATCACAGATCTAGTGGCTTCAATAGCAATAATATATTCTCCTATGGTTTTGGAGGACAGAAATCCAAAATCAGTTTCAGTGGGCTAAAGTCAAACTGGAGGCAGAGCTGATTGCTGCAGGAGGCTTTAAGACAGATTGCATTGCTGGCCTCACCCAGTTTCTGGAGGCTGTCTGAATCCTCTGCTCAGGACCCCTTCCTCTGTTCACAAAGCCAGCTGTGTAACTTGCTTCCTTGTCATATTGCCTTTTTCTGTTTCCCTCATTTAGGATACTTCAGATTACATTTAAGGCCCATCTGGATAAATCCAGAATAATCATATCTCAAGATTTTTAATTTAATGATGTTTCCAAAGTCCCTTTTGCGCATAAGGTAACATTTACAAATTCCAAAGACTAGGATCCATGTACTACACTATGTTACCTTATTTTCTTTTCCTTTCCTGTTACATAGTAACCAAGCTTTGGCTTTATCTTCGATTACCATGCCCTGATTGGGTTAAAATCCATCCCTTGATTGATTTGTTTAACAAACAAAAAACAAACACTTACTTTGGAGGGAGGTGCCAAGATCCACAGGCGGAGAGCACTCAGATAGGACAGGTGGGTTCTGGACTTGCTGTTAGGTTAAAGCTTCCTGTGAAGCGGGCACCCTTGCTCGTATTTCAACAGCTGAGCACACCAGGCCTTACTCATCTCAGCTTTGAAAAAGGTTAAATATAGGACTCCTCCCTGACCCATGATATTAACTGGTATAGGTGGATTTGAGTATCTACAAACATGGCCAGAACTGACTCCAAAGTGTCTTTTCCTGAAAATTTTAAATTTTCCTCTCTCATTCTAAGAGCTCTGTTTATATTTCTGGAAAGCGGTCGGTATGTTTTGTTAATGGCAGAGATGGGATCTTAAAATCCTTTCATGATTCACTTCAGACAGATCATTCTGTAAATTTTATATCTATTTTCTATCACCTGTTCATCTAACTTTTTATTTGTATTTAAATATAAACTTGAGGAGTTTCATAATGTTTTTAATTCTTGATGTCTAGATAAAGTAAGGCAAACTACCTACACTGTTCCTTTAAATATTTCTCATAATATAATCTGATTCCTGTATTCTTGTTAATTTTTATCATAAATGATAATCTAAAGGATTTTGAGTTTTTTTTAATTAAAATTAATATATTAAAAAAAATCTGTAAGCCTGCCATTCCATGAAATAAAACAATAGATTTAGTTTTTCCTCTTGCTTTCCTGGCAATTCAACAATCTGACTCAATCCCATTTGTTCATTTTCAAGATACATAATTGCTTTCTGCCGTCTGCAGACAGAGGGGGCTGCATAAATGAACTTGAACTTCATTGTTCTTTCATCTTAGGCTATCACCCCTACACTGAAGGACAGTTAATGGAACAGCCCAGTAAAAGGAGCCCAAGCCAAATGTTGGTATTAAAACCTACTTGAACAAGACATACATTCTTTCCTTTTCCTTCAGCCTCATGCAAATCAGGCACCTGGATTCCTGCTTTCTCTGTGTTTTGAGGACCCAACCCTCTACTTTGAAGATACTGTCTTTCAGGGCCTCTGTTTGCCATAGAATGACAAAATCCTACATTTCCTCCCAGAACAGTGCAGCATGTGTTCTTACAGGTGGTCAGAGCATATTTCTCACATTTGGAGTCTTTACGTCCTCTCTCTGTTATGTTGCCAGGATTGATTCTTGAACTCTTTTTTCTGATTTCTTAAAGGCTCTTGGCACTGTTCTCATTCATTTGGCTTAGCTGATTTTGCCCCCACCGTATCTCTTAGTATGATCACATTCATTTGTTTAGAATCAAGGGGATTTGGTACTCTTGAAATGATGACTTGTACTTGGCGATCACACTCAGTTTCATTTGTTTATAATTTTATGTCAGTGGATTTAAGAGTTTGTTGGCCTTTTCTGAGCCTTTCTTGTTCTTTTTTTTCCCCCTGAGAGTTGTGTTGTCTCTTTGAGAAGAGAAAACTGCATGTGACTCAGAATGTATTAGATTGGTGCAAACATAATTCTGGTTTTTGCATTGTTGAAATTTGCCATTTGATATTGGAATATATTCTAAAATATTTTGTTAAACACCATTTTAATGCATATTTCTCACTTTGTTTTTTTGTTATGACTTATTACTTGCCGTTTATTTTATATTTATTGTGCACTATAGAAATGATGTTAGACAGAAAATTCAAGTGATTTGATTTTCTTCTGCAAGTTCAAAATGGGTCATAAAGCAGCAGAGACAACTGGCAACATCAACAACACATTTGGCCTAGGAACTGCTAATGAACGTACAGTACAGTGGTGCTTTGAGAAGTTTTGCAAAGGAGATGAGATCTTTGAAGATGAGGAGCATAGTAACCAGCTATTGGAAGGTGACAACAACCAATTGAGAGATATCACTGAAGCTGGTCCTCTTAAAACTACACCACAAGTTGCTGAAAAACTCAGTGTCTACCATTCTATGGTCATTCTGCATTTGAAGCAAATTGGAAAGATGAAAAAGCTTGATAAGTGGTGCCTCATGAGCTGACAAAATTCTTTTTTAAAGTTGTTTCAAAGTGTCATTTTCTCTTATTCTATACAACAACAATGAACCATTTCTCAAATCAGATTGTGATGTGTGACGAAAAGTGAATTATATATGACAGTCAGCAAAGACTAGCTCAGTGGTTGGACTGAGAAGTAGCTCCAAAGCACTTCTCAAAGCTAAATTTGCACCAAAAAAAAAAAAAAGTCATAGTCACTATTTGGTGATCTGCTGCCAGTCTGATCTATTACTGCTTTCTGAATCCCAGTGAAACCAGTACACCTGAGAAGTATGCTCAGCAAATCAATGAGATGAACCAAAACCTCTAACACCTTGCAGCCAGCAATGTTCAACAGAAAGGACTCAGTTCTTCTTCGTGACAACCTCCAACTGCATGTTGCACAACCAATGCTTCAAAAGTTGAACAAATTGGGCTAAGAAGTTTTGCCTCATCTGCCATATTCACCTGACCTCTTCCCAACCAACTACCACTTTTTCAATAGTCTTGACAACTTTTTGCAGGGAAAATGCTTCCACAACTGGCAGGAGGCAGAAAATCCTTTCCAAGAGTTTCTTAAATCCCAAAGCATGGATTTTTACACTACAAGAATAAACAAACATTTCTTGTGGGCAAAAATGTTTTGATTGTAATGGTTCCTCTTTTGATTAATAAAGATGTGTTTGAACCTAGTTATAATGATGTAAAATTCACAGTCCAAAATCACAATTACTTTTGCACCAATCTAATAGATTTGGTCTCTAGTTGACCGATTTTTACAGGTGACTTCAAGAGTCTCTCCATTTTCCTATTTATTCTGGTCTTGTGTACCTCAAGCTACTATAAGAATTGATGTCTGTGTAGCAGTTGCTAGAGTTCAGGGCTTTGGAAGGGAAGGCATGATATTAATAGTGATATAAAACTTTGTATAGAGATGATAAAATAACCTATCAAAAATAAAACAAAAAGACAAAAAAAAGCCCACAAAGCCTGAGATAGTTTTGACTGAAAATACCAAGGAGTGAGGATTACTCATTCCTGAGAATAATAACACATTACAGTCCAGCTTCCTGGAGAAAAATTCAAGATAGAGGTGATCTGAGGTAAGATTTCAAAATTCTAAGATATGTTACTTCAAGAAGTTGATTAGCATCTACCCCTTCTTGGTAGGGTTCAGAGGGTAGTCTGCCTACAAGGCGGGTGATCCAGGTTCGATCCCTGGGTCAGGAAGATCTCGTGGAGAAGTAAATGGCAACCTACTCCAGTATTCTTGCCTGGAGAATCCTCAAGGACAGCAGAGCCTGGCAGGCTGCAGTCCATGGGGTAACCAAAATTAGACACAATTGAGCGACTTCATTTTCACTTTTCAAAGCAACAATAGAACAAAGAACATTTCATTATCCTTTAATGGAAGTTTGAGGGTAGTTAAAATTTCTGGAAGACATTTATTATCTGTTCAGTTTGAATAAGCTGTGCATTATTTGAATTTTTGCCTTCAATGGGGAGAAAGTAGACACAGGAAAGGAAAACTAGAAGGAAGGGAAATGTCTGAGTAACCAATAAGATGTTGGTTTACAATTTTTTATTTCAGTAAAACTCTTCCAGCTGCTTTTTAAATTTATAACTTTTCTGTTTTGTTTGTTTGTTTGTTTTTGTAGAAGAAACACATTATCTGAAAGTTTCTGTCAACAATGGCCAGGAATTTAGACTCCTAATATTAGAAGACATGCTTAAGGAAAGTAAACTAGAGGAACCTAAAACATGAAAGAAGGTCAAGAAATTATGTTACGGTAGTTTGGTAAAGACCATGTTGTGGGAGATAATGCTAGAAAAGAGAAAAGGCATGAGGTATTGAATGGGGAGTTAAGAGAATTAAATGGGGGGAGGGTACATGAAATATGGATTATAATAAGCTATATGTTTTCTGCTTAAGAATAGTTAAAAGATCTTAAGTTATCCAAAGAGGGTGAGATTCCTTTAAAATGTTATGTATAATTATTGTAGTAATTATTAACTTGTTTCCTTTTTAAAGATGCTCTATTATAGCCTTACTTTCTTATTTCTTGGCTAATAAACTGTGATCCAGCTGTAGGACATGAAATGGTAAGATGGTACTTACAAATCTGGAGCCAGCATAGAGTAGTGATTAGGAGTAGCACTTTGGAGTCAGAGAGTCCTGCCTCTTCCACTTCCCTTGGAAAAATTGCTAACACTCTCTAAGATTGTTTCTTCATCTATAAAATCAGTTTTAGTAATACCTACCTTATAGTGTGTCTTTAAGAGATGTTCTAAGGATTAAATGACAAAATCTGTGAGTTGTCTGACATGCAATAAGTGCTCAAATGTTATGATTGCTACTGGGCTTATTGCTGTTGTTTCTAAATATTTAAGTGAAATCATATTCTGTGAAATATCTGAGTGGTATGTGGTAAAGTGAAACATTGAAATTATTTTTTTTGTCTGTTTGTTTTTGTGATAATTTTTTAATGGTGAAAGGAAAAAGTAATCATTTCTCTGAAATTTTGAGCATATATACATAATTTGCCATGATTTACATACAATATATGTCTTAGCAAGTTAAGTGCTTAAGATACTGAATTTTCTCCATATTTTCACCACATAAACTTTTAAAAAATAGTTTATATTAGAGTATAACTGATTAACAATGTTGTGTTAGTTTCCGGTATACAGCAAAGTGATTCAGTTGTACATCCACATGTATCTGTTGTTTTTCAATTTTCTCAGTTAGGTTATTACAGAAAATGTTAAATGAAAGTTAAATAATGATTAAATATGGAGTGGATGAACAAAAGGTTCAGAGGAAAAACGTAAATCAAAGGCAAACTTTTCCTGAATGTTGATTGGAGAAAAACACATTTTTTGGCTACAGCAAGCAAAGTTATATGCCTGAGATCTAAGCCCTTCAAAGGTCCATGGAGCCAAAGCTCTGTGAACGTGCCACCTCCAGCCCAGGTCATCTAAACTGTCCCAGATCTATGAGATGCCAGTAGTGAGAGTCGGTGCTCACCAGGTCAGGAAATGTGAATCAGAAAAAGGATGTGATCCTGGCAGAGAACACCTTCATTAGGGTGATCATTTATGGAGCTTATTTTGAACTTGAAGAAACCTGGTACCTGTTCATTGATAATACACCTGAAGTTATGGGAGAGAATAGCCCTGGCAGGTAGGTAGGAACACACATTTCCAGTTAGATTTTGCCGATAATGTGCTAGAAAGTTGTTTCTGAGACATATAAACTCTCAGAGCCTTAGTCGCCCTTTCTGAGGGAGAAGATTGAACAAGATGACCTTTGAAATTTCTTTTACTTTTTTTTTTTTTTTGTCAGCTAGTCTATTAGACTATTATTAGTCAGTTTGTTAGTCTCTGTGATTGCACATTTGCAATGCACAATTGTTTCACTGGAGATTTATACCTTTTTAGCAATAAAACAATTTCCCCCCCATTAGCTGATCCTCATTAATGTTAAAAATATGAATAGGAGATTCAACTTAGGGTTTTCCAAGTTAATTGAATATTAGCTAATGAGTCAACAGAGTTCAAATGGTTAACATATAGGGTTAAAACTTTTAATCTCATTCACATTTATATAGGGAATTTTTTTTTAAGAAGGTAAATATTTATGGTGAGCAAGTAAGGCAGAGTGAAAGTATTTGCATGTAGCTGTGTCTGAACATTTGGGAAAAGTTTAAAATTTTAAAACCAGAGGCCACAATGATTAATTACTTTTGTCCCAAGTTGTTTACTAAGAATATGAGATTCTATTTTTTATTTATTTATTTTTTTTAGTAGACAAACATTTTTGCTGTTGTTTTTTAAATTGAGATCTGGGTATGTATTTAAAGTAGAAATTCAAGTACATTCAGTCAACTGACTTGCTCTCTAACAAAATTTAGAATGGGAAGTGGGCATTGACAGGATTTATGGGAGTGTTCCTTGGTGGCTCAGATGGTAAAGAATCTGCCTGCCAATGCAGGAGACACAGGTTTGATCCCTGGGTTAGGAAGATCCCCTGGAGAAGGGAATGGCAGCCCACTCCAGTATTCTTACCTGAAGAATTCCATGGAAAGAGGAACCTAGTGGGTCACAAAGAGTCAGACACAACTGAGCGATTAACACTTTTCTGAGGTTGTCTTAACTGCATACCCTCTTCCTCACACTGAATTGCTAAACAATATCACTGACATTTTATTTCTCAATGCCTTTCAAAAAACTCTGGAGAGTACCTGTGGCGGATTCATTTTGATATTTGGCAAAACTAGTACAATTATGTAAAGTTTAAAAAAAAAAAAAAAAGAGAGATATTTTCAGTACTTTACATGTCATTTTTTCTCCTTGGAATAATCACAGGTTTCCAAGAACTTGTGAGAGTTGCATTCCATATCTTCCTCAGTATTAGGTATAAGACTGGTCTTTTAAAATTTCCATACGGGAAAATCATGCTTATATGCATACTGTCTTGGGTTACCCATAAAAGCAGTGGCACAGTGGTAGCCATGCCACCTGCTAGAGCAGTAGAAAATGTCCAGATATAAAGACATTGTATTTTTTTACTTGTCTCATAGATATTTTACTCTGTCTGAATAAATGGAGCACAATGATGGGGATAATCTCTTATTCAAATTTTCTTTGGTCATGTAACATCTACAGTATTAAGAAAATAAAGATCTATGTTCACCTCCCCCTCGTCTCTCTAATTTCTCCAGACTGTGGAATGTCGGGATTCATACTGTGAATGCTCTGAAAATCAATTATTGTCAGATTCTGTTTTCAGGGCTGCCAGACAATATTTTGGCTCAACTTCAGTCCATTTGGAACACAGCTGTTAAGTTGTTGACAAAAACTAAGGAAATATGAACATGTTCCACCCTTTAAAAAGAATTCCATTTGCTGGCAACCAATCCAATGGATTTGATTTTTTTTCATATTGGAGAGCAAGTTAGTGCCACTCTCTGGCATCATTTCAGGCTAGACTGGTCATCCCTGTGTTCCAACACACATGGCACCCTTTGGTTCACCACTTGGGATAGTCAGAACTTACTTTTATCATAAACTTGAGCTTTAAATTATTCTGTTAAAAATTGCCCCACAACTCTTAAGCTGTCTTGGGACTTAGTGTCTCATTGGTCTCTTTATTCCTATAGGAAGATTAAAAAGAAAAAAAAATATTACTATGGCAATTTAGCATTGATTTACTTTAAAGAATAAATGGTTATAATATTCTGCATCCTTTATATTGGAAGTAATGGAAAAAAATCCTGTTTAATTAAATAATAATTAGTATGTGACCATTTGTCAAAAAGGGGAATTATAATTATATATGTATATGTATGAATACATGTTTACATTAAAGTAAGGCCAATGGAAAGATAAACCAAAAAAAAATTATTAAGGAAGAGAATAGGTTAGAGGGGAAAGAAAGACAAACTAGACTTCCTTGAGCATATCTTGTTTGTAGAATGGTCTTTGGAATTATGTAAGTGTTCATTTAATAACAAAACAAGATAAATATGAAATAGATTTCTACAAATTAAAAAATAATAAATGACTTTAACCATGTAGCTAGTAGCCCTTGCTCCCCAATAGAACCTCTATATAACCTTCTCTCTGATGAAAATGCCCACCAACTGCATTGATGTATATGGTAACCTCTAGCCACCTGTGGCTATTGAGCACTTGAAATATGCCTAGTTTCACTAAGTTTTAGGTTTTATCTATTTAATTTAAATTATACTTTGAATAGCCACATTTTGCTAATGGCTATATTTCTGGACAGTTCAGAAACAGAATATTCCCTATATTATCTTATAATGCGTTAATCTGGTTGAGTATTCCTAGTGGGATAATACCCTTAGGCCAAAAGAACTTAAAAATAATACTAAACTGTTTTCAGTAATGACTTTTTAATTAATAACATTGGTGTTATTCTGAGTCTGTTGGGTATATATTATGAATTAATCAAATAAATAATTACATTGGTGTCTGAAGAACTCAAATTTTGGGGTTGTTTGGATAGAGATTCAGACTGAAGTTTGGTAAGGTTAAGTTAAAAAATTCTGAAGCAACCATATGAACTCACGACGTATGTTTTCTTAAAAAATATTTCCCAACTCTGTCCACCAAAAAGGCCTGAAACCAATGACCAACCCAACAGCAATAGCATTTCTAGTGCTCAGATTATGGTCTCTAAATGCCTTTTCTCACTAAAAGGAATCAAGACTCTTTGGAGAAACAGGTGTTTCAGAGTTTTGGACAGGGAATTTATACGATGACTCTGGAATATTTTGCTATTGCAAAAAACTGAGCTGCTTTCAAAGACTGGTTGATTTATGTCAAAAATACTAGGAGCTAATTTGAAAAGCTCCCATGCAACAAAAATGGAAAAATGTGTGTAACAATTTGAATAAAACTGCCATGGGTTGAACAACTTAAAAAAAATATGTATATATATATATATATATACACACACATATACATTTATGTATATGTGTATGTGCATGTGTATCATAAAGTGTGTGAAAGGGTTAGTCACTCAGTCATGTTTGACTCTGAGACCCCATGGATTGTAGGCTACCAGGCTCTCTGCCTGTGGAATTCTCCAGGCAAGAATATTGGAGTGGGTTGCCATTCCTTCTCCAGGGGATCTCCCCTAACCAGGGGTCGAACCTGGGTCTCCTGCGTTTCAGACAGATCCTTTATGGTCTGAGCCACCAGGGAAACTCCATATATATCAGGAGTTTGTATTGGTACTTGAAAAACTAGGTTATATTTGAGGACACTAGGGAACAAACTCATCATTTTGAAAACCTAAATAATCACTATTCTGCATTTTCTGTAAGAACTGTAATACTTGAAAGAAACCAAAGAGTTGATGAAAATTTCTGTTTATAACACTATTCTATTAAATAAAGAAGTAATGATAAAATTAGAATATCACTATTTTCCCTGACAAATTAATGGATCTGGGCAGTCATTGCCAATGGATAATATCTTTAGAAAATGATGGAGGTATGCTATGATGGATGTACACTGCTTTTTGTTTGATTTTATTTTATTGGCATAAATGTATTAACATTTTGGAGAGGGTGGCTGGTATGGAAATTTTGGAGAGGGCAAACTTGTATATAAGCCATATATCCCACTTCTAAATCTGGATATGGAGTCAGCTTCCTGAGCACCACTACAAGCCTAAAGCAGCGCTTGTAGACATGAACTATGGAACTCAACTTTCTGGGTCTAAATCCCAACTTTGCAACCTGCCAACTGGGTAAGCTCAGGCAAATTCCTTCCCCTCTCTGTGCTTTTGTTTCCTCATGCTATATAAACCTTTGATACATGTTAAAAAAAATGTTACTGATATGGGAAGTGATGCTGAAAGTGTTCGTTTTTAATTAACAGCTCTTTTATCAGTACAGTAAGTTATTTTTCAGGGCTTCCTAGGTGATGCAGTGGTAAAGAATCCACCTGCCATTGCTGGAGACACAGGAGACCTGAGTTCAATCCCTGGGTCGGGAAGATCTGCATCTGCCAGAGTAGGAAACAGCAACCTGCTCTAGTATTCTTGCCTGGAAAATTTTGTGGACAGAGGAACCTGGCAGACTACAGTCCACGAGGTTGCAAAGAGTCAGTTGCAAGTGACCATACACACACACATGCTAGTTTTCAGTATTCAAAGACAGAGGTTTTTAAACTTTAATGTGCATTAGAATCAAACTACTGCACACTTGCACTCATCTCACATGCTAGCAAAGTAATGCTCAAAATTCTCCAAGCCAGGATTCAACAGTACTTGAACTGTGAACTTCCAGATGTTCAAGCTGGATTCAGAAAAGGCAGAGAAACCAGAGATCAAATTACCAACATCCGCTGGATCATCGAGAAAGTAAGAGAGTTCCAGAAAAACATCTACTTCTGCTTTATTGACTACACCAAAGCCTTTGATTGTGTGGATCACAACAACCTGTGGAAAATTCTTAGAGATGGGAATACCAGACCACCTTACCTGCCTCCTGAGAAAACTATATGCAGGTTAGGAAACAACAGTTAGAACTGGACATGGAACAACAGACTGGTTCCAAATCAGGCTATATTGTCACCCTGCTTATTTAACTGGACTGGATGAAGCAAAAGTTGGAATAAAGATTGCAGGGAGAAATATCAATAACCTCAGATACACCAATGACACCACCCTTATGGAAGAAAGCAAAGAGGGACTAAAGAGCCTCTTGATGAAAGTGAAAGAGAAGAGTGAAAAAGTTGGCTTAAAACTGAACATTCAGAAAACTAAGGTCATGGCATCTGGTTCCATCACTTCACAGCAAATAAACACTGGAAACAGTGACAGAGTTTATTTTTCTGGGCTCCAAAATCACTGCAGGTGGTGACTACAGCCATGAAATAAAAAGATGCTTGCTCTTTGGAAGAAAAGCTATGACTAACCTAGACAGCATATTAAAAAGCAGAGACATTACTTTACCAACAAAGGTCTGTCTTGTCAAAGCTATGGTTTTTCCAGTAATCATGTATGTGACAGTTGGACTATAAAGAAAGCTGAGTGCTGAAGAATTGATGCTTTTTAACTGTGATGTTGGAGAAGACTCTTGAGAGTCCTTTGGACTGCAAGGAGATCCAACCAGTCCATCCTAAAGAAAATCAGTCCTGAATATTTTTTGAAGAACTGATGCTGAACCTGAAACTCTAATAGTTTGGCCATCTGATGCGAACTAACTCATTAGAAAAGACTCTGATGCTGGGAAAGACTGAAAGCAGGAGAAGGGGACGACACAGGATGAGATGGTTGGATGGCATCACCGACTCAATGGACATGAGTTTGAGCAAGCTCTAAGAGTTAGTTGGTGAAGGACAGGGAAGCCTATAGTGCTGCAGTCCATGGGGTCGCGAAGAGTTGGACACGACTGGGCGACTTCACTTTCAATTTTCACTTTCTTGCATTGGAGAAGGAAATGGCAACCCACTCCAGTGTTCTTGCCTGGAGAATCCCAGGGACAGGGGAGCCTGGTGGGCTGCCGTCTATGGGGTCGCACAGAGTCGGACACGACTGAAGCGACTTAGCAACAGCAGCAGCAGCATCTCCCTCCCCACCCCAGAGTTTTAAATTCAGTGGGTCTGGTGGGGAACCTGAAATGTTGCAATTCTAACAGTTTCTCAAGTAATAATGATGATGCTGGTCTGGGGACCTCACTTTGGGAAGTCCTTCATAAATAATTCCCTTATTCTGCTGTTGTCAGTCTCAAAGAAAAAATAAACAGCATTACTTAAAACAATATTTTAAAAGAATAATTTGCTAACCCTGACTTCATGTGACAGAAAATCACATTCTGCCCCAAACTGAGAGTTTGAGGTTGATTCTCTTGGATTTTATGACTGAATGAAAGAACTTTGCTTATGGGGTAAAAATTACATACCAGCTGCAGATTATTTTTCCCATTCTTTTTTTTTTTAATAAAAAAATTCAGTGTAGCCAGACAATTTCTCACCTACTCACTCCATCTAAAACAAGACGCCATCTGTTATGTATCCACTTAATCAGTACTGTGACAAATTGAAGCACACTCAGGCCTCTGATACCATATACCACTCACCAGGAGTTTCTGACTAGACCTTTGGAAGGTCCTGATCAGAGGCTGAGAAGACAGCTGGCCATTATACTGCAGCTGGAGACAATCAGAGGAGATGCCCCCAAGGACTCCCACCAAATAAGTAGGGTCAAGCAGCCTGGCCAGGATGATGCTTGGAAAATGAGTTACCTGGGGCCTGGGAGGATTCTGAGTTTGATTTACTTTTCCAGAAGGTTATGTTATCTTTCAAAAGTGAGTCTCTTTTCTCTTTGTGTCCACTGAACATGAAGTAGGAACGTTGAGAGTTTTCAGCATGTCCCTAGTCTGTGTCTATGCTATCACTGGGGTGCTGGCTTGCAGACAAAATGCCTCTATGCATGAGATAGAAGATCTAATTTCTTCTCCTGCTGGTCTGAGGTGACCTGTAGACTGAAGCCAGACAATCCACACCGCTTCAGAACTCTCCTCCAGCAGCTACAAAGGTCTCTCATCTCTTTGCTAACAACCCATTTGAGTTCAAGAGCAGAAAAAGCAGGTGGGCATTTGAAACGAGAAGAAAAGAAAATCAGCCAGAGAAAAGGAATCAGATGAAAAGCGATGTTATAAGAAGAGAAAAAATGGAGTTGAAATTTGGAGACTGCAGTTAGGGGCAATGAGGTTAGCAACTGAAGTTTTAAGAAATAATGTAGGTGATTTTTTTTTTAATATAGGACATAGAGGATGCAGGCCTCTCCAGATGGAGCAGTGGTTAAAAAAAAAATCCATCTGTCAATGCAGGAGATGAAAGAGACACAGGTTCGATCTTTGAGTTGGGAAGACCCCCTGAAGGAGAAAATGGCAACCCACTCCAGTATTCTTGCCTGGAAAATTCCATGGACAGAGGAGCCTGGTGTGCTACAGTCTGTGGGGTCACAAAGAGTCAAACACAACTGAGTGCACACGCACACACATAGAGGATGAAGAGTGAATATAAGATACAGAATAGAAAAAATTATGCAAATGATAACTATAACCTTAAAAGGAATTTTAAGCTTTCATGATCATTTTTGTATCTTCAAGTATTAAGCCATTAAGAAGTAAAAATAGTGCATTAACTTTAAATAGCTCCATGAAGGGGTTTTCCACCATTCCAATTTCCACATATAATATTAGAGAAAGATGAAAAAACAATGCTTACATTTTTAGTGAATAGGGTACATGGAACAAAATTCCTAAGCCTTTAGAAATATATTTCTACAATGTAAAAGATAAATTATTTATTTAAGAAATAAGTAGGAAGTAAGAAGTCTTTGAAATATTCTTAGCTCTTTTCTTTTTTCTTTCACTGAGCAAGTATTTATGAGAAACTGCTATGGATCAGGCATTCTTTAAAGGAATTGGAGATTCAGCAGTGAACAAAAGAAAAGAAGTAAAGTCTCCACTTTCAACTTTCATTAGTCAAGAGAATATCCTGAAAATTTTGTTGCAATACAGAGTTGAGGACCCAAACCCAAGATTCTGATCCAATAAATTTGAGAAAAGGCCTAGAAATCTATCAGTTCAGTTCAGTTCAGTCACTCAGTCCTGTCTGACTCTTTGCAACCCCATGGACTGCATCACGCCAGGCCTCCCTGTCCATCACCAACTCCTGGAATTTACTCAAACTCATGTCCATTGAGTCACTGATGCCATCCAACCACCTCATCCTTTGTCATCCCCTTCTCCTCCTGCCTTCATCTTTCCAAGCATCAGAGGCTTCAGTGAGTTAGTTCTTCGCATCAAGTGGCCAAAATATTGGAGTTTCAGCTTCAGCATCAGTCCTTCCAATGAATATTAAGGAATGATTTCCTTTAGGATAGACTGGTTGGATATCCTTTCAGTCCAAAGGACTCAACATCCAACAGTCCAAGAGTCTTCAACATCGCAGTTCAAAAGCATCAATTCTTAGGTGCTTAGGTTTCTTTATAGTCCAACTCTCACATCCATACATGACTACTGGAAAAACCATAGCTTTGACTAGATGGACCTTTGTTGGCAAATTAATGCCTCTTCTTTTTAATATGCTGTCTTCAGTTCAGTTCAGTCACTCAGTCGTGTCTGACTCTTTGCGAACCCATGAACCTCAGCACGCCAGGCCTCCCTGTCCATCAACAACTCCCAGAGTTTACCCAAACTCATGTCCATTGAGTTGGTGATGCTATCCAACCATCTCATCCTCTGCCATCCCCTTCTCCTCCTGCCCTCAATCTTTCCCAGCATCAGGGTCTTTTCAAATGATTCAGCTCTTCACATCAGGTGGCCAAAATATTGGAGTTTCACCTTCAACACCAGTCCTTCCAATGAACACGCAGGACTGATCTCTCCTAGGATGGACTGGTTGGAGCTCCTTGCAGTCCAAGGGACTCTCAAGAGTCTTCTCCAACACCACAGTTTGAAAGCATCAATTTTTCAGCACTCAGCTTTCTTTATAGTCCAACTCTCACATCCGTACATGACCACTGGAAAAACCATATCCTTGACTAGACAGACCTTTGTTGGCAAAGTAATATCTCTGATTTTTAATATGCTGTGTAGGTTGGTCATAACTTTCCTTCCAAGGAGTAAGCATCTTTTAATTTTATACTTTAATTATAAATTTAGCTGATTCTGATGCAAAGAATACTCCCCATCGGTATCTCATTCATTCTTAAGGCATCAGCTGTTTCTCACATGAGTCCTGAATCCATTAAGCTCAACCCCTGGGCTCCAGACCTGTCAATTCAAACTGTCTCCTGGACTTTTACACCTTGGCCTGAGGAAGTCAAATATTATATATAAAAGCAAAATTGAAATTATCCCTAAAATCCAAAACTACACTTCTTCCTATAATCCCATTTCTGTGAACAGCATCATTTGGTAACCTCTAGTTACAAAAGAATGAATTAGAAATTTATCCTTAAATCACACCTTTTCCTTAATTCCACCACAAGTCTAGTATTGTTTTATGTATTACCTCCTTGTGTATTCTTCGCTATTGCTTGTGCTTTAGGTTAGCTTTGTTAACCACCACTTTGACTATTTCCAGAATCTTCTCATTGTTTCCGAGAATCTGCCTCCCCAGTCAACTACATGCTGTTTCCAGGCAATCTTGCTAAAATGGAAAACCAGTCATGAAACTTCCCTGCTGAACTCCTTAATGACTCAAAATTGCTCACAAACAAAATTCAAGATTTATGAAAATGTTAACTTTAATTCATGATCTGGTGACCTCTCCAGAATTTTTCCTCCTTACAAAACCTCCTCCAACCTGCCAACTCCCTACACTTCAGCCATCACTCAACCATACTTTTCACTCTGCTGCCTTTGTTCATGCTCCTCCATATGCCTAAAATGGCTTTCTTCATGTTCATAGCCACTCAATGAATGCCTGCTCATCGTTAAATGCTCACATTACTGTAAAATTTCCTGAACACCCAACATACCATCTCATTTCCCCAAGAAGGGACCTCTTTTCTTGGTGGCCTTTATTATATGTTTCTATCATGTGTTACCCCCTAGGACACATATGTCTTCATCTGTGTGTCTCACTTGAATGTGTCTGCAAATCTCCTGAAGACATAGAGCTTATTTTGCTGTGTATGGGAAATTCGATCACAGTCTATGCCATCTTGAATGAATGAATGAGAATAAAAATGACTCTTCAAGAAATGTAGCTGAAAGTTTTGTGACATGGATTTTTTAATATCCTGTAATTTGCTGTAGCACATAATTTTTATTTGCTTGTCCTATCATACCAAGTCTAAATCAAAAGTAAAGAATGGTGCCTCCTTTGGATGGATAATATTTCAAGGTTAGTCATGTACCTTAAACAGTTAAGTCTCTAATTAAGTTCCTTGATCTAAGTATCATACATCTTAGATCTTCAGTTTTAGGCAGAAAAAGACTTTTTCAGCTCCTCAACTTCCTCCTTGCATATAAATTTTGATTTACACTGGTTTCAAGCTTTGTTTAAGGAAAGAAACTGATTACTAGCCATATTTTGTAACAGTAGAAGAATGACTCAGATTTATGGGTTTTATCTAAACTATTTTCACTGTATCTGGATTAGGAGGGGATAGGGTCTGTTTTCTTTTGTATGAACAGACTCCAAGTACTTTCTTAGCATCTTCTAGTGGGTCAGCTCTTGCTTTCTCTATCTCAGATACTGTTTTTTTAAAACTAACACCAGTCGAGCCTTATGTATTCCAAGTCTTGGGTATTGCTCAAGAAACACAGGGGTGAGTTCACAACTGATCTTGTTAACAAACTAGTGAAGAGATAGTAATGTGTTACTTATTTGTCGCCGTTATTTTTTTTAAAGACGATTGGGTCATTGCTTATTCAGTGTCCGTTGTACATTGATTGTTTTTTAATCAGTAGTGATGGGTTCATAATTTTCCATCTGTTACCCAGCCAAGCTTCCATGAGGCTACTGTGAGGTATTTGGCAGATGATGATAACCCCACATTTCTGTGCTGCTTTATATTCGCAGTGCACTTTGCCATGCATAATCATCCTTATTTGATGCCCTGCAGTTTTATGAAAATAGACTGAAATTTACTGGATGGGAAATGCTGGCAGACTCTCATGTGTGTCCTTGTAAGAATCACTTCCTAATGTAGGATAAGTGACACCCTTATACCCCCTCACCAAATAAATTTCCAAAACAGTATGCAGGGAAATGTTTAGAAAAGGAAAAAAAAAATTAGATTGTTTTCCTGTGTTCCTTTCCTCTTACATATTACTTTGTTCTGGCTGAAAAATAATGAGAGAGACAAAGCTTTACCTTCAGGTAAAAAGTATCTTTGAATGAATCTTTTAGAGATTCCAGATGCTTAAATGCACATTTAAAGCTGTAGCTAGGAAAAAAAAATTTTTTGAAACAGAACTGTTTGCCCTTGATTTATTCCTCAAAATAATCCTCATGCTAAAAAATAAATAAATAAATAAATCCTGACAATTATATGAATAAGACAAATGTGTCATGGTTAATTGTCAGTTGCAAGAAATATAATGGTGTAAATAGCACTTTAAAAAGATATTTGTCTTTTCTGTACTTTAAGGTTCAAAATTACATCTCCTGATTTTTGAAGCAGCAATCTTGAGTTGTTTAAATTCAAGGACCTCATCTGTTTAGGGCTCAGAATTGCCAAGATATTAATACCTGCATTTTTATGACACATTCTAAAGTCAATAGGGAAGAGATTTCTGAATAAAAGCCTTAAAATTACCTTATGAATTATTAATTGCAGAGCATATTACCTTTGAATTATAAAAGCCCAGAAAAATGGAAAGGAGAATTGAAAAACATCAATCTCAGGTTCTTTAAAAATGTAATACCAATCATTTGAGCAGTGTACAAATCTTTTATTAAAGATAAAAAGGAGGTGATACGTTTTTTATTAACTGGAGGATATGTTCAATCCACATGATTAAAAATCTCATTACTAACTCAAGTCAGGAAAGTGATTTATTACTAAAACAGAAAGGGAGGCATTCGGTTGTCCACAGCAGCATTTATCAGGAGTAGAGCTATCAGTTTGTATCTATTTTAGCATGCTTAATATATTTTAAAGGTGGCTTTGCCATCTGTTTGAAGAATTGAAAATATTTTTCTAAAGTTGGCAAGCTACCTTAGAGCAAAAACATTAGCTGTTTTTCATTTAGCTTAAAGTTTTAAGTTTTAGAAGTTAAGATTCATTCTGTGTTCTAATGAAGGTAAAGTTTTCCATTGTAAAGGAAAGAAATTACAGAGCCTAATATAGTTCTTTTCTCATTTTTTAAAAAAGTTTCTAATTAGTAAATATTTTTTATAAGAAGACAACATTTTTCAGGGGAAGGAGAGATAATGTAATGTTTGTTTGGTACTTGGAATGGCAGAAATGATTATTATTATCTTTTAGATACATTTTTTCCTGTGTTTGTTACCACTTTGTTTTTAAGAGTAATGTGATAATTGCTTTTTGAATGATTCAGACTCCTTCAGGTCTTAATTCAATATCTAAGATATTACATTTAGAAAACAGTTCCTTATTATTAACCTAATTATTTGGTACTGAAGCTGATTTGTTCTTATCTATAAGATAATGAAATATCCCTCCAGATGTCAGGGAAATAAACGAGGATTGATGCTATCAGGATGTGCCTCATGGCCATTGAATAGAACTTGGAAGCTGGGCATGATTTGGCTTGATGGAAAGAGAGCAGAATTTAGTGAAGGAAAATGACTCTAGCTTCTTTTTTGTTTCATTTTATTTATTTTTGAAAAATTTTATTCCAGTATAGTTGCTTTATGATGTTGTGTTTCTGTTATACCAAGTGAATCACCTTTATATATACATATATCCCCTCTTTTTTGGATTTCCTTCCCATTTGGGTCACCACAGAGGACTGAGTTTCACCTGCCAAGGCAGGAGACTTAAGAGATGCGGATTTAATCCCTGGGTCGGGAAGATCCCCTAGGGTAGGAAATGTCAACCCACTGTAGTACTCTTGCCTGGAAAATTCCATGAACAGAGGAGCCTGGTGAGCTACAGTCCATGGATGTCAGATGCAACTGAGGGCATGCACACAGACACACATGCATAGAGTATTGAGTAGAGTTCTTAACACGCTCAGCTGAGGATGAGCTTGGTGTGCTGGGATCACAGTGAGAGAATGCCTTGGGGAGGAATGGTGGGTGAGGAGACAGCCTCAGTTTTTCGAGAGCTTTTAAAACCTGAGTTTGGTTTAGCTAAAACAACTCAGTTATGAAAGACTAATGATTGGATTGAAGTAACAGGAAGCCAGGGAAAGCTTTTAGAACAAAGAAGTGGTGGGAAGAGAAAACAAAGGTTGTTCAGTGGACTGGGACATTTAAGTCAGGCCAGTCAGAGAGCCAGAAGGGAATGGTTCCGTGACCAGGAATGAATAAGGCCAGAGACAGTAGGAAATTGAGAAATGAAGTTGATAAAAGTCATCTTGAGAGAAGAACTTATTAGATAACTATGGTTTTCATGTTGTTTGCTTAATTTTAAAATTCTGCTTTTTAAGCCTGAGAATTCTTAATTTTTTCCTTCAGCTTTCTGTGCTTTGTCACTACTGGCAGGTCATTGTTGATTTCAGACAGTTATATCAGGACCACAGATCTTAGGAAACACGCACCTTTCTCTTCATGTATTCCTTCATGCAGAATCAGACTTCAAACTCTTTCAGAGTTTCTGTTCTACCAGCAAAGATCATTTGACTCTGCTCATTCAGGCTAGGGACAGCTGAGATTGCATCTGTGTGTCCATTTTGAAATGATGCCTTCAGGGGTTGCTTATTTTAACTAACACTACGGGCACCTTGGTTTCAAGGCTGCTTTGGAATTTGGGTTTCTAACTGTAAATATTAAACAACAACTACCATGATAGAGGTTGCCAGTATCACAAAAGATAAGAAAGACTGAGAACTTACCATTTTTTTTCTCTCTCATTTAAAAAGAAAATTTTACTTAAGAATAGTTGCCATAGATAAGCTCACATTGTCTAGTTTCTTGGCATTGATATGTGTGTATATCTTCTCTGACTTATATAGTGCTTTCTGAAAAAGAAAAGTCTACAGAGTCTCATGTCCTTCTATCTATATTTATACATTTGTGAGTGTATATATGTACTTTAAAAAGAAAGAAAAGAAAAAGTGTGCTTCAAATGCAAAATGCCTGTTACAAAGCATCATATTTCTTCAAGCTGTTTTGTCCCTTTGAGTATTTGAGTTTAGACAAATGCCTTTTCCCTGTTCCTTTTTTTTGAAGCTGGCACATTCTTGTTCAATGAAAACAAGGGAGCAAGGGATTATTCTAGCCATTGAAATAGAAATGGTGTTTGAATCTGACAGCTGGAGCTTGGGTGTGAGATATTGCAATTTTTGCTGTAGGGAAAGGAGATAAAATGAGGGTTTGAATTTCATAGCATAAGGGGTTACCTAAATAGCAGCTGTTAGGTATGAGATCCCTGCTGAAGATTAGAAAATGGTAAGGGTTAGGTATTCCTAAACCCAAAGAGTTGGAAATGGGAGTTGGGGGAAATGCATTGCTTTATTTGAAGTTTTTTTTTTTTTTTTCCTTTTCTAACTCATGGCAATTGCTTTCTGGGTATAGAACTGCACATTCATAAATTCTGTTCACTTGCCGAGACTAAAAATACCTTCAGCCTTAGAGTTTTCATTTTGAAAGAGCTGAATAATATCCACAGATTACATGAGAGGGTACATATTTTGAAACTGCTGAAATTGTTAATAATATTTCAGTGGGATCAGTTGTGCATCTCAAGAGGGAATGTTGTAATGAGTTTGACTTCCAGCTGACAATAAAGTGATCTCTCTCTCTCTGAATAGCACTTAGTTGACAACTTTTTTATGCACTTATTATTCCCTTCTATTATAGATTTTTGAATATGCCCTATCTTTCCTGAAAGACAGATGCTTTCAGCATACATCTTTTTCCTTATTTTCCTTCTCTCCATCACATACATTCTCTATGTTCCAAGGCAATGTACTCCTTTTAACTCCGTAACATAAATTGTTATCTCTCACTTCTATAATTGTAGAGGAGTAGAAGTATAGAGAATGATGAAGCTCTTTCTGACAGGACCCTCTCTCTTCCCTCCAAGGTAACCTCTGTAATTAGTTGCTTGAATGTTGTAGTGTAGTGATCATTGTGTTGGATCCTGAACATATCTATCAAATTATCAGTCTAAAGCAAGGCTTATCAAACTTTGTGATAACAGAAACCTCTTTAAAATTCTTGAGGACTCCCAAAGAACTTTTATTTAAGTGCTACTGATAGATATTAATAGTCACTGTATTAGAAATTAAAACAGAATAATTCAAACAGAATAATTATTATATAATAATATAATAATTAAAACAGAATAATTTAAAATGTATATTTATTAATTCATTTTAAACTAACAATAACAAATCTATTACCTGTTAACATAAATAACATAGTATAACAAATGTTCTGAAACAAACAAAAAAAATACCAATTTTCTAAACAGAAATTCTCCAGACTTTCTTCTGTTATAAATTGTACTATTCTAATACTATTAAATTTTTGAGGCTTACTTTTTTGCCTATTATATGTCCTATCCTGGGGAATATCCCATGACTTAAAAGAATAAATATTCTGTTGTTGGTGGGTGAGAATATCTGTACTATCAATGTCCATCAGGTCCTGTTGATTTATAGTGTCATTCAAGATTTCTGACATTTTGTTGATTTTCTCCCTAATGTTTCTACCCATTATTAAAAGAAGATAATGGAGCCTCCAACTATCATTTTTGAATGGCCTATTTCTCCCTTCAGTTATGTGAGATTTTCTTCATATATTTTGGAGCTCTGTTGATATATTTTGGAGCTCTGTTAGCTCTGTTTGGAAAATCCCATAGACGGAGGAGCCTGGTAGGCTGCAGTCCATGGGGTCACTACGAGTCGGACACGACTGAGCAACTCCACTTTCATGTATTGGAGAAGGAAATGGCAACCCACTCGTGTTCTTGCCTGGAGAATCCCAGGGATGGGGGAGCCTGGTGGGCTGCCATCTATGGGGTCGCACAGAATCGGACACGACTGAAGCGACTTAGCAGCATATATATATATATATATATATATATATATAAAATTGATGCTTTTGAACTGTGGTGTTGGAGAAGACTCTTGAGAGTCCCTTGGACTGCAAGGAGATCCAACCAGTCCATTTTGAAGGAGATCAGCCCTGGGATTTCTTTGGAAGGAATGATGCTAAAGCTGAAACTCCAGTACTTTGGCCACCTCATGCGAAGAGTTGACTCACTGGAAAAGACTCTGATGCTGGGAGGGATTGGGGGCAAGAGGAGAAGAGGACGACAGAGGATGAGATGGCTGGATGGCATCACTGACTCGATGGTCGTGAGTCTGGGTGAACTCCGGGAGTTGGTGATGGACAGGGAGGCCTGGCATGCTGCGATTCATGGGGTCGCAAAGAGTCGGACACGACTGAGTGACTGATCTGATCTGATCTGATCTGATATATATATATATATGGACATATACATATCTTCAAAAATATTAAGTATTCCAGATAGATTGACCCTTTTATCAGGAACAAAAAGTCCTTCTTTGTCTCTAGTTTTTTGCCTTAAAGTCTAATTAATCTCATATTAGTATAACCACTACAACTGTCTTTTGGATACTGTTTACATAGTATACAATTTCCTATCTTTCTACTTTCAGCCTATTTGTGTTACCGAAATCTAAAACGTGTCTGTCATAGACAGTCTGGAATTACCTTTTCTCATGTGAGTTTACTGCCCATTCCACTAAGACTTCACTCCCTTTTTCCTGACAGATCTCCAGTGCCTAGAATGTGACTTAAACATGACAGTGACCCAATATGTATTTGTCAAATAAATAAATTTAACCTAATCTATCTAGAGAAACTTAAATTTTATAGTTTAATATTAAATAAAGTACAAAAACTCTACTACAACAGCTTCAGAAATCACATTCAACTAATTGTTAACAACCTATCATTTATTGGACTTCCCTGGTGGCTCAGATGGTAAAGAATCTACCTGCAATGTAGGAGACCCAGGTTCAATGTCTGGGTTGGGAAGATCCCCTGGAGAAGGGAATGGCAAACCCACTCTAGTTTTCTTGCCTGAGAGTCCTATGGACAGAGGAGCCTGGAGGGCTACAGGACATGGGGCTGCAAAGAGTTAGACATGGCCACACTTTGTTACTTACTAATTTTTAATGAATTCTAAAGAAGAATATCTAGAAAAGCATTTCCAAAATGGCAAAGTAAGGATTTCCAAAAAAAATAATTATTTTTCCATAGAGCAACAAGAACACTGAAACAAATTGTCAAATAAACTTTCTCAGAACTCTGAAAATTAACCAAAGGCAGACAGTCAGAATGATTCATTCAAGGAAAATGGCTAAACCTTGGTAAGAATAGAGAGCTTAATGTTCTTTTACCTTGAACCATCCAGTCTTGCTCGTCCCAAAGGCATGGTAGCATTGAAAACCAGAGCAAAGGTCCTGAGGCACAAAGAAACCTGCTTGGAAAGTTTAAAGCCCAGCAAGAAGGCTGCAGGTGAGGAAGTGGAATAAAAGATAGGAAGACTGCAATGAGACCAGGGCTGAAACTAGAGGCCAGAGTGTGTAGACTCTTGTAGGTCCTAATAAGTTTGGGTTTTATTTTGAGGTAATGAGGAACTATTGGAAGCTATTGACTAAACAATATGATTTATGTGTTAATGAGATACTTTATAAACTCTGCCGCCTTTGGAGTGGTTCACAAACTTCAGCCTCATCATTTTCTCACTTTTTCTCTCTCCTGAAGGAAGTTTCTTTTTTGTATTAAGATACCTTTGTTTCCAACTATGGATCTAATCTAAGGAACTAGGAAGCCTGCGCCTGTGTGGAACATGAAAGGTTTTCAGTTGAGGGTTACAGAAGACTTCACTGTGCATCTCATGTTCATGAAAAGAAATCCCATTTTTAAAACACACTTAGAAAACAAGCCACACTCTTGGACTATCTTAAGCAGAGAAATAATTGTTTACCAAATAGCAGTAGTTTATGAAAGACAGGAAGGAAAAGATTACTTCTCTCTTTTTGTTATTTACATTGAATAATAAGAAAAAAGAACCAGTCCTGAAATATTTTATTGGTAGTCAGAAATTAAACAATGCCACTTCTTTATTATTTTCTGTATCCTTTTGTTAAAATACAAATTGAAAACAATTCTTTCTTTTTATTTTAAAACCTCTCATTCTTGAACAACAAACTTGAAGAACTGGAACTGAACAGGGCCATGAAGAAGTTGTCAAATAAGCAAACTAATGTTAATCCTTAATAAGTCATACCAAGTATTCCATCTACTTGTTCCAATTTGGGATTATTTCATCAACAGTTTGTTCAATGTTTCTAATTAATTTCTGGAAATACCCAAGTTTTACCTAACCTATAACCATCATCTCTTTTCAGTAAAGAGTTTTGGAGACATGCCATTGCCATGTCTGGTAAGCCTACCTCCTGTGGTAGCCCCTGGTTCTCATATTTGAATACAATTATATTAGAGAGCACAGATTAATTTGTCTTACATATTCAGAGCTAGTTTGGGGAGAAAATGTGATGCAAATTTATGTAAATTGGAATACATGTTTATGTAAAACAACATGTGATTATGCATCCCTACATTTACAAGAAAAATTCTGCTAGTCTTCTCTTAAAGTAGAGAAAATACAAATATACTCACAATCCCAGTTTGGACTAGGATTCTTGCTAGAATGGTTTGTCTGGCATGTGGAAAGGCTCTCGTGTGCCATGGCATTGGTTAAGGATTCTGTGTTTCCTTTGCTGAAACATGGTTTTCAGCTTGAGTTTCAGAGGACGTTGCCAATTTTATCTCCCCTTCTCTGCTTTTTTTTATTTCTGTGATGAAAGATTTTGATTTCCACTAAGTAATTCAAAACGGTTTTGTGGGTTGTTACTCAATTTTATAAATAAACATACATTGGTTGAGGCCATTGCCTGTGCCTTTTTGTAATGAACTATTATAAAGAGAATGGCATGTCCCTCATCTTTGGAGACACTCGCTTTGTTTGCCCTCTGTTCTTTCTTTTTTTTCTTTTGCAACACTTTGGAATAAAATTGCTTCATCCTGTTTGATGAGGGTGGCCACATATATAATATTTTACCTGAGCAAGGGCAACGTTGAGGGTAAACAGTGTATAATTATTAATTATGCCAGTTTTAAGGTTTAAACTAGTACTGTTCCAGGAAAATTGGGGCATGCAATTACCCTAACTGTGGCTAATTCTAAGTAGTTTTTTGTCTCTCTTCGGCAGCTTTATGTGACTGCTCCATTGTATGGCCGATCCTAATTTTTTGATCTCCCAACCTCACAATTTTTATCAATCAGATGTTCTCTAAAAAAATATCTTTACCTATCAATTGTTTTAACTATTAGTTTAACTTTTCCCAAACAATTCTTTTTCACTGCTGTTTGGCTTGGTGAAGAGGTAGATTTTTTTTTTTTTTTTGGGTTTTATATTTCTGTTTCTCAGAGAGAGAAAGGAAGTAATTGAGACACAGGCTCCCATCCTTAAAGAACTTCAGGCATTGTTTCTTTTCTTCACAAGTTCTGTCAATTGCTTTCTTTTTAGAAGTTTGCATGTTCCCAAACTGAGAAAAATCTTACCTTCCAAGAAAGGTTTAAGGCTGAGATAGGCAAAAAGCACTGAAGGTTACAATAACTAGTGAGCTATTTTACTTGCTGAAGGTCATTCCATTCTACCAAATCTGATGATAGTTGAACTGAGACATCTTGAAAAAAGCAGAGTCATGTGAAATTTGTGAAAAGTTTCTTGGAAGAGGCCATCACCCTAGCAACCTAGGGGTTTAGGTGATAGAAAATTAAACAAATTTTTGCAAAGTAAATTATTTTCCACTGTTGATCAAGTATGATAGGAAAATATTTTTTATAAATAGATCTCATATGGGAGAGAGAACATAGTAGGGGCAGTTCCTATAGTTTTGAGAGAATATGAGATGGAGATTGGAAAAAATCTATACTGCTGAACAAGAGTTTGTGATTTCACAAATTAGTCAGTTATTTTTTAAGCTTGGAGTTTTGCTAATATCAAATGGGGGAGAGTGATCATTTTCTTCAGATAATGCACTCAAAGTTTGGAGGACCAAGTGAGACATTAAATGAAATATTTTAGACATCACATCAATTTTATAATGCCATGTATCTACATGGTCAGAATTAAATAAAAGTTAATTGAATGACTATTAAGTGATTAAGTGAAAGTATCACTGTTCAATTCCATTTTCTTCTAATTTTGGAAGATGGACATATTTTTAAATTTCTAATCTTCTAAAATACATTTATTTTAGAGAAAGGCAAATTAATCAATCTCAGGACCAGCAACTTCCTCTTGGATGGTATTCTAGTCATGATATTCTGTTTCTTCATATCCTTTTTGGAATAATGCAAAGTATGAATAAATATAAAAAATGGTTCTTGAAGGAAAGCCTAATAATTCAATGAGTATATCCACATGAAGCTAGAACAATGGATGAGAACTGAATAAATATTTGGGAAAATCCACACTGCTTATTTTTTCACAATGTATTGTTGAGAATTTCTGAAATGTAAATGATGGTTGCAAGTTACACACAATGTCTAAAATCAATAGATGATCACAAAATAACCATCAATATTGCAGGGATTTTAACTTTATTGTCCTTAATTTCTATATGTAACATTACTTTAATTGACCTATAGTTAATCTCAGTTATAAATAATATTCATTTATATGCATATATACACAGAACACTATATGTATATGCATATATGTGTGTATGAATATATATTCATAGCATTTTATGGCTTAAAGCTCAACATTCAGAAAACGAAGATCATGGCATCCGGTCCCACCACTTTATGGGAAATAGATGGGGAAACAGTGGAAACAGTGTCAGACTTTATTTTTCTGGGCTCCAAAATCACTACATGATGGTGTAGTGCATGATGGTGACTGCAGCCATGAAATTAAAAGACGCTTACTCCTTGGAAGGAAAGTTATGACCAACCTAGATAGCATATTCAAAAGCAGAGACATTACTTTGCCAACAAAAGTTCGTCTAGTCAAGGCTATGGTTTTTCCTGTGGTCATGTATGGATGTGAGAGTTGGACTCTGAAGAAAGCTGAGAGCCGAAGAATTGATGCTTTTGAACTGTGGTGTTGGAGAAGACTCTTGAGAGTCCCTTGGACTGCAAGGAGATCCAACCAGTCCATTCTGAAGAAGATCAGCCCTGGGATTTCTTTGGAAGGAATGATGCTAAAGCTGAAACTCCAGTACTTTGGCCACCTCATGTGAAGAGTTGACTCATTGGAAAAGACTCTGATGCTGGGAGGGATTGGGGGCAGGAGGAGAAGGGGATGACAGAGGATGAGATGGCTGGATGGCATCACTTACTCGATGGACGTGAGTCTGGGTGAACTCCGGGAGTTGGTGATGGACAGGGAGGCCTGGCATGCTGCGATTCATGGGGTCGCAAAGAGTCGGACACGACTGAGCGACTGATCTGATCTGATGTGTGTTTATATATTTTTGCAACCCTAGCATTCTATTAATTATGAAGTTCAGCTTCAGTCTGTATCATCACATTTTTAGAGAACTTTCTGGATATCTTTACCCATGTTAAAGGACCAAGGTAAAATTTATTCTAACCCTACTATTCATCCTGTCTCTTTTTAAAATTTTTATAAAGGAAACTGCATAATTAAAGGACAATAGTTGCATGGAAAGCAAATTACTGTTTCAGCAATGACTAAGGAAATGTGTTATACACTCTCTTTATCCCCATTCTACCTTCCCCTTCATCTTGTCCAAGGCAAGGCTTTCTGCTAACTTTAACAGAATGTCGCTTGGGTTCAAAAACCTTAATAGAGACTTTTTCTTGTTCTCAATTTTGGGATTCTTATATTCAAGACTGTCTGTAGAAAGAGAGATACCTATGATTGGACACACCTGAGTCCATTTACTCATCAGCTTAAAGATGAACAAGAAGGAATAAAACAGTATTTCTGCCCCTGTAACCACCCATATGTTCATGTATACTGCACTGGACATAGGAATCCAAAGACAGCAGGAACATGGATTATTGACTCTAAGGCAGAGTAATCTTACATATTTGTAAAATGTAGCCCAACCACTGCCTCAGGTGTCTACCAACCAGATTATCGGGTTTTTCTTTTTGGAGCAGGGGCCAGTGATAGACGCAAGTAGAAGAGCAGGCAATGCCCAGACCTCCATGGAAAAATCGGAAGTGGTAGTTCTCTCTGATTTACCTACTGTTTGTCTTATCATGCTAGCAGGTTTAAGGGATAATCTTGGTCTATGTTACCTGTTCTTCAGGACAACTAAAAGTCTTTGAAAATTCTGATGTAACATATAAGCAATGCCATTGATGTGGGTTCTTGAGAGTGTGCTGACCTTAAAATCTGTATTACACAAACAAAATATTCAAGAAAATTTACCCCACTGTTGACAAGCTTCCAAAGACAGAGATATTCAGAGGAGAACAGCTCCTCACTCCTCTCACTTCTCTTGGCTGATCACTATCCCCTAACCTATTTTGTATCTTCTCTCAGTACAAGGAACCAAATAACGTATGCATTATGGCATCAGATATGTTAGTCATTTAAGCCATTGTTAATTGTAAAACACGTTACAGTATTGCAGTGACAAATAAAATTCTAGCAATCAGTATCACTCCTTGTGGACCTCCCCTGTCTTTATTGTGTGCTTACATGTGTGTGCAGATGTGCACACACACATACTTACTTATATGACGAAGACGATGCTTTCTGTATAATACTATTCCTCTTTTGTGCAGTGTGACTTGTGTATGTCAAAGATAGCATCCTATCTGAATTGCAGAAGCTCATGGAAATACTGATGTCCAATAAACATAACCAAGAAGAAAAATGAGTAACTTAGAAACTATAGACCAAATAAAGACTGATCTATATTGGATATATAGATGAGTAAGTAGCCTGTGTTCAGAACTCTAACGTATGGCCTAATTTAACTTTTCAAAGTCTAAATCTTAGTAGAGTTATAACCTTGATCAGTCCATCAGTTAGTTAGTGAAAACTAACATTTATTAAGTATTCACTAATTGCCAGTTACTTGCTAAACATTTTGGAAGCCTTCATTTAATTGTCACACTGGTTAACCCTGCTATTATCATTTTGATTTTACATCTAGAGGATATATTTTACATCTGAAAATTAGAGAAGTTAGAAACTTATTTGTATGAGGCAGAGTTTCCTTTGAATCCAAAACTAAGCTCTTAACAATCTACTATCCTGTTTCTTCTGAGTCACTTTTTTTTAAATTTTCTTCTATTGTTTTGTTTTGTATACTCATTACAGATATATGGTGGTAGTGGTGGTTTAGTTGCTAAATTCTGTTTGACTCTTGAGACACAATTGACTGTAGTCCACCAGGCTCTTCTTTCCATGGGATTCTCCAGGTAAGAATACTGGAGTGGGTTGCCATTTCCTTCTGCAGGGGATCTTCCTGAATCAGGGATTGAACCCACATCTCTTGAGTTTCCTGCATTGCAGGCAAATTCTTTATCAACTGAGCCACCAGGAAAGCCCTCACAGGCATATGAAACCTGGTTATTTTGAGGCATGGTTATCTATTTGCAGGTTGGCCAGATGATTAAATCTAAAAAGCAGCATCTATTTTTTAAATATAATTTTTCATGTAAATTTACATATAAGTGTGTGTGCATAAATATATGAATAGAGATTTTCTCAATTTACTTGTACAATTCAACTCAAGATCTGTTTTTAAGAAACAATACATAATGCTGAATAAAACAAACATTATATTGTTAGTTTCTAAGAGAATATAATGTTGAACATTTGCTAGGCACAATGGGACAGTCTTATTCTCTCCCAATTTATTAAAGTAATGCCACTTATTTTTAAACTGTGCCAACTATTTCAGATGACTTTGAATACTGACTTGGTAAATGCTTTACTGAAACAGTCATTAAGTTCTCCCACTCCTGAGGCAACCAAATTTTTATCTCTCAAGATGAAATAAAACTGATCTGAATGTTGCCCAAATCAGCATCTGAGAGGGAGGAGAAAGGTCACTCATGAATGGAGTCAAGTTCTGACGACTTTGCAAAAAAGGAAGCAAGTCAAATTGTAAGTCATGCACTGCTGATTTAACGTGTGGGAACAAGAAAGACAGGAAGAAGCTTAGAATGCTAGAGAAAGCTCTGTGCCTGCCAGTGTCATAAAATTCCCTTTGTAATTCAAGAAACAAAGTCAAACTGTTGGAAATGATTCAGATTTGGCTGCAATAACTTTCTATTCATATATCCTAAAGGGTTATCAGTGACTCTTTCCAGATTGGCATGATTTTGTAGCAACAGTTGTCTCTTAGGAACTGTAAATTGATCACCTGGACTGGACAATCAGGCAAATTCTTCAGTTTGGGAATATCTGGCTCTGTGTGAAGAGTGGTGGGAGTAGAGCTTAAGGATGTTCTGGCCTGGAAGGCTAAGGAAAAGGTACTGCCAAGGCAGTTTGTTCTTGGTGTGTGACTATTTACCTCCTCCCTGTTCTTGCTATTACGCTTTCACACTTGGGGCTGTCATCTCCCTCTGCTTCAGTCCCTACTTGCTGTCTACGCTGAACTTATTTTTAAACAGATTTTGCAAATGTATAGGGACAAAGGGAGGACTGAATCCCCACATAACTTATATGCTTGCTTCTTGGCATCCTCAGAAAAGGTTGGAGTGTCAGACAACCATTCTTATAGAATTTGAGATTGCCAATGTCATTGTCATGAGAGTTCAGTCCTGGATCCTCAAAGAGAATTGATTCATAATACCCCTAGCCATGGGCTTCCCGGGTGGTGCAGTGGTAAAGAATCTGCCTTCCAGTGCAAGAGACTCAAGAGAGTTGGGTTTGATCCCTGGGCTGGGAAGATCTCCTGGAGAAGGAAGTAGCACCACACCCCACCCCATAACAGTATTCTTGCCTGAAAAATCCCACAGACAGAGGAGCCTGGCGGGCTACAGTCCAGGGTGTCGCAGAGTCAAACATGATTGCGTTCACACACATACACCTAAACATAACTCTTATTCACTCTAGTTCCCATGCCTCATTTCTTCCTTCATACCTATTGGCTCTTTGACTCTAGGATAACCTAAGACTTTAAGTACTTTCTTTGTTCAGCTGTGCCTTTTCATGGCACCTACCTAAGTGTCTCACCGTGGCCATGACCCCTCATCTGTTTTAGTCTAGAAACTAGTACTGTTAACCTGTTCTTACTTTTTTTAAGTTTAACCCCCCTCCTCCACTCCTGTTTTAGATTTTTTAAAATTATCTTTTAGTAATGAAAGCTTCTTCCTGTGCTATCTCATCACATAGCTATGGCAGAGTACTGATTATACTTCTAGAATCCCTAGAAAATAGCTCATACTTTAATTTTTTGTATGTTTGAGTGAAAGGATTCTAAAATGAAGAATAACTGAGTGATAATTTAAAAATTAGGCAATAATGAAAAGATTTTGTTTCTCTTTGTTAGTTCTATCCTATGATGAGAAAGCATGAAGAAATGGGCTGTTGTCTATTCATTTACTCATACATGTCTTTACTGATCAGCTATTACATTTATGTTTCAGGCACTATCTGAATAAAATTTTTAGTCTTTTTTTTTTTAAACAAGAAAGAATTTCTTGGCTATCAATGTGATAAGACATTGAAATTAAGAAGAGAAAGGAAATAGGGTCTGAGTTATAGTAATTTTCAAGAAAGGATGATGCAATAGAAACAAATTAGGAGGTTAGTTAAGTATATTTTTGTACAACTGTATACTGGAATATAGTATGTTATCATTATACTAAAAGAGCAAGACTCCAAAGGGATTAAAAGAAAGCAACATTTTCCTTTTTCTCTATGTAAGCTAGTTTTCCCCTATCCCTTGGATGAAATCCAGGAGTAGTTCATAATTTTTATGGTCACATTCTGATAATAAAATATCCTTTTTTCACTTTTTAGTTGCAATTTAATTTTAATAATTGAAATAACCATTTCCACAGTCAAAACTCTGAACTACATTTAAAGATGCGTCTCTTCTGACATGCTGACTCTAGAGATTTCTGGTGGGAAACAGTGATCTGCTCTCTCCTTCAACATTCCTCCTCCTATCTCCTAAGCCAAGACTTCTCAAATCCATCTAGGATTTGGGAAAGGGAGAAATGAGGAGCAAAAATTACTTTATAGAGATTTTTATGATTTGGCATTGACATACTTTGAGATTAGTCGATGTTCAAAGCAGTCTCTTTTTTGTAACTTGTTTGGTGTTCACTGGATGTTGACCCTGGGGATCTCTGGGTAGTGTAGTTCTCAGATATGGACACAGTAGTATCCTCCCAGCTCCTACCCCAATGGTACCTCTCATAGCTTCTTATTGTGGAGATTCCACCAAGATATCTCTAGCACAGTTCTTTCCTGCAGTATCCACTTGGGCCACTGTGTATCCTTACCATATCATGTAGAATATTGTTGCTCCCACTGTTACCTTTTTTTACCTCTGGACACAAACTTCTGCATTTACTTTTCTTAGGTGAGGTTCAAACAACAGTCCCTGAGTTCATTCATATTTCAGGAAATACGTGTCAAATGTTCCAAGGTCCTTCCAAAGGCCTCTCACTTATTATGATAGAAGGGGCACCTCTTTTCCTTTCCTTTAGGAGGAAGATAACCTAGAACTCAGCAACTTTCTCCAGTAAAATATTCTCTTCTAGACTCTTTAACCTAGTTCTTTTTATATCTTTGTATAAAGTGCATATTCATCTCTAAATGGAACTGGTGGACAATTTGTTTTTCCTCCCTATGCTTTTCTACATTTTTCAAGTTTTCCTCAAATAAATATCTATCTTTAAATATCCCCCAAATAAAGATTAATTAACATGAGTGCTGCATATTTTACATTCACTTGCACAAAGGCAGATATTAGCAGTTCCTCACTATATGTGATAACTTTATCTATTCATCTGACACAATCACATGAATTATCTCATACTTTTAAAAAAGTTTTAATATGATCCTAATGTGGCATGTTATTTGATCAATGATATATTTTAAAAGTATTATAATTAGTAATTGAAAAATGGGATGAGATTTATTTTTCCTCAATTTTATATAGAATGAAAATCATTCTGGTTGAAATTTCCCTTTGCAAATTTAGAGACTGCTCTCACAAAAGAGTAAAGTATTTGGAAACTCTAATTCTACTCTCCTTAGATTGAACAATGGGGACCTCTGTAGCAATTACCTTATGAGTTCTGAGGATCATATTTGGGAGGCATGATTACAAAGATTGGGATAAGAATTTTATAAAACCTCAAGAAGGCACTGAACTGACAAGTAAGAGACCTACCATTTGAGATCTGTGTTAGAGGAGTATGTCTCGGATGTACAATTTCAGAGTGGGACGAGGGTGTGCAAGGATGAGTAACTGACTGCCCAATTGCCTTCAGTCTCTTTCCCTTTTAGGGGCCTGTGTTATCTTAAGAGTATTATAGCTGACAGCTAGCATAAAAACAGGTCATCATTTACAAGTGATTTCACAATCACTCATGTAACCAGGATTCCTTCTAATAAAAAAGGCTTATGTTGGCAAATTCAAACAGAACACAAGGCATTAGAAAATATTTAATAAATAATCACCTTATAGAGAGTACTCTATAGAAAAATAGGGAGAAATTTCTGATGATTTTCCTGGGAAATTGTGTGCAGAGATCTAAGACTACCCAGAACAATTTATAATTTTAGTTAACAATGAAATTTGAATCTACTATGTGGTTTAAGTTTCTGTTTGTCATTCAAGTACACAAATCACTAAACTATGCAAAATTTTATCACAGTCATTAGAATTTGAACATACCAAATATAATATCATTAAATGTTTTGCTCATAATCCCTTTTGTTTTTGGCTTACATACAAGATGAGTAGTTTTCAAACTTTGAACCTTAAACCAGCATGATCATCATCTGGGAACTAGTTAGAACTGTAAATTCTGAGGTTCTATCCCAGATCTACTTAATTAGAAACTCTAGGAATAGAATCCAGAAATCTGTGTTTTAACAATCTGTCCCAGTGATTCTGACGAATCCTAAATATGAGAACCATTGATCTAGAAGAAACAGAGTTTAAAATGTGTATACTAATTCACTCTGTCCTGGTTAAAGGACTTTGATTTTTGTGGATCTATCCTAGAAAAAGATATTCTTACCATAGAGGTCGAAGTAATTTATGAAAGATAAAAATAAATATGCATTAGTTATACAGCAGTGCAGGTATTAATAGATTTGTAGTATGTTGTATAATCCAGTGTTTTAAGTCTAAGAAACTCCCTTTACTTCAACTCTCTTCAGTTTCCAGCTGTTGTTAATAGCTGCTGATGTTCACCTCAAAAATCTACTTCTTTGATGAATATTATGAATCTAGGTATGTTTTAATTACATTAAAACACTTTAGGTTAGAAAAATAGTTTGAGGGAATGAATTAGTATACTGAGTTTATGATCACAATGTGAGAATGAGACATGATTACAGATAAATATTAAAAGGAGTAGAGGGAAATGTCTAGAACTTGTCTCTTTCAGAGAATCTTTCTATTTCTGGGACAAGACATCTATTCAGGCTAGTAGCTTAACATGAGGAAAAGAAAGATGCAAGGTAAATGTGATCATTCCATATTATAGCTTGTTGTTCTTATATAATTTGTTATATAGTATGTTGTATTATTTGTTGTATAATCCGTTGTTGATGGTGCACAAGTGCGAGCGAGAGGAGCTACCCCACGTCCAAGGTCAGGGGTAGCGGCTGAGAGTGCAAGGCTGCGACGGTGCAGGAACGGCAGAGAGGAGCAACCCCACGCCCAAGGCCAGGGGAGGCAGCCGGAAAGGAACAACCCTATGTCCAAGGAGCGGTGGCTGCGCGGGCGCAGGAGGGCCTACAGGAGCTATTCCACGTTCAAGGTCAGGAGGGGCGGCAGTGTGGAGATAGCTCTCATCCAAGGTAAGGAGCAGCAGCTGTGCTTTGCTGGAGCAGCCGTGAAGAGATACCCCAAGTCCAAGGTAAGAGAAACCCAAGTAAGATTGTAGGTGTTGCAAGAGGGCATCAGAGGGCAGAACAATGAAACCACAATCAGGGAAAACTAGTCAATCTAATTACACTAGGACCACAGCCTGGTCTAACTCAATGAAACTAAGCCATGCCCTGTGGGGCCACCCAAGACAGGCAGGTCATGGTGGAGAGGTCTGACAGAATGTGGTCCACTGGAGAAGGGAATGGCAAACGACTTCAGTATTCTTGCCTTGAGAACCCCATGAACAGTATGAAAAGGCAAAATGATAGGATACTGAAAGAGAAACTTCCCAGGTCAGTAGGTGCCCAATATGCTACTGGAGATTAGTGGAGAAATAACTCCAGAAAGAATAAAGGGATGGAGCCAAAGCAAAAACAATACACAGTTCTGGATGTGACTGGTTTTAGAAGCAAGGTCCAATGCTGTAAAGAGCAATATTGCATAGGAACCTGGAATGTTGTGTCCATGAATCAAGGCAAATTGGAAGTGGTCAAACAAGAGATGGCAAGAGTGAATGTCGACATTCTAGGAGTCAGCGAGCTAAAATGGACTGGAATGGGTAAATTTAACTCAGATGACCATTATATCTACTACTGTGGGCAGGAATCCCTTAGAAGAAATTGAGTGGCCATCATGGTCAACAAAAAAGTCCGAAATGCAGTACTTGGATGCAATCTCAAAAACGACAGAATGATCTCTGTTCGTTTCCAAGGCAAACCATTCAATATTACAGTAATCCAAGTCTATGCCTCAACCAGTAACGCTGAAGAAGCTGAAGTTGAACGGTTCTATGAAGACCTCCAAGACCTTTTAGAACTAACACCCGAAAAAGATGTCCTTTTCATTATAGGGGACTGGAATGCAAAAGTAGGAAGTCAAGAAACACCTGGAGTAACAGGCAAATTTGGCCTTGGAATACGGAATGAAGCAGGGAAAAGACTAATAGAGTTTTGCCAAGAAAACGCACTGGTCATAGCAAACACCCTCTTCCAACAACACAAGAGAAGACTCTACACATGGATATCACCAGATGGTCAACACCAAAATCAGATTGATTATATTCTTTGCAGCCAAAGATTGAGAAGCTCTATACAGTCAACAAAAACAAGACCAGGAGCTGACTGTGGCTCAGATCATGAACTTCTTATTGCCAAATTCAGACTGAAATTGAAGAAAGTAGGGAAAACCACTAGACCATTCAGGTATGACCTAAATCAAATCCCTTATGATTATACAGTGGAAGTGAGACATATATTTAAGGGACTAGATCTGATAGAGTGCCTGATGAACTATGGACGGAGGTTCGTGACATTGTACAGGAGACAGGGATCAAGACCATCCCCATGGAAAAGAAATGCAAAAAAGCAAAATGGCTGTCTGATGAGGCCTTACAAATAGCTGTGAAAAGAAGAGAAGTGAAAAGCAAAAAAGTAAAGGAAAGACATACCCATTTCAATGCAGAGTTCCAAAGAATAGCAAGAAGAGATAAGAAAGCCTTCCTCCACGATCAATGCAAAGAAGTAGAGGAAAATGACAGAATGGGAAAGACTAGAGATCTCTTCAAGAAAGTTAGAGATGTGAAGGGAACATTTCATGCAAAGATGGGCTCGATAAAGAACAGAAATGGTATGGACCTAACAAAAGTAGAAGATATTAAGAAGAGGTGGAAAGAATACACAGAAGAACTATACAAGAAGATCTTCATGACCAAGATAATCACGATGGTGTGATCATTCACCTACAGCCAGACATCCTAGAATGTGAAGTCAAGTGGGCCTTAGAAAGCATCACTATGAACAAAGCTAGTGGAGGTGATGGAATTCCAGTTGAGCTACTTCAAATCCTTTAAGATGATGCTGTGAAGGTGCTGCACTCAATATGCCAGCAAATTTGGAAAATTCAGCAGTGGCCACAGGACTGGAAAAGGTCAGTTTTCATTCCAATCCCAAAGAAAAGCAATGTGAAAGAATGTTCAAACTACCACACAATTGCACTCATCTCACATGCTAGTAAAGTAACGCTCAAAATTCTCCCAGCCAGGCTTCAGCAGTACATGAACCGTGAACTTCCAGATGTTCAAGCTGGTTTTAGAAAAGGCAGAGGAACCAGAGATCAAATTGCCAACATCTGCTGGATCATGGAAAAAGCAAGACAGTTCCAGAAAAACATCTATTTCTTCTGTACTGACTATGCCAAAGCCTTTGACTGTGTGGATCATAATAAACTGTGGAAAATACTGAAAGAGATGGGAATACCAGACCACCTGACCTGCCTCTTGAGAAACCTATATGCAAGTCAGGAAGCAATAGTTAGAACTGGGCATGGAACAACCGACTGGTTCCAAATAGGGAAAGGAGTACATCAAAGCCATATATTATCACCCTGCTTATTTAACTTATGTGCAAAGTACATCATGAGAAACGCTGGGCTGGATGAAGCACAAGCTGGAATAAAGATTGCTGGAAGAAATATCAATAACCTCAGATATGCAGATGACACCACCCTTATGGCAGAAAGTGAACTAAAAAGCCTCTTGATGAAAGTGAAAGTGGAGAGTGAGAAAGTTGGCTTAAAGCTCAACATTCAGAAAACTAAGATCATGGCATCTGGTCCCATCACTTCATGGGAAATACATGGGAAAACAGTGGAAACAGTGGCAGACTTTATTTTTTGGTCTCCAAAATCACTGCAGATGGTAATGCAGCCATGAAATTAAAAGATGCTTACTCCTTGGAAGGAAAGTTATGACCAACCTAGATAGCATATTCAAAAGCAGAGATATTACTTTGCCAACAAAGGTCCATCTAGTCAATGCTATGGTTTTTCCAGTGGTCATGTAGGGATGTGAGAGTTGGACTGTGAAGAAAGCTGAGCCTTGAAGAACTGATGCTTTTGAACTGTGGAGTTGGAGAAGACTCTTGAGAGTCCCTCGACTGCAGGGGGATCCAACCAGTGCATTCTGAAGGAGATCAGCCCTGGGATTTCTTTGGAAGGAATGATGCTAAAGCTGAAACTCCAGTACTTTGGCCACCTCATGCAAAGAGTTGACTCATTGGAAAAGACTCTGATGCTGGGAGGGATTAGGGGCAGGAGGAGAAGGGGACGACGGAGGATGAGATGGCTGGATGGCATCACTGACTCGATGCACGTGAGTCTGAGTGAACTCCGGGAGTTGGCGATGGACAGGGAGGCCTGGCATGCTGTGATTCATGGGATTGCAAAGAGGCGGACATGACTGAGCGACTGAACTGAACTGAACTGAACTGACGTTGTTGTTTAGTTTCCCGGTCATGTTGACTCTTTGTGACCCCATGGACTGCAGTGCACCAGGCCTCCCTGTCCTTCACCATCTCCTGGAGTTTGCCGGAGTTCATGTTCATTGCATCAGTGATGCCGTCCAGACATTTCATCCTCTGATGCCCTCTTTTCCTCCCTTTGATCTTTCCTGGCATCAGGGAAATGAAAATATGTGTCTTTCATCATAAATTCCAAACACAGTGTTTGGATCTGAGGAAGGAAAAAAATTGGAACTGAAATAATATAAAATAGGAAATATAAAAGAAATAAATTATATAATGGGTACAACATTCTTGTGTTCTATAACATTGTAAAAAGTATAAATTTTTTGAGAGGCTCAGAAAACAAAGTTAGATCTTGAAGATAATTTCATGGAAAAACCACATCATAGTTGACCATATTCCTCCAACCATCTTTCTGTTTTTCACCTCATGACTCCTGGTGTTCTGCTGTTCAAAATCAAGTGTAAGTGAAATGTGTGGCACCCAATAAACATATATCTGTGGCTGATTGAGCTGCTTGAGAGGATGGAGGTTCTTGAGGTCCCAGGCAAGAATCAGGTTATCTCTGGGCCCCTAGTCCTCATAGGCTAACAATAAAGGAGATGCATGTTTTTTAGGATGGTTCTGGTGGGTCCTCTCTGTATCCCCACGGCCCTTAGGAGAACTGTTTGACATGTTAGAATAATACAAAATGGTAACATTGGTCAAGTTGGAATGATCTTTGTAACAGCTTCCCTCATTTCTCACTGTCACCAATGGTGAAGAAGTACATACAGGACAAGAAATACTGAGAATTTTGTAGAATTCTCAGATGGTCAAGGAAGGGTATTACTGCTGTGTCTGAGAAAGTTCTAACTTTTGTCCACTGGGCTGTACTACCACATGTCAGACCCTCTCCAATTTATTTGTTCAGCTTAGAAGTTCTTGACCAAAAGAAGGATATATTGTTAGTAATAAGCAGGAGAGTTGGTGTAGGAAATGGCAACCCATTCCAGTATTCTTCTTCTGGAAAATTCCATGGACAGAGGAGCTTGGTGTAGTGAGCTATATAGTCTGTGGGGTCACAAAGAGTCAGACACGACTGAGTGACTGAACACACATGCACACAAACCATAGGAGAGTTAGGCACCATAGAAACTGTGCATACAAGATAGTTTGAAGCTTGGGAAAATGGTATAAAATTTATTTGCAAGGAGTATCTTCAGAGTGGGGTGATGGAAGCAGCACTGGAAGATTTAACGAGGATTATACATATAATACTATATAAGAAAGTACAAAAGGCTGGATGACTTAACAATTATATTTTTAATCCAGAGTGAGCCAGATTCAGGAATTTGAGACTCTATATGTATACAGTCTCCATATAACTTGGCAAATTCTGCCACTTGTACAGGGAATGGATTTTCTTCAGTGTGCCCCAAAATTGCTGCTTGGCAGAGTTTTTCTGTGGAGCCAAGTGGAAAAAGCTCCTTTTGTTGTTATTATTATTTTTGCTTTCCCACATAGAATCAATTTGTGGATTGCATAAACCGCAGGATATAATTCCACTATTTCAGCCAGAAACTTTCCCATCTGACCAAGACAATTGCAAATATGCTAAACTTGCTTTAATGAAAAGTCATTCTTTACATAGCTTACATCGACATAAGATGACAAGTCACTCACCAGATAAAAGCTTCTTTGTTTGAATCAAACAATAAGCCAGCTCTTCCACAAAAAAAAAAAAAAAAAAAAACCCTGCCATTCTATTCTGAACTGAATGCATTTTCAGCTAATGCTGTATTCAGGATCAAAACCAAAGGAGGCCCATCTGCTAGGAAGGCCAAAAGCTCATTTTGTGGCGTGTCAGTCCAGTCTGTTATAGAAATGGTCACTCTAAAACTGTTTGCAATTTAAAAGTGCACACTGAGAATTATGTTAACCTCTATTGACTGACTTTTGTTAAATGCACCATTAAGAATCCAATTTACCCTGGCTTCCTCTAAAATGTTGTGCTCAGGGCATTCCAATAGGTACATTATGATGGTCAATTGTCACAGGCTAAAAGTCAGTACCTTGTTAGCTCAAATACACCAAGCATTTGTCCCTAATTTTAGTAGGGAACTCTCTTGCCCTGGAATTATGGGAACACTGATGGAATATAACCTTATAAGATGATTTAAGGGGTGTCAGGCTGGATCCACGGGTAAACACTGATTGAACAAGGCTAAGAGGTCCTAGATAGTGAACTCTGACATCACTCTTCACTAGTCTGGTTCTGCCTCTTCTGCTTAGAATGAAAATTTGCAGAGGTTAGAACCTGAGTGTCAAGTCAAAATGAGATGATGAATTAGGTCAATTACTACATGGTAGACATGCCAGTCACACTAATGCTTAGTAAATATAGCACACTTTTAATTGCGCTTACTGACATTCACATTTATTTTCTTTTGTCATTTAAATCACCACAAGATTGTTAATAAAGTTGTCCCTTAACTGATTAACTCTTACACGACTTCACACTGAGGTCTGAAATGCAGTACCACCCTGAGGATGGCTTCCTCTCCGATTTAGAGGGCAGGTTTCCAGCAAGCTCCACCAGCAAGGTCCCAACAGCCATGCCCATTCCAGAAAGGTCTTGACCTCATCTCTAGTCAGGCAGGCATGGAGTCACTTAGGCAGGAGCTACTTGGTGATTCTGTCTCAGCCCTAGGACTAAGAGTAGTGGCTGTTACCTATATCTATTATTCCTGTATTCTTTATATTTCTCTTTAACTCTTTCTAGACAATTCTTTATTCTTCTAATCTCCTGTTAATAATTCCTTATTTTAAATTTCTCTGTTCAAATTTCTGTTTGATTCTATTTTCTGATTGAATCAGGTATAATAAACCTTTTACTTTGCCTTCTCTCTGATTTAAACCATTATTGGGTATCAATAGGCCTCCTGAAATCTTACAAGGATAGGTAAATATAATTAAGAATCGCAACAAATTTAAGTATTTTAAAATTTACTGATAATCTATTTCTCTGCTCCAAACACAGATGTTTTGAAATTGTTGGCCTCACTGTGCATTAGGCACATGAATTTATGATTAGTTACATCTCTGTTAAAAGGTAATTTAAATATACTTGGAAGGGAAAAGATGGAAGAGTAGAGGACTTGACATGAAAACACTAGAATCACAACTAACTGCTGAATGATCATTGACAAAAAAGACTGGAACCTACCAATAAATATATCCTACACCCAGCGACAAAGAAGGCATAGGTGATAGGAGGGCACTTTCACAATATAAATCAAATCCCATACCCACTGGGTGGATGACCCACAAGCTAGAAAATGATTATGTTGCAGAGGTTCTCCCACAAGAGTTCCAAGCCCTAAGTCAGGCCCCCAAGCCTCAGCACCTGGCACTGGGAGGAGCAACCCCAGAGCATATGGCTTTGAAGGCCAGACAGGTTTGCTTACAGGAGCCCAACTTTCACTGCTGTGAAAGTGCTGCACTCAATATGTCAGCAAATTTGGAAAACTCAGCAGTGGCCACAGGACTGGAAAAGGTCAGTTTTCATTCCAATCCCAAAGAAAGGCAATGCCAAAGAATGCTCAAACTACTGTGCAATTGCACTCATCTCACATGGTAGTAAAGTAACGCTCAAAATTCTCCAAGCCAGTCTTCAGCAATACATGAACCATGAACTTCCAGATGTTCAAGCTGGATTTAGAAAAGGCAGAGATCAAATTGCCAACATCCGCTGGATCATCGAAAAAGCAAGAGAGTTCCAGAAAAACATCTATTTCTGCTTTATTGACTATGCCAAAGTCTTTGACTGTGTGGATCACAACAAACTCTGGAAAATTCTGACAGAGATGGGAATACCAGACCACCTGACCTGCCTCCTGGGAAACCTGTATGCAGGTGAGGAAGCAACAGTTAGAACTGGACATGGAACAACAGACTGGTTTCAAATAGGAAAAGGAGTACGTCAAGGCTGTATATTGTCACCCTGCTTATTTAACTTATATGCGGAGTACATCATGAGAAACACTGGGCTGGAAGAAGCACAAGCTGGAATCAGGATTACCGGGAGAAATATCAATAACCTCAGATATGAGATGACACCACCCTTATGGCAGAAAGTGAAACACTAAACAGCATCTTGATGAAAGTGAAAGAGGAGAGTAAAAATGTTGGCTTAAAGCTCAACATTCAGAAAAGTAAGATCATGGCATCTGGTCCCATCACTTCAGGGGAAATAGATGGGGAAACAGTGGCTGACTTTATCTTTTGGGGTTCCAAAATCACTGCAGATGGTGATTGCAGGCATGAAATTAAAAGACGCTTACTCCTTGGAAGGAAAGTTATGAGCAACCTAGACAGCATATTAAAAAGCAGAGACATTACTTTGTCAGCAAAGGTCCATCTAGTTGAGGCTATGGTTTTCCCAATAGTCATGTATGGATGTGACAGTTGGACTATAAAGAAAGCTGAGCGCTGAAGAGTTGATGCTTTTGAACTGTGGTGTTGGAGAAGATTCTAGAGAGTCCCTTGGACTTCAAGGAGATCCAACCAGTCCATCCTAAAGGCATGAGTCCTGGGTGTTCATTGGAAGGACTAACGTTGAAGCTGAAACTCCAATACTTTGGCCACCTGATGCAGAGGTGAATCATTTGAAAAGACCCTGATGCTGGGAAAGATTGAGGGCAGGAAGAGAAGGGGATGACAGAGGATGAGATGGCTGGATGGCATCACCGACTCAATGAACGTGAGTTTGGTTAAACTCCAGGAGTTGGTGATGGACAAAGAGGGCTGGCGTGCTGAGTTTCATGGGGCTGCGAAGAGTCGGACATGACTGAGCGCCTGAACTGAACTGAATAGAACAGGACTAGGGGAAATAAGAGACTCAACTCTTGGAGAGTACACATTGAATCACTTTCCTGTACTCCTGAAACTAGTACAACATTGTAAATCAACTATATCCAAAATAAAATAAAAATTATATTAAAAAATAAAAAAAATTTTTTAATTACTGATAACTATTAAAATAATTGAGAACTAATTTGGATGCTGTTTCAATAAGGCCATCTAGGTTTTTAAAAAGTATCATAGTTATTAAGGTTATTATTTAACTTTTCTATTGCTAAACAGATGTTACTTTGAATGTATTAGGACCAATCAATGAACAAATCATTTGTAATTTTATGGGTTGATTTTTATCCACAAGCATACATCACCATTAACATTTAGAAAATGGTTATATGGATTAAAATTTGGTTTTGTTTTATGTGATCCCAAAAGTATGTGTTGTTTAGTAAATAAAATGTCATGAAAGAGCTCTAATTAAAAATACGAAATACCATTCTCCATCCTACTTTTCTAAAAAACAAAAATATCCATGCTCAATTCATGCTTTTAATAAAGTGATTTTAGTTTACCATTGTGTAGTTCTATAATACAGTGGTTGCATGTAATCACTTTTAGATTTGCTTTCTAATTCATCTTTGCTATATGTTTGTGTATTTTCTTTCTGATGAAGGATAGTTTCTTCAACTTTGTTATATTTCAGTTTTTCTCATTTTGAAATATAAATAATAGTTTGTTAGATTAAAAATGTGTGGTCATCCTATGAAGAATATTTGGAAGTGCAAAATCTTTAAATGGCCAAGGAAAGCAGTAAATATTAATATATCTGAGATGCTATTCTGCTGCTGCTGCTGCTGCTGCTAAGTTGCTTCAGTCGTGGCCAACTCTGTGCGACCCCACCAGGCTCCCCCATCCCTGGAATTCTCCAGGCAAGAACATTGGAGTGGGTTGCCATTTCCTTCTCCAAACCATGAAAGTGAAAAGTCAAAGTATAAATAGTAACAAAACCATCAACTCTTCTGTAACTCACAACTTCTAAAGTAACTGAGCCAATGGAAGTTTTGACAATTTAACATTTTCAATATAGCTTTGGTATTGGCATTTATTTTAATTGTTCCATCATTAAACACAATAATATATGCTACACATTAATTGAAATATTAGCTATCCTATGCCTATCACTATCTTCCATAATATTATATTCTATAGCTAAATAATTAGCTTAATCTTGTGTAATAAGTTTTTTTTTTAATAAATCTTTGGTTTCTCAAAATATATTTAATGTGTTATTATCTTTTGGTATAAAAAAATAAAAAGGAAATGGTGGATCTCTATTTCTGTTTAAACCTCCAAATAGGATTTTCATTACAGCACAAATGAAAATGCCAGCTAAAAAATGTAAAACTTAGATCTCTAGCTATTTGATCTCCCCTTATCACCCTCCTACAAAACATTTTCGTTAATATAAAGGTTAGGTAAATAAGTGTGAATTCATTGACAATTGTTGGATAGGAAAAATCCTGAGCCATTTCAACAATAATAAGGGATAAGAGTTTCCTCTTCACTGCTAATTTCTTCATAATGTCTCTCACTACACCAGAAGAACTTTATCTGCTTTTTCTAATGCAGTTTTGGGGTAATACATCACATTGAATTACTTAGTCCAACTGGTCACTTTTTAGCAACTGACAAGTAAGATTAGTAGTTGTATCTTTGTTAGAGTCTAGGTAATGGAAGTCGCATTTATGTGGCAGTTGTGGCTATTGAATTTCAGTAATATAATTGTTTATATGGAAGAAATAGAAGAGTGTTGAAAGTGAATAAGTGTTGAAAATGTTGAAAGGCTTTAAATAGCCTTTCTTCAGTCTCTTTCAAGTTTCAAATTATGGTACTTACATAATTCTGTTTTCAATTACTGTATGTATATCTTTTAAAAGAAACAAGCAATGTTTAATTAACTATACTTTAACTTCTTAGTGCTACTGTGCATGAAATTTTTTTCAATGAAGCCTCTCTTGAATCTCATGTTACCAGTTTCAAAGGGGACTTTTTAGCTCTTGCCTTAATTATGGTCCTACACTTTGGAGAAGTTACCAGTCAGTTTAATCATTGTTCTTCTGTACATAATAAGTCATTTCTATCTGGCAGCTTTAAAATATACATATATGTATAATATTTATATTAATTCATTCATTTACTGTTAGGTTTCAGAAATTATATTATTATGTGCCTAGGGAGTACGTCAAGGCTGTATATTGTCACCCTGCTTGTTTAACTTCTATGCAGAGTACATCATGAGAAATGCTGGGCTGGATGAAGCACAAGCTGGAATCAAGATTGCTGGGAGAAATATCAATAACCTCAGATATGCAGATGATACCACCCTTATGGCAGAAAGTGAAGAGGAACTAAAAAGCCTCTTGATGAAAGTGAAAGAGCAGAGTTAAAAAGTTGGGTTAAAGGTCAACATTCAGAAAACGAAGATCATGGCACCTGGTCCCATCACTTCATGGGAAATAGATGGGGAAACAGTGTCAGACTTTATTTTGGGGGGCTCCAAAATCACTGTAGATGGTGATTGCAGCCATGAAATTAAAAGACACTCCTTGGAAGGAAAGTGATGACCAACCTAGATAGCATATTGAAAAGCAGAGACATTACTTTGCCAGCAAAGGTCTGTCTAGTCAAGGCTATGATCTTTCCAGTGGTCATGTATGGATGTAAGAGCTGGACTGTGAAGAAAGCTGAGCACCGAAGAATTGATGCTTTTGAACTGTGGTGTTGGAGAAGACTCTTGAGAGTCCCTTGGACTGCAAGGAGATCCAACCAGTCCATCCTAAAGGGGATCAGTCCTGGGTGTTCTTTGGAAGGACTGATGCTAAAGCTGAAACTCCAATACTTTGGCCACCTCACGGGAAGAGTTGACTCATTGGAAAAGACTCTGATGCTGGGAGGGATTGAGGGCAGGAAGAGAAGGGGATGACAGAGGATGAGATGGCTGCACGGCATCACCGACTCAATGGACATGAGTTTGAGTGAACTCCAGGAGTTGGTGATGGACAGGGAGGCCTGGCATGCTGTAATTCATGGAGTCGCAAAGAGTCGGACACGACTGAGCAACTGAACTGAACTGAGGGAGACTTACTTCAAATTTATTGTGTTTGAATTTATAACTTTGCTTTCTTACCAAGTTTGGAGAGTATTTCACCTTTATTTCTTCAAGAATTTTTCTGTCATTTTCTTTCTCATCTTTTTTGAGAAATTGCTTACAGTGTCAGACTATTTGATTTTTTTCCATAGGTAATTAAATTATACTCTTTTTTTTAATTTTTATTTTATTTTTAAACTTTAAAATATTGTATTCATTTTGCCAAATATTGAAATGAATCTGCCACAGGTATATATGTGTTCCCCATCCTGAATCCTCCTCCTTCCTCCCTCCCCATACCATCTCTCTGGGTCGTCCCAGTGCACCAGCCCCAAGCATCCAGTATCGTGCATCAAACCTGGACTGGCGACTCGTTTCATACATGATATTATACATGTTTCAATGCCATTCTCCCAAATCTCCCCACCCTCTCCCTCTCCCACAGAGTCCATAAGACTGTTCTATACATCAGTGTCTCTTTTGCTGTCTCGTACACAGGGTTATTGTTACCATCTTTCTAAATTCCATATATATGTCTTAGTATACTGTATTGGTGTTTTTCTTTCTGGCTTACTTCACTCTGTATAATAGGCTCCAGTTTCATCCACCTCATTAGAACTGATTCATATGTATTCTTTTTAATGGCTGAGTAATACTCCATTGTGTATATGTACCACAGCTTTCTTATCCATTCATCTGCTGATGGACATCTAGGTTGCTTCCATGTCCTGGCTATTATAAACAGTGCTGCGATGAACATTGGGGTACACGTGTCTCTTTCCCTTCTGGTTTCCTCAGTGTGTATGCCAAGCAGTGGGATTGCTGGATCATAAGGCACTTCTATTTCCAGTTTTTTAAGGAATCTCCACACTGTTCTCTATAGTGGCTGTACTAGTTTGCATTCTCACCAACAGTGTCAGAGGGTTCCCTTTTCTCCACCCCCTCTCCAGCATTTATTGCTTGTAGACTTTTGGATCGCAGCCATTCTGACTGGCGTGAAATGGTACCTCATAGTGGTTTTGATTTGCATTTCTCTGATAATGAGTGATGTTGAGCATCTTTTCGTGTGTTTGTTAGCCATCTGTATGTCTTCTTTGGAGAAATGTCTGTTTAGTTCTTTGGCCCATTTTTTGATTGGGTCATTTATTTTCCTGGAGTTGAGCTGTAGGAGTTGCTTGTATATTTTTGAGATTAGTTGTTTGTCAGTTGCTTCATTTGCTATTAATTTCTCCCATTCTGAAGGCTGCCTTTTCACCTTGCTAATAGTTTCCTTTGTTGTGCAGAAGCTTTTAAGTTTAATTAGGTCCAATTTGTTTATTTTTGCTTTTATTTCCAATATTCTGGGAGGTGGGTCATAGAGGATCCTGCTGTGATGTATGTCAGAGAGTGTTTTGCCTATGTTCTCCTCTAGGAGTTTTATAGTTTCTGGTCTTACGTTTAGAGCTTTAATCCATTTTGAGTTTATTTTTGTGTATGGTGTTAGAAAGTGTTCTAGTTTCATTCTTTTACAAGTGGTTGACCAGTTTTCCCAGCACCACTTGTTAAAGAGATTGTCTTTAATCCATTGTATATTCTTGCCTCCTTTGTCAAAGATAAGGTGTCCATATGTGCGTGGATTTATCTCTGGGCTTTCTATTTTGTTCCATTGATCTATATTTCTGTCTTTGTGCCAGTACCATACTGTCTTGGTAACTGTGGCTTTGTAGTAGAGCCTGAAGTCAGGTAGGTTGATTCCTCCAGTTCCATTCTTCTTTCTCAAGATAGCTTTGGCTATTAGAAGTTTTTTGCATTTCCATACAAATTGTGAAATTATTTGTTCTAGCTCTGTGAAGAATACTGTTGGTAGCTTGATAGGGATTGCACTGATTCTATAAATTGCTTTGGGTAGTATACTCATTTTCACTATATTGATTCTTCCAATCCATGAACATGGTATATTTCTCCATCTATTAGTGTCCTCTTTGATTTCTTTCACCAGTGTTTTATAGTTTTATATATATAGGTCTTTAGTTTCTTTAGGTAGATATATTCCTAAGTATTTTATTCTTTCTGTTGCAATGGTGAATGGAATTGTTTCCTTAATTTCTCATTCTGTTAAATTATACTCTTTTAAAAATTTGTTCTCTTATTCAGATCACATATCTTGATCTGTATTCAAGTTTCATTAACTCTTTACTCTGCAGTCTCTAACCTGTTACTAAGCCGATTGATTGAATCTTTTATTTCAGATAGTGTATGTTTTGGTTCTAAGTTTTCCGTTTGGTTCTTTTTCATATTTCCTATTTCTTTGTAGATGTTTCTTATCTGTTTACTCATTATGAGCATATTTTTCTTTACTTCATTGAGCATCATTTAAAGATGATAACAATAACCCTGTGTACGAGACAGCAAAAGAGACACTGATGTATAGAACAGTCTTATGGACTCTGTGGGAGAGGGAGAGGGTGGGAAGATTTGGGAGAATGGCATTGAAACATGTAAAATATCATGTATGAAACGAGATGCCAGTCCAGGTTCGATGCACAATACTGGGTGCTTGGGGCTAGTGCACTGGGATGACCCAGAGGGATGGTATGGGGAGGGAGGAGGGAGGAGGGTTCAGGATGGGGAACACATGTATACCTGTGATGGATTCATTTTGATATTTGGCAAAACTAATACAATTATGTAAAGTTTAAAAATAAAATTTAAAAAAAAAAGCCACTTTAAAGTCTTTGTTGAATAATTTAACCACATAGGTCTAGGGTTAACTGTTCTTTTCTTCAAGAAGACTTCCCTAAACCTAAGTGGGTTGAGTTATGTTCCCCTCTTTTTTATACATTATATGAAATTAAAGTAGTGCTTGTATGTGTCCATGTAATCAATCAGATTGTAAACTATTCAAGGACAGTAGCACTGTCTTTTTCATCTATATTCCTCTCAATTCCAGCACAGTAATTGAAAAACAGTACATATTCAGTAAATGTTTGCTTAATTAAATGTAGTTCAGGAAGATTGTTTGGTTCATTATTCAGGTAGAACACACAGAAAATCAAGAACTGGGGTTTGGGCCTCAGTTTTGTAATACAGAAACTACATTTGGTTAATATACCTAAAGTTAGCAAAGTTTGGAGAACTGATTTATGCTATCCAATTTATCATTATAAATTAATGCAGAAATTAAAGTTTACTATTTGTTAAAATATAATAATATAATATACCTTTCTAATGATTAATGTATATAATCAAAGTCTTCTTTACAGAGTATATAATTTCTGGTGTTATGGGTCTGGGTCATAAATATAATCAAAATATTGTTTACTATAGTGAAATAAAGTTGGATATATATTAAAGATAATTAATTTAAGGTGAAAAGTCTTATGAATCATCCCTACCCCTCAACCTGGTGTGATCTGAACTCAAGTATATTCCCTACATGTTCTCCTTTGGACAGTTCTGGGTGAATATAGATACCCTTCCTTTTCAACTCACTCATTTTTTTCCCTCTAAAATCCTTGGAGACCATCTTTTAAACTTAAATTCATTCTTTCCTTGGATACATTACAAGTTTAAAAAATCTGCAGTGTATTTGTAAATCTTTTAGAGTTTATACACTGGTTTTATTTGAATTTCATTAAAACTCAGTTTTTATGTAGTTTCCCTTTCCCTAAGTTGATTTCAAGATAGTTAATTACTCTTATCCATTTATATTTACTATAATTAACTTAGCCCTACAGCTAACATTATTTTATAGTTTTGCAGACATTTTCCTTTAGTCCTTAAAAAGCTACATAAGTTCTTAACTAAGTGATAAACAACTTGCAGTTATATATTCAGGCTTCCATACATCCATTCTTCTATCTAAAACCCACTCCATTATTTATTGAGAGCCAGTAAATTTTCTAGGTGAACCAAGAAGTTACAGCCCTGCCCTCACAGTGCTTCTTGAAGTCTAATAAAGAAAACTGTTATTTAAAAAATAGAAGCGTAGTGACTGTTACAAGAAAAAGTTCAGGGACATTGAAAACACATATTAGATAAATGAATTAAACAAGAACTCATGGAAGTTTTCTTGAGAAAAGAACGTGAAGTCGCTTAGTCGTGTCTGACTCTTTGTGACCCCATGGACTGTAGCCTGCCAGGCTCCTCAGTCCATGGAATTTTCCAGGCAAGAGTACTGGAGTGGGTTGCCATTTCCTTCTCCAGGGGATCTTCCCAACCCAGGGATTGAACCCGGGTCTCCCACATTGCAGGCAGACACTTTACCGTCTGAGCCACCAGGGAAATAGTATTAACTTAAATAATGGGAATAGCTGGAGTTAGCTATAAGAAGGGACTGGTAGGAGGAGATAGAGACATTTTTTTTTTAAACAGAAAGGAATTCAGTTTATTTGATGCATAATATAAAGAGAATGATGGGAGATGAAATCAAAGAGAAGACCAAATAGAGATATCTCTCTGAAAGATTCCTAAAAAATGTTTTTTAGAACTTTATCATCATTAAGCAGTAATTATTAATTTTTGATGCACATGATTTTAAAAAGAGCTAGAAAGGGGTGTAATCCAACTATCCAAATAACATCTGTTGATATTAAAGAGAACTAATGAAGCTACAAGTGTCTATAAAGAAAATTTCACATGATACAAAAACAATAAAAAATGACAGCTTCCATTCTCAATTTATTCAAACTCCCTAAATTTAAACACCACTTAAAGTTTTGAGTTTCTTCCAGGGTGAGGAATTGAAATATTTATCTAATTATCTATCTATATTTACCATTATATATTATCCTATTCTCAATACTAGTGTGCATTTATATTTAGTATGTTATAATATATATATATATATATTTTTTTTTTACTCGTTTCATACATGATATTATACATGTTTCACCGCTATTCTCCCAAATCTCTGTTGCCTATATTAACACTCAGAATCATCTAATTCTTGTTAACAGGTTGTATATTACTCCATCATATGAATGTGCCAATAATTTATTGCCTCTCCATTTCAGACCTATTCTTCTATACTTTTTTTAAATTTTATTTAATTTTTAAACTTTACATAATTGTATTAGTTTTGCCAAATATCAAAATGAATCCATCACAGGTATACATGTGTTCCCCATCCTGAACCCTCCTCCCTCCTCCCTCCCCATACCATCCCTCTGGGTCGTCCCAGTGCACTAGCCCCAAGCATCCAGTGTCGTGCATCGAATGATGCTAGGCCTAGAACTCCACAAACCATGTTTTCTTTTCCATGTGCTGCCCCACCTCTTTCCCTGACTCTGCCAATGGGGGTAGTAGAAGGAGAACAGAAACCTGGAGGATGAAGTGTGTTGTTTTCTTTCTATTGCTATTTCCTTCGATTCCTATTCCTGTTTGCTTTCTGTCCCGTCTCTCTCTCCAGCATCACTTCTGTCTTTTGATAGTAACAGTTAATTTCAGTTGCAGCAGTTGAGTTCACAATTTTCAGTTTGCCAGCACACCCAAAACTGACGCATTTCTACCCACTTAGACACACAAGTACAACCTCAGGCAGGTACTTCTTAGAAATTCAGGAAGGATCACATTATAATTTTGTGGGCTCTGGGCCCTTATGCCTTTATGCCTTTGGAGATCGCTTTTAACGTTAACAACTTTTTAAAACTGTATTTTCTGATGGCATTCATAAAAATATATTACTGTTATCTATAAAAAATATTTCCATTAACCTAAAAATTCACTCTTATTTTAAAACAAATCAAAACATTTTCATGGTTCCCTGAAAGTATTTTGGGTCTAGGCACTGTGCCTACATTGCCTAATGCAAATGTGACCGTGGTTCTGTGTCTCAGATCTACAAGGTTCTTCCTCATAGCTTAGAAGCACCAGTATCAACCTAAAGGGGCTTCCTCCTCAGAGCTCTAAGTCTCAGCTCCATGGATGCCCTTCCTCCAATTTGTTTTAAGAATTCTGACCTCTGTTGGCAGAGATCTCCACTGTTGGCTTACAGATAACTACCCTTTTGCTATGTCTTCACGTTGGTTCCTCTATCTGTGTTGTCTGTGTCCTAACCCCTTTTAATAAGGACACCAGTTATATTGGTTTAGGGCCCACCCTAATGATCTCATTTTAGCTTAAGTAGCCCTTAAAATTTCCTATTGTCACATTCTGAGGTACTGGTGGTTAAGGCTTCAATATGTGAATTTTAGAGGAGGACACAATTCAACCCATAAAAAGTAGACTTGTCAACACTTATTAAACCAGAATATTGATATGTACTTTTGTTATTTTTAGGTTTAGCCATTACAAACATATTTTAATGACGTTTTTGAATACACATTTGAATAAATTCTGTAAGTGTAGCTTGTGCATTAATTTCTTAGGAGTGAAAGGGTAGGGTGCCTTCATTTTTAATTTATAGTTTTCATAAGTATTGCCTTATTGTATTCCTTAAAATTTCATATTCTTGCTCAAAATATGTGGGGTTTGCAAGCATCATCATCAAACTGTACATTTTGCTGATCTGATGTTTGAAATATGGTTGTACATTTGTTTTTATTTTCATTTCTTTAATTATGAGCCAGGATATGCATTTGTGTTATATATTTATTGTCTATTTAGACTTATTCTGAAGACTACCTGTTTATATGTATTGCTGGTTTTCCATTGAGAGTTTGCTTTCTCTAACTGATTTTTATGTCATAGATCTCTGATTTATTTAGCCATCCTCATATTTTCACATCAGTTAGTTAACTTGTCATTATCGTTGGGTCTCAAGTTGGAAATAACCTTCAACATAAATTTTCCTGTGGTCTCCCCTACAAAAAGCTTGAATCAGGAAATGCCTCCTAAACACTGGGCTTATTTATCCATATTTAGAGCTTATCAAATCTTTTTATACACAATTGAAATTGCTTTTTATTCTCTTGTCTTTCCACTGGGTTATAATCTTAAAGATCAGACATCTTGATTTGTTTATTGAAGCAGCCCAGGTAAGTAACAGTGTCTGAATTTAAAAGATATTTGATAATTTTTTTTTTTTTCTTTTTTGGCTGAAGGAAGGAAGAAAGGGGAAACAGTTAAAGTTCATATTAAGCCATAATCCTTACGGTTTTTAATTTGGAAACCATTGATTCAAAAGTATTTGGAGATACTCATTTAGCACTTTTCATATGTATAACTCCAGTTCTTGAATTTAGCTGACAAAATTAATACACTGGTGGTGAGCAAAATGCAGTACTTTCCATCATAATGTGGTTCATTTTTTGCTCAGAATTTTAAAAAGTATTCTGATTATTTTGAAGGTGAGGCCATCCATGTTCCTTAAGGATATTTCATAATAGAGATTTGTTTACCTTCTCTTGTCAACAGAGACAATTCTGCATAGCACTTAAAAGCTTGGTTTTGGTCTTATTTCTACCATTTCTAGCTTTGTGACCCTGTCCATGTTATTTAAATGGTCTGGTCCATAGTCTTGCCATCTCTAAAGTGAGGATGATATTATTATCTGTTGCATAGCATTACTGGGAGAATGAAAAGAGATGTCATCTATTAACACTTGTAAAGCATCTGCCTACAATGCGGGAGACCTGGGTTCAATCCCTGGGTCAGGAAGATCCTCTGAAGAAGGAAATGGCAACCCACTTCAGTACTCTTCCCTGGAAAATCCCATTGATGGAAGGAGGTGGTAGGCTACAGTCCATGGGCTCTCAAAGAGTCGGACACGACTGAGCGACTTCAATTTCACTTTTCACAGTGCAAGAAGACACTAGATATCATTATTATCAATACTGTTTCCTCTCTTGGGAAGTTGGAGCTTCCTCATAGTGCAGTGAATTGGAATATTTTCACTGACCTACTGCTTTTCAGGGATGGAAAGATAATGTATACTTTGATTGCTATGGATTAGTAAGGACTACAATAGGCAGTTACAGTGTGAAAAAGAAACCTGCCTATCACTTTGTGATGGAACAGAGTTTAAGCTGTTATGTGTATCACTTCTACCCTTATGCATCTGCATGTACTCTTATATACATATGTGCATAACTGGCTTAGTAACCTCAGGAAATCATGCTATGCTCCAACTAGTAACGCTGAAGAGGCTGAAGTTGAGTGGTTCTATGAAGACCTACAAGACCTTTTAGAACGAACCCAAAAAAGATATCCTTTTCATTATAGGGGACTGGAATGCAAAAGTAGGAAGTCAAGAAACACCTGGGGTACAGGCAAATTTGGCCTTGGAATATGGAATGAAGCAGGGCAAAGGCTAGTAGAGTTTTGCCAAGAGAATGCACTGGTCATAGCAAACACCCTCTTCCAACAACACAAGAGAAGACTCTACACATGGATATCACCAGATGGTCAACACCAAAATCAGATTGATTATATTCTTTGAAGCCAAAGATGGAGAAGCTCTATATAGTCAGCAAAAACAAGACTGGGAGTTGACTATAGCTCAGATCATGAACTCCTTATTGCCAAATTCAGACTTAAATTGAAGAAAGTAGGGAAAACCACTAGATCATTCAGGTATGACCTAAATCAAATCCCTTATGATTATACAGTGGAAGTGGGAAATAGATTTAAGGGCCTAGATCTGATAGATAGAGTGCCTGATGAACTATGGACAGAGGTTTGTGACATTGTACAGGATAGAGTGCCTGATGAACTATGGACAGAGGTTCGTGACATTGTACAGGAGACAGGGATCAAGACCATCCCCATGGAAAAGAAATGCAAAAAAGCAAAATGGCTGTCTGATGAGGCCTTACAAATAGCTGTGAAAAGAAGAGAAGCAAAAAGCAAAAGAGAAAGGAAAGACATACCCATTTCAATGCAGAGTTCCAAAGAATAGCAAGGACAGATAAGAAAGCCATCCTTAGCGATCAGTGCAAAGAAATAGAGGAAAATAACAGAACGGGAAAGACTAGAGATCTCTACAAGAAAATTAGAGATGCCAAGGGAACATTTCATGCAAAGATGGGCTAGACAAAGGACAGAAATGATATGGACCTAACAGAAGCAGAAGATACTAAGAAGATGTGGCAGGATACACAAAAGAACTGTAAAAAAAAAAAAAAAAAAAAAAAGATCTTCACCACCAAGATAATCACGATGGTGTGATCACTCACCTAGAGCCAGACATCCTGGAATGTGAAGTCAAGTGGCCCTTAGAAAGCATCACTACGAACAAAGCTAGTGGAAGTGATGAAATTCCAGTTGAACTATTTCAAATCCTGAAAGATGATGCTGTGAAAGTGCTGCACTCAATATGCCAGCAAATTTGGAAAAAGCAGTGGCCACAGGACTGGAAAAGATCAGTTTTCATCCCAATCCCAAAGAAAGGCAATGCCAAAGAATGCTCAAACTACTGCACAATTGCACTCATCTCACATGCTAGTAACTTAATGCTCAAAATTCTCCCAGCCAGGCTTCAGCAGTACATGAACTGTGAACTTCCAGATGTTCAAGCTGGTTTTAGAAAAGGCAGAAGAACCAGAGATCAAATTGCCAACATCTGCTGGATCATGGAAAAAGCAAGAGAGTTCCAGAAAAACATCTATTTCTGCTTTATTGACTATGCCAAAGCCTTTGACTGTGTGGATCACAATAAACTGTGGAAAATTCTGAAAGAGATGGGAATACCAGACCACCTGACCTGCCTCTTGAGAAACCTACATGCAGGTCAGGAAGCAACAGTTAGAACTGGACATGGAACAACAGACTGTTTCCAAACAGGAAAAGGAGTATGTCAAGGCTGTATATTGTCACCCTGCTTATTCAACTTATATGCAGAGTACCTCATGAGAAATGCTGGACTAGAAGAAGCACAAGCTGGAATCAAGATTGCAGGGAGAAATATCAATAACCTCAGATATGCAGATGACACCACCCTTATGGCAGAAAGTGGAGAGGAACTAAAAAACCTCTTGATGAAAGTGAAAGTGGAGAGTGAACAAGTTGGCTTAAAGCTCAACATTCAGAAAACGAAGATCATGGCATCCGGTCCCATCACTTCATGTATTCAATGTGTTTCATGGGAAATACATTGGGAAACAGTGGAAACAGTGTCAGACTTTATTTTTTTGGGCTTCAAAATCACTGTAGATGGTGATTGCAGCCATGAAATTAAAAGACGCTTACTCCTTGGAAGGAAAGTTATGACCAAACTGGATAGCATATTCAAAAGCAGAGACATTACTTTGCCAACATAGATCCGTCTAGTCAAGGCTATGGTTTTTCCAGTGGTCATGTATGGATGTGAGAGTTGGACTGTGAAGAAAGCTGAGCGCCGAAGAATTGATGCTTTTGAACTGTGGTGTTGGAGAAGACTCTTGAGAGTCCCTTGGACTGCAAGGAGATCCAACCAGTCCACCCTAAAAAGGATCAGTCCTGGATGTTCTTTGGAAGGACTGATGCTAAAGCTGAAACTCCAGTACTTTGGCCACCTCATGCGAAGAGTTGACTCATTGGAAAAGACTCTGATGCTGAGAGGGATTAGGGGCAGGAGGAGAAGGGGACGACAGAGGATGAGATGGCTGGATGGCATCACCGACTCGATGGATATGAGTTTGAGTGAACTCCAGGAGTTGGTGATGGACTGGGAGGCCTGGCGTGCTGCAATGCATGGGGTCACAAAGAGTTGGACACGACTGAGTGACTGAACTAAACTGAGACAGTTGTTTTCCCCCACTAAATATTCCTAAAATTTTGTTTTATATGTTTTTTCTTTCCCCTTCTAGGATGGTCCTAATATTCATTTTAACTTTGTTTAAGCTTATAAAAAGATTTGTGAAATGTGATACTCATGGAACTGTGCCTTCAGCCACCGTAGGATTGATTCTGCCTAAGTAGAAAAATGAAAGCAGAATTCTTAATTTGTTCTAGTGATGCTTGATTATTCTGGAGTCTATCTGAAATGAAATGCAATTTTTTGTGGTCAGTTTTGTGGTTGAAAGAAAAGGCAGCTGCCTCAATGCTGAGATTTCAGAAGGTCCCAGAAGTACCATTTCTCAGTATCTCTTCATAATCTGAATTAGAGGTCTATTTTGGGTGGGTAAATCTTTGCATTTTTCACACGTGACTCCAAGAAATTCAAGCACTGTGGAAAGAATAAGCTATTCTTATTTATTATCTTTTTGAAGTAGTTGCTTTCCTATTATTTTCTAATATAAAGGCTAATCTGAATATACCAGTCAAACCAACAGGTGAAGACCTATGACTTTCAGAAGCCCATATTTGGTACTCTAGGAGAGGGACTTAATGAAATGAAGTTGTTAAATATACATAGACAGATATCTGTATCCATATTTGTATTTGTCTATCTATATGTGTGTATATATATATATATATATGTATGTATCTAAATGCCAATGCCAGATATGAAAATAAGTTAATTCAACCCAATGTTTTAATTTTGAACCCACTGACTATTCTGTTACTGCCTTGAGAGGAAAACATGTTTTATAGAAATTTGTACTTTTTCAAGTCTAAAATGCATTTTATTCCACTTATATCTGTTAATATGATTGTTTTGTAGTTGAAAGCGAAAAGTGAAAGTGAAGTCGCTCAGTTGTGTCCGACTCTATGTGACCCAATGGACTGCAGCCTTCCAGGCTCCTCCCTTGATGGGATTTTCCAGGCAAGAGTACTGGAGTGGGTTGCCATTTCCTTTTCCAGAGGATCTTCCTGACCCAGGGATCAACCCAGGTCTACCGCATTGTAGGCAGACGGTTTACCATCTGAGCCACCAGGGAAGTCCTTCTTTTGAGTTCAGTTCAGTTCAGTTCAGTCGCTCAGTTGTGTCCAACTTTTTGTGACCCCATGGACTGCAGCACGCCAGGCCTCCCTGTCCATCAACAACTCCCAGGGTTTACCCAAACTCATGTCCATTGAGTCAGTGATGCCATCCAATCATCTCATTCTGTCATCCCCTTCTCCTCCCACCTTCAATCTTTCCCAGCACAGGGTCTTTTCAAATGACTCAGTTCTTTGCGTCATGTGGCCAAAGTATTGGAGTTTCAGATTCAACATCAGTCCTTCCAATGAACACCCAGGACTGATCTCCCTTATGATGGACAGGTTGGATCTCCTTGCAGTCCAAGAGACTCTCAAAAGTCTTTGCAAACACCACAGTTCAAAAGCATCAATTCTTCAGTGCTCAGCTTTCTTTATAGTCCAACTCTCACATCCATACATGACTACTGGAAAAACCATAGCCTTGACTAGATGGACCTTTGTTGGCAAAGTAATGTCTCTACTTTTGAATATGCTGTCTAGGTTGCTCATAACTTTTCTTCCAAGGAGTAAACGTCTTTTAATTTCATGATTGCGGTCACCATCTGCAGTAATTTTGGATCCCCCCAATAAATCAGCTACTGTTTCCACTGTCTCTCCATCTATTTGCCATGAAGTGATGGGACCAGATGCCATGATCTTAGTTTTCTGAATATTGAGCTTTAAGCCAACTTTTTCACTCTCTTCTTTCATTTTCATCAAGAGGCTCTTTAGTTCTTCTTCACTTTCTGCCATAAGGGTGGTGTCATCTGCATATCTGAGGTTATTGATATTTCTCCCAGCAATTCTGATTTCAGCTTGTGCTTCCAGCCCAGCGTTTCTCATGATGTACTCTGCATAGATGTTAAATAAGCAGGGTGACAGTATACAACCTTGACATACCCCTTTCCCTATTTGGAACCAGTCTGTTTCTCCATGTCCAGTTCTAACTGTTGCTTTTTGACCTGCATACAGATTTCTCAAGAGGCAGGTCAGGTGGTCTGGTATTCCCATCTGTTTTCGAATTTTCCAGAGTTTGTTGTGATCCACACAGTCAAAGGCTTTGGCATAGTCAATAAAGCAGGAATAGATGTTTTTCTGGAATTCTCTTGCTTTTTGATGACCCAGCGGATGTTGGATATTTGATCTCTGTTTCTTCTGCCTTTTCTAAAACCAACTTGAACTTCTGGAATTTCATGGTTCACCTTTTGTTGAAGACTGGCTTGTAGAATTTTGAGCATCATTTTGCTAGCATGTGAAATGATTGCAATTATAAGGTAGTTTGAGCATTCTTTGGCATTGCCTTTCTTTGGGATTGGGATGAAAACTAAGATTTTCCAGTCCTGTAGCCACTGCTGAGTTTTCCAAATTTGCTGGCAATTGTGTGCAGCACTTTCTCAGCATCGTCTTTTAGGATTTGAAATAGCTCAACTGGAATTCCATCACCTCCACTAGCTTTGTTCATAGTGATGCTTCCTAAAGCCACTGGACTTCACATTCTAGGATGTCTGTCTCTAGGTAAGTGATCACACCATTGTGATTATCTGGGCCATGAAGACCATTTTTGTACAGTTCTTCTGTGTATTGTTGCCACCTCTTCTTAATATTTTCTGCTTCTGTTAGGTCCATATCATTTCTGTCCTTTATTGTGCCCATCTTTGCATGAACTGTTTCCTTGGTATCTCTAATTTTCTTGAAGTAATGTCTGGTCTTTGCCATTCTATTGTTTTCCTCTATTGTTTGCACTGATCACTGAGGAAGACTTTCTTATCTGTCCTTGCTATTCTTTGGAACTCTGCATTGAAATGGGTATGTCTTTCCTTTTCTCCTTTGCTTTTTGCTTCTCTTCTTTTCTCAGCTATTTGTAAGGCCTCTCTCAGACAGCCATTTTGCTTTTTTGCATTTCTTTTTCTTGAGGATGGTCTTGATCCCTGTCTCCTGTACAATGTCACAAACCTCCATCCATAGTTCTTCAGGCACTCTATCTATCAGATATAGTCCCTTAAATCTATTTCCCACTTCCACTGTATAATCATAAGGAATTTGATTTAGGTTATACCTGAATGGTGCAGTGGTTTTCCCTGCTGCTAAGTCCCTTCAGTTGTGTCCGACTCTGTGTGACCCCATGGATGGCAGCCCAACGGGCTCCCCTGTCCCTGGGATTCTCCAGGCAAGAACACTGGAGTGGGTTGCCATTTCCTTCTCCAGTGCATGAAAGTGAAAAGTGAAAGTGAAGTCGCTCAGTCATGTCCAACTCTTCGTGATCCTATGGACTGTAGCCTACCAGGCTCCTCCACCCATGGGATTTTCCGGGCAAGAGTAGTGGAGTGGGGTGCCATCACCTGCTCCGGTGGTTTTCCCTACTTTCTTCAATTTAAGTCTGAATTTGGCAATAAGGAGTTTATGATCTGAGCCACAGTCAGCTCCTGGTCTTGTTTTCATTGAATGTATAGAACTTCTCCATCTTTGGCTGCAAAGAATATAATCAGTCTGATTTTGGTGTTGACCATCTGGTGATGTCCATGTGTAGAGTCTTCTCTTGTGTTTTTGGGAGAGGGTGTTTGCTATGACCAGTGTATTCTCTTGGCAAAATTCTATGAACCTTTGTTCTGCTTCATTCTGTACTCCAAGGCCATATTTGCCTGTTACTCCAGATGTTTCTTGACTTCCTACTTTTGCATTCCATTCCCCTTTAATGAAAAGGATATCTTTTTTGGGTGTTAGTTCTAAAAGGTCTTGTAGATCTTCATAGAACCCTTCAGCTTCAGCTTTTTCAGCATTATTGGTTGGGTCATAGACTTGGATTACCATGATATTGAATGGTTTGCCTTGGAAATGAACAGAGATCATTCTGTCATTTTTGAGATTGCATCCAAGCACTGCATTTCAGACTTTTGTTGACAATGATGGCTATTCCATTTCTTCCAAGGGATTCTTGTCCATAGTAGTATTTATAATGGTCATCTGAGTTAAATTCACCCATTCCAGTCCATCTTAGTTTGCTGATTCCTAAAATGTCAACGTTCATTCTTGCCATCTCTTGTTTGACCAATTCCAATTTGCCTTGATTCATGTTATAATTATAAAAGTTTTTAACTTTTTTATTAAACTTTATAAGTTTTCCAAAAGTCTTAGCTTCATATTTGCTTATTAAGTAAGAAAAAAATAAGAAAACACCCATTAGATTTCTACCCACACAAGGAATTGACCTGTAGCTGCCTGATTCCCTAGATTAATCATGAAGTAATCTGTACTCTAGAGAAATTTGAATGGAACAATATATAATTATTTAAAGTCAATACAAATGACTGGATTTCAACCACAGCATCAATATAATCAGAAGGAGAGTTGATACAATGCAAAGTAGATGTTACTTCAATGATTTAGCTTAGCAAAATAAACCCTAAGAGAAAATCCAAATCATTTCAAACTTCAATTTAAAGAGAGAAAAGTCAAAACATTTTACCAAAGTTCATACAGAAATGAGTCAGAAAATTTCCACTCAGTTCAGTAAACATTTATTCTGTCTCTACTGTCTATCTACCTGATACCACAACATATGAAGATATATACAGTAAATCAAAGGTTATGAAGAAAGTCTTTCATATAAACAAGCATGTCCAGAAGGATGTAAGACAAAATTATCTTAGGTTTACTCTGCAAGGTAAGATTATGGACGATGGTTCTTCTCATTTTGCTTGTCTATTCTCAAGTTTGTACTATGATATATATTTCTGTGTGTTATGTGTGTGTGTTCCTTATGTGACTTGTATGACTTTGCTATCCACATTTGATCCTCATCCTCATTTGCAACCGTGATTTATGCTTCTTCTGTTTACAATTCTTCTGTACTACTAAGTAAGAGCATGTGTGTGGGGAGAGGGCATTTTATACAGTAGGTTTTTACCCCACTTCCTATCCCTGTCCAATGCCCAACCACTGCCCATCTAAATACTACGTTTCTAGCAGTCCCACATCCTCTGTAACCTTCTCTGACCCTGAATTCTTAAACACTTGTCTTTTTCAATGATGGGCATTTTGTGATAAGGTGTGTCATACTGTTATTTGACTTAATGCCTCACCCTATATGGTACTTTACATTTCAAAGCAATTACACACAAATTATCTTAATTCCTTCTGTGAGGTAGTCTGGGTAGATATGGTCTCTAATGTTAGTGTGCAGGAAAAAAAAGGATTATGTGACTTGCTTAAGTTTCTAAGTGCAGACTAAGACATAGTGCTTTTGACTTTTTTTTTTTTTTAAGTTTTATTTTATACTGGAGTATAGTTGATTTACAATGTTGTTTTAGTTTCAGGTGTACAGCAAAGTGATTCAGATACACACACACACACACACACACACACACACATATCCTTTTTTTTTTCAGATTCTTTTCCCATTTAGAGTATTGCAGAATACTGAATAGAGCTCCCTGACTATACAGTAGGTCCTTGTCAATTATTTATATTTTATATATATTTGTATTTATTTAAGAGATAAGCACACACAAAAAAAGAGAGATAAGCAGGACATTTGGAAAACAATCAGCATCTAGAAAGAGAAGACAACACTTTAATTTACCTGAAAGAGGAAGTTTACTAGAAGAATGATTGATTGAGCAGGGTAGAAAGACAAAAACTCTCATTGGACTAGGAGAAAAGATCACAAAGGAAGAGAATGATGTCATGAAATGTGATTTGGGGTTCTTTCTGTTTTGTTTTGTTTTGTTTTTTAATATTTCTGACCTGAATGGGGAAGAGAAGAATTTCACAGAAACAAGGTGAGATTCAAGGTTTGCAAGATACTGATGAGTTGACATTTCTGATCATTGGTTATTTCCAAAGTGTATAACATCCTAGCTAGCTAATCTAAGAATGGTAAAATTTCATGGTGCTCTTTGATGTTTCTGGCTGAGATAGTTGGAATGAGGGGTAGGGTGAACCCCTCACAAACTGAGGATGGGCAATAAGTATCCAGGGGAAAGTGAAAGTTTTTCTTATAGCAAAAGACTACAATGAAGAAAACAATGATGACAATGAACTAGGATACTAATGGGTAAAATAAACATATTGTACAATTGCTTCAATCTTTGTATATCATCCTCAAAAATACTCAAAATATTAGGTATTTTGCCCATTTTAAACTTTTTATTTATTTATTTTGGTCATGCCATGAGGCATGTGGGATCTTAGTTCCCTGACTAGAGATTGAGCTATTTGAGATTGGGTTTTCTTTTATTGTTAAATTTTAAGAATTCTTTACAGATTCTTGATACAAGTTGCTTTTGCAATATTTGATTTGTGATATTTTCTTTCATTTTGTGGGTTGTCTTTTGCATATTTGCTGGCATCATTTGAAACACTATAGTTATTCATTTTAATGAGGTTGAATTTTTCTCACTTTTTATTTCATTGCTTGTGTTTTTGGTGTCATATCTAAGAAACCAATTGGTTATGAGTTTTCTGATGTGTAAACTTGGTTGTGCTATAGTTCCCTGTTATTCAGTTAACACTAGTCTAGATGTTACTGTGAAGTCATTTTGCTGATGCAATTAAAGTTCAGATGGTGATTGCAGCCATGAAATGAAAAGACGCTTATTCCTTGGAAGGAAAGTAATGACCAACCTAGATAACATATTCAAAAGCAGAGACATTACTTTGCCAACAAAGGTCCATCTAGTCAAGGCTATGGTTTTTCCAGTGGTCATGTATGGATGTGAGAGTTGGACTGTGAAGAAAGCTGAGCGCCGAAGAATTGATGCTTTTGAACTGTGGTGTTGGAGAAGACTCTTGAGAGTCCCTTAGACTGCAAGGAGATCCAACCAGTCCATTCTAAAGGAGATCAGTCCTGGGTATTCATTGGAAGAAATAATGCTAAAGCTGAAACTCCAATACTTTGGCTACCTCATGTGAAGAGTTGACTCATTGGAAAAGACTCTGATGCTGGGAGGGATTGGGGGCAGGAGGAGAAGGGGACGACGACAAAGGATGAGATGGCTGGATGGCATCACTGACTCAATGGACCTGAGTTTGAGTGAACTCCGGGAGTTGGTGACGGACAGGGAGGTCTGGCATGCTGCAATTCATGGGGTCGCAAAGAGTCGGACATGACTGAGCAACTGAACTGAACTGAACTGAAGCTTTAAGTAAGGGAAACTATTCACTTGGAAGACCTGTAAAGCAGGGCTGAAGCTTCCATAGAGAGAAATAATTATGGATGACAGTTTGGACCTGTGCTGGTAGAGTTTCATTTTGTTCTTACTCTTCCTTTCCTGCAGAGAAGGCAATGGCAACCCACTCCAATACTCTTGCCTGGAAAATCCCACGGACGAAGGAGCCTGGTAGATTGCAGTCCTTGCGGTCGTTACGAGTCAGACATGACTGAGCGACTTCACTTTCACTTTTCACTTTCATGCATTGCAGAAGGAAATGGCAACTCATTCCAGTGTTCTTGCCTGGAGAATCCCAGGGACAGGGGAGCATGGCGGGCTGCCGTCTATGGGGTCACACAGAGTCGGACATGACTGAAGCGACAGCAGCAGCCGCAGCTTCCCTTCCTGATTGCCTCCCCTATGAATTCAGATACATGTTACCAGCCCCAATCATTGTGTAAGGCAATTCTTTTTTTAAAAAATAAAAAAGACATCAACATCTGTATCTATATCTTGGTATATATAGATATAGATATAGATGTGAAAATGTATGTGTGTAGTAGATAGGCATTTCTATTGCTTCTGTTTCTCATTGAACCTTGAATAATATGAATATGGTATTAAATCTTATCATCATAGGATAGTGCTTCCGTATCAATAAATTTTCCTTTTTCCAGTTTTATATCCTGCAGCACTCCGTATCCCCTGCCCCCCAGCCTTCTCAGAGTCTATTTCTATGTATACTTTATCCATTTTTGCTGGGATATGCTGGTTAGGTCCTAGAGGTCTTTTATCATGCACTACTTTCTTCTTCCCCCTTGTCCTTTCTCCCTCTCCTTTTTCCTTGCCTTCTCCTCCCTTGTCTTGCAAGATAAATACCTTTGTATGATTCTTAAGCAAGAAGGAACACATTGCTTTAACAGCAGGGAGAGACCACTTTTGCAGGGAAGCCTGGGAATTCAAGATTTTTGAGTACATTAACCAGGATAGTTTCCTCCTAACTCTCAGATCAGAACTTAGATTATGGTGACCAGATTTTCATCTCTGGAGCTCTGCTAATCTTCCACTCTAGTTATGGGTTTAATATTCACCCTTTCTGCCTTTCAACTTTAGTTGATTTTCTCTTTACATTCTGCCAAAAATGTCTTCTAAATTGTGTGTGTGTGTGTGTTGGTGTGTGTGTGTGTTTAAGTTGGTAATCAGTCAACCTCAAACTTTCATTAGCTTGTTCAGTTAATTGACAATTTCCAGAAAGAGCCATCCAAAGCCACAGTCCGGAACCTCTCAGTTACATGAGCTAGTGTACCAACCAGTGCACTTCCTTCTACCAGTATTTCATCCCAGTTATCATCTGTAATAATTTTAACAGTTGCACCACTATAGTATGCCACATTAGCTATCAACGTCTATCAGTGTCAGGGTTCTCATCCCCAGCCTGCTAGTAAATGATTCAGATCCAAAATCCCATTTTAGATTTTGTTTGTAAGGACCACAACAAACCCAAATTATCTTAGACTGGATACTTAAAACAGACTCTGAGGCAGAGATTTGTGTTGGGAGAACTTTCTGGAACAACACCAGTAAAGGAGTAAGAAGTAAGATGCAGCAGTGAGAGAAGCTGAGCTGCATTAGACAAAGGCTCCAAATGTGTTATAGGGAGCACTATAGCTGGGGCAACATTTTAGAATTGTTCTGAATTTTATCCCATATTTTAATGGGGCCTGGTCTTGTTAGGCCATTATCAACCATGTTTTGGATAGGGGCTGTCTCTAAAGAGGATTTTCAATTTTGGACAAAGCTATTGCTTTCATTAGAAAGTGATTTCTGGGGAAGGACTTGGCTATGAACAACCAGCAGTTAATACTCCTAGAGGCTAAAGGAACGAGTGCCTTTCCTGAATGAAGGGGGAGAAGATTTGGGCAGCATACCACAGTATCTGCTCCAACATACCATCATCTACTCAACCTTCAGGCTCAAAACCTGGATTCTTTCCTCTCACATCCCACATCCAGTCCATCAGAGAGTTGGTTTGATGACCTGAATTATTTTACCTATCACCATTTCCAGTGCAAAAATCCACATTATGTATTGTTTTCCTTTATCTGGACAATAGTCCTCCAGTGGTTTTCCCTGGGTAGCCTCTTACCATTCTATACTCCATTTTCTTCAAAGCAGAGTGATCTTCTGAAAACATAAAACATATCGTATTTTAAAACCTTCCAGTTGTTTCCTGTTGCAAGTAACATAAAACTGATGCTCTTCATCATGGCCTACTCTAGTAATAACAGTTGCCATGCTTTGAGTCCAGAACCTGATGATGCATTACATTCATTACTTCATACAATCCTCACAATAGCCCTCACAAATGCTTATTGTCACTACTTTACAGATAAAGAGATTATGTCTTAATGAGGTTGAGTAACTAGCCCAAGGTCATACAGCTGGGGGGTAGTGGGGTCTGGATTTGAACCCAGTACTTTTCAATCCCAAAGCCCTATGGTACCTGTTCTTAAAATGTCTATTGATGTAAAAACTTGCCCTCAGTTTAAACAAACATTGTTTTGGCTTCTTAGATAGCTCCTTCACCTATGAAATCATCATCATTATTAGTAATTCATATTTATTTCTAGGAACATACTGTGTTCAATAGATATGATGTAATTATGTGTTTTATCCTCATAGACTATCAGGAAAATTATTGGGTGGGGTACTAATTTAAGATGGGAAAAATAAGATGTAAGGTGGTCAAGTGACCAGTTAAAGTAACAAAGTTAGCTAATTCTGGGATCAAGAATTGAAGTATGATGTATGGATGTGAGAGTTGGACTGTGAAGAAGGCTGAGCGCTGAAGAATTGATGCTTTTGAACTGTGGTGTTGGAGAAGATTCTTGAGAGTTCCTTGGACTGCAAGGAGATCCAACCAGTCCATTCTAAAGGAGATCAGCCCTGGGTGTTCTTTGGAAGGACTGATGCTAAAGCTGAAACTCCAGTACTTTGGCCACCTCATGCGAAGAGTTGACTCATTGGAAAAGACTCTGATGCTGGGAGGGATTGGGGGCAGGAAGAAAAGGGGACGACAGAGGATGAGATGGCTGGATGGCATCACCGACTCGATGGACGTGAGTTTGAGTGAACTCCGGGAGTTGGTGATGGACAGGAAGGCCTGGCGTGCTGTGATTCATGGGGTCACAAAGAGTTGGACATGACTGAGTGACTGAACTGAACTGAACTGAACTAACTTCTGACCACTAGCATTTCCTACCTTGGCCTCCCACCCTCAATGTGGGAGTTTCCTGATCGGATTGCTGCTGCCATATCTTTTGCCACTCCCCAGCAATATTCTGAAAAAATGCTTCCAGACAACAGTGGAGGGAACTGGGACCATAGGAGAAGCAGTCTGAAGGATATCATTGTCCAATTTGGAGCATGGCCAGCAGCTGGAGGGCTTGAGAGCTGTAACCCAAGTGCAGCTTGAAATAGCTGCCATCTTTGTGCAGTTGAGAACATTAAAACCAGATGCTTCATTGCAAAAGCTTGGTCTAGAAGAGGGAATTCATCCACAGATTTAACTGAAGCTTAAACCTGGGTCATTGTATTTACTGCAAGAATTGAAAGATGGAGAAATTGACATCTTTCTGTGTTCTTTGTCTATTCAGAGAAAATGTCCCAACACTGCATGTAAATAATTATAAATAAAACAAAAAGTCAGAAGAATTGCTAGTTAATATTTAATGACTAGTTCTCTGGCAGCAGTGCACATTCCAAAGATTTCCCAACTGGTTGTGTTTATATTGCTATAAACTCCAGCAGGCCTAGCTTTCTCTGAACTCAGAGCACACTTCAAGAGCTAATATTTCCCCTACCTGAGAGCTTTGAAAATGGTCTAAAAAATCATAGCCATATATTGTATATTGGTGCTTTGATGTTGTCAATTGAGAGACGTTAGCAGCAAAACCATCTTGTTTATTACTGCAAAGATTATGGGAATATCCTTTTTTCGCCAGCTTTGTCAGAGAAGGGATCATACATCCAAAGAGGCCAAATCATTTCAAAACTTGGCATGCAAGCTATTTGTTTCTGGAAAATTAGGAAAATAACCTGAGCTTAAGGGAAATGAAAGCACTCCACAGGCAAATTTGTAACTTGTAATATTCTGAGTGAATATTTCTTTTAAAAATACAGATACTAGGTTTATTAAATAAATAAAGCTAACATTTTTGTAGGTGTTCATGTAAAGAATACTTCACAGTTGCTATTGCATTTGACCCTGTTAAGTTTTTGAAGATTCATAAAATTCTAGAGTCATAAGAAGTACCACTCTGAGCATGTCAGAGATATGAAGTTGATACTTGTATAGAGCAATAAAACTACTGAATCTTCCCCAAGGAATTTCATAATATTGTATTCTTATAACAGCTGAGTTAGCTGAAGGATTCTTATTTCAGCTTTATTAAATAGTACTGCGTCAGGGCTGTATGTGTGTATGCTTAGTTGCTCAGTCATGGCCAGCTCTTTGTGGCCCCATGGACTGTAGCCCGCCAGGCTCCTCTGTCTCTGGGGATTCTCCAGGCAAGAATACTGGAGTGGGTTACCATGCCCTCTTTCAGGGGATCCTCCCAACCCAGGTATCGAACTCAGGTCTCCTGCATTGCAGGCGAATTCTTTACTGTTTAAGGCACCAGGGAAGCCCAGGTCAGGGTTATCTATTTCTCAATGAATATACTGTATGTACACAAAACCGTACAGTGTGTAGATCAAACCTTTAATTAGTAGTTAGCATAAGAAAATCTATAATGAAATGATGTGGTTTATGGGAAAAAAACTGTAGGTCACAAATCTAGAGATGAGAGTGCTCATGAGAATAACAATAATACCAGCCTATGTTTACTTAGTTTTTAGTTTGTGCCAAGAACCGTTTTAGGTTTTTTCTATTTTGCCCATTTAATCCTTGTAACCACCCTCTAGAGGAGAGACTGTTGTTATTTCTGTTATATAGAAGAGGAAACTGAGGGATTGAGGAGCTAAGTAGCTCAAGGGTGTTGAACTTCTAAGTGGAGTTGCTGGGATTTAAAACCTAGAAAACTAACTCTGGAGTTCATGCTATTAGCTGCTTTTCTAAATTGCCTTTTGATTAGCAGCTCTACTCTTACTAAGTAAACATGATCTTTATTTTTTTTCCCAATCTATTGAAATAATCTGATACCTACCATTGCTACTCCCACAAAGTTGTTTTTGAGATTAACTAAAATGATATATTTAAAAGCACTTTAAAAGATAATATGCTCTTCAAATGTGAGGTGATATTATTATATTATATACAATGGCTAGTTACTCAGAGCAATGGTCCATGAAATGGTCAGCCATGGGTGTATTTGGTATACTAATAAACCAAACCACTGCAATAGGCTTCTAAATATATACACATTAGTTCTTCCCAGAATTCAAGTCAAGGCTCAAACTGCCTCTGCACACAGTTATTTGGAGATACATAGGCATATTTCTGGAAACAGGGAGGAACTGCTGTAATTGTTTGCACATGCAGACATTGTCTCAAATATGATTTTGCTATTTCAGAGATTCCCTTGTCATAACTACCAAAATGACACAAGCAGTACTTTTTTGTAATCTCCATATTTGACGCATGAAAGAAGACTTAATTCCTGTTTGAATAAACAACATAATAAGGTTATTGAGATTAGAGACCATTACTATATAAAATTATGTCTAAGTGGCAGATATAATTAACATTGGATTGTAATTACACTAATTACAAGTCACATTAAGACACTCCAGTAATGACAAAGTGAGAACCCTATAATTGAATGTAATAAGTAGGGAAACATGCTGCTCACACTAATTACCTAAATGAGCTAATATGTCTTCAGAGTGACAGTCATGTTCACTGTTATTACGCAGACAAGGCAGTTGAGTGAGGTATTTTTAAAATATACATATATATTTCTAATTTTCTTTCTTTATTCTCTCCAGGACCTATTTCAAGTCATCAGCAACTTCAGAATTTTTCTCCTGGGCCAAAGAAGGCAAAAATTGCAATGAGGGCTTTCTTTAGCCTTGTTAAAGAGCATGAACAGCCACAATCCACCAATCCAGGTAAGATTCCAGTCTTAGAGTATATGAGATGCACTGAGCACCAGCCGGTTTCTTGGACTGGGTACTGTTCTCCAGTTTCTCCTCTGTCCTGGCATTCCCAGCTTACTGAATCAAAAACCTGCATCTCACTGTATAGTTTGTAGCCTTGAGAATCATCAGTTGTGTGTTCTGAAGTACCAAATATGGCTTCCAGAAGCCTGGCTCCAGAAAGGCCCCAGAGAGTGATAAAGCATGAATTATTCAAGGCAATTAGTACCAGCATCACACCGGAACTCACATTTTAGCCCAAACTGTTAAGTAAGGATATAAACTAATAGTAGAATATGAATTCGTGGCACCGTGAAAATTGTCTATATTTTGTTGTTCCTTTCCCCTGCTCATGTTATCTTTTCTTTATGTACCTCTGTCTGGGGCACTGCTTGGGTACGAAAGGAAATTGGAAATTTAAAAAAACAAACAAACAAACAGACTGCAGCTATTTAAAACCTTTTTTTGAAAGGAGAGATTTCTTCTTTTCCTTTTTTTAAGGCAAAGAGGTCCCAATATGTGAAAAATAGAATTGATGCACTTAAATTGATAAACAAAATGCTGAGCACAGCTTTTCTTTGTCTTGTGTCAGTGAAGAAAGGACAGTGTGTGAAGCATGCCTTTGTTAGCAGGACTGTGGAACTGTTTCTGTACCTTCCTCTTTATTTTTGTTTGAATACAAATAAGATTTCCTTTTCTCCATCCAGACAATACAGTTTTGCCTTTAAGAAACCAGGCTTATGGGTTTCTAATAAAAAGCAGTAAACCAAATACACAAGGTTTATAAATAAGTGGATACCATATGTATTAGGCCAAAGGTGGCAATTTGATCCTCCCACTCTGTTAATATTTGGCATGTAACTCAAAAATAATGACCCTGTTCTGTTGATATACTCTAGTTCCAGGGTTCCACAATTCTCACAATCAATCATATTTTAGTTCAAAATGGACTTAATGTTGAATTTGAATTATGGGTTATACTCAATTAATTCAGTACTTGTACAAACTCATATAATCAAGCATTAGGAGTTTACATAAGAGGATGTTGATTGAAATAAATAGTGTTGGAGGCCAGCCTTCTGTTAATGGCCATGCAAATCAGGGGCTAATGGAGCTTAGCAAGTTTAATCTAAGACAAGGAGTAGGGTGACTTAGATTTTATCCTTAGAACTATCCTTTTCTCACTGATGATTTTTTAAGTTGTTCATTATCTCTGTTTTGGTGAGAGAGCAATTTCAGTGGTTCTTTGCAACTTACTTAGAGTCCTTGAGTTTTTAAGCAGTTCAGAAACATTTCATTTTATGTCGCTGAGAAAACAGTTAATCCCCTAGAGTTCCAGAAAGAGTTTAGCTCTGCTGACACCTTGATGTTAGCCCAGTAAGACTTCTATCTACAGAACTCTTTGTGACTCTATCGACTGTAGCCTGCCAGGCTCCTCTGTCTGTGGGATTATCCAGGCAAGAATACTGGAGTGGATCGCCATTTTCTTCTCCCAGGGATCTTCCTGACCCAGGGATCAAACCTGTGTCTCTTACATCTCCTGTATTGGCAGGCAGGTTTTTACCACTAGCACTATCTGGGAAGTGGTATGTCACTACCACCAGGTAAATGAGTTGGCCAAGTGGACAGAGCACTCAGAAATCCAAGGTCTGGGTTGGCAAACATTTTTTGGTAAAGAACCAGATAGTAAATACTTATGGATTTCCAGGTCACGTATGGAAATATAGATAGATAGGTAGCTAGGTAGATAAATAGAGATAGAGATCAAACCAGTCCATCCTAAAGGAAATCAACCCTGAATCTTCATTGGAAGGACTGATGCTGAAGCTGAAGCTCCAATACTTTGGAAACGTGATTGGAAGAGCTGGCTCATTAGAAAAGACCCTGATACTGGGAAAGATTGAAGGCAGGAGGAGAAGGGGATTACAGAGGACAAGATGGTTGGATGGTACCACCAACTCAATGGACATGAGTTTGAGCAAACTCAGGAAGATAATGAAGGACAGGAAAGCCTGGTGTGCTGCAGTCTATGGGGTCGCAAAGAGTCAGACACAACTGAGTGAGTGAACAACATAGATATAGACATGGACATATATATCTAATATATGTTCCATCTCTTGAAAAATGTGAGGAAAAAAAATCACCATTCTTAGCTTGCTGGGCTCTACACCAAGAGGCTACAGGCAGAATTTAGGCCTCAGGGCCAAGCCCTTCCCCAAGCAAACATAATTGATTATGTATCACAGTGAAGAATCATTCTTTAATGGAAGCTAAATATAAAACTGCTGAAGTCAACTATTTCTAAAGTACTGAAAAATGTAGATCATAATTATTTAAAGTTATAGGTGTGTTTATTCATACTTGAATAAGTTGTTTCACTGGGAATATCAGAGATTGAGAGAGGAAAGGTGTCTTTTGCACAGATCATGGGAGCAGCCTAGTATGAGTCAGAGTCTAAGTAAGGTGAGGAGGGCATCAGTGTAAGACTGGAGATGGAAGACTGGTTATATTGAGGGGGTTGATCAAATAAGTAACTATGTTAAGGATAAAGCCATCCAGGTATCAAAAGAGAACTACAAATGTGGAAAGGAATAAAACTAGAAAGGGGCCTGAAGTTTTAATGCATACAGATACATAAGGAAATAGATATAAATGTAAATTAAGTACATACACACAAGCATATACACACTCATACATACCTTCACTAGCTCTCTCTACTGAGAGGCCTGGGAGCAGCAAAACTTTATCATCAATGAATGGACCTAGTGCTCAGATCATGGATTCTTACTGTCCTTCTCCAGTGAAAGAAACCAAGCCTTGTTAGATAAGTATTTGATTTAAGAACTGAGGCAGAGAATACATCAGCTTGGAAAAATCTTACTTGTTCCAGGAACAAACAAACCAAAGGTCACAGAATAATTGGATCATGTCAAGAAGATCCAGAAACTAGTTTGAAAGGATTCCCACTAGACAAATTGGGATTAATTTCAGCATCAAAATGGATAATGACAGTAACAGAATGGAACTTATTCAGTATGTTGCTGCTGCTAAGTCGCTTCAGTCGTGTCCGATTCTGTGCGACCCCATTGACGGCAGCCCACCAGGCCCCGCCGTCCCTGGGATTCTCCAGGCAAGAACACTGGAGTGGGTTGCCATTTCCTCCTCCAATGCATGAAAGTGAAAAGTGAAAGTGAAGTCGCTCAGTCGTGTCCGACTCTTAGCGACCCCACAGACTGCAGCCTACCAGGCTCCTCCGTCCATGGGATTTTCCAGGCAAGAGTACTGGAGTGGGGTGCCATTGCCTTCTCCCATTCAGTATGTTAGGAAATCATAAATAAAAGTTTGATGAAAAAAAGGAAATTTACATGATTTTAAAATATCTCCCTGTAAAGTGTTTATTAATTACAAGAGGGGCTAGGAAAATTTACTTTATTAAGGAAAATCCTGGTATGTACTACTTCAGTCAGTGATCAAAGTGAACATCATCAGTCATAGGATAAATATAAGTTGTGGGCCACCTAATAAGAGCCAGTTAGGAAACCATAGCATCACACTTGTGATATTCCCATCAAAAAAACACAACCTGAGTCTGATCATGAGGAAACATCAGACAAACCTCAACTAAGGGATATTTTACAAAATAACTGCTTTTTAAAAGCATCAAGGTCATAAAAATTAAGGAAGAACTGAGGAGCAATTCTAGTGTGAAGAAGAATAAATAGATATGATAGCTAAATGCAACATGTAATTCTGAGCTAATTTATTTTTTTTATAAAGGACATAATAGGAACAATTAGCAGAACGTGAATGGGATTTAAGGATTAAATGATCGTAACATATCAATGTTAGCTTTCTTATTTTGATCATTGTATTGGTTATGAGGAAAAATACCCTTAAGTGTCAAACCAAGGTCACAGAATCATTGGATCATGTCAAGAAGATCCAGAAACTAGTTTGAAAGGATTCATAGAAAGGATATTGGAGCATCAGGAGGACAAATTATTCTCAAGTGACTCAGAAAAAAGAAGTTTTTGTCCTGTGCTTCCTGTAATTTTCTAAATATTTTAAAATATAAATAATTGTAAATGAGCTTTCATAGAAGTATCATATTAAAATGTAAACACAGTTAAAATGCACAATTTAAGATGCTCTCCCGTGGGAGAGATGGGAGATGGCCATGGTGGAGTAGATACAGAGTAAATTTTGAAATCTCTAAGATCTGGATTGGAATCTGTTTCAAATGTTTAATAGCTGGATGGTTTCGGCCAAGCCACTTAACCACCTTAAATGTTAAATGTTGATGATATTATTTATATTATAATGCCATTAAATAAATGGAGAGGATTATATTTAAATAGACTATAAATATTGTCTGGCACATAAAAGATACTTACTTCAAGCTAATCATAGTAGAGAATAATAGTGGTTAACAGTTGTACTGTTAATAATAATAGTAGTAATCATAATAACAGTATGAGTAGTAGTGACACATAGTAGTGTTGTTAATGACATTAGGAATAATAATGGCAAGTAGTGGTAGTAGAAATAGATGCTTCACTATTAGTAACAGAGGCTATTGTTGGCATAGATGGCATTATTATCATAATCATTATGGACCCTCTTGGGAGAGCTGAGGTGGGTAGTCTGCTATGTCAAAGTCTTCAATAACCATAATCCATCATGGAAAAGGGAGTAGCAGGCAAGAGGATGAGAGGCAGGAACAACCATATGGATGGAAAACCTCAATATCTAAGGTAATTTAATACCCTAAAACATCCATGATATTGTCATCTAGTGATCCCACTCTCTTACTAAACATTATATAGAGACACTTGGTTCCACTCTTGGTCACCCTGCACACCTAGACATGCAATTATTTTTCCACAATTTATTTATAAATCTTTATTGGATGTGTAATTCTTCACCCTGCCAAGGATACCCACCTCCTATCCTCTGTGTTTTGCTCTGTCTTCAGAGTATTGTCTCTGTCAGGAGACGAATCCATGCTGAAGTCAGCTGAGTACCTTGAAGTCTCAGCAGTAAGTTAGTGCAGGATTCTTCATATTCTTGCTCTAACTGACTTCCTATAATAATTATACTAACATCTAAAGTCTGAATACTCAAGATGAATGTATATGCCTCATAACTCCTGATCTAGACTTTAAGCTCTAACATGTAGTGTCTTGCATTTGTTTCTTACTCTCTTGGGGTTCAGTACCTTGTGCTATGGGGAATGGACCCTCTGCTAACATCACTTGTGAATATTCATCTTAGGCTAAAAGACCTTTCCAGAGATCATCTCTCTATTTAGGGCTAGAGGTGCTTATTTGAAAATCTACGTCCTTATTTGAAAATCTATTTTTAAGCATTTCTACTTATGCTGAATGAGGTTGGGCGTCCAATCTGGGCCTCATTTTCCCTACTGTTGTTTTCTGCAACACTTCTGGAGATATGCAATTAAGTCTTCAAATGCAGACTCCATCTCCTGCCTGTTCCTGAAGGATTCTTGACTACATTAGAAAACATACCAATTGCCTCACTCCCTCTACCTGAAGAGGCTTAGAATTAAGACTCTCAGCAAAGGATTGATCTAGTCCCATTTGTCAGGCTTCCCTGCTGCTCCTCAATTTCTTTGCTACAAAGAAACCTATGACCAAAGCTGCAGGAGCCTTCCCTGTGAGGCTGTACACCCTAACCTTCCTTCTCTTCTCTTTCCTGCCCCCATGCTGGCTTGATCCAAAAGCTTGGGTTTGCTGTGCATCCTGCTGTTTACTTCTGGCTGGAGCTCAATCTCCCGGTTGGAGCACTACAATTTTCTCTTGTGCCAATCCTTTCCATCCAGGAAAAGATTCCTGACCTGTGTCAAATAAATAAATGTTTAATAAAATAAAATGTCTTTCCCAACATAAAAAAGTAAAATATTTTTGAAATGTGGTCTGAATTAGGTCCCTTCATCAGTATTTGCTGCATATGGATCCTCTTTTGGGATCTCCTATAGTAATTTCTTCTCACAAGCCCCTAATCTGCTGGGTTCCGCCCACCTTCCTTATCCTTCCTACTCTCTTGCCTGTGGCTCCTTAAGCTTACACGTCCCTGAGTTACTGCAGTTGTAGCTGTGTCAGTGCTCCCAGCCCTCACTTTGCCTTGGTTCTTCCTTTTGAGCCACATCCTGGTACCAAATATTGTTCCATCTGCCAAGTGTCCCTTTGGATGGCCTTACATTGTTTATGGAAACTGCTAAGATGCTATTCTGTATTTGAGTCCTCCCAGGGCTCCAGAACACAGTCAAGAACAGTTTTGGAGTTAAGCTCTCACCTTGATTCTAATCTGGACAAGTTATTTAACTTCTCTTAGTATGGTGAGCATAATATGAGGATAATGTATAAATACAATCGGGATGAAAATTCATACAACACAAAGTTGTGAAGTACTGATAACAATAGCCCTGTAACCCAGTGTCACTGTGTGAGGGCACTGTGCTAAATGCTTTACATATGTTACTTCTAATTCTTAGAGTTATACTGAGTGATGTCCTGTACTCTCATTTCATGATGAGGAAATTGAGGCTTAGTGTGGTTAAGTACTTTGCTATGCCAAGCAAGTGGCAGAAGCAGGAATTCAGTTCCAAGGTTTGGTGACTCTTAAACTGGCATATTTCACTACTGTGCTGCCTCTGCTGGGAAGGTTTTTTTCCAAAAAAACAAAGAGACACATTTCTCTGTGGCATTTCCTGTTTTCCTATTTCAAACATCTTTTTAGTTGCTGAAGAGTTGCCAGGATCAAAGACATAATTTATGTATTGAACTGCTGCAGACTGGAAAAAATTTGCATTTTATCATGTTTCATCCTTTAACTCATTCACTGCAAAAATTTAAGTATTTTGAGGTAGGTGGCAATAGACATATTTTAATGAGAAGGAATATACACTGGACATTGGTGGGGCTGAAGGGCATGTGGGACAGAAGTGGTAAAATCCTAAGGATCCTAGCCTGTAATGTGTCAGGTGCTGCAGAAAATGGAAGGAGAAGAATTTAAATCTTTGAGATTCAAGGAAAGGAAGTATTCCCTGTAAGCTGAAAAGTGTGTGTATATATATAATGTACATACATCATATGTGTGTGTGCACGTGTGTGCATGCTTAGTCCTGTCTAGCTCTTTGGGACTCCATGGACTGTAGCCTGCCAGGCTCCTCTGTCCATGGAATTTTCCAGATAAGAATCCTGGAGTAGGTTGCTATTTCCTTCTCCAGGGGATCTTCCCAACCCAGGGATCAAACCTGCATCTCTGTGTGTCCTGCATTGATAGGTGGGTTCTTTACCAGCTGAGCCACTGGGAAGCCATATACAAACATGAATCACTGTGCTGTACACCTGCAACTAACAGGATGTGCATGCATGCTCAGTCGCTTCAGCTGTGTCTCTTTGCAACCCTATGGACTGTAGCCCAACAGGCTCCTCTGTTCATGGGATTCTCCAAGCAAGAATACTGGAGTGGGTTACCATGCCCTCCTCCAGGGGATCTTCCTGACCCAGGGCTCAAACCTGTGTCTCCTGCATTGCACGTGGAATCTTTACCACTGTTCCACCAGGGAAGCCCAACACAACATTGTAAATCAACTATACTTCAAAAAATATTTGACTGGGTGGTGCTGCAAAGCCTCTCCTAGCCAGTCCCCAGCAGTCCCACCAGGAGGCTATCATGCTAGCCCAGCAGGGCATGCCTAACTCCAGGTATGCACAGAGATCCTCTCCTCCCAGGAAACAGGCATCCCCTTGCCCATCACCCAGGCATGTCTATCACATGTCGAGAAAACCTAGTTCAAAACCACTCATAGAGGATCACTCCAAGGACATTGGATGCTGGACTCTGTGTGTACAGGAGTAGGAGAGCCAGGGCAGTGAACCTTGATCCCTGAGGCAAGGGCCTGCTGGAGCAGCAAAATTAAAAATAATATTAATAATGAATATTGAATGAATATTCAAAAAGGCCAAAGAAGATTCCCTCTCTTTGTGAGATCTACATCAGGTACTGCCAGACTAAAACCTACTTAACAGTACAGAGATCACCAGACAAGATAATATAATGCATGACAGCTCATTTTTATATATACTCCCTCTGTACACTTCTCATCATAAAAACAGACTTGGAAAGAGGATGTGCTGGTATTTCACCCATGAGGACAGGCAGGGTGGAAAACAGGACCAGGTGGGGCTGAAGAAATGGGGCTGCCAAAGTTCTTGACTTTGGCACAGCTGGTCAGGCAGTCCAAGGCAAGCATTCAGAGATTGTGTTCAGTGGAGCAAATGTTTCCTTTTTTACCAGGTAGGTTCAGTGTTGTAGGCTTGAGGGAAGTGTAGGCTGTGTAATACAGCGTCAGGTGGTGTCACACTGGGGACTTGGCTCAGGGCAGCTCATCTTGGCTAAGAGTCAAGACTCTGAGTGTTCCAATATTCAAAGGAGGAGAGTGGTGAGGATTGGGCAATATCAATTTGCCCATGAGTTTCTTGGGTCATGAGCACCCATAGGCAGCTCACTATACACCATACCTGACCCCAGTAGCCTTTAAATCATGTTACAGAATCTGAGTGACTAGGAAAATATTCATAGAAAATAATTGAGGGATAAAAAAGGGTTAAACAACCATATGTACCTTATGAGGCAAAATATCTCTATTTTTGTATTTTTATCTACACCTATATATGCAGAGGAAAGGAACAGATTGTGAAGAAATACACGAAGATGTTATTAGTGATTATCTCCAGGTGGTAGAATCTCAGGTGATGTATAGTTTCATCTGTATGTTTTCCAAGTCATCTCTAGTTAACATGAATTACTTATAGAAAAGAAAAAATATATATATTGGGAAGAAAAAAAAAAGACTCCTCCAGGAAGAATAAATCTAAATAAATCAGGCTGTGCAGGTAACTCATCTCATATTTCTGTTTTTCGTTCAGGGGAGTAAATTTCCTGGATCTTCTTTGAAGTATAGACTGGTGCCTCCTCTGGCTGGAAGGCACCAATTACCCACTTCTTGCTCAAGACTCTACCTTTCCCCTCTCAGGTCAAACTTCTTGCTTCTCACAGTATGTAATGATGAAGGTGTTCCTCTCCTGTTTTCTCTTTACCCAGCATTCAGTGGTGGTGGACATAATACACCTGAGCTTCAGCTTTGTTCAAAGACAAAAGAATTTGCAGGAAAACTAAGGCAGGTATCACATTTTGGCAATGCTCCTCCCTCCCCCGATACACCACGTGTTGGAAACCTTGATGTGGAAACAGCTCCATGGCAGCTCCGTAGGCTCCTGTGCATATATATGGTGGACTAGATGCTGGGATTTCATGAACATTTGAGAAACCAAATATTGAATCTGTCGGTTTATTGCATAAATTGCAATGGCTGGCTTAGAACCAAGGATGAATGTAGACCTGCAGTTTTTCATGAAGCTGGACAAAGCAAAGAGAGTGATTTATTCCCCCAGGGTGTAGTCCCTCCCTGAAACCTCTGGTTGCCCTTCACCTTATTTTCCAAATTATGCCTACCTTTCCTAACTCTGGTTTGTCACGTTTTTCCTCTTAACTAAAATGTACAAGTCCTATATTTTGTTCTCTCAGGTCGCCTGCTAGGTGACTGATTTAACTGATTACTTGAATCCAAGTTGAGGTGTTGATAGCTGATAAACACTGGATGCGTTAGATATGTTAATGTGTATGCGGATAACATTGGCATTTCTTCAGTGACCTTTAGAATCTTAGATCTACTGGGCATTTAAGACGCCATGAGGTGTTGTTAGACAAAAAATGTGAGGGCACCTGGGACATTCATAACCCTAGGTAATATAGGCTACTATTTAACTGAGCTCAACACTTGGCCACTTTTATTTTCAGAGCAAATTCTCTGGGATGAGTAATGTTTATCTCTGATTTCTGATTAGGTGATACTTGAAACTCAAATGAAGAAAACATTGTAACTAGTTATTCCAGAGGGGTTTTGATGTTGAATTTAAAAGAAAGTCTGATCTTTTTTGGATATGATTCCATTAAGATGAGTGTTATGTACTGGCTTCAACAAAAGACTAGCCTAAATGGAAGCATAAATGGTAGCTGTGACATGGCATATTTAATAATGTATCCTTTTGTAAATTAGTCAAGGATAGAGAATATAAGTTGCCTGGTGTGGGTAAGGGGGATACTATGAAATTCTGTGATAAAACCTCTGATCATGCCTAAAAGGTCAACTGAAATGGGCTGATTATAATGAAGTGGTTCTTAACCTATACCATATTGCTTTTAACTTCCTTGTTGTGGCCTTGTTTTAGTGAAATTCACATTTAGATTCCTGATTAGGGCTGTGTGTGTGTGTACTGGGAGGAAAGAAAGACAACAACCACTTTTAAAATTCTAATCATCTATGAATTCTTCCCACTTTTTCCCCATGCTATGACTTTAGTTGAACTGATTGCCTATGTTATTTTATTTTAATGCATATAGCAATTTTTGCTTTCTTATCCCTTTAAGAAACATGCAAAATTTGAGTCTAATTTTTATTTGACTATCTTTTGTAATTCAGTAGATGTGAGTATGCATGCGTATATCATTTTGAAGTAAAAAAAAAATGAAAAAGAATACAATAAAATTGGCTTTAAGACTTGTAAAATCACTTCATTTCTATATCTGTCCTCTTATCTAGAAATTAAGTATAATAGTATCTGTCTTTTGTATCTCAAAGTGTAGATGTAAAGTTCAAAATGAGATAGTAAAACTGAGTATTTTTAAAATATAAAATCCTGTTAAAATAATAATAATAAAGATGTAACTTATATTGCTTTGTTTTTCAATAGTTCTATTTTTAAAAATATACATTATCTAAAGATAAAAATTCTACATGTTTTAATTTGACACACATATGTACAAATATTTTTCCTTAAATATGTTTTTCATTTAGTGTAAGATTTTCATTTTGACTCTCGGTGAATAATTATTCCAAATTTAGCAATCTAATTAAGATTCGTGTACTTTGTCTTTATAAAATTATGGTGAAGCATTTAAGTTATAGTTCATTAACATGGGATGAAACAAATTCTGATTAGGATTGCAAATATTCTGTTTTGCCAAGTAGTTAGAAGACAGCAGAGCTTACATTTTAAGAGCTAAATAAGTAAAACAAATTGTTCTGCCACCAGACAAAAGTCTCTAGTAGACTATGACCATTCTGAAAAATACTGGATAAATATTCAGCATGAATTTATAAAAATTCTAAGAATTTTTTCCTTTTCTTTTTGATACTATGCTTCAGTTGATCTATTAAGCAGGTCATGTTAACATCCAGTCTCTTTAAGTAAGACATCCCACGCTAGATAATCCCTGTACAGTTTTGGAGGTCATTTAAAATGAATGAATAAGTAAAGAATTTGGTATCTATGGGATTCTAGAAAAAAAGATTGAGCAATTTTATGCTGCAAATATTAGAAGAATTCACATTGGTAAATACTATGTTCATATAAAAATGCATGCACATTTTTCAAGAGACTTAAAATAATAAATAAACTCTTTGGCTAATGCTTGTCCCTGTAATAAATCTGTCATTTTAACTTGGAAATGTGCAGTTACTACCTCACTTGGGCACATATTTTTTAGTGTTTGCCAGAAAATAAACAGGAAGCAAATCTGAAAGTAATTCAAAGAAGTCAGAAGGATACTCTCCTTCCAAGAATCTAACTCGTCTAGCTCTGCTCTCCCTGCACTCAGAGGTTTTTGTTTAAAGATCCAGGTGATAACAATAAATTAAGTAGTTTTCAGCACCTCTGGACACCTCTAAACAAAATTATCTAGATTCTTTTCCCTCTCCTGCCACACCACCCTCCTCCCATTAAATGGAGAGCTGTATATGCTGCAGGCGACTATTTGATCATTGAAGAGAGACAAAATGTTCTGCTTTTCAGCACATTTTAATCCACAGCTGGTGCACAGATTGGCATAGAGTATATGTTAGTTTTAGCTGTGAATTTTTTCAAGTTGAGGTTGCCTATATTTAGATCTCTGGAGTTTTAGAATTGCTGAAAGTAAATGTTTGAATGAGAAAAAATATTGACTGAAGGAAAATGCTGTTTAATAGAGGTGTTGATTTTGACCAGTCTAAAAAATGCTTATGTTGGATGAACATTTGTAATAGGTGAGATGAAATTGTGGGTATTACTGGGAACCGCATTTATTCTGTAACTATGCATTAAAGATATACTATGGTGTCTAGAAGGGAATGGCAACCCACTCTAGTATTCTTGCCTGGAAAATCCCATGGACAGAGGAACCTAGAGGGCTACAGTCCTTGGGGTTGCAAAACAGTTGGACACAACTTAGTGACAGAGCACACACACACCTGGTGTCTAAAGAATACTTGGCTTTTCTGGTGAAAAAAAAAATGTTTTTTTAGGTTCATTTTAGAAAGCAAAGTATTACACTTTAGAGTCAAAGAAACTGATACAAAACCTAATTTAGACTTTTAAAGTTTATTTTCAAATTTATTAAAATCCTAAGGTAATTATTTTACTATTGATTTTTGGACTAGCTTGCAAAACAGGCTCTTCATCCACAAGAGGGAATGTGATGGTGATCTATTTTATTTTCTCCTGAACAGGTTAATTCATTCAACAAATATTTATTGAATACCCATTAAGTGCCAAGCAGTGTGTTAGGCACTGAGGCGTTTTGGCTATAACTTTGATTGTTATATGTACTGTGAGATGTAAATAAACACAAAAGATGTTTTTACCATGATAATACTATATTATATTCTTCTCTAGTCAAGTAGTTTTAATTGCGGGTTTATCTAGTAACTTGGATAATTCAGAATGCATATGTTTTGCTTAGAGCTTACTCTCATTCAGTAAGGGATGCATGGTAAATCGACTCAATTAAAATAACAAACAATGTGATTAAATCATCATTTTTTCCCAATACTTTTTCCACACAAAAATTGAAAAAAATATGATTCTATTCCAGTGTATAAGTGTTTTAAATAGGAATTATTGTTTCAAATGACTATATAGAAATGGATTGTTTAGATGGATACCCCCAGGTTAACTAAAAATTCAAGAAAATAATTTTTATTTCATTTAAATCTTATCACTACATAAATATTTTCAAAATATTCTAAATTAATCTGCATGGGAAGAGGAGAGATTGGCAACATGTATTCAAAGCCTTTATAATGTTCATTATCTTTGAATTTAAACTACCTCAACTATGAATTTAGGGAAATCATCAAGATGCACAAGGAAGTTCAGAATTATGTTATTTGTTAATAGTGAAAAAGGGATATAAATAAAATATGTGTTTGAAAGTATTTGTTAGATAAATTATGATTGAACACATAAAATATGGATTGAACACAAGGGCATGTTGTTGCCATTATCTTCTTATTAATATATCTGAGGTATATGTCTATTGAATTCCATTGAGAATACTTATCTAAGATAACCAATAAGCTTATAGAGCAAAGTGCTCTATATTTTTCCAAGTATCTTCTGTGACCTCTCTGTTCATCATCCAGCAAGATGTGTACCAGATACACAAAGCTGCAGAAATATAAGATGCCTAAATAAGGAGAATTAACACATCACAGTGAACCCTGAACTGACACAGATGATAGAATTAGCAGAAAAGGACATGGAACACTGTTATAACTATTCTGTATATTTAAAAATATGTAGAGACATGGTAGATGTGAAAAAGCACCCAAATCAAACATCTAGAGATGGAAAAATACAATGTATAAGATAGGAAATACACTGAGTAGGATTAACAGTTGATTAGACATTGAGGAAGAAAAGATGAGTGAACTTGAAATTGTGGCAATAGAAGTGATTAACAAAGGAACACAGAGAGGAAATTAAAAAGTACAACCACAACAAATACATGAGCAGATCATCAGTGAGCTGTGGACAGTTTCAAGTATATATCAAGCCTGATATATATGGAATTAGAGTCTCTGATGGAGGGAAGGAGGCAGAGAAAATATTTGAATGTATAATAGTCATTTTTTTCTAATTTGGTAAAAATAATAAACTCACAGATCCAAGAAGATGAATAAACTCTAAGGGTACAAAACATAAAGACAACTACACCAAGACACATGATAATCAAGTGCCCAAATCCAGTGAAGAAAAGGAAATCTTCAAAGCTGGCAGAAAAGGGAAAACTGATATTACTTATAGAGGAACACAAAGCTTTTGCCACCTGTAATATTTTGACATATGATCTTTTATTGTTGAATTATAGATTGATTTGGTCTTTGACTTTAGCAAGCCTATTGTCTTGTCCAGTCTTAATATCCTCAGTCATCAGTTCAGTTCAGTCGCTCAGTCGTGTCCGACTCTTTGCGACCCCATGAATCGCAGCACGCCAGGCCTCCCTGTCCATCACCAACTCCCGGAGTTCACTCAAACTCATATCCATCAAGTCGGTGATGCCATCCAGCCATCTCATCCTCCGTCGTCCCCTTTTCCTCCTGCCCCCAATCCCTCCCAGCATCAGAGTCTTTTCCAATGAGTCAACTCTTCGCCTGAGGTGGCCAAAGTATTGGAGTTTCAGCTTTAGCATTATTCCTTCCAAAGAACACCCAGGGCTGATCTCCTTTAGAATGGACTGCTTGGATCTCCTTGAAGTCCAAGGGACTCTCGAGAGTCTTCTCCAACACCACAGTTCAAAAGCATCAATTCTTCGGCTCTCAGCTTTCTTCAGAGTCCAACTCTCACATCCATACATGACCACTGGAAAAACCATAGCCTTGATTAGATGGACCTTTGTTGGCAAAGTAATGTCTCTGCTATGGAATATGTTATCTACGTTGATTATAACTTTCCTTCCAAGGACTAAGTGTCTTTTAATTTCATGTCTTCAGTCACCATCTGCAGTGATTTTGGAGCCCCCAAAAATAAAGTCTGCCACTGTTTTCGCTGTTTCCCCATCTATTTCCCATGAAGTGATGGGACCAGATGCCATGATCTAAGTTTTCTGAATGTTGAGCTTTAAGCCAACTTTTTAACTCTCCTCTTTCACTTTCATCAAGAGGCTCTTTAGTCCCTCTTCACTTTCTGCCATAAGGGTGGTGTCATCTGCATATCTGAGCTTATTGATATTTCTCCTGGTATTCTTGATTCCAGCTTGTGCTTCTTCCAGTCCAGCGTTTCTCATGATGTACTCTGCATATAAGTTAAATAAGCAGGGTGACAATATACAGCCTGACGTACTCCTTTTCCTATTTGGAACCAGTCTGTTGTTCCATGTCCAGTTCTAACTGTTGCTTCCTGACCTGCATATAGGTTTCTCAAGATAGGCAACCTCATTACCTCTGCCAGCCATTCATTTCACATTTCTTTTGCATGGGCTAAGTCTAAAACAAATAGATACCTTTAATAATCTCATTACTTTCTGTTTCTTGTTTCTAAACATAATGGTTGACTGGTTAGTGTGTCTTTATAAAAACTGCTTATTTAACCCATTGGTCACTAGATTATAGAGTCATTTAGATGTTTACTTTGTTGGTCATACTCATACCTCTTATTAACAAGAAATATAAACTTAATCAAACCATCAAAATTATAATAATTTACTAATACAGTAGATCACTACCTACTGTACAATGAAATATAAATGTGTTGATTGAAAAATTAATAGATCCAACAGGAAATGTTATTTTAAAAAAGTAGAGCTTATAACTTTTCAGTATGATAATATTCACTGCTATCAATTCACTGTCAACTGATACTTCATAATGAACACATCAACAAGGGTTGATTATGGGAGATAGTATTTAAGATTTCTGAAGTTGATAAGTTTATTTTTAACCTACCTTTAGAACATTGACCTTTAAAAATTAGAGAAACTCCAACAGATTTCATTTATTTATATATTTTGTTATTTAAACTGTGTTTTTAGGAATATTATTGTTTTCAAAAGCAATATGCCTGTGTTTTGAATAGAATTAAGTAGTCACTACAAAAGAATTAATGACTAATTTATATACTACTCAGGGAGCTTTTTTCTGTTTTAGGTATTATTATTATTGTTTAAAAATCAAACCAAAGTACAAATCATAAAGAGAACATGTTGGAGGGCTTCAAGCTAGGAACAGCATCTGAGTTTGTTTTTTCCATGAAATTCTTGGGGGGAAAATAACAACATTATATCAAGCCCTATGGTTGCTGATTTACACAACTATGTGTCTTCAAGACACAACTTTTCTGTCTTGAATCACAAACCTGTATAATTATATTTAAGTACTCTTAGGCTTTATTCTGTTTGGTGAATAGTTTTTTCTAATTGAGATACAGTTGCTTTACAATGTTGTGTTAGTTTCTGCTGTACAGTGTAGTGAACCAGCTGTATGCATACATACATCTCCTCCCTCTTGGACTTTGCGCCCACCCTCCCCACCATCCCACCTATCTAGGTCACCACAGAGCACCAGCTGAGCTCCCTGTGCTGTGCCTTCTTCAAGATTCAAAGTTAGCTCCTCAGTGAAAATTGTCTTCTGAACTGAAGATGAGTTAACAGATAGCTCTGGTATATTCATACTGTGTTACATGTCACATATTTTCCTTAAAAATGTTCCTATCCCATGGAATAATCACATTTGTTAACATATCTATTAATATTTTTTGTGTTAGCTGATGAAGTCTTTGAAGGAAAGGCCGTATCTGAGTCTACCACAATAATTGACATAGTCTGGCATAAGAGTAAAGACTTTGTAATTGCTATTTGGATAGTCATGTTTAAAGAAATTAACATTGAAAGGTCGTACAATTTCTATCATGTAATTTTAAAATAAGCTAAATCTAATATTCTGTTCACTCCTCACTGCATTGCTTTTATCCTTCCATTCTTCCAGTGAGGGTGTGGGGGAACAGACACTTCTTTCTAAAATTGTTTCATGAAAAAAAGACAGAAATTAGATATTTACTAATATTTTATGCACTAGTGAAATGACTTCAATTTTTTAACCTTTCTTTAAAATATGTTTTTAAAATTGAAGTCATATTTTAGTGAGTATTAATTTAGATAAAGCAATTTAAAATGCTTTAAAATCATAGAATGCTAATGCTGAAATGAGATGGTAATAGAGATATTTCAAATCTGTTGCATTCTTTCACAATTTGAAGAAATGAGTTCTATAAGGCAAACTTTGTAAACATAGTATCATTTTTGTTATCTAAATGGCATTTTAAAAGCTCTCCCACTTCCAAAAGAAGAAAAAAAATCAATGGACTACACAACATTGTCAGAAGGTTATAGGAAACAGAATTCAAAACATTATCAGACCTTAGCTGTCTGACTAAAAACATAAGAGAGTTGAAGATGAATACTGCATCCAAAATGGGATTTAATACATCTTATGAGAAGTAGGGATGGGTCAGTGAGAAGGTCAAAGGGCTTGGAGTCAGGAAAATTTATCCTCAGGATCGCATTCAACCATGCTTTGAGGCCAAATAATTCACCAATAACATGAGAACCACAGAACAAGAGGAACTGTTATTTTATTTTATTTTTTAATATAAATTTATTTATTTTAATTGGAGGTTAATTACTTTACAATATTGTATTGGTTTTGCCATACATCAACATGAATCCGCCATGGGTGTACACGTGTTCCCCATTCTGAACCCCACTCCCACCTCCCTCTCCGTACCTTCCCTCTGGGTCATCCCACTGCACCAGCCCCAAGCATCAAATTCAAATTTCTGATTGTGATTGGGCATTTCTTTTTTTAGCTCATACCATATGCATTTTCTCTACTAAAATATACAGTTACTCTGTAACTACTTTAATTCTATATGAGTTGTCCTGTACAGTCTTCCAAGTGTGTTAAATTGTAATTATGGTGAGTATGATCCAGCTCATTCATTCTTGCATGTAATTTGGTCATATGGGCTGTGACCATGAAATGATAGAGTATATGGAATATCAATGATCTTTATTATGAGAGAGAAGTTCTGTGTTTAGATTCATTAAAACTTCAGTATGAAAATTCAGTATGATTTATTTATTTATTCATATGCTCAGCTACTTCAATTTAACCTCTCATTTTAGGAGAGTCATGTGTATGTTAGTTTATGTGTCAGAGTCATCAGCCACCTAGAACAATTACCAATTTGCAGAACCTGTTTACATTTCTATCATAAATGGCATTTTTTATAGACTGATTTTTTAACTTAAACCTTCACATGCTTGCAGTGTGAAGGGCTCATTTCATTTTACAACAGCATAAGGTTGTTAGAAAGATCTAGGGAAATGTGATATGTGAAAGTGCTTTATAATTTTTAAAAAACTATGCAATTACAAGATATTAATTTTCTTTATTAGAGTACCTAGTGTGTGCTGGATACTGATAAACCTTGTAATCAGCATGATTTAAATTGATACTAGGAAATCCCAAATGATATTATAGGTTTATTATTTTAACCATTCAACCACGATTATACATTTTAGAAATGGATAAGCATTTTCATTCACTGATAGAGATTCATTAATTTAGTGAAAGAAAAACAATTTAAATCCAATATATTTTACCATTTGATATTATCTAATAGAGGAGTTCATCTCCCTTTGGTCTTTAGTGACGGTTTATTGACAATGTTATTATATGATCTAGCTGCATTATAATTATGGAAATAAGTAATAATAAAAATTATTAGTGAGACCATAAGTCATTTTAATATGAATTGTGAATGCTTGCAGTTTATGCCTATGGCTTACCTCCCTGCTATTGCACTGATACTCAGGCAAATACCTTTCTTTGTTTATTTTTCTTTGTTATTCTTTCTTTTTGGTAAGCTCATATAACTAGTTCACTGGATAATTTTGTGATCGTATAAACATGTTACGTGTTGGAGAAACTTTATGGAGTCATTTATAACCAAAAGATAGTATAACAACCATAGTTCTACTTGCCAGATTTTCAGAATAAATTTATTCTTTGATTTCAATTGCAAAACCAGTCTCCAACCATGCACCATAATTTTTGTATCTAAGAACATTAACACATTCAATTGAAAGCGGTGACTAACATTGTTAACATGAGTTCTCTCTCACTCTTGCTATAGTATTCACTCACTTGTTTTAGCTTTGCACAGTCACATTACCAGTCAATTTGGATTTTTTCACTCTTTTCAGGCAATACCAAATAACCTCTCTCCAGTGCAATATCTGCCTATAGAAAACAGCTGTGTAGACCAAAAGGAAGGGATTGTTTGTAGAGACTTTTGCTCCTGGACTTCCCAGATGGCTCAGCAATAAAGAATCCACCTGCCAATGCAGGAGATGCAGGTTTGATCCCTGGGTCAGGAAGATCCCCTGAAGAAGGAAATGGCAACCCACTTTAGTCCTCTTGCCTAGAAAATTCCATGGAGAGAGGAGCCTGGTGGACTACAGTCCATGAGGTCGCAAAGAGTTGGACACGACTGAGTATGCCCACACACTTGCTCATACGGATCTCTGAAATTAAAAAAAAAAAAAAAAAGAAAAGAAATTTTGTGTGAATTTCTCTAGCGATGAATTTGAGGGGGTAGGTCCTAATTAAAACTCCTACTGAAGGCTAGGAATTTGTATCTCATGCACTATAATTTTAGTTCAGGCAATGCTCCCAGGACCACTGCCTGTTTGAGTTGGTCTACTTGATGATGCTGGGTACTTTCCAGTTGGCCTATGACTTCCATGTCAAGCTTGGGTCATCATTTGACAGTCTTTGCTCAGAGTTACCTTGCGCACTGTATAGCAGCCTCTTTGATAAGATCCTCAAGCCGTGATCTGAGTTTTCTTTATAGCACATAGGAACAGAGGGCCACCAGGAAGAGCTGAACCTCAGGAGCATCTTCTTTTTGACCTCGCTGGGCACATGATGACATATCTGTGGCCAGACTGTTACAGTCTCTTCCCAGAGTGAAATAGAACAAGTTGGAGTAAGAGCTTCCACTGCCCTTGGTGTGCACCATGCTAACCTCCTTTTCTCTAGACCAAAACCCAGAAAAAAGAATATTTACACAAGAGCCCAACTTGGAGTTCCTTTGTAAGCTCTCAGTTTCCATTTCTGGAAGTAGAGTGCATAGTTTTTATTTTTCTTGCCCTAAATGTACCTTCTTTTGTCTCCATCAAAACATTAATGATAGAAAGAAATAAATTCTATTATTTCAGGTGAAATCTGTGAACTGATTTCCACAAGCCGAGTTGTTAAACTGCTGAGGGATTGGGACACCTGCAGAAGGGATAAAAGAATAGAAACAATTAAATGACATTCAAGGCAACCAGTGGAGCCTGAAGGTTGATTGTTTTTTGAGGGGTGCATTCTGGGCAAGGGCCACATATTCAGAAAAGCAAAAGAGAAAATTCAATAATTATACATATTTATTTGTGTGTGTATTGTTTTCTTCTTCCCTGTTCAGTTCAGTTCAGTCGTTCAGTCGTGTCCGACTCTTTGTGACCCCATGAACTGCAGCACACCAGGCCTCCCTGTCCATCACCAACTCCTGGAGTTCACTCAAACTCATGTCCATCGAGTTGGTTATGCCATCCAACCATCTCATCCTCTGTCGTCCCCTTTTCCTCCTGTCCCCATTCCCTCCCAGCATCAGAGTCTTTTCCACTGAGTCAACTCTTCGCATGAGGTGGCTAAAGTACTGGATTTCAGCTTTAGCATCAGTCCTTCCAATGAACACCCAGGACTGATCTCCTTTAGGATGGACTGGTTGGATCTCCTTGCAGTCCAAGAGACTCTCAGAGTCTTCTCCAACACCACAGTTCAAAAGCATCAATTCTTCAGCACTCAGCTTTCTTCATAGTCCAACTCTCACATCCATACATGACCACTGGAAAAACCATAGCCTTGACTAGACGGACCTTTATTGGCAAAGTAATGTCTCTGCTTTTGAATATGCTATCTAGGTTGGTCATAACTTTCCTTCCAAGGAGTAAGCGTCTTTTAATTTCATGGCTGCAATCTCCATCTGCAGTGATTTTGGAGCCCCCAAAAATAAACTCTGCTGCTGTTTCCACTGTTTCCCCATCTATTTCCCATGAAGTGATGGGACCAGATGTCATGATCTTAGTTTTCTGAATGTTGAGCTTTAAGCCAACTTTTTCACTCTCCTCTTTCACTTTCATCAATAGGCTTTTTAGTTCCTCTTCACTTTCTGCCGTAAGGGTGGTATCATCTGCATATCTGAGGTTATTGGTATTTCTCCCAGCAATCTTGATTCCAGCCTGTGCTTCTTCCAGACCAGTGCTTCTCATGATGTACTCTGCATATAAGTTAAATAAGCCGGGTGACAATATAGCCTTGACGTACTCCTTTTCCTATTTGGAACCAGCCTGTTCCATGTCCAGTTCTAACTGTCGTTTCCTGACCTGCATGTAGGTTTCTCAAGAGACAGGTCAGGTGGTCTGGTATTCCCATCTCTTTCAGAATTTTCCACAGTTTCTTGTGATCCACACAGTCAAAGGCTTTGGCATAGTCAATAAAGCAGAAATAGATGTTTTTCTGGAACTCTCTTGCTTTTTCCATGATCCAGCGGATGTTGGCAATTTGATCTCTGGTTCCTCTGCCTTTTCTAAAACCAGCCTGAACATCTGGAACTTCATGGTTCATGTATTGCTGAAGCCTGGCTTAGAGAATTTTGAGCATTAACTTACTAGCATGTGAGATGAGTGTAATTGTGTGGTTGTTTGAGCATTCTTTGGCATTGCCTTTCTTTGGGATTGGGATGAAAACTGACCTTTTCCAGTTCTGTGGCCACTGCTGAGTTTTCCAAATTTGCTGGCCTATTGAGTGCAGCACTTTCACAGCATCATCTTTCAGGATTTGAAATAGCTCAACTGGAATTCCATCACCTCCACTAGCTTTGTTTGTAGTGATGCTTTCTAAGGCCCACTTGACTTCACATTCCAGGATGTCTGGCTCTAGGTGAGTGATCACACCATCGTGATTATCTTGGTGGTGAAGATCTTTTTTTTTACAGTTCTTCTGTGTATTCTTGCCACCTCTTCTTAGTATCTTCTACTTCTGTTAAGTTCATATCATTTCTGTCCTTTATCGAGCCCATCTTTGCATGAAATGTTCCCTTGGCATCTCTAATTTTCTTGAAGAGATCTCTAGTCTTTCCCATTCTGTTGTTTTCCTCTATTACTTTGCATTGATTGCTGAGGAAGGCTTTCTTATCTCTCCTTTCTATTCTTTGGAACTCTGCATTCAGATGCTTATATCTTTCCTTTTCTCCTTTGCTTTTCACTTTTCTTCTTTTCACAGCTATTTGTAAGGCCTCCTCAGACAGCCATTTTGCTTTTTTGCATTTCTTTTCAATGGGGATGGTCTTGATCCCTGTCTCCTGTACAATGTCACGAACCTCCGTCCATAGTTCATCAGGCACTCTATCAGATGTAGTCCCTTAAATATATGTCTCACTTCCACTGTATAATCATAAGGGATTTGATTTAGGTCATACCTGAATGGTCTAGTGGTTTTCCCTACTTTCTTCAATTTCAGTCTGAATTTGGCAATAAGAAGTTCATGATCTGAGCCACAGTCAGCTCCCGGTCTTGTTTTTGCTGACTGTATAGAGCTTCTCCATCTTTGGCTGCAAAAAATATAATCAATCTGATTTCAGTGTTGACCATCTGGTGATATCCATGTGTAGAATGTTTTAAATACTGTTAACAGCAGAGTCCTTATAGTGGATGCTCCATGGAAGATGCTCAGAGAATATTTATTTTGTGAATGAAAAATGTATGTTAAAATAGTAACACGATTATTGATTTTTAGACTCATTGTATTGTGCTGGGAGAACATGAACTGTTTTATTCTGTTTTTGAGAAGAATGTCTTCTTTATACTTAGGAAAATATCTGTGATTATTCTATGATGCTAAGTAAAAGGCATATTCTTTTTTGGGTAAATTTTAATCTAATCATTCAACTTTATTAATTATATCAATAATTCATTTTCTCTTTCCTGTTTCTGTCACTTTCTGCTTGTTGGGACAAGATGGAAATAGTTTAGACATTTGTTGTTATTGTATTTTTCAACTATTGATACATTCATTCTGTCTGCCTTACTTTTTCCTCCTATTCTTTTCCTTCTTCCTCTTTTTTCTCTTTTTAGTTTCCTTTTTCTTTCTTGTTATCCTTTTTTGTTGTTGTTGTTTTCCTTCTCATTCTGCTTTTCCCTTGTGTCATCATTATTTCATACTCTCACAATCTTTTCTATGGTATTTGATATATAACACTTGATAATTTTCTTTGATGCCGATTATACACCTTATTATTAAAACAATCATTTATATATTTATTTCTGTTTTGTGACTGAATTCAAATTTCACATGATAAAATTTAATTTTCTTTTTCATTGCATGTCTTTCCTTTAAATAATCTGAGCTACTTTATTTTATGGAGAAGGAAATGGCAACCCACTGCATTATTCTTGCCTGGAGAATCCCATGGACAGAGAAGCCTAGCAAACTACAGTCCATGGGGTCACAAGAATCAAACAGGACTTACTGACTAAACTACTACCACCACTTTATTTTATGTACATCCTATATCGGTAGAATCTAACTCCTGTACTTTTAAAGAGAATATGAATCTCTTTCACTAAGGGAAATGAATTCACTTATGATTACTGCTGATTACTGCCCATATCAGATGTGCATGTTTTATTTCTGTTTTCTTGGTTTAGTGATGTCACGGTTCTTATGCTTCTTTGCTATTTCCTATTTTTTCTTCTCATTTTCCTCCACTATGTTGGCCATAAATTCTTTCATTTTTCTATTCTTCTCTTTGTACAAAATGTATGAGTGTTTTTATTTTGTTTTGTTGCTCTTTAGTTGCTAAGTCATGTCTGACTCTTTGCAACCCCATGGACTGCACCAAGCTTTCCTGTCCTTCACTATCTCCCAGAGTTTTCTCAAACTCATGTGCAATGATTCTGTGATGTCATCTAACCATCTCACCCTCTGTCACCCACTTCTGCTCTTGCCCTCAATCCTTCTCAGCATCAGGTTCTTCTCCAGTGAGTTGGCTCTTCATTTCAGACGGTCAAAGTATTGGAGCTTCGGCTTCAGCATCCATCCTTCCAATGATTATTCAGGGTTGCCTTGACTGGTTTGATCTCCCTGCTTCCAAGGAACTCTTAAGAGTCTTCTTCAGCACTGTTTTCTCTTTATTCTAATTGCAGTTAAATGTACAATTTTATGGCAAATGTTTATGGAGAGTTTTTATTATAAATAGATGTTAAATTTTGTCAAAAGCTTGTTTTGCATCTATTGAGATGATTATATGATATTTATTCTTCAACTTGTTTATGTGGTATATCATACTGATTGATTGGTTAGCAGATATTGTACCATTCTTGCATTCCTGGGATAAATCGCACTTAATCATGGTGCATGATTCTTTTAAAGTATTGTGGAATTTGGTTTCCTAATATTTGTTAAGGTTTCTTACATCCATGTTCATCAGCGATACAGGCCTGTAACTCTCTTTTTTCATGATGTCTTTTTCTGAATTTGGGATTAGGATGATGTCAGACTTATAAAATGAGTTCTCATCCAGTATATTTTTAATCTCACATATTAAAGTTTTCATCTCACATACTGTAGTTTTTGATGTGTTTGTATTCTAGCTCTCTACTTTTTAGACAAATTAAATGTAGTTATAATAATTTTTAAATTATTCTTGTCTGGTAAATCTAATATCTGTGTCAGTCTATATTGTTTCACTTAAATTTTCTCTTTATTGTGTGTATTTCCCTACTTGTTTTAATGCCATTGTTTTGGTTTGCAGAGTAGATTTTATTGTTAATTTCATCTTTTGGGTACATTGTATTTTTGCATTCCTGTAAAAATTATTGAACTCTGTTCTTAGATACAGTTAAGCTACTTAAAATATTTCTATCCTTTCCAATATTGCTTTTTAACATTATTTAGATAGGGTCAGAGCAGTGTTACTTAAGAACTAAATCCCCACTATTGATCACTATTGATATAAAACCCTTGTGAGTACATGATCAAGCATCTAGTGAATTGTGAACTTTTCCAGATTAACTGGAATAGGCTCAATTCCTGGACAGGTATTATTCCCTCTAATTATTTTAGGTGTTTCTCTCCCCAGCCTTTTGGTAGTTTTTTCACATGCTACATTGATCAAAACTTTGTTGGGTACTTATAGAGGACAACTCACAAGTCTCTGAAATTTTGTCTGTGTGCAGCGCTCTCCTCTTCAATACCCTGTCTTGTGAATTGTGCCCATCTCAGTCTCCTTGGACTTTCAGCTTCACCTTCTCAGCTCAGGGAACCTGCTGAGTTTAGCCTAGATTCTCCCCTTTTGTGCTTCAGTCTGAAAATTTTGTCAGGACAGCAAACAGCAATTGTGATATTCATCTCTGAGAGAGTCCCATTTCTCAGACATCACACCACTTTCATTTCCATTGTAAAGAGTCTTGCCATATATGTTGTTTGGCTTTTTTCTTATTATTGTTGCTTCATGTGAAAAGGTAAATCTGGTCCCATTTGCTCCGTCTTGGCCAGCTATTTCTGTCATGTCTATTAATTCTTTTTGTTTATTTGTTTTTGTCATTGTATTACGTAAAGGTTTTTAATTTAATACTATATATTTGTAAGAAAAGTTTATGCATGCTTGAGCCTGATTTTAGTGCTTGAAATTCCATTTCAAATACTAGTTTCTCTTTTCTTTTACTTGGGTTTTTAATTTATTTTAAGCTTTACTTTTTATATCTCCTGATATTTGATTACCTCTTCATTTATAAATATTTTATATTATGTTTACTTTTTATATAATCTTTCTTTTTTAAAAAGAATTTGAGACCACAATGTATATATATGTTTTTAAAAAGTTAATCTGTTCAAGGCTTCTGATATTCCTAAAAGTGGTAACAGATAATTTTCTGGTGTGGTACAGATGATGAAGTTTACTTTCTTTTACATTTATCTATATTCTAAGTATTTTTTACTGAATTTATAATTTTATCATACAAAAGTTTATTTTATAAGAAAAAAAAAGCTTTTCTATTCCCTCCAGTTTGTTGGTGCTTTAGAGGTCCCTATTGCTATGGTTCATGTTTTCCTGTTTACTTGTGCTTGAAAGACAAGAGATTTATTCAAGTGCAATATTCTTCCAAATCTGAGTGGGTGCAGTCTCCTTGGATCTTCTCACTCACCCCCTGGGTGATATTTAAGGGAAAAAAATCTTTCTTTAGATGTTGAACTGGAGGACTTTTTTGGTATAAATTCATATTGTCATTAAAATATTCAAAATCTTTGGACCCAGAGGAGAGAAGAGAAAGATTTATTGGGGGAATTTTATCCCTTCATTATTCAATTGTTGGGCTTAAAGATATCTGTTCTTCCAGTGTTCACATTTCTAGGTCTAGTCATCCTACCTTGCTTGCAGTCAGCTCACATGAACGGCTCCTCTGATGCTGTGGCCTGAGCATCAGGACGGCCCCTGGAAAACCAGCAGGAAGGTCCTTGGCCCTGCCAGCTTTCTACATAGTATGGATACACTTATAAATTCTTCAATGAATGCTTTTTTCCTTCACCCTCATCTTGATTCCTGAAAGTGTTATCACTTGCCCAAAGTTATAGGCATATTCAAGGAATATTTTCAAATTACTTGGTTTTCTAGAAATATTTAGCCCTTTTTGCTCCTGCCATTATTATAGGAGAGAGCTGCCCCATCACTGCATTACTTTTTTCTTCTCTTTATTTTGATTTGCCTTCATTAGTGAGGGTGAATTATATGTGTGTATTTGTGTGCATATGTGTTCTTGCTATTTGGAATGAAAGATGATGCTGTGAAAGTGCTGCGCTCAATATGCCAGCAAATTTGGAAAACTCAGCAGTGGCCACAGGACTGAAAAAGGTCAGTTTTCATTCCAATCCCAAAGAAAGGAAATGTGAAAGAATGCTCAAACAACCACACAATTGAACTCATTTCACATGCTAGTAATCAGATCATATCAGATCAGATCAGTTGCTCAGTCGTGTCCGACTCTTTGCGACCCCATGAATCCCAGCACGCCAGGCCTCCCTGTCCATCACCAACTCCCGGAGTTCACTCAGACTCACGTCCATCGAGTCAGGGATGCCATCCAGCCATCTCATCCTCTGCTGTCCCCTTCTCCTCCTGCCTCCAACCCCTCCCAGCATCAGAGTCTTTTCCAATGAGTCAACTCTTTGCATGAGGTGGCCAAAGTAAAGTAATGCTCAAAATTCTCCAAGCCAGGCTTCAGCAATACATGAACTGTGAACTTCCAGATGTTCAGGCTGGTTTTAGAAAAGGCAGAGGAACCAGAGATCAAATTGCCAACATCCGCTGGATCATGGAAAAAGCAAGAGAGTTCCAGAAAAACATCTATTTCTGCTTTATTGACTATGCCAAAGCCTTTGACTGTGTGGATCACAAGAAACTGTGGAAAATTCTGAAACAGATGGGAATACCAGACCACCTGATCTGCCTCTTGAGAAAGCTATATGCAGGTCAGGAAGCAACAGTTAGAACTGGACATGGAACAACACACTGGTTCCAAATAGGAAAAGGAATACATCAAGGCTATATTGTCATCCTGCTTATTTAACATATATGCAGAGTACATCCTGAGAAACGCTGGGCTGGAAGAAGCACAAGCTGGAATGAAGATTGCGAGGAGAAATCTCAGTAACCTCAGATATGCAGATGACACCACCCTTACGGCAGAAAGTGAAGAGGAACTAAAAAGCCTCTTGATGAAAATGAAAGAGGAGAGTGAAAATTTGGCTTAAAGCTCAACATTCAGAAAACTAAGATCATGACATCTGGTCCCATCACTTCATGGGAAATAGATGGGGAAACAGTGAAAACAGTGTCAGACTTTATTTTTTTGGGCTCCAAAATCACTGCAGATGGTTATTGCTGCCATGAAATTAAAAGACGCTTACTCCATGGAAGAAAAGTTATAATCAACGTAGATAACATATTCCAAAGCAGAGACATTACTTTGCCAACACAGGTCCATCTAATCAAGGCTATGGTTTTTGCAGTGGTCATGTATGGATGTGAGAGCTGGACTGTGAAGAAAGCTGAGTGCCGAAGAATTGATGCTTTTGAACTGTGGTGTTGGAGAAGACTCTTGAGAGTCCCTTGGACTGCAAGGAGATCCAACCAGTCCATCCTAAAGGAGATCAGTCCTGGGTGTTCATTGGAAGGACTGATGCTATAGCTGAAACTCCAGTACTTTGGCCACCTCATGCAAAGAGTTGACTCATTGGAAAAGACTGATGCTGGGAGGGATTGGGGGCAGGAGGAGAAGGGGACGACAGAGGATGAGATGGCTGGATGGCATCACCGACTCAATGAATGTGAGTTTGAGTGAACTCCGGGAGTTGGTGATGGACAGGGAGGCCTGGTGTGCTGCGATTCATGGGGTCGCTAAGAGTCAGACATGACTAAGCGACTGAACTGAACTGAACTGATGCATTCACATCCTTTAGTTATTTTTCCCTAGGTTTTTTCATTAGTATGTAATGTTCTTTATATAGAAAAATTATTAACCTTTCCATATTTTTATAAACAATTTCCCAGTTTTTTCTCATGTATTTTACAAGCACATTAGGTTGATAGGTTTTCTTCTCTCTCTGTGTGTGTGTGTGTATATGTATTTGTGTGCATGCAGGTGGATACACACATACTTTAACATGATTAGGCTAACCCAATTGATGTGTTCCTTTGGATTCTTCCCATTTACCTGGAAAGCTAATCCTCATAGAGGAACCAGATAAACAAAGATAATTAAATCTATTTTTTGCTTCCCTTGTCTTAGTTGAATATTTGTTATTTGAATCAACAGATAAAATTGTATCTTCCTTCCCACCTCTCCACCCCTCTTGTACTGCTTGCACAGCTTACAGGTCTTGCTTTGTTAACATTATTAATATTTTACATCTCAAGATGCAATGTTAACTCTCTAATGTCTCCCAGTGTACCAATTTGCAGTTCTATTCAACTCCATTTCTAGTATCTCTGAAGATGAGGAAGAGACTGACCAGAAAGGATGAAATGTGATAGTGTCCAAATGGAAATATTATGGTTCTGTAAAACATTATCTCAGAATTTAGTGATGTATACCAACCAGTTATTTTGTCTAAGGTTTCTGTTGGTCCGAAACAGGGATTCTGCAAAGTTTCACATTTAAAAAAATTTTTTTTTTGTTTATTCATTTATTTGGCTGTGCTGGGGCTTTGTTGTTCTATAGGCCTTCTCTAGTTGTGTGCAGACTTCTCATTGCAGTGGCTTCTCTTGTTGCAGAGCACGGTCTCAAGGGTGTGCAGATTTCAGTAGCTATGGCAAATGGGCTCAGTAGTTGCAATTCCTGGACTCTAGAGCACAGGCTCAATAGTTGTAGTACATGGGTTTAATTGCTCTATGGCATGTGGGATCTTCCTGGACCAGGGATCAAACCCATGTCTCCTGCATTGGCAGGTGGATTCTTTACCACTGAGCCACCAAGGAAGCCTGAAGTTTCACATTTTCACATGAAGTGTGAGTTAATTGTTTTTTGTGTAAATGAGACACATAACGGAATGCCTGAAACAGCTATTCTCAAAGTGGTGTACTCTAAAGGAAATATTTACTTAGCACCTAAAAGCATCTCAATTCATTATAGCATAATAAGGCAAAACATTATTTCCACAGTTTCAGTTTTCTATGACTTCAATGCAGGATAACATTTTGCAATTTTTGTCTTCATAGAAATGAAAAGTTGAAATATACCTGAAAGGTATGAGTTGAGAAGATGAGATTTAAGTTAAAAATATTCTATACCATCAATACATAACAGATTTTCTTTTAGCTGAAAAATTCATCAACTAGTTTTTAAGTCAGTGTACTTGGTTGTAAAAACTACCCTTCTTATTTACAGTGGGTCATAACAGGAAAATTTACAGCCTCATTTACTTTGCATTGGGAAGATAATGTCTGAAACACTGGTGGACATTCTAAGACACATTTGTAGATTATATGTTATATGATGTAGATTGTAAGTACTGTGGGTTTTGAGAAGGAACTGTGAAAATAATGGGTTGTGTTAACTTTCATGGAGCAGATAGGACAATCCTAAAAGTAGAATTTGGAACATTCTTTCTGAGTAACTCACAATGTGTGATAAGGTTTTCTGATCATTTGGGAGCAATGGCAGGTTTACTGTTAGTTTAATGAGGCTGAAGCCTTGGCCCTTCAAGCGCAGGAATTTGCAGTAAATTCGTGGGGGTAGGGGTAAGAAGCATATCTATATAAGCATTTCTGCTAACTTATGTAGAAGTATCTCAAAAGAGATCTTTACTGTGATTTCTTATTTACTGTGACTTCTTGTTTCATTCAAAGTAAACATATACCTTCATGCCTATTTTTGTATTTGTAATTATATACTCTTTCTTTTAAAAGGTCTTCTAGTTCATATAAATCAGACCCCACAAAACCTGCTTCCATTCCTGTTTGGGAGATAATGATGGAATCTGCAAGTTAGAAAATTAGTATGCATGATTGCCTTTGATTTCAAAGAGACAGCCAATTCATAGCTGTTCAGTATCAGTGTAAGAACAAAACTCAAATCTCTTCATTTCTAAGTCTATGCTCTTTCCTTACACAGCAAGATCTTGTATAGGAATCACCTTCAAGAGCTCTTCATTTGGTTTATTAAAGTTATCTGGATCTAATCTAATAAAATATAATAGAAAATTATGTCACTGATAAAGTGAAATGCTAAAATCTGCTGTATGAAATGACACTGGCAGCATTTACCTTTCCTTTGTAGATATTATAGTTTCTTAATTACCTCCATAGCTGAAATGCCTAGTGTTTAGAAATTGGAATGAGTTCACATAAGCACTTACATTATCAGGAAATATAAATAGCTCATTTATTCATGGTAGCATTACTGTGTTCCTAATATAGTTTTTATTGATGGACACTTGAACTGTATCAATCCACTTAAAATTCAAAATGGTTCTTTTGTGCATGGCTTTATGGCAAGAGCAGTATAATTTAATTTAATATAATCTTTTAAAAACAATGATGTTTGTTTCATAAATGAATATTTTATATGTTGTGTTTAATTAAAATAAAACTATGCTACTGATCTAGAAAACACAAAACAGACTTGAGTTCATATTTATGAAGTGTAGCAATATTGGCAAGGCACAACTTATCTTGTTTATGAGACATGCTTGCTATTACTTGTACAGATTGCAGTCATTTTATTGCTGAATTTTACATGGTTTACAACCCAACAAATGCAATGAAACTGTCACGAGGAAAATAAGCCTATAAAATTTTTTTTTTTTTTTTAAAGAGGGTGGCACTCACAGATCAAAATGCAGTTTTTGCTGAAGCTTTGGTAGGTTTTGAACTGTTACATCCTTTTAGGCAGCAGGTTTTCGGGATATAGCTATAAATGAAAGGGAGAAAGCTAAGATAAGACACCAAGGTTATTTTTAACACCTCTGCTTTGAGTACAGTTCCTCTGAGACCTAGCGTTTGCTTTTACTCTACTGGCAGGTTCCAGAATTCCAGGTAATCATAACAATATTTCCAACAAAGGCACCATTTGGAAATCAGGAAATAGAGTGGAAAAGCATGTGAAAAAAAAAAGTGCATATGTGAAAAAAAAAAAAGAGGTGTGTGTGTGTGTGTGGATGACAAGATCCCTATCTCTTTATTTAAAGTGTTCAAACTGAATATTAAATTTGTTTCATATTTTAGGGTCTGGAACAAGAAAATGTAGTAAGGACATCTGCAGGCTGTGGTGGTCAGGTAGATTTGGCTCCCTCCTGGCTTTGCATGGCCTTCCCTGGTGGCTCAGTGGGAAAGAATCTGCTTGCAATGCAGGAGCTACAGGAGACCTGGGTTCAATCCCTGAGTGGGAAAAATCCCCCTGTTGAGGGCATGGCAACCCACTCCAGTATTCTTGCCGAGAAAATCCCATGGACAGAGGAGCCTGGTGGGCTACAGTTCACAGGGTTGCAAAGAGTCAGACGTGACTGAGTGACTTAGCCCACATGCATGCGTGCACATGGCTTTACATAAGTAATATACCTTCCAGGGCATTAAGTTGTAATTTTAATTTACTTTGTAGGTTTTCTCTTTTATCTGAAAAAATCATTTAATTTCTTGGCCACTCATAAAATATCAGTGGACTTAAATATTGTACTTCTTCAGGTATATTTATGTTTATCTTCTCAAGACTTAGAGAAAGTAACATAAAAGCAATCTTTAAATGAACTTTGTAATTATTTACAGAAAGAACTCAGAGGGGAAAATGCTTCTTTTTAGAGAGTCCCTATTTGTTGCATAAAGTGAAGTGAAGTCGCTCAGTCGTGTCCGACTCTTTGCGACCCCATGGACTGTAGCCTACCAGGCTCCTCCGTCCTTGGGATTCTCCAGTCAGGAATACTGGAGTGGGTTGCCATTTCCTTCTCCAGGAGATCTTCCCAACCCAGGGATCGAACCTGGGTCTCCCGTATTGCAGGCAGACGCTTCACCATCTGAGCCACCAGGGAAGTCCATATCCTTCCATAACTATGCCTAGTTTTGATCATAACCGCAACAATCATTTTGTTTTCTGACACAAGAATAATAAAGTTTTACAGTAATGTCTTTCTGATCGGTTAGATCTTTGATGGTATCCAAAAGGTAGAAAAACAAGTGTTTAAAAGAAATTCAGGGAAGAGAAAGGAGAAACTTCAAAAAAAATAAGAATATAAACTCTTTACTACATAGAATGAACATTTTCAGAGCAGTTAGCAATGATAAACATTCTACTTGTTGGTTCTGGACAATATCCTGCATGTCTTCCTTGTCAATATTCTACCCATACTGCCAGATGCAGTTTACATCCCATCCAGTTATCATCTGCAGATACATTTCATAGGTTTTTGTTTATAGTCCCTTTTCTGGAATTACCAATGCAACCAATCTCTGGACCCAGTTCAGTTCAGTCACTCAGTCATGTCCGACTCTTTGTGACCCCACGGACTGCAGCTCACCAGATTTCTTGCATATTGAATGTAGCACTTTAACAGCATCATCTTTTAGGATTTGAAATAGCTCAACTGGAATTCCATTACCTCCAATAATTTTGTTCATTGTGATGCTTCCTAAGGCCCACTTTACTTCATATTTCAGGATGTCTGGCTCTAGGTGAGGGAATCACACCATTGTGATTATCTGGGTCATGAAGATATTTTTTTGTACAGTTCTTCTGTGTTCTTGCCACCTCTTCTTAATATCTTCTGCTTCTGTTAGGTCCATACGACTTCTGTCTTTTATTGTGCCCATCTTTGCGAGAACTGGACCCAGGCCCGCCCCAATTTTTCTTGTTTGTGTTATTGTTCTTTGCTCAACCAAGCAATACATACAGAGGACAGTAGGGGCCTGCAATGTGGTTACACTACCATTAGAGGGCATTCCTTGTTAGACTTGGGTGTCTATGAGGCACTACCTACTGCCCCTGCTCCCTTTGCCTGCTACGTTAAAGCCTTGCTGGAATATCATTCTGCTCAATTCTGGGACTGCCACATTGCCTTGCTCATGCCAGCCTCTCCCACTGAGAAAACTGACCTTCCTCTTATTTCTAACTATTCCCCGTCATACCTTTCCTACTTCCTCAATCCCTGCTATCAGTTTGTGTCCTGTCTTGAATGGATGGTTTTCCCTAGATCGTGCTATGACTACCATCTTCTAGACTTTAAATATCTCTTAGTTCAGTGTTCCATATATTAGATTTTTTGTCCCTCCTTTCCTACCTCACTTGTGACTTCCACAAAAACAAAGATATACTGAGCTATACTTGAATTATGCAATGCACATGTTAAAAAGTCAGCATTGTATTACCAAGCTGTACTAAGAGGTACCTGCCTCATGACTGATTCATTTCCACAGCCCCATCACAAGTAGTCAACTTCAACCCCTTATCTAGAGATTCATATTTTTGAGACCTCAGCATTTCTCTTCTTTAAACAATCTGAGTTGAAGTTGGTCAAAGACTTCACAATCTGACTGAAGTTTGAGCTTCCCTGGTGGCTCAGATGGTAAAGAAACTGCCTGCAAAATAGAAGACTCAGGTTCAATCCCTGGGTCAGGAAGATCCCCTGGAGAAGGACATGGCAACCCACTCCAGTATTCTTGCTTGGAGAATCCCACAGACAGAGGAGTCTATTGGGCTATGGTCCACAGAGTTGCAGAGAAGGCAATGACACCCCACTCCAGTACTCTTGCCTGGAAAATCCCATGGACGGAGGAGCCTGGTAGGCTGCAGTCCGTAGGGTCACGAAGAGTCGGACACAACTGAGCGACTTCACTTTCACTTTTCACTTTCATGCATTGGAGAAGGAAATGGCAACCCACTCCAGTGTTCTTGTCTGGAAAATCCCAGGGACGGGGGAGCCTGGTGGGCTGCCGTCTATGGGGTCGCACAGAGTCGGACACGACTGAAGCGACTTAGCAGCAGTAGCAGCAGCAGCCACAGAGTTGCAAAAGCGCCGGACATGACTGAAGTGACTTAGCACACACGGTGACTTCACCTGATTGTGTGATTTCTTCTTTCACTGTGCTATGCTGTACTTTTGTGTCTTGACTCTTTGTGACCCTTTGGACTCTAGCCCACCTGGCTCCTCTGTCCATGGGATTTTTCAGGCAAGAATACTGGAGTGGGTTGCCATTTCCTACTCTAGGGAATCTTCCTGACCCAGATATTGAGCCTACAGATCCTATGACTCCTGCATTGCAGGCAAGTTCTTTACTTGCTGAGCCAATGGGAAATTAAAAGAAGTCCACCCTGGCACTCTGCAGGAAAAATTCAATTGTAGTTGTTTTGTTAATAGATAACATGTGTACATAATATAAAACTCAAAGATTCAAAGAAAGTTGAATAGTTTTTCACCTTTGGCACTTCTCATGCCACCCCCTGCCGTTCAGTTTTTCCTAGTCATAGCCACTGTTGATAGTCGCTTTACCATCCTTTCTGATAATGCCTGCATATGTAGTACATGCAAGCACATGTACATATGGTGATTGTGTCTATTGTGCTTGCACATATATAAATCACACACACATGTATACACATATTTTACACAAATGTAAGCAATACTAATATACAATTCTAAACTTTTTTTTTTCTTGAAGATCATTCCTTGTCACATATGAAGAGTTATCTCATTCTTTAAGTGACTACACAACATTCCATTTGGACTGTCTCCTAATGATGGATATTTAGAGAGAGTTTCCAATATCTTATGTTACAAACCAAGCTACAATGAGTATTTGTCATATCATAATGTGGTGCTATATATATAAAATGAGTATGTATATGTGAAAGTGCTGGGCCAATGGATCTGTGTATTTATAATTTTGATAGATATTACATAGTTTCCCTTAGCCGAAGTTGTACCGTATCAGTGCAAATAGAACTCTTGAGGATGTCAGTGTATTCTTAGGATCCCAGCAGGAAATAGATAGATCAATTGGGTAGATAAGTTGTTTACAAAATATGAGCAGGATACAGAGAACTCCCAAGGCATGCTGTAATATCTCAGAGCTAATAAAGGAGTGGGATTATTGCCGGTATACCTGAAAGGGCAAGAGTTGAGCCCACTTACTGATACCAAAGACAGAGAAGAGGACACGTGAGAAGGACCTCCTTAAGTGTCCTGTGATCTTTGGTTCAGGAAGTAGCCAGCCAGAAGCAAACCCTGGGAGAGGAAGTCTGGAGGATGAATATTCAGACCTCACTCTCATCCCTCTTTCTCATGTCTTGCTGTTGATATTCATTGTCTAAACTTGACAGATGGCCAGAGGGAAAATGAGACCCTCTCTCATTTTCTTTAGGTATAGAGCAGGGTGCTCATGCTAGTTGCTTCAGTCGTGTCCAACTCTCTGCGACCCCATGGACCACGGCCCTCCAGGCTCCTCTCCATGGGATTCTCTAGGCAAGAATACTGGAGTGGGTTGCCATTTTCTTCTCCAGTGATAAAGTATGCAGTGAGTGAAGTGAAGTCGCTCAGTCATGTCTGACTCTTTGCAACCCCGTGGACTGCAGTCTACCAGGCTCCTCCATCCATAGGATTTTCCAGGCAAGAGTATTGGACTGGGCTGCCATTTCCTTCTCCGATAGAGCAGGGTTGCTGCTGCTGCTGCTGCTAAGTCGCTTCAGTCGTGTCCGACTCTGTGTGACCCCATAGATGGCAGCCCACCAGGCTCCGCTGTCCCTGGGATTCTCCAGGCAAGAACACCGGATTGGGTTGCCATTTCCTTCTCCAATGCATGAAAGTGAAAAGTGAAAGTGAAGTCACTCAGTTGGGTCCGACTCTTAGCGACCCCACGGACTGCAGCCTACCAGGCTCCTCCGTCCATGGGATTTTCCAGGCAAGAGTACTGGAGTGGGGTGCCATTGCCTTCTCCGATACAGCAGGGTAGAGAATCATAAACAGGAGATATCTAGCTCATTTTACTATCCCATATCTTTACCAAAAAATTGATCGACAGTCCTTTTTTTATCCTATTGTATCTGAGTGGTGAGATATTTTAATGCATTTTTCTAAATATGAGTGGGGTTATGAATATTTTGAAGTGAATAATTTTATTTCTATTTCTGTATCTATTTCTAACCTTCTCCTATGATATATATATATATATTGCTATTTTATTTTGAAATGATTTTAAATTTATAGAAAATTTGCAAAAACAGTATGAAAACTAGAGCTCCTGTATTTTTTTACTCATATTTTCAAATGGTTAATATTTTAGCATAGTAGGTTTTCATTCCTTTCCTCCTTCATCCTTTCTCCATGTGTGTGTAAACATTAATTGATAAATATAAGATATGTGTGAATATAAGCAAACATATATATATATATATACACACATATATATATCACTATGGGCTTCCCTGGTGGTTCACTGGTAAAGAACCCACCTAACAACCAGGAGATTTGAGTTCAAGCCTTGGGTCAGGAAAATTCCCTGGAAAAGGAAAAGGCAACCCGCCCCAGTATCCTTACCTGGGAAATGCTATGGACAGAGAAGCCTGGCAGGCTACAGTTCGTGGGATCTCAAAAGAGTCAGACATGACTTTGCATCTAAAAAACAACAGCAACAATATATCACTATGTTGTTGAATTATTTGAGAATAGGCATTTTCCTACTGAGTCATAATATGAAATCAAGAAATTAACTTAATTTTATAATAATCATTTAATCTTCAGACTCTATTCAAATTATTCCTGATATCCACACAGTGTCCTGAATTGTATTTGATTGTCATGTCTCTTTAATCAATTTCAAGCTGGACAGTTTCTCTGTCTCCCTGTCTTTCATGACCTGACTTTTTTGAAAGTTATAGGCTAGCTACTTGCAAAAATGTCCCTTAATTTGAATTTGCTGATATTTTCTCATTTTCAGCAGGATTACCTCAAGATGTTACTGTATTTATCTTTTATCATATCAGAAGATATTCAATGTCAATTTGGTTCATTACTGATGATATTCAATTTCTGTACTTGGGTAGCACATTTTATCCAGCCTTGTTCACTGTAAAGTCATTTGATAAGTATTTATGATCATTAATTAATAAACAATTAAGTATCTTGTGGGGAGATACTTTGAGATTTTCACTAAGCCACAGAGCTCTTTTTTCTCATTCATTCATGCACGTATTTTTATCAATCTGGATTTGAGCAGGAAGAACAAAGAACTTATTATAGGGATATCATTAGATGCAGAAATGAGAGCTGATTACACAGTTTTGTGAGTTTTGTTTCTGTGTCTAGAGTTGCACTTGGACTTGCACTGGGCAGGCAGTCATGGAGGGCCAGTGGATATGAAGTGAGGGAAGCAAGGGCTGGAACTAGTGAAGATAGAATGGAGTTCACTTGAGTCTGTCATCACCTCTAAGTTGGATTATGGAGTGTCCTGCAGGAGAGGCCAGTGTCCTTCACTATGGAGCTACACATGCATCTGGCTAGGCATCAGTGGGACTGAGGCCAAAGATCTAGTGGGTGCTCCCACCTAAGAAGACAAGATAAGTAACAATGTAGAGTGGGCTGCAACAGCATCTTGTTCCTCCGACTGACTTTCTAGTCATAAAGGAATACTGCTGCTCGTTTACTTCCATCTTTCAAATCTAGGACAATATCACTTCCAGGTCATGACAACTCAGAACTCTGAGGAAAGGGAATTCTGGGACATGTAGTCACAGATTAGTCAAGTTGATATAAGACAAGTCTACTATAGTGTTTATAGCAGTTTGAATTCCTGAGTTTTCATTTTAATTAAGGGATTACTACTACAGTTATTTATTTAGATGCTCAAATCATTCCATACTTGGCCAGTGGAAGCCTTTCATGCTGACTGTTGTATTTTTTTTGACATTTTCCCAACATTCTTTGGGTATTTAATTACTATTAGATTCAAAAAGATGTTGCAGGATCATCTTACATTTTTCCTGTCATAATCCCAGAATGAATCCTTTCTCCAAAGAGCTTTGGTTCTTTTAGTATAAAATGGCATTTAGAAACCAAGAACTGGAAGACACTTGACCTCTTTATTACTCAGGATCACTGCTTTTAGGTCCTCTCAATAGACAAAGCTAGGAAATATAGGAAAAAAGGAAGGAAGAACAAGACTTCCCTGTTTATTTTCCTATTAGGATGTTAGTCTTATTTTGTACTGAGTCTTGGGAGCTCTTTATGTATTAGGAAACTAACCCTTTTTGATGTGAGATAGTTGAATATCTTTCCCAGAATATCATTTGTGGATAGTATTCTGTTGTGACTGGCCTGTTTTCTTTTCTCTCTCTCCAGGCCAGTTTGGGTTACAGTTTAATTTGGATATGTAGAAATCAAGGTTTTCATTCTAGTGATCATGTAGAAAGCAGACAACACCTAAAATGGTTAAAGGCAGGGGGTGGATATATTCTTAAAAATGCATATGGGGGAGATATTACGACTGCTTTGCTTGTCTGAAGGCAGATCTTTAAGATAGAGATTATAATGTGCAGGAAGACAATTTTTCAAGACTGGTTTTCATGGGGGACAAATTGAAGGTATTTACAGTTCTTTTTATTAATCATTCTGCCAACTGTTTAGAAAGAAGCTGTCCTGGGCCTCTTTCCCTTTATTTGGACCTTGATTTTCCCCCTACACATTTCTTGGTTCATTAATTCATTCTATGCATAGTTCTTTCATTCATTTAAACTCCATTCATTCATTAATGAGTTTCTACAGTGTACATAGAACTGAACAAGCTTTTGGAAGGGTTAGAAAGTGACTGAAACTGTGGCTCATATATTCTAGGCTTACTGTGGTATTGGAAGGGTCAGAATAGTATCACATGAATAGCTAGAAAGTAATAGCCCAACCTCATAAATAAGCATAAAATATCTAAGAGAGACTGAAATCTAAGCTTATATAAAACATTACATGTGTTAATTCAAAAAAGCATTAGATTTATTTGGAATGTTTTAAAGCTTATTTTATATATTTCATGCCAAGGTTGTGACTTTTGTGCCTCAGAATTTAGGTGGGAAAAAGAGACTGATTTAATAATAGTCTGAGAACTTGAGAAATCACTGGAAATTAGATGTGGGATAAATGGAAGCTGTTTTGAACTCAGTTTCTTGTTTGTTTTTAATATCTCCCGATATTTGCTTTCATGGCTTATTCTATATCATTTAAAGATTGTCACTCACCTACCAAGACCCATAGGCTCACCTCCTGTAGAAAATCTATGTAAAGATGGCTAACAAACACATGAAAAGATGCTCAACATCACTCATTATCAGAGAAATGCAAATCAAAACCACAATGAGGTACCATCTCATGCTGGTCAGAATGGCTGCTATCAAAAAGTCTATAAATAATAAATGCTGGAGAGGGTGTGGAGAAAACGGAACCCTCTTACACTGTTGGTGGGAATGCAAACTAGTACAGCCACTATGGAGAACAGTGTGGAGATTCCTTAAAAACTGGAAATAGAACTGCCATATGACCCAGCAATCTTACTTCTGGGCATATACACCAAGGAAACCAGAATTGAAAGAGACACGTGTACCCCAGTGTTCATCACAGCACTGTTTACAACAGCTAGGACGTGGAAGCAACCTAGGTGTCCATCAGCAGATGAATGCATAAGAAAGCCATGGTGCATATACACAATGGAATATTACTCAGCTACTAAAAAGAATGCATTTGAATTAGTTCTAATGAGGTGGATGAAACTGGAGCCTATTATACAGAGTGAAGTAAGTCAGAAAGAAAAACATCAATACAGTATATTAATGCATATATATGGAATTTAGAAAGATGGTAACAATGACCCTATATGCAAGATAGCAAAAGAGACACAGATCCAAAGAACAGATTTTTGGACTTTGTGGGAGAAGGTGAGGGTGGGATGATTTGAGAGAATAGCATTGAAGCATATATAATATCATATGTGAAAGACATTGCCAGTCCAGGTTCGATGCATGAGACAGGGTGCTCAGGGCTGGTGCACTGGGATGACCCAGAGGGATGGGATGGGGAGGCAGGTGGGAGGAGGGTTCAGGATGGGGAACACATGTACACCCATGGCTGATTCATGTCAATGTATGGCAAAAACCACTACAATATTGTAAAGTAATTAGCCTCCAATTAAAATAAATAAATTAAAAAAAAAAGAAAGAAAGTCTATGTAAATACTATCAATATCAGGACAGGGAAGCATGGCATGCTGTAGCCCATGGGGCCTCAAAGAGACATACCTGACTGAGCAACTAAACAACAACAACAGTAGCCAATTATAATAATCATTTTCTTCTTTGCTCCATACTCACTTGTCTTTCTATAATATCATTTATGGGAGACTGTATTTCACTTATGTGTTTCCATATTAGTATCCTCTCCAAGCCTAACTTACTAGAAGATAAGATTATATTTTATTCATCTTTGTTTTTACTGCCATATATGTGCTTAGTCTCTCAGCTGTGTCCAACTCTTTGTGACCCCTGGTGAACTGTAGCCCACCAGGCTCCTCTGTCAATGGAGATTCTCCAGGCAAGAATACTGGAGTGGGTGGCCATGCCCTCCTCTGGGGGATCTTCCCAACCCAGGGATTGAACTCAGGTCTTCCATATTGCAGGTGGACTCTTTACCATCTGAGCAACCAGGGAATATGCCCCACATGGACTGCAGCTACTGCTATGTATCAGTTCAGTTCAGTTTAGTCGCTCAGTCGTGTCCAACTCTTTTCGACCCCATGAATCGCAGCACGCCAGGCCTCCCTGTCCATCACCAACTCCTGGAGTCCACCCAAACTCATGTCCATCGAGTTGGTGATGCCATCCAGCCATCTCATTCTCTGTCGTCCCCTTCTCCTCCTGCCCCCAATCCCTCCCACCATCAGAGTCTTTTCCATGAGTCAACTCTTCGCATGAGGTGGCCAAAGTACTGGAGTTTCAGCTTTAGCATCATTCCTTCCAAAGAAATCCCAGGGCTGATCTCCTGTAGAATGGACTGCTCGGATCTCCTTGCAGTCCAAGGGACTCTCAAGAGTCTTCTCCAACACCACAGTTCAAAAGCATCAATCCTTCGGCGCTCAGCTTTCTTCACAGTCCAACTCTCACATCCATACATGACCACGGGAAAAACCATAGCCTTGACTAGCCGGACCTTTGTTGGCAAAGTAATGTCTCTGCTTTTGAATATGCTGTCTAGGTTGGTCATAACTTTCCTTCCAAGGAGTAAGCGTCTTTTCATTTCATGGCTGTAGTCACCATCTGCAGTGATTTTGGAGCCCAAAAAATAAAGTCTGACACTGTTTCCCCATCTATTTCCCATGAAGTGATGGGACCAGATGCCATGATCTTCGTTTTCTGAATGTTGAGGTTTAAGCCAACTTTTTCACTCTCCTCTTTCACCTTCATCAAGAGGCTTTTTGCCATGTATAGTGCCTGGTAAATAATAAGTGCTCAATAAATGTTTCTAAGATAAATGAACGTATGAGTCTCCCATATGAAATATTATTGGCTTTTTGGTAGTGAAGCGGAGAGCTGTTCCAGTCCAATCATTTAACCCAAATGGATTTTTTTTTTTCTCCCAACTATTAATGCAGTGGCAGGCCTGATCATCCTGGTCTTGTTAATTTGGTTCATTGGTTGGGATGAGAAAGATTGAGAAACGAGTTTTCAGATGCTGTTTTTATGATGTCCGTCAGACATCTCCTGTCCCATGCCACGTGCAGACACATTCTGTTCACCAGCTGCTGATTTCTGTTTGTTCCCATCATGTTGTTTCCTGGGCCAATGGTGATGCTGCTGCTACTGGCCTCTTTTCTGCAAGTGTCCCCTAATCACATCACACAGATGTAAAATGTGTTACCTATACTCTTTTTTGTCCTCCTCTGTGTTTTTTTCCTCTAAGAAATAATAGGGAAATGCTTGCCAATGAATGATTTGCAAATTTTCACAGTCCTCGTAGTTTAACCTTAGTCCCTCCCCTAAGGAGATTAGGTACTTCTCAGACATACCAACAAAATTTGGAATTCTAGCTGGTGCTCAGAGCAGATCAAAAAAGTACTCTGGGGATTTAAATTTCCATAAATTTGAGTATTGGTGTCAAAAGGTTTTGACTGTAAGCCTGTAAAAATGAATGCAGTACAGTTAAGTCATTGTTGCAGCTACTAAATTCATATTTTAATTTGCTGATAAGGAAAGGCAAAAAATAGTATGAAACTTAGACATTTTATGTGTCATGTTAGTTATACCTTGACTTATAGGAGGTGGTCCCATGAGATTGTCATTATGTGAATTATCTCCCCTTGCATTATTGAGAGTCCTGTCCCCCAAAGTCTACCTATAATTTCTACTATCTAGACCGGTTTAAACTTGAGTAGTCATGGCTTCTGCCAACATATATAGACTATAAACCTGATATGCCTTTCAAACTGTGAAAAAAAAGACATTTGGGGATTTCTCATGGAAATACTAATAAAGTCTGAGAGGGGGAGGAGAAAGACATTTGGATTCATATTTCCTTCCTATTTTAAGGTTAGATTGCTGTTGGCATCTATCAGTTCTCTGACCACATATTCATCCAATTTTCAATTTATTACTTTTACCAAGAACTCAGCAGTTGGTAGACACTGAGGCTTTGCAGAGGCAGGAAAGGGTACTGACCTTAAATAGCTCTAGACTCAATGAAGGAACATACATGCAAATCAGCTTTTGATTGTCCTCCACAGAGATAATATTTTGAATGTTCTCTACAGAGTGAGCTTGTGGGAACAAGAGTGGGCAGCTTCTTTCCCTTAAGAGACATCCTGAAGAAGACAAATTCTAGATTAAGTGTCAAAATGTATTAGTAAGGCAGAGAACAGATCTTAGATGTGTGCACGTTGTTAGTGTATGGATGGCTCAACAATTACAGATCTTGTGTGACTGTAGGCTAGAAAGCATAACAATAACTGGCATCTATTAAACATTTGATATTAGACCTGTTATTATCTTATAATAATAAGATAATTATTATCAAAACATCTCTGGCTGATTATCATCACATTGGACACATACAATCATGAGGTGTAAGAGAGAAGCAGGTATCATATCATGAAGAGTTTTGTGGACCAAACTAAGAATCTTGGCTTCAGTCCTGAAAGTGATAAAGTACCTCTAAAGGGATTTAATCCAGGAAATGCATGATCAGATTTGCATTTACAAAGATGTCTCTGGCTACAGGGTTCAGAAAAGCTAAAATCATAGGCAAGGAGGGCTGCTGTTGAATTGATCCAGTGGAGACATGACAGATGAGTTTAAACAGCTCATTAATAGCAGATGAGCCACACCAAAAAATCATCTGTTTTCATAATCATCTTGATCCTACTTCCTTTTCAGGTCTTTGGTATCAGCTGGTTTTTCTAATTTCAAGCCGTTCCATCCAGTTTTTAGTTGATTTTATTCCAACTTGCTAAACAGCTCTTGCTTTTGAAGCCTTGGACTGAATTTCCTGTTAATTTGGCATTGCCAAACGAGCAGTTGTTTTTTTGATAACTTAATATTCACCTCACTTAAGTGACCTAACATTTGTGATCTGAGTTGCCTTGATGTCTTTTACTTTAAATTGTATACTGATAATAGATTTGGAGAGTGTGCTTGCATAATCCTTCTCTTGTAAAAATATGTATGTAATTACACCTAGAGCTTGTAGAACAAAGTATCAATTTTTTTTTTTCCCCAAGAGAATGATCATAAACTGCCAGTTTGAAGATGGGAAATAAAGGAAGTTATCATGCAGCAGAGTTGACTAAGAGTGAAATCTAGAAATCTAAGCCTGTGGAAGGAAGTTGGCCATAGCTGGGTAAGTTAGACTCAGTCTGGAGAGTTAGGGAGTTCTGTAAAGAAAATGGTGGCTGTGACTGTTCAAGCAAGCAATAAATCCAACCCATGAATTCCATAAGGGTTGAAAGTTCAGAAAGACTTTGGAGGATCAAAGCATAAGTTAGGGTAGCTGCCAGAAGCAGAAGACCTAAAAATATGAAGTGGTTTGTTTTATTTCCTCTTTTATGTTGCCTCTTAGGTATGAATTGCTCAGAGCCAACTGCTGTGTGCTATGGCCGGAGGATAAGAGTCTGTTCTTAGTGTAGTGTGATCCTCATCACATGAATTCTTGAGCTGAAAGACAACTGAGCCTCTAGATTCTAATTGCAGGACCACGATGAGTGGTCTATTCTGAAAGTGCACGTCAAAACTGGACAGCCCAAATAATGTACTGCAACTTTTAAAGACTTTTGTATAGAGCTTTGTAGATTGCAAAACTCCATTCATATATATGTATTACACCTATGAAAGTTAATTATTATTATTTTTTAAGTCTACTTTTTATTACTGTCAGTTCCTGGTATTTTATCATTTATGCATTTGTTGGTCAGTCACACAGATCAAACCTGTGTCCCCTGCAGTGGAAGTGTGGAGCCTTAACCACCAGACCACCAAGAAAGTCCCTTATTTTTATTATTAATGACACTATATTAAAGCTCAACATTCAGAAAATGAAGATCATGGCATCCGGTCCCATCACTTCATGGGAAATAGATGGGGAAACAGTGGGAACAGTGTCAGACTTTATTTTTCTGGGCTCCAAAATCACTACAGATGGTGACTGCAGCCATGAAATTAAAAGACGCTTACTCCTTGGAAGGAAAGTTATGACCAACCTAGATAGCATATTCAAAAGCAGAGACAGTACTTTGCCAACAAAGGTCCGGCTAGTCAAGGCTATGGTTTTTCCAGTGGTCATGTATGGATGTGAGAGTTGGACTGTGAAGAAGGCTGAGCGCCGAAGAATTGATGCTTTTGAACTGTGGTGTTGGAGAAGGCTCTTGAGAGTCCCTTGGACTGCAAGGAGATCCAACCAGTCCATTCTGAAGGAGATCAGCCCTGGGATTTCTTTGGAAGGAATAATGCTAAAGCTGAAACTCCAGTACTTTGGCCACCTCATGCGAAGAGTTGACTCATTGGAAAAGACTCTGATGCTGGGAGGGATTAGGGGCAGGAGGAGAAGGGGACAACAGAGGATGAGATGGCTGGATGGCATCACTGACTCGATGGACGTGAGTCTGAGTGAACTCCGGGAGTTGGTGATGGACAGGGAGGCCTGGCGTGCTGCGATTCATGGGGTCGCAAGGAGTCAGACACGATCTGATCTGATATTATTCTACGGACTTGGACTCAAATCGTCTGATCCAAAATCCTGTCTTTGAAAAACACTATGTCCACAATGTTAGGAATGGCGACTGAATCACTGAAACGATGGTTTGAGAGTACATTCCCTCTGACTCTGTTTCTTCCTTACAGATTTAGAATTGTTCTGTCTCCTATGGAAGAACCATCTCAAGCACTAACTACTATATTCTCCCTAATACATTTCAAGTCAGAAGTGATTTTTCTCTTCTTGGGCCTTCCATAGCACACTTGTTTTTAATCTTTCTATGACAGTTATCTTACCTCGCCATGTGTCATTGCTTTTGCATAATACATCTATCCATAAATGCTCCCCTTTTCCTCTCACCCCAGACTCAATAACATACTTCATACCATGAACATACACCATGTGTCTTCCGTAGATATGTGTTTCAGAAGATTCTACCTGTGTTTGACTCTTCTAGATTTGAATTTGGGCTCAGTGTTGAAATTGTGAATAAAATATTCAAAAGAATAAAAGGAAAAGTGCAAAAACTTATTTACCAATAAGGAAAAAGAGATGTATTGATAAACAAAGTTTACCTTTGTCTTTTCCAGTCCCATATCGGAAAATGTGGCACTTGCCTTTCAATATTTTACTAAAATTATTTTTTCAATTTATTTGGGTGCATAGAGCCTTAGTTGTGTCATGCAGGATCTTTTAGTTGTGGCATACAAGATCCTTAGTTGCAGCATGTAGGATCTAGTTCCCTGATCAGGGATCAAGCCCAGGCCCACCTAATTGGGAGCAGAGAGTCTTAGCCACTAGACCACTGGGGAAGCTCCATCTTTCACTATTTTATATGCTTACATGACACCAGCTCATGCAGAATCATTTTGTTTGAAATAAATTCTTCTGACATTGAATAATATTGTTACCTCCTTTAGTTTGGTAAAGGAGTCAAGGGAGATAGCTATGGAAAGAGAGACTAAGATACTGGTTAGTGACAGATGAGAGAGAGAGATCCTGTTAAAGAATTTTATCTAAAGAATTACCGGAGAAACTAACGCTGGAAAGGAAGCCTGAACATGGCAGGAGAATAGCAAGACCTAAAAACTTGGTAGAGTCTTTGGATATGATCTGCCCATCTGGCAAACCTGTGCCATATATTGAAAATGATCAAATTGGCCAAAATTGGGTGAAAAACAGTGAATTGTCACCTCTTACTGCAGGTAAAGTCATATGAATTGATCCTCTAAAAGTCAGGTGGGAATTTGTCTTCTCTGTGATGGATTTGGGTTGTTTTTGTTACTGTTGTTGTTCAGTCGCTCAGCTGTGTCTGACTCTTTGTGACTTCATGGACGGCAGCAGCATAGACTTCCCTGTCCTTCATCTCCTGGAGCTTGGTCAAACTCATGTCCATCAAGGAGGTGATGCCAGCCAACCATGTTATCCTCTGTCGTCCCCTTCTCCTCCTGCCCTCAATCTTTCCCAGCATCAGGGTCTTTTCCAGTGAGTCAGTTCTTTGCATCAGGTGGTCAAAGTATTCGAGTTTCAGCTTCAGCATCAGTTCTTCCAATGAATATTCAGAATTGATTTCCTTTAGGATTGACTGGTTGGATCTCCTTGCAGTCCAAGGGACTCTCAAGAGTGTTCTCCAACACCACAGTTAAAAAACATAATTCTTCAGTGCTTAGCCTTCTTTATGGTCCAACTCTCACATCCATACTTGACTACTGGAAAAATCATAGCTTTGACTATATGGACCTTTGTTGGCAGAGTGATGTTTGTGCTTTTCAATATGCTGTCTAGGTTTGTTATTGCTTTTCTTCCAAGAAGCAAGTGTCTTTTAGTTTCATGGTTCAGTCATCATCTACAGTGATTTTGGAGTCCAAGAAAATAAAATCTGTCACTGTTTCCATTGTTTCCCCATCTATTTGCCATGAAGTGATGGGACCAGATGCCATGATCTTAGTTTTTTGAATATTAAGTTTTAAGCCAGCTTTTTCACTCTCCTCTTTCATCCTCATCAACAGGTTCTTTAGTTCCTCTTCACTTTCTGCCATAAGGGTGGTGTCATCTGCATATCTGAAGTTATTGATATTTCTCCCAGCAGTCTTGATTCCAGCTTGTGCTTCATGGAGCCCAGGATTTCACATAATGTTCTCTGTGTTTAAGTTAAATAAGCAGGGTGACAATATACAGCCTTGCCATAATCCTTTCCCAAATTGGAACCAATATGTTTTCCATATCTGGTTCTAAATGTTGCTTCTTGAACTGTACACAGGTTTCTCAGGAGGCAGGTGAGATGGTCTGGTATTCTCTTCTCTTTAAGAATTTTCCACAGTCTGTTGTGATCCACACAAAGGCTTTAGTGTAGTCAATGAGGCAGAAGTAGATGTTTTTCTGAAATTCTCTTGCTTTCTCTATGATCCAACAGATGTTGGCTGTTTGATCTCTGGTTCCTCTGCCTTTTCTAAATCCATCTTGAACATCCGGAAGTTCTCAGTTCACATACTGTTGAAGCCTAGCTTGGAAAATTTTGAGCATTCCTTTGTAGCATGTGAGATGAGTGCAGTTGTGCAGTAGTTTGAACATTCTTTGGCATGGCCTTCCTTTAGGATTGGGATGAAAACTGACCTTTTCCAGTCCTGTGGCCACTGCTGAGTTTTCCAGATTTCTGGCATGCTGAATGGAATACCTTCATAGCATCATCTTTTAGGATATGAAATAGCTCAGCTGGAGGGCCATCACCTCCATTAGCTTTGTTGGTAGTGATGCTTCCTAAGGCCCACTTGACGTCATACTCCTGGATATCTGGCTCTAATTGAGTGATAACACTTTCATGGTTATATGGGTGATGAAGAACTTTTTTGTATAATTCTTCAGTGTATTCTTGCCACCTCATCTTAATATCTTCTGCTTCTGTTAGGTCCATACTCTTTTTGTTCTTTATTGTACCCATCTTTGCATGAAATGTTCCCTTGGTATCTCTAATTTTCTTGAAGAGATCTCTAGTCTTTCCCATTCTATTGTTTTCCTCTGTTTCTTTGCATTGATCGCTGAGGAAGGTTTTCTTATCTCTCCTTGCTATTCTTTGGAACTCTGCATTCAGATGGCTATATCTTTCCTTTTCTCCTTTGCCTTTTGCTTCTCTTTTCTCAGCTATTTTTAAGGCCTCCTCAGTCAACCATTTTGCCTTTTTGCATTTCCTTTTCTTGGGGATGGTTTTGGTTACCACATTCTGTACAATGTCACGAGCCTCTGACCATATTTCTACAGGCACTCTGTCTATCAGATCTAATCCATGTGTCACTTCCACTGTATAATCATAAGAAATTTGATTTATGTCATACCTGAATGGCCTAGTGGTTTTATTTACTGTCTTCAATTTCAGTCTGAATTTGGCAGTAAGGAGTTCATGATCTGAGCCACAGTCAGCTCCTAGTCTTGTTTTTGCTGACTTTATAGAGCTTCTCCATCTTTGGCTGCAAAGAATATAATCAATCTTATTTTGGTATTGAGCATCTGATGATTTCCATGTGCAGAGCTGTCTCTTGTGTTGGAAGAGAGTGTTTGCTATGACCAGTCATTCTAGTCCTTAGCAATAATTCTCAAAGTGTGGTATCAGAAATTCTCAGGTATCACATTGGATCTACTGAATCAAAAGTTCTGGGAATGGGCCCAACAAACTGTTTACTAAACCCTCAGTTGTGACTCTCATGTTCATCATGTTTTAAAATGACTGAATGAGAAGAAAGAGAGTTAGAAATAAAGATTGGGAAAGGTGATAAGTTAGCTAGAGGAAAATTCTTTCATGGAGAAAGGATTGAAATTAGAATGATTTTTTTTCCAAGCAGGAGAGCACTTAAAAGTTTTGGATAATTCGATGATCAGGAAACCAGAGTTTAATGCTTCTGTATATTGCCTAACCCTGTTTCTATTGCTAGAAATTTTGAGGTCTCTGGTTGAAACCAATGTGGAAAATTGGAACCAATATGGAGTTTCTTATCTTATCCATTGTGGTGTGGTGGTAGACCAGCATTTCATCTTGCTTCCCTTCTAAACCCTGGCCATTGATTTCATTAAAACCTAAATTTGGATGAGATAGTTTCTCATAAAATAAAATATGTATGTGAATATAAAATACATCCTTATGGTGTTAACTTCTCATGGATGAGAAGTTTCCACCCATGGATGATAAGGTTGTGTTGGAGAAGTATCCTGCCTTGGGTACTGGGGAAAAGCAGGAGGTGGAAAGAGAAGTCTTGACCTCTTGCCTCATTTGGAAATCAAACAGCAGCCACAAAAATGTTGGAAACTTTTAAAAAGCTTACATTGATGGGTGTCAAGCAGAACTGCATAGGTTCAGAAATATATATATTTGAGAAGCAGAAAGTAATGGCAACAGAAACTCTTCTGCCCCCGCCCACCTTTCCTGTCAGCTGCTCAGTCATTTCCGAGGGGTTTGAAGTTTCCGTACAAGGATCTTGCTAATGACTGTAATTCATCATAGGAGGTGTTTAGCTTTGAAGATGAAATATAACTATATATTTTTCAGATTGATAGTGAGGGCTTGTTTATTGATTATACTCTTAGGGGGAAAAATGAAAAGAAATGTGACAAAGAAAAATGCATTTTTCAAGGTCCATCATAATAGCTAAAGTAACTTGACATGTAAAACATTAGAAACATTCTACATGTAACTTTACCTAAATGATAAAAAAAAAAATTACTGATTCTAACTTTTTAAAACCCTTTTGAGAAGACCTAAAGACATAAATGCCAAAAGTAAGTAACAATAACTAAGTCAATATCAAGGACACGAATTAGTGTTCTGATCATTTTCTGTTCAGTCGCTCAGTCGTGTCTGACTCTTTGTCACTCCCTGGACTCTAGGCCAGGCTTCTCTGTCTTTCACCATCTCCCAGAGGTTGCTCAAACTCATGTCCATTGAGTCAGTGATGCCTTCCAACCATCTCGTCTCATGTATTTGCTATTACTGCACATTAGTTTTGCCTCTTAGTTTCCTAATGACTGTGGCAAAAAGAGAAATATGGGAAGATTCAAATTCCTTAATAAAGAACTGGTTTTAAGGAAAAAACTTATCATTTTGGATTTTATGTCAGAGGTACAGAGTAATGCAATGAATACTTCTCTCTGTAGTCATTTTAAAATAAATATAGAAGTGATTGTCCTGTGACTTTTTTAAGTAAGGGGATTAAATGAATACAAGAGCATTTAAGGGTATAATTTATGGAAGGTGAATTTTTATGAGAAATTAAGCCAATGAACTTCACATATATAGGCTTCTTATGAATAATATATGTTAAAAGATAAGAAATCTCCTCCCTAGAAAGCTTAAAACTCACGTGTTATCAGTCAAAATCATTGTAACGTCTTACGTTCTATTATCTTGTGATACTGGCTTATTATAGTTCCATACACTTTGAAGACTAGAAGACCAATTATTAGGTAGAATTGTCATTATGTTAAGGAGAAGCCGAAGCAGTATTCTCACCTAGAAGGAAATCATTCTTAAGTAAGAGTAAACTAAAGGGATAGTACAAACTTTCCTCAGGAAAGCGTCTTTAGATTTTTCTATGGCACTTTAAAAAATGCTTTAAGCATGGAGAATGGCAGAGAAAACTTTGACCAGAATAATTTTCCAAGAAGTGCCTCACTAGAAAAATCAAGGGTTTATTTTCACATAAATGACACTAAGCAATAATCAAAAGATTAGTCTCATTCACTTGGGACAGTAAGATGAACTGGATAGATATGAGGACTTTCAGAGAAATCTGAATCATAGGTTAAACTAAGCCATCTAACTCTCATTTCTCTTGATAGTCCATTAGGAATCTCATTTTCTCCAAATAAGAGTAGTTTCCCCACAGATGACTTTTTTCCTCCCATACTCATTGAAAATCATCCACTCTTAGAAATTTAAAGAATTTAAAGAATTGTCAGCAGAATTCTTAACTTTTAATTAATTGTAACTTTATTTTTTGAAGCTAACTGAAATTTGTCCTGACGATTGGAATGTTCACATTTAATTTGCCAAACAAAAGTTTAAAAATATATTGTTAGAAATGCTGCAGGCTTTGTAAAGTGACTTTCCACTGGCTGGATGTTAGAGCAGGACCAAATGTTTATTAATTTTCTCTGCCACAGAGCTAATAGAACTGTTCTTTTAATTCAACAAACAGAAGCCTGTGTTCTTTGGATGGTTATTTTATTTCCCATGGAGTCTGCATGCTGTTGGCTGACAATCACAATGGCTATGTATTTATTTGGCTCTAGATGTCTCTAACGAAAATTTTAAAAGCAATCTTTTAATTTGTTTTGCAATGTTTCTGAAAAGATAGATTCAAAAACTATTAACAAAGTTTTTGGAAATGATTTTTTCCTGGGATACATTTTGTGTGTGTAGAACTGCTAAAATTGTAAGGTAAAGACTGATTTGGTCAACAGCTAAAGAATGTAAGAGGCCACGTATTCTTCCAGTTGCGTTTAAGGCTCCTCTTTGAATCAGTCATTGTCTTCTTTAATGTATAATACTTTTTTAAAATAGAAAATAATTAACCAGTCTCCTGTACCCCCCTCCACCCCACCCCCTTTCCAAACACAGTCCATGGTTACTGCCCTATTCAGGATGATGAGTAGTTAATAGCAAACTGCTATGATAGGATGGAGGTAGGGAGTGTGCAGTCAGGTACCTGGACTCTGGGGCATGGCCCTCTCAGAGAGGTTCATGTATCCTCTCTGCACTTTCAGCCATGTGATCCGGAGTACATTACTTCATCTCTCCATGGCTTATTATCTATGAAGTGAGCATAAAGATAATTGTGACTCCTCCACAGGAGTGATATAAACATTAGATTATTTTACTTCACAGAAAAGCACCAGAACTGTGCCTAACCAGTAGTTAATGTATCCCATGAGTTGAGGGTGTTCTTCTTGCCCTCAAGCAGCTTCTCTCCTGATACATTTCCATCCAGCTGCTTATATTTGCATGAAATTCACCTGTTTTTGTTAGGAATTCAGTATTACTTTATTTCTTTGTTCTTAATAACAGCTTGAGATACCATAAAATTCACATGCCATAAAATTCACTCTTTTAAAGTGTATAATTCAGTGATTTTTAGTATAATCATAGAATTGTGCAACCATCAACACCATATAACCATGGAATATTTTCTCTCAATGAAATTTTAGCCACATAATATTACAGACTATAAATATGTTAAATCTTAGCACAGAAGGCTAACCAGTTTTCCAAATGAGTATAGCAAATGATATGTCCACCAGATATGAGAATTCCAATAGCTTCACAACCTTGCCTTCATCTGGTATTGTCAGTCTTTTTAATTTTAGCCACTCTGGTAGGAATGTCTTTCACTGTGGTTTTAATAAAAACTTCTTGATTATAGCTACAATGAAGCATTCCTACCAGCAATAAATGAGGGTTTGTGGAAAGAAGTTTTAAATACTCATCTTGTTTCATGCCTCTTCAGGGGCTACAATTACACTGTGTGTGTGTGTGTGTGTATGTGTGTGTGTGAGAGTGCTCTCAGTCACTCAGTGGTGTCTGACTCTTTACGAACCCATGGACAGGTACCCTGCCTGGCTGCTCCGTCCTTGGAATTTTTCAGGCAAGAATACTGGAGCGGGTAGCCATTTCCTATTCCAGGGGATCTTCCCAACCCAGGGATCAAACCCACGTCTCTTCTCTTTGTGTCTCCTGCATTAGCAGGCAGATTCTTTACCACCGTGCCACCTGGGAAGCCCATAACAAATTCAGTACTACTTTAAAGGATCATTTAAATTGAAGTGTCCTCAAGTTCTTCACATCTTAAATTCTTCTGTTTGCTTTTTATCATTTTTTTGTTTCTAATTTTAAACTATTAGCTTTCATGTCTTGCTTCTGGTATTAATTGTTCAGCCTGCAACTTTCTGATTTCAATCTGCTACAAGCCAATAAAGTGGATTATCAATCCAACTATAATTTGAAACGAGTACTCTGACTCAGAGTAAGAATCTGAGTGCTCTGGCTGTGTGCAAAGCAAATTCTCTTGATTGCATGGATTCTGTACTTCGTAGTGTCAGGTGAGCGTATTCTCTTCGGTTCTGTCTTGTCACAACAAAGATTTGGAGCAACTGACAGTAAAGCCCTTGGCACAACACAGCTCTCGGGTCTTGGACAAACCCTGTTATAGCTCTTAGACAAATCAGTGTTATAGCGAGCTAGCGAGCGCGCTTTGGCTCCTTCTTTTATATGTTTTTTCCTCCCCATGGGCCTACCCTATGCAAATTGGGCTTAGCCAGGAGTGCTGTTTGTTCTACCTGAGGTCTTCACTCTGGTCCTCAGACCTTCCTTTGTTCTATTTTCGGGGGCCACCGCCATTTTGGACACCTTTTCCCTATTGATCTATTTTGCTTTCCAGGGAACTCTTTTACTTTTAAGGTGAAGGTATTAGGTAAAGTTGCCTTGGAAAAAGTGAGATGTTACACTATTAAATTGAATTTTGTTTTGACCTCAATATTTATTGTGCTTATAGAAAATCTGGCTGAAGAGTAAAAAAAAGAGATAGTGGAGGCCGTGAGAAACTGTAGCCGCATTTGTTGCAGGAGTGCAGGAGTGAATGAGACAACTTGCAAATTTGTGAAGTTAAATATTACCCTGACTACATTTCAAAATATTCTGGCCTAGACTCACTACCTATTGTTCTGCTTCATGCAAATAGAACTGATCGCTGGGGTCACTACAGCAGTTCTCAGATTTTGCTCCTAGAACCAGCCCCAAAACAGTGTTTAGAAATGCAGATTCTCTGCCCTACCCTAGACCTATTGACTCCGAACCTGGGGGTGGGGTGAGGGAGGCTGTCCTCACAGTGTAACAATCCTTCCATGTGATTCTCATGTGGGCTAAAGTGTGAGAGGATGGATTTAGGAGACCCTTATTAGATTCACCTGGGGCATTCCCTGCCCCAGAAATTACATTATTTTAAGGTAAAATCAGAAACAAAGTCAGAACACCAATGTGATTTCAATGTAAATAAGGGTTGAAGCCTATTTCTCTTGGCGGTGCTTTCAAGCACAAATTCATTTAAAAGCTGAGATCCAGAGTAGCTCCCTTTTAGTTTCTGTGGTTCCTGAACTCCTCTCTAATTGTTTACTGCTTACTTCAGCTTGGAAGGCCTTTGTAAAAATGCAAAGGTAGTCTGTGAGAGATGACACGGGAATTAATATAGATAGATACATTGTCTCCTACTAAGTACTTATGTAGCAGTGCTCAAAAATCGGCCCACTTGGTAACAGCTGGAAGACTCCTTTAACCAAAGGTTGTTAGGCCCAGCTCCACAGTTTCTGATTCTGGAGGTCAGCAGAGGGGCTCAGTAATTTGCATTTCTAACAAGTTGCAAGTGAGCTGGCAATGCCAGAGCTTCAAGGAAAGGTGGCTCCTGGGGAGAGAGTTTCCTGAATGAGGTTTTCGCTGGTTGGAGAAGGAAAAAAAATCAGGCTGCTCTTCCCCAAGTAGGAGACCTGAGTAACAAGGAAGTTCTCTCCCCTACTGCAGCCGGTAAAGATACAGAAGGGCTAGTGAATCTAAATTCAAGTGATTAGTATTAGAATAATTTAAGTGATAAGATTAATTTCTGGTTTCCAAGTTTTTAGCAAGTGTTTTCCAAAATTTAAGGTGAACCAAAATGGTAGCTTGTTGTTGTCAAGATGTTGGTATGATGCTTGTTAAAAATGCAGACACTTAGGCCTCATCTTTGCAACTTCTACTAAGGAAATCTCTGCTGAAGCTTTTCCAGAAATAAGCGGTCCAGGTAAGTTTGTCGCAAATGGCCCTTTTTACTTATTTATTTGTACTCTTTATTTAGGGGAACTGAGGGCCTGTATTATTATATATCATCATTTTATTGAACATTTCTGGAGATTTAACTGGAAAATAGAAACATTTTTCTAAGAGTAGTTTAATTATACTTTGACTCTCTTCCCTTTCTAGCTGGGGGTGGGGGGGTCTTTATTTGAAATTTGTTCCGTTTACTACTTAAAAATAATCTGAAAAGCAAATTCATATATATTGAACATTTTTATATGATAAGAACTGTGGTATGTGCTCAGTTGTGTCTGACTCTTTGCGACCCCATGGATTGCAACCCGCCAGGCTCCTTCTGTCCATGGGATTTTCCAGGCAAGAATATTTGAGTGGGTTGTCATTTTCCACTCCAGGGGATCTTCCCAACCCAGGTATGGAACCCACATCTTCTGCTTGCTCTACATTGGCAGGAGGATTCTTTACCACTGTGCCACCTGGGAAGCGATAAAATTTTGTAAAGTCCATCTCAATTCTGGAGAGATGAGAGATCCTTCTATAGGTCCACTATTCCCAACTGTAGAAATCAATTCAAATAACAAGGAGCACGTGGTGAAAATATTTATAAGGAGCTTCATTCTAACAAATTCCAGTAACTATTCAGCTTTCCATGTGATGATAGCTACCATATTCCTGCCATACTGATGGAAATCTCTACAGATAGGGGTGTTGTCAACAGACTATTGTGATTTGAAAACATACAGAGCTTTGAAAAAAAAAATTGTCAGAGATTGTTGCTAGGTTTTTATTTTCTTATTCATTTTGTAAACTGCAGTTTAGGGCCTAGTGTACTAACAGGATAGTAACATGCTTATAATGAACATCAAATCTTCCTTGCACAGGAAAAAAGCTTGCTTTCCTAGCTGCCCTCAATAGTTACCTGCAGTTTCTCTGAGGGTTATGAACAGGGAATGATCCCTCAAGAGATGTAGCCGGCATATTTAAATCTTTAAGCAAATTATAAAGTCATGATAAAAATCTGTTCACTGGGTAGGTAGGGAGGAGGGTTGTATTTCTTCCAAGAACATTTAACTTTTTTTTTTTTAATTAAAAATTTTTTTTTTTTTGGCTTCAGTGGGTCTCTGTTGCTCCGTGCGGGCTTTCTCTAGTTGCAGTGAGTGGGGCCTATTCTTCATTGTGGTGTGAGGGCTTCTCACTACAGTGTCCTCTCTTGTGGAGCACCAACGGTAGGGCACAGTACTTGTGGTGTGTGAGTTTAGTTGCCCTGTGGCCTATGGGATCTTCCTGGTCCATGGATCCAACCCTTGTCCCTGGATTGGCGGGTGGATTCTTAACTACTGGACAACCCCGGAAGTCCCAACAACCTTTTAAAAGCAAGTTTAGTGGATGAATCATTGTAGCAAAATACTGCCACAAAAAGGGGAAACTGTTCTCTCTAGAAATCTAATGATGTCCATCAAGAAACCATGAAAAGTATCAACTGAGGACATTAAAAAAGAAGATGAAGGAACATTCGATGTTTTAAGGAAATGTATACCTATTGTTGGGCTTCCCAAGTGTGTGCTAGTAGTAAAGAACCTACCTGCCAATGCTGGAGATATAAGGAATGTGGGTTCGACCCCTAGGTTCAGGAAGATTCCCTGGAGGAGGGCATGGCAACCCACTCCAGTATTCTTGCCTGGAGAATTCATGGATAGAGGAGCCTGGCGGGCTACAGTCCATGGGGTTGCAAAAATCGGATATGACTGAAGCCAATTAGCACACACACATACCTATTGTTAAACTTAGAATTTTAACCTGTATATTATGTTTCACTAACAATTATTGATAATACTTACAGAGTGACCCATTTTGTTGACTGCTCTGGGGATTTTCCTTAGAAAACTTTCCCTCATTCACTTAGTCTGTATTTTAATTGTGTTAAAAGTTGTGAAACTGAAATGGGCATGTGGGTGGTTGCCTCAAAGGGACACGGCTTTGAGGTCACTGCTTTACACCACTCATCAGTTTGAACTGGGCTGATGCACATATTGTCTGGCATTGGGCATTTATTTCCCCCCACCCCCCGTGAGGAAATAGTCACTTTTACCCAGACATTGAACCTTCTCTTCACCTTTGGTTCCTGTATTCGGCAGAGAGACAGCATGGGAACAGAATTAGCTGCCTATCAGAGAAAGTTGCCAAGTTTTGGGTCCCTAGGGAAATGTCTTGAGTAGAACAGAATTATTTCCTAATGTTGGTGCTGTAAAACAGTTAGTATTCTGCTCAGGCTGATAGGCAGTTCCCATATTCACACCGTACTAGGTGTTATACTATAGAAGGCACAAAAATTGCTTCAAACAGTATGTTTTCCTTTCTAGCATTTAGGAGAAACTAAATGTGGGGAGATGTGAATGTGCCTCTGGATTCACTTGTGTTCTCTAGGAGAGGGTTATTTGTTAAGATCATGGAGTTAACTTCTGTGAATGGTATCTTATAAAATAAAAGAATATTACTACCTCTTGTTCGGTTACTGTTACCCTCTTTCAGCAATAATATACTTCTGATCTTGGTGTAAATGTCATATTGTGTGAATATGCAAACACCACATCCGCCTACATATGTTCTGTTGCTTAGTAATTCTTGGCACTGGAGCACTGCGAATTCTGTGCTTAATAAATGAGATACCCATCAGAATGAAAAATGAACTATGTTGGTCTCTTGAATAAGATATCATTATTTCAGGGTTTAGTTGTGAAAAAGCAGACTGCATTCTTGTCTGTGGTAGTCTAGAAGTTTAGAAGGGAATTGAATTTAGGAATAACATTTGTTTACTTGTTCACTAAGTAAGGCTTGTACTGCCTAATATTTTTCCCTCGACATGGTCCAGTATTTCAAAGCATTTATTTAAAGATAGATTCTAGATACCTAGATAAGGATTTGTTTGAAAAAATTTTACTCAAGAATCTGTAAAGATCTCCTTTTATAGGAAAACAAAAACCTATATTCAAGAGGGACTCTTGGAATTATGCCTTGAAAAGCAAATGAATTTTTTTCATCTAGTATAATTACTACCATCACCCTTTTCAACTCTGAGCTCATATCCCTTTTTGTAATGTCCATTCATAAATCTGAGTTTTTGTTAATGCAAGTTTGTGTGCCAGACTCACAGTGAGGCCAAACAAACTGAAGGGTTTTGGCAAAGCGTTTTAAAAGGTGAGGCGGGGCGGGGTGGGGGCGGGGGGGGGGGGGAGAGTCACAGGGTACAGGATCAGATCCTGCTCAGTTCTCTGATTGGCTAATGAGGGAACAGGACAATGTCACAGGGGTTAATTATATCAGTTCTTAGGCTTGCAGGAGGCCTGAGGCTAGATGTTCTTGATCATCAAGTAGTTAATATCTTCCATTTGGTGTGTGTATGGGGGAGGGAGTTTCACATCTGCAAAACAATTCAGGAAATTTGCATCAAATACTATTGTCTGGGTACTTCTGTGCCGAGTCACTCATTCATGGCCCACTCTTTGCAACCCCATGGACTGTAACCCACCAGGTTCCTCTGTCCATGGGATTTCCCAGACAAGAATACTGGAGCAGGTTGCCATTTCCTTCTCCAGGGGATCTTCCCGACCCAGGAATTGAATCCGAGTCTCTTGCATTGGCAGCTGGATTCTTAACCACTAAGCCACCTGGGAAGCCCAAAAGCTAAAGTAGAAGATATGGGGGAAGGCCACATAGGGTCCTGCTTGGTTACATTTTGAGGTTTTCCTTAGGGATCCATCCATTTCAGCTTCAAACATTGAATTAAAAGATACATATCTATTAACACAATTTAAACTCTGAATTTGAGAGATACAGTCTCTCTGCCCTAAATAATAAAAATGCTTTTTCACCAATGGGGGGTTTTGAATCTACCAAACAGGATACCGGATGTCATACTCTATTCATATGCCATTGCTTCACTCCTAGATGCTCAATTTATCAGTTGCTCATTTTATCACTACTGTTTTCTCAGTTTTCTTACCTTGTGCTAAAAACTGGGGGTACAAAACAAAACAATTCACTCTTCTCATTTAGGAACTCATGCTTTTCTGGGAAAGACAGATGTGTACTTTGATGTTATAGCAGCTGTTACAACAGGTACTAAGAAAAATTATATACTACATGATAAAGGAGGTAAGAATCAATTTCAAAGGAGGACAAGAATCAATTGAACATCTCCAAGTCCTCACCAAGTTTTGAGTCACATCTTTTCCCAAGAGGAAAGACTGTGGAGTGTTCCCACTCCACATCAAATCATGAGAGGGGGCATTTAAACAGACCACTAAGAATCTGAGCGGAGAAGGCGATGGCACCCCACTCCAGTACTCTTGCCTGGAAAATCCCATGGACGCAGGAGCCTGGAAGGCTGCAGTCCATGGTGTCGCGAAGAGTCGGACACGACTGAGCGACTTCCCTTTCACTTTTCACTTTCATGCATTGGAGAAGGAAATGGCAACCCACTCCAGTGTTCTTGCCTGGAGAATCCCAGTGACGGGGGAGCCTGGTGGGCTGCCATCTATGGGGTCACACAGAGTCAGACACGACTGAAGCGACTTAGCAGTAGCAGTAAGAATCTGAGACAAGAATTTTGCAGTTTTAGGGATGAATAATGAGTGTAAAATTGAAATAATTAGAAGTACACCTCAAGTCCCCAAGTTTTCAAGGGCATCAGTGGATCAGCTACCTGTGACATGGTGGGATAAAGCCAATATAGGGCCACCTTAAGTACATATTTTATATCCCTTAGCTCAGGAGAATGCACAGTGATAAACGAATGAGGTTTTACAGCTAAGATATTTTCACCTCAACTGAAACATTGTGCTGTCACGCCTTTGCCTGATCTCTGAATGCTGATGCTTTTCTCTTTCATTTCACACATTGTCTCTTGGGCATTTTACTCTCTCATGGTTTCAGCCGCCTACTCTGTGGATGATAGTTTTTTTAAGTTTTTATAAATATACTTTGGGTTTATATCTAATCACCCTGGAGACGTTTTCACCTGGGTATCTCATAGGTGCCTCAGCAGTCCAGATAAACAAACTTGAACTAATCAATTTTTAAACCACCCTTCAGTATGCTCTTCTTTTTGTGTTAATTGTGTCATCTGATGTAGATGATACAATTATCCAGTCAGTTGCTACTAAATCTAGAAAGGAAGGCACCCTAGATACTTCAGTTATACCTTCACCCCTCATGTCCTACAAATCATTACACAGTGTTGTGTTCCATCATTCTTTCCTCTTTATCGTCATTGCAACTAGCAGAGTTCAGACTTTGCATCACTTGCTTAGACTCGCACTTAAAAACTGACCTGCTTCCCCCCTTGTTCCATGAAATTAATCTTTAATAAAATATCCAGAATCTCTTTTTCTAAAACAGAAATCTGAATACATCACTCCCTTGATTAAACTTCCTTTAGCAGGTTGTTAAAAATCCAAGCTTTGAAATATAGTAAATAATTGGTTCTGTTAACATTCTCCTGGCTATACTCTGGCTATATCTTTGCCCCATGCCTTTGACTTAACTCTCATGATATACATAAACTGTCTGCAGTTGCCACTTACGTCATGCTCTATCTCCCTTCTGTGTCCCTGTTCTCTTGCTATTTTCACTGCCTGTGATGCCCTTTCCACTACTAATCATATTTTAAGATTGAGCATAGCCATTAATGCTAGGAAGCTTTCACAGAAGATTACATATAGGGTGGTAAAACTTTGAATATTTTTATCTTTATACTATCACTATAAATAAAATATTGATTTATTTGGGTCCCCTGCCAAATTCTTAGTTTTGGATCTCCAGTGTATAACAAAGTACTTGGTATATTGGGAACACTGAATGAATAACTGGAGTAAATGATTGCTAGTCCTGTTTGCTAAATTGTGCTCTACATATCCACATTCTGTGATGGGATAGGCAGATGATGTTTGAAATATTGGGTTGGCCAAAAAGTTCACTTGAGGTTTTCCATAAGATGTTACAGAAAAACCCAAACAAACCTTTTGGCCAACCCAGTCAGTTCAGTTCAGTTCACTTGCTCAGTCATGTCCGACTCTTTGCAACCCCTTGGACTACAGCAGGCCAGTCTTCCCTGTCCATCACCAACTCCTGGAGCTTGCTCAAACTCATGTCCATTGGGTTAGTGATGCCATCCAACCATGTCATCCTCTGTCATCCCCTTCTCCTCCTGCCTTCAGTCTTTTCCAGCAGCAGGGTCTTTTGCAATGAGTCAGTTCTTCTCATCAAGTGGCCAAAGTATTGGAGTTTCAGCTTCAGCATCAGTCCTTCCAATGAATATTCAGGACTGATTTCCTTTAGGATTGACTGGTTTGATCTCTTTGCAGTCCAAGGGACTCTCAAGAGTCTTCTCCAACACTTTTCTTTATGGTCCAACTCTCACATCCATACATGACTACAGGAAAAACCATAGCTTTGACTAGATGGACCTTTGTTGGCCAAGTAATGTCTCTGCTTTTTAATATGCTGTCTAGGTTGGTCATAGCTTTTCTTCTAAGGAGCAATTGTCTTTTTATTTCATGGCTGTAGTCACCATCTGCAGTGATTTTGGAGCCCAAGAAAATAAAGTCTCTCAGTTTCCATTGTTTCCCCATCTATTTGCCATGAAGTGATGGGACTGGATGCTATGATCTTAGTTTTTTGAATGTTGAGTTTTAAGCCAGCTTTCTCACTCTCCTCTTTCACTTTCATCAAGAGGCTCTTTAGTTCCTCTTCACTTTCTGCCATTAGTATGGTATCATCTGCATATCTAAGGTTGTTGATATTTCTCCTGGAATCTTGATTCCAGCTTGTGCTTCATCCAGACCAGCATTTTACATGATGTACTCTGCCAACCCAATAGTAGCCCACAAAGCCAGTCTAGCTTGTTGATTAGATTGAATGTGCTAATGCTAAGATGAAAGTGGTATTTGAAGAATGCCAAAAAAATTACAATTTTGAAATTACTTTTTATATGGTGAAAGCAGAATGTGAGTTAAGAACAACAGTTAGGAGATCATGGCAGTTGCCCAAGATGACTATGTTTAAAGTGAGGGTGGAAAAGGAATTTAATAGGTTTGAAAGACACCATCAAGAAAGAATAGGCCAGGAAAATCAAGTAAGTGGTAGTGAGGAAAAAATATCAGCTGTTGGTAGTGAAGTAAAAAGTCTTAAATGTTGAAGATTCAATCATATAATTTATTATTTCTTTCCATGGGGCTGAGTAATTGAGAAAAGTTTATAATCTCTCTGGAGCTTGAAAGATCCTAGGTTATATAGAATTAATATTTTTACATATATTAACATTTTTTAGAATTCTATTTCTGCTCTGATGAGCTAAGTAGCATTAGTCCTGCCTCACCACTAGAAACAACTAGAAAATTAGACAAAACACACAAGAACTGATTTTCGATGCTGGACAACAGACTATACAGAACTGTGAGCTCTAAGAGAAGGAAACGTGAGGTATTTCTGGCTTTCTAGATGGAATTACTTTCAGAATCAAAGCAAGGGGGCCAGTTCAGGAGGTAGAGAGACAGGAATTTGAAGAGGTTGAATCAGCTTGAATTTGCATAACAGTATCAAAAAGTTCAGTTCATTCACTCAGTCCTGTCCTACTCTGTGACCCCATGGACTGGAGCACGCCAGGCCTCCTTGTCCATCACCAACTCCTGGAGTTTACTCAAACTCAAGTCCATTGAGTTAGTGATGCCATCCAACCATCTCATCCTCTGTTGTCCCCTTCTCCTCCTGCTTTCAATCTTTCCCAGCATCAGGGTCTTTTCAAATGAGTCAGCTCTTTGTATCAGGTGCCAAAATATTGGAGTGTCAGCTGCAACATCAGTCCTTCCTGATTTCCTTTAGGATGTATTGATTGGATCTCCTTGCAGTCCAAAGAGTTAGAAACCATGAAAAGAAAAGGTTCTTGAAATATTCATAGACTTGCCTTCAATCTCTTGCTGAATGGTGATGGATGTGTGTGAAACCTTGTGAGACAACAAATATAGAGGAATTGTAAGTCAAATAATTTCCAGAGCCACACAAAGTGGGGAGTTTCCATCGTATAGAATCAAGAGATTTGGTCAATTAAGGGCTTCTGTAGGATATTAAAAGGTTCAAATTACACTTGAGTAAAAATTAAACAAGTTCAAAGAAACCTTAAAAGCCAAGAAATGACATACCATTTTTGGTAGAAAAACATGAAAGACCTGAGAACACATTATTTAACAAAGTCAAAGGTGAAAGTTTGAAATAAGTTTTCTTTTTTTTTTTGCAAAATATTTTCACTAAATGTAGAATTCTGTGTTGGCATATTTAAAAGACCTGTACAATGAAAAAAAAAAATAGACCATGCTGACAGAAATGGAATAAAATATAAGTGATGTAGTGGTATACCTTGTTTACAGATAGGAAAGCCAGAAACTTGAGCTTATACTGGTTAGTTTCAAGAGTTACTATCAAATTTCATCAATGAGTAATTATGGTATTGGTGTAAATCAATAGAATAGGAATAGAATAGAAAGAAAAAAACCCTTTTGGTTAGGAACAGTTACATCCTACTTGGAGTTCAAAATATAGGCAGAAACTCAGATATTACTAAGCAGCAGGATTTTTAATACAATACCATAAGTGTCTGTCTGGCAACTTCACATGCGTACTGATGTTTGTAACATGTAGGCTAAACATTGTGTTAGCAATTTGTAGTGTCTCCTATATCACTTACATATTTGAATTTTCCACAATTCCAGCTAGATATCTGAGTCTGTAATTTGATTGTATGCTGCTGATGAGCATCAGTGTCTATCGGGTACATATCTAAGGTTTGTACAACCAACAGTTCAGTTGTGCATTCTCACAAAAGGAATACTGTTACCATATTGGCTATTTAAATATAGAATATGTCTTAAATGTTCTGTGACTTTGGTATATAGGTGACCTAAAATATTTTTAGAATTACTTGTATCTAATACAAATATGGGAGTCATATTAATGGAATTTTTAGAGAGATTCTTGACTTAGTATATTTACTGTAAGTTGCAAGAACAATTTACTTAATGTATTACTAGATGTGATTTAAATAAAAAGATTATCTTGAAAGGAGCATAGAACAATACTTTATATACAGAGCAAAACCAATGGTAAAGATGGCTGACAAATCTTCAGAAACAATGAATATCAGAAGACAGACTAAAGTTTTAAAGTGCCAGGGTCCTGCCCCGGCTGATCCAGGGTATTCGAAGCGGGGACGGCGTCGGCGAGGGTCAGGATACAATAGCTTCAATTAGATATTAATTAAAGATATAAAGAGTAATAGAATAAGGATAGCTCAGTAGGAAAATTCAGTGGAGAAAAGAGGCTGAGTAGCTTGGTTTACGTGGGAGACCAATAAAACTTCAAGACAAGAAGTTTGCACCACTTACATAGGCCGCAGGTGTCCTTCCGTTCTCCCGAAGGAGAGGAGACACTGAGGCCTCCCTGGTCGGATCTTAGAAGCCCAGGCATAATTAGTAAGCATGGCGGGTTCCGTGCTCCAGATGGAGACTCAACCAGAGTAAGAGAGAGAGCGACATGGGGAGACCAGTATTTCGAGAAACTGATCCCAATTCTTTATTTTCCATGGTCTACTTTTATACACTGAGATGTTATGCAAAAGTCATGCGGGGTCAGCAGTCCTGACTTTTATCAAAGTCAGGTGCTTCATACAAATGTATGCAGAGGTCTTAGGGGTGTTACATCATCTTCTGGCCAGGGGGGCCTGCTGACAATTTATGACCCTCTCCTTGTGACAACGGTCAGTCAACCAGGACACTTATTTCTCCAGGAGTGATTATTCTTAAAACAGACACCACCCAAATAAAGTTATATTCCTATAGGGTGAGGGTGTAGTGGGTTTTAGTTAAGGAAAGAATTTACTTAGCCTAAGGTCTAACGTGATTAATATCAAAGGTTAATACTTATTTCTTCTATATATTCATTAATGTGTGTAAGGGCAGGGGATGTGGAGACTTAGCAACAAACATTGGCTCAACAAATGAAAAACCCTTCACCAATACAATTTCTAATCAGCCCATTATACTTATACTAATAGTTTTCTAACTTTTCTAAGGAACCTGTTTTTAGAAGGTTTAAAGCATCTCGTGCCTCTCACGGTTGGGAGGCTGTGAGTGATCACATGTGGCTGGACAAGCCTGTCAGGCAGGCCAGAGAACCTTCAGAGGAGTTTGTAGGTTAAAACACTCTTGTCACACCCAGGAGTTTTTATTAACTGGAGCTCTAAGTCAACTCCTTCTCCGAAAGAGGTGGTGGGGGACAGTCCCCCGTAAAGTCAGAGGTGTAGGTGAGCACAAAGTAGTAAAGTAGGCAGGCTCTGGTTATGGGGGTAGATGCTCGAAGAGTTCCAGGGGGACTCCTGAGGCTCGATCCCGCCTTTGCGTATGTCGAGCCTCCTTCCTCATGACCTTTGTCATGGGCGGAGTACCTCACTCTGGCCCCCAACATTAAAGTATGGGAAGAAAATGTCAGCCCAGAATTCTATATTTAGTGAAAATGTCCTGCCAAAAAACTCATCAGTTCAAGCTTTCACATTTGACTTTGTTTCTTCTACTTGTGTTAATAAAAAAAATATGGGGGCATTCTTAGCAACCATGAAAATAAGTCCTGATTTTCCAGACTGGACAAGAGCCATATATATATATATTCTGTAGGCTAGATTTAAGTAACTGTCCTGACACTGAGTTTAATTGTATCATCAAGTGTAATGTGTAGTTAACTCTAGGCAAAAAGAAAAGCAGTTTAGAAGTAAAATGTCTCCTTGTTAAAAAGAATGTTTGTAGAAACAGATGCATCAGACTTTTCAGTACCTGAATATTAAGCACCTGATGTGCTCATCCACTCTGCGTGCTCTGAACCGTGCTCACAAAGCAGTCCTCTGATAATTGATTTTCCATCTGTATCTGCCAAGAAGAAAAATGTAACAGCTATGCTCATGCAAGTCTTACATCCCATTTAGCAGTATCATTTGTTGTTGCTGTTGTTAATAAACTGGCATTCTAGTTGATGTATCAGTGTCTTAGGAGCTTGGTTAACATGAGTTGGCCTTCTTTAACATTATCATAATTGTATCCTGAATGGTCACTTTTCTGGCCCTTTAAAAATTCTCTGAAACCTGATTTCCCCATCCACAGGAACCTGCAGAAGATTAATAAAGCTCTACACCCCTCAATCTTTTTTATTTGATGTATCAAATTGACAGGAGAGTTGAAAATAATCCAAGAAACTCCCGCTATATTGTTTTACCCAGATTTAAAAATCATTTATATTTTCCTCATTTTCTTCATCATTTTCTCTGTATGGTGGTGGTTTAGTTGCTAAATCATGTCCAACTCTTGCAACCCCATGGACTGCAGCCTGCCAGGCTCCTCTGTCCATGGGGTACTCCAGGCAAGAATACTGGAGTGGGTTGCCATTCCCTTCTCCAGGAGATCTTCCTGACCCAGGTTTTGAACCTGGGTCTCCTGCATTGCAGGCAGATTCTTTACCAACTGAGCTACGAGTACAAATTTGTGCAAATATATGTGCATACAGGAATATTTTTTCTAATATGTGTTAGAAACATATTTACTTTCCCCTAAATATTTCAGTATGTATGTCTTAGGAAAATGGACCTTCTCTCAGATAAAAATATATTATAAAAATTAGCATTTTAATTTGATACATTATTATCTAATCCATAGTCACATATAAATTATTAATTGTTCCCAAAATGTCCTTTACAGCCCATTCTATAATCCCCTGATCCAGTGTTCAATGCATAATATTTAGTAGTCATCTTTCTTCTCATTTTGCTGTATCTAATATTTCCTCACCCAGCCTTTTTTTTTTTTTCTAATTAACTTTTTTTTTTTTTTTTTTACAGCATTTTGTAGAATATCCCTTACAGTTTACTTAATGTTTCCTTAACATTAGTTTTAGGCTTTGCATTTTTGGTGAAAGAATACAGAAGTGACATATTCATTTTTAATAAGTCATATCAAGAGGCAACATAATGTTATTATTTGGTAAACTTTGATCATTTAGTTAAGGTGCCATCTACGAGGTTTCTCTTTTAAGTTTGCTTTAACCTTTGTAATTGTCCGTTCACCTTCACCCTGATGGTAACATATTGTTTTCTAATAGGTTAATTTTGCAGGTTTTTAAGCTGTATGTGTCTAGAATTATATAGTATGTACCCTTCGTGTATATATTCTTTCATTTTCCATTGTTTTGAGAGCCATCCGTTTTGCTATGCCATTGCCATTTGTTTGTTCTCGTTATTATTTAGTATTCCATTATGTGACTATACCACAATTTATTAATTCATGAACAATTGAGCAATTGTCCAGGTATTACTATTAAACATGTATTCTATAAACATTCTTATAAATGTCATTTGGAGAATCTATTGGGAGTATAACTAGAAGGGATAGAATTGTTCAGTTGCATGGTCTCCGTTTATTTAGTTTTGGTGGGTATTTCCAAAGAGTTTTAAAAGAGTTCTATGGTAACAACTTATATTGTGACCAGAAGTAAATGAGAGTTCCAGTTGATCTGAAATAATATCACCTTTATTTCTTCCTTTCCATTTTTTTTCATGTTTTATAGCACTTGCTAGAGTTCTAGCACAACTGAGAAGTGTCAAATATAACTTTTTATCATGAATCAGAGTTGAATTTTATCAGACAAATTTTCTTCATCTACTGGAGATATGATTTTTCACCTTGTTTTCTATTTATGTTTTAAAACATGGATTGATTTTCAATTTTTTTACATTAATTTTTTATTAAGCTATAGTTGATTGAAAATATATTAGTTTCTGGTGTACATCAAACTGATTCAGGCATATCTGTAGAAATAGATGTGTGTATGTGCTTTTTCAGATTCTTTTCCCTTATAGGTTATTACAGAATATTGAGTATAGTTTTCTGAGGTATGCAGTAGGTCCTTGTTGGTTATCTACTTTATGTAAAGTAGTGTATATATATTAATCCTAAAGCCCTAATTTATCTCTCCCCTGCTTTTCTCATAGCAAATAACTCTAAGTTTGTTTTGTGTGTCTATGGGTGTATTTCTGTTTTGTAAGTAAGTTCATTTATATCTTTTAAAAATTCCTCATATAAACAATATCATATGATATTTGTCTCTGGCTTGAGTCAGTATGTTAATCTCTAGGCCCATCTATTCTGCTGAAAATGGCATGATTGCATTCTTATTTATGGCTGAGTAGTCCATGGGGTTGCTAAGAGTCGGACACGACTGAGCGACTTCACTTTCACTTTTCAGTTTCATGCATTGGAGGACATGGCAACCCACTCCAGTGTTCTTGCCTGGAGAATCCCAGGGACGGGGGAGCCTGGTGGGCTGCCGTCTATGGGGCTGCACAGAGTCGGACACGACTGAAGCGACTTAGCAGCAGCTGCAGCAGTATTACATTTTGTGGATATGTGTGTGTGTGTATGTGTATGTACGGCATCTTTACCAATTCATCTGTCAGTGGACATTTAAGTTGCTTCCATGTCTTGGCTATTGTAAATAGTGCTGCAATGAACACTGGAGTGCATGTATATTTTGAATTAGTTTTCTTTCCATAGATGCCCAGAAGCGGGCTTGGTGGATCATATGGTCACTCTATTTTTAGTTTTTTAAGGAAAACTCCATACTATTCTCCATAGTAGCCATACCAATTTACATTCTCACCAAAGCGTAAGTGGGTGACTTTTTCTCCATACTCTTCTCCAGCATTTATTATTTGTAGATGTTTTGATGATGGTCATTCTGTCCATGGTGAAATGATACCTCATTGTGGTTTTGATTTGCATTTCTCTAATAATGAGCTATATTGAATATCTTTCTGTGTGCCTTTGGCCATCTGTATGTCTTCTTTGAAGAGTGTCTATTGAGATCTTCTGCCCATTTTTTATTAGTTTATTTATTTTTTTTTAGATATTGAGTGTATGAGCTGTTCATATATTTTGGAAGTTAACACCTTGTTGGTTGCATCATTTGCAAATATTTTCTTCCATTCTGTAGATTGCCTTTTGGTTTATGGTTTCCTTTGCTGTGCAAAAGCTTTAAGTTTAATTAGGTTCTATTTGATTATTTTTGTTTTTATTTCCATTGCTCTAGGAAATTTATCCAAAAAAAATACTCCTGCAATTGATGTCAAAGAGTGTTTTGCCTATGTTTTCCTTTGAGAGTTTTATAGTATTTGGTCTTACAGTTAGACCTTTAATCCATTCTGAGTATTAGAGAACATTTTAATTTTATTCCTTTCACATGTAGTTGTTCAGTTTTCCCTGCACCACTTACTGAAGAGACTATCTTTTCTCCATTGTATATTCTTGCCTCCTTTGTCATAGGTGTGTGAGTGTATTTCTGGACTTTTTATACTATTCCATTGATTGATAGAAATGCAACAGATTTCTCTGTATTAACTTTGTATCCAGCAACTTTACCAAATTCATTGAGCTCTAGTAGTTTTCTGGCAGTGTCTTAAGGATTTTCTTTAGGATTCTTCATTTTGTTGATGTTGTATATCACACTGATTTGTGGATGTGGAAAAATCCGTGCATCCCTGGGATAAATTCAACTTTTTGGATTTGCTTTGCTATTCTTTTGTAGAGGATTTTTGTATCTATGTTCATCAGTGATACAAGGCTGTAATTCTCCTTTTTTGTGATATCTGTCTGGTTTTGTTATCAGGGTGGTGGTGGACTCATAGAATGAGTACAGAAGTGTTCTTGCCTTTGGAATTTTTTGAAATAGTTTCAGACAAATAGGTATTAACTCTTCTCTAGATGTTTGATAGAATTCCCTTGTGAATCTCTTTTATATTGGAGTTTGGTTTGTTGGGAATTTTTAAATTCAGTTCAATTTCAATAGTTGTAATTGGTCTGTTCATATTTTCTGTTTCTTCTTGGTTCAGTCTTAGGAGATTATAAACTTTCTAAGAATTTTTCCATTTATTCAGATCATCCATTTTGTTGGCATATAGTTGCTTGTAGTAGTCTCTTATGATCCTTTGTATTTTTGTGGTATCAGTTGTAACTTCTCTTTTTTCCAAAGAGTTTTTCAAAGGGTTTGCACTAACTTTTACTCTGATCAGAAGTAAATGAGAGTTCCAGTTGATCTGAGTATCACTTTTATTTCTTCCTTTCCAATTTTTTTTTCTGTATCACACTTGCTAGAAACTCCAAGAAATGTTGAATATAATTTTATCATTAATAAGAGTTGAATTTAATCAAACAAATTTTTATCAATTGAGATGATCTGTGACTTTCAGTTTAATTTCTATTTATGTGATAAAACATATAGATTGATTTTCAAATGTTAAGCCAACCTAGATCTATAAGATTGTAGTAATTTGGAAATTATCCTTTTAATGTACATCTGGATTACATATGTTAATATTTTATAAAGTATTTTTGTCTCCGTGAGAGAAATTGTTCTCTAATTTTTCTTCCCTATAATATCTTTGTCAGGTTTTGGTATCAAAATTATGCTAGCCTCATAGAAAGTTGGAGAAGTTCTCTCTTCTTTTGTTTCAGACAAACATTAGAGATATTTTTAAAATTTGGTAGAGTTTGCTGTTGAAGCTATTTAGGCCACGGCTTTTGTTTGTGAGAAAATTTTAAATACCTCAGTTTCTTTGTTAGATGTAGAATGTTCAGATTTATAATGTCTCCATCAATTTTTGGTAAATTATAAGCTGAAATTGTTATTTTTTGGCATAAATTTGATTATATCTCCTTTAAAAATACCTATAGGATCTCTGCTGATGTCCTCTTTTATTCCTGACATTGTCATTTGTTTTGTTATCCTTTCTTCTTGTTTAATCTCATGCTAGCTGGTTATCAATTTTATTAATATTTTCAAAGAGTCAATTTTTGGCTTTGATTATATTGTGGATTTATTTTCTACTTGTGAATTTCTGATTTTACACTATTTTTCTTTTTTTTAATATGCTTATAATTTTCTGGATTCTCTTCATTTAATTACTTTCTGATACTCTCACTTAATACTATATGTTTCCCTTTGTTTAAGAGTATTTACAATTTTGATTCATTATTTGTGATGTTTAATATTCATATTAAACATATTTAAAAATATTTTCTAATTATCAATATTATTCTTAAACAAATAGCAGTTAAAGTTTATTAATTTCCAGCTTTAATTTTCAGTCTCTGATGTTAATGTTCCACATCTGAGATGTCTAGTCCAGTAGTTGTCAGTCATTTGTGGCTTTTGAACACTTGATACTTGGCTGGTGCAATTGAGAAACTGAATTTTTTATTCTAAAATTTAATTAATCAAATGTAAATAGTCACATGTAGCTACTATTTTCTCTATTAGACAGCATAAATAGGTCATCAAACAACCTAATATCTACATTGGCATAGTTAAAAAGAAATTAATAGTTGAAAAATGAGATACTGCTGATATTTCAAAATCTCCTGATCTGGGGCAGAATGCATAGCACCCTCTGAAGCCCATATAGGAGTGTTAGATTTGGAGTCAGAATGGAAATTGTTTGATCCCAAATTAGCTTGGCCGTTCTCCTGACTATGGAGTCGATGATTTTTTGATCTCTGATGATACAGTGAAATAATATCTATTGTGTTTGACAGCTCTGATTATCTGATTTAGAAAGCTTAAGTATGGCACTTAGAAAAAATGGAGGAATGTGAAGAAGGTCTAGTATGAATCCAAAAGGAACACTGATAAACATTTTTAAAACTTGTCTTTATTTAGATATGTCTTTCCTCCCTATTTTTCAAATTCAGCATTCATAAGCATTCCTAAACATTCATCTTGTTTCTCTCTTCGCTGGGGTGGGAAATTTCCATAGTAATATCCTAGGAAAAGAGATGGAAAAGTTGAAAAACAAAGGAAGATCAAAGAAAAAGGTTGAATTCAGGATATAACTGAGCTTGTACTTAGAAAATGTGGCACCTGAAAAATTAAAATTCAATTAGAGTTCAGTTATCTTATTGAGGAAAACATGATTACAATCTTTATACCTTATAATTATCATTATGCTTTTCCTTATCCTTTGTTAAGTATTTCAGTGACTTATCTCGCAGCTTCTGTAATTTTGAGTAAATCAGTGCTCTGCACTGATGTGGACCTTAGCTAGCTGAGAATGTTTACCTTTCACTGAATCAAAGGTGATTATAATTATTTTCAGGGAAAAGTCATGAAATTACCACCTACTTTGAAAGGAAACTCTAACAAGTCCTGAATCTCAGAGAATAGAATCAGACCCTTGAGTTATAAACAGAAGAAAAAAATCCTCAGAGGCCCTGTGAACAATAATTTCTAAAACTAAAGCTCTTGTCTTTAATAACATGTCAGAATTGTACTATAAAGTTGGTAACAGTACAGAGAAAAGAAAGGAACAGTTTTAAGAATATTTTATTGCTTGGGGACATTTCAGGATAAAAGTCCTTTAGGATATTGTCATATTGGTAGAATACCAACATTATAAGTTCCTTTATGAAATGTCACTATCAGAGAGATTAATTTTAGAAGTATAGGATCACAGAAATGTTTCCATTGATGTAGGTTACTTTGTTGAACTCCAAAAATGTGTCAAGAGTAACAAATCTATCTGACATGTCCAGTCAAGGACTTGTTTTAAGCAGAAACCCTGGCTTGCAGGACACTGTTACATTTTAATTTTGTTTTTCAACCACAAAAAGGAGTCTTTGTTTGTAGTCAGGATGAACACCTGTGGAATCCTAAAACATTTACAGACATGTCTTTAAAAGCTCTACGGTACAGTTAAGATTTAATCTATCAAAGTGGTATAAATAATGTAGACATAGCCTTAGGTGCCAATTCTTCCTGCAGCAGATAGAAAAACATAACAGTAAGAACTTCTTTGCTGATTTTTATATAGTGCAAACAGACACTCTCAAGGGCAGAGGGGAGCAGTGTACTCTGGAGATGAAAATTTCTTTATATTAGTAATAATGTGCTGAAGTCTAGAAATGGGAAATATAAGGGTTCTGGCAAAGCTATAATTATGCAGAAGAAATAAAATTCAGATAGGTTCATGCTTGAAATCTTGAACATCATTTTGAAACTTATAATTCAGAAAAAAGTGGTAAAAGAATGATCAAGCCATTCTGGGTCTAAGCATTGACCTTCCATATCTTTTTAGTCTAATCTAAAGCTGTGGATATGACTGGTGATAGAAGCAAGGTCCAATGCTGTAAAGAGCAATACTGCATAGGAACCTGGAATGTCAGGTCCATGAATCAAAGCAAATTAGAAGTGGTCAAACAAGAGATGGCAGGAGTGAATGTCGACATTCTAGGAATCAGTGAACTGAAATGGACTGGAATGGGTGAATTTAACTCAGATGACCATTACATCTACTACTGTGGACAGGAATCCCTCAGAAGAAATGGAGTGGCCATCATGGTCAACAAAAGAGTCCAAAATGCAGTACTTGGATGCAACCTCAAAAACGACAGAATGATCTCTGTTCGTTTCCAAAGCAAACCATTCAATATCACAGTAATCCAAGTCTATGCCCCAACCAGTAACGCTGAAGGAGCTGAAGTTGAATGGTTCTATGAGACCTACAAGACCTTTTAGAACTAACACCCAAAAAAGATGTCCTTTTCATTATAGGGAACTGGAATGCAAAGTAGGAAGTCAAGAAACACCTGGAGTAACAGGCAAATTTGGCCTTGGAATACGGAATGAAGCAGGGAAAAGACTAATAGAGTTTTGCCAAGAAAATGCACTGGTCATAACAAACACCCTCTTCCAACAACACAAGAGAAAACTCTATACATGGACATCACCAGATGGTCAACACCAAAATCAGATTGATTATATTCTTTGCAGCCAAAGATGGAGAAGCTCTATACAGTCAGCAAAAACAAGACCAGGAGCTGACTGTGGCTCAGACCATGAACTCCTTATTGCCAAATTCAGACTGAAATTGAAGAAAGTAGGGAAAACCACTAGACCATTCAGGTATGACCTAAATCAAATCCCTTATGATTATACAGTGGAAGTGAGAAATAGATTAAAGGGCCTAGATCTGATAGAGTGCCTGATGAGCTATGGAATGAGGTTTGTGACATTGTACAGGAGACAGGGATCAAGGCCATCCCCATGGAAAAGAAATGCAAAAAAGCAAAATGGATGTCTGGGGAGGCCTTACAAATAGCTGTGATAAGAAGAGAAGCGAAAAGCAAAGGAGAAAAGGAAAGATATAAACATCTGAATGCAGAGTTCCAAAGAATAGCAAGAAGAGATAAGAAAACCTTCTTTAGCAATCAATGCAAAGAAATAGAGGAAAACAACAGAATGAGAAAGACTAGAGATCTCTTCAAGAAAATCGGAGATACCAAGGGAACATTTCATGCAAAGATGGGCTCGATAAAGGACAGAAATGGTATGGACCTAACAGAAGCAGAAGATATTAAGAAGAGATGGCAAGAATATACAGAAGAACTGTATAAAAAAGATCTTCATGACCCAGATAATCACAATGGTGTGATCACTGACCTAGAGCCAGATATCCTGGAATGTGAAGTCAAGTGGGCCTTAGAAAGCATCACTACGAACAAAGCTAGTGGAGGTGATGGAATTCCAGTTGAGCTATTTCAAATCCTGAAAGATGATGCTGTGAAAGTGCTGGATTCAATATGCCAGCACATTTGGAAAACTCAGCAGTGGCCACAGGACTGGAAAAGGTCAGTTTTCATTGCAATCCCAAAGAAACACAATGCCAATGAGTGCTCAAACTACCGTACAATTGCACTCATCTCACACGCTAGTAAAGTAATGCTCAAAATTCTCCAAGCCAGGCTTCAGCAATACATGAACCGTGAACTTCCAGATGTTCAAGCTGGTTTTAGAAAAGGCAGAGGAACCAGAGATCAAATTGCCCACATCCGCTGGATCATCGTAAAAGCAAGGGAGTTCCAGAAAAATATCTATTTCTGCTTTATTGACTATGCCAAAGCCTTTGACTGTGTGGATCACAATAAACTGTGGAAAATTCTGAAAGAAATGGAATACCAGACCACCTGATCTGCCTCTTGAGAAATCTGTATGCAGGCCAGGAGGCAACAGTTCGAACTGGACATGGAACAACAGACTGGTTCCAAATAGGAAAAGGAGTTCGTCAAGGCTGTATATTGTCACCCTATTTATTTAACTTCTATGCAGAGTACATCATGAGAAACGCTGGACTGGAAGAAACACAAACTGGAATCACGATTGCTGGGAGAAATCTCAATAACCTCAGATATGCAGATGACACTACCGTTATGGCAGAAAGTGAAGAGGAACTAAAAAGCCTCCTGATGAAGGTGAAGTGGAGAATGAAAAAGTTGGCTTAAAGCTCAACATTCAGAAAACGAAGATCATGGCATCTGGTCCCATCACTTCATGGGAAATAGATGGGGAAACAGTGGAAACAGTGTCAGACTTTATTTTTCTGGGCTCCAAAATGACTGCAGATGGTGACTGCAGCCATGAAATGAAAAGACGCTTACTCCTTGGAAGGAAAGTTATGACCAACCTAGATAGCATATTCAAAAGCAGAGACATTACTTTGCCAACAAAGTTCGTCTAGTCAAGGCTATGGTTTTTCCTGTGGTCATGTATGGATGTGAGATTTGGACTGTGAAGAAGGCTGAGCGCCGAAGAATTGATGCTTTTGAACTGTGGTGTTGGAGAAGACTCTTGAGAATCCCTTGGACTGCAAGGAGATCCGACCAGTCCATTCTGAAGGAGATCAGCCCTGGGATTTCTTTGGAAGGAATAATGCTAAAGCTGAAACTCCAGTACTTTGGCTACCTCATGCGAAGAGTTGACTCATTGGAAAAGACTCTGATGCTGGGAGGGATTGGGGGCAGGAGGAGAAGGGGACGACAGAGGATGAGATGGCTGGATGGCATCACTGACTCGATGGATGTGAGTCTGAGTGAACTCCGGGAGTTGGTGATGGACAGGGAGGCCTGGTGTGCTGCGATTCATGGGGTCGCAAAGAGTCGGACACGACCGAGTGACTGATCTGATCTGAAAAGTATTTCAATATTTATTCATGCCATTAAAGCAACTCTGCTAGAAATGAATGTGTAGATTCAGTCTACAATTTAAACCATTTATTTATTAAAAGTGAAGTAGAGCGTGCAAGTACTACATTGACTATCATGAGGCAGTCATGACTACCATGACTACATTGACTACTGCTGCTGCTAAGTCGCTTCAGTGGTCTCCAACTGTGTGTTACCCGGCAGCCCACAAGGCTCCCCTGTCCCTGAGATTCTCCAGGCAAGAACACTGGAGTGGGTTGCCATTTCCTTTTCCATTGACTACATTGACTACCAAAAAGAATTGTAAGATGGGTTCTAATTCCTAAGATAACTAAGATCTAGCTGGAAAGATGAGAAAATATTTGAGTAGTAATTAAGATTCAAGGTGGTATGTTTGAAAGGGAAAGTTATTTTTGGTTGAGTTGTTCTGGAAAGCATCCTTGTTAGAAAAGAGAGACTTAATGAAGGCAAAGCTTGGCATATGTCAATGTGATGAGGGAAGTAAGTTCTTAACAGGAGTACTGATGTAGAGATGGAGAAACCAGGAGACAAAGTGTCACCGATTTTAGCTGGAGGGATAGTGGCGTTGATATTAGAGTAATAGAGAAGTATTTGGAGAATTATTTCCCAGAATATGGAGGAACTGGAATCACAAAGAAATGTAGTCATTGAAGAAAAAATAAAAGGGTCTTGGAAAAGATTACCATTATAGATAGAAACCACCATGAAATAGATGTTCAATGAATATTCATTAAATGAATTAATTGGAAGACTATCACTAGATATTTATTACCAGTCTTAACAATAAGGTTCATTATAGAAGCAAAGAGATAAAACCAAAGAGATACATAAGAAAAGAGGTTCTATTTCATTTAGAATAGGATTATAGACAAGGTGAGGAACTAAAGAAGCAAGTGCTCTTTCTGCAGCTATACAATAAGAAAGATAAAAAGCTAGTCATTCAATTCTCTTTTTGAAGTGAAAGAACTCTAAGCTTCATTGCACTGCCTATTTCACCTGCTGGTGCTGCTGCTAAGTCGCTTCAGTCGTGTACAACTCTGTGCGACCCCGGAGACGGCAGCCCACCAGGCTCCCCCGTCCCTGGGATTCTCCAGGCAAGAACACTAGAGTAGGTTGCCACTTCCTTCTCCAATGCATGAAAGTGAAAAGTGAAAGTGAAGTCGCTCAGTCATGTCCGACCCTCAGCGACCCCATGGACTGCAGCCTTCCAGGCTCCTCTGTCCATGGGATTTTCCAGGCAGGAGTACTGGAGTGGGGTGCCATTGCCTTCTCCACCTATTTCACCTGCTGCTGCTGCTGCTAAGTCGCTTCAGTTGTGTCTGACTCTGTGCGACCCCATAGACGGCAGCCCACCAGGCTCCCCTGTCCCTAGGATTCTCCAGGCAAGAACACTGGAGTGGGTTGCTATGTCCTTCTCCAATGTATGAAAGTGAAAAGTGAAAAGTGAAAGTGAAGTCACTCAGTCGTGTCTGACTCCTAGCGACCCCATGGACTGCAGCCTACCAGGCTCTTCCATCCATGGGATTTTCCAGGCAAGAGTATTGGAGTGGGTTGCCATTGCCTTCTCCTAGTACTTCCCAAATTCTGTTGTTTATTACATAATCTCCCCCTATGAAAGACTTTAACTTCCTTCCCTTTTGCTCTGTCTTTATAGGATAACAAATGTCTGTGTTCCAGGTCATCTTCTTAGGCAGCAATGCCTTGATCCCTTTCAGGCAGTGTCAGGTACCCCCACTTCTGTACAGCAAAGGTACGTACTACTCTTATATTCTACCTTTCAAATGCAGTTCATTCCTTCACATGCTTGTCTCATGTTTTACTCTGTCCCTATTAATCTGTTTCTAGCATAGTGTATGATTGACAAATATCTAATGAATTAAATAAATATTTCCAGTATCATAATTCTGACAGTAGAGCAGAAAACTTATGAAACAATTCATTATCTCTAGACAATGAAAATAAAAGCATTTCTGGCTGTCAAATGATGCTTTCTTAATACCTGGAGGGAATAAATATAAAGATGGTAATTCAAAGTTTCCTTATGAATTCTAGGTTCAGCCCAAGTAAGGTAGTTTCATATTAGACATTTCATATCCCTCTCTCTAAACACACACACATATATATACATATATTTATATATGTATATATTATATATAATCTTAATGATCTTTTTTCTACATGCACACACACACACACACACACATACACATACATACACATAAATTTTTACTTGATGGGAGTATCTTCAAAAATACTATGCTTCTGCCATGTGGCTTTCCAAACAATTTCCATAGAAATAAATAATCAAGACAAATCTTATTCTTCCATCAACCATACTCTTACTTAATTGTCTGTTATTTATTTTGTGGAAGATTTCCAAATTTTAATAGTTAGAAATGAGCAATAAGTAGATGTTCTATGGAATAAATCATGCAATAAAGACATAGTGATTAAAGAGAATTTTCCAGGAGTTTCCTACTTAAACTTTTTATATCTTTGGGTATTTTTTGTTTGTTTGTTTTATTTCATTCTGGAAATCCACAATTGGCCTTAAAAGGGCTGTGTGCTCCTGAAATTGTGTGCTGTGCCTTGTAATATGAGCATTTTTTCCTTGGGAAAGTTTTTTGCTTTTTTCTTGTCAATGTCAGACGTTGAAAGTTACCTATGACTGAAAGTATTCTACTCTTTCCATTTTAAAGAGTTAGACAATGAGATATATGCTCAGTGAGAATAGTAATTATAGTAGCAATAAAGATAGATAATTTCAAATTGATTGTATCTTTTAATCTTAACCCTGAGAAGTAAGTTTTTTAAATCTTAATTTTTCTGATTATTAAATTGAAATTCTGATCTCAAACATCTTGCATAAGCGCGGCAAGTTATTCCACAGTAGACCATGGAACCAAGCTTCCCATCTACATATCTACAACTCATTTCAGTAGACTTGGTCCTTGCCCCACCAACTCTCTTCAGGACTCTTTCTCCTTCCATCTGTTTTCCTCCATGCATAAACATGATTAGTGCTTGAACAGCTTGTCCAGCTGTTCCCAGTCTCACTTGCCACCATGGTTTCAGGTCTCCTAAGCTTGGAACGTTTTAGGGCTGGGAAATCTGACTCAGCAGAATTGATATTTTGAGCTGGCCATAAGGAAATCTGTATGGTCACACTTCACTGCCAGTGGTCAGGATGATGGTACACAGGAATGGAAACAGAATTGGCCAGAAAGAGCTTTGTGCTAGAAACTTGGACAGGAGGGTAAAAGAAAATACATGAATTTGGAGTAAAGCAAGGAGAGGAAGGTAAAAGAGAGACCACGTGATATCAAGGACCTTGGCTCAAGCAGAAAAGGCCCCATATATCAGTACCAGAGAAGGCAGACTTCCACAGTGTCAGGAGAGCCTGCGCCTAGTAGTCTCAGCGACTCTGTCTCTAACTACAGTCTGAAACCATCCTCCCTGGTCAAAGAAAAGCAGTTTGTAGGAAATTGAAGCCAAACCCATCCATCTGACCCAACTTTTATAGGGACATTTAAAGCATCTTAACTCAGTTCTGCATACATGAATTCTGTCAGTTGGATCTTTGTGATACAAAACCATCTTCATTATATTCTCATTTAATTCTGAAATTCTGTATCAGCATGAGAGCATCAGTATTTCTCTCTGCTCCCACCATTCCTCATCCTCTTCCTGGATGCTTTCACATACCAAAATTAAGGGACGGTTTTGCAATGTAACTTAAGCCTGAGGAGGAAACAACACTGGCTTCTGGTTACTAAGGATTTCAGATATCTTCATTTATTCTTACTGTTTTATTAAGAAACTGAGGTTCAGAAATGTCATATCACCTAATGGGGATAGAAACCTTAAGTTCTCAAATTTCTGATTAAGAACCACTCCCTCTGTGTTGTGCAGTGTTCAGTACACATATTCTAAATACTGCTGATTGACCAGAAAGAAAATTGGTTCCTGATGCTTATTCTTCTTGGTATTAAGCTTAATAAGTATTTTATTAGTCCAATAACATTGCCATATAAATTCATGGCCCCTTGGTACTTAGGTATTTGTATCCATGCATGCACTCAACTGGAGCTTCCCAAGGGGTGCAGTGGTAAAGAACCACCTGCCGATGCTGGAGACATAAGAGACACGGGTTCGATCCCTGGGTTGGCAAGATCCCCTGGAGGAGGAAATGGCTACCCACTCCAATATTCTTGCCTAGAAAATCCCATGGAGGACAGAGGGGCCTGGTGGGATACACAGCCCATGGGGTTGAAAAGAGTCGGACATGACTGAGCAACCGGGCACACACACACATGCACCACATTAATCAGGTCAGAGTTTATACCTATCATGGACCGTCTAGTTCTCTGTCTTTCCACATTGGTTTAAGCCAAACATTGTGATTGGAAATATCACAGGGCACACATGGTTTTCACAAACCTGTAGATAATTTTCCACCACTAAATTAAGTCCCCTACATATGAGTGAGTTCCATTCCAAGAGCATGTTCATAAACATAAAATTTGGCACTAGTGGTAAAGAACCCGCCTGCCAGTGCAGGAGACATAAGAGGCATGGGTTCGATCCCTGGGTTGGGAAGATCCCCTGGAGGAGGGCATGGCAACCCACTCCAGCATTCTTGCCTGGAGCATCCCCATGGACAAAGGAGCCTGGCGGGCTACAGTCCATAGAATTGCAAAGAGTTGGACATGACTGGAGCGACTGAGCACATAGTACACAAAAAAAGTTAGCCTAGATACCCAACTAACACAATTGGCTATGTATTTAGTAACACTATACTGTAATAGGTTTATGATACTTTCTACACAAATAACACTTAAAATAAACTAAAAAAGTAAAACATTTTTACTCTTACAGTATCTTGAAAAGTACGATAGTAACAACACAACAGCTGGTGCTTCTCAGTACTAGCTACATCACTGCTGCTTTTACGCTTGCTTGGGACATCCTGAGCTTGAGCTAGAGATACTGTACTACTGAACTCTTACAGTGCTGCACAGGAACATACACAAGGCCACGACCACTTGCATGTGATGCACACAAGCCTGTGACCATGTGCACCAGACACATGAATGAACTTACATGATTGGGCAGGTGAAAGTATGTTTATGCCTTTGAAAGTTTGCAACTTGAAGTTTCTTATGTAGGGGGCTTTCTGTAGATTCTATTATTATGCTAGAGGCCACCCAAGGCACTAAAATATAGATCAGCAGGATATATCAGCATTCTCTGTTTGCTTAGTCTCAAGGTTCTAGGCAGCGGAGGGGAAGACATGGTAGAGACAGGAGAGGGAATGGACCAGAGATCTGTGATACCTGAATTTACCTTTCATGTCAGAGAAAGTGAATTTCAAGTAAATCTTTAAGGCTAGTGAAGGTTTCTTTGCACTTTCCCTTTATGGTTCTCTATTTTAATCACTAAGGAAACCTCTTCTTTTTCTGCTAAAGTCCTGGAGCTCTGATGGAAAAATGGCTTTTGGGTGACCCTGCACTTCATTTGTGAAATGTAGAGAAGGAAAGAGCAGAGGTTTTGCAGTCCGTTCTTTCTTCTACTGATATGGTCAGTACTGGTCTATTTAGAGACTGTGCTCTCAGCCTCTATCTGGTGATGGACTGGCAATATAATCCATGATTCTCAAGCCACTGAAATTTTGGTTTGGCTTGTTACCAAAACCTCAGGACAAACTAGCCTGTCCTAACTGATAACATTTCCCAGTGTTCTCCCTCCTGATGAAAAGTCCATGGACTTTTGTCTTTTGAACTAGGACATTGAAGAGTTGCTTATATATTACAGTTAGTAATTTAGGCATAATTAACTGTTATTCTAAGGCCAAATTAGTTGAAAACAAAACAGTGCTTCACAGTTAGAGCAAATTTAGCAAAATGAGCAAGAGGAAGGATTGGTTATTCCATTTTGAAGTGGCTGTGGGACACCCATGTATAAAGGAGGACCTTTAGGTTACCTCCTGGTAATCTGTCATCCCAGTCACTACTGGCACAATTTGTTAACCTCTCTAGGCCTCAGTCTTCCCATCTGTATTTATTACTAACAGTATCTTTCTCATATTGTTAATAAGAGGATTAAATGGCATAATGCATATAAGACACCTAGCACAGGGCTTGGATATTACTAATAAATTAATAAGTGGAAACAATTATTTTTCTTCCAACATTTTCCATCCCATCTTAATTCCTGTCTGAGTATAGTCATGCTTGCTTCAGCAGTGTAAAACTAATTATTTTCGTTCATATGAACAGCTTACCATTTATGCCTAATGATGTGTAGCACAATAGCTGCTATACATATCATTAAATATGTGTCTGATTAACTTTGTTGTAATTTTAATTGCACACAAAATTCCTCTTGTGCATACTCAACCATCAAAGACTATTGCTCATGAAACATGGTCGACTGCTTTCAGCCTGCAAGGATTAGGGGGAGTGTTGATCACACATAGTATAAATCATAGACCTGAGAGCAGCAGAGCTCAAAGGAAAGAACACAAGGTTGGGATTTATGTAGACCAAGGACTAAAATCTTCAGCTCCATGATGGCAATTTATGCAAACTTCTTCTGAGAGTTTTTCTCTGTGCAACATGGCTAGTGAGACCTATTGTGTAGGGTTTTGTGAGGAATAGAGATACTATACATAAGATGATCAACAAGGATCTTGGAACACAGGAAACAGTTTTAGACTTTAGTTTGTAAGAGACTTCTGGAATTCCATTATGTGAGCCACCTCTGCTTTGGAGGTATAACCTTATCATGTCCTCCCCTCTCATTTTGTACAAAAGCAGAGTTGGAGATACCAGCATGATTTGCCCAGGGTCATGTAGCTTCTGAGGGAAGTAGAGAAGCTGAGCCAGTAATGAGTGCCCTACCTCTTCCTTTCCTCCCTTCTTTCACTCCGCCTTTGCCCACTGCTGGCAAAACAACCCAAAGCACACATTCTTCTGGGGTTGAGTCAGTGGCATCCTGTGACTTCCTACCCAGAGAAAGGAAGCACATTTGAGTCAGGAGGAAATGGAACTGCCACATAGGAAAGGACATCAAAGAGGAACAGAGGACAGCCAACCTGCTCTGTGCTATAAATGTGGCAAAAAGCCACATCAAAATGGTTTTGTAGACTCAAGAAACTGGAGAATATAAATAACAAAATGGTATCTGAGTAACACCCCTTCTTCAGGAAGGAAATTGGGGCTCTCTCCTGCTAATCAGAGCCTGTCTTCATGGGGCCTGAGCTCCAACTTTCACAGGAGAGCTGCCTTCTTTGGGTAAGCATGTCTGAATACTTCCTTCCTTGTAGTCTTCTTTCACTTGACAATGACCCAGCGTGTGGACAGACTGAGTAATCTGAGCTGTCTAGGATGATGGCTGCAAACTGTCACTGTGGAGTAGCTGCTCATCAGAGGACCCCATCTGCTGCATCCTGTCCTTTCTTAGAATGGACAGCTGCTTTCTCAGAAGGTCTAGTGCTGGTGAACAAACCTTGATTCAGAGCTTTGAGGGAGATTAATAGACAATTCAGACTTGACAGCTCTCTCTCTTGGCTACATATTTTCATCTTGCCCTGGTCTTTTCTCTGAAGTCTTGGGAATAGTCGATTTTGATCATTTGAATCTTGGTATAGTATTTCATTAGGGAGGTGAATTACTTTACTTCTCATGTACTTCTGTGAAAGTGTAATTGCAAGGATGAAATGAAAGAATATGAGTAAACATGGATGTTCTTAGATAAATATTAAGTGTAAAGGAAATGGTAGTTTTTCTCTCCTTCCTATAAAATATTTTCTAAATCTAGGGAAACAAAGCTATAGTAAATATAGGTATTTTTGAGTATTTCAAAAACAGGAAGGGTAAAATATGAGAGAGGATTCTAATTCCTTATCATATTGAATATCTCACTTTATATAGCTTTAAAATTTTATGATAAAAAGAAAAATGATAAAATTAAAAATTAAATCATTATAGAGAAGTAGTGTACCCTTAGTGAGTATTGTCTGTATTAGGTATATAGTTCATTTTAATACTAACTAAAATTGTCTTTCAAAAATCACCACCTCTATTCATTTAATAAATGAAGCAAAATTAGACATTTGATATGGTTTGTTGTTAATGAATTCAGAGTATGAATGAAGCCATTTGAGGATGATATTTTTCTGGCTATGATAAAATCTGTTTATGATTTTTCTGGTTATGAGCTTGTGGTTTAAAAAAATTGAAAACACTGTTGCTAGAGAAGTTGTTGTTCATCAGCTCAGTTTTAATTTTCTTAGGTTCTTGGGAAAGGTCCTGGAAAAAACCAGTCCCATGATTAAAGCTGAGAATTCTATGATGCCCATTGGATCTTTTTTTAAAATGTAACACTTACTGAAATAACTAAATACATTGTTTCTCAGTGTCCTTCATCACAGCAGTTGTTGAGCAGTGGAGAAGCAATTAGCTTCTTCTTCAGTATTAAGTTATGTGTCAAAGAAGGGGAAATGGAAGTTCTGAACTTTTTTCTAGAGGTTATATCATTTATATAACTAAGAATTCACCATAATATACATATATAATTTATTTGATATCAATAAGCCCATCTATCACACCACTGATGCCTCAAATAGTTTGAGAGAGGAAAACTGGAAATCATGTCTGCCATGATTGCTTGTTTGTGAGACTTGATTACTCTAGGCCTGTCTGGGCCTATGGGCCTGGAATGTGGTTTCCTTTTAAGCTCTTATGTGTACCCAGTAAGGGCTGCATGAATACATATGAGGAGAAATACATAGCTGTTACACACTCACCTGATAACTGAGTTGAGGTGGTTGTACATGGATAGCAATGAATGTTGTCTGCCTTGCAGCTTTTGAAGATGAGAATGGTCAGAGTGCAAATGGTGTATTAAATAGCAATGACATTTTCGTTTTCTAGGTAACTGTAAAGTAATATAAGAGTATCCATAAGAGGCACCTAAAATTGCTATTATTGTCGTGGGTATAGTCGAGCTTTTAGTGTTGATAGTCTTGGGAAAATAATAAGATAATAAAATATTAATTATGATAATAGAGACAATGGCTTTTATTCATGTATATATGCGTGTAGGGATTTCTTTGGAAGGAATGATGCTAAAGCTGAAACTCTAGTACTTTGGCCACCTCATGCGAAGAGTTGACTCCTTGGAAAAGAGTCTGATGCTGGGAGGGATTGGGGGCAGGAGGAGAAGGGGATGACAGAGAATGAGATGGCTGGGTGGCATCACTGACTTGATGGACGTGAGTCTCAGTGAACTCCGGGAGTTGGTGATGGACAGGGAGGCCTGGTGTGCCGCGATTCATGGGGTCGCAAAGAGTCGGACACAACTGAGCGACTGATCTGATCTGATACACACACACACGTACACATGTATATGGTGTTTGTAGTTTTCCGGGAGTGGTGCTGATTTCTTTATATGTTCAGTAAGAACAATTGTTGTATAATGATCCAAGTGTGATTATCATTTGTTTCCTTACATTAAAACTTCTTCCCTTCATCTATAACACAGATTCTAGGAAGTCTAGAATCATGCTGTTATTTCATTTATCCTTATTTTACAGATAAGGAGTCCATTTCAGAAAAGTTAAATAACTTATGCTGAATACTAATAGTATACAATTCTAATAACATATAACAGTGTGAGAAGGATAACTTCTAAGTTAGGTGAGCAGAAATTACTCACATTAAGAGTAGGCTGTTTTGGACACTGACCAGATTGTTTCTCAGCCTTTCTTTTCCAAGATCATTATTTACTTAAAAATATATATATATATGCTCCAACTCCCCTCATATTCTTTAGGGATAAAGCAAGAAGTATTCATACTGAAGATTATTTAGCATGTACTTTATGGCAGGCATTGAGCTTGTGCTAAGGATGTAGCTGTGAACAGCAGTCACAGTCTCTGTGCTCATGAATGCAGCTGTGAAAAGAGAAGCAAGCAAATTAGCAATTAATATGTTGATGATTAGTTTTTCAAATGCAGAATATTTGTGATGAGAATATACAGCAAAACAACTAATACACAAATCGGTTAATACATAGTTATCTTTTACAAAATTATCCTTGAGGTAATTATATAAATACGGAATCATAGATACCCTTTATCACAGGTTTAAGACAGATATAGAAGTTTTGACCTGTCTAGGAAAAGGTGTATCAGTTTTCTATTGCTTAGCAAATTTATCACAAACTTAGTGGCTTAAATATCATATATTATCCTATAGTTCAGGAGTTCAAAATGGATCTTGTAATCCTAAAATCAAGGTATCAGCAGAGCTGCATGTCTTCTCCATATTCTAGGGGACATGATGTTCTTTGTCTTTTCCAGCTTCTAAAGAGACTGCCCACAATCCTAGGCATGTGGCAATGTTACTTTGACCTCTGTTTCCATTGTTACATCTCCTCCTTTGCCTCTCAATCTTTTTTCTCCTTCTTTTATATGTAAGGACCTCTGTGATTACATTGAGCCCATCTGGATAACTTAGAGTACTCTTTTCATCTAAATATCTTAATCATGTTTGTGAAGTCTGTTTTTGCCGCGTAAGGAACAACTCAGGGCTTCCCAGATGGCTCAGCGATAAAGAATCTGCCTGTCAGTGCAGGAGACAAAAGAGACGTTGTTTGATCCCTGGGCTGGGAAGATCCCCTGGAGAAGGAATGGCAACCCACTCCAGTATTCTTGCCTGGAAAATCCCAAGGACAGAGGAACCTAGTGGGCTACACAATTCATGGCGTCGCAAAGAATCATCCATGACTGACTGACTGAGCATGGAATCACGTAACTTCTCAGAAGTTTCTGGGATTATGAGGGGAGCTTCATTGAGAGGGATGTTATGTTGCCTAACATAAACATTATGGTGAAAATAATGAATATGTGAATTTAATACTTAATCTATTTGACATAGATAAAATATAGATGGAAAGACATTTTAGGTTGAGTTCTTAGGAAATTCTTTTCAAATTCACTATTCTCAGGATTGTAACCTGGCTTTGTTTTAGTCTATGTGAAACATGGATTATGATTATATCTTTCACACTTATGCCTTGGTTTTTATTTAATAGAATGATATCATGTCCAAGTGTTTGTCCTTCCAAATAATTTCAAAGACAAATTGAAGCCAACTATAAATCAGAATCACTCCTCTTTGGAGTAAAATAAATAAAAAATAATCTGCTTATCCAATAACAGGGTGTTTTTTTGTAGGAAAAAAAAAATAGACCAAAAAAGTATCTACTATATTTTAAGACTACCAATTATGAGTAAGGGAGTGCATCAGTTCAGTTCAGTTGTTCAGTCGTGTCCAACTCTTTGCAACCCCGTGGACTGCAGCATGCCAGTCTTCCCTGTCCATCACCAACTCCTGAAGCTTGCTCAAACTCAAGTCCATCATGTTGGTGATGCCATCCAACCATCTCATACTCTGTCATCCTCTTCTCCTCTTGCCTTCAATCTTTCCTAGCATCAGGGTCTTTTCCAATGAGTCTTTTCCACCATAGCACTGCAGATGGTGATGGCAGCCATGAAATTAAAAGACGCTTACTCCTTGGAAGGAAAGTTATGACCAACCTAGACAGCATATTAAAAAGCAGAGACTTTACTTTCCCCAAAAAGGTCCATCTAGTCAAGGCTATGGTTTTTCCAGTGGTTATGTATGGATGTGAGAGTTGGACTGTGAATAAAGCTGAGCACCAAAGAATTGATGCTTTTGAACTATAGTATTGGAAAAGACTCTTGAGAGTCCCTCAGACTGCAAGGAGATCCAACCAGTCCATCCTAAAGGAGATCAATCCTGGGTGTTCATTGGAAGGACTGATGTTGAAGCTGAAACTCCAGTACTTTGGCCACCTGATGCAAAGAGCTGACTCATTTGAAAAGATCCTGATGTTGGGAAAGACTGAGGGCAGGAGGGGACGACAGAGGATGAGATGGTTGGATGGCGTCACCAACTCAATGGACATGAGTTTGGGTGGACTCTGGTAGTTGGTGATAGACAGGGAGGCCTGGTGTGCTGCGGTTCATGGGGTTGCAAAGAGTTGGACATGACTCTGCAACTGAAATGAACTAAACTGACTAGATCAACCTTTGTTGGTAAAGTAATGTCTTTGCTTTTTAATATGCTGTCTACGTTGGTGGTCAAAGCTTTTCTTCCCAGGAGCGAGCATCTTTTTATTTCATGGCTGCAATCACCATCTGCAGTGATTTTGGAGCCCCCCGAAATAAAGTCTGTCATTGTTTCCACTGTTTCCCCATCTATTTGCCATGTAGTGATGGAACCAGATACCAAGATCTTGTTTTCTGTTGTTTTAAGCCAACATTTTCACTCTGCTCTTTCACTTTCATCAAGAGACTCTAATTTTCTTGGCTTTCTGCCATAAGGGTGGTGTCATCTGTGTATTTGAGGTTATTGATATGGCTCCTGGCAATCTTAATTCCAGTTTCTGCTTCACCCAGCCCAATATTTCTTATGATGTACTCTACATATAAGTTAAATAAGCAGGGTGACAATATACAGCCTTGACACACACCTTTCCTGATTTGGAAGCAGTCTGTTTTTTCATGTCCAGTTCTAACTGTTTCTTCTTGACATACATACAGATTTCTCAAGAGGCAGGTCAGGTGGTCTGGTATTCCCATCTTTTGAAGAATTTTCCACAGTTTGTTGTGATCCACACAGTTAAAGGCTTTGGTGTAGTCAATAAAGCAAAAGTAGATATTTTTCTGGAACTCTCTTGCTTTTTTGATGATATAGAAGATGTTGGAAACTTAATTTCTGGTTCCTCTGCCTTTTCTAAATCCAGCTTGAACATCTAGAAATTCATGGTTCATGTACTGTTGAAGCCTGGTTTGGAGGATTTTGAGCATTACTTTGCTAGTGTGTGAGATGAGTGCCATTGTGCAGTAGTTTGAACATTCTTTGGCCTTGCCTTTCTTTGGGATTGGGATGAAAGATGACAATTTCCAGTCCTGTGGCCACTGCTGAGTTTTCCAGATTTGCTGGCATATTGAGTGCAGCACTTTCACAGCATCATCTTTTAGGATTTGAAATAGCTCCATTGGAATTCCATCACCTAAGGGAGTGCATACTTCAAAGTCATTGGCCAAAAAAGTAAAACAAATGAAATCTTCATGGGTTTTTCAAATCTGAAACTAATGTAAAAGGTGGATATTAGATTTTATACTTTAGAATTGTTTATATGTGTTTCAGCGTTCTCCAGAGAAACTGAACCAATGGAAACCAATGGAACTATTGGCTCATGTAGTTGTGGAGACTGATATGTCTGAAATTCGTAGGGTAGGCTGGTACTCTAGAAATTCAGTTAGGGTTTCCATGTTGCAGTCTTGAGGAATTATCTTTTTTCTCTGGAAAATTTCAGTCTTTGCTTTTAAAGCCTTCAACTGAATGAGGCCCACCCACATTATGGAGAGTAATCTGCTGTACTTAATGTCAGTTGATTGTAAAAGTTATCCCATCTGAAGGACCTTTAGACTAATGTTTGATCAAACAACTGGGCACCATAGAGCCTAACCAAGTTGACACATAAAATCAACTATCATAATGCCCATGTCATGTATAATAATAAATACAAAAAAAAAAAACTCAAAGGTTTTGAGAATTGCAGATTAAGAAAAAAAATGGAATATTTGTATTTATTATTATACATGATTTCTTAGTAATAACTCTCATAACTACTTTATTTTACAGACATAAATTCATGTAGAAGGACATGGGCATAAATCCCTGTGTTGATTAATTATTTTGGGAGCCTGGAATCACCTTGAATTAATTCGACAGGTAACTTTAGAATATAATAGCCAACATTAATTTTATTATATTATGACAACTATGGGGAAACTAGCAGATTTGCAAATAGACCACCTATCATACTGATAAAGGGGAACTGCCCAATGTATAAGAAATGTATATTTAGAGCAATTTACAGGTTCTGATTTTAAAAGTTTTGTCATATTAAATATAACGAGATAAGAATTTGAAGAGTTTAGGAACTTAAAAATAATTAAATTTGGAGATTAACAGTGAGATTTTTATTAATTCCTTTTTGAACTATTTTTCTAACTGAAAAAGATAAAGCTTTTTAAAAAGCATCAATGTAATTGTTTTTAACATATTGAGGGATGCTTTTCTTTGTGATGCACATCTTTGTAACTGTTCAGTTACTATCTGCTGTTATCTTGCAGAGATACCAGTCTAGAATCAGAATTTCTATACATAGCTCTTTTCAAATACCCCACCTGTACTTATTCCATGAAAGAGGATATTGGTGAGAAGATATTTAATTTCAAGGTAACTGAGACTGAATTTGGATTCTGTATTTGAGTTTCCCAGAGAAACAGAACTACTAGTAGGAAGTGTGTGTGTGTGTGTGCATGCATGTGCATGCACACAAAGGCATGCCTGTGGCAAGAGGGAAAGAGAGAGATGAATAGTTTAAGAAATTGATTCACGTGATTATGGAATGCTAAAAATCTTCAGGGTAGACCAGCAGACTAGAAACTCAGGAAAATGTTGTAGTTTGAGTTCCAATGTAGTCTACTGGCTCCATTACTTGTTTGAGACAGGTTGTACTTTTTGTTGTATATTTTGTTGTATTTGTTGTATTAAGGTGTTCAGTTAATTGGGAAAGGCCAGTTTGAGAAGAGCAGATTACCTTCTGAATTGCATAGCTGATCCTTGAGCAACATGGATTTGAACTGTGTGGGTACACTTATATATGGATTTATTTTTAGTAGTACAGTACTATAGGACCCAAGGTTAGTTGAATCCCAGGATATGGAGGAATCCCAGGATATGGCCCTCACATGTATGGAGGGCCAAGTACAAGTTATAAATTGATTTCTGACTTTGTGGAGAGCTGGAGCCCTTAACCCCTTCGTTGTCCAAAGGTCAATTGTATATACTTTGAAGGATAAATTGCCCATGCCAAATCCATTGACATAAATGTCAATCTCAAAAAACTACCTTCATAGAAACATACAGAATAGTGTTTGATTAAACATCTGGGCACTGAGGCCCAGCCAGTCTGACACTGGCCAGTCTGACATAAAATTAACCCTCATAGATTCTTCACTGATTTACACTATGAACTGGAATAACCTGTGGATTAATAATACCAAGAAGAAAAGAGACTAGGAATCAATACATAGTTTTTTATAGGCTTCATATTCATAAATTTCATTGCTCAATTTTTAAAATTATTTTCAGGATTTTTAAGTAAAAATAAAATTCTAATATTGACCTCAGCAGAAAAGACTGTGTAAAATGAAAATGACTGTGAAGCAGCAGGAGAAGAGGTGTAAGGGTCAGCACAGCAGGAAATGAAAAGCAGTTCTTTTATGCTGGTAAAACATGCTGTGCATCTCCTCCCTAATGGGCATGCTCTCTGTCTTTCCTCTGCACCACTGACAACAGCTGTGGAGTAGTGTGCAGAGCTTATCTTGTGGCTTCTCTGACACCCACATGGTTTTCCTGAAGCAAGGGTGTTCAGTGAAGAGAGATAGCCATACTGGCAGAGTTGAACTCAGGGATTTGTAATCCAATCAGATTTGTAGATAATCTTTCTTTATTCCCCACTGTGAGATCAAGCTGGCTGCAGTGATATGGAGAGACACATATTTTTCTAGTTGACCAGTAATCAAAAATCATAACAATAAAGCAAACTAATTCTAGTCAGCCAAGAGGACAGTTGTTTACTCATTCACCTTTCTTCCTGTCTTTAGTCAGAGTTGGGTGTTTGAGTGACTCCAGGCCTGTGTGCATTCTGATCAGCTGCACTAGCCCTTTACTAAGCTGTTTTACTCTTACTACCCCAAACTTCTATAGAATTGCTCCCATGTCTTTCACCACCAGGCTTCTCACCTTTTGCCGGTTCCAAGTCCACACAACCAGCCAGACTAAAGCAGAATTAGAAACCTTTTCAGGTTAATTTTATTTACCTTCCAAAATTCAAGAAAGATTTCTACAGAAAGAAACTGTCATTAATGATATCAATTTAAGTACTATCCATCTTGGGAAATAAACATGGAATTAGACATCATATGGAGACTAATGGCACTGAAGATCTTTATAGGCTTTTTTTCTCACCTGAAAAGATGGCTTAGTTATATTTGAGCAAATGTGTTTTAGAACAATTTCTCGATATCCTTTGATACTCTCTCACAAGATCTTATTCATTTTAACTTACAGAGATAAACAACAACAAAAAATACACAGAATAGGCATACTATACAAAATTAACCAACAAAATTTCTCAATAGGAAGTAGTTATTTTAACTAATGGGTTCTTTCTTAATTAACATGGCAAAACAGTCTAGCTTAATGTGTTTACATTTATTCTTCTGTTCCTTAGGCCAATTGTGTTTTTAATCTCTCTTTTATCTTGCCAAATTCTATTAATGAGTTTATTTAAATAAATAAAACATTAGGTTAGTAAAAATAGTAACGTATATCAGCTAATCACAATTATCTAGCCATAGTTTAGCTTTCTTCCCACCATATACTAAACTGGCCCTTTCATTAACACACAGATTTTTTTCAAGGTAAGCATTAAATTTTTCTGACAGAATTTTTATGGTACTAAAATAAATTGTGCATGTGCGTATGTGTGTGTGTGTATAAATGTTGCCAGTTTTGAATGGATATTCCAAGTTGAATCCCTTGGGAAGCAGACTCTGAAAGATGGGCATTCAGGAAGTTTATTAGGGGGTGCAACATTAGAGCAATTCCTATGCAAGGAACGGGGGAGGAACAGAATTGGCAGATAGAGAATTACAGTCGAGACTGTGAAGCTGAGATGGCCCTTGAGAGTTGTCCAGTTGAGCCAAGGGCCTGGACCTGATACTCTCATTTGGACAAGTTTTGGGATGATGACTGACCCAAGAAGTGTGAGATGGACAGGATAGCTTTCTCCAGGCAAGGGCAATTTCCAGAGAAGGCTAATAGCTGAGGAATACCAACCAGCAATAGACAAGTAAAGTGAGTCTTAGTTCATAAAAATAAATTATTAAAGGAGAAATTTGAAACAGTGTCTCAACTTATTTTTATCAATACTTTTTTCTTCAGTTCAGTTCAGTTCATGTCTGACTCTTTGGGACCCCATGAATCTCAGCACACCAGGCCTCCCTGTCCATCACCAACTCCCAGAGTTCACTCAGACTCACTGCCATCAAGTCGGTGATGCCATCCAGCCATCTCATCCTCTGTCGTCCCCTTCTCCTCCTGCCCCCAGTCCCTCCCAGCATCTGAGTCTTTTCCAATGAGTCAACTCTTCACATGAGGTGGCCAAAGTACTGGAGTTTCAGCTTTAGCATCATTCCTTCCAAAGAAATCCCAGGGCTGATCTCCTTCAGAATGGACTGGTTGAATCTCCTTGCAGTCCAAGGGACTCTCAAGAGTCTTCTCCAACACCACAGTTCAAAGGCATCAATTCTTCGGCGCTCAGCCTTCTTCACAGTCCAACTCTCACATCCATCTAAACACTTAGTGCCCTCTTCAATGTTTCTCTGAGAGTAATAAGATAATCATTTATCTTTTCATTTTTGGGTACTGTCTTTAGATAATGGGGAGTTCATTTAAACACACTGTAAATCTAAATTTAGACTGTTTAAGCAACTTGAAAAAAGAGAAAGAAAAAGACATAAATATACATAATTTCTAAATAATCACCATGTAAGTTTTACCCGATTTTACATACATTTTCCATCTGGATTTTACACATATATTTCTATTCTAATTAAAACAAAATGCAGAAATAATCCAGTTATTGTCAGAATTTTATGGTGTACTTTGATAAGGTTCATGTTTTAAGCTATAATATTATAATCTCAAATATAAACTGAAACGTGGTTTGTAAAACAATAGTATATTAAATGCCAATAAGAAATTTTGGTGGCATATTTGTTTAGTAATGAAAAAAAACTGAAATTTTATAGCAATTTAGGAAATAACTTTTTTTTTTTTTTTGGGTGTTAGTTCTAAAAGGTCTTGTAGGTCTTCATAGAACTGTTCAACTTCAGCTTCTTCAGCATTACTGGTTGGGGCGTGGACTTGGATTACTGTGATATTGAATGGTTTGCCTTGGAAACGAACAGAGATCATTCTGTCCTTTTTGAGATTGCATCCAAGTACTGCATTTCAGAATCTTTTGTTGACCATGATGGCTACTCCATTTCTGCTGAGGGATTCCTGCCCGCAGTAGTAGATATAAAGGTCATCTGAGTTAAATTCACCCATTCCAGTCCATTTCAGTTCACTGATTCCTAGAATGTTGACATTCACTCTTGCCATCTCTTGTTTGACCACTTCCAATTTGCCTTGATTCATGGACCTGACATTCCAGGTTCCTACGCAATATTGCTCTTTACAACATTGGACCTTGCTTCTATCACCAGTCACATCCACAGCTGGGTATTCTTTTTGCTTTGGGGGACTGGAATGCCAAAGTAGGAAGGTAAGAAACACCTGGAGTAACAGGCAAATTTGGCCTTGGAATACGGAATGAAGCAGGGCAAAACTAATATAGTTTTGCCAAGAAAATGCACTGGTCATAACAAACACCCTCTTCCAACAAGACAAGAGAAGACTCTACACATGGACATCACCAGATGGTCAACACCAAAATCAGATTGATTATATTCTTTGCAGCCAAAGATGGAGAAGCTCTATACAGTCAGCAAAAACAAGACCAGGAGCTGACTGTGGCTCAGACCATGAACTCCTTATTGCCAAATTCAGACTTAAATTGAAGAAAGTAGGGAAAACCACTAGACCATTCAGGTATGACCTAAATCAAATCCCTTATGATTATACAGTGGACGTGAGAAATAGATTAAAGGGCCTATATCTGATAGATAGAGTGCCTGATGAACTATGGACAGAGGTTCGTGACATTGTACAGGAGACAGGGATCAAGACCATCCCCATGGAAAAGAAATGCAGAAAAACAAAATGGCTGTCTGGGGAGGCCTTACAAATAGCTGTGAAAAGAAGAAAAGTGAAAAGCAAAGGAGAAAAGGAAAGATATAATCATCTGAATGCAGAGTTCCAAAGAATAGCAAGAAGAGATAAGAAAGCCTTCCTCAGCGATCAATGCAAAGAAATAGAGGAAAACAACAGAATGAGAAAGACTAGAGATCTCTTCAAGAAAACTAGAGATACCAAAGGAACATTTCATGCAAAGATGGGCTCGATAAAGGACAGAAATGGTATGGACCTAACAGAAGCAGAAGATATTAAGAGGAGATGGCAAGAATACACAGAAGAACTATATAAAAAAATATCTTCACGACCCAGATAATCACGATGGTGTGATCACTGACCTAGAGCCAGACATCCTGGAATGTGAAGTCAAGTGGGCCTTAGAAAGCATCACTATGAACAAAGCTAGTGGAGGTGATAGAATTCCAGTTGAGCTATTTCAAATCCTGAAAGATGCTGTGAAAGTGCTGCACTCAATAGGCCAGCACATTTGGAAAACTCAGCAGTGGCTACAGGACTGGAAAAGATCAGTTTTCATCCCAATCCCAAAGAAAGGCAATGCCAAAGAATGCTCAAACTACCACACAATTGTATTCATCTCATACGCTAGTAAAGTAATGCTCAAAATTCTCTAAGCCAGGCTTCAGCAATATGTGAACCGTGAACTTCCTGATGTTCAAGCTGGTTTTAGAAAAGGCAGAAGAACCAGAGATCAAATTGCCAACATCCGCTGGATCATCGTAAAAGCAAGAGAGTTCCAGAAAAATATCTATTTCTGCTTTATTGACTATGCCAAAGCCTTTGACTGCGTGGATAACAATAAACTGTGGAAAATTCGGAAGGAGATGGGAATACCAGACCACCTGACCTGCCTCTTGAGAAACCTATATGCAGGTCAGGAAGCAACAGTTAGAACTGGACATGGAACAACAGATTGGTTCCAAATAGGAAAAGGAGTACATCAAGGCTGTATATTGCCACCCTGTTTATTTAACTTCTATGCAGAGTACATCATGAGAAACGCTGGACTGGAAGAAACTCAAGCTGGAATCAAGATTGCCAGGAGAAATATCAATAACCTCAGATATGCAGATGACACCACCGTTATGGCAGAAAGTGAAGAGGAACTCAAAAGCCTCTTGAAGAAAGTGAAAGTGGAGAGTGAAAAAGTTAGCTTAAAGCTCAACATTCAGAAAATGAAGATCATGGCATCCGGTCCCATCACTTCATGGGAAATAGATGGGGAAACAGTGGAAACAGTGTCAAACTTTATTTTGGGGGGCTCCAAAATCACTGCAGATGGAGATTGCAGCCATGAAATTAATAGACGTTTACTCCTTGGAAGGAAAGTTATGACCAACCTAGATAGCATATTCAAAAGCAGAGACATTACTTTGCCAACAAAGTTCGTCTAGTCAAGGCTATGATTTTTCCTATGGTCATGTATGGATGTGAGAGTTGGACTGTAAAGAGGGCTGAGCACCAAAGAATTGATGCTTTTGAACTGTGGTGTTGGAGAAGACTCTTTAGAGTCCCTTGGACTGCAAGGACATCCAACCAGTCCATTCTGAAGGAGATCAGCCCTGGGATTTCTTTGGAAGGAATGATGCTAAAGCTGAAACTCCAGTACTTTGGCCACCTAATGCGAAGAGTTGACTCATTGGAAAAGACTCTGATGCTGGGAGGGATTGGGGGCAAGAGGAGAAGGGGACGACAGAGGATGAGATGGCTGGATGGCATCACTGACTCGATGGACGTGAGTTTCAGTGAACTCCGGGAGTTGGTGATGGACAGGGAGGCCTGGCGAGCTGCGATTCATGGGGTCACAAAGAGTTTGACATGACTGAGCGACTGATCTGATCCGAGGAAATAACTTGGTTAATTTTAATTGAGTTTAACACTAATTTGTTTTCTTTGAATCATAACTTTGAAGTCAATTCACATATTTTGAGACTACCCCTTAGGACCTTGGTCACCCCATGGAAGAAGTAGAATCTTGAGATTGGGAAGAGTATCCTGGACTCTTTGACGCTATGGGAAGAGTTCTTCACATTGTTGGTACACGGATGTTCTCTCTGTAACTATTTGTTCAACTCTAGGCACATTTGTGGCATGTAGACGTGACATAAAAGACAAGTGCTCACTCTATCTGAATCTCCTTTCTAGTGGGTGGGAAGACCTTTCATTCCTCTTAGAATTAAGCATGACAGGGTGACTATTTATGACTAGATAGCTATGAGCCACTCAAGGCCCTTAAGGATAGATATGGATTCAGTACCTCTCATTTTCTCTGCTGAGTGATGTAATATACATATTGAGACAGCAGCACTTCAAAATCAAGTTAGCCATGATCCCTAAATTACTGTTTGGAAAGTAATTTATTTTTGTCTATGGTATAGTCTTTCTTTTGCTTATGGCTGTCTAGTTTTCCCAACATCATTTATTAAAGAGACTGTGCTTCCCCCACTGTATATTCTTTCCTCCCTAGTTGACCATGTACATAAAGGGTTATTTCTGGGCTCTCTACTCTGTTTCATTGATCTGTGTGGGTATCTTTTTTTGTGCCATTACCATACTGTTTTGATTACTGTAGCTTTGTCGTATAATTTGAAATCCAGGTGCATCATGCCTCCAGTTTTGTCCCTCTTTTCCAAAATTATTTTGGATATTTGAGATCTTTTGTGGATACATTCAAATTTTAGAACTTTAAAAATTTTATTTCTGTGAAAAATGCCATTGAGCCTGTAGGTTGCTTTGGGTAATATGGACATAATAACAATTATTTCATCCAGTCTGGGAGTACAGACTATGTTTCCATTTATTTGTGCTTGCTTCAGTTTCTTTCATCAGTATCTTGTAATTTTCAGTGTATAGAGCTTTCTCCTCCTGGGATAAATTTATTCCTGGGTATTGTTTTTGATCAACTGTAAATGGGAATTTTTCTTACCTTTTGTTCTGGTGGTTCACTTTTAGTGTATAAAAATGCAGCTGATTATTGTACATTGATTTTTTTGCCCTGAAACTTTGCTACTTTTGTTTATTATTTCTAATAGTCTTTTGGTGGATTCTTATAGAATTCTCCAGGTAAGAATACTAGAATGAGAAGCCATTCCCTTCTCCAGGGGTTCTTCCTTACCCAGAGATCAAACCCAGTTCTTCTGCATTGCAAGGAGATTCTTTACCATCTGAGCCACCAGGGAAGCCCAATAATTTAGGATTTTCTATATATAAATAATTTTGTCCACAAATAGTGATACTTTTACTTTTTCCTTTTCAAATTGTATGACTTTTTTCCTGCCTGTTTGCTGTGGCTAGAATTTCCAACACTATGCTGAATAAAAGTAACAAGTATTACTTTTCTTGTTCTGATAATAAAAGAAATAATTCCAACTTTTCACCACTGAGGATGATATTAGTTGTGGGCTTGCTGTATGTGGCCTTTATTAAATGGAGACACACTCCTTCTTATACTCACTTTGTTGAGAGTTTTTAATGATAAAGTTGAAGTGTGTTGAAAGGTTTTGGTGCATCTGTTGAGATTATTAAATGATTTTTATCTTTCATTTTGTTTATGTGACTTGTCACATTGATATAAAGATATTAAACCATCCTAGCATCCTTGGGATAAATTTTATTTGAAATAGCATATAATCCTTTTATTGTATTAATGAATTCAGTCAGGTAATTATGTTGAGAGTATTTCCATCTTGTATATATTATAAATACAAGTTTATTACTATAAAAGTTTCAAAAATGAAATTTTGAGTAAGGAAGAAATTTTTGGTGAATTTTATGCAGATACTTTCTCTCATTGAGTGACATATATACTAGGGTCTCAGAAGATGACAGTTCTTTAGAATATAGTTCTGATTCTGATGACATGAATATTAGACCAATAAAAAGGCAGAAAACCTTAGTGATTCTGATACAGAAAGTGAAAATGAAACTCTTGGTCCTAAGAACACTACGGGCATATCAGGTGTAATTATTGAACATAATAACCCACAAAGTGTTAGCAAAATAAGAGAATTAGATTTTGGCTGGCTAAAATAAAAATCACTGACCATAGGTTTAGTTTTAGTTTCTGCAAAAATCCCCTGGTCAATAATAAGTTACATTAAGGTATGGGTATTCTTTTCTTAGACATGATACTATTGCACACTTGATAGACTATAGTGTAACTACAACTTTGTGTATACTGGGAAAACAAAAAATGTGTGTTAACTCACTTAACTGACTTTATTGTGATATTTTCTTTATTGCTGTGGTGTAGAACTAAACCTGTCATATCTCTGATAGGCTTGTATCTAGTATAGATTTTTTACTTTTCAGTTATTATGAAGCTCACATGTAACAGCTGGTGCTTATCTATTTTATGTTGATACCAGGTTAAGTTTGAATGTACTCTAACTCTATATTTTTACCCCCAACATGTTTTATGTTTTGATGTCACATTTTCATCTTTTTATTTTGTTTATCCATTATCTAATTATCATAGTTATAGTTATTTTTTTACTACTTTTATCTTTTAACCTTCATGCTAGCTTTAATGTGATTGATACATTACCTTACTGTATATTTACATTGACTAGTGAAATTTTTAACTTTCTGTGTTTTCTTGTTACTACTTAGGGCCTTTTCAGTTAAAAAATTTTTTTTAATATTTTCTGTATGGTTGATTTAGTGGTGACCAACGTCCTTACCTTTTGTTTGTTTGGAAGTTCTTTATTTCTTTTTTAATTTCTGAATGTTAAGCTTGCCAAGTAGAGTGTTTTTGGTGGGCTTTCTTTTTCTCTATAACACTTTGAATCTATCCACACCACTCCTTTCTGGCCTGCATTTTTCTGCTGAGAAATTTGCTGCTGTTCTTGGTGGCTCCCTTATATGTTACAAGTTGTTTTCTCTTGCTGCTTTTAGATTTTTCTCTTTCTTTCTAACTTTTTCCATTTTAATTACAGTGTCTCTTGGTGTGCATCTCTTTGGCTTCTTCTTGTCTGGAACTTTCCTGGCTTGCTGAGTCTGGATGTCTGTTTTCCTTCTCTAGGTTAGGTAAATTTTCAGCCATTATTTCTTCGAATCAGTTTTCTGCCCCATTTTCTTTTCTTTTTCTGGAATCCCTAAAATGCAAATGTTATTCTGCTTGATGTTGTCTCATAGGTCCCTTAAGCTATCTTAACCTTTAAATTTTTTTTTGCTTTTTGTTGCTCTGTTTGGATGAGATCTACTATCCAGTCTTTCAGGTCACTGATTTGTTCTTTTGCTTCATCTATTCTGCTGCTGATCCCATCTAGTATAATTTTCAGTCAGTTATATTCTTCAGCTCTGTGGCTTCTGTTTGCTAATTTTTTATATTCTCAGTCTCTGTTTAATTTCTTGCTGTGTTCATCCATTCTTCATTCAAGTTAGTGAGCATCTTTATGACTATTATTTTAAACTCTTCATTAGGCAACTTATTTATTTCATAAACATTTTTATTTTGGGGGTGGATTATCTTGGTTTTGTTTCAAATATACTCTTCTGTCACCTGATTTTGCTTGGTTCTCTGTGTTTATTATTATGTATTACATGAAAGTGCTCTCTCTCCTGGCCTTCAGAGAGTGACCTTGTGTAGGGGATGAGCTTTCTCATTTACCCTTTCCCCAGCTCTTGGTTGTCTCTTGAACCTTTATGACTGCCCAAGCAGCCTGTTATTTTTCTCTTGATAGGGCCCAGTTTTTGATGGTGTCAAGAACTGTCTTTTTGTTTCATATCCATGGTACACAGAAAAGCTGTACTTCTGGCGTCCAGAGCCAGGTGTTTAAGGGGCATCCCCTTTGTGGGCTGCATTTGCTGGCTGACTGGGCGTGGGGGGACACTGCATTGACTCAGGGCCATGGCACTGGGCAGCTGGCTTTAACAGAGCTGTGGGAGTGGCATGAGGGTGGGGCACACCCATTGGCTCTAACAAGCTAGAAGGAGAGTATTAAAATGGTGGTGCCTGCTAGTGGCCGTGCTAGCAAAATATATGGAGAAGACAAAAATGGCACGTGCCATCACTTCCATCCTGGAGAGAGTCCCAGCAGGTTCTGATGTTTTAGCAGATGCTCTTAGACTAGCAAATAATTCTTCTTCACATATGGTTGAGGTTCTTCCTAAACAGCTGTTTCTGTGCTGAATCCCAGGGTGAATGAGACAGCATGAAGTCCGTTTAAGAGCAGAATCTCTGTTTCTTATTATCCCAGGTTCTTCTGCCTGCAAGCCCTATTGGGTTTTAAAGCCAGTTGTTTCGAGAGCTTGTCTCTGGTGCAAGACCCAGGGACTGGGGTCCATGATATGGGGCACAACCCCCTTACTCCTCAGGGAGAAGCTCCATATACATGAGATCCTTCTCGATTATAGGTTGGGGGTGGAGTTTTGAGTGAGATCACATTTCTTTTTCTCTTAACTGTCTGGATGTGGCACCTTTATCCTCTGTGATGAGGAAACTGTTCCGTTAGTTGTGTAGACACACAGATTTGTGTCTGTGGGACAAGGAAAGTTCCACTGCCATCTTGGATTACCTCCTTTCTAAATCATTCTTTTACTTGTGTTTTTTCAAAGACTTCTCTTGGTTTTACTGATGTGTGCATGCTCAGTTGTGTCTGATTCTTTGCGTCCCCATGGACAGTAACCCACCAGGCTCCTCTGTCCTGGAGTGGATTGCTATATCCGTCTCTAAGTTTTACTGATATTTTCTACTAATTCTTTAAATTCTTCTACTTTCTTTGGGCTTGCTCTCTTCACATTTTTGTGTTCATATTTTTAATCCAGTAATTAGATCATAAATATATCTCTTGAAAACTTGAAATTCTAAGCTAACTATATCCAACAAGTTTTGATTCATTGTAATTATTGTTCAATTCTATTTTCTGATTTCCATTGTGATTTGACCAAAGAAATATTTACAAATATGATTTAAATGTTCAAATGTATTTGTACATGTACTTCTAAATTCTAATTCCATTGTGTTTTGGCAAGAGAATTTGGTCCGATCAGGAATTTGGTTTGGGTTTGCTTAGACTTGTTTCATGAGATAGAACATAGGCAATTTTTGTAACTTTTAGGTATGTTTGGGAAAAGTGTATAGTCTATAAATGTGGTCTCATGTATAAATTCACATCTGTTAGATCATATTTTTTATTGTGTCATTTGTGCTGTATGTTTTGTCTTTCAAATAAAACCTTTTTATTATACATAAAATATGCATAATTTAGGTGTATATAATTACTAATACTTATCTGAGAGAGATGTATTTAACCTGTTACTGGATTTACTGAGTTTTTCTTACATTTCTATGTTATCTATATGTATTTTGAGACTGTCTTGTTAAATACATGCAAAGGTTTATTATATCTTCCTAGTAAATTGTTGCTTTTATCTGAGAGTGATTTCTTCTAATTGAAAGTGAATTTCATAGTTATTAAATGAGTATATTTCTTTTCTCTTGGTTAATATTTGCCAGTTGTATGTTTTTCTATGTCTCTCTTACAATATTACTGAGTTATTGATACATGTAAATGTATGTGAGAGGGCTGTTGTAGTTATTCAGTTACTAAGTTGTGTCCGACTCTCTTTGTGACCCCTTGGACTGCAGCATGCCAGACTCCTCTGTCCTCCACTACCTCTCAGTTTGCTCAAATTCATGTCCATTGAGTTGGTGATGTTATCTAATCATCTCATCCTCTGTTACCCCTTCTCCTTTTGCCTTCAGTCTTTCTCAGCATCAGGGTCTTTTCCGATGAGTTGACTGTGCCTCAGATGGCCAAAATCTTGGAACTTTAGCAGCAATCTTTCCAATAAATGTTCAGGGTTGGTTTCCTTTAGTATTGACGGTTTTTATATCCTTGCAGTCCAAGAGACTCTCAGGACTCTTCTCCAGCACCACATTTGGAAAGCAATAATTCTTTGGGCATCAGCCTTCCTTATGATCCATCTCTCACATCTGTACATAACTACTGGAAAACCATATTCTTTGACTATATACAGACCTTTGTCAACAAAGTATTTCTGCTTTTTAACATGCTGTCTAGGCTTGTCAAAACTTTTCTTCCAAGGCAAAGGTGTCTTTGAATTTCATGGCTATAGTCAACATCCACAGTGATTTTGGAGACCAAGAAAATGAAATCTGTCACTGTTTCCTTTTTCTCCATCTGTTTCCCATGAAGTCATGGGACTGGATGCCATGATCTTCATTTTCGAATGTTGAGTTTCAAGCCAGCTTTTTCACTCTCCTCTTTCACCCTCATCAAGAGGCTCTTTAATTGCTCTTCACTTTTTGCCATTAGATTGGTATCATCTGTATATCTGAGGTTGTTGATGTTTATCCTAGCAATCTTGATTCCAGCTTGTGATTCATCTACCCTGGCATTTTGCATGATATACTCTGCATAGAAGTTAAATAAGTGGGGTGACAATATACAGCCTTGACATATTCCTGTCCCAATTTTGAACCAGTCTGTTGTTCCATGTCTGGTTCTAAGTGTTGCTTCTTGACCTGCACACAGGTTTTTCAAGATACAGGTAAAGTGGTCTGGTATTCTGATCTCTTTAAGAATTTTCCAGTTTGTTGTGATCCACGCAGTCAAAGGCTTTAGTATAATCAGTGAAGCAGAAGTTGATTCTTTTCTGGAGCTTTCTTGCTTTTTCCATGATCCAGCAAATGTTTGCAATTTGATCTCTGGTTCCTCTGTCATTTTGAAACCTAGCTTGTATATCTACAAGTTTTTCATGTACTGCTGAAGTCTAGCTTCAAGGATTTTGAGCATAACCTTGCTAACATGTAAAATGAGTGCTATCGTATGATAGTTTTAACATTCTTCGGCATTTCCTTTCTTTGTGATTGAACTGGAAACTGACTTTTTCCAGTCCTGTAACTGAGTTTGCTGAGTTTTCCAAACTTGCTGACATAGTGCAGCACTTTAACAGTGTCATCTTTTAGGAATTGAAATACCTCAGCTGGCATGCCATCACCTCCACTATCTTTGTTCATAGTAATGATACCTAAGGCCCACTTGACTTCACACTCCAGGATGTCAGGCTCTAGGTTAGTGACCACGCCGCTGTGGTTATCTGGATCATTAAAACCTTTTTTGTGTAGTTCTTCTGTGTATTATTGCCACCTCTTCTTTATCTGTTCTGCTTCTGTTAAGGTCCATACCATTTCTGACCTTTATTTTCCCATCCTTGCATGAAATATTCCCTTGATAGTTCTGATTTTCTTGAAGAGATCCCTAGTCTTCCTCATTCTATTCATTCATTCTATTCACTGTTCATTTAAGAAGATCCTTTTATCTGTCTTTACTATTCTGTGAAACTCTACATTCAGTTGCTTATATCTTTCTCTTTCTCTCTTGCCTTTCGCTTCTCTTCTTCTCTCAGCTATTTGTAAGCTTCCTCAGACAACCACTTTGTCTTCTTGCATTTCTTTTTCTTTGGGATGGTTTTGGTCACTGCTTCCTGTACAATGAAATGAAAGGGAGAGTGTTCAAAAAGTAATGAATATCATCTCTAGTTTTTCCAGCCTCATTTCAGTTGATCTGGCATGGCCAATGGGCCATACTGATCTCTGGTGTGGTGATTGTGTCTTATAGATAGAGAATAGATAACTACTATATTTAAAACTCATGAGAGAAATAGCAATTTGTTTCTTTAAGCCACTGAGATTATAGAATTATTGTATCACTAGTCTATCTTGACTAGTCTTATGGTCAGATTATAATTGAATTTCTGTTCTTGTTAATTTGAGAATCTGTCTTTCAGTCTTTGGGTTGAACCTGATACAGATTTCCCATAATTGCTGCTATATATGGACTGACCTCTGTTACTTTGTGCTTCTTTTGACTACATGCTTTTCTTGATTTTTTTCCCACCTTTTTACCTTTTGTTGGATTATTAGTTTATTCCTCCCTTTCAAATTCTACTTGTATGGAATTTTCTTTTTCATTTTTTTTTTTAGTGATTGACCTTAAAATTTTAACATGCCATATTGTCTTAATGTTTACATTTAATAAGTTTACCCCTACCTTTCAATCATAATCTGAGTAAACATTCACAAGTAAATGCTCTCACTTTCTCTCTTAACTACCTCTATTTTCATTAATATTTGATATTATTTCATTGGAATTTAGAATTTTAGATTAATCTTATTTATTCCCAACATTTTGAAGGTATTTTTTCACTATCATCTTAAACTTTTACAGAGAAATAACCTTTTATAAGATTTTAATTATTTTTTAAGTAATGGTTTTTTTCTTTAAAACCTTATTTTCTTCTAGAACTTTTACCTGTCTTTCAGTATATATATATATTTAAAGACATATACAATATATGCATATATATATATTCATTTTCACCATAAAATGTATCTATGTTCTGATTTTTTTTTTTATTAGAATCAGGACTCATTTTAGTTATTTAATTCAAGTCTTTCACCTGGAAGCTTGTTAGTTTTTATTTCTTTGAAATATGTTTATCTCCAATTAACTATATTCTCTTCCCTTGAAACTTTTATGCAATATAAATTAGATCCTCTCATTTAAGCCTTCTCAATTGTTATTTTATATTCTCTACAAATTATTTCTCTTTTGCTTCCTACATAATATAGTTTTATCTATTTTCCAGTTTACATATTCTTCTTGAATGAAAATTTATTTGATGTTAAACTATTTAAACAAGCTCTTAGTTTTAATAACCATATTTGTAATCTTTTTATGTATAAACATATATAAATATGTGTAAATATATCTGTGAGAACTTATAAATATGTATGGAATCATAGTCAGACACACAGACTTAGGACTTTTATGGACCTGAGGATATAATTTCTATAATTCTGTTTTCATTAAGAGAAGATTTCCTAGGGTCCAATTCTCATTTAGGTACTAGAGTTCCAACTCTATGGCTTTTCTGGTATCAAGACCATGTCCTTTTCCCCTGTCCATGTAATAACGTCCTACTCCTTTTATGTTGGGCTTATTTTAATATTGTATTTCCCCCATATTTTAAATCTCTTATTTGTCTTATGTGCTTTGCTCTTCTGACTCAGAATCATTCTTTTCCTATCAAGGTCAGTTATAATTTTTTTCTTTTGTTTAATTGTTAATATTTTATTCAGCATTTTTAAGTGTTTAAAATGAGGTATAAGCCTATATTTCAGTTCATAGGCTAATGGATTATATGATTGAATTGTATTAGGAAAAAATGACACTTAAAGAGGTTTGGGAGTCAAAAGAAAGTGGTAAAATATTTTCAAAGCGGTACTTAAATGAATTTAATACAGGCTAGTTTGGCTTTATGATGTAAACTAGTTCTACATTTTGGTGGTGATGTCTTGATTGAACTCAGGTGCAGTCTCTTGCTGTGTCATAGTCACAATGACTGAAGTAGAAGTCCAGAATGTTAGCTTGTTGATTCACAGTAAGTAATATGTTAAACAGAAGGAAAAAAGAATTCTTTTGTTGGCCTGATTGTTATATTTTCTCTCTATATAGATAAATACCTGAAAAGAAAAATTATCAGACACTTGTTTGAATATTTTGGAATCACAACAAGAAGTATTGTTTTAACAATTTTTTTGAGTTTTAATGTCATCAGGACCTCATAACTCTATATGTCGCTTCCTTTGATCAAAACATACTTGTCTGATGGACCTAGACTCAACATGTGTCAGCTACAACTTTCCCACATTGAAAGTGCTTACCTAGTCAGTGCCCATGCTTTCTCAGTGGCTGTTCTGTATCTGTGCTTCTGTTGCTGAATAATCTTGCTTTGAGATAACATCTGCTTTTTTGAATTATGATCCTATATTCAATCAGATTCTGACTAAGTTTTGTTAACCTAAGAGGCATTCTCTCTCCTTAATGTGACTAACTTTGGGGTTCTGCTGCTACTACTGTCTTTGTCTACCATTGGTATTACTATAAGTAGTTGCTAAGATTCATTGAAGTATTCCTATTACTTAGTACCATACTATGCTTTTTTTATGTTCATTCTCTTATTTATGCTTAGAAAACAACCCTGGGAAGCTGAAATTGTTATCCCTATTTGGCTGATGTGTAGAGTTCTAAGTTACCAACTTACCCAGTGAGGAAGTGACTGGTTCATAGTTTATATTTAGACAAGTATTTTAACTCTAGAGCACTTCTGCCTGCTTTAGTGTTCACTGATTTTTGGAATAAACAGAGAAATACCTTTCTCACATTTCTCATTAGCACCAAGTCAAAGTATATGAAATCTAGACTATAATGATCATCTTCATTTTATCATGAGGAGATAGATCCAGAAGGTTATGTGTCTTAACTAAAATCAAAAGTCAATCAGTTACTCATCAAGCTGGGACTGGAACCATGATCTTCAGACTATTTGCCCTGGTATCTTTCCAGTGTTCTTTTCCCCTCAATTCTCTTCCAAATCTTTTCTTCTTCTTAAGTGAACCATTTCATTTACAGGATTGCCTAACAGAGATCAGTCATAAAATTATTATAGTTACATATTGATTAATGGTATTTATCTACATAGACATATATAAATGTGAAGGCGTGGCTAATTTCTGTTATTACTAGGACATAGATTCTGAGGTTTTGGATGTGATGGTCACATTTTTCCCCCAAACTCTATATACTTTTTAATCCATTGAGCAAGTATACTTATGACACAGTAAGAATTAGGTGTACAAACTCTAAGCTTCAAGTAAAACCTTAACCAAAATCTATGTGAAAACTAGTTCTCATCAGGCTTTAATTAGCTAAATAGCTAGTTTATAGAGACATCTCACGGGAAATGTTCTCTTTTTCTTATATTCTGAATGGATATTCTGTGGTTCTGCAAAGCGTGGATACTTCCTTATTAAAATTCAGATGCTTTATCGTTGTCCAGCTGAGTTTCTATGTGGGGCAATCATCCCAAGTCTCTATCCTCTTATTTTTAAAATAACTGAAATAGCATGTTAAAGGATTCAGTCTTTTGAAGCCAGCAAGATACAGAAATTATGACAGTAATCCCAGATGGGAGGGTTTTGTTTTGAAATTTTTAGGGAACATTATGCCTGTGAAGGATGTCAGGTTGGCAGAATTGAAGATCAAAGTTACTTTTTTCAGGTTCGGCATATATGCTGAAGCTAAGACATCTCTGGCTTATTGTGCCCATGTGTACTAACTCTTAATAATAGCTGCCAGTTCCAGCAAGAGAGAAAGCAGTTAAGTGCCTATGCTCATCCCTCCTTCGCTGAGCCTGACAGGCAAGGTGACATTGTGATGATGCATTACAGATGATGGAGTCACAAGGAATTGAACAAACTAAGCATTATTATCCTCAGTAGTCAAAAGAACGTTCTTCAAGAAAACAATTAATTCATCAGGCGCTCTCAGATACTGAGAAGTCTGTAGATTTAAAGTTAGAATTTCAAACTTGAGAAGTAAATAATCATTATAACATGTAAAGGATTAGAATATTTTTCTTTCAATGCAGTCTCCTTTTGCTTTTCATTTTTAGGGGATTTATTCTAGCATTATGATATATTCAGTTTTTAAACCATACATAAAATATAATTTTTCATTAAAACTTGATGTCTACTCAGTTATATAAAATCGAACAACTGAAAAAGATAATAGACTTTGGTTTTCTTATTAAGAAAAAATCTAGAGGCTGGGTTTTTCCTAACATGAACAGTCAGTATTTTAAAATTTAGTCTGAAATGCAACAAAACTTATCAACTAAAATTTGTAGAACAGAGTCTGGCAAGTTAGAAAATTTCATTCTTTATCAGTCTCTTCTATAAACAGAGTATTGACATGGTTAATTAGTAAACATTCATGTGCCATGTCTTATGTTATATATTGAGTTTTTCAAAATGGTTCCTGCTTTATATGGATTTACTATATAGGTGGAGAGACATACAGTAAGTAGAATAAGAACACACTACACCTGCAATTAGAAAGAAGATGGTCACATGCCCCAGACTGGGGAAGGAATTGTGTACTAGAGGTGACCTTGAATTACTGGATAAGACTCACATTGGCCATACAGATGGGAGGGGAAGGAGATGCCAATCTTAAAGTAAGTATAAGGGCAAGCACTTAGTGAAAAAAGTTTCATCGAATAAAATCATCCCCACCCAATACTCTTTTACAACTGAAGGTTTACTTACAGTGATTTTTTCCCATCACTTGAAAACCCACGTTGGCTTTTACCTGCAAAATTATATAATGAAACAGTGTTACTGGTAATGGACTTGTTGATTTGCATTGCAATAATTATATTCTTTTGTATGTTCTTTGCTTTTTGGTATCATCTTCCTTGACAAGGAAGAAGTTAATTTTATCTTACTTTGTATTTTATAGGCCCTACAGTATGTTATGCCTAACCCAATTGTATTTTTTTCTTCTCTGTAATGTTCTGAACACAGGGATTTTTCTATCAATTTTGTCTTTTAATCTTTATTCTTTCAAGGTGAACTGTCTATATATCTAGATCTAGAATTTCTTAATGTCAACAATAATATTTTAGTCAAGTTGTTGTGAAGAAACTCATACCTATTATTTCCAATGGAGAGAAATTACTTCATTGAGATTTTGCCATCATACTTCACATGATTATAACTCTTGGTCCATTGCATTTATAAGTGAAAGGGACTATTTATTTTTTCTAGTTTTATCTATTTTTTATTCATAGCTCAGTCAAACAACTACTTGCCTTCTATACAAAATCCAGTTGCTTTCATCATTTACAAAGTATATAGAAAAAATATTCTTTCTTATTCACAGATTAGTTGGAAAAATGTGAGAAGTTAGTTAAACATCAGATGCTTGAAAATATTAACACTTACAGGGTTTCAAATCTTGTAGATACAATGCTTTGAAATTTCTCATATGCAAATCCCAAATGGTGTATGATATAGTACTTTAAAAAATCAGAGTCTTTTTTTTTTGTTTTTAAACACAATAGCATTTTAGGACAATGTGTACTAGTTTCTCTGTTTGTATAACTGTTCTTGAAATGGATCTTTCCAAGCATAGTAACGAGTATGAATTGTGCTTGCCTAAAGGCTATGAAACCCAAAAACTGTGAAATGGAGTTGAAGCACAGCCCTTTATTGCTGGCAGAAGTTCAACTGCAGTTTGGGATATTTTGGTCAGCAATTTCAACAAATACTTGAAAAAGTTTATCTACATATAAACATTCTAATGCTGCATAGTTTTGAATATTGAAAAGTGAGTTCTTTATTTTTCTATCCATTATGCATTTCCTGCTTTGCAGGAATAAAGACTACTCATTGAACACATTTGCTGTTATCATTGCCAATTGAGATATATGAATAATTGATACACACTGGATTGACAATCTTTCATTGCAAATCCTTTTATTTATTATCCCAGGATTTTAGTTTAGGAAATGAGGTAGTTGTGAACTATATTTCAGGAGTTCAGTCTTACTGTCTATCACTTCAAACACTTCTACTTTATTTTTTTTTTTTCAAAAATTTAATTCAACCACAGATAATAAGACTAAACAAAAAAGATCTACTCAGCCTGCTATCTTACTCTGTATTTCCTCTAGTCTTCTGATTTTGTGTTTTGAAATGCAAGTTCATGGTCAAATTCATTGGTTGAGAAGATAACATAATGAAAACTATGGCAAAAACCCATTAGACTCACTTTAATCCAAAAAACCTTTAGTAAAGGCCTGGTTTTCACTTAAAGCCATTAGAGTAGATGGAATCACTCCAAGAAGTGTTGAAAACATTCTCACTGTAAGTTCCAAAGATTCTTTCTGATTTCTTTTTAAAGGAAATTCCAAGATTTATGTTTAATCTAAAATTGTATTTGTACCTTAAATATCTATTGTGAATTATAATTTATAAAATTTTTCACATGTGAAATTTTATTCATTTCATAAAAAGGAGTCAGAAGGATCTGGAGATGAATCTTGAATATTCTGCTTAATGGCCACTTGAACTCAGGAATGGAACTGTACCTAATCCAGTCTGACTTCAGCAGTACCTTCAGCAGTGGCTGCAAATTCTAAGAGACTTTAGTTCCTTCTTAACAGCTTAAGAGGGAGTAAAGGGAGTTTGCACAGGATGGCCCTGATGCAGAGTGTCTTTCCTGTTGACTGCCAACCTTGAGGGGAGAGTCTTTCCTTTTTCGTGGGGCTAATTTCTGGGTTCCCTCAGCTACCTCTGAGAGCTTTTTCTGCTTTTCCATAACTTTGTAAATAATTCCCAAGTTTAAATTCCCTCTCTTGGGAATACTAAGAGTGGTATTTATTTTCCTGATTAGAGTCTAATTTGATGTAACTCTGTAAACTTCCATTTCCTCCTTTGAAAATGGAGATAAAGTTACATACTTCAGAGGACTGTTTTGAGGATTGTTGTTCAGTTGCCAAGTCATATCCGACTCTTTGCAGCCTCAGGGATGGCAGCATGCCAGGCCTCCCTGTTCCTCACCATATCGTGGAGTTTGCCCAAGTTCATGTCCACTGAATCAGTGATGCCATCCAACTATCTGATCCTTTGTCACCCTCATCTCCTTCTGCCTTCAATCTTTCCCAGCATCAAAGTCTTTTCCAATGAGTTGGCTGTTCACATCAGTTGGTGAAAGTATTGGAGCTTCACCTTCAGCATCACTCCTTCCAATGAGTATTCAGGGTAGATTTACTTTTCAAGGTTAACTGGTTTGATCTCCTTGCAGTCCAAGGGACTCTCAAGAGTATTCTCCAACCCCACAGTTCAATAGCATCAATTTTTGGGCTCTCTGCCTTGTTTCTGGTCCAGCTCTCACATCCTTACATGACTACTGGAAAGACCATGGCCTTCACTATATGGACTTTTGCCAGCAAAGTGATTTCTCTGCTTTTTAATACACTGTGTAGTTTTGCCATAGCTTACCTGCCAAGAAGCAGTTGTCTTCTAATTTCATGGCTGCAGTCAATTATAAAATATCTAAATGATAAAGTCAGGGGATAAAGTAACAGACAAATCAGCATAAGGAAAGGGTGAGAAGCTAAGAAAGGCTGATAGAAGGAAAATAACCTTTATTATTTCCTTTGTCTTAAAAATCCCAACTCTAAATATCTGTGAAATAATGATCATTATTTTCATTTCATTTTTTAATTTTAAGGTGAAGAAAATGAGGTTTGTAGACATCAGGCATAGCACAGTTAATATATAGAATTAGAACACAGGTCTGTCTGAACTCTAAATTCATACTTTATTTTTTGTCTCCCATAATAACTCCTATTGGAAAAGTTTCAGATAATAACCTATCTACTAAACAGTGCTAAATATGTGCAGGCTCTGTTTTCAGGGATGGGATCTGTGATCACTGACAAAAGGCAGAACAAAACTGAAGCAGCACTTCTACTTTACTTACATAAGTTGAAGAAAATTACTACTCATTTAATATATACATTTTAGAAGAAGGATAGGATTCTAACCTTGTCCTGGCCCTCAGTTTAGAAAATCTCTTTATCTCCAGTCATTTGCATTTTTCGCCTTCATCAAGTTAATTGAGATCAGTCATGAATCCGAAATGTTTTGCTTTTGCTTGCCCATAGTATCCATGTAAATGCCACTTTGAATTACCATCTGTTTCCCTTTACTGTAAGATGTTTTTATCCACAGGGTCTGGTAACCTGTTTTCTCTCATGAAAAATAAGTCAGGTGATAAGGTTCAAAAATTAATTATGGAAAAAAGCAAACCTTTGATATGAACAGGAAAAGGATGCCTTAAAATAAATATTCCAGGTGTGGAAGTTAGACATCATAGCAGGTGCTGTTCCCACCTCAGGTTTTTCAAGTTTGTAAACTTTAGAAGGACTTGAAGTTATTTCTTTTTGATGAAAATAAGGATCTTTGAAATTTGTTAAAAACATTCCTTTATGCTTTGGCAGTCTTACAGGCAAAACAATATAGTTTATTTAAGGAAAATAACATGGAAAAACAATTTAATAGCATGACAGGATACATGAAGAGAACTTCAAAAGCTCCTGAAAGCTGGGGAGGGTGAGCTCATATTTTTTGGAATGCAGTGAGAAGACAGGTAGGCACAGACCTCAAATTTCCCACACGTAAGATGCTTGGGAGGTCTCTATACTACTCTGGAAAGCAATAGTTTAAAGAAAGAAAACTTCAACTAGACACATAAATGTGGGAACCAATATTGATAAAAAAGGGATTTCAAGGAATGTGGATATCACTTCCAAGAATTTTGTTCACATTCACTTAATTGATTTTTACTTTGCTCCTCATTAGATGTTGTGGTTTTTGCATTCATTTGCCTAGGGGCATACCACCCTGGATTGTGATCTTAGATGTGCTAGACTGAGCAAAGTGTAGTCCAACTTTAGGTTGTGGGGGCCAGAAAGACCACCCAGGAGAGTTGTGCATGTGATCACTTAACTCCCGATTTACTGATGCAATAAGAAAGCCGTGAAATAATATGGATTCTTAAGCAGATTAAAAAAAAAAATCTGGAATTGAGACAAGGAAGTTAGAAAATGGTTTGATGACCTTTGATTATACTTGAATCATTTTATTCTTTATTTGGTGTATATATTATAGGATACTTAATAAGCAAATTCATAGGTAAGATTTATTAATAGCTACTAAATGTCTAGCACTGGGCTGTTTCATTTACTCTTAGAAAATGACTATCTCATTTATTCTTAGAACAACCTTCTGAAAGATGCACCTCTATTTTGCACATGAGGAAACCAAGTCTCAAGGATGCTAATCTATTAAAATGGAGCTCTAAGAGGAAGAAAAGGAGCCAAAGTGTGGGATAGGTGAATCAGACTTAGTCTATAAAAGAGTGCCAGTTTTTAAACTTTTAGATGTCTAATGATTTCAAAACATTTCAAAAGTTAACTTTTAGACTGCAGGATTAGGCCGAAGTGAAACATCTACTGGGTGAAACATAACTTCAAATCTTTGACACTCCTTTAAGAAATGCAGCAGCTTTTAAATTGTACAGAAGTAGAGATGCCAGGATTTATGCCAATCTCCAGTTTATCTAAAAGTCCTCCCACAATCTCAACATGCTCCTAGCACTGACTGTGAATGAGTATGGCTATGAAAATACATAAAGTGTGGCTGTACCATTAATCAGGTGTGATCTTTCAAAGTATCATAAATTTCAGTGATCAATGCCAAGTCTCATTTTGATGACTTGGGGACTAAACCCATGGATCAGACTGACAGAGACAAATAAGAAACTAAATAGGGATGTGATGGTCTGTTAGGGGTGGGAGCTACTTGTTAGAGTTTCAGAAATGTCACTTGTGAAAGATGATAGGTAATTTGAAACTCTACATATCTCTCATCTATAATTCCTTATGCTTGAAAGTGGAATTTCGTATCATTACTAACAGACTTTATTTGGTTTGAATAAAAAATTATAATTTAAGTAATTAAAAAATTATTTCTGCTTGTACTTCATATGAATTAAAATTAAAAGCAATGAAAATAAATCTACCCATTTGTTTCTTGTGAGTTTATGAAGATTCAGTGGGAAATTTTAGGTTGATTTCCTAAGAATATTTTTCCTGGCAATGTAATACAATTAATAATTTTATCTTAAAATTAATAACAATATGAACAAAATGTATAATTATTTATTATTATAATGTTTATAAATCTTCCTTTAGCTATTTAAATATTAAAAAATAGATATACTTCTTGAACAGCCATGCAGTATAATCTGTTCAGTTCAGTTCAGTGACTCAATCGTCTTCAACTCTGCGAACCCACAAACCACAGCACGCCAGGCCTCCCTATCCATCACCAACTGCCGGAGTCTACCCAAACCCATGTCCATTGAGTCAGTGATGCCATCCAACCATTTCATCCTCTGTCATCCCCTTCTCCTCCTGCCCTCAATCTTTCCCAGCATCAGGGTCTTTTCAAATGAGTCAGCTCTTCGCATCAGGTGGCCAAAGTACTGGAGTTACAGCTTCAACAATCAGTCCTTCCAATGAACACCCAGGACTGATCCCCCCGCTAGGATGGACTGGTTGGATCTCTTTGGAGTCTAAGGGACTCTCAAGAGTCTTCTCCAATATCACATTTCAAAAAAATCAATTCTTGGGTGCTCAGCTTTCTTTATAGTCCAACTCTCACATCCATACATGACTACTGGAAAAATCATAGCCTTGACTAAATGGACCTCTGTTGAGAAGGTAATGTCTCTGCTTTTGAATATGCTGTCTAGGTTGGTCATAACTTTCCTTCCAAGGAGTAAGCGTCTTTTAATTTCATGGCTACAATCACCATCTGCAGTGATTTTTAGCCTCGCAAAATAAAGTCAGCCACTGTTTCCACTGTTTCTCCATCTAATTGCCATGAAGTGATGGGACCAGATGCCATGATCTTTGTTTTCTGAATGTTGAGCTTTAAGCAAACTTTTTCACTCTCCTCTTTCACTTTCATCAAGGGGCTCTTTAGTTCTTCTTCCCTTTCTGTCATAAGAGTGGTGCATCTGCATATCTGAGGTTATTGATATTTCTCCCAGCAATCTATTCCAGCTTGTGCTTCCTCCAGCTTGTGCTTTCTCCAGCTTGTGCTTTCTCATGATGTATTCTGCATATAAGTTAAATAATCAGGGTGACAATATACAGTCTCAACGTACTACTTTTCCTATTTGGAACCAGCCTGTTGTTCCATGTCCAGTTCTAACTGTTGCTTCCTGACCTGCATACAGCTTTCAAATGAGGCAGGTCAGGTGGTCTGGTATTCCCACCTCCTTTAGAATTTTCCACAGTTTATTGTGATCCACACAGTCAAAGGCTTTGGCATAGTCAGTAAAGCAGAAATAGAGGTTTTTCTGAAAATCCCTTGCTTTTTCGATGATCCAGCACATGTTGAAAATTTGATCTCTGGTTCCTCTGCCTTTTCTAAAACCAGCTTGAACATCTGGAAGTTCATGGTTCATGTATTGCTGAAGCCTGGCTTGGAGAATTTTGAGCATTACTTTACTAGCATGTGAGATGAGTGCAATTGTGTGGTAGTTTGTGCATTCTTTGGCATTGCCTTTCTTTGTGAGTTGAATGCAAACTGACCTTTTCCAGTCCTGTGGCCACTGCTGAGTTTTCCAAGTTTGCTGACATATTGAGTACAGCACTTTCACAGCATCAACTTTTAGGATTTGAAATAGCTCAACTGGAATTCCAACACCTCCACTAGCTTTGTTCGTAGTAATGCTTCCAAAGGCTGCCTTGACTTCACATCCCAGGATTTTTGGCTCTAGGTGAGTGATCACACCATCATGATTATCTGGGTCATGAAGATCATGTTTGTCTAGTTCTTCTGTGTATTGTTGCCACCTCATCTTAATATCTTCTGCTTCTGTTAGGTCCATTCCATTTCTATCCTTTATCGAGCCTATCTTTGCATGAAATGTTCCCTTGGTATCTCTCATTTTCTTGAAGAGATCTCTAGTCTTTCCCATTCTATTGTTTTCCTCTATTTCTTTGCATTGATCACTGAGGAAGGTTTTCCTATCTCTTCTGGCTATTCTTTGGAACTCTGCATTCAAATGGGTATATCTTTCCTCTTCTCCTTTGCTTTTGACTTTTCTTCTTTTTACAGCTATTTATAAGGCCTTCTCAGACAACCATTTTGCTTTTTTGCATTTCTTTTTCTTGGGGATGGTCTTGATCACTGTCTCTGTACAATGTCACAAACCTCTGTCCATAGTTCATCAGGCACTCTGTCTATCAGATCTAGTCCCTTAAATCTATTTCTCACTTCCACTGTATAGTCATAAGGGATTTGATTTAGGTCATACCTGAATAGTCTAGTCGTTTTCCCCACTTTCTTCAATTTAAGTCTGAATTTGGCAATAAGGAGTTCATGATCTGAGCCACAGTCAGTACCCAGTCTTGTTTTTGCTGACGGTATAGAGCTTCTCCATCTTTGGCTGTAAAGAATATAATCAGTCTGATTTCAGTGTTGACCATCTGGTGATGTCCATGTGTAGAATCTTCTCTTGTGTTGTTGGAAGAGGGTGTTTGCTCTGACCAGTGTGTTCTCTTGGCAGAACTCTATTAGCCTTTGCCCTGCTTCATTCTGTACTCCAAGGCCAAATTTGCCTGTTACTCCAGGTGTTTCTTGAATTCCTACTTTTGCATTCCAGTCCCCTATAATGAAAAAGACATCTTTTTTGGGTGTTAGTTTTAGAAGGTCTTGTAGGTCTTCATAGAACCATACAACTTCAGCTTCTTCAGCATTCCTGGTCAGGGCATTGACTTGGATTACTGTGATATTGAATGGTTTGCCTTGGAAACGAACAGAGATCATTCTGTTGTTTTTGAGATTGCATCCAAGTACTCCATTTCATACTCTTTTGTTGACTATGATGGCTGCTCCTTTTCTTCTAAGGCATTCCTGCCCACAGTAGTAGATATAATGGTCATCTGAGTTAAATACACCCATTCCAGTCCATCTTAGTTCGCTGATTCCTAGAATGTCGACATTCACTCTTGCCATCTCCTGTTGGACCACTTCCAATTTGCTTTGATTTATGGACCTAACATTCCAGGTTCCTATGCAATATTGCTCTTTACAGCATCGGACCTTGCTTCTATCACCAGTCCCATCCACAGCTGGATGTTGTTTCTGCTTTGGCTTCATCCCTTTGTTCTTTCTGGAGTTATTTCTCCACTCATCTCCAGTAGCATATTGGGCACCTACCGACCTGGGGAGTTCCTCTTTCAGTATCCTATCATTTTGCCTTTTCATACTGTTCATGGGGTTCTCAAGGCAAGAATGCTGAAGTGGTTTGCCGTGCCCTTCTCCAGTGGACCACATTCTGTCCGACGTTTCCACCATGGCCCATCCGTCTTGGGTGGCCCCACATGGCATGGCTTAGTTTCATTGAGTTCGACAAGGCTGTAGTCCATGTGATCAGATTGGCTACTTATCTGTGATTGTGGTTTCAGTCTGTGTGCCTTCTGATGCCCTCTCTCAGCACCTACCATCTTACTTGGGTTTCTATTACCTTGGACGTGGTGTATCTTTTCACGGCTGCTCCAGCAAAGCGCAGCTGCTGCTCCTTTGACGTGGGGAAGCTCCTCTCGGCCACTCCTGTGCCATCTGTGGTTGATGTCAAATGTCTTCCACAGGATGTTCAGTGTTACTCAGGTGTCAGTCAGTATTTGTTTAGAAAAACAAGAACTGGTCGACCTGTCTTTGATAATACATAGAATCAGAGGCATCTACAGTTGTGGGACACCAGAAAAGAGAAAGGCAGTAAGCTGCCACTAGCTTGCTTAGTAGCAGAATGGAAGTGGTGGATCTTAGGAGCTTGTGTTGGAGCCACTGCAGAACTCAGGTACCTCTGAGACGTGCCCTATGTTTGTCTCAGACAGTTTCAATAAAGTTAGAGTGACTCCCAAGGGGCCTTATCAGCTATGCCAGCTGCCATGAGCACCGAAGTGCAGACTTTGCAAAAGTTCACCCTAAAATGCTTGCAAACTTCATAACTGATACCTGCTCATGTGTCTGACTGCAACTGCCTGTACTAAATAATTGTATGTTCTTCCCTTTTATTTTCCAAAGCTCACATGGGTGACTGTCAGTGATAGATTCTAACTCCACAGGAAAGTGTTCTGGAAGGATTCTGGGGAATGTGATGCTAGTCTCTTCTGCAATGAAGAGAAGACCATCAAAGGGGGTGATAGTGATAATTGACTTAACAGCAGTTAATCCAGCATTGTCCAACCGTATCTCATCTCAGCATCCCACCACATTCTTCTACCCACATTTTAAATTCTGATTACCACCACCAGCAACTAAACATGGTGTTCACATGACATAAACACACATACCCCTCATATGATGGAAGCTCTGATCACCTTCTCTATATAAAGTGTGTGTGTGTGGGAGACACAAAGTCCCACATGTCACCATATCTATCTCTAGAATATCTTTAGATATTCATTCCTTTACTGGACTAGTGGAATCCCTCTTTAACATCCTGTAACTTAAAGACCAAATTATAGGGTCAAAGTATGAACATACCATATGATAGAAAGTAATGTAGTAGGCTTGTCTTTTTACTTCATATTGATCAAGAGGGATTTGAACTGGCTTTGATGAAAAGGCAGCAGGGATTATCTAGAGGTTCTGTATATTAAGCTTGAAGATGTGACTACATGGATTGTTTGCTTTGGGGAGGGTGAGTATATTTACATGCAGGGAAGAGAGTGAAGCAGGCTTTTTCTTCTTTATCAAAAGATGAGTTTTAGAGTTCTTTATCAAATATTTCTGGTCCATCTGAGTAAGTGGTGGTGTGGTATTTCTCCTTTGTTTATAATAGATATGGTTATGTGACTGGTTTTGAACGATGAAACATGAGCAGAGATATGGTATATGTGACACTGGTTGTAGCTCTGAGAGCCACTGTATGGTTTGCCATGCTCGCTCTCTCTCCCATGGCTACTGGAAATATTACAAACACCAGCTGCTCCATGAGCCTGAATCTTGGAATGAGGATCATGAGTAACAGAGCCTCTACCAGAGCTCTGATAGGCATATAATGTGTTGGAAAGAGAAAAGTATATATAGGATAGACAACAATATTGTGTTATAGACATCAAACTTTCTAAGAGACTCGATCTAAATTGTTCCCACCACAAAAAAAGAAATAACTACATAAAATGACAAAAGTGCTAGCTGCTGCTACAATGGCAATCATACTGAATTATTTAAGTGTATCAAATCAGCATGTTGTAGACTCTATACAGTAATATATCAAATAATTCAATAAAGTGAAAAAAGTATTTTAAAAAAGACTTTTACAGTGTGAAGCAGCTGAGACTTGGGGTGTTTTACTATTGTAGCCATGTCCCATTCTGAATAATGTATCCAATATTAAATATGAAAAAATTATATATATATATATATATAAAATCAAGTTTTAAATCTGCAACTTGTCAAACACTCAGAAAGCAAAATTTATTAGAACATGATCTTAGCATTTCATGCGGTTAAGAAAATAGAAGGAGACTGAACTGGTTTAGTATATTTCTGATTATGTCATGGTTTATTATATAGCATAAAACTTTTCATAAACTTTCATCGCATTCCATATTATGGGGCATGGAGGACTAGCAAATTAGCCATGGTGGTGATTTGTCTACATAATATCTGGCAGTGCTGCTGATCAGCAGTTTTCTCTCCTGATACTTTTACAAGCGTGATCTAAACCAGTCTGTTGAATGTAGGCATATGCCTAGCTCTGTTTTAGGTGCTTATAGATATACCGAAGTCACTTTTCAAACTGTTTTGAAAAATTGACACTATTACAGATAATCCAAAGTATTCCTAATTCTTCAAAACCAGGGTGTGTTAGATTGAGGCTGACATATCTAGGAAAAATATACTTCTGTGAAATAAATAAGGACATGAACAAAGGGTCAATACAATTATTAATAGCTATATTACTTGCTTTAAATACTAAGTTTTCAATTCAAATTTTAGCTTATAAAAACAGGATAATAACTACTTCATAAACTTGTAGTAAGGTTTGATCAGTGCATCAAAGTAGCTGTTCAATATATACATTGGGTTTTTATTTAAAATTTATTCTCAGTATAAATGAAATCAGAGAAATTTCTTAGTGATTACTTCATAGTAAATAATAAATATGTCTCTCCCCTTACCCCACTGCCTATCACTTGGACAATGTGACGAGAGCCTATGAATTTTTTCCCATGTGAGTAGTTGAACAGTTCATAGGCAAGAGAAAAGAAAAATTGATTCTCTCTGTATGTGTATGGAGGTAGCTAACTCCATCCACACTTGAAAGGATCTCTTTGGAAGTGTAGTGGGTCTAAGTACTATCTTTTATTTGATGGACATGCTAGTGGCTCAGACAGTAAAGAATCTGCCTGCAATGCAGGAGACCCAGGTTTGATCCCTGGGTCAGGAAGATCCCCTGGAGAAGCGAATGGGTCTCAGTACTACCTTTTATTTGATACTGTCTTGGGCATGGTGTATCTGCATTAGGCACAAGCAAACCTCCTCATTGGCAGGAACAACTGCTTAGCCAAGAACAACATTCTCCCAGCATCTGCAAGACAACTCCTTAAAGATAACATTTCTTTCTTGATCTTGTCAAGGGTCACATGACCCACCATGATGCTACTTAGACCTAGATTGAATAAACTGTCAATACGACATTTGATGTTCAACCTCTGTCTCTAAAACCTCTCCTGTCTTGTATATTTATGTACATATACTCACATCAATTGAATTTTGGGATATTTATTTCAGTTTTTTTTAAAGAGTGACTTTCTCAATGTTTCTCAGTGATGCAAAGCCCTCAATCTCCTAAGTCCCGTGGTGCCACCTTTTCCTTCTAACAGTTCTGTTATCTCAGCTATTTGGCAGAATTAAAAGGAAAAGTTTCACCAGCTGACAATGTCTAGAGGCGTGTGGCCATGGCACAGGACAGTAGCTGCAAGATGTTTTCTTCTGAATCTAACTAGGAAGCCATGGAGCATGAGAAACCCTTTCCTAGACAATGTGAAATGAAACAGGAAAATACACTCCAATTACTGTCCCACATAAATATCCAAAGGGAACACAGCGCATCAGTCAGGAGGCTATTGTCTCCCTAATTAAGTTCCAAATTGGAAATGGCAACTTGTTTTCTTCCTCACATAATAGTTCTCTAAATAAATTGTCTTCTTTGGCTGTCTGCTGCTCTCTTGAGGATTCCGTTATTTAGGGATAAAGAACTTGTGGTTGTGAAAAGCATGGGTTACAGCCAGCTCCCTGCCTGAGAGAGAAAATGGAAATAAGCACTGGGGTTAAGACATGCTGAAAATCAGACACGTTTCAACAATTCATTTGTGGTGATTTGGATACCCTAGGAGCCTTTTATACATTTTATATACATCTCTTATAATTAAGACTATTGACCTGGCCCACTCTAATGAATGACTTTGCTTCCTGAACATCACAAATGAAATGTTTGATACCTCTTTCTTAAATTATCTTGATAAGTGTTCAAAATAAGAATTTATTTGGGGATTTAAGAGAAAAACTTTCATTAGTATTAGTTAATCTTTACCATAAGTTCATGTTTCCTATGTATTTTTAGAAGAAAACTATTTACCTTCAGAATGTTTCCAGAATTCAACCTTAACAAAATTTGATGCTGAAATATTTTTTTTTTTTTGCTTAAAGATTTCCTCCAATTATGAAATACCTTCTATGATTTTCCTTAAGAGAATGTTACTGTGTTTAAGCCTTGTCAATAAAATATCTCACTTGTAAGGTAAAAAATTCAGGGGTGGATGTTGCATGAATAATCTATCCCGTTTGTTTACTTATTTGTTAGTATTTTTGTCTTATATTCATAGAACCTGCTTTCATTCTTGAAAATGGTTATCAACTCATTACCATCTGTGAATATGGTCATGAAATGATATCTTTATTTTGGTCCTAAACTAATTTCTCCTGAGCCCTCTCAAAGTGTTTTTAAGTTACTAAGGATGTGAATCGTTCATGGTTTCTAATGTATTGATATTGTCCTTGCTGCTGCTGCTGCTGCTGCTAAATTGCTTCAGTTGTGTCCGACTCTGTGCAACCCCATAGACGGCAGCCCATCAGGCTCCACCATCCCTGGGATTCTCCAGGCAAGAACACTGGAGTGGGTTGTCATTTCCTTCTGCAATGCATGAAAGTGAAAATTGAAAGTGAAGTCGCTCAGTTGTGTCTGACTCTTAGCGACCCCATGGACTGCAGACTACCAGGCTCCTCCGTCCATGGAATTTTCCAGGCAAGAGTACTGGAGTGGGGTGCCATTGCCTTCTCCGGATATTGTCCTTAAGAAGGTTTGTTTACTTTGTGGTCTATATATTACTTAAATCTTATGTATCAAAAGTGATTAGAAGATAGTCTGTCATAAATTTTTAATCTTAATATTCTGTCTTTTATTATAGTATAAATAATAACATAATATTTTAACAAAGTGAAGTCATAAAACTAAAGTCATAAAACACCTAAGCAGCAAAAGCTTGAGATACCTTTAAATGAAAGTTACAGAAACTTAATTCTCAAGGAAGGTTATATATATCAGTGTCATTTTCCTGAGCATAAATGTAGCATAGAATATACTGTGATAAAAAATTAATCCAACAGGTTACTGTCAAGTATAAGAATACAAATAATAAGTATGCTATTATTTAAAAACTTATTCTAATTACTTTGGATTTTTCTTTTTTGCATATTTCCTCTTTTTTAAAGTATAGTTGACTTCCAACCTTGATTGATATGAAAGGCTCTCTGTTGAAATATGTTTTCATGTAAAAGTATAAAAGCTCCTAGAACCTCTTTTGCTGTTTTGGAGAGTTCCATGTTTGTGTGATCAACAATTTTAGAGTTATTAAAAACTTGCAAAATTCTGCATAGACTCATTTGTCTCCTGGCTTCCCATTTTTGGTTTTATTTTGGAGTTTTCCCCCCAAAACTTAGGTATTAGTTTTTCTTTGAGATTTACATGCATTTGTTTATTTAGTCATCAAAATAATCCTGCTCATTAAAGTTCATTTATCAATTTGATAACACAGAGTTTCAGAACTTTAGTAATTGGACAAAATTGCATGTATGCAACATCTGCTGCTGCTGCTGCTGCTAAGTCGCTTCAGTCGTGTCCGACTCTGTGCAACCGCATAGACGGCGGCCCACGAGGCTCCCCTGTCCCTGGGATTCTCCAGGCAAGAACACTGGAGTGGGGTGCCATTGCCTTCTCCGGTATGCAACATCACGTGCATTTAAAACATACAGTAAGAAGTGAGACAGATACAATTACAATTTGAATTTTTATCTTAGACATTTGTTTTTGGTTATTGATTATGTTTCACAAATTATCTGTTTTTCTTCAACTTCATTGTGGAGATTTGGGTTTCTTGGCAATTGGTGACACTTTTTTAGGTAAAATTCTCTAGATTTTAATTCACAACTCATAAAGCAGAGTGAATTATAAAAGATAAATAGCAAGACTGACCATTCATATTTGAATTGATATAATAAAACTATAGATGCACAGGCAGGAAGTAAGGAGCAGTGTTGAGGAACACCACTTTTGCTCATAGGTGTTTTTAACATTCCTGAACATTTTATGTTCACAAGTGGAGTGGGATGAATGAAAAACCCAGATTAGTTAGTGATGGGCAGTAGAGATGAAGTTTCTTTCCATATACTGTTCCCCACCTGAGCTGTTACAGATCATCTAATGCTATCCAGTGAGTATGAAATAACTGATGGAGATAAGGCATGACATTTTCATCTGAGGCTTTCTGATTATTTTCATATACAACTAAGCCTTTTTAGATATCATGTCAGGTTCACCTAAAACAAAAAGAGCAACAAAACAAATGGACACCCTATTTTTCTGTTAAATCAAATATAATGACATTCATTTGCCTAACCTTGGAAGCAGACTGTATCAGGAACCAGAGCATTATCTAAATTTTAAGATAAATCTAAAGTCTATACCTAAAATATAAGCAGGCCTAATAACTACTCTGGTGGTGACTGACAAGTAAAAAAATTCCTCTTGAATTTCCCTGTAGCTCAATTTAATTCATATAGGCTAATATATAAATTTTCTTCCTTCCTGTCTATGTGAATACTTAAGGCTAACTATTCATGGAAACAGGCAATTAAGGATCCTGTTTAAATATCTGTAAATACCATGTTGCCTCATAACAGGAATGTACCCTGAGGTTTCAGTAAATAAGCTATGTATTATGATATATATAACCAAAGTTTTCTAATCTTCATATCAGTCCAGTGAATTAATGGCAGATTTAATTTCAGATGAGAATGTACAAATTCACATGAGTAGATCAGACAGTACAGTATTCAATTCTTTGCTAAAATATACTTTTTTATAGCATTTTCAATTATCAGGGCAAACTCATGTGGAACTCTTTTCTAGTTTTCTTCACAATGTGTTAGTGTGATAGGTATGTGTATTTCTGATGAAAACTCAGAAACCTTAAGCTTCTTGCTCAGTAACCCTGACTATCAGTTGCTGCACTCTTTAGGGGTCACAAGCCTAGACTATGTTGCAGATTTTCTTGAAAGATCTGTTCAGTTTTACTTTGGACTAAAGATGTTTTGGTTGGTGAATATGCTATTTGTGTTGGGAAAATGGTTATCTGTGCAATGGTTTTATGATAACAACCAGTGATGATAAATCCAGGTAAGCTGATAAGCTATTTTGCTATTGATAGGGTGGCTTTGATCTTTTTCTTTGCATGAAATGGACCTTTTCCCAGACATATTCCTTAATATAATTAGTTACATGTACATACAGCTGTGTGTGTGTCTATGGATCTGTGTGTGTAAGACAGGCAGGCATGAATAGTATTACACTTTCTCATAAGAATGAGTTATGGTTGAAATATCAAATTTACTCCTCCAGAATATGAAAAAACATGGGACAGATGAGACTATTGATTCCACAATGTCACATGCCATGTGAATTAGTCACTAATGCAGTTGGAAAACTCAAACAATAGCTTTTGAGATTGCTGTTATGTGTTTGGATAGATCCTCAAGCTTTTATAGATGAATTCACTAGCTTCAGATTTCACATTTTATTTCAGAAGAGAGCATTGCAAGTTTGTTTTTTGTTTTATTTTTTGTCAAATCAACTATATTTGAAAGGAGTTTGCATACAACGTAGCCTGTAGTTAAACTGGAAAATACATTCTGGTTTTCAAATAAGTAACAAATTAACCAAGCTTTGAGTAATTTCTCTTAGGTTGAGTTTTTATAAGCTATACTGGGGAATGATATATAGTGTTTGAAGCATTTTCTGTATCACTTGTGATATAAAACTAATAGGATGGAAAATTACTTTGAGAAGAGAGTGAGTTCCATGTTAGTTAATTGGCCCTTTTTATTTAGAAGTATTCAATAACTGAATGACAATTGGGGAATTCAGCATTTATGATGCTGAAATAATATCTCTATGTAAAAATCTATAATTTAAACAGGTGTATTTTTAGTACATAAGTGGAATATATTACATGGTAGTAAGAGGCAAATTTTTTTCAGGTTTTTTTAAAAGTATACTTTATTGGGTATCTCACACACTGTAAAATCACAATATTTTACTTTTATTGTCATTATTTTTATTTCTGACTTTATGGAAAGTAAGATTTTCCCCTTTAATTTTCTCCAACATTAACTTTATTCTTAAATATTAGTAAGTTCAAGGAAGATAGAAGCTTTGAAATAGGTAAATGAAACATCGTTTTAGAAAAATTGAGTGTTCCTTGATATATTAATTTTCTACATCCTTAAAACAACTAATTGTTTTAAATTAAATTATTAGTAAATTATAAATTCTACATATATCATGGACATCTATATCCATTCAGCAACTTTAATTCATTTTTTGACAGTTGTTAATAAATTTGCTTGGAAAATGGAATACATTAAGATTGTGGTAAAATCTACTAATTGCAGAATTTGGTCAACAGTAGGGGGAGCTCCCCTTGTCCCTTTGTCTTTTTCAACCCTCTTCTCATTGTCCAGAATTAAGAAGTACTGAGCAACTATCTTTAAGAATAAACAACAAAATATTGACTCAGTTAATCCACAAAGGCATTTTTTTTTTTTAACTTCCGTGCCTAGCCAGGTCAGCTTCTTTCTTTCACTCTGGTATGGTTGTGCCAGTACTTGGTGACAGCTTTCTGAACCCCCTTGCTAGTAGTTCTTTCTATACTTTGTTAGCTAAAGTTTGTTTTTCCTGGATGGCCTCCTTCTACTCTACTTCATTCCTTTCCTCAAACTTCCACTGATCTCTGCTAATTATTCCTCTTCATTTCCTTTCAATTCCACCCCTTCTCCAGAACTGACCTCAGTTTACTTCAGCTGATTCAGCCTAGAATATGAATGTGTTAGCAAGTATCCTCTGCCTCCTTATCTTCCATCTTAAATTGACTTTTCAGTTAATATTAGAATAATCCTAATAATGATAATGACAAAGTTGGTATATATTTAGTGCTTACTTGTGCCAAGTCTAAGCCAAGTGCTTTATATGGATTTGCTCATAGGATTCTTTGAACAACATCATGGAGTAGCTGCTTCAGTTATCTCCAGTTTATAGCCTAAGAAACTGAGGCTTACTGCGGTCACCAAGCTAGGAACTGGCAGAAACGAAGTCTGAACCAGGGTTATTGTTTTGCAAAAGCCTCGTATCTATGTAGGAGGGATCTATCATCTACAGAGGCAGGGTATCTAACTAGTGAAAAAAAAAAATATCGAAACCTCTAAGTTTTCTTACTGTTTATAGGGATCCTCACTCCATGACAACATCCAAATTTACACTTCATTAAATAGATGTTTACTGATCACCTATTAAGTCTTAGGCAGTATTCTAAGTATTGAGGTAAGCAGTGAACAAAACTGATTAAGTCACAAATATGCCATTTACATTCTAATGGGAATGAGCAGGTGATGTACAAATATAATATGTATAGTAGAAGTAAGTTCTATTAAAAAAATAAAGCAGGATAAAGAGAAATAATGTAACTGTGCAGATGAATAGGATTTTTCCTGTTCATCCCCTTTAATAAAGTGATGTTTGAATAGAGACCAAAATAAAGTGAGAAAGTGAGCCATTAAAATATCTGTGGAAAGAGAATTACAGGTTGAGAAAACAGTATATACAAAGCACTTGATGTGGAAGTATGTTCTACTTGGTGTTTGTAAGGACAGCCAAGGACTAGATAGAAATGAACTTCAGACTAGATTGAAATGAACAGGGGAGGAATAATAGGAGGAGAGATCAAGGATGCAGAGAAGTCACAGGTCATAAAGAACCTTGTAGGTCATAAGCAAGCTCTTCAGAATTTGCTTGGAGAGATATAAGGAGCCACAGAAAGCTTTTGAACAGATTGGTTGAGTTATCTTGCTGCTCTGGGGAGAATAAACTCTAGGGAGTAAAGAATCTACAGGAAGCTATTGTAATAATCCAAGTGAAAGACTCAGGTGGTATAGAATAAAGCAGTTGTAAAGGTGGTCATTGTATATATGTGTGTGTGTGTGTGTGTGTGTGTACATATAAATACACATTTATATACCCACAAACTTTTTAATTGAAAATGTCTCTGCTAGACAGCATATTAAAAAGCAGAGACATCACTTTGCTGACAAAAGTCCATATAGTCAAAGGTATGTTTTTTTTCAGTAGTTAGGTATGTGCGCCTATGAGAGTTAACAACCATAAGGAAGGCTGAGCACTGAAGAACTGATGCGTTTGAATTGTGATACTGGAGAAGACTCTTGAGAGTTCTTTGGACTACAAGGAGATCAAACTAATCAATCCTAAAGGAAATCAGTCCTTAATATTCATTGAAAGGACGGTTACTGGAGCTAAAGCTGCAATGCTTGGGCCACCTGATGTGAAAAGTCAACACATTGGATAAAGACCCTGGTGCTAGGAAAGACTGACGGTAGGAGGAGAAGGGACAGCAAAGGATGAGATAGTTGGATGGCATCCTTGACTCAGTGGACATGAATGTGAGCAAACTCCAGGAGTTAATGAAAGACAGGGAAGCCTGGCGTGCTGCAGTCCATGGGGTCGCAAAGAGCTGGACACGATTTAGCGGCTAAACAACAATATAGTGTGTGTGTGTGTGTATAAACACACTTGTCAGGCAAAGAAAAGAGAGCAAATGTATCATAAAGGGAGATGTTGCAGCACCCTTCACTAGGGGTATACACACACACACATTTACATACCCCCAAACTTTTTATTGAAATGTAGTATTCATATATAAAACACATACAACATAGGTGTACGGCTGGATGAATTTGTTTTACTGAGCACTGAAAGAAAGAAAGTGAAGTCGTTCAGTTGTGTCTGAGTCTTTGTGGCTCCCTGGACTGTAGCCTACCAGGCTCCTCTGTCCATGGGGTTTTCCAGGCAAGAATACTGGAGTGGGGTGCCACTGCCTTCTCCAGGAGAGCTTCCCGACCCAGGGATTGAACCCAGGTCTCCCGCACTGTAGGCAGACACTTTACCAGGGAAGTCCTTACTGAGCACTAATGCAACTAATCCTCATATGAAGAAACAGAATATTAGAACTTTAGAAGCCCCCTTATGCTACATTCTAGTCATCACCCCTTCCACCCTTGGCAAAGATAAAGCACTGTTCTAAAACAGAGGTTGGCAAACTCTTTCTGCAAAAGATCAGATAGTAAATATTTTAGGCTTTAAAGGCCACATGTAGTTTCTGACACATACTGTTTTTCCCAGCTGTCTTTATAGTTTTGTTATGTGTATAATTCTCTGCTGGAAATAATTATGCCATTATAATTTTGAGAGCCTTCCTCTCCAGTCTTCTACTTTCCAGAAGAATATAAAATTTTGAGTTCATAATCTTTCATTTCTGACTTATAAGCCCTCAGATGAGGCACCTTTTGATCTAGAGATTTGGACTTTTTCCCAAAAAGAAAGCTACCTGTCACACTCCCCATCCCTGGCATGTAATGTGACTCAGTGACTCAGTTTTGTCTTCATTGGATTGTCCTATATATCAAATATTGAGTGATCAAATGTTTTAGAATGCAAACGCTATTCAAATATTGGTCTCATTTTAGGAAATTAAACAGGTTCACTATGTTTAGATGACTCAGGTTTCACAGTACTCAGAGAACCAGATATTTCTAATGTTATACCAGAGGCTGTCCAATCCTGGGAAAGTCTTTATCTAATCCAGAAGTATACTTTCCTCAGAACCAATATTTTAAAAGAAAAAGGGGACCTTGACTACCAAGAGAGTTCTGGATACTTGGAGGGATTTCCTAGAGATATTGCGACACCCTTCACTAGGGATTTAGCGACATGCCTTCATGATACATTTGCTCTCTTTTCTTTGTCTGGCAAGTAATCAGGTTTTAAGAATGTATGAGGCCAATAGTATTGATAGGGATCCTGAAGACCACCTTCAGTTTCAGGGATTTCCAAGGAGAGCTCATGGATCTCTGAAATCTGTTAGGGTTTATTAAAGTGAAAGGATACAGATTAGTATCAACGAAGGTGAAAGCCATGTAGGGCAGAATCCAGGATAGACTAGGTGTAAGCTACAAGGAGATCCAACCAGTCCATTCTAAAGGAGATCAGTCGTGGATGTTCTTTGGAAGGAATGATGCTAAAGTTGAAACTCCAGTACTTTGGCCACCTCATGCAAAGAGTTGACTCGTTGGAAAACACTCTGATGCTGGGAGGGATTGGGGGCTGGAGGAAAAGGGGATGACAGAGGATGAGATGGCTGGATGGCATCACTGACTCGATGGACTTGAGTTTGAGTGAACTCCGGGAATTGGTGATGGACAGGGAGGCCTGGCATGCTGCAATTCATGGGGTCGCAAAGAGTCGGACATGACTGAGCAACTGAACTGACTGACTGAAGCTTCTAGTTGGCCTTCCTAGAAGTCTCTAGGAGTCTCTCACACCAACTTGGAGTCCCACAGCATCTAATTCTTCCAGCAACACTATGTGACAACACATATGGGTTTTCTTAAGCCAGGAAGTACACCCAAGACTTGATGTCTAGATTTTTTTTTTTAAATTTGGGGTTGGTTATGTAGACATGGAGTGCCCATGTGGTTGACCTTACTCTCCAGTCCCTCTGAATGTCAAACCAATACCATGTGATCCAAAGCCCCCAACATAAGTTACATTGTTAGCATAACTACCTAGCTTAGCTGAAGGCACTAGATAAATGAAGACACTCTTTGAGGCAGAATTTTCAAAGGCTTAGAGGTTATCTCCCAGGAGCCAGTGAAGTACCAAAACTCTATTTGAAAAGTGTGGGGGTTGAAAACCTCATATCCATCCACTGAATCAATCCCTCCCTATATAAGTAAATTTTATAACTCAAAACTAGGGTTAAATTTCATGCAGGATATCTGTGCATAGATTTCTTAAGCTCAAATTTGAGATTAAAATATTACCTTACATATTGAAAGAGCTGTTTCCCCCATTTCTGGTTGAAATCCACTTATCTTCTTCTTATGATAAATTCACTTATCAAGTTATAGAACATTTCAGTCTGTGAAATATTTTGTTGTTGCTATATAATTCAACATTTGAAGACTCTAGAAAGCTGTAGCAGTCAGATTTTGCTAGGTGACATGCAATAACAAAAATCTCCATGGCAAACAAAACTCAGTACTTCTTGCTCATGTAAGAAAGCACATTCTGGTAGCCTGTGAATTATTTGTAATTGTCTATGTCTGTGAGGCAAGGCAACTCTGCTCCATTTACCTCATTTAGAGTACTCAGCTGGAGGGGGAGCAGCTAGCTGGGCATCTTCTTCCCATGGCTATGACAGGAGCATAAGAGGACAACCAGAAGTGTCTAATCATATTTCAAGCTTCTACTCATGTCACATCTATCAGTCACTGGCCAAAACAAACCACATGGCCAACATCAAAGTTTAGGGATAATTCCAGCTACCATATGCCATGCTATGCTAAGTCATTTCAGTTGTGTCCGACTCTGTGTGACCCCATAGACGGCAGCCCACCAGGCTTCCCCGTTCCTGGGACTCTCCAGGCAAGAACACTGGAGTGGGTTGCCATTTCCTTCTCCATGCATGAAAGTGAAAAGAGAAAGTGAAGTCACTCAGTCGTGTCTGACTCTTAGCGACCCCATGGACTGCAGCCTACCAGGCTCCTCCATCCATGGGATTTTCCAGGCAAGAGTACTGGAGTGAGGTGCCATTGCCTTCTCTGCCACCTACCATAAGGCCATCATAAAGGAATGCGTGAGTGTTAACAGCACAGGGGAGAGAATTGGGACCATTGTTCAGTCTACCACAGAGGTCATGGTATAGTAGAAAGATTCAGAATGACTTTCAAACCTTGGCTTGATGACTGTCTTGATCATAGATTTGGATGTAGTTAATCAACATCTTTGGGCTTCCCTGGTGGCTCAGTGGTAAAGAATCTGCCTGCAGTGCAGCAGATGTGGGTTTGATTCCTGGGTCAGGAAGATCCCTGAGAAGATTTTCCTTCCTGGAGAAGGAAATCACAACCCATTTCAGTATTCTTGCCTGGGAAATCCCCTGGTCAGAGGAGCCTGGAGGGCTACAGTCCATGGGGTTGCAAAAGAGTTGGACATGACTTAGTGACTAGACAACAACAATCGACATCATTATATTTGGTTTTCTTATATGTAAAAAGGAAGTCAAAATAACTACTTAGAGTTTTGTTATAAGGATTAAACATAACATATGAAGTACCAAGCACAGTGACCTAATCACAGGTGCATAACAAGGTTAATTGCTATAATATTGGTGAAGACCCATTGCTTTCTCCTTAGACGCACTAAGGGTAAATTGATATGGATTGAGCATTTATTGTACACATATTGAGAATTTATTGCATACATATTGAGAATTTATTGCATATATATGTATATATATAATATATGCTACATATTGTGTACAATAAATATATATATTATACTTATATGTATATATGCATGCATGTGTGTATATATATGGATGGATATATATGTATTTATATATATATATATACACACACACAATATGTACATATATGTATATATGTTACCCTAAGTGCTTAACATAAAAGGTAGGTACTCTTTTTTTTTTTCCAACATTTTTTAAGTGAGGAAGAAAAGCTGAGAAAAGATTAATAATGTGCCCAAAGTTAGCTCTCATTGTATCTCAATAGTCACATTGCCAATGACATAGATTAGAAGGAAGAATGATGGATTATTACCAGTTTTGGAATCTGCCAATTTGCCTTCTGGCTACAATTTTCATATCCCTCCCCATGCAACATATATTCTTCCTTATCTGAGTATGTCTAGAAGTCAGACCATGGAACTATACTATCAAACTTAAATTCTAGGATGTAAATTATCGATGTAAAATTCAGATGAAACATATGTGAATTTCCCTGATACAGAGACTCATAAAATGAAATAATCTGTCTTACACACATCTGATATAAATTGATACAGGAATAGGGTAAGTTCAATAGATCTGCCATTCCAAAAGAACAAAAAATGAGAGGTGCATAGCAGTGACTGGCCAATTGCACTTTTAAAATCTAGGTGGGAAAGTCATCAGGCTCCCTTAACTTGGAATAATGAATATTCTTTGATTAAGGCAAAATTATTTTCCTTGGGTGTTTGCAATGACCAGTGTGCTCTCTTGGCAAAACTCTGTTAGCCTTTGCCCTGATTCATTTTGTACTCCAGGGCCAAGCTTGCCTATTACTCCAGGTATCTGATGACTTACTACTTTTGCATTCCAATCCCTATGATGATAAGGACATCTTTTTGGGGGGAAGCCTAGCATGCTGCAGTCCATGGGTTGCAAAGAGTTGGGCAAGACTTAGTGAGTAAACAACAACAGTGTTCCTTGGGAGTAGGTCCCCCATTTGTTTTTCATGGCTCTCGGATCTACCCTCTGGGCTCCTGGCGCTGTCCTCTAGAACATCTTTCCTTTACGATTTTCTTCCTTAGCCTTTTGAAGAATTTTCTTAGCCAGCTTCCTGACTGTAAAGTTGGAGTCCAGAGGGTTTTTTGCAATTTGAGCAAAATCATTCTCGATGAGACAATGTTGCTTTTATATATCCAAGTCATATGGACTTAGTATGAGTTTGATTTGTGCTTATTCCATTTGTTAAAAACCTTACCCTTGATTGTCTCTAAGACTTGTGCATCTCCAAATAGACTTGTTTATGTCTCTTTGGAATTGGACTTTTGTGAAAGCACACTCTTAAGAATGTGAGGAGCAGTTTTGTCTATTTGAGAGAGTCTATTTGACAACATATTCTTTCAGATATCTCAAGAAAGGGTTTTGGAGCTACACTCTTGAATAGATCTTTTTCCTCAGGCCTCATTTTACTTTGAGAATTTTTACTGGCTGGGAAGACTAAAGATAAAAAACAAATTCCTTTATATCCCAGAAAATTTTGTCCCCTCTCTATTCCTTCAAAATTCTTCTTGCAAATTGGCCAGGTCTTTATTTAGCCCATTTCTTTCTTCCTGTACGTACATGCAGCTAGGACCAACCAGCTGACATTTCAACATTCTGTGGAGATCTCTTTAGCCAAAATCAAAAGTTAATTATATACATTCACCATCTTTCAAGTTCCTGTAGGCAGCTCTTTTGCCAATTATTTTATTCTAAAAAGCATAGATCGCCATTTTTTCTAACCTTCAATAACAATTTGCTTTATTTTTTCCCCCAGCATTTGCTAAGAGTTTGTTTGCCATTTTTTCCAGCCTCTGCTCGGTGCTCACTGCCAATGGTGCTTATTTTAGATTTTTGTCATGGCAGCACCTCAATTCTAGGAACCAATTACTTCTGCATCAGTTAGCTTTTCTCATGGAGAAAAAAATTACAAAACTTACTGGCTTAAAATAATAATCATTTAAATTTTTTTAAAGATAGTTCTGCTGGTCATTAGCATGGGCTGGGCTTCGCAGCTTACATCTGTAGGCAACTCCCAGGTCAGCAGGGGGCTGTTTAGTCTCGAATGGCTTTTGTTGAAGCTGCTCATCTAGGTTCCATGTGTTCTTTCATCATCCAGTGGGTAGCCTGTGATTGTTCTCATAGTGGCTGCTCAGGGTTCCAAGAGAAAGAACAGAGAGAGGCAAGTACGGCACTTGAGACCTTGGACTGAACTGGCACACCATCACTTCTGTTGCCTTTTCCTGCCCCAAACAAGTTACCAGGCCAGTCAAGATTTAGGAGAAGGGAATATGGACTCAAGCTCTTGATGTGAAAAGCTGCAAAGTCACATTGTAAAGAATATAAATATAGAGAGTAGGAGAAATACGCAATGTACAATACGATGGCATTAGTATTGATGGTAAAGAACCCACCTGCCAAAGCATGAGACGCGGGTTTGATCCCTGGTTCAGGAAGATCCCCTGGAGGAGGATATGACAACCCACTCCAGTATTCTTGCCTGGAGAATCCCATGGACAGAGGAGCCTGATAGGCCACAGTCCATAGGGTCGCAAAGAAGTAGACACAACTGGTGACTTAGCATGAATAGCATGAACTGACATATCCAGTGAAAGGCTATCCCATTGATCACAGCAAAAGAGCAATGGGATTACTGACAGGTCAGCTTGCAAAGGGACCTGCTGCCCAACACTGGCCAGAGGTATACTTGGTGCCAGCTTTGGTTCCCTCAGACACCCTGTACCTGTATCTTACTATCAGTAAATTTTGTTACAATTATTGTTTTCTCAAGAAACACAACAAAGTAATTATTATTCCTTCCAAAAAAGGATGGCTGTAGCCTCACCAAACTTTTCTGTTTCTTTAGGAATTTATTCTGATTTTCTTACCACACAGCTCACTTACCCCCGTATCTATTACTAACCTACTCCTGATACCCCTCAGTAGTCCACTTGTTTCATTAGACTGGGATAAGGAGTTGTCATCTCCCAATCTGACTCTTGCCTGCCTGCCTGTCTCCATCTCTGAACAACATCAACAGGTTGGATCCAGACCTGTGGACTTGACTTTGGAGTAGCTTCTGATACTTCACCCACTTTGTAATCATTGTTAGCACTGCTTAGCCTATTGTTGGAAGGGACACTCAGCTAAGTCTCTGTAAATCTCATCTCAGTGGTGAACATGTCTAAAGTGCCCTGTTTTCCCACACACTTCCTTTTGACTAGCTCAGTGACTGTTCTTGTCTCATGAGGTACAAGTTTTCTGAAGAACTCAACATGTAAAATATATAACTTAGTTCTCTTTTTATAATCTATGGAGAGTGAAGTCTACGTTTGATTATTGAGGTTCTTGAATTTTGCTGAGGTGAATTTCCTACATAAAAATATCCTTCATTTAACATTTTTGCTTAGAAGATACATGGGTAGGATTGGCTCAGGATGAGGTGAGAGGGCTTAAAAAAGTTTCCTTTATTATATATTTTATATAACATAAATTAACTACTACTCAATTTATCATGGTCAATTATTTAATAGTTAATTTGGTGATATTTGACCTAATTGCTGATCAGTTTTCCCAACACTCTACAAGAGTGTCATGATTTCTTATAGTGATAGAAGTTTTTGCAAGAATCTTGTCCACCTGTCACACAGAAACAGGGGTGCAATAATCTATATAAAAACATATTAGGAGAGTCATTTGCTGTTCTTTGAAGAAGCATCCTGAGCTGAGTGATTCATCCTGTATTACAGCTCTGTAAGAGGATTTAATCAGATTGATTTGACACTCCCAGCACCAGGCGGTTTATGAGCAATCTCTCAAAGGGGACCTGTATTCAAATATACTTGTTTAGCCATATAATGTCTTAGACATTTAAAAAAATTGCTGTGGTAATTATTTATATGATTGACAGTAGTCTCCAGCCTAATCTAGGGTAGCAATTAATTTCATGCCACATATGGTCTGATTCCCATAAGTGTTGGTTCTTCATCTATAGATTCAACCAACCATGTATTGAAAATATTTGAAAAAAAAATTATAAAAATGTCCCAAAAGCAAAACTTGAATTTGCCACATACTGGTGTCAAGGCTGTATATTGTCACCCTGCTTATTTAACTTCTATGCAGAGTACATCATGAGAAATGCTGGACTGGAAGAAACACAAGCTGGAATCAAGATTGCCAGGAGAAATATCAATAACCTCAGATATGCAGATGACACCACCCTTATGGCAGAAAATGAAGAGGAACTAAAAAGCCTATTGATGAAAGTGAAAGTGGAGAGTGAAAAAGTTGGCTTAAAGCTCAACATTCAGAAAACGAAGATCATGGCATCCGGTCCCATCACTTCATGGGAAATAGATGGGGAAACAGTGTCAGACTTTATTTTTGGGGGCTCCAAAAATCACTGCAGATGGTGACTGCAGCCATGAAATTAAAAGACACTTACTCCTTGGAAGGAAAGTTATGACCAACCTCGATAGCATATTCAAAAGCAGAGACATTACTTTGCCAACAAAGGTTCATCTAGTCAAGGCTATGGTTTTTCCTGTGGTCATGTATGAATGTGAGAGTTGGACTGTGAAGAAGGCTGAGTGCCGAAGAATTGATGCCTTTGAACTGTGGTGTTGGAGAAGACTCTTGAGAGTCCCTTGGACTGCAAGGAGATCCAATCAGTCCATTCTGAAGGAGATCAGCCCTGGGATTTCTTTGGAAGGAATAATGCTAAAGCTGAAACTCCAGTACTTTGGCCACCTCATGCAAAGAGTTGACTCACTGGAAAAGACTCTGATGCTGGGAGGGATTGGGGGCAAGAGGAGAAGGGGATGACAGAGGATGAGATGGCTGGATGGCATCACTGACTCAATGGACGTGAGTCTGAGTGAACTCCGGGAGTTGGTGATGTACAGGGAGGCCTGGCGTGCTGCGATTCATGGGGTCGCAAGGAATCGAACATGACTGAGTGACTGAACTGAACTGAACTGGCAACTAATTAAATAGCATTTGCATTGTACAGTTGACCCTTGATCAACATAGGTTTGAAATGCACAGGTCAATTTATATCCAGATTTTTTCAATAAAACATACTATAGTATGGATAATCTGTGGTTGGTTTGATATATGGATGTAGAACCACAGATATGCATGGCTGACTCTAAAGTCGTATGAGAATTTTTGACTGAGAAAAGTTCAGCACCCTTAACCCTTGCATTGTTCAAGGGTTAATTGTAATTGCAAGTATTTGCATAGCGTTTACACTTTATTAGGTATTATGAGTAATAGTGTCTGAGCCTCCAAAGAGGAGAGTGAAAAAGCCAGTTTAAAACTGAATATTAGAAAAACTAAGATCATGACATCCAGCTCTATTACTTCATGGCAAAAAGGAGGGGAAAAGTTGGAAACCGACAAATTTCCTCTTCTTGGACTCTAAAATCACTGTGGTTGGTGACTGAAGCCATGAAATCAGAAGACGATTGCTTCTTGGTAGAAAAGCTATGACAAACATAGACAGTGTGTTGAAAAGCAGAGACATCACTCTGCCGACAAAGGTCCATGTAGTCAAGACTATGGTCTTCCCAGTGGTCATGTACGGTTGTGAGAGCTAGATCGTATAGAAGGCAGAGTGCCAAATAATTGGTGCCTTGGACAGCAAGGGAATCACACCAGTCAATCTTAAGGAAATCAACCCTGAATACTCATTGGAAGGACTGATGCTGAAGCTGAAGCTCCAGTATTTTGGCCACCTGATGTGAACAGCCAACTCATTGGAAAAGTCCATTATGCTGGGAAAGATTGAGGGCAGAAGAAGAAGAGGGCATTAGAGGATGAGATGGCTGGATGGCATCACCAATGCAAGGGATATGAATGTGGGCAAACTCCAGTAGATGGTGAAGGATAGGGAGGCCTGGCGTGCTGCAGTTCTGAGGTGACAAGGTATTGGCTATGACTTGGCGACTGAACAACAAGAATAAATAATATGGAGATGATTTAAATTATATGGGAGGATGCAAATACTACAGAATTTCATCTAAGGGACTTGAGTGTCCCTGAAGTTTGGTACCTGAAGGGGTTCTTGGAACCAATCCCCGTGAATGCTGAAGGACATATGGATATGCCGCATTGTGATAGCAATTACTAAAGTAGGGAAAATTTGTTGGAGCCACTTTCTTCAAAAACTAGCCATGATGAAAAGAGATATAGATGCTTAGCTAGGTCAATGCTATTAACTCTGTAAAAGAGTATACTGTATAGAAGTGTTAGTTATATAATACAACCTTATAGCTATCTTTTTCCTCCTACAGTGAAAATTAAACTTACTTTGTCTGAGAAACTTCACATGTAACATATAGAAGCAGGCACTCAATATTTGTTGAATGACTGATTACTAATCCCCCTCCAAGGTTGTAAGATAACTGACCTTATTTTAATGGCTGTGAGAACTCTCTTTTACTTTTTGTACAGTTATGAAAATGACGAGGGCAATGGAACAGGGATATGTTCATCTGGCATGTTAGTGTTGTACCTAGTTGTTAGCTGTTAGGTCATCTTTGAGCTCTCCAACCTGCTGAGGCTATGCTGAAACATTCAAATAATGGTTTCAGCCCTCATATCATATATGGTAGAAATCCTCAAATCTTTCTAATATATCCCATGATTTTTGAGGAACTTTTCTGATAATGTTGAGAAAGGTGGTAAGGTGGAAGTTTTCAACAGTGTTTTTGAAAATTAGAAAGAAGAGTTGACTAAGAGAACCAGAAGGATTATCAGGCAGGTGTGAAAGTCCAGTTGAAATTGTGGCTGCTGCTACTGCTGCTAAGTCGCTTCAGTCCTGTCCGACTCTGTGCGACCCCATAGACAGCAGCCCACCAGGCTTCCCCGTCCTTGGGATTCTCCAGGCAAGAACACTGGAGTGGGTTGCCATTTCCTTCTGCAATGCATGAAAGTGAAAAGTGAAAGTGAAGTCGCTTAGTCGTGTCTGACTCGTAGCGACCCCAAGGACAGCAGCCTACCAGGCTCCTCCGTCCATGGGATTTTCCAGGCAAGGGTACTGGAGTGGGGTGCCATTGCCTTCTCCGTGAAATTATGGCCATAGGTTTTAAAGTTGAATGAACATGTGAGATTGTAGGATTTTTTTTTTCTTCAGTAGTGTGATAGCAGAAGTAAAAGCATCAGATAACTAATTAACCCAAGTGTGTTTTAACCCTATGGGGAAATTAGCAAAACAAATAGTATTTTATAATAGAGATTGCAAATTTATGTAATGATTACTTTTTTTATATTCTTTGGCTTTTAATAGAAAGTTGCTTGTGAACAGATTTCTAGAACTTCTAACCCAATGCCATTTTAACAGAAATTTTTAGATTACTTTGGGAGCCAAACTATTTGTTTCAAGAAAACACACACAAACCCACAAAAATGGAAGCCCAAAGACCTGTTGCTATACACAGAAATTGTTATAAATTAATGTAGGAAATTTGGAGAAGGCAGTGGCACCCCACTCCAGTACTCTTGCCTAGAAAATTCCATGGATGGAGGAGCCTGGTGGGCTGCAGTCCATGGGGTCGCTAAGAGTCGGATACGACAGCGACTTCACTTTCACTTTTCACTTTCATGCCTTGGAGAAGGAAATGGCAACCTACTCCAGTGTTCTTGCCTGGAAAATCCCAGGGATGGGGTGGGGGGCTGCTGTCTATGGGGTCGCACAGAGTTGGACACGACTGAAGTGATTTAGCATTTAGCAGTGTAGGAAATTACAACCCACTCCAGTCTTCTTGCCTGGAAAATCCCATGGTAGAGGAGCCTAGGAGACTACTAGTCCATGGGATCACAGAGTAGGATGTGACTTAGCAACTAAACAACAACAACAAACTCAGCTTTTAGTTGTTTCACTACTTTAGCTCTCAATTTCTCCAGTCATAACTAAGTTTTCTTTTTACCTTTCATGTTTTTATAGATAGTTCTTCCACAAATGAAATATAGAATTTAATTGAAAATGTTCAAAGAATTCAAAGTTCAAGGTACAGAATAATACCAAGGGCACACATTCATTAAGTTGAAGAGTATAATCACAGCGTACCTCTCAAGAACTATTTAAAATCTGTAATGTATTTACTTGTGAATAAATGCTTATTCTCTTATTTTTCGTAAAGAATAAAATAATTTTGAGATGATTTTGAATTTTTAAGTTTGCAAATTAAAAGCACAATATTCCTTTATTGTTTACACACACATAAAATATAGATGATAAAAAGTATTCCTTTCCTCTTATATTAGATAGCTTCAATAAGAATTTTACCACAAAACAAGCAAATATATATATATATATATGCAAATTGGCCTTTGCTTACTTTAAATAGAAGACAACTCTAATTTCTAATTGATTTATCAAAGTATACCATTATAATACTAAGAAACTTAACAATAATTTTGAGAGTTGGTATTATAAAACCAATATATTGGTATATTCGTATTTTTCTTATAGCCCCTGATGCAATATTTAGCAAGCCAACACTTACTTTAGAATAGTGTTAATATAATCCATTATACATTTGAGAGAAACAGATATGACTAGGTATATAAATTACAGGAATTGTTAATATACCCACTTAAATTTAAGATGTACAAGAAAAATTGATGCTTAATACAAAAAGGAAACAATTACTACAGCAGTTTTTTTGTAAAGCCTACCATATTATATGGTTATTTTTTTGTAAACCAAATTGTATGGGATAACTTTTAACTTTTTTTCTAGCAAGAACTAAATATAGTCCTAAAATAAAGTTGCATATGATTTACAAATTCTCACTCATATGTGTTCTCTGGCCTTTTTTTGACATTCAGTAAAGAATATAAGAATTTGAAACTAAAAATTGATGAGTTCAACCTTACAATGAAAAGTATTTCAACATAAAATCTTTAACATCATTATATATATATATATATATAACATATAGCTTCATGTATGTTAGAACGTAAGACTTTTTTTCCTTGAGTATCCAATTTGAATTTTAACAAAATTTAAACTTTTCTTTTTCAGCACGGAATCCGAGGAGCTGAATGAGATGGTGGTGTCAGCAGAGACTCTTTAAGGTATGCTTCCCTTCTCGCCTCAGCCCAACCAGCAGATTAACATTGTCCTGGAGAAGGCAATGGCACCCCACTTCAGTACTCTTGCCTGGAAAATCCCATGGACGGAGGAGCCTGGTAGGCAGCAGTCCATAGGGTCGCACAGAGTCGGACACAACTGAGCAACTTCACTTTCACTTTTCACTTTCATGCATTGGAGAAGGAAATGGCAACCCACTCCAGTGTTCTTGCCTGGAGAATCCCAGGGACAGGGGACCCTGATAGGCTGCCGTCTATGGGGGTCACACACAGTCAGACACGACTGAAGTGACTTAGCACAGCATTCCTCAGGGCAATATCTAGACAATATCCTTATTTGTTCAAAAAATTCATCCATCTAATCTCTCAGCTGTAATGGAAAGGAGCTATGACAACAATTAACAGTTTTAAAAGTTGAACCAAAATGCCTAGAAGTGCCCAACAAAACTTGTTCAGAAATGTTCTGAAAGGTACATGAAGGGTAACTAGCTCTTGTCCTTTGGTGGGGACATGAGACAGATGGTGTCATTGAAAGGATCAAGCTGCCTACCTCTGGAGGGCAGAGAAGTCTGTCTAGCACTCAAGGAGATCATAAGTAATCTTAGGAAAAAATCAGGAATGGTGAAATTATCTAAGGCACAAAGCAATATGCTTCTGTTTAAGAAAAATCAGCTGCTACTGGAATTCTGTCTGGACCTAACATATATGCAGTTGGGTCTTCTCCACTCAGATAAGGAAGTGTTGAATGGGGGCAGTTAAATTCAGATGGGAAAACAGTGAAGCACTCTGAGAGTTCTCTCAATTTGTCCTGCAGTATACATAGCACATCACCTTTGGGTTTACAAGGTTCTGTCTAGGAAGGATACATAGAAAGTAGCATATCATAAATATGACTGGAAGAATTGGTATATAATGTTGTCCCACATATTCAGAAAATGGAATCCAGACTGTAGTTCCATTAATGATTATGGCACTCCAGTCAAATTTTATAGTTGATTTTTATATGCCTACATAGATTTAAGTGACAAGTATTTGTCTGTTTTATGATATGCAGTGAATATCATGTGAAAAATAAACATCAACCGTAAAACTATCCTTTGTAACTTATCAAGAGAATTGTTTTCTTTAAAATTTAAATAATCACAGAGAAGGAACTATTATATTTTGACTAATTTTAACAATAATCTATTCATTTTGGAGCATACTTTTGTCAGATATACCTTTTAATACCTATCTTCTACTTCCTAGAACAGTCAACTGTTTACAATTTGATTTTTCCTGAATATGAATCCAAGTGTAAAAAAAATTTGTGATTTCTTTATAAAGAGCAATTCTATTGTAATAGTTACTGCTATTTTGACAAATTTGTTTATGAAAACAAACCATCTTGAACTCTTTGGGACTTAAAACTGGAAGGGTTATTTCTATGCTACATACCCTTCTCAGATGAGCTCTCCTCTGTTCTGTCCTCACTAAATGAACAAACTGATGAAGGAGTTGCTATTTGAACTTTTTCTTTTACTGTGGTGAGGGAAAGGTGGGTTGTAGTGAAATATGTAGCATGTTATAATATTTCTACTAGTTTCATGTTATTAGCCAAAGTAAATCATACATACATGAAATTATTCAATGAGGGAGGAAAGTGCAATCCAATCAGAATCAGGGCTTTGTTAAAAGCCTCAGTGACCATCTCAGGGAAAACTTGGCAAAAATCACTCAAAATTAAAAGTGTGTAGATTTGATTGAGTGATTTGATTTCTAAGAACTGACACTATAGCACAAGCATGTTTATTTCTGTGTTTTTATAATGGAAAAAGAGAAAATCCTTAAGAAAGGTTTTTGGTTAAATAAATCTAGCGCAACCCATTTAGTGGGATACCTCATGAATGAGTGAAGTCACTCAGTCATGTCTGACTCTTTGCGACCACATGGACTGCAGCCTACCATGCTCCTCTGTCCATGGGATTTTTCAGGCAAGAATACTGTAGTGGGTTGCCATTTCCTTCTCCAGAGGATCTTCCCAACCCAGGGATCGAACCCAGGTCTCCCGCATTGTAGGCAGATGCTTTACCATCTGAGCCACCAAGGAAGTCTCTGAAAATGAAAAATGAGTGAGATGTAGCCTTTGAAAAATGAGTGAGATGTATTTGAGTTAACATGGTAAACTATTTTAAGATGATATTTTAAATAGTAATTAAAGTGCATGTGTCCTTGATGGTGGAGGGTGATTTGGTGCTGGAGTTCATGTGAGTGTGTGTGGATGTGAATGTGTGGGTAAATAAATACCTGCAAAGCACTTAGAGCAGTGCTTGGCAAAAGTAATGATTGTAACAATTTACTATGTGTAAGGTACTCTGCTAAAAGTTTCACATTTTTTAAGTCATTGGATACAAAAATCATTTGTGGTGATATTATTATTCTTAGTTTTCAAATGAGGAAACAAAGAGTATATGCATGAACAATGTCTAGAATGATTTTGAGAACTATCTGCAAAGAGTGCAGAGTGGGACTAAGGGATGTAGTGGGCTTTTAAAATTTTGCTGTGTTGCTTACTTTTGCTATTAGAATTTTTTTTATCATGACCACATATTACTATCATAGTAAAACTTTGGTAATAAAAATATATGTCATGAAAATGAGCCAAGAGGAGCTGACTTACTTTTGCTAGAATGTACCCTGCACTCTGATGAAGATGGAGGTGTTCCTATGTAGGAAGAATACTTAAGATCTAAACTCTCAACTAAAATTCTTCTCTTAGTCATAATCAAAGAAAGTCTGAGTGGATCACTTAAGAAAATTAAAAAAAAAAAAATTCCCTAAATCCCAACAACTTAGCTCATTTCTCCAAAAACTGATCACTGTTGATATCAAGTTATTTATTTGAGTGTGATGATCTGTAATAAGTTTGATTATTTTTCAATATGTTCCCTTCTTGCTGGATTCTGCATCCATGTGCTATGGCCATCAGGCTTGGCCCAATGACTTGCTTTGGAAGTGGTATGTTCTGCTTTCAAGAAGAGAACTTAACCATAACTGCAAGATGATACTTTTCTATTTTCTCTCTGTGTTGGGAATTGTAATATCTAGACAGGGCTGCTTCTTTATCTAGGATCTTGGAAGGAAGAGTACATGAAGAACAGTTGTAGAACATATTACATGAGGGACAGATTAGAAATAAAATTTATGGTGGCAAGTCACAGAGACTAAAACATTTCCTACCATGGCATATAATACAGGACCTCAGAGAAGTAGTAAGAAAGCAGAATTGGAGAAAATTCTAGACATCCTCTGGGACAGGGATTGTGAGACATTTCAGCCTTTTGTGTGTGCATGCGCATGCACGTGTGTGTGTGTTTTACAGTATTTTGTTCCTAGAACTGCATTCTCTGAAGTTCTTTATAACTTGTTCTCCTAGAAGAAGGAAAATGTGTACTGTCCCACTGCTTTCATATTGCCAGGCTTGTTATACAATTTCAATTTGGTTTTTATTTCTGTGTGAGGAAGACTGACTTGTGTTACATGTCCTGTCATTTGAAAAAGAAGTGCCAATATTATAGAGGGTATAAATAGTTACAGTTGTATTTCCTTTCCAACAACTCATTTCTCTAAAGTTTCTCGCTTAATTGCAAAGTGCTGGAATCATTTTAACTTCCAGTGATTTTTTATATTATAAAAACTAAAGCATGCAGTAAGACTATAGCATTTTTCCTCTAGGTGATCTTTGTATTTCATTTGGCATGAAATGCCTAAAATAAGAACTTCCAATTCTGTAGTTTGGTTTTGACTCTGTGTCCTGTTTTAATGATCAAATTAACTGCTGCTATTAAAAGCGTCATGCTATAAATTAATCTCTCCACCAAGCATAATTGCCACATAATATAAAAATAATTTTCCAGAGAGCAGTTAAGATGTGATCCTACTTTTACTCATTTAAATCAAAAAGGTTTGATTTTTTTAATGGAGTTAAATTGATTGCTATATCTCGTATCAAAAGAAGAGAATAATCTGGTTTGTTTCTCTCTTTCAAAGGTCCAAATGTCATCAACTTTTCAGCTAAAGAGGAATACACTAATTTACATGTGTGTTTATTTCTGATAGTTATGCTGCCCAGTGGAGAACTCTTAGAAATATTCTTAGAATATGTGATGTTTGGGAGTTTGCCTCGGTCTCTAATAATACGGTACATGAGCACCATTTCAGGACTGTTGACCAAGGAGGAGGCAACTCTGCCCCAGTATTAAACAAAATATCTAGAGAAAAGGTCATAAATATTACAATCAGTCACCAATTAAGCAGTTCTCCTACTGAACAACCTGGTGAAGGGGCTGCATCCCTCTCTTACATAATACACACAGGATATAAGCCCTTCTGTGCTGTCTTGTTGTTCAGTTGCTAAGTTGTGTACAACTCTTTGCAACCCCATGGACTGCAGTATGCCAGGTTTCCCTGTCCTCCGTTATCTCCCAGAGTTTGCTCAAATTCATGTCCATTGAGTCAGTGATGCCCTCCAACCATCTCATCCTCTGTTGCCCCCTTCTCCTCTTGCCCTCAATCTTTCCCAGCATCAGGGTCTTTTCCAGTGAGTCAGCTCTTCACATCAGGTGGCCAAAGTATTGGAGCTTCAACTTCAGCATCAGTCCTTCCAACAAATATTTAGGCATCTATCAAGAGACTAACCTTTGTATCCTGATTTCCAAACATGACCTCAGTAGATGGGCTGACTGAGAATACCATGTGATTTATGCTGTGCTTTACAAGGTCTAGAAAGTACCTGATGACCACACATCAGCCTGTATTTAGGGAACCAGGAGACTTCAAGGATAATCCAGCCTTTCCTCCTTCCCCCTCCAAAGCCACAAACAGAAATCTTCAGATAGCATTCTAGATAGAGTAAACCTTCAAGATTTAGAAAAGGTAGAGAAGCTTGGATGGTTTTCCAAAGGTGATAGGGAGTTATAAAGCCTGTAAGGGTGGTGCCTCTATCTTTTAAAAAATGATTTATGCACATGACCTCAATTTCAATCTAAACTATATGCATTTTAAAGCTACTACTAAATATATAGAGGAAATATAAATGGGGGAAAATAAGAATTCAGATGGTTTACATACAAGACGAATGATTCTATCAGCGTTTGGAAATGTTTAAGGATATGAATCCGAGAGAACGAAGAGGTCCCATATGAAAATACACACCAATCTAAAAATGTTTACTCTCAATGACTAGGGTGTTTCATTAAGTAATGGCTCATTTGATTGAGTCAAATGTTATTACTGAATGTGATTCTTTGTATAACAAGATTCATCTTGATGATAAATATTTTGATTTATACATGTATTTATTTACATGAGACCTGTTACATTTATTGCTGATATTTTTAACACCAAAGCATATACTGATGATATGGGGTCAAGCGCAAATGACATAGCATAGTATCTTGAGGGATGACTTTCAGGTCCGAGTCCTAAGAGAAGGTCCAAGGAAGAAAAGGGATGTAGCTGCTGGAAGAACAGCAGGAATTTTTTATTCTGACACAAATTTTCCTAAAATAATCTCTAAAAGCAGGAAGAAGAAGAGTTGGTAATGTTAAGGAGACTAGTAAAATATTGAATTATTTGAGATTCTTTTTCAAGCCTTTATCAAGCATAGAAGAAAAACTTTTGTATACATATATATAAGTAATATGTATAATATATATATATAAGTAAACTTAAGAATTTTTGCCTAACTAAAAAATTTGTGATATTTTAATTTCACTTCTTTGACTTGGTATGAATAGAATGCTAGATTTATAATTTTAAAAAGTAGATATGCAACAAGCAACAAAAATTTACTGTATAGCCAGGGAACTATAGTCAATATCTTATAATAACCTATGATGGAAAATACTTTCAAAAATAATATATGTTTGTATGTATAACTGAATCACACACACACACAAAGAATTCTACTTTTTGAAATTTTGTAATGTTTATCTTTTTGCCAGTTTTTCTAAACGTCCTATGGACATCTAGTAACAACATATGAGATACAAAATTTTAAATATATTTGTGTAGCATATGATTAATATAAATTAATTAAATATAAATCTCTTATATTTAAATTATTAATGACATAATTCAAGATGATTATATCTTACTTTTCCTGAACGTGATAAAATATTCTCAGAGAAATGTTAATATGTCTCACTATGATTATATATTTTTTCTTTTCACTTATATTTCTAATGACTTTTGCTTTATGTATCTTTGTTTCTTTGTTGTTAAAGTGGCTAGTAGTTTATGATGTCTCTCTGCTTTGTGAATTGTACCTTTTTATCATTAAAAATAATCTTTGTTTCATTTAAAATTTAAAAAAATCTAACTTCCATCTTGATAGCTATTGTCTGTGGTCAGTGGCTGGATAGTATACAAAGAGATTTACTTGCTGGCTTTGATGTAGCAGCCTACCCTTTGGGTCTATCCCAGGTGGCCAGAAAATGAGACCTACTAGGAACCAAGGAAAATCTGCTAATGTCATATGATTTTAGAGTTAAATATTTCTCTATCTGAGCCTCTATATAAGCTGTCAGCCTTGCTTGATTCTCTGACTGCAGCCTTGTGAGAGAGACTGAAGCAGAGGACTCAGTTAGGATATGCCCAAATTCCTGACCCATAAAAACTGTAAGATAAATGTGTTGTTTCAAGCTGCTGTTTGTGGTAATTTATTATATAGCAATAGATAAACAATGCATACCAATTAATCATAATTTTATGGTTCATTTTGTGACTAATTGCTTCAGTATGATATGGCTTGATATTAAAATGCATATTGTTGTTCAGTCACGAAGACTTGACCGACTCTTCACAACCCCATGGACTGCAACATGCCAGTCTTCCCTGTCCTTCACTATCTCCTGGGGTTTGCTCAAGTTCATGTCCATTGAGTCAGTGATGCCATCCAACTGTCTCATCTTCTGACACCCTTTTCTCCTTCTGCCTTCAATCTTTGCCAAAATCAGGATCTTTTCCAATGAAAAGGGACTTTTCAAAATCCAAGGCTTTTTGCACCAGGTGGCCAATGTATTGGAGCTTCAGCTTCAGCATCAGTCCTTCCAATGAATATTCAGGACTGATTTCCTTTAAGACTGACTGGTTTGATCTCCTAGCTGTCCAAGGGGCTCTCAAGAGTCTTCTCCAGATAGTTTGAAAGCATCACTTCTTCGGTGCTCTGCCTTCTTTATGGTCCAGCTTTCACAAATGTATGTGACTACTGAAAAGACCATAGCCTTGACCATATGGACCTTTGTCAGCTAAGTGATGCCTTTGCTTTTTAACACAGTCTAGGTTTGTCATAGCTTTCCTGACAAGAAGGAATCATCTTCTAATTTCATGGCTTCAGTCACCATTCACAGTGACTTCAGAGCCTAAGAAGAGGAAATCTGTCACTGCATCCATCTTTTCCCCTTCTATTTGCCATGAAGAGATGGGACTGGGTGCCATGATCTTAGTTTATTTAATACATAGTTTTAAGCCTATTTTTTTACTCTCTTCCTTCACCCTCATCAAGAGGTTCTTTAGCTCCTTTTCACTTTCTGCCATTAGAGTGGTATCATTTGCATTTCTGAGGTAGTTGATATTGCTCCCAGCAATCTTGATTCCAGCTTGTAACTCATCCAGCCTGGCATTTCTCATGATGTACTCTGCATATAAGTTAAATAAGTAGGATGACAATAGACAGCCTTGTCAAACTCCTTTCTCAGTCCTGAACCAGTCAGTTATTCATACAGGGTTCTTACTGTTGCTTTTTGACTCACATACAGGTTTCTCAGGAGACAGGTAAGGTGGTCTGGTATTCCCATCTCTTTAAGAGTTTTCCACAGTTTGTTAAGATCCACACAGTCAAAGGTTTTAGCAGAGTTGATGAAGCAGAGATAGATGTTTTTTCTGGAATTCCCTTGCTTTCTCTATGATCCAGCAAATGTTGGCAATTGGATCGCTGGTTCCTCTGTCTTTTCTAAACCCAGCTTGAACATTTGGAAATTCTCCATGCATGTAATGCTGAAGCTTAACATGCATGATTTTGAGCATAACCTTACTGGCATGGGAGATGAGTGCAATTGTCCAGTAGTTTGAACATTCTTTAGTACTGCCATTCTTGGGAAATGGGATGAGGATTGACCTTTTTCAGTACAGTGGCCACTGCTGTATTTCCCAAATTTGCTGACATATTGAGTGCAGCACTTTGATAGCATCCCATGTTTTAAGATTTTAAATAGCTCTGCTGGAATTCCATTGCCTTCATTAGCTTTATTGACAGCAATGCTTCATAAGGCCCATTCAACTTCACACTCTAGAATGTCTGGCTCTGGGTGAGTAACCATACCATCATGGTTATCTGGGTCATTAAGATCTTTTTTGTACAGTTCTTTGTATTCTTTCCATCTTTCCTGGATCTCTTCAGTTTCTATTAGATCTTTACCATGTCTGTCCTTTATTGTGCCCATCTTTGGATGAAATGTTCTTTTGATATTTCCAACTTTATTAAAGAGGTCTTCAAGAAATACATATTGGGTCCCTGCTAAGTCACTCAGTTATGTTGATCCTATGGACTGTAGCCCACCAGGCCCCTCTCTTCATGGGGTTCTCCAGGCAAGAATTCTGAAATGGGTTGCCATGCCCTTTTCTAGGGGATCTTCCTGACCCAGAGCTCGAACCCATGTCACTTACATCTCCTGCTTTGGCAGGTGGGTTCTTTACCACTGGTGCCACCTGGGAAGTCCAAAATGCATATTGTTTATTGTGTATTTAGGCAAAGTTCAGCGTGTAAGAGGGTTTGGTATAGAATAATAGTTCTCAATGTCTCGTTGTTCAGTCACTCAGTTGTGTCTGACTCTTTGTGACCCCATGGACTGCAGAATGCCAGGCTTTCCTATCCTTCACCATCTCCTGGAGCATACTCAAAACTCATGTCCATTGAGTCAGTGATGCCATCCAACCATTTCATCTTCTTGTCATCCGCTTTTCCTCCTGCCTTCAATTTTTCCCAGCATCAGGGTCTTTTCCTATGAGTCATTTTTTCACATCAGGTGGCCAAACTATTGGAGATTCAGCTTCAGCATCACTCCTTTCAATGAATATTCAGGGCTGATTTCCTTTAGGATTGACTGGTTTGATCTCCTTGCTGTCCAAGGGAGTCTCAAGAGTCTTTTCCCACACCACAGTTCAAAAACATTCATTCTTCAGTGCTCAGAATTCTTTATAGTCCAACTCTCACATCTATGCATGACTACTGGAAAACCAGTAGTTTTTGACTAGATGGGCCTTTGTTGGCAAAGTAATGTCTCTGCTTTTTAATATGCTGTCTAGGTTTGTCATAGCTTTTCTTCCAAGGAGCAAACATCTTTCAATTTCATGGCTGCAGTCACCATCTGCAGTGATTTTGAAGCCCAAGAAAATAAAGTCTGTCACTATTTGCAGTGTTTCCCCATCTATTTGCCATGAAATGATGGGACCAGATGCCACAATCTTTTTTTTTTTAATGTTGAGTTTTAAACCAGCTTTTTCACTCTCCTCTTTCACCTTCATCTAGAGGTTCATTAGTTCCTCCTCACTTTCTGCCCTTAGGGTGGTGTCATCTACATGCCTGAGGTTATCGATATTTCTCCCAGCAATCTTGATTCCAGCTTGTGCTTCATCCAGCCCCACATTTCACATGATGTACTCTGCATATAAATTAAATAAGCAGTGTGACAATACACAGCCTTGATGTACTCCTTTCCCAATTTTGAACCAGTCTGTTGTTCCATGACTGGTTCTAACTGTGCTCAATGTTTAGGGTATACAGAATGACCTGGAGGGCTTGGTAAAACAGCTATCCCTCCTCTAAGTTTTTTATTTAATAAGCTTTGGAGAGTTCTTCACAATTCACATTGCTAAGACATTCCAAAATATTTTAGTTTCCTATGACTGCTATGACACTTTACTTTGATCTTTAGTGATATAAAACCATCAAAGTGAATATATTAACTTCTAATTCTAGAGGTCAGCAGTCAGAATCTGATCTGTATGTGTTAAAATCAAGGTATTTTTCTGGAAGCTCTAGGGGAAAACATCCTTGTTATCTGCTGTTTCTAGATGTTGTCTGCATTGCTTAGCCTGTAACGTCTTCCACCATATTCATGTTTCTTTCTGATTCTGACCCATGACTCTCTTGTGCCTTTTTCATTTATAAAACCCTGTGATTACATTGGATCTATCTAGATAATCTAACATAATCTTCCCACCTCAAGACCCTTAACTTAATCATATCTTAATCAACAATCTCTTTTGCCAAGTAGCAGTTGTCCCCAACCTGTTTGGTACCAGGGAATGGTTTTGTGGAAGATGGTTTTTCCTTGGACTAAGATTAGGGGGATGGTTTTGGGATGATTTGGAGAAGGCAATGGCACCCCACTCCAGTACTCTTGCCTGGAAAATCCCATGGACGGTGGAGTCTGGTGGGCTGCAGTCCACGCAGTCGCTAAGAGTCGGACACGACTGAGCGACTTCACTTTCACTTCACTTTGGGATGATTCAAGTGCATTACATTTATAGTGCACTTTATTTCTATCATTATTACATTAATGCCACTTCAGGCCCTCAGGCATTAGATCCCAGAGGCTGGGGACCCCTAATGTAAGGCAACATAATCACAGGTTTCAGGGATTGTGATATAGGCATTATTGTGGGTTCATTTTTCTGCCTAGCACATCAGGTAGTGTTGATGCTGCTGGCCTAGGGATTACAGTGTGAATATTAGCCACAATAGGTTATTGGAAAATTAAGCTTTCTCTTTCTTGGATTTGGTCTGCCTCTACTATGGCTCTTCTTAGCTTTCCTCTTCCTGAGATCCCACAGTTGCTGTTCTCTTAGCAGGGATGGGGAACAAATGACTTAGTTTTTTCATGTATGCCCCATAGAAGCTGTCAGGGATCTCATTTGAATGTAGGCAGAAGTTGCCGTATGGTTGACAACTGAAATGCTTATCAGTAAGATAAGTTTTATGATTTTTGATTTTATCTGTATTTTCCCACAATAAAAATCTTTCCTTTGGAGATGTTGTGGGGTTTTTTTTTTTTTTTTTTTCTTTTTCTTTTCTGAGTTAATTCCAGATAGGTTTTAAAGCTCTAAAAAGTGCTTTCCAAGATTAAGTGAGGAGTTTCAAAGATAACACCAAGCTAACTAGAAATAATAATAGGCTGGAAATATCCTCTGTGAAGACTTTGCTCACATTTTCATATTCTTTCTAAAAAATAAGAAAACCTTTGATTATTTTTTCTTCTATTGTATGTATTCACGAGTATGTGGGTACTGAGTTCAGCATTTAAACATGCCTATCCAAATAATTAAGATAGTTTCTTATCAGTGATTCCTCTAAGAGAAGCACAATTGTTGTCAGTAAATTAAAAGATTGAGATTGAAGGTTTAAAGAAATATGTCATCTGCCCTTGTCTGTTACTTTATGTAATGGCACAGTGTATGATATGTGGGTATCTACTTGTAGATTATGGAACTCTCTTAAAGGGCAGGGTTATGTCTTTAGATTTATATCTTTGTGTTTTGCCTCCTAGCATGCTCAGACAGACACTTTGGTGGTTTTTATCTCTTCTAGGGACTGTATCTTTCTCACATAACTCAGGGTCATTCAGAATTCCAAGGAGTTTGCTTGATTCTGTCTGGGAGCATTAGGGATGTTAAGGGTCCAAATAAAAAGACTCTAGAATCTTAGTATGTATTACAATTGAGTGTTATTTAGGATCTGTTATTATATGCAGGTGTTAGAATTAAAGAATCATATCTTGTTGCATGACATCTTTGATCTTCTACCAGTCCTTGTTTTCCAGAATATTCAGGATTCCTATGGATAAAGTCCTTCATTCATCTCTTTGTATCATGCTTCTTTACCAGTACAGCACCAAGGTCAGGGACCTTGGTGATCTCATGAGCTCCTGCCTTAATCTCCACAACCACTGGCATCAGATGCTATCTAGAGCAAACATAAATTATGTCATATCTTACTCCCAACCTATATTAGCAGTTGGGTTTTCAGATACCTGATATGTTGATTCTTCATTAGGATGGCATTAAAAATGGAGAGTATAAAATCTTTTCAGTTTTTTTCCAAATTAAATATAAATTGGATTTAGACGTGCATGCTGCACTGAATGCCTTTGTGTATCCACAGATCTGCTAAAAATGGAAAATACTTGCATGTGAAAGAGAAATAAATGTTAATAGGCCTCAGTAAAACTTCTAAGTGACATCTGTGGCTATTTGACCACCATTGTAGGTGAATTTCAAGTAAGTAAAGTCCCACGCTGTCCTCAACAAAACTATCATAAAGCATTTTTGAAGAACTTTAAGTTTGTGTGTCTAAATTAACTATGAAATGGAAAATAATTTTGCTACTTTCTTTTAACTGAAAATTGTATAATAAACCTACCAGCCCAATCATTCATAATACAAGATTTTTCAGAGGAAAGAGTTGACACATGTACTTTCCCTGTGATTTTTTTAAAATAAATACTTTGCTTGCTTTTGGCCATGTTGCTTACATAAATTCATTGTTTCTCCTGATACTTTCCAAGAGTCAACGTAAGTCATTTTAAGTATTTTTTTCAACATTTTAAAATATTTCACTTCTATTAAAGTTTCCTAGATTGTGATGTTAGGGATGTTTTGAGAAATAGTTGACATTTTCTACTGGCAGAATTAGTATTCTCAATACATTTATGTAAAAAAAAAATCAGTGCTTTCATGAACCACAAGAATTATAGATATATATTGCAACACTGGTTAAAGAGACCAGCTAATGTACATTTATTATCCTCTCTCTATAACATTCAAAGCAGATATGTTCTGAAATTTTTTAGATTTAAAGACATTTGCCTCCTCCTGAATTATTTTAGTCCATCTCTAGGGAGGAGTTCTGTTGCCGACTTATCAGATGTGAGACAATTTACACGGTATAAAAATAAGTGAAAGTAATGTGATGTGCCAGATTTCTTGTGGAATATGAGTAATCATCCTGTTGGCATGGCAAGGAGGTTCATAGAAAAACACTCTTTTGTGATTATCGCTGAAAATTAATTGTAATTAAAGACTTTATGTATAAAAGAAGAAATACAGTAGGTTGGATTCCTAACTGAAAATGAAGAGCTTCTTCTGTTCCTTAGTATGCTTTCCTTGAAAGATGTGTTTTCTCCCTGTATCAACTCATTAATAAATAAATAATTATTATCACTTTCTATGGCTAAGATACTATAGTAGGTAAGGAGAAGAATAAGGAATAAAAGATGCTCCAGAATATGCAGTGTAACTGATCACTGAATAAAGAGTGATGCACATACCAGGAGTGATAAGGAAGCAAGCTGGAGAAAAGAAGAGATAATTTCTATCTAGGGCTTTAAAGGGAAAGCTTAAAAAAGACTCTGACAAAGGAATACAAATGAATATGATATAATATGCATGCGGGCATGCAAGTCACTTCAGTTGTGTCCGACTCTTTGAGGCCCCATGACCTATAGCTCTCCAGGCTCCTCTGTCCATGGGATTCTCCAGGCAAGAATACTGGAGCAGGTTGCTGTCACCTCCTCCACAGGATCTTCCCAATCCAGGGATTGAACCCCTATTTTGTATGTCTCCTGCATTGACAGGTGGGTTCTTTACTGCTAGTGCCACCTAGGAAGCCCAATATAATATGCAAGCATAGGCAAATGGGAGAAGCTGGCACAGCTAATGTTTCGTCTACTCCTGATATGGACATTGGACCACATTAAGAGGCTACAAAAATAATTATTCCATTGCACTGACACATTATCTTTCAAAAAGTTGAAATTGTCAATAATTCCATTTAAATATGAATTTATATGTAGGATTGCTAATGATAAACCATTTTCTAAGTATGACATTTAAGCATGTTTATTTCATCTTTAGCTCAGTTTTCAAAAATGTACTTTCATTTGTGTTTTGCAATATTTATATATAATAATGTTATAATGGTAAGCACAAATATTTCAAAATAAGTAAACATGCATATATCAGGTGTGTCCTGAAAAATGGTTTACTGATAGATTGTTGTTGTTCATGTCTGACTTTGTGACCCCATGGATTGCAGGTTCCCAAGCTCCCCAAGCTCCCCTTTCCTTCACTATCTCCCAGAGTTTGCTCAAATTCATGTCCATTGAGTCAGTCATGCCATCCAACCATCTCATTCTTGTCTTCATGCCCTCAATCTTTGCCAGCATCAGGGTCTTGACCATGATGAACTGGCTGTTTGCATCAGGTGGCCAAAGTATTGGAGCTTCAGCATCAGTCCTTCCAGTGAACGTTCAGGGTTAATTTCCTTTATGATAGATTGTTTTGACCTCCTTGCTGTCCAAGGGACTCTCCAGGGTCTTCTCTAGCACCACAGTTTGAAAGCATCAATTGTTCAGCTTACTTACTGGTAGATGGGCATTGTCAAAACAAATGAGTTCTTTTTCTAAAGCAGAGAATATATTTCTTTCCTCAACATTAGTCATCCCTCTCTTGTTAAGCTCACCCAGAAAGCTTCAGCTTCTCCTTAATCTCTTCCTAGATTAGAAATGGACAGAACTGATACTTTATTATCATCTTTCCCTAGGAAAACTGAGGCATTCCCTAAGCCATGGCACTTAAATTCCTTCTCTCTGAAATGCTCATGCACTTGACTGGCATATAGATATTTTTATATTTTATTTGTTATTTATTCTTGCTGTTCTGTAGCCTATAGATTTGTCCATAAACCTATCAACTCCGTCTTTAAAATGTTAGAAATGAGGAGTTGAGTCAATGCAGCTTTGGGGGCAGTTATAGTTAACACTGGGAATCCACAGATACATGTCTGTTTTAATACAGATGAAGCTCTTCTAGTGGTTTGTTTCCTGCAAAAATCATTGTTTTCTCTTGTATGAGTATGCGGATTTTAAGCAAGGAGGCATAGTTGAAGGGGGAGGGCATCATTGTGTGATATGTTTGGTGGAAACTACTATGCTACCATTTCCTAAATGTCATATTTTATTGAACAGACTTAATGATGTGAGCTAAATGGTGGATATCCCTTTTTATAACATGCAAGGGTGGATTTTAGTGTCCATTTGTTTTGTATGTTAAAAGGACATCTGAATGGCTCTTCCAGGAGAATGAAGGTAGAAGCCACACAGGGTAGTAGGCTGTATTCACTTCATCTGGGGGCTTGTTAGAAATGCAAAAACCTTGGGCCTCAGGCCAGGAATTCCTGAATCAGAACCTCAAGATATAGGACCCAGAAATCTGCATTTTAACTAGCCCTCAGGGCTTCCCAGGTGGAGCTAATGGTAAAGAACCCACCTGCCAATGCAAGGAGATATAAGAGACTCCGGTTTGATCCCTGGGTTGGGAAGATCCCCTGGAGGAGGGCATGGAGATTCCTTGGACAGAAGTGCCTTTCTGGCTACAGTCCATGGGCAACTATCACTTTTTTCACACAATTCTTAGATACATTAAAGTTTGAGCAGCACTCTCAGGGAAAAACAATAGTAATTTAGATTGTCAAGTCAGAGTAGACATGAGCTCTTTTAACCTTCTCCAGTAAACTATGTCACAGGTTCTTGTTAGCTACTATGATGCACTGATAGGCGTCATGAAGCAGGGCATGAATTAGTCACATGATATTGCATGGCAGTGAAAAATTATATTGTAATTTCTCAAACTGGTAGAGAATAAAGCCAAATAAAACAGTATTTTGTGGATTTCATGGAGTTGCAAAGAGTCAGACACGACTGAGCGACTGATCTGATCTGATCTGATCTGTGGAATTATATTTGAGCATATAAAATACAAGAAAGAGTAAAGGTAATCCATGAAGGAAAGTAGCTTAATTTATGTACTAGTTATCACAATTGTACTGAAACAATGAAAGTGAAAGTCCACAGTTGTGTGTCCAACTCTTTGCTACCCCATGGACTGTACAGTCCATGAAGTTCTCCAGGCCAGAATACTGGAGTGGTTAGCCTTTCCCTTCTCCAGGGGATCTTTCCAACCCAGGGATCGAACCCAGGTCTCCTGCATTGCAGGCAGATTCTTTACCAGCTGAGCCACCAGGGAAGCCCAATGGGTTAAATAGTAGCACTTAACTAATGCCACCTATACTTATGTTTTCCTTCAAAGAAGAAAACCATGCCTCTTTTGAGAGAGGTGAATCTAGGTACTAGATCTGTAGGAGGGGTAAGAAGGCCTGGGTGATGAGGCATAAAAAAAAATAGAAAGAGTTAAACATAAAAAAAATTGTCAGTATTTTCATGAAAATACAAGCTCAAGCTTGTTTATATGTGATTCAGTTTCAGCTTGTTAATTGCTGCTTGCATTCCAGTATTAGAGCATCATCTAGGCATTGAACTGTTACACTATCAACAAAAAGGAAAAAAATAAACAGCAGTGCTTAACAACTCACTAACACTGATCCTATTTACTATGTGTCAATTTGTCACCCTTGGCTGCATAAGGAAAATATGCCATGTAGAAACTGATAGCCTGTTTGCCTAAATTACACATGCTTGTGTATAACCATTTATATTTTCAGCAGGGAGTGGCAAAATTTATACTGTTTATTATCTATTGTGTCTAATTCAGATCCTAGCAATTTGAGGGCTGTTTATAGTTTCATTTAAATGAACGTTACCCAGTGTAGGAAATCAGGCTAGCTTATCCTCCCTTAGTACTTAGTGGCTTAATGTAGTAGATGAGGATGAGGAAATTTTGGTTCTACCCTCATTTATACTTTATTTTTTTGTTAAAATATAATTTGTACTTTATATTGTTTCTTCCAGTTTTACTGAAAAGTAACTGATACCCCTCGCCGTCCCAGTTCAGCAGGAAGTAGCCAGAAAGACCTCGATGCCCCTATTCCCAAAGAACTGGGAATTCTTGAGGGGGGAATGTTAAGTAGGTAGAATAGGAAAAAGGAGTCCAAAATGGCGGTGGCTAAATCCCATGGACGGAGGAGCCTGGTAGGCTGCAGTCCATTGGGTCGCTAAGAGTCAGACACGACTGAGTGACTTCACTTTCACTTTTCACTTTCACACATTGGAGAAAGAAATGGCAACCCACTCCAGTGTTCTTGCCTTGAGAATCCCAGGGATGGAGGAGCCTGGTGGGCTTCTGTCTATGGGGTCGCACAGAGTCGGACACGACTGAAGCGACTTAGCAGCAGCAGCAACTGATACACAGCTCTGTATAAGTTTCAAGCATTTAGTATAATGACTTGACTTACATACATCATGAAATGATTACCATAATAAGTTTTGTGACCATTCATCCTCTTATATAGATGTGAATTCATCGACCTACAACACTGTTTTGGTTATTAGTGCACAATGTAGTGATTTGGTATTTTTGTACATTTCAAAATGATCGCTATGATAAGTCTGATTACCATCTGTCACCATTCAATGATGTAACATAATTATTGACTATATTTCCCACATTGTACGCTTCATACTAATGACTTATTTATTTTGTAGATGGAAGCTTGTACCTCTTATTTTAATTTATCTTATTACTCTATGTCCCTCTCCTCTGGCAACTGCTTGTTCTCTGTATCTAGGACTCTGTTTTGGTTTATTATTTTTATTTGTTTTGTTTTTCAGATTCTACATATAAATGAAATTGTATGGTATATGTCTTTCTCTTACTTAGTTAACATAAAATCCTTTTGGTCATTCATGTTGTGGCAAATGGCAAGATTTCATTCATTTTTATCCCTGAGTAATATTATATTGTGTATATATAATATACGCATTTTATATATATATAATATACTATAATTAAATTATTACATTGTGTATATTATTAAATTACATATTACATTGTATATATATTAAATACTATATATAATATAATGTGATGCAATATATTATATAACTATAATTGCATTATATCATTACATTGTGTATATTATTACACATTACATATTGCATTGTATATATTATTACCTTGTGTATAATATTACATTGCATTTATATACTGTAGTATACTATATATAATATAATATGATATAATTTAATATAATTAGAGCTTCCCTCATAGCTTGGTTGTTAAAGAATCCACCTACCACGCAGGCAGGAGACCCTGGTTCGACTTCTGAGTCAGGAAGATCTGCTGGAGACGGGATAGGCTACCCACTCCAGTATTCTTGGGCTTCCCTTGTGGCTCAGCTGTTAAAGCATCTGCCTGTAATGCAGAAGACCTGGGTTTGATCCCTGGGTTGGAAGATCCCCTGGAGAAGAGAAAGACTACCCACTCCAGTATTCTGGCCTGGAGAATTCCATGGACTCAGCTTTCTTTATAGTCCAACTCTCACATCCATACATGACCCCTGTAAAAACCATAGCATTGACTAGACAGACCTTTGTTGGCAAAGTAATGTCTCTCCTTTTTAATATGTTGTCTAGGTTGGTCATAGCTTTTCTTCCAAGGAGCAAGCATCTTTTAATTTCATCAATGCAGTCACCATCTGCAGTGATTTTGGAGCCCCAAAATATTAGTCTGTCAGTTTCCAGTGTTTCTCCATCTATTTGCCATGAAGTGATGGGGCTGGATGCCATGATCTTAGTTCTCTGAATGTTGAGTTTTAAGCCAAATTTTTCACTCTTCTCTTTCACTTTTGTCAAGAGACTCTTCAGTTTCTCTTCGCTTTCTACCATAAGGGTGGTGTCATCTGCATATCTGAGGTGATTGATATTTGTCACAGGAATCTTTATTCCAGTTGTGCTTCATCCAACCCAGTATTTCACATGATGTACTCTGCATATAAGTTAAATAAGCAGGGTGACAATATATAGCCTTGCCATAATCCTTTCCCAATTTGCCAGTCTGTTTTTTCTATGTCTGTTTCTAACTGTTGCTTGCTGGCCTGTGTACAGATTTCTCAGGAGGCCAGTCAGGTGGTCTGATATTCCCATCTCTGGAAGAATTTTCCACAGTTTGTTGTGATCCACACAGTCAAAGGCATTGGCATAGTCAATAAAGAAAAAGTAGATGTTTTCTGAAACTCTCTTGCTTTTTTGATGATCCAACTGTTGTTGGCAATTTGATCTCTGGTCCCTCTGCTGTTTCTAAATCCAGCTTGAACATCTTGAAGAACCATTGACAGAGATTTGTGACATTGGACAAGAGGCAGTGATCAAGATCATCCCCAAGGAAAATAAATGCAAAAAGGCAAAATGGTTGTCTGAGGAGCCCTTACAAATAGCTGAGGAAAGAAAAGAAGTAAAAGGCAAAGGAGAAAATGAAAGATATACACATTTGAATGCAGAGTTCCAAAGAATAGCAAGGAGAGATAAGAAAGCCTTCCTCAGTGTCAATGCAAAGAAATAGAAGAAAACAATAGAATTGGAAAGACTAGAGATCTCTTCAAGAAAATTAGAGATATCAAGGGAATATTCCACACAAAGATGGCACAATAAAGGACAGAAATGGTATGGACCTAACAGAAGCAGAAAATATTAAGACAAGGTGCAAGGAATACACAGAAGAACTATACAAAAAAGATCTTAATGACCGAGATAATCATGATGGTGTGATCACTCAGCTAGAGCCAGACATCCTGGGGTGTGAAGTCAAGTGGGCCTTAGAAAGCATCACTGAAAAAAAACTAGTGGAGGTGATGGAATTCCAGTTGAGCTATTTCAAATCCTAAAAGATGATGCTGTGAAAGTGCTGCACTCAATATGCCAGCAAATTTGGAAAACACAGCAGTGGCCACAGGACTGGAAAAGGTTAGTTTTCATTCCAATCCCAAAGAAAGGCAATACCAAAGGAAAACACAGCAGTGGCCACAGGACTGGAAAAGGTTAGTTTTCATTCCAATCCTAAAGAAAGGCAATGCCAAAGAATGCTCAAACTATCAGACAGTTGCATTCATCTCACACACTAGCAAAGTAATGCCCAAATTTTCCAAGCCAGGCTTCAGCAATACATGAACTGTGAACTTCCAGATTCAATGTAGCATCTATCTAAATACCCAATGGCATTTTTAATAGAACTAAAACAAATGATTTTAAAATACCAGATAGTTATAACAATTTTGAATAAGAAGAACAACACTGGATGTATCATACTCTCTCTCTGGTTTCAAACTGTACTATAAAGTTACAGTAATTAAAGCAGTATGGTACTGGCCCCTGGCTATACTTTTAACTTCTCCCATAACGACTGCTGGGACTTGTTTTTCCAGTATTTAAAACAAAGGACTTTTAAGTAAATGAATATTAAAAATTACATGATTCTATAAACATTAATTACTTTTGGGGCATAGTGCAGGGGAGGATGACCAGGAGAGATCTAATTTGAAATTAAGTTCAAGAGAAATTTACAATTCAAAATTTAACCATTGATCAAATGAAAACTATTTTGGAACCCAATATTAAATTATGCTTTTAAAATTTCTTTTTAAGAGAGAGTGTAGTATCCCATGATGAGAAGTCTTAGAAACACTATTAATAATTACAATACCATTGAAAATTTGGCTCTCTTCCTGTGCTTTAGGTGCCTCTTCAGAGGCTTGTTGATATCGTCAAAGTTTGCATTTGCATACTCTTTAGTGTAACATCTGGCACACTAGAATACTTCCATATATAACTTAATAGCTCTTTAACAGAAAAGCATGACTTATATCACTCAATTTTAATGGTCTTCTAATACCTGTATTTAAATAGTTATTTCATTATTTAAATTAGAAAATGAAATGTCTGCACCCAAGGGTAGACAAGAAGTCTCCTTTATTATGGTCATGGACAAAAGGAAAGTCTTTCCTAAGATACCTAGGGGAAATTTTTTGGAGGCAATCTATGGGTTCAGAACATGGGTTTGAAGATTTGTTCCGCAATCTGAATGGCAATCTCTAAAGATGAAATGAACTGTGTTTGCTTAGTGCTTTTGCTCTTGAGAGACACACCCTCCAACTTGAAGATGATTGTGTTTTCATGTTTTCTTACTCAGAATAGGTAGTTTATTTTGTGATTTGGTCTTCCCTGGTGGCTTAGTGGTAAAGAATCCACCTGCCAATGCAGGAGATGTGGGTTCAACCCCTGGATCCAGAAGATCCTGTGGAGAAGGAATGGCAACCCACTCTAGTATCGTCTGGGAAATCCCATGGACAGAGGAGCCTGGCAAGCTACAGTCCATGGGTTTACAGAAGAGTTAGGAATACTTTAGTGATTAAACGACCCCAGCATTTTGTGCTTTAAAAGCTGCATTAATAGGTTTATCATGAATTTAAGGGCTTGTGAGTCAGGAGGGTCCAGATTAAATCCATTCTCTGTAACTTATGGGCCATGTACTTGACCTCTTTGAATCTCTTTCCTTATCCATAACATACAAAAACTACCAATCTTCAAAGGCTGATATAATGCATTAAATTCTTTTCATAACATCTGGAAAGCACTGAGCAGTTGATTAAGTGAGCAATTTTTATTATAATTGATGAAAAGGTAGAACTTAGATTAGGGAGCTGTATGACAGAAATAGCAACTGTGAAATCCAGGACAAAGTATAACCAATGAAAGAAAAGTAGATGCAAGAGTAAGGGCAGATTGGACAGAAATAAGGATGTAGAAATACACTGGGTTGGCTCCTAAAGGGCTGTCTATACCAAAATAAGAAATTTGAATTTTGTCATAAGGACAATAGACAGCAATAGAAATATATTTGTCTGAGTGATTGACCTGATTTATGTTTAGAAGTTTTATTCCCTTGTCTTTGACTCCTTGATTTATTCCAATTATTGCTACCATCCTGTCCCGTTGGTTTTGTACCCTTTTCTCCTCAGGGGCTGGCTCCATACTTTTGTTTTCCGTATCCCTGAGTTGTCTGCTTGACCAAAACCCAACTTTTATTCATTCCTTGGCTCTTTCTTCTCCAGGTTTTCAGATTTACCATGTAATTCTGGTCTTTTGAGTCCCCAGGGCAAGTCCATCCTCCAGTCTATATCCTGCCTGGGCACCCCTCTTGGGCAGAAGTAGAGAAAAAACAAAACAGCAGTCCCGCTTTCACTGAATTTCCTTTGCCTTTGCCATTTAAGATTAGCTCTTTCTCCTTTAGACCATTGCTCCCCTTAATATAACATTATGCTTTCACTTTAATCCTCTTTTTAAACTCTTTTATGTCTTGCCAGTAACATTAAAAAAAAGAAAAGAAAAAATTTACTGTGTGGTATCATAGTTTAAGGCAAAAGGCAAAATCTTTGATGTCAGACAGATTAAATTTTAATGTCAGTACTAACTCTTACTAATCACATTAATTTGGGCAGCTTGTATAGTCTCTGTGTCTCAGTTCCTTTATCTGTAAAACGAGATTGTTATATTTATTGTAATTTTAAGTTTGTTAAATTTATAGCAAGTCATGATTTGGTAAGAAGACCTGCAAATACTGAGCTGTTGGAATACCAACATATTTTTGGTGATGGTATGTAGACATTTGAGCATCTCCAGCCTCTTTCCCAATGTCATAATTCTTATTTTCCTTCTTCTCCCAGAAGACTTGCCTCTCTTCTTCTGACTCTGAGCACCTCATAGGGTATACACCTCTCTCTGTTATTTTATAGATATGATTTAGGGTGATCTTGATAATTTAGACTTGAAAAGCAAAATCTAGGAAAAGAATATTGTTTGCATACAACTCTTCTTTGGGACTTTTCATACAAATTTGGACAAATTTATGCAAAAAAAATGATAACCATGTTAGTTGAAGAGAAAAACATGTAAATTATTTTAGAGCAAAGTATAAATATCTCAATAAATTTCTTGACATGTATGTTGCTACATTTGGATTATATTACAATCTCAAGCTCTATACAGTCAACAAAAACAAGACCAGGAGCTGACTGTAGCTCAGATCATGAACTCCTTTTTTGCCAAATTCAGACTGAAATTGAAGAAAGTAGGGAAAACCACTAGACCATTCAGGTATGACCTAAACCAAATCCCTTATGATTATACACTGGAAATGAGAAATAGATTTAAGGGACTAGATCTGATAGATAGAGTGCCTGATAAACTATGGATGGAGATTCGTGACATTGTATAGGAGACAGGGATCAAGACCATCCCCATGGAAAAGAAATGCAAAAAAGCAAAATGGCTGTCTGAGGAGGCCTTACAAATAGCTGTGAAAAGAAGAGAAGCGAAAAGCAAAGGAGAAAAGGAAAGATATACGCATCTGAATGCAGAGTTGAAAAGAATAGCGAGAAGAGATAAGAAAGCCTTCCTCAGCGATCAATGCAAGGAAATAGAGGAATACAACAGAATGGGAAATACTAGAGATTTCTTCAAGAAAATTAGAGATACCAAGGGAACATTTCATGCAAAGATGGGCTCAATAAAGGACAGAAATGGTATGCACCTAACAGAAGCAGACAATATTAAGAAGAGGTAGCAGGAATACACAGAAGAACTGTACAAAAAAGATCTTCATGACCAAGATAATCACGATGGTGTAATCACTCACCTGAAGCCAGACATCCTGGAATGTGAAGTCAAGTAGGCCTTAGAAAGCATCACTGAAAAAAAAACTAGTGGAGGTGATGGAATTCCAGTTGAGCTATTTCAAATCCTAAAAGATGATGCTGTGAAAGTGCTGCACTCAATATGCCAGCAAATTTGGAAAACTCAGCAGTGGCCACAGGATTGGAAAAGGTCAGTTTTCATTCCAATCCCAAAGAAAGGCAATGCCAAAGAATGCTCAAACTACTGCACAATTGCACTCATCTCACACACTAGTAAAGCAATGCTCAAAATTCTCCAAGCCAGGCTTCAGCAATATGTGAACTGTGAACTTCCAGATGTTCAAGCTAGTTTTAGAAAAGGCAGAGGAACCAGAGATCAAATTGCCAACATCCGCTGGATCATCAAAAAAGCAAGAGAGTACCAGAAAAACATCTATTTCTGCTTTATTGACTATGCCAAAGCCTTTGACTGTGTGGATCACAATAAACTGTGGAAAATTCTTCAAGAGATGGGAATACCAGACCACCTGACCTGCCTCTTGAGAAACCTGTATGCAGGTCAGGAAGCAACAGTTAGAACTGGACATGGAACAACAGACTGGTTCCAAATAGGAAAAGGAGTACATCAAGGCTGTATATTGTCACCCTGCTCATTTAACCTCTATGCAGAGTACATCATGAGAAACACTGGGCTGGAAGAAGCACAAGCTGGAATCAAGATTGCCGGGAATATCAATAATCTCAGATATGCAGGTGACACCATCCTTATGGCAGAAAGTGAAGAGGAACTGAAAAGCCTCTTGATGAAAGTGAAAGAGGAGAGTGAAAAAGTTGGCTTAAAGCTCAACATTCAGAAAACGAAGATCATGGCATCTGGTCCCATCACTTCATGGGAAATAGATGGGGAAACAGTGGAAACAGTGTCAGGCTTTATTTTTTTTTTGGGCTCCAAAATGACTGCAGATGGTGATTGCAGCCATGAAATTAAAAGATGCTTACTCCTTGGAGGGAAAGTTATGACCCACATAGATAGCATATTGAAAAGCAGAGACATTACTTTGCCAACAAAGGTCCGTCTAGTCAAGGCTATGGTTTTTCCTGTGGTCATGTATGGATGTGAGAGTTGGACTGTGAAGAAGGCTGAGCGCCAAAGAATTGATGCTTTTGAACTGTGGTGTTGGAGAAGATTCTTGAGAGTCCCTTGGACTGCAAGGAGATCCAACCAGTCCATTCTAAAGGAGATGAGCCCTGGGATTTCTTTGGAAGGAATGATGCTAAAGCTGAAACTCCAGTACTTTGGCCACCTGATGCGAAGAGTTGACTCATTGGAAAAGACTCTGATGTTGGGAGGGATTGGGGGCAGGAGGAGAAGGGGACGACAGAGGATGAGATGGCTGGATGGCATCACTGACTTGATGGATGTGAGTTTGGGTGAACTCCAGGACTTGGTGGTGGACAGGGAGGCCTGGCGTGCTGCGATTCATGGGGTCCCAAAGAGTCGAACACGACTTAGCGACTGAACTGAACTGAACTGAACTGAACAATCTCAAACAATGTTAGCTTCCTTCTTCTTTTTTCCATTTTTTTTCATTTTCCTAATATCTGCTGTATTGATTAATTTAAAGGAAAAAGGCTATCACTGACCAAGTAAAACAGCAATTTGAGATGTTAAGGTGATAGTAAGAAATTCCTTCCCTCTGTCCCCATTGTCACTGCTCCCACTTTGCTTCCAGACCTTTCTGCATGCTTGCCTCAGTGTAATGAGAAGGCTGAAGCCCTTTTAAAATATTTCCTAATAGCTTTTAATCTTCACCCCTCCCTCTTCCCTTTTGCCAGATCAGCTAATCACCCACATCTGGACCAGATGGTAAGAAAGCCTACGTGCCTAGTCTCTTTTCCTTGGCTCTCACAAACCATTTCAAATGAGGTTCTGAGATTCCATCATTATGTAAGCTCTAAACCTTCTTAAACTCTCTGGATGTAAGTGTGACATTCAGTCTAAACATCAGAACCAAAGTTTGAGTGAGAGTCCAACTGCCTCTGTAAGTGACCATAACACTTAGCAAGACGATACAATTTAAATATATATGTGTGTGTGTGTATATATATATATATATACATATATATATGTATTTATAAATTTAAACATAAATTTAAAGTTAATGACTTAGTTTTATATATATATATATAACTAAGTCATTGACTTTAAATTTTAAAAGTCTTTGCAATTTAAAGCACACAATGGTTATATATCTAAAACAAGCTTTATTTGTGTGCCCAGTGTTGTTTGACTGTAAGGTTCAGCATCTTGGCGACTTTTAGAATGTATTGATTATAAAAGTAGTAGCTGTATAAATATGGGTTTGCAACCCCAATTACAATTCCAGTAAGCAAATGGAATGAAGAGTTTTAGGAATAAAAATCACCATGCATGCTCAATCCTAGAGGTAAAACCCCAGGGGCTTCTGTGGAGGCATAAAATGGCCTCTGCTTCACTTTCCAGCTATAGCTCAAGAAACCTGAAAACTTCTTAAGAGAAATCTCACCCAGCATGGCACTAGAAGAGCATGCCACCTGACCCTCAACTCCTGTATAATATAGAGAAAGCAGGTGGTCCAGGAAGAAGGATGAAAAGTGAATAGGCAATGAAAGCTGAGAACGTTGAAAGGCTGAGAGAGCTGGGAGAAGGCCAAGGGAGGTGTAGGGAAATCCTGAGTAGAGGCCATATCTGAGGCCTTGGCTACCAGAGAGGTTGGTGGTGCATGTTTCCTGGAGACGAGGCAGGACTCATAGATCTAACTACATACCACCTTCCCACTTGCAAAGTCTAATAGACAACCTCAACTTTAATAGTGCTACTCTTTCTCCTGTATTAATCTATAACATAATAATGATCCAATAACATTAAGCCCTAAATATTGGTGGCTTACAGCAATAAATATTTATCTTTTTACCCATGGATCTTCAGGTCAGCTGTGGTTGCTCTGTTCCAGGCTGTGCAGGTTTAGGTTTGCTCTGCATGTTTTCTCAACGTGAGACCTAAGCTGCAGGGAGAGATCCTAAGGAGCATCTGTCTTCATGGTAGAGGCCAAAGTACAAATAAGATAAAAGAAATGTGCAAAGCCTCCATGTCGGATTACCACATGGTCACTTCTGTCAGTGTTCCATCGGAGAGGAGACGAATCATAGCTTTAAAAATGGATTTAAAAAAAATCCATCATAAAAAATGTTCAGATGTTTATAGCACAAAATCTGGGACACACAGGAAAATGTCATAGTCCACTGATGATACTTTGATGTATGCATTATGTAGCAGTTAAGATTGTATTGGATATGTAGTTTTGCTTCTCTTTTTTTAGACTTTCACTTGTAAAGTATTATAAAAATTATATAAAAATAATTTCAAGTACTGAATAATATTCCATAGTATATATGAACTATAGTTTTCCCTCTTTTTTTGGTAAGGGGGATTTCTAGTCTTCATTTAAAAAAAAATTTTATTGGAATATAGTTGATTTGTTAATTTCAGATGTACTAGCAAAGTGAATCAGTAATACATACACATATATTGACTCTGTTTTAACTTTCTTTTCCCATATATGAACTATAAATTTCTTAACTATGTTCCTCCTAAAGGATATTAAAACTGCTTCGCATTATTTAATCATATTTTTCTGCAGTAAGCATCTTTATGTATGAAACTATAAATTATATATCTGGAATAAAATTAAAGAACTAGTTTCAAATTAAAAGGCATTTGACAGTCATTCCATTAATATGAATCCCATGAAATTACTGATATTTGATAACATTGACTTTAAAAATAGCAATTTCATAATTAAACTAAATGAATACATTTATCAATAAGTCTAACATAAAATCTAATTCATAATCTTACACCTTAATTTATCCTCTTTAATTAAATCTATTTTCTTAAATGTACATTATAAACTGAAATCAATTTCTTATTTCTGTTTTCTGTTTTGTTTAATTACTTGTATTCAACCAAAGGTTTTCTTTAATCAAGTATTATTATACATAAGCATTATATCACTTACCTTATTTTGCCAGGAGTTGGCAGGCGTGAATGAGCTTTAGAAACATAACCAATTTGTAACACTGAAGAAATTTGATACTTAAAATATTAATAAAATAAGGCTGTTTTTTGAATATTAAGATGTGTGGTGAATTTTTTTAAAGATCACATGGCCAGAATAGACATGGAATGCTCATGTGTCTTTTAACTATGTATAATTTTTGTGCCTTATGTTTACTAAGCTGTTTATTCTTAATTGTCTTTGTAGTATACAAAATATACACACAGATACTTGTTTCATTATGTAAAATTTATTTTTATTCCATTGCTTTAGTAAACATTACTAAAGGAGTAGAAAGATGAAAAACATGCAATTTATACCATATTATCAAAATAAGTTTTAACATAAATAGAGGAAAACAATTTCACTTATATATTAAGAAATAGCTTAATATATCAACATAATTATATTGTTGTTAGAATATATCTCTTGATAAAAGTAACTAATAAAAGTTGATTATTCAGCTACTCTTGTTTATTTATGTACCATGTATTATTTATTCCTTGAAAACAGTTTTACAGAAAGGCAATTTGTTCAACATGTATTTTATATTATAGATTTAGTAGATTTGTTGGTAATGGATAAATGTAGCTTACTCTGTCCCTGGTGGCTCAGATGGTAAAGAATCTGCCTACAATGCAAGAGACATGGGTTCGATCCCTGGGTTGGAAAGATCCTCTGGAGGAGCACATGGCAACCCATTCCAGTATTCTTCCCTGGAGAATCCCATGGACAGAGGAGCCTGGTTGGGGTCACAGAGTCGGACACAACTTGAGTGACTAATACTTTCACTTTTAAATTAAGAGGAATTCTAATGTAGAAAACTTTCTCAAGGGCTAACTTACAAATATCCATAGGCAATAAAGGTACAATAAATTCAGAGGTATCACTTATATTGACTTCTCGTGTGGCAATATTTGGTGAGGGAGAATGTTTAACAAAGCATAAATATATAAGAAGGATTTGAATAGCTTAATAGTCAGACATACAATTTAAAATAATAAGCTGCTCTATCATCACCATTAGCAATATTTGTATAGAACTTTATAGCTTTTAAAATAATGCCTCATCTAATTTTTCCTATGGTCCCAGAAGTGCAGTGAAACTTTCCACACATTAGATGTTGAGAAAAAAAGGGACTTCAGCTATCCTTTAGTCCAATAGCCTAATTTCACAGCTGAGTAAACCAAATGTCAATGTAGTGACACTCTTTGTGCTTATGATTGTGAGAGGATTACACTTACTAATAAATCTTCTGAATTGCTTCCCATAGCTTATCTCAGCAGTGGGGCCATGCCATAGAGAAGCGGAAATGCAAGCAGGGTTCAAGATAAAAATACAGAACATCCATTATACTTGAATTTCAGATTAACAATGATTTTTTAAATTGTAAATACATTTCATTTAAGATTTGGGATATACAGACTTACCTTGTTTTAATGTCCTTTGCTTTATTGTGCTTCATAGCTATTGTGTTTTTTACAAATTGAAAATTGTATCAATCTTAAGTCTATCGGTGCCGGTTTTTCCACAACATTTACTCACCTTATGTCTCTGAGTCACATTTTGAAACTTCTCATAATATTTCAGACCTTTTCCTTATTAGCATGATTGTTATGGTGATCTGTGGTCCTTGATGTTACTGTTGGGGCATGTTTTGGGGCATCACAAACCATGCCCATATAAGACAGTGAACTTAATCCATAAATCACACGTGTGGTCTGACTGCTCCACTCACTGGCTGTTCTCTCACCTTTATTGCTCTCCTTGGGCTTTCCTATTCCCTGAGACACAACAATATTTAAATCAGGCCAATTCATAACCCTACAATGGTCTCTAAATATTCAGTTTAGTTCAGTTCAGTCGCTCAGTTGTGTCCGACTCTTTGAGACCCCATGAATCGCAGCATGCCAGGCCTCCCTGTCCATCACCAACTCCCGGAGTTCACTCAAACTCACGTCCATCGAGTCAGTGATGCCATCCAGCCATCTCATCCTCTGTCGTCCCCTTCTCCTCCTGCCCCCAATCCCTCTCAGCATCAGAGTCTTTTCCAACGAGTCAACTCTTTGCATGAGGTGGCCAAAGTACTGGAGTTTCAGCTTTAGCATCATTCCTTCCAAAGAAATCCCAGGGCTGATCTCCTTCAGAATGGACTGGTTGGATGTCCTTGCAGTCCAAGGGACTCTCAAGAGTCTTCTCCAACACCACAGTTCAAAAGCATCAATTCTTCGGTGATCAGCCTTCTTCACAGTCCAACTCTCACATCCATACATGACCACAGGAAAAACCATAGCCTTGACTAGATGGATCTTTGTTGACAAAGTAATGTCTCTGCTTTTCAATATGCTGTCTAGGTTGGTCATAACTTTCCTTCCAAGGAGTGTCTTTTAATTTCATGGCTGCAGTCACCATCTGCAGTCATTTTGGAGCCCAAAAAAATAAAGCCTGACACTGTTTCCACTGTTTCCCCATCTATTTCCCATAAAGTAATGGGACCAGATGCCATGATCTTCGTTTTGTGAATGTTGAGCTTTAAGCCAGCTTTTTCACTCTCCACTTTCACTTTCATCAAGAGGCTTTTTAGTTCCTCTTCACTTTCTACCGTAAGGGTAGTGTCATCTGCATATCTGAGGTTATTGATATTTCTCCCGGAAATCTTGATTCCAGCTTTTGCTTCTTCCAGCCCAGTGTTTCTCATGATGTACTCTGCATAGAGGTTAAATAAGCAGGGTGACAATATACAGCCTTGACGAACTCCTTTTCCTATTTGGAACCAGTCTGTTGTTCCATGTCCAGTTCTAACTGTTGCTTCCTGACTGCATACAGGTTTCTCAAGAGGCAGGTCAGGTGGTCTGGTATTCCCATCTCTTTCAGAATTTTCCACAGTTTATTGTGATCCACACAGTCAAAGGCTTTGGCATAGTCAATAAAGCAGAAATAGATGTTTTTCTGGAACTCTCTTGCTTTTTCCATGATCCAGCAGATGTTGGCAATTTGATCTCTGGTTCCTCTGCCTTTTTAAAACCAGCTTGAACATCAGGAAGTTCACAGTTCACGTATTGCTGAAGCCTGGCTTGGAGAATTTTGAGCACTGCTTTACTAGTGTGTGAGATGAGTGCAATTGTGTGGTAGTTTGAGCATTCTTTGGCATTGCCTTTCTTTGGGATTGGAAGTGAAAAGTATAATTGCAGGTCTCTCACTTTAAGTCAAAAGCTGGACATGATTAAGCTTAGTGAGGAAGGCATGTTGAAAGGCAAGATTGTCAAAACTATGCCTCTTATGCTGAATAGTTAGGCAAGTTGTTAATGCAGAGGACAAGGTATTGAAGGAAATTAAAAGTGCTACTCTAAAAAAAAAAAGTGCTACTCCAGTGGACACCTGAACAACAAGAAAGCAAAACAGCATTATTAATAATATGGAGGAAGTTTCAGTGGTCTGGTCTGATAGAAGATCAAACCAGTACAACATTCCCTTAAATTCTTAAATTGAGGAGAATTAGCAAGGCACTAACTCTCTTCAGTTCTACAAAGGAGGAGAGAAGTGAAGAAGTTGCAGGAAAAGATTTGAAGCCATAAGAGGCTGGTTCAGATTTAAGGAAAGAAGCTGTCTCTATAACATCAAAGTGCAAGGTGAAACAGCAAGTGCTGGTGTAAAAGCTACAGGAGAGTATCCAGAGGATCTGGCTAAGATGATTAATTATGGTGACTACACCAAACAACTGGTGACCCACTCCAGTATTTTTGCCTGAAAAATACTATGGACAGAGGAGCCCAGTGGGCAACAGTCCATGGGGTTGCAAAGAGTCAGACACGACTGAGCACGCACACACTAAACAACAGATTTCCAGTGCGTGTGAAACAGGCTTCTACTGGAAGAAAATGCTGTCTAGGATTTTCACAGCTAGAGAAGAGAGGTCAATGCCTGGCTTCAAAAGACAGGCTGACTCTCTTATAAGGGGCTAATGCAGCTGGTGACTTGAAGTTTAAGCCAGCGCTCATTTACCATTTTGAAAATCTTAGGGCCGTTAAGCGTTATGCCAAATCTATTCTGCTTGTGCTCTCTAAATGGAATGACAGAGCCTGGATGACAGCTCATCTGTTTACAACATGGTTTACTGAATATTTTAAGCCCACAGTTGAGACTTACTGCTCAAAAGAGAAGATTCCTTTCCAAATGTTACTCCACATTCATAATGTGCCTGGTCACCCAAGAACTATGATGGAGATTTAACTGTGTTTTTATGATTTGCCAACACAACATCGATTCTGCAGTCCATGACTCATGGGGTAATTTTGACTTTCAAGTCTTACTATTTGCGGCTAGAGCTGCCATAACTACTGACTCCTCTGATGGATCTGGGCAAAGTAAATTAAAAATTTTCTGGAAAAGCTACTATGCTAGATGCCATTAAAAGCATTTTTATTGATAATTCATGGGAAAAGGTCAAAATGATAAAAAATTCACAGCGGTTTGGAAGCACTTGATTCCAGCTGTCATTGGTAGATTGAGAGATTCAACACTTCAGTAGATGAAGTAACTGCCAGTGTGGTGTGCCAGAGCAACAAACTGATGAGGAGTTGCTTCTCATGGATGAGTAAAGAAAGTGGTTGCTTGACATGGAATCTACTCCTAGTAGAGATTCTGTGAAGACTGTTGAAATGACCTTAAAGATTTAATTGATAAAGCAGCAGCAGGGTTTGAGAAGATTGACTCCAGTTTTGAAAGAAGCTCTGTTGTGGGTAAAATGCTATTGAATAGCAGTGTATACTACAGAGAATCATTTTGAAAAGGAAGAACCACCCCAGTGTGGCAAACTTCATTATTGTCTTATTTAAGAAATCCCTATAGCCACTCCAGCCTTCAGCAACCACTGCCCCAATCAGTTAACAGCCATTAAAATCAAGACAAGACCCTCCACCAGTAGAAGCATTACAACTTACTGAAGGTTTAGTTGATAGCATTTTTAGCAATAAACTTTATAATGTAATGTAATGTTTGAATTGTTTTTTTCCTGACATAATTCTATTGTACACTTAATAGACCACAGTATGGTATAAACATAACTTTTATAAGTTTTGGGAAGCCAGTGTGGCTTACCCTATTGAAATACTTGCTTTATTATGATGGTTTGGAACCAAACCTGCAGTATTTCCTAGGTGAGCCTGTGCTTACACTAAAAATTTTTTTGCTTATTTAAAATTAAAAATTAACTGCGTGCCTTGCATTTTTATTTGCTGAATCTGATGACCTTAATAACTAATGTTCTTGATACAGTGTTGGAAAATAGTCTATACTTAGTAAAATGTTCCTGTTCCAAATATTCAAACAAAAGTCTGTTAAAATCTAGTGTCCAATCCATTACGTAACCAGCATTTAATAAAAGTAAAAACCCCTTTGCAGAAGGAATATCCTATATGTTTTTAAGTAGGACATTTATTGTACAAAAAAATAATAAAGAAACACAATTTCAAGCATTCTTGCTAATACATCTAAACTGGGTAGTCAGAAATGGAATTAAAAATAAAGCACAAAAGTGCTAATTTTTCCATTAAAAGCTCTAATGAAAGTGTGACTGGAAGTTACAGTTTGTTTATTGTTTCCTATGTCCCAGTCAAAAAATCTCCTTGAGAAATGCATTGCTCTTCTAATTTTAAGATGAAATCAAGGTGCCTAGATATGAAATAAGTTGTCATTATCCACCAGAGGTAGGAATTTTATTTCCAAACTGTTTGAATTCAACAGCTCAAGGTCTTTCTGAGTTGCATTTACTGTTCCATAACAAAGGAATGTGAAAGGGTTAGTTTTTCAACATTTATTCACTCGCCCTTCCACACACCCATCCTCTGATATCCCCTTTGCTAACAGAATACTGTTTTGTTTTGTATTCAGTTATCTCTCAGGAAAGGCTCTTATCCTACACTCCAGGCTATGTATTCAGGTAGTTTAAACAAATTGTAGTAACTTTTCATTTTCCGTGATTGGTTGATGGAAATGCTCTGCACGTTACTGTGTGTTAAAATCTCCTGGAGAGCTTGTTAAAGTGCAAATTGTCGCTTCATAGAACTTCCAGATGTTCAAGCTGGTTTTAGAAAAGGCAGAGGAACCAGAGATCAAATTGCCAACATCCGCTGGATATGGAAAAAGCAAGAGAGTTCCAGAAAAACATCTATTTCTGCTTTATTGGCTATGCCAAAGCCTTTGACTGTGTGGATCACAATAAACTGTGGAAAATTCTGAAAGAGATGGGAATACCAGACCACCTGACCTGCCTCTTGAGAAACCTGTATGCAGGTCAGGAAGCAACAGTTAGAACTGGACATGGAACAACAGACTGGTTCCAAATAGGAAAAGGAGCACGTCAAGACTGTATATTGTCACCCTGCTTATTTAACTTCTATGCAGAGTACATCATGAGAAACGCTGGGCTGGAAGAAGCAAAAGCTGGAATCAAGATTTCCGGGAGAAATATCAATAACCTCAGATATGCAGATGACACTACCCTTATGGCAGAAAGTGAAGAGGAACTAAAAAGCCTCTTGATGAAAGTGAAAGTGGAGAGTGAAAAAGTTGTCTTACAGCTCAACATTCAGAAAACGAAGATCATGGCATCTGGTCCCATCACTTCCTGGGAAATAGATGGGGAAACAGTGGAAACAGTGTCAGACTTTATATTTTGGGCTCCAAAATGACTGCAGATGGTGACTGCAGCCATGAAATTAAAAGACACTCCTTGGAAGGAAAGTTATGACCAACCTAGACAGCATATTCAAAAGCAGAGACATTACTTTGTCAACAAAGATCCATCTAGTCAAGGCTATGGTTTTTCCTGTGGTCATGTATGGATGTGAGAGTCGGACTGTGAAGAAAGCTGAGCGCCAAAGAATTGATGCTTTTGAACTGTGGTGTTGGAGAAGGCTCTTGAGAGTCCCTTGGACTGCAAGGAGATCCAATCAGTCCATGTTAAAGGAGACAGTCCTGGGTGTTCATTGGAAGGACTGATGTTGAAGCTGAAACTCCAATACTTTGGCCACCTCATGTGAAGTGTTGACTCATTGGAAAAGACAGGAGGAGAAGGGGACGACAGAGGATGAGGTGGCTGGATGGCATCACTGATTCGAAGGACGTGAGTTTGAGTGAATTCCGGGAGTTGGTGATGGATAGGGTGGCCTGGCGTGCTGCGGTTCATGGGGTTGTAAAGAGTTGGACACGACTGAGAGACCGAACAGAACTGAATTGAGCCCCAGAGTTTTTGATTTAATAGGGTTCTGTGAGGTTGGAAAAATTAATTTCTAACAAGTTCCTACTGTTGCTGATGGTGACACTTTGAGAATCTCTTTTTAGAGATATTCTACAGTTTTGGCCAATTAAGTGAGTGAAAGGCTTATGGAAAATGTTTAATGTTTTCACATTCTTAAAATAAAACATATTTCTTTACTATTTGAAATAATTTGTATTAAGCTTTTCTTTTACTTGCAGCCAAAGACATCTGAAGTGATACAAAAGAATGAGAAGTTATTATACCAGTAGTATTTGTAAATTTAAGCTACTCTGTTGTACAGTTATAGGTTAGCAAATTAATGGATCCTGCTGTATTAGCATATATGTTCACAAAATATTTAATTTATAATATGCTTTATTAGCGGAGAAGGCCATGGCATCCCAGTCCAGTACTCTTGCCTGGAAAATCCCATGGATGGAGGAGCCTGGTGGGCTGCAGTCCATGGGGTTGCGAAGAGTTGGACACGACTGAGCGACTTCACTTTCACTTTTCACTTTCATGCATTGGAGAAGGAAATGGTAACCCAATCCAGTGTTCTTGCCTGGAGAATCCCAGGGACAGGGGAGCCTGGTGGGCTGCCGTCTATGGGGTCACACAGAGTCGGACACAACTGAAGTTACTTAGCAGCAGCATGCTTTATTAGAGGTAGTCATTACATTAAGAGATTATCATAAAAGTGCCTATTAAAGATATTAGTAGAAATAGTCAAAATAAATAGAATTCATGACTTTATCATACCAAAAATTCTACTAGTAGGTTATGCAATAGATGAACACATGCTTTGTGATTTGTATCTCTAGACTTCTACTTTGTTTTGTGTGTGCTATTAAAGGATTTTCACACTAGATGTCACATATACTTTATTTAGTAGCTAAGCACTCCATCAAAGGGTCTCCAGGTATGTTTTGCAGGCATTGAAGATAGTTGCTCTGAAATTATTTTACTGAAAATATCCACTGTTATACAATGTTTTACATAACTCATTTCTGCTCCTGCTGCTGCTGCTAAGTTGCATCAGTCTTGTCTGACTCTGTGCAACCCCTTAGACTGCAACCCACCAGGCTCTGCTGTCCCTGGGATTCTCCCGGCAAGAACACTGGAGTGGGTTGCCATTTCCTTCTCCAATGCATGAAAGTGAAAAGTGAAAAATGAAGTTGCTCAGTCGTCTCTGACTCTTAGCAACCCCATGGACTGGAGCCCACCAGGCTCCTCCATCCATGAGATTTTTCCAGGCAAGTGTACTGGAGTGGAACTCATTCCTAAAATACATTAAATATGGTGGTGGCATTTGAAAGAATCAAGAGCTTTTTTCATTCTTATATGAATAGCAACTGTTGTTCATTTGCCCAATTGTGTCTGACTCTTTGTGAACCCATGGATTGCAGCATGCCAGGCCTCCCTGTCCCTCACTATCTCCTGGAGTTTGCCCAAGTTCATGTTCATTGCATCAGTGATGCTTTCCAGCCATCTCATCCTCCGATGCCCTCTTCTCCTGCCTTCAGTCTTTCCCAGCATCAGGGACTTTTCCAATGAGTCATCTGTTCACATCAGATGACCAAAATACTGGAGCTTCAACTTCAGCATCAGTCCTTCCAGTGAAGATTTGGGTTGATCTCCCTTAAGATTGACTGGTTTGAGCTCCTTACTGCTCAACGGACTCTCAGTAGTCTTCTGCAGCACCACAGTTCAAAGGCATCAATTCTTCAGCATTCTGCCTTCTTTATGGTACAGCTCTCACTGCCATATGTGATCACTGGTAAGACCATAGCTTTGACTATATGGACCTTTGTCAGCAGAGTAATGTCTCTGCTTTTCAACACACTGTCTAGATTTGTCATTGCTTTCCTGACAAGAAGCAATCATCTTCTGATTGTATGGTTGCAGTCACAGCCTGCAGTGATTTTGGAGCCCAAGAAGAGAAAATCTGTCACTACTTCCCTCGTTTCCTCTTCTATTTGCCATGAATTAATGGGGCCAGATGCCATGATCTTAGTTTTTTTTTTTTTAATATTTAGTCTTAAGCTGGCTCTTAAGTCTAATATTTAATATTTAAATATTAAATATATAATATTTAATATTTAGTCTTAAGCTGCCTCCACCCTCATCAAGAGGCTCTTTAGTTCATCTTCATTTTCTGCCATTAGAATGGTATCATCTGTGTATCTGAGGTTGTTGATGTTTCTCCCATCTGTTTTAATTCTAGCTTGTAACTCATCCAGCCCAGCATTTCTCATGATGTGCTCAGCATATAGGTTAAACAAACAGGGTAACAGCAGATAGCCCTGTTGTACTCCTTTCTCAATCTTGAACCAATCAGTTGATCCATAAGGGTTCAAACTGTTGCTTTTAGACCCATATACAGGTTTCTCAGGAGATAGGTAAGATGGTCTGGTATTCTCATCTCTCTAAAAGTTTTCCACAGTTTTTCATGATCCACACAGTCAAAGGCTTTAGCATAGTTGATGAAACAGAGATAGATATTTTTCTGGAATTTGGTTCCTTTCTCTACTCAAATAATTTAGTATTGTTAAGAAAATAATTTTATTATTATATCTAGAGAAGTCTTTGGCTAATGTTAACCACAATGATCTGAGAAAGCTAGATCATCAGAGTCTATTCTGTTCCTGAAACTGTTGAATTTTGTATTTTTTTTCAAATAGGAAAACAATTTATCCTTAGTCCATCCAAAAACCTTAACCAATTCCCCCAAATATCAGTAAGATATATTTAAACACATACATAACATCTGCCAAGGATTTATGCAGAATATAAAGTATGAAAAATACTAATTACCTAATTATGTGTCATTTAACAAACTCTTATGTGGGCCTATTTTGTGTGCAGTATGAGACAATACTGTGTAATGTTGAATATGAATTGTTTTTCTTCTACGTGGAAATAAAATGTAATATAAAAAATACATTTGTTAAAACAACATGATCAATACAGATAAATCTTAGCAAATAAACAATAATGCAGTTAAAATTAACTACTTTCTGGCTGAAGAATTGCTTGTGTGGCATTTGATGGCAGGAAAAAATGCATCCTCATCCTTAATATGTGGGAAAGCTAGTTGTTGTTGTTGCTTAGTCAGTCGCTATATCACGTCCAACTCTTTTGCAGCCCTATATACTATAGCCCACCAGGCTTGTCAGTCCATGGGATTTTCCAGGCAAGAAGACTGGAATGTGTTACCATTTCCTTCTCCCAGGGATCTTCCTGGACCAGAGATTGAACCCATGTCTCCTGCATTGGCAAGAAGATTCTTTAACACTGAGCCATCTGGGAAGCCCTGGAAAGATGATAGCACATCCTAAGGTTGAGTGTTTTTAGACATCTTAAGCACAAGATGTGATCCTATCTGAAAATAGTTGAGATACAATTATTGGGTACTAAACATTCTCTCCCCGGTCTCCCATGTAACTTGAGTGTTTTCCTGGTGTATGCATGGCACATTCTTTGTAATGTCTTTTCAATTATGAAAGTAATTTTTCAGGACTACTCACTTTATGTCAGTCATCAGAATGAGCATCTGCACGATGGAATTTCAGATAGCTTCAGATGTTTGTATTAGCTTCAGCCTGTTGGAACATGCCTTGTATAAGTCCCTCCTCTGACTTAAAAGTGAAGTGACTGAATCTTGACATAAAAAATTTGATGAATAGAGCTAGCTGTTGGTACATTGATTTTGATACGATTTCATACATTTTAGAGGAGAAGAAGCCAACTCCTTTTTTTATATTCTAAAGACAAATACCTTTGATCAAAGTTAACTTGTAAATTTGAAAGTAAGCATCCTGTTAGTCTCTGAATTGATGTTAACTCAAATGGAAGAATAGGCAGTTTGTGGTAATTTGAACCGATTGCATCAAAAGTTGATTTTTTTTTTTAAAACGGTAATGAATTATACCTCTCAAACAGTTTGACTTAGTTTAGATTTGTAGAAGATGGCCTCTCAAAATGCCGTGGGTACATGTAGCAAACTGTTCTTTGCTTCAAGACAGCTCTCCTGAGTCTACCTCTAGTTGGTTTCCAGGAGGAGGGATGGGTTTTGCTGAGTCTCCAAGGCCGCTTCAGTTGAACTTCCTTTTGACTATCCACAGAATTTTCCACAGAAAGCTATGAAATTATTTGGCAGTGCTAAGAACTGACTGACTTCACTCCCATAAACTTAGGTTCTTTAAGGTTGTTCTTAAAATTATAAGTAGGTATTGTCTTGGGTTTAGGAGACTAACAAGTATTGAGTAAACACAATATATTACAAAATTAACTAAGTACAGTAATTCTGTAAAGTAGACATTTTATATTTTTGTTTCCCCAAATGAACTTGTAGGCCAAGCCAATAGATTTTATACATGATAAAACTGGGAGTCAAATTTTTTTAGCAAAGTCACATGACCAATAAGCCTATGAATCAGATTGATTCCTTGCTTGACTCCAAAATGCATAAAAACCTTTTAGTGGATTCTAAGTTGCTTTTCAAAGTCTGCATTCAAAGCCTGAAATCCCTAGGATCTTCCTGAAAGAAAATCCAGTGTGATTCCTCTGGCCAACTGTATGTCTTAGAGAAGGAACAGTTACAGCTTTAGAGGATATCTCCTTTTATAGAGGATACATCCTAATTCACCTTCATGACATAAATGGAGCCATAATAAATAAATATGGAAGGAAATATAAAGCCAAAAATAAATATGGAAGGAAATTAAAACCTTTAAATGGCAGTGATGGTGGCAAGGGAGGAAACAATACTGGGGAGAGTTTATATAATATATACATGGAATCATAAGAATAGAAATTTATGAAGTGATAGGATAACCTTGCATTTAAATTTCTCAGCTCTTAGCATCACCTTTGCTGTGTTGCCTCCCCAGTCTTCTAAGATTCTAGCAACATCAGGTATACCATGGTGAATTGACTATGCATGTTCTGCTGTTCTATTAACACCATGGATTTAAATGTGATTTTTAATCTCAGCTGGAAGAAATACAATGCCACCCTTCTCATTTTTTGTATGAAGACTAAAGCTTAGAATGGTGGCATGACCCAATGCAGACCATGTTTTTAAGTCATTGTAGAGCAGCATGAGACTCCCAGCCTCCTAACACTGAATCTAATTTTCTTTCCCAAAGAAAAATTTTTTGTTTTTATTTTTGTGTTAATTTTTTAAAATTTCACTGAAGATTTAACATGCCAGAGTTCTACTAATGAGATACAGAAACCTTTTACATTAGAGTTCATAAGTTTTCATATCAAACTGCATTTCCACAACTGAGACTTGACTCAATCTAATAAAATCCTTTTTATCTGCTGTGTGAAATATTACATATATGACTACCTTACTTGGGAACTATTTCAAGTGGTTTTTGTTTTCTAAATTGCATTTAATTTATCCTATGGACTGCCTTAGATGTCTGTCTAGGGCCACTCTTACTGAAATTTCCTCTACATTTAAAACAAGCAATAAAATTATATTTGGTCAAACGATGGAAAGATTTTATCAAGCTTTGGTGGGAGAATAGGCTTATGTCTACAATAAATACACATACTCAGCTTCTTGAGGGAAGTGCCCTTTGTAGAGTTTGAAATGATTTATGGGTTTAGCTTATAAGCCTTATATCTTGTGAGGGCTGGTGCTCACTTAGTTTATTGATGGCATTTTATTATATTGATTAGAGGACACAATTTAGCTGCTTCAAGTGTCCTGTGGTACTTTCTAAATTGGTATAAACTCTTTATTTTTCTTTTGAATTCTCTTGTCATCATCCATCATTTTCACTATTGAAGCAGGCACAACATTTCCATGGCTTGATCTCATGCTTATGCATTTTAGTTTCGACATATTACCCTGGGCTAGAAACGTTTCATCTTTTTAAATGATCATTCTTATCTTCATTGGAATGACAGCACATATTGCTAAATGCTCTGCAGAGCATTTAGCTATAGATATATATATATATATGTATATATGTATAACGATCCCAGGAGAGTCAGTGCAAAGGGGTCCTGTTTATTGGCACCATTGATTCAAATAGTCTGATTTCATCCAATTTGTGACTGGTGATGGTGGAAATTTAATTTGTCAGGCTTCTCAGATAAAGAGGTTCCAGAGACTTACCACACTTTTTCTTAGAGTTTATCTCAAGGAGTTTTTTTGCCTACAAAAAAATCAAAGTGTGTTTTAATTAGAAAGGAAAAAATCCCTGAGGGGTTTTAAAATATATCCATTAGACAGGGCCATAGCTATTCATTTAGAGCCATGTCTGTGCCTGAAACAGCAGATTTAGAGATTGTGATGCCTGGGACCTGATTTTCTCTTTCCCACCCTCCCTACTTGTTTCTTTCTTTTAAAATTTCTTCCTTTTTTATCTCTTCTCCTTTTAGTCCTATTTCCTCTCTACTTTCTCTCAGCTAAATGTGGTTTAAGCACAGCAGGTGTTATTGAAGTTCCTTTTAAACATAGGTCATCCTCTGTAAGTCATGAAGCACTTATCTTACACAGTAGAAAAGGTCTTTAAGAGGTAGTTTCATGAATGTTTCTAAAACAACCATTAGAGGCACCTGAGATACCCTTGGCCAAAGGAGCTCTGGCAAGGATTTTTCTGCAGACCCCTTTGATAATATCTGCAGATGTTGAATAACTTGAAGTATCATTAATTTGCTAATTACTTAATGAACAGAGATAATACCCTTTGTCTAGTAGAAGTCTCTATGGGCTCATTTAAAAAAAATTTTTTTTCCTGTTTAGTTTTCAGTGAAGATGGAGTATAGGATATCCATGACCTTGCAATTATATTTCAAATAGTTGGAAGTCACCAAACTTTAATAGAATTATCTTCTAAATAATTTTGAATTTCTTCTATAATTTCATCATAGGTTTATCTTTTTAAATCTTATTTTCTTCATGACCTCTTTCTGGCTTTTCCCTCAAATTTTTGCTTTTGATAAGTTTCTGGGCTTTTGCAATATAAATTGGAATGGAGTGGATGAATCAGCAGTCATTGTCTTAGTTAAGATAAAGCTATATTTTAAGGAGACAAGGATATAAAAAAGTTAAGCCAATCATATGAATGATGAAAAAGGAAATATATTTATTAGGACTAAGCTTTTCAGCATTGAGTTATGATTTATTAAGAACTGTAAGTGGGAATTCTAGCATTTTGGCTTACTGCTGTTCATAGAAGATGAAGTGTTCTCCAAAGATCATGGTTCCTTAATGCCAATAAAGACATATAATTCAGAATGTAATAATTAAAGAGTAGCCAGTGACTTAACAGTGAGGCATTTAGATTTTGTCTTTCTGCTAAGAGAAAACTGTAAGTTTTAAACTGTGCCTTCTTGTGTCACACATAAAGTAGATAATCTAATGGATATTTCAGAGTAAGGCAAAACATGGCTATCCCCAGTAAGATAGTTTGGTAGAAGGAAGTTGGCAAAATAGCATGAAGTATTCCTAAACATTTATGTTGTTGTTCAGTCCCTCAGTTGTGTCTGACTCTTTGTGACCCTGTGGACTATAGAATGCCAGGCTTTCCTGTCCTTCACCCTCTCCCAGAACTTGCTCAAACTCATGTTCGTTGAGTAGGTGATACCATCCAACAATCTTGTCCTCTGATGGCCCCTTCTCCTCTTGCCTTCAATCTTTTCTAATGAGTTGGCTCTTCACATCAGGTGGCCAAAAAATTGGAGCTTCAGCTTCAACATCAATCCTTCCAATGAATATTCAGGGTTGATTTCCTTTAGGATTGACTGGTTTGACCTCCTTGCAGTCCAAGGGACTCTCAAGGGTCTTCTCCAGCACCACAATTCAAAAGCAGTAATTCTTTAGCACTTAGCCTTGTTTATGGTCCAACATTCACATCCATACATGACTACTGGGAAGACCATAGCTTGACTATACAGACCTTTTTAAACACATTGTGTTAGCTTTTTTTCCAAGGAGCAAATGTCTTTTAATTTCATGGCTGCAGTCACCATGTGAAGTGATGTTGGAGCCTAAGAAAATAAAGCCTGTCACTGTTTCCATTGTTTCCCTATCCACTTGCCGTGAAGTGAAGGAACCAGATGCCATGATCTTCGTTTTTTGAATGTTGAGTTTTAACCCGGCTTACTCCCCTCTTTCACTTTCATCAAGAGGCTCTTTAGTTTCTCTTCACTTTCCGCCATAAGGGTGGTGTCATCTGGATATCTGAGGTTATTGATATTTCTCCTGCAATCTTGATTCCAGCTTGTGTTTCATCCAGCCTAGCATTTTGCATGATGTGCTCTACATATAAGTTAAATAGGCAAGGTGACAGTATACAGCCTTGATGTACTCCTTTCCCAATTTGAAACTAGTCCATTGTTCCATGTCCAGTTCTAACTGTTGCCTCTTGATCTGTATACAGCCTTCACAGGAGGCAGGTAAGGTGCTCTGGTATTCCCATCACTTTAATAATTTAACATAGTTTGTTGTGATCCACACAGTCAAAGGCTTTAGTGTAGTCAATGAAGCAGAAGTAGATGTTTCTTTGGAATTCTTTTGCTGTTTCTATGATCCAATGGAGCATTTGTGACTTAACCATTAAAATGTATTAAATTATTTGACATGACTCTTTGCTCAAAACTATTAACCACTTTGACCTGTTTTGGTTTTTTTTCCCCCTAAGATTTGAGGAGAGGCAGAGGAAATACTATAAACTCAATGGAAATAAAAATTGTGCATCTGACCTAAACCAAATATTTTGTTTTATAACTTCCAAGTTATCATTTTTCATATTCAACCTCACACTTATTATAATTGCACAAGAAATATAATATTAAGAGTAAATTTATAAATGTGATATAAAACTACTAAGAATTCCATCTTTAATATTAAGGAAACTTTAATATTAAGGAACATTTTGGAAGTAATAAAGCCAAAGCATTGCTTGGAATTCCGACCTCTCAATTTTCAAGAAACCTGAAATCTGATGTAGTTAAAAAAAAAAATCTAGAGAGTATATTTTCTGGTCAGAACTCTGAAATAGTCTGATATCAGATGGAACATGTGTTAGAATTTTAAGGGAGCAGTGGGAAAGTCTGAGAGTAAATTAAAGGGGTGGGAAAAAGTTCTGCCAGTTACTCCTCTCAGTGACAGCTGTGGTGCCTATCCTGAGTCCAGCTCAGTGTAAATAAAGGGAATGAGCTTCTGTAGAATTGCCACCAATGCACTGGAGCTAAAGAGAGAGAAGGAATGCTTCTGTAAGGAATTCCTCCTGCTCCTCAAGACTTGGAGCTCTTTATCCACTTACTAAAACTCTTACAATAAAATTTGTTTCTAAGCCTTGGACCACAGGGATTTTTATTTGGATTAAAGGAATCTAAGCCAGCTGTCAGTACTAGTCAACCTAGACCAGTGGTTCTCAGATCTCTATGCATATTTTAATCATTGGAAAGAATTAAAAACACAAATGCTTGGACTCTACTTGCAGATATTCTGATTTAATTAGTCTGGAGTGAGGCCCAAGTATTGATATTTTTAAAAGCTTTCCAAATATCAGAAAGAGTACTGGTTGTTGTCATGGCAGAGGAACAGACTAAACCTCCTGCCAATAACAATGGTTAAAGCTGGACAAAATGTAAAAGGCGAGCATTTGAAGGCATTGTAGAACAACTAAAACAGGGAGGATACGTTAAAAAAGGGTCTGATCCTTGAAAGAAGGGGAAAATACTAGGTAAGTTCAGTAGATACTAAACTCTTCCAGTGAGGATATCTCTCAAATCCTCTGGGTACAGATGAATCCTGTAGTAAGCAGCAGTCTCACTGGGCTGAGGAAACAGAGAGCAATGTTGGAGTTTGTCAGGGACTGAAAACTGAGAAGAAAAATATCAGAGGAAGCCATAGAGAGGGTAATCTCAAAATCTGCATAAAATTTCATTCAAGTAGTTAGCTGACTCCCACTGCATACATAGGATTATGCTGTAAAGAACTCAGAAGAAAAGTAAATCTTGGAGGCTGAAGAGTGGCACAACGACTTTAGCAGCTTCTAGACATACATAGATATTTTGGAGTTCATATCCTACCAAGTTAGAGGGGTTTGGTAAAAACATCCAGGTTTTCTTTGAAACCTCAGAAATACTATGCCTTAGAACAATGGGGAAAAAAATAAAGTGTACCAGTTCTCATTAAGCTTAATCCCCATCCTCAACAGCATCAAAGTGATGGGCTGCTACTCTTTCTTCTTGCCAAAGGAAAATTTATTTTTGGGGAAAGTAACTTCCTCTGGAGACTACAATTTTTTTTTTTTTTTAATCTACAATGTCTAGTGTGCAATCAAAAGTTAAGGAGAGATTTGATTCTGCTCAAGTTGGAGTAAAATGGATTGGGGTTTACCCTGTCACCTGAAACAACAATAACATTTGAATAATATATAAGAAGCAGCAGCACTCAAGACATTGTACACCTGTCAAAGGTCAGTCTTTTTCTGAGAGATGGAAACCAATGAGGTATACCCTCTGACTAAACGATTCACTGCCTGGAGAAAGTTTCCAAGCCAAAGCATAGGGGAAACAGACCTAAATAAAGTGCAGTGGCTTTGTTAAGTTGAGGAGACTTTACTATGATTCCAGGGAAGCCAAGTCAGCAAGAGATCACAGAGAAGAGCATCAGATAGGAGAGAGATGCAAAGAGAAAGCTCATTTTCATGCGATCCTCCAATATATACAGCAGAGCACTGATCAATGAATGTGTTGGGGGATACTTCTTGATTTTAGGATACAAAATATTAAGGGCTTCCCACATGGCACCAGTGGAAAAAGAACCCACCTGCCAATGCAGGTGATGTAAGAGATGAGGGCTGGATACCTGGGTTGGGAAGATTCACTGGAGGAAGGTGTGGCAACTCACTCCAGTATTCTTGCCTGGAGAATTCCATGGGCAGAGGAGCTTGGTGGGCTGTAGTCCATGGGGTCTCAAAGAGTTGGACATGACTGAAGCAACTATCCCTTTCACTTTTCAAAGTATGAGAAGAAAGAGTAGCTGAAGGTCTCACAGACCAAGAAAAATGACTGTTTCCAACAAAGCAGAAAGCCTCATAATGTGTGAAGGATTGGTTATGGTATCAAGATGGTATTACTTCAGTCCTAGGAAAATTAATTTAAAACTAAATGCTACTCTGCTACTTCTGCTGCTAAGTTGCTTCAGTCGTGTCCGACTCTGTGCAACCCCAGAGACGGCAGCCCACCAGGCTCCCCCGTTCCTGGGATTCTCCAGGCAAGAACACTGGAGTGGGTTGCCATTTCCTTCTCCAAAGCATGAAAGTGAAAAGTGAAAGTGAAGTCTCTCAGTCCTGTCCAACTTTTGGCGACCGCATGGACTGCAGCCTACCAGGCTCTTCTGTCCATGGGATTTTCCAGGCAAGAGTACTGGAGTGGGTTGCCATTGCCTTCTCCAGTCCTGCCTAAATAAGAAAAAAAGGGAGATGCAAATATATTAAATTGTTTCAAAGTAACTACATTACCTCCCAGAACAAACTTCAAGCATAATTTCAGGAATTAAAAAAATAAAAAACCAAAACAAAACCAAGAAAAAAACCTGAAATGTAAACTTCACAAAGTTACAGATTTAATGTTTGGGTTCTCCAAATTCCTATGTTGCAACTTAACCACCAGTGTGATGGTAATAGGAGTTGGGACCTTTGGGAGGTGATTAGGCCCTGAGGGCAAACTGCTGTGATAGGATTAGTACCTTATAAAGATACCTCAGGAGCTCCTTCACTCGTGGTACCATTTGAGGACATGGTGAGAAGATGCCCATCTATGAACCACAAAGTGGATCCTCACCAGACATTAAGTTTTTCAGTGCCTTGACCTTGGACTTCCCAGTCTCAAAAACTATGAGAGATAGATATTAGTTGTTTAAGCCACAAAAAAGTGAAAGTGAAAGTCACTCAGTCATGTCCAACTCTTTGTAACCCCATGGACTGCAGCAAGCCAGGCTACCCTGTCCATCAACAACTCCCAGAGCTTGCTCAAACTCATGTTTATTAAGTCCATGATGTCATCCACAATCTCATCCTCTGTTGTCCCCTTCTCCTGCCTTCAATATTTGCCAGCATCAGGGTCTTTTGAAATGAGTCAGTTCTTCGCATCAGGTAGCCAAAGTGTTGGAGCTTTGGCTTCAGCATCAGTCCTTCCAATGAATATTCAGGACTGATTTCTTTTAGGATGGACTGGTTGAATCTCCTTGCAGTCCAAGGGATGCTCAAGAGTATTCTCCAACACCACAGTTCAAAAGCATCAGTTCTTCAGCACTCAGCTTTCTTTTTGGTTCAACACTCACATCCATACATGATTATTGGAAAAACCATAGCTTTAACTAGACAGACCTTTGTTGGCAAAGTAATGTCTCCATTTTTTAATGTGCTGTCCAGGTGTGTCATAGCTTTTCTTCCAAGGAGCAAGTGTCTTAAATTTCATAGCTTCAGTCACCATAAGCAGTGATTTTAGAGACCAAGAAAATAAAGTCTGTCACCGTTTCCATTGTTTCCCTATCTATTTGCCATGAAGTGATGGGACTGGATGCCATGATCTTTGTTTTTTGTACGTTAAGTTTTAAGTCAGCCTTTTCACTCTCCTCTTTCACTTTCATCAAGAGGCTCTTTAGTTTCTCTTCACTTTCTGTCATAAGGGTGGTGTCATCTGCGTATCTGAGATTATTGATATTTCTCCCAAAATCTTGATTTCAGCTAGTGTTTAATCAAGCCTGGCATTTTGCATGATGTACTCTGCATAGAAGTTAAATAAGCAGGGTTACAATATACAGCCTTGACGTATTCCTTTGCCCAACTACTCCTTTTACCTTACATTTCTATTAACTCCTCTAATGGCATACAGACAGGTGGATTTGGCAATACAGATCAAAAACAATCCTTATGGACATCAATAGTATCTGAAAATGCATGACCAAATATATATATCAAAATTAATGGCAAAAGATTTTCTGGTCTCCTTGATACTGTATCCGATATTACTACTATTTCCAAATATTTATGGCCCAAATCTTGGCCTATACAGAGAATTTCTTACCAAATTATAGGAATTTCTCAAACAAAAATACAAGAAGTCTATCAAAGTACTCAAATTTATCCTTGTGAGGGACCAGAAGGCTAACTGGCAACATTATAACCTTATGTGATAGATGCACCCCTTAATTTAATAGGAAGAGATTTACTTATGCAGTGGCAAGCTCAAATACATATTCCACATTTTTCCTAGAAGTCACTGCTCATTTGACAAACAATGCAATTATTAAAATAACTTGGAAGAATGACAAGCCTATTTGGACAGCAGTGGCCCCTTATAAAAGAGAAATTGGAGGCTACTCTTGAAATTAAAAGACGCTTACTCCTTGGAAGGAAAGTTATGACCAACCTAGATAGCATATTCTAAAGCAGAGACATTACTTTGCCAACAAAGGTTTGTCTAGTCAAGGCTATGGTTTTTCCTGTGGTCATGTATGGATGTGAGAGTTGGACTGTAAAGAAGGCTGAGCGCCAAAAAATTGATGCTTTTGAATTGTGGTGTTGGAGAAGACTCTTGAGAGTCCCTTGGACTGCAAGGAGATCCAACCAGTCCATTCTGAAGGAGATCAGCCGTGGGATTTCTTTGGAAGGAATGATGCTAAAGCTGAAACTCCAGTACTTTGGCCACCTCATGTGAAGAGTTGACCCATTGGAAAAGACTCTGATGCTGGGAGGGATTGGGGAAGGGAGGAGTAGGGGACGACAGAGGATGAGATGGCTGGATGGCATCACTGACTCAATGGACGTGAGTCTGAGTGAACTCCGGGAGTTGGTGATGGACAGGGAGGCCCGGCGTGCTGCAATTCATGGGGTCGCAAGGAGTTGGACACGACTGAGCGACTGAACTGAACTGAACTGAACTGAACTGAAGGAACTCATAACAGGGCCTTTTTCACAAACGTAATCTACAGTCACCCCCAATTATGAAAAAATAAAAAAGGGGGAATTGTCAGGGGATGTTCAACTTTAAGGGATCCAATATGTTGTATTTTCTTCCTTTGTGTGCCATTTCTCAAGGACTCTCTGTCCCTTATCAGTTCCTGGAATACAGGAATAAGTAGAGCTGCACACAGTTCTCAGGACTGAGATCATGATAAAGAGCACCTGCTTGGATTATCTTCAAGTGACTCTCTTCAGCGAACTTGTACTTAATAAGACTATCCATTTTGTTGCAACTAGTGGAATTTCATTCTTTTTAATGGCTGAGTGATCATTTTACTGAAGGTATATAAGCATGCATTTCTGCTAATAAAATACCCTTGTTCCACTAGAGACTTGGTTCCCCCGTGTCCTTATTTCTGTCTCCGGCTAATTCTTTGGAGCATGGAAACCTACCGAGCTCACTTTCTCACTAGGACTTTCAAGATTCCCTGTGCCTTCATGAGCGTTACAAGTCCTGTGTATGGGCTTTATTGGTTTTCCGCATAACCTGAGGGATATTGCTTTTTCTCTCTTTCTTTTTTTTGACTGCAGTCCCCAGGTCCCGGTCTGTAAAAGACTGCAACAGGTGGTTTCTTTACCACTGAGCCTTAGCTGTGACAGTTTTTCTGAATTCTGTTTTTGAGGACTTTGGCAGTTTTGAGTAGTACTGGTCAGATATTTTGTAGAATGCCCTTCAATTGGAATTTGTCCTATTATTTTCTTATGGTTAGACTTAGATTATGGGAGGAAGACTACTGAATTAACGTGCTTCTCTTAATCATATTAATCAAGGCCTCACAGTATCAACATGACTCCTTGGTGAAGTTAAACTTGATCACAAGCTGAAGTAGTGTTTTTGAGGTCTCTTCACTGTCAAGTTTTGTTTTTCCCTTTTCCAAAGTCTATTGTTAGGGATCAAATTACTACATGCAACCCATGATCAAGAGGGGTTGGGGATGACTTAAGCTCCCCTTCTGAAGGGCAAAGTATCTGCACAAATTATTGGAATTTTTCTCTAACATTATGTGTTTTTAATAGGAAGAAAAAAATTTACAGAACAATGTGTGGTTGGAGTAATTCCAGGGTAAACTCCATAAGCCAGGTCACTCTGTTCACCATTGAATATCTAGTTTCTACAACAGAATCTAACACATCAAATATGATTTCAATAAATTATATTGAATGCATTTTTGTGAAAAACAAAGCACAGAACAACTGTACTTCTTCCTAAGGTTCCAAGTCTATATTGTGTATTCTTATACTAATTATATATAGAGTTAATTTCGTACAGTTTATAAACTAGTCTTTTAGGCAAGATACCCCAGCATATAAGCTAAAAACATTTACATCACAAAGTAGAAAATGACTTCAGAAATAAACTTGTGCTTTTCTCTACTCAAAACAGAGGTCTCACAGGAATTCTGTTTCTCAACTTTAGGAAAAGCTCTCTCCATTGAGGCACATTTAGTATTTTCTGCTCACAAAGGGTGAACAATTCACTGTCCTTTCAAAATCTGGGTCTCTTTTGGTAGCACTTTCTGCTATTTAGGAAAAAGGGAATAAACAGCTTATGCCATTTAAGGATTAAAAATTAGAAACTGACTAAAAAGTGTAAGATTTTGGTTGGGGGAAAAATTGTAATTAAAGCTGTTCTGCTTTTTAAATACATTAACCCTTTTTGCAATAAAGCTTCACTGTCCAATAAATTTGTAAGCAAGAGGTCTTTGGTATTAAAAGTCAGGAGGTAATAATAGGAATTTGTGGGAAGACAGTGAAAGAAAGTATCCTGGCTCTGACTTCAGAAAAGCTAAGATTTGAGCTCCTCCTTCAAAGACATGCTTGGAATAGTTAGGCCTAGGAGGTTCTGGGGAGAGGTCACTGGGAGTGGGGCTGATGCAGAGATCAGAGAAGTGCTTCATCAAGAGAATTCATCAGAAGCACCTGGCTGTGATGGGGACCATGACACAGACAGGGCAAGTGTGACACAGATAAGCCACCCATCAAACTTCTGGTCATAGCAGGACCTTGAGGCTTGAGTTTCTTAATGGTAGTCTGGCAAGAGCCTCCCAAACACTCATGGGTTATGGAGGAATCACACCTGTGAAATGTCCATGGCCACTGATCATTGGTTGAGACATCTATCTTTATATATTCTTTAGAATATTTGAGGCTAGGCTGTCAAGGTGCAGTTTGTTAGCATTTGAAGTATCCTGATTAAGCATCTGCATTCTAGAAGTAGCTAAAACAAAAGCCACAAACATCACTGAATTTGTCTTTGAGATGTACATAGTTAACAGGGTATATTGAAATCAATTTTTCAATTGTCAAATGAATGTTGGAGTTAATGTCTGATGTTAATTAGACCTGTTGTACCAGGACATAAGCCTTTGTGACTAGGTTATGTGAATCTGGGCAAATGGGAATCTTTAGAGAAGGGCTCTAGATAAAAACTCAGTTCTATCCTATTCTACTCACTTAAAAGAGGATCTATCTCCTAGTGTAATTTGAAGGTGACCTTATTGTTTCTTTAGTGTAGTTTCACACCTGCCTTTGAGCTTATAGAATAAGGTCAAATGTGGGAACTACATAGAGTTTATGTATATATTATGTATATTTTGTGCCTTTAAAGTGTTTACATGTGTGAAAAACTGGCCCTGAAGTTGCTTTCACTCTAACATTCTCCCTGCTAGTGAGGGTAAGGGAAGTAAAACTTCTGCTTTCAGTTACCCACAGCCACTGAAGACTGCCTACGCTATCCATAGGGAATCTGACTCTCTAAGAAAAGCTAAGTTGGCACAGGTTAAGTTCCTAAATATGGATGTGAGTACTAGATTCTGCAAAGAAGCTGTGACACATTTGTTTATCTTGAAAAGGTCAGGAAATAAGGGAACAAATTCTATATCTAAACTTAGAAAATATGTAAGAAATAGCCCCAACTGTGGATATTTATGGTACATGAAGGGACGAAGAAGCAGATAAGGCCTTTTACTTTAGGGTTTTACACAGCAAATATATTTCTTTCAGATTATGTGTGTCAGAGTGTGTATATATGTGTATATTATATGCATGTAAAACTATGGATAAATTTGTAACATATTAATTTTAGCTTAGAGTGATTTTTTTTCTTTTACTTGAGATTAGAGTGGATACCTGATTTACTTATTTGGAAAGGTTTTCACTGTAGGTGTGAATTGTTATTAAAAAAGAAAAAAGTCAGCTTTCCTTTGTCAAATACTGCCAGTGAATTCTTTTTTCAAGTTTACATCAAGTGATTTCTTTTATAGAAAAGGTGTTACAAAGCCATGCATTAGATTGTACAATATCTGCCTGCTTGTTTTACACTGAATACATAGGCAATATTTTAATTTCCTTTTTCCTTATTAGACTTGAGTAAAGACATTTTGCATTAACAATTTAGAAGTTCTATGTACTTATACAGAAAGTGAAATTAAAATTCTGTTGTTTTAACCCAGGAAACTTTTTCTGAGTGTCTACTATATGACATTTATTGTGTGTGGGGTGGTTTGTAATGTAAGTTTAACAAATAACACTTCGATGCAATGACATCTCTTAATGGAACAAAAATTAATTTTTCCCCCACATAAAATGTAACCCTCAGTTTCTTCTTGATTCTTTATCTTCTGGTTAGTTGCTTTCTCCTGGATGCAAAACCCTCACAGTTTCCACTTCTGGTGCTTTAGTTCAGTTCAGTTCAGTTCAGTTCAGTCACTCAGTTGTGTCTGACTCTTTGCGACCCCATAAATTGCAGCACGCCAGGCCTCCCTGTCCATCACCAACTCCCGGAGTTCACCCAAACTCATGTCCATGGAGTCGGTGATGCCATGCAGCCATCTCATCCTCTGTCATCCCCTTCTCCTCCTGCCCCCAATCCCTCCCAGCATCAGAGTCTTTTCCAATGAGTCAACTCTTCACATGAGGTGGCCAAAGTATTGGAGTTTCAGCTTTAGCATCATTCGTTCTAAAGAACACCCAGGACTGATCTCCTTTAAGATGGACTGCTTGGATCTCCTTGCAGTCCAAGGGACTCTCAAGAGTCTTCTCTAACACCACAGTTCAAAAGCATCCATTCTTTAGCACTCAGCTTTCTTCACAATTCAACTCTCACATCCATACACGACCACTGGAAAAATCATAGCCTTGACTAGACAGACCTTTGTTGGCAAAGTAATGTCTCTTCTTTAGAATATGCTATCTAGGTTGGTCATAACTTCCCTTCCAAAGAGTAAGCATCTTTTAATTTCATGGCTGCAATCACCATCTGCAGTGATTTTGGAGCCCCCCCAAAGACAGTCTGACACTGTTTCCACTGTTTCCCCATCTATTTGCCATGAAGTGATGGGACCAGATGCCATGATCTTCGTTTTCTGAATGTTGAGCTTTAAGCCAACTTTTTCACTCTCCTCTTTCACCTTCATCAAGAGGCTTTTTAGTTCCTCTTTACTTTCTGCCATAAGGGTGGTGTTATCTGCATATCTGAGGTTATTGATATTTCTCCCAGCAATCTTGATTCCAGCTTGTGCTTCTTCCAGCCCGGCATTTCTTATGATGTACTCTGCATATAAGTTAAATAAGCAGGATGACAATATACAGCCTTGACATACTCCTTTTCCTATTTGGAACCAGTCTGTTGTTCCATGTCCAGTTCTAACTATTGCTTCCTGACCTGCATATAGATTTCTCAAGAGGCAGGTCAGGTGGTCTGATATTCCCATCTCTTTCAGAATTTTCCACAGTTTGTTGTGAGCCACACAGTCAAAAGCTTTGAAATAGTCAATAAAACAGAAATATATGTTTTTCTGGAACTCTCTTGCTTTTTCGATGATCCAGCGGATGTGGGCAATTTGATCTCTGGTTCCTCTGCCTTTTCTAAAACCAACTTGAACATCTGGAAGTTCACGGTTCATGTACTGCTGAAGCCTGGCTGGGAGAATTTTGAGCATTACTTTACTAGCATGTGAGATGTGTGCAATTGTGTGGTAGTTTGAGCATTCTTTGGCATTGCGTTTCTTTGGGATTGGAATGAACACTGACCTTTTCCAATCCTGTGGCCACTGCTGAGTTTTCCAAATTTGCTGGCATATTGAGTGCAGCACTTTCACAGTGTCATCTTTTAGGATTTGAAATAGCTCAACTGGAATTCCATCACCTCCACTAGCTTTGTTCGTAGTGATGCTTTCTAAGGCCCACTTGACTTCACATTCCAGGATGTCTGACTCTAGGTGAGTGACCACACCATCGTAATTATCTGGGTCTTGAAGTTCTTTTTTGTACAGTTCTTCTGTGTATTCTTGCCACCTCTTCTTAATATTGTCTGCTTCTGTTAGGTGCATACCATTTCTGTCCTTTATCGAGCCCATCTTTGCATGAAATGTTCCCTTGGTATCTCTAATTTTCTTGAAGAGATCTCTAGTATTTCCCATTCTGTTGTTTTCCTCTATTTCCTTGCATTGATCGCTGAGGAAGCCTTTCTTATCTCTCCTTGCTATTCTTTGGAACTCTGCATTCAGATGCTTATATCTTTCCTTTTCTCCTTTGCTTTTCAGTTCTCTTCTTTTCATAGCTATTTGTAAGGCCTCCCCAGACAGGCTGTCTTTATTCATCTAATTCATGACAAGAGAGATGCTCATTGCAATATACATGGTGCCACTCCCCTCTGTGACCTTGGGCAACTTATCTGATACCTAAGACCCAGTGATCTCTGTTGGAAATACATTATATTACGTATCTCTTATGTTCATTAGAAGATGTAAAACTCTTAGTATAGACCATTCTCTTAAATGTATGTGTATATATGTAACAAGAGAGGTAAATGGATAGTCAAGTCTCTGAGGTTTTGACATTTTACTGTTATTTTAATAAACTAATATTAAACTAAATTTAACATGTAAAAATAATTAGGTATGAAAATGTAAGAATTTATTAGCAATTAAAAAACACCTAAATTTTGTTATATTAAAAAGATTATAAACACAGAAATTCATTTTTAAAGCCAAACACAATATACCTCATGTGTAGTATAGTTTAACTCCCACTGTTGAAAAAATGAAGACATTTTCAGTTACATATATTTCTATTTCCACAGCTCTGTTTATTGATTTTTTTTTCTTATTTCGAACTTGAGACTTTTAATATTGGTATTCTAGGGCACTATTTCTTATTTAGAGCCCTAATGGTGACTTAGTAAAGAATCTGCCTGCAATGCAGGAGACCCTGGGTTCGATCCCTTAGTTGGGAAGTTCTGGAGAAGGGAATGGCTACCCATTCCAGTATTCTTGCCTGGAGAATTTCAGGGACAGAGGACCCTGGTGGGCTACAGTCCATGGGGTCCCAAAGAGTTGGACATGACTGAGTGACTTTCAATGTTTTTGTAATACTGTCTCCAATTGAATTTATTTTAATTCATCTCTAAGTTGTTAGAGTTTATTTCAAAAAGCTTTTCTAAATGACTAAATCATATAAGATTACAGTTTCATGCTTATGTGACAATATATGTTGTTTTATGCTTAAATGATGGTTTAACCGATGTGTTAATCAGTATAGACTAGATTTTGCTACAGTAGCAAAGTGTGGTCTATTTGTTTCATCTGTTCTTTGTTTCTCTCTTTTTTTTTCTCCATTTATATTGAGCATTTTTGTTTTTTAGGTATTTCCTTATTATATTATTCTAGTAGTTATTTTTGGATTTGTATTATCTATATTTTAATTATCACAGTCTACTTTGAGTGATGTAATATCACTTCAGATATAAGAAATTAGCAGTAGAATGTTTTCATGTCTCCCTTCCAGCATTTGTGCTATATTTTACACTTTTACTTTGGCATGTGTTATAAACCCCCAGTGCATTTCTATTGCTTATTGTATTAGTTTCTAATGGCTGCTTAACTAATTATCATAGACTTAATAACTTTAAGCAGCACAGATATATTTATTATGTTACAGTTATGAAGGTGAGGAGTCCAGAAATAAGTCTCATTAAGCTAAAATGCTGGAATTAGCAGGCCTGTGTTTCTTTTGGAAACTCAAGGGAATAATCTATTTCCTTGTCTTTTCCAGATCCTAAAGGCTGGCACACTCGTATCACAGTGCACTTTGAATTCAGCAATAGTTGATCAAGACTTTCTTATACTGCATCAGTCTGACACTTTCACTCTACTGCCTTCCTCCTTTACTTATAAAAACCCTTCTGATAACTTGGGGCCCTCTTGGATAATCCAAGATTATCTTTCTATGTATCTCAAGCTCATCTCAAGATTTCGTCTGTACTGCTTTTGCATTTTGAAAAATGTTTCACATTTGACTGGAAATATATTTTTTTGCTGGATAAATAATTCTAGATTGACATTTACATTTGTCCTTTAAAGATGTTTCTCCACTGTTTTCAAGATTAGATTGTTTCTGGTAAGAAGACATCTCTCATTCTTACCTTTGTTCTTCTGTACACATGTCTTTTTCTGTCAATGTAAGATTGTTCTTTTATCATTGGTTTTATGTGTTTTGGTATAGTTTCTTTTTCCATATTTCTTTTGCTTGAGTTTTGTTGAGTATTTTGAATCTGTGGGTTTATTATTTTCACCAAATTTGGGGGATATATTTGAGCTTTTTTTCCTGTGGATACATTTTTTTCTCTGTCTTGTCTTCTTAAGGATTTCCTTTCACATGTAGATTAGATCACTTGCTGTTGTCTCATAGAACTGATTCTCTTTTCAATTTTTCATTCTTTTTGTTTCTGGGTTTTGTTTTATGTATGTTTTATTCATGTATTTTCAAGTTCTCTAGTATTTCTTTTGCAACATCTTATTGGCTTTCAATCCTGTCTACTGTATTTTTTCATTTTAGATGTCATAGATAGTTGGTGGATTTGAATGTGCATATCTGTGTTTGTGATTTGTGGATTATCATGTAGCTGAGTTCCTGTTTTGCCTGGTTTCACATGGATGAAATTGCACACAAGCAATCATGAAATTTTTGTTGATGCTCAAATCATTTTCTTAATCAGTTGATTAAGATTACTGTTTTCTTTATATTAAAACCAACTGTATGTGGTATTATTTTGTGGGTACTCTTGAAAAACATGTGGCATTCAACATGTGCCCCCCCGAAAGCTTAACACCCAAATCAATGTGTATATTAACAGTTTTTCTTCAAAGTTTCAAGAGCATCATGAAAATAAATTATAGTTTTCAACACTAAAAGTTTGATATGGGGTTTTTTTTTTTTTTGATCTGTATTTAGCATGTTTAATCCATTTCCTAACTTCTTAAACTTATCAAATACGGTTATAATGACTGCTTTAATGTCCTTGTATACTAAATCTGTCATTGATGTCTTTTAATTATTTCAGTTATGATTTTTCCTTGTTATAGACTATAGACAGCTGCTTCTTTGGATGTCTAATAATTTTATTAGATTCTAGACACCATCAGTTTTACATTGTTGGCTTCTATTTTTGCACTTTTATCTGTATTCTTGAGCTTTGTTTTGGAACACAGTTAAATTAATTGAAATCAGTTTGAGTCCTCAGGTATGGCTTTTAAGCACTGATAAGTAGTAACAGCATAATGTTTATGGCTAATTTTATCCTTCTAGTAAGGCAAAAGCTTTCTAAGTACTTTGCCAATGCTCAAAAGAATTATTAAATTCTATACTCAGACTGGTGAGCAGCCAAGTCTTGACTGGTGCTATAGAATCAGTTTTTGAACTCACTTATGTGATTTTGGCAAGAGGCCTCAGTTCCTGGCTGACCCTTGGAAAGGGAACTCAAGATTTATACTACATGGGCATTTGCACAGACTGTTGGAGTGTCCTCACTTCATTGAAGGTAGCTTTCTCCATGTGGCAATCTGAAAAAGAACATTATGGAAGCCATGACACCTCTCTGACCTACACTAGAAAGTGATACACCATCATTTTTTCCAGAGTCTATTCACTGAATGCAAATTATTATCAATAGCCCACACTCAAGGGACAGTGATACTCTATAAATGGAAGAGAATCTATTTATTTGTGTACATAATTTAGAACCACCATAGTCAGGCTTCTGAACTCCAAGTAATATTTATATTTTTCTCACATGCAAAATGCACTTACATTCTACAAGACCCCCCAAATTTTCATTCCTTCATACCCTCAGTTTAAAGTACAAGTTGTTGTCATCTAAATTAGGCTGGGATATGGACGAAGCCCACTTTAGGTAAAGTTTCCCATGGATAGTGTCTTCTGAGTTGAAGATCTGTGAATTAACAAAAAAAAACAATCTTCCCCTTATGAATGCACAAGAGTCAGTGGTGGGACAGGTGTAGATAACTCAAGGAGAAAGAATAAACAAGAATTTATGGACATATTTAAAAACTAACACACTCCTGAAGAGTTATCTTTTTATGTTTATGAAAATTTTTGACATGATCTTATTTTTCTTTCCATCTATAAAGATAAAATTGATAAACCCTTTGGAAACTCCCCCGTCTAATGAAATGTATTCATCATACTTGACATTATTCCTCAGATTCAATAATTTACTTCCTCTGGCTCCTTTTATATCTCTATTTTGTTTCCTCAAAACTAGGTTCTGTATGAATAGGCAGGATTTTATCAATTCACCTCCTTTTCCTGCCACTATTACTGTGAGTAGGGGTAATCAAAATTAACTCTGCTTAAATACACTAGCACCTCTCCTTTTTCCTTTTGGCCAGCCGTATTCAAAGAATATGTCTGGAGATTGTGCTTCCTTCTGTAGATAGTGCTATCAGTAAATTTTGTCTGAATCCTCTTGATTTTTCTATTTTATTATGTATTGAAGTAGGAGACTCTGTGATCTCATTTAACTTGTCTTTACTAAGGAAGGATCTCATGGATCTTAAATGAAAGGGCCTAGAACTGGTTCAGGGCCTGAGTTTTACTGTTGTGACCCCATTTTTGTGTGCTCTCTCTTTTCTACTGACAGCATGGTCCCTGAAAAATGGAATTCTTTTATTCAAGAAAGTGCTGATAAAATGGAAAAGTATGGTTTCAAAAGCTGTAAAGTTCAGTATGAAAAATGTCTTTTAACTTTATCTAGAGACTTCACTTGCTTATATATTGATTTTAGTATACATATTTGAAGTTTCATATTTAATGTTTATTTTAGTTGATGTTTGATGAGAATGAATTGCAATTGCTACATATACCATTTACTTAAAATACTTCTAATTTTGTGCTTGCTCAGGAAGCATCAGATATGTTTGGGCAGGCATCAAAGACACACCTGAGTTTTTCTCATATTTTCATCACTCTAAGTCAATAATGAGGGTGCTGTCTTTATATTCTCTCTTCTAAAGTACACAGATAGCATTCAAGCCCTTTTTTTCTGAATTGCAGCATATTTTAACTTCTCTGTCTATAATGACTAGATAATACTTACATTATTCTTATATCTGTGACATAGATTGAATGAAAATTAGGGCCATAATTTGCATTGAAAATTATAGTTAGCAGTGTTGAGTCTTTATTCATTTTATATTTTTCTTTATAATTTTTAAAGTGTCTTTTAAGATCTATTATTTAACCATCACAAAACAAAATTTTCCTCTTAGAATCACTGAGGTTTTATTGCCCTCTATGTCAAACAACCTATTCGAAGTAATCTTAGGTCTGGAACTGAGATGTTATGACTTTTAAACAGCTTTTATTCTCCAAAACATAACACATACTTGATTTGGATATCAGCCTATATAATCTTTTATTTCCACAATTATCTATGCTAATATATGTATATTTTGTTTAAAGAAGCCAAGATGAACATAGTTTTTCTTAAATTTTGCTGAACTTTGTTCTGAGAACTGGTGACATCAGTGGAGAACAGGGAGATTTATATTTCTTGCTAGGTATTGATTTAAAAAAAAATAAACCTTTATGATGAAGACTTTATATCATAAAAGACCCAGTGAAAATTATAAAGAAAAATATAAAGTCAACAAAGACTCACTATTGCTAGCTATAATTTTCAATCCAAATTATGGTCCTAATTTTCATCCAGTCTACATCATAGATGACACCTTTACTGGTATCAGAGGAATAGAAGACTAAAGAGGAAATATTTTTCATCCAGTGACATATCAATATTTTGACCAAATAATAACTATTACTTTATTGAAGTCAATTACTCCCAAAGAAGAAAAACACTGGTATTTTTAGAGATCATTTTTACCTACACTGTTACTGGAAATGCAAGGATAATAAGCCTTGGAAACAGTATGTGAATGCCAAATTTACATATACAAAACCCCTCAAAATTGAATAACAAAGTTTTGTATCAGGCTATCCACTGGTAATACCATGGAGTCATTTTTATAGTTAAGAATGAAATAATTACACAATGTTAGATGAGAAGATGATACTTTATATAAATTTAGTTTGAAAACAAATAATGTTTAAGGGATTTGTTTTAAGCCAGTGTGATATTGTGGTTTTGGAAGAGAGATTAAGTACAGGAACTATTTTTTTTTTTAAATAGTACATATGATAATATAGGAGTACTTGATATCTCTGCTTCAAGATAGGGGTAACAAAGATTAAAATTATAATGGGTTTCACATATCGAACAGTAGATAACACTGTGATTCTGAAGAAAAGAGACATAAGTTGCACAAGTTATGACTGGAAGCAGTGGGAGTGGGCTCAAACAAACCAGCATTCTCAAGGACTTGAAGAGACAGAGGCAATCTTTGCAGAGACTCAAGAATTCAACTAAAGAAATCTAATTCAGAGTTTAAAACTGTCCTACCAAGAAAACTCTATGACTAAGCACACAAAAAAGTAAAGCTGTCTTTTATTTGCAGATGAAATAATTTTCTAAACTTCTAAGAAATCTACCCAGAAAGGTCTAGAAAACAATAAATGAATTTAAGGTCAATATATATGAATTAATTGTGTTTCTGTAGATTAGGAGAAGGCAATGGCACCCCACTCCAGTACTCTTGCCTGGAAAATCCTATGGACGGAGGAGCCTGGTAGGCTGCAGTCTGTGGGGTCGCTGAGTTGGACACGACTGAGCGACTTCACTTTCACTTTTCACTTTCATGCCTTGGAGAAGGAAATGGCAGCCCACTCCAGTGTTCTTGCCTGGAGAATCCCAGGGACAGAGGAGCCTGATGAGCTGCCATCTATGGGGTCATACAGAGTCAGACACGACTGAAGTGACGTCGTCGTCATCGTCGTCGTAGTACTAGTAGATTAGGAACAAACAAATGAAAATTGAAATTTTATAAAGCAATGCCATTTATACTAATATAAAAATACAATTACTTATGAATTTAAACAAATATATGAAAGATCTGTTTACTAAACTCTACAGTATTTGCTAAGAGAAGTGAGCAAATTAGGAATAGAAGGAAGCTTCATTAATCTGTTAATTGTAGCTACAAAAAAACCAACCACAAACATTAAATAAATGGTTAAAATTGCAAATGTTTCCTTTGTAATGGAGAATGAGAGAGAAAAATAAAATAGTCATAATTAGCAGATGATATCCTGAGTCGAAAACTGTAAAATAACTTGTAAGAATAATTTTAATATGTAAAATTTGTAATTTTACTGGATACAAGTCTAGATATAAAATTATATTTCTTCTGTCTCCTGTCAATAAAATAGATTTTAAAAAAATGCAATACTATACACAAAAAATAAAATAACTACGGATGAATCTAGTAAACATAAAGTCACAAAGCAATTTTGAGAAAAATGAGAACTTAAATAAATGCAAGGATATACCATTTTGTTAATGTAGTTTTCATGGATTGGAAAACTCAGTATTGTAGAGGTGTCATCAAATTCAATGACCGGCCGATAAAAATATCAGGAAGATTATATCAAAAATTAACAAGTTGATTATAAAATTTATTATGGAAATACAAATTGCAAAAAATATTCAATATTGAAGAAGATGACAAAACTAGAGGACTTACTTTTGTCAGACATCAGAACCTTTTATAAATCTGCCCTAAATTACATAGCAAGATATTGGCCGAAGGATAAACAAATAGCAAGCAGGAAGTAAAGTTCCAGAAATAGACCTATGTATATGAGATACTAAATTGGTGACAATGAATTAATTTCAGAATAGGAGGGTTGGGATGGTGTGTTCAATAATTGATGTTAGGTTAGTTGGATGGCCGGAGAAGGCAATGGCACCCCACTCCAGTACTCTTGCCTGGAAAATCCCATGGACGGAGGAGCCTGGTGGGCTACAGTCCATGAGGTCGCTAAGAGTCAGACATGACTGAGCAACTTCACTTTCACTTTCATGCATTGGAGAAGGAAATGGCAACCCACTCCAGTGTTCTTGCCTGGAGAATCCCAGGGACGGGGGAGCCTGGTGGGCTGCCCTCTATGGGGTCACACAGAGTCGGACACGACTAAAACGACTTAGCAGCAGCAGCAGCAGTTGGATGGCCACACAGGAAAAAGTAAATTTTTATTTCTGCCTCATATCATATGCAGAAATAGATTCTGGATGAATTGCAGATCAAATTGTGAAGGATAAAGCAATGAGGCTAATTCCCTTTCTAGACATTTGTTGTTGTTCAGTTGCTAAATTGTATCCGACTCTTTGAAACTCCATGAACTGCATGCAGATGCTAGGCTTCCCTGTCCTTCACTGTCTCCCAGAGTTTTCTCTGGGAGAGCAGAGCACAATGTCCATTGAGTCAGTGATGCCATCCAACCATCTCATCCTCTGTCTCCCTCTTATCCTCTTGCCCTCAATCTTTCCCAGCATCAGGGTCTTTTCCAGTGAGTCAGCTCTTCGCATCAGGTGGCCAAAGTATTGGAGCTTCAGCTTCATTATCAGTCCTTCCAATGAATATTCAGGACTGATTTCCTTTAGGATTGACTGGTTTGATCTCCTTGCAGTCCAGGGGACTTTCAAGAGTCTTCTCTGGCACCACAGTTCAAAAACATCAATTCTGAGCACCTTCTTTATGGTATAGTTCTCACAACAGTACATGATTATGGGAAAAAATCATAGCTTTGAGTATATGCAGACCTTTTTTGGCAAGGTGGTATCTCTGATTTTTAAAACATGTCTAGGTTTGTCATAGCTTTCCTTCCAGGGAGCAAGCGTATTTTAATTTCATGGCTGCAGTCGCATCCGCAGTGATTTTGGAGACCAAGAAAATAAAGTTTGTCACTGTTTCCATTTATTTCCTATCTATTTGCCATGAAGTGATGGGGCAGGATCACTTCATGGGCCACGATCTTAGTTTTTTGAATGCTAAGTTTTAAGCCAGCTTCTTCACTCTCCACTTTCATTTTCATCAGGAGGCTCTTTAGTTCCTCTTCGCTTTCTGCTATTAGGGTTGTATCATCTGCATGTCTGAAATTGTTGATATTTCTCCCAGCTATCTTGATTTTGGCTTGAACTTCACCCATTCTTGCATTTCACATGATGTACTCAGCATATAAGTTAAATAAGCAGAGTGACAATATACAGCCTTGATGTACTCCTTTCTCAACTTTGAACCTGTCTGTTGTGCCATGTTCTAACTGTTGCTTCTTGTCCTGCATACAGGTTTCTCAGGAGGTAATCTGTTGAATATAGAACAATATTTTGTTTTTTTTTGTTTTTTAAGTCACTTTCTCCTGTTTCTTTCATGCCTCTGCCCAGTGCCTGTAATTAATTAATTCTTATTGTGTGCCAGACACTATGCTGAGAACTTTACACAGATTAATTTAATTGTTATAACAACTCTGTGATGTAGGTACATGATTCCTGTTATACAGATGATGAAATGAGGCAAAGATAAGTTAATGAAATTAACTAATTTATTCATTTATTTCTCTTTGCTTCTTAAATGTTGTAACAGAATTTGAACCAAGTCCATGAGACCAGGTTTAAGGCCTATACTCTCTCCAAGTCTCGGTTTCTTCACAAAAAAGAAAAAAATAAAGTAGGGCTGGTACTATCTGTAGGAGTTGTGAAGATCAAATTAGACAAATATATGAAGGAGTTTTATAAACTAGAAATTACCATAAAAATGTGTTCCCAATAGAAGACTTGCAACAGAGTTTAGAAGGCACCAAGATTTAGAAGTGTTTGAAACTTAGCAGCATTTGAAACATCTCCACCCCTTTCTAGTGATAAGATCTTGGCAAACTGCCTGATGTCTCCCAACCCATTTCCTCCTATATACTGGAGATACTATCATGCTCTTGGTATATGCTGGCTATTATTATATGCCAGATATTCTTCTGAGAGATTTACATGTATTAACTCACTTAATTCTCATGATAATCCCATCAAGTAGGCATATGACTCTCATTTTCAGATGGCAGATAAAATGAAGCACAGAGAGATAGAGTGGCTTATCCATGAGTATACAACTAATAAGTGACAGAGTCAGGGTTCCAGCCACTGTTGGCTTCACAGGTTTGTTATGAAAATTAAACAAAATAACATAAGGTGAAAAATAAGCATACTCTATAAAACAGTATGAATACTCAACAAATTTAACTATTACAATTATTTTAATAAACTAAGAATTTATGCCTTAAAGATGGATAGAGAGGAGTAATAAGTCCACAGAGTAATGCAGCACAGAAACTAGAACTGAGAAAACAAAAAGAAATGCTTCAATGTTTGGCAAGGAAAAGGGGGTACTTTGGTTGATGAGGGCAAAGCACAGAGATGTGAGAAACTGAAGAAGTCGCAGCGTGTATGATGTAACTGGCAAATAGGAACTGCCTGCCTTGGCAACAATGAAGGCATATCAGGTATCTAGTGGATTGAGTAAATATTCATCTTTGAGGTTGTTAAGGGTTGGCAAGTTGTTGCCATGGTGACTTTAAATTCTCTTACAGTGTGTCCTGGTAAAGGTCCTTAAATTAGCTCATTTTTGCAGCTTTGTGTTCTACATGAGTTATGTGACTCCAGAAAGTGCTTATAAATATATATGTGTACATGATCAACCAACACAATCCTAAAATTCTCACATGTAGCTTCGTAGATTGACTCCTGAATGAAACAGAGCAATCTGTCACTTGACTTTCTATGACATTCAAGATATTGAAGTTTAGAAGAAAAGATTGATTTAGACACAAGTTTAATGGAATTAAAAATGTGTGATTAATGACATCTGTTTTTTTTAAGCATGATAGCTGAAGGAAAATTAATTAATGTCTTATATAAGTTACTCATTCCACTGTATTTTGCAAGGTAAATTTGTTAAGCTTTTCTTAAGATTTTTTTGGTTTTAACACCTAGTAGATATTAGATCATATAATTGCATGGCCTTCATTTTATTTCACTATTCCCCTCCTGAATTTCAGCATTGTTTAAATATCATGATTCTGTTTTCTAGCATTGTGGATTATCAGAGGAGCCAGGTAATATCCAGCTTTATTAGTTACCTTATAAAAAAGAAGCATAATATGAGCTTCAAATGTTTTGCCTCTAAGGCATCATGCTGTGCAATGAGCTGGGCAAGCGTTTTTCCTTTGTACCTTTGTGATAGATTAAATAAAACAGAAAAACCAAGGATGTATTTCCTTGGTAAATCCTGCTTCAGCATATATACAAAGTGTATATAAATACAGCCCCAAAAGCATGCATAATCTTTGTAAACAAGTTTCATTTCACATCCACATGAAAACTGAACCAAAAAATATAGGTCTTTAATCTGAATCAATAGAAAGTTATAGCCTCATTTTATGACAGCCTTGCTAACTTTCCAATTCCCCTGTACATATACATATAGTTCTGTGTTGTTACATATACTAGGATTCAGACATATTGAGAACACCTGGAAGGTTAGAGAAGTAGGTCTGTCTTGAATTCAGACTGAGTGGTTCAAGTGTTAATATCTGTGGTCTTTTGTATTTTGAGGTTTTCAGTTTGGTTTTATCCCTGTGGCAACTAGCAAGGAATGTCAACAGATCCTTTCACTGTTGGTGCTGTTTACTGCTCAGAAAACTGTGTTTAGAGAGCCTGGGGTGATCTACAGGAGTTTATGTATATAATCTGGTATAACCATTCAAAAAGGATATCTGAATTGTTGACATGTAGCTTCAATAAGTTAAAAATATATCAGGTCCTTTTCTGTCTCAAAGCAGTAGTACACTTATATGTAGTGTGAAACAGGGAGACATTTTCTTTTTTTCTTGTGAAAGTCACTCAGTCATGTCCAACTCTTTGCAACCCCATGGACTAGTTCATGGAATTCTCCAGGCCAGAATACTGGAGTGGGTAGCCTTTCTCTTCTCCAGGGCATCTTCCCAACCCAGGATTTTGCTTTTGTTTTTCTTTTCTTAGCAGCCACTGAATTATACAACTTTGAACTTTTCCCCATAGTAGCCACTTAAATTGGACAAACTGCTTTTGTGTAAAATTAGAGATTAAAAAGAGCAGACCAAGTGGTTGATTCACAGCATGCTCTGGCTATTATCTTAAACAGGAATTCCTAATCTTTATGCTACATTCTCCAGTGCAATTTATTATTTATGAGTCATATAGAACAAAGCTATTGCCCATGAGTGTTTGAATATCTACACCAGATAGTTTGAATTAAACATATTGTTAGAAAGGTGGTCCACAATAGAAAGTGAAGTAAAGGAAAGATTATTTCGTTTCTTCTGTCAGCTTCAAGATGGAAGGTCAAATAAATAGAAATAAGGGTAGGGCAAGGAATATCTGAAAATTTCACAAGAAGATCTTGAAAATTATGAAGCCCTTTCGTTCTTTTTTCCCAAATGATAGACTCATGCTCCTGAGGTTTGTGATGGGCTAAAGGCATCACAAGTAAATGAAAAAAATCGTGTTTTGATTAATTTTAAAGAAGTCTTTCAACATCTTTCAGTAACTTCGGACTTACATACTCATCATCAGGATGTTATCTCAACTAGAAATTTCTACTGTATGCTGTGATTTAAGGTCATGTCCTTTTAGTGAAGACAGATATCATCATTTTGCCCCTCCTACCCTAACCCTTGTTAATAAATAAACAAAGAGAAGACTTCTTTTTCATAATATGAATTATTTGTGAAGGAGGAAGACTTCTCTGCTTGAATAGCCATTTAATAGGTTACATATGAAATCCCTAGCTTGACACTTGCCAGTTTCTACTATTTTATCTTTGTCTAATTTTCCTGCTTTTTTCTCCCACTACTTCTCTATGCGACATCCCAATGGCAGTCAAATATGCCTCCCTTTAGGGATCTTGTTACGGAGTATTATAGTAATGACCTCAGTGAATCACACGTCCTTGTAACCACACTCCTCCACAATATGATTGTCTCTCCTTCCTCTAAGAGATGGAGCCTGTTTCTTCATCTCTAGTATCACAACTGGCCTTGTGAATTGCCTTGAGTGGTAGGATGCAACAGAAGTGATCGTGAATGTATTCTGAAGCCATGCCTAAAGAAGCCTTGCAGTTTATATGCTTGTGCTCTTGGAGCCCTGGGAACTGCATGCTGTGAAGAGGCTAGTCTGTTTTAGAGTATGAGGGCCAAGTGGAGAAGGACCAAAGTGCCTTGGAAGACAAGCAGCACCAACTCCTTGGTCCTTCTTGGTCAATTAGTCCTCTATTTTGAAAGCAGTCTCATCTGTGAATTCAGATGAAACCGGCAGAAGAATTTCCCAGTCAACCCACAGAATCATGAGAATGAATAGACCGTTGTTTTAAGCTACTAAGTCTGGGGATGGCTTCTTATACAACAATAAATAACAGTAATGTAAAACAGTAGATAATTTACACATGATCCACTCTCTTATGATTTTATTCAATACTCTATTCCTTGACATTTACTTCCTCTTAGAATAATTATGGAACTTGTATGCTGACAAAGGTCCATCTGGTCAAAGCTATGGTTTTTCCAGTAGTCATGTATGGATGTGAGGGTTGGACTATAAAGAAAGCTGAGGGCCAAAGAATTGATGCTTTTGAACTATGATGTTGGAGAAGACTCTTGAGGGTCCCTTGGACTGCAAGGATATCAAACCAGTCAATTCTAAAGGAAATCAGTCCTGAATATTCATTGAAAGGACTGACGTTGAAGCTGAAGCTCCAATACTTTGGCCACCTGATGCGAAGAACTGACTCACTGGAGAAGACCCTGATGCTGGGAAAGATTGAAGGCAGGAGGAGAAGGGGACGACAGAGGATGAGATGGTTGGATGGCATCTCTGACTAATGGACATAAGTTTGAGCAAACTCCAGGAGTTGGTGATGGACAGGGTAGCCTGACATGCTGCAATCAATGGGATTGTAAGAGTCAGACACGACTGAGTGACTGAACTGAACTGGTATCACCTAGTGTTGTCTTGTACTATTCATATATTTTAAGAAACTTCTTTTATGTCTCAAGAAAAATATAAGCTCTTTTTATTATAAACTCTTGTATTTTAAAGAGAGTGAGGGCCACCTAAGCTTTAAATGGTATTTAGCGTTCTTGAAAACCCACATTCATCTGTCTAGATTATAAACTGGTTGGTTTTACATTTCTTTATGCGTCTTGTTCTTAAAATTTTAGATTCTGATATACAGAGAAAGGGAATTGGGAGGTACATGCAAATATTTGTGTCAGTTTTATTCTAGATCTTTTGCAGTATGGAGGACAAATGCTAGAAATCTTTCAGGTAATACATAAAAGAGTAAAAAATAACTTCTGTGTTTAGTACCTATATCACTTAGAACAGAGTTTGGTAAACTATGGTCAGGTGGATGACTGCCTAGTTTTTGTAAATAAGGTTTTTCTGGCATCTCTTGTGCCTCTATGCTGCTTTTGCACAGCAGTGCAGTTGAGTAGCTGGCTAAGCTGCTATATGGTTTGCAAAGCCTAAAATATTTAGTCTTTGTACCTTAAAAAAAGTTTGATCTGTGGTTTAGAATAAGTAATAAATATAACTATACTTAGAGAAGAGATATAAAATGTGAATGATGGCAGAGAGATGAAAAACAAAATATTTTACCAAGAAGAGTTTGATCCTTTTTGGATGGCATATTAAGGAAAGGCTGCATGAATAATAAAAATTTGAGATAGATAATCAAATGGGTAATATTAGGCTCAGACGGTAAAGCGTCTGCCTACAATGCAGGAGACCCAGGTTCGATCCCTGGGTTGGGGAAGATCTCCTGGAGAAGGAAATGGAAACCCACTCCAGTATTCTTGCCTGGAAAATCCCATGGACAGAGGAGCCTGGTAGGCTACAGTCCATGGGGTTGCAAAGAGTCAGACATGACTGAGCAACTTCACTTTCACTTTCAATATTTTAGAAAGCAGTGAATTTTAGAGTAAGAAATTTGAGAGCAAGAAAAATAGAAGACATCTCAGGAGTAATAAGAGAATAGAGTGTAGTTGAGAATTGGGGAAAGGGTCAGATTGTCATAATGACTTTGAAATCAAAGATTGAAGAGGATTTTAAAGCAGGTTGGTCCACAGTATAGACTGCTGAGGGAGGTACTGTATTAGTGTCCTGGGGCTGCTGTACAATGTACCAAGAACCAAATGACTCCAAACAAATAGAAATTCTTCCCCTCCCCGCTCCCCCTTGCCCAGACTCAGAGACTAGAAGTCTGAAATCAGGTTTTGGTGGGACCAGTACTGTCTTTTGATGCCTCTAAGGGAAAATTCTTCCTTTCCTCTTCTGGCTTGTGATGTTTGCAGGAATCCCTTGTCACAAGGCCATCTTTTCCCTGGGCATCATCCTCCCTGTGTATGTACCTTCCCCTATGTCCAAAGTGAAAGTGTTAGTTGCTCAGTTGTGTCCAACTCTTTGCGACCCCATGGACTGTAGCCTGCCAGACTCCTCTGCCCATGGGATTTCCCAGGCAAGAATACTGGAGTGGGTTTCCATGCCCTTCTCCAGGGGAGCATCCATACCCAGGGATAGAACCCAGGTCCCCAGCATTGCAGGCAGATTCTTTACCATCTGAGCCACCAGGGCTCCTTCTCCTTTTTATAAGGAACCAGTCATAGTAGACTAAGGCCTACCCTCAATTTAACTTGATTACCTCTGTAAAAATTTTATTTCCTAATAAGCTCACATTCTGAGGTGTTAGGATTTTAGCATGTCATTTGAGGGGAGACCATTCAACCCAAAGCAGGCAAAGACCAAAAAACTGTGAGAAGTCAGGGGATGAAAAGATTAAGCTGTCATTATTGAACTTCGAAGAAATACTTTGTTAGATTGCCAAGTTTCGGAACTAGATTGCTATTTTTTGTGGTATACTTGAAGGGGAATTAGAAGCTGTTCAAGTGAATAATTTGTGAAGATTTCAAAATTATGAAAAGCCAAAGAACAGAATAGCTTGAGGCAATATAGAGCCATCATTTGTTTTAGGAAAGTCAAAGAAGAAAATGAAGAACAAGAGAATAAAACAATGAATAGAGCAAGTCTTACATTTAAATATAAGGGCTTTCCTGGTGGCTCAGATGGTAAAGAATCTACATGCAATGCAGGAGACTTGGGTTCTATCCCTGAGCCTGGAAGATGCCCTAGAGGAGGAAATGGCAACCCATTTCAGTATTCTTGCCTTGAGAATTCCATAGACAGAGAGGAACGTGGAGAACTACAGTCCATTGTGTTGCCAAGAGTTAGACACAACTGAGTGACCAACACTTTTACTTTCACTATATTTAAGTATAAGAGAAGCCACCAAAATGACAAGTGATGGGAGGAAATTTGGTCAGAAGGAGACTTGGAGGGAGATTCTCCTTCAAAAATTGAAAGAAAGAAAGAAAGGAAGTTCCCATAAAGTTACGGAGATACTTCACATTGGATTTAGGATTTCTACTTAGAAAAGCAGAGTGTGACATCATGTGCTTACCATGAAAGAGTGAAGGTTGTGTTTATAAACTAAGACTAGTGGGAAAAAGTCTGAAATAGGCATTCTTATAAATTTGTTTTAGTATAAGCAGCGAATAAAGCATATGGACATCATTCAGCAATGAGCACCAAGTTGAGATGAGGGAGCTTGGGTTTGTAGTGCATCTCATTATATAGTTATGTGGTTATTCCATTAACAATCAGCCACCCCAGAGACAGAACAGAGAATGCAGATTGTAGGAGCTGAGACCTAGGGATTGGCAAAGAATATTTGAAATGGTAAAATTCTTCAGTAGAAGTGAATGCACATTGATGTATATTTTTGATATTAATGCCAGAGTTTGTTTAAAAATAAGTCAAGGGAAATGATAAAAGATGGGATGAATTTAGGAGTTCAGAATACAGGAAACATTTAGAATTTTTGATAAGAACTAAAAGCCCCAATTCAGTAGCTGTGACTCAGTGAGATGAGGAGATTCTACAATTTGAGGTCTTAGAAAGAGAGGAATGTAGAATACTGGTGAGCAATGTGTGTCTAGGCTGGTAGGTTGTTGAAATAAAAAAAATTTTAGGAAAAACAGAATAAAAATAAAAACAAACAAAAAATTACCTTAATATAAATGGAGAACATGAAATCAGAAAAGAGACTGAAGGAACAGAGACCTAAAGCCAAACTTATTTTATAGCTTAGTTAATGTAAGAATTTGAATAAAATATTTTTTATCAGAAAGAGGTCATTTTTCATATGATTGACAGAATTCATTATAGTTTTTTAAATTATTAGATAGGCTTATACAATTAACATAAGGCTAAATTCTTTTTTCACTTTGCAAAATTTGGTGGAGGGTGTGAAGAGGACTTATCACAGAATATTTAATTGTTAATGGGAAGTTGTATGGGTGGCTTGTTTTATTTCTAGGCAAATCTTAAGGAATAAATGCCTCATATTAGTGGGCCTTGATACTATAAAAGTTTAAGCCGAAGTCATATTTTCTATACTTTTCATATCATAAACTGTGAAGAGCTGTCCAGGGGAATGCATTGTCATTGGTCTTTGAGACATGAGTAACGTGACCTTGTCTACAGAGTACGTTGGCCAGACTGAACTCAAAGTAAGTACAAAGAGGAAATTCCTTTATTTTTCTCCTCACTGAGCATTGCAACAAGTTCTATCAAATTTCCCCTGCCTGTCTTTGGCATTTCAAAAAGATCCCATATCATTACTCTCTCCTTTGACTGTAAGAATAATTTCACTTCTAGTTATTAAAATGCCCAGTCTAGTTTAAATTAAAATTTCCATTTCACATCCAATTAAAAACTTTTTCCTCTCATTAGTTTAGGCATGATCTGTGTCTAATTAAAAAAACAAAAACAAAAACCAAACAACCCACTAGTGAGCCATGGTGGGAAGAGGGTGGTCTCCTCTTTTTTCCCCAAACTTTAAACTTTTCCTTTTGTATCAGATTATAGCCGATTAACAATGTTGTGATAGTTTCAGGTGAACAGTGAAGGGACTGTTCATACACATGAATCCATTCTCCCCGAAACCCATCACTTTCCTCAACCTACTCTTCCCTTCCCATCTTCATATTCTCTCTTTCTAGGATTGGGGCCAAAAGTGGGGAGGAATGATTAGAGAAAGAGGAGCAAAGAGTTTGAACCTCACTGATCCTCTCTGTGGCTTTCTGTTGGTTGACATTTTCTGTCTTTAATCATGATGATTATGGAAGATATTTGAAACCTGGAATAAGCGTGTAGTTTTGGGGGAGATTCCCTGTGAGGTCTTCATGCACCATTGGTGTTCTTTTCCCCTGACTGAGCTCTGTCTTTGATAGAGTCCATTAAGGGTGCTTTATGCTTGCTTCCTTTTGCAATTGTACACATGGCCCACTGGAAACTCGTGCATCTGTGTCTCACCAAACCCTGGGACAGTTCACATAACTTTTGACTCATTTTTTATCCTGCCAAGCAGATAGCCCTTTCACCAGCTTTCTGCTTTTAGACCTTTCAGTATTAATTATAAGCACATCCTCTATGTTGTTGTTTGCTCCTAAAGTATTCTTGAGCTCTCTTCCTCTCCTTACCCCATCTAGATGACAGAGACAGAATGGCCTCTCATGAGCCTCTTGCTGGGGAATTAGGTGCCTTTCCCTTTCTTATAAGCACCCTCACCCTAATCCTAATAAGTAGTTCTCTTGGGATGTCCATCACTTGACTTAAAATGAGGATGGAAGACCATGCATCTTCTTCTCCCAGAAAGGGGAGAAGAGTTAAAGCATTCTGCCTTGCTAGGAATTCCTTTCAAATGTTTTCATTTTAAATTTTGTTATCTTTCATATTGACTCTTAGGGGTCCAGATACCTTGACAGATGTTAAGTAAGTGTTTTATTACTTTGCTTTAGAACATAAGGGTGTATTACATCTCTTATTCTCTACTTGGAGTTCTAGCTAAAATCTGACACTTTAGAGACAGTCCCAATTTCTCTGTAGATTAAGTATGAATGATAATTTGGAAAGCTTAGTACTAAGTTACACTTATAGAGAGTTGTAGCCTACCTGGCAGAAAGCACAATAAAGAGGAGACTCTTTCTCATTATTTTCTCATAGGGTTATTCATGAATATGGGAACAACTCACAGCATTTACACTAAAAATTTTAGTTAATTGGCTAGAGATGGAAATTATATTGCTTAGTACTGACTACTTTTAATTCAAGTTGTCATGCTATAACATTGATATGCATTGTTTGTTGTGTAGTCAATAAGTCATGTTCGACCCTTTTGCAACATGGACTGTAGCCCACCAGGCTCCTCTGTCTTTAGGCTTTCTCAGTCAAGAACACTGGGTGGGTTGCCATTTCCTTCTCCATTGGATCCTTCCAGCCCGTTGATATAAACTTAATATTAAAAGCTTCTTGATTGCAGAGGTTATAATTTTTCTCATATTATTAGACTTCTAAAGAAAAAAAAAGTTTAAATAGTTGGCACTCAGTTCAAGTGAAGACGCTCTGTCGTGTCTGACTCTGGGTGACCCTATGGACTGTAGCCTGCCAGGTTCCACAGTCCATGGGATTTTTCAGGCAAGAGTACTGGAATGGGTTGCCATTTCCTTCTCCAGGGGATCTTCCCGACCCCTGGATCGAACCTGGGTCTCCCTCATTGTAGGCAGACGCTTTACCATCTGAGCTACCAGGGAAACCCTGGAACTCAGTTCATGATGATGAAATATGATATGTGATCTTCAGACCTTCACAAAGAGGATTCAAGTCCTCCCTGTTTATTATTTGTCAAATATTTATATAAGAAACACTTAAATAGCACTTACTATGTGTCAGGCACTGTTCTAAGTGCTTTATAATGAATAATTGATTTGATTCCCATACCAACTCTCTGAATTAGGTATTCTTATCATTTCCTTTTACCAGAGAGTAAACTGAAGCACAGCAATCTTACACTTGCCCAAGGTCTTCTATACTAGGTGGTCATACTGTGGTTTGGACAGAGAAGTTCTGACACCAAAATGTGTGTTCTTACCACTGTGCAATGCAGCAATTTACTTCAAAGAGATTTAAGTTAGATTAAAATAAGAGATAGACCCCAAAATATTAAATAAAAATTAGAAAATACAAAGTCAAAAAGTGAATAAAGGAGGAAATTATTATACTGAAAAGTTAAGCACTAAATTTAGCACTGAGCTTTCTAACAAGCAAGTCATAAAGAAAAACAAGATGACCTTAATTAGTTGACTTTGATAGTCTTATCAAAGGGGAACTTAGAATGTATTTAATGAAGAAAATACCTTTAGCATTCAATAAAAAGTTTATGTCAAGAGGATCTTTGCATAAATAACAAGTCTCATAACATTTTTGCAGATTATATATAAATTCTTTTTGTATTATGTCTTATAAAAATAATCTGAGGGTAATAATGAAAACATTAAAAATTTGTGAAGGAAATTCTAAAGGAAACAAAATTTTTTTTAACATACCTGCTGAAACTTTATTCCCTCTGAATTTAGTGATAGACGATAGAGGAACTATTTTCATAAATTTACAAATTATTTATCCCTTTGTACATCTTAAATTGGCACCTTATTTTTTATCATGTTTAAATACTTGCAAAAATGAAATGGTATACAGCAATTAGCAATATTTAGAATAAAAATGCCATATTCTTTAAGTGTATCCAGTAGAATCTAATTACTCTAGTAATTTAATATTTACTCAAATCAATTTTAAGGTATACAACAAGTTCTTTTAGCCAGTGAATAGGAAAAACTCCCTTCTCCCTGCTATGTGTTTCTCCTTTGCTCTCATACTACCATCACATTCACAATACTGCTGACACCAGATATGTGGGTTTTTCCCCACATCAAGCAATTTTCTGTGATACCATCTGGGTATCCTACAAATTCACCCAATTCTAATACTAACCAGAGTTACTGTAGACCCCACAGGTTACGGCCTCAGTACCATGAGACTGCCCCCCATTTCAGATGCCAATCTTAAGAGGGAGGGCCCAGGTTACCTACAACTTCTGTCCACATTGGCTACAAATTGGAGGGTCTCATCAGACTTCTCCTTGGATTCCATGATATGCTAGAATGGCTCACAGTACTCAAAGAAACGGTTTCTTATGTTTCAGTTCAGTTCAGTTGCTCAGTCAAGTCTGACTCTGCAACCCCATGGACTGCAGAACACCCAACTTCCCTTTTCATCACCAACTCCCAGAGCTTGCTCAAACTCATGTCCTTTACCAGTTTGATATTTAATAAAAGATATGATAAAGAATACAGATGAACACCCAGATGAAGAGAGACATAGGACCAGGTCCCAGGCACAGAAGCTTCTGGCCCCAGGATGTTGGATTATGTACCCCTCCTAGCATGTAGATGTGTTCAAGAACTGAGAAACTCTCCAAAACTTCTACTGTCAAAAATTTTATTGTGGCTTTATCACATAGGCTTTATTGTTCACCAGCTCAATTTCCAGGCCTACTCTGAAGAAAGGGATTAAAAGCTCCAAGCCAACTAGGAGCCCACCAAGAGTTATTTCATTAGAACAAAAGATACACCTATTAGCCAAGAAATATCAAGAGATTTAGGAGCTTTGTGTCAGGAACTGGGGTCAAAGACCAAATATTAGGAGGAGGGGGAGTGATTCTGGTGTTCTGATCATTAGGAAATTACAGGGGCATATTTTCATCGAAGATCTAGAAATTGACTGTGTGAGTCTAAGTGCCACTTGCTAAGTTTTTGTGTTCTCTCAGAGGTATAATCAAATCCCCAGATACAGATATTTGTCAACTAAATATCTGTTCAAATGTTTAGTATATCAATTTGGCTTTGGAAAACTCTGGATATTGAGACTGAATTTCTGTGCTTTAACTGTAGGAATTTTGTGTCATTGGTATATTATCACTCTCTTAATTACTATGCTGATTTTTTAATATAAGTTTATTTATTTTAATTGGAGGCTAATTACTTTATAATACTGTACACTATCCTGATTTTAAGAACACAGATTAGTTTTGCCAATTTAAAAAAGTGTATATACAGAATACAGTATGTATTTCTATGTGTACATATCTGATTAATTTCCTTTAAGTTAATTTTTGGGAGATTCATTCATTTTTAGGTACTGTAGTTTTACTTTTGTGTTATATTCTATCCTTTGAATATACCATAATTTATTTGATTTACTTGATGGAAATATCAAGATGTTTTTCATTTTGGGTGTTTGTAAATAAGACTGCTATAAACTTTCAGAAATTTCTTAGTTCACTGAAGTCAATGATCATTACCAGCCAACATAGAGAATTTTGAGTCTTCTTATGGTAGACTAGTGGAATTCCTTATTAAGGTTATAACCATTGTTACAGAGATGATGCTCAGGGAAAAATGCTAAAAAAAATGTAAAGTTACCATATGCAATCACTACTTCAGAAATCACATTTTATCATACCAAAGCATGCTCACCAGTTAAAGCTGTTTCTCTACAAAATTCACATTTCAAAAATACCAGCAAAATTTGCAGCCATTTATTTACTCAGTTTAACTACTAGATTCTAGATGTTTTATTGAAAAGGCAAATAATTAGGAAAAATTCCTAGAAGTAGAATTGTTGGAAGAAATAACAAATGTGTTTTGAGATTTCTGATAGAGGAGCAGTGACATTTTACACCCCACCACAATGTATCAGAATGCCGATTCCCTTATGCTAATGACACATGTTATTGATTAGTGCCAATTTTATTGGCTGGAAATGGGATCTCTATGTTGTTTTTATTTGCATTTCTTTTATTGCTGCTGCTGCTAAGTCGCTTCACGACTCGGTGCAACCCCATAGACGGAAGCCCACCAGGCTCCCCTGTTCCTGGGATTCTCCAGGCAAGAACACTGGAGTGGGTTGCCATTGCCTTCTCCAACGCATAAAAGTGAAAAGAGAAAGTGAAGTCGCTCAGTCGTGTCCGACCCTCAGCGACCCCACCATGGACTGCAGCCTACCAGGCTATTCCGTCCATGGGATTTGCCAGGCAAGAGTACTGGAGTGGGGTGCCATTGCCTTCAATACAGAGCTTGAAGTGAGGAGAAAAAGAAAGAGATAAACTTATTTTTTAAGGTTTACATTCTGATTTCTGTTATTAAAATGTGTAAAGACAATTTTGGATAACCCCTCATTAATAGTCAACCTGTTGGTTCTACAACCTTTTCCTATTTAAGTATCTCTATTTTTCCAATTTTCATATTTCTAGATAGATCTGGAGGTAAAAACATAAGTCTAAGAGATTAGGGAACTTTAGGATTACATGGAATCAGCCAATATATTTTATTTTCTTTTTCCCTCTTCTCCCAAAAGCTAAATTATGAATTAGATACACATATGTTGTGAAAAGTCTACTTTCAGTTCAGTTCAGTTCAGTCGCTCAGTCGTGTCCGACTCTTTGCGACCCCATGAATCGCAGCACGCCAGGCCTCCCTGTGCATCACCGACTCCTGGAGTTCACCCAGACTCCTGTTCATCGAGTCAGTGATGCCATCCAGCCGTCTCATCCTCTGTCGTCCCCTTCTCCTCCTACCCCCAATCTCTCCCAGCATCAGAGTCTTTTCCAATGAGTCAGCTCTTCACATGAGGTGGCCAAAGTTCAGCTTTAGCATCATTCCCTCCAAAGAACACCCAGGACTGATCTCCTTCAGAATGGACTGGTTGGATCTCCTTGCAGTCCAAGGGACTCTCAAGATTCTTCTCCAACACCACAGTTCAAAAGCATCAGTTCTTCGGCTTTCAGCCTTCTTCACAGTCCAACTCTCACATCCATACATGACCACAGGAAAAACCATAGCCAAACTCCTAAATTTTAAAATACATTTTGTATCGCTGTCTTAGCAGTAATAAAATACAGGGAACCACTATTGGGCAAAGAAAGTTCATGACAAACCATTTTTCTTCCTGTGTTTCAGCCCCTTGTATATACTAAGCATTTTTTAAATACAGAAAGAATGAATTAATACGAAAACAAATGATTGTTTACCTGAAAGATGTGAATATTAGCAGAAAAAAAATCACAACCAGGTAGGGAAATACAAATCCAGGTATTTGGTGAACGGTTGTTATTGGGCATACAATTACTTTAGTTGGTAATGAGGTTAATTACCTATGATGAAAAAAAAATCACTCAAAATATTATCAAAGAAATATCTAACAGATATGCATTACTTAAGGAGATTTATCAATGTGTAAACATAAAATTAGCCCACAAATTTATATTGTTATGTGTTTAAAAATAGGATCATGACAGCAATAATGTAAATTATTAATATAAAATCACTTCAAGAAATAACATTTGATTCCCAAGAAGGATTAAGAAGGATGAAAATGGAGAGGAAATTTAAGACACGCAGGTGGTGACAAAGAACAGAAATCTACTAAAGTTAGCTTAGGTGACTGGAAATGTTTATAAGATGGACATAGAATTAAAAAATAAAAGTAAACTGTTTTATTAGACTCCATGAAATATTGACACACAATTTAAAACAAATTATGTAGTCATTCTTCTTGAGAAATGAAGTATTTAAATGCAAAGCATCTTGGGCAACTACCTCAGTAGAGTCCACTCTTCACTACTCTAGAGTCTCATCTTTTTGATGAGTCAAATTACTTAAGTTTCAACTTCTTATTCTTGGAAACTAATGTCTTACTTCTTTTCCCTTGTCATCATATATCTTTATTTAAGATAACTGCTTACTTATGGCTTGTGTAGGGTTTCATTGTTTTAGAGATCCTATTTATTGCCTTCTCTTTTTGTACATATTCAATTTTGTTCATTGCATTACATAGCTCCTACTTTGTGTGTCTTATATTCCAAATTCAGAGAGAGAGAGCATCTAATTAAGTGAATGAGTTACAAAATATAATACATTTCTGGTGTAACTCTTATGTCAAGAAGACTCAAGAGTCATTTCAAGAAAATCACCACCAGTATTTATTTGTTACTGACTCTTCTGGAGTTAATCTTGAGAGTAAAAATTTAGGTAACAAAATGCTGCCTTGACATAGAAATTCCATTCCTGGGCAAATCACCTTGGTGGAGTTCTGAGGTTCATTTACTTGTAAGGACACTCTTAGAATAGAGTTGAAAGTAAAGTAAGAGTTACACTGAAATTTTTCAGGAGTTTGCAGAACTGATAGGTACTTTTCATAGTGTATCTTCTAACCTACATTAATGGTAGTAGTATATAAAAATCTTAAAGACTCAAAAATAAAAGAGCTGAAACACCCAAATATCACTTTATCATGAAATAATTTAGTACACTGCAGTACTATCTTTTGTCATTTATTTTACCAAGAAAGTACAATTATAATGAAAAACACTTTAATCTAGGATGGTATTAAAATACTGTTATTTTAACAGTTTCTACATGATCAGTCTAATTAAAGTACAGTGCTATAATAAATATTGATTCTACCATCAATTTCCTTAGTAAGACTCTATTTAAAATTTATTTATTAAAATAATAAGCCAAGCAAAACAGTATAGTCTTTAGAAAGGGCCACCTTGTATGAACGGTGAAGTGACTTATTCAAAGAATTCTCTTGCTTTTTATGGTATATACCCATGTAGAAATAAAACTTATTTTAGGAGGTGACGAAATTGGTGATTTTCAAGAGATTTGCCAGTAGTAGTTACTTTTTGAATTAAATATAATGGAATTTATCTTGAAAATAAAGATTCAGTGACCAAATCCATGTCGTCATTCTGTTTCTTGAACTTGAGACTTCCCCTTTCTCAGTGAACTAGAAGATATAATGGTTTCAGGGAAGGGAAAATGTGAGCTTTTTTGTAATATGTTTTGGGTGTTATACACTGGTGAGATGTTTTCCTATTTTAGGTTAAGTATTAAGTAGAGTGAAGGTAGATGCATTATATTTGTTATTGTTCAGTTGCTCAGTCATGTCTGAATCTTTGCGAACCCATGGACTGCAGCACACCAGGCTTCCCTGTCCTTCACCATCTCCCGGAGCTTGCTCAAACTCATGTCCATCGAGTCAGTGATGCCATCCAACCATCTTGTCCTCAGTCATCCCCTTCTGCCCTCAATCTTTCTGAGCATCAGGGTCTTTTCTGGTCAGTTGGCTCTTCACATCAGGTGGCCAGAGTACTGGAGCTTCAGCTTCAGCATCAGTCCTTCCAATGAATATTCATGTTTTATTTCCTTTAGGATTGACTAGTTTGATCTCCTTGCAGTCCAAAGGACCTTCAAGAGTCTTCTCCAACACCACAGTTTGAAAGCATCAATTCTTCAGCTCTCAGCCTTCTTTATGGTCCAATTCTCACATCCATGCATGACTCCTGGAAAAACCATAGCTTTGACTATATGGACCTTTGGCAGCAAAGTAATGTCGTTACTTTTTAATACACTGTCTAAGTTTGTCTTGGCCTTTCTTCCACAGAGCAAGTGTCTTTTAATTCCGTGGCTGCACTCACCTTCTGGAGTAATTTTGGAGCCCAAGGAAATAATGTCTGTCACTGTTTCCATTGTTTCCCCATCTATTTGCAAGTGACAGGACCATATGTCATGATCTTAGTTTTTTGAATGGTAAGTTTTAAGCCAACTTTTCATTTTCCTCTTTCCTCTTTGAACTTAATCAAGAGGCTTTTTAGTTTCTCTTTGCTTTCTGTCATAAGAGTGGTATCATCTGCATGTCTGAGGTTATTGATATTTCTCCCAGCAATCTTGATTCCAGCTTATGCTTCATCCAACCCAGCATTTTGCATGATGTACTCTGCATATAAGCTAAATAAGCAGGGTGATGATATACATCCTTGATGTACTCCTTTCCCAATTTGGAACCAGTCTGTTGTTCTGTGTCCAGTTCTAACTGTTGCTTGACCTGCATACAGGTTTTTCAGGAGGCAGATAAGGTGGTCTGATATTGTTAAGTGACATATACTTCCAAACACTATTTGAAATAACAAGTGAGCAATTTGAATTAAGTGTAAGTGTTAGTAGCATTTGCAGAATTGTGCCCTTGTCTCCTGCCAGTAGACTTTTAACCATTGAGAAAATAAAGCCAAAGACATTTTGAGTGATAACACTGTCTTCCTTCACAGTGCCAATATAGAACTAACTTTTTCCCAAGAAGCACACTAAATTCAGTTTTGAGGAGAATTTTAGGATGGCAGTAGCAAATCTAGGATAGGGCATTAGAGATCATGTATCCTTTTGGTTTTATTTTATAGGATGAGAAAATAGGCTCAGAGAGATTGTCTTGGGTAAAAGCAAATAAACTGCAAGTCAAAATGGATATTTTAATAGAGATGATATATTTGGAGAGATTTTAAGTAGAGAGTGTGCACACTTTTTTTCTCCCATATTTATAAGAAGATTTTTCATATTTAAAATTTTCTATTTTGTTTTGAGCAAAGAAATTTAGAGACTTAATTTACACTTAATATGTGAAGGAAACTACATGTTACAATTCTAGTAATTGCTTTAACTTACCAGTTGTTCTAGGGGTTTATAAAAATTTTACACAGAGTGTTCGTGTTTTTACACTTTAAGCATTTGTGTTGTAGTTTGGTATCTGCCTTTTGGTGAAAGGTATTTGGCCAACATTTTGCCCATTATTATAAGAAAATCCCATTACTTTTATTAGATAAGTGACAAATGAAATATAAAGCTTCTTGGCTCACATGTATTTTGTGGGCCACATTATGTACTCTTGTTCATGTGCTCCTTGATGCTTTTGTGTTAGATTCTCTCTCAACATTTTATCTCCTAGAGGTCAGGAACAGTATTTTACATTTCCCAGTACTCCTCCTTAGTGCCTGCTGCATTTCTGTGAACATAGTTGTTTTATGATTGTTTGCAAAGTAATTATAGGATTATGTTGAAGAGAGTTCATGCATAAGGTGGGTTATTAAGCAAATAGTAATTAAGCAGGTGAAGTCATACATGCCTTTAATTTAGTTTCTCTTTCATTTTTGTTTGTTGATAACGTTCCCTAGGAATACTTAAAACAAATCCTCATATATGTATGCCTTGTGTGTTGTAAGAAAATAATTGCTACATACATACTTGTTCTCTGTGAGTCAAATTTCTGAAATTAAATTCTGAATTTATCATGGAACTTGGAGATGAAGACTTGCAAGACTGATAACATTGTGGCTAACACTCAGAGCCTCACATCATATTAGAGAAATCTATCAGGATTGAGAGCTGTTATTAAGTTTTACATCTTATTGACTATTTTAAAGAGTTCTTATGAGATCCTTATCAGAAACTGTTGTTAAGTGATAAAGTGGAAGTCTTCTGAAATGAATGAGTGAGGTTGCAGAGATCTTAGATTAGTGAATCCTATTATTAGTAATAAGAAACAGAAATAGGGCACATGATCAGGATGGGCACTCATGCATAGACTGTACCTATTAGGGTACTGTAAAGATGTCAGATAATTTATCACAAACAGGCAGCTTCTAGGCATGTCTTATTTGATATATGTAATATTTAATAAACATTTGAATATATTGTCAACACATTCAGTTCAGTTCAGTCGCTTAGTTGTGTCTGACTCTGCAATCCCATGAACCACAGCACGCCAGGCCTCCCTATCTATCACCAACTCCCGGACTCTACCCAAACCCATGTCCATTGAGTCGGTGATGCCATCCAGCCATCTCATCCTCTGTTGTCCCCTTCTCCCCCTGCCCTCAATCTTTCCCAACATCAGGGTCTTTTCAAATGAGTCAGCTCTTCACATCAGGTGACCAAAGTATTGGAGTTTCAGCTTCAACATCAGTCCTTCCAATGAACACCCAGGACTGATCTCCTTTAGGATGGACTGGTTGGATCTCCCTGCAGGCCAAGGGACTCTCAAGAGTCTTCTCCAACACCATAGTTCAAAACCATCAATTCTTCGGAGTTTGGCTTTCTTCACAGTCCAACTCTCACATCCATACATGACCACTGGAAAAACCATAGCCTTGACTAGACGGACCTTTGTTGGCAAAATAATGTCTCTGCTTTTCAATATGCTATCTAGGTTGGTCATAACTTTCCTTCCAAAGAGTAAGCGTCTTTTAATTTCATGGCTGCAATCACCATCTGCAGTGATTTTGGAGCCCAGAAAAATAAAGTCAGCCATTGTTTCCACTATTTCCCCATCTATTTCCCATGAAGTGATGGGACTGGATGCCATGATCTTAGTTTTCTGAATGTTGAAATTTGGGAAATTATAATTAAAATTTGGATTTGTGCTTTTCTTGAAAATTAGGTCTGACAATTCTGATTTTGCATCTTAGTGAGTGAAGTTGTTCAGTCGTGTCTGACTTATTGCGACCCCGTGGACTGTAGCCCACCAGGGTCCTCCATCCACGGGATTCTCCAGGTAAGAGTACTGGAGTGGGTTGCCATTTCCTTCTCCAGGGGATTTTCCCAACCCAGGGATCAAACCCAGGTCTCCCGCACTGCGGGCAGACTCTTTAACCTCTGAGCCACCAGGGAAGCCCTCTTGCATCTTAGCCTAACTACAACTGGCTGAATCATTGGCTCTTTTGATGGAGTAGCGACTATTGTTTTCTAGAATGATTATATATGTTTTAGTCTCCCACAGTCACTACTAGACTCCTTCACTTATTTATCTGATCTGTCTGGTCTGAAGTCACTCAGTCATGTCCAACTTTTTGCAACTCCATGGAGTGTAGCCCACCAGGCTCATGTCCCTGGAATTCTCCAGGCAAGAATACTGGAGTGGGTAGCCATGTCCTTCTCTAGAGGATGTTCTCAACCCTGGGGTCAAACCTAGGTCTCCTGCATTGCAGGCAGATTCTTCACTGTCTGAGCTACCAGTAATACCTTTAACTTTTGGGTGTATAGGTCCTGTCTTAAACCCACCAAGATTTGTGTCCTTGAATTATTATAACTAACTTAAGAGACTTACTGAACTACATTCAAAGATGGAACAAAATTAGCATAGATCTGCACTGTTTAATGAAGTAACCACTAGACATATGTAACTATTTAAAATTAATTTCATTACAATCAAATAAAAATGAAAATTTGCTTCCTCAGTTGTGTTAGTTACATTTCTAATTGTATTTGAAGCTATCGTTCCACATAAATGGAGAATATTTTTATCATTGCAGAAAGTTGTACTGGACAATACTAATATATAGATAGTAAAATTTTTACAAATGACAGTGACAAAAGCAAAATTTAAGGATGATAGATTTCAAATTGAAAATGCAAAACCACAAACAAGTAAACAGCCAGCACCCACTGAATTAAATCACAGGAAATTGGAAGTGTTTAAAAAGATTATCTAAATTTCCCTAGATTTGGTTAAGCACACCAGCCCATATACATTTCATTCTAAAGAAATGGAAGTATTTACACATGGAATGAAATTAAAAAAGAAAAAAAGCAATTGCCCTTGACAACAATTGAGATTATAGACAGATGGATTTCCATGAGAAAGACCTGGTAAAAGAAATGTCCTGGTAACTATATACAAGGGCACTTACTAACCTTTGGATGGTTTTAATTATAATATATAGAGGATCCCCAGTGGATTCCAGTGGTTTAGGAATACTTAAGAAAATAGTTTCATAATGAGTCAACTTATAAGAAGAACAAATAAGGAAAAAATATCTATTAATTAGACCAGTATATCAAAAGAAGTTAACCTCAAGACATTTATTGTCTTTCCTGATAGTGATTTGCCTAGCTGATCTTTAAGGTCTCTTTAAGTTCAAAAATACTATGCTTTTTAGAACAATTAAGTGGATTTATTGCTGAGTCAATAACTCTACTTAAAATATAATTACTAAATAGATGACAACTTAGGAGGGATTTCTTGAGGCATTTCATGAAATCAGAAGATTATATGTTGAGATGTGTCATGTTTTATGTTTTTATCAATGACTTGAATGAATGAACTCATAGAAGGCAAGCTTATTAAGGTGACACAAAGCTTGGAGGAAAAGTTAGTATATGCAGTGTCAAAATTAAAATTTGAACAGATTTGATGACTCTAACTAGAGTTAAGAGGGCTTTCTTTTAAGGTGATGTTTAATGGAAAAAGTTTTTTAAGGGCATTCACTTGCATTCTTTGAGAAGTTGTGGATTTTAGACTCAAGATTCAAATTAACTTGACAGCCTAGAATTCTGGGTTAAATTGAACAAGGTGGTTAGCAGCGAATGCCCCTGTGTTCAGCTAAAAGAAAACTACGTATGCTGATGCACTTCCTCCTTGAAATGCCTTCTGGTTTCAGGAAACAGCCCCCTCACCATTCCTGCTCCTCCCCTCCCCCCCCCACCCCTCTGCCTTGATTTCCTCCTACTTTGCAAACCACAGCTTGGTCTATTTTTCTGGGTAATCATCTCCCTATCTCTTAGCATTTGAGAGCTTCTGTGTCTGTGCTGCCTATTTCACTTCCACCTAGTATGAAGGATCATTTACTGGTAACTTTGACTACCTCATGTCTGGGGATTTCTCTAATTTTAAATCTCAAGTCTAGATCTATCTCTGAGCCCCATATTAATATATCCAGTAGCATACTTGGGTAGGCATTCCTCTCTTGAATTCCCAGCAGATACCTAATACATAAGCTGAGTTCCTAATTTTTTCTTCCAAACATGCTCAACCTTCCACATCTTAATGAACGGTACTGCAGCAGTTCTTCTGTAGATTAAGACAAAAGATTAAAGTCATCCTTGACTTGACTTTTTCTGACATTCCAGATGTAATCAATCAGAAAAATGTGTCTGAGATTTCCAGAATTCCTAGGTTTTCAACAACTCAATTATGCCACCCTGATCCCATCTATTGTTATCTCTCATCTGGATATTTTAGTAGCCTCCTCTCATCCTATTTTCACCCATGCTACATCCTGTGTACTTTGAACTCTGGAGTCAGGTTAATCCTTTTAAATAGAAGCTTGTCACTTAGCTCAAAATCCTCTAATAAAACCCCTTCACTCAGAATTCTGAAGTCTCTAAAACGTACAAGTCTCTCCTATCCCCTTTTGCAGTGGGGTGCAATGGTAAAGACTCTGCCTGCAATGCAGAAGACACAGGACGCGTGGGTTTGACCCATGGGTCAGGAAGATCCCCTGGAGGAAGAAATGGCAACCCTCTCCAGTATTCTTGCCTGGGAAATCCCATGGAGAGAGGACCTAGTGGGCTATAGTTCATGGAGTCACAGATGTCAAACACGACTGAGTGACTAAACCACCAACTACCTAACATGATTCTTTGTCCCTACATTGTCCCCTCACTGTTCCTTTAACACTTCAGACCCACTATTGTCTCAGAGGCCTTGTACTCCGCCTACAATGCTTTTCTCTAAGATACCTTTGTTGTTCACTCCCTCATAGCCTTCACGTTTTTTATTCACGGATGTTATTTTCTCAGTGAGACTGTCCTAATTCTTATATTTAAAAATTTTCGATTTTCCCTAATCCCAAACTTGCCTTCATACTTACCTTTTCTCCATGACATGTGTTACTTTCTACATTACAATATAACAGATATTTATTATTATTGTTACTTATCTTCCCCTCTGAAATTAAAACTCCACACTGTCAAGGACTTCTGCCTGTTTTGTTCAGTTTTCTTTCTTTCTTTTAGAATAGTGCTGACATACAATAGATGTGCTTCCCTGGTGGCTCAGACGGTAAAGCGTCTGCCCGCAATGTGGGAGACCCGGGTTCGATTCCTGGGTCGGGAAGATCCCCTGGAGAAGGAAATGGCAATGCACTCCAGCACTCTTGCCTGGAAAATCCCATGCACGGAGGAGCCTGATAGGCTACAGGCCATGGGGTCGCAAAGAGTCGGACACGACTGAGCGACTTCACTTTCACTTTCATAGTAGATGTGCAGAAATTACTTTTGAGTGGATGTCTGCCTGTGGGAACAAACTAAAGAATGACTAAATAAAGCTACTGTGAAAAAGATGAACTTACCTATCCAAGTAAAATGTTCATCATTGCTGAGACATCTAGAAAGGAAAACCTCTTGGCTTATAGGAATGAAGTCCAGAGTAAGAGAGATAAAAATCCTGTCTTCTGCACAATCACAAACTTTATTTTGCATTTATGTCTTTGAAGAAGGCACTCAAAAAACATCAATTTTAACAGATAGTGTTAAAATTAAAAAAATAATAATTTAGGGATTGTAAATATAGCAGCAAATTGGTAGAGTTAAACCCAATTAACATACGTTATATTTTTGAGATGTTAGATGAAAGAAATAACTATGAATAGATTCAGAATATTAATGAGTTACTAACATTAATATTCTATATAACTACTATTTAAAATAGTGTGATTCTTAAGGGTTAGTAGGGAACTTCCTTTTCTAGGGAGCACTCAAGCATAGGCCACAGATGGTTAACTATTTAGAAAATTATAACATAAGATGTGCGCTGGATGAAAGGTGTAGTTGGTAGATTCCATCTGAGTTCTAATGTTCTATAATACCAATAAGCATAGTTCTATACACAAATATGTATATGTGAGTAGCTGTAGTGAAGATATATATATGACTAGATTTATATAAAATTATATACATTTATATATGCACATATATATCTTATTTTATTTCTATGGACATTAATTTGATCATAGAGATCACTTAATTGGATGTAATACTCATTAACCTTTTCCTGAGGCTGGACCCCAAATACTACATCCTGTCTCTTTCTAGTACTTTTTCCTCTTTGACATGAAATTCCATGTATGGTCAGGCTTTTGGATGATAACCATAACTTCGGGTCTTTAAAAGATCAAGAGTTGACCATGCTGATAAACATTTCTGCCAACCATTACTTATTGCTAAACCCAAGTTTTTCTTTTTCTCTGATATAAATTCATTTTCCACAGAAAATACAATTATAACTACAATTCTATCTTATAACACAAATATCTACTTTATAAATTAGTTCTTAAACCTCAGACCATTTTCTGAAAATGACAAGTATCGGTTAATCTTATAGGTGTGAAGTTTACATGCTGAAACATGGAGTTATCTTTTATTTACTCAACTAGGTCAAAAGGAAAGAGGAAAAAAAAATCAATGGACTTGCAAGATGAGTAAAGTTCAGGTTCTCTTTGTCTCAGAGAGCAGATATTATATTTATTATATCTGTAAAGGTTGTGAGAATGTTGGTTGAGAATTTTTACTTGTTTTTCAGAATGAATTCCCTCTTGACTGAACTGTTTCTAAGCATTGATGATATTGGTCACAGAATTATCTACTTTATTAGATTTATATTTCACATATATGTAGTGTTTACAATAGTAATCATTTAAAAATGATATCATGAATGCTTTTTCAACTTTAAGATACATGAGAATTACCCAAGATGCAAAATGTAAATATAGATTTACATTTTGGGCCTGGCCTCCAGATATTTGTAATCTATAGGTCAGGTAATACAGTCATGCTTATTTAATGAGCGCATACACTTGCCCTCCCCCTGCCATTATGTTTTAGGTGGTCCACGGATCCTGCTTTGCTATCACTCAGTTCAGTTCAGTCGCTCAGTCGTGTCCGACTCTTTGTGACCCCATGGGCTGCAGCACGCCAGGCTCCCTGTCCATCACCAACTCCCAGAGTTTACTCAAACTGTAACCGTTATATAGATCCGTATTTTAAAATTAAAGTCATTGTTTTGTATGCCTGATTCATACTGTATAGGTTTGTATAGAGCATATGTCTATTTGTGTTTAGGTCTAGGCTTTTTTTCTTTTCCTCACACATGTTTATTCTGAAAAATCCTTTCACAACTTTCAAAATGCATATGGAAGGAAACAACAAAACAACTTTCCTCCCTGGCTAAGGCCTGCTTACGTTACAGATACATATTTGGGGAGAGAGCACCCTCATGTGGTAACAGGATGCTAAAAATATTCCGAGATTTTCTTTTCTATCTTAAGCAACCACAGGAAAACAATTGCTGGTAACTATATGACCACCCCACTATATCATTTTGTTTCTGAAGAGTTTTTAGAGGAGCCATTTTCTTTTCTTTTAGGCCTAACGACAAAGGTGTTACCTTGCAAAGCTGTTATCTTCTCGTTGCGAATTTTCAGGTACCCCAATTGTGGCTTTTTCTATTGATTCAAGAAACCTGTCTCAATGCTTCTGTTAAGTCATAGTGAATGTGCACCAACTTAAGCTTCTGGGGTCACAGGCTCATCAGCACCCAAACACAATATTCTATTAGTTCAGTGGTTTTCCAGAACCATGAGGCAAATTTAACTCTGTTTCAAAGTCATAAGTGAAATATCTAAAGTATTCTAGGCATTAGGGAAATTTTTGAATGAACATTAAATGACTCATAAGCAACAACAAAATACCTTTTTCTGCAAATGAAAGCACCCCTGAACTTCAGCACAAAGTCTTTTAGATGAGAAACATTGCCATAGAAGACAAATATCCAGCTCACGGTACTGCTGTGTTTGTGGAATGCTAGGCTGTCTAATAAACAAAAGTAGTATCCCTTGCCAAAAGAATAATATTAACTCTAATAAACATCAAAAAATTGCAGTCAAGTATGATGGCTTAATTAAAACTTATTATAATGTAAGGGAATACTTACAGGTGCTTACAAAGAAATTGACAATCAATTAAAATTAAAAGCTTGCCATTCCAGTGCCAAAATTGGCATGACTATTATGTAAGGAAGGCAATCCACTTAATATATATTAATATATATCTCCCTTCTCTGAACATGCCCTGAGGTTAATCTGATTTGATTCAACACTAACTTCTCAAAAATTGTATCTTTCTTTTAAAAATGTTACTTTTTCAAGGGTTTTATAAGCATTCAAATTCATTATTTCTGTTGGATATTTTCCATTTGACAAATGTAACATAATCCATAAAGTTTTTTGATAATTCTACAATATAGATTTGTTTTTATTAATATTATTTTTAATGTAAGTAAAACACATGTGCTCATTGTAAATAGTATAGTAGATGTATAAAAATGAAATGGCATGTCACCAGCAATATCTTTACATACTTTCTTGCAATAACGGTTTTTACCATCTTGATTTATGTGAATCCAGTATTTTTATGCTTGTGAAAAATATCTTTACAAACTATTATGTTTTACATAGAGAAAACATATACACATCAGTTCAGTTCAGTTGCTCAGTCGTGTCCGACTCTTTGCCACCCCGTGAATCACAGCACGCCAGGCCTCCCTGTCCATCACCATCTCCCGGAGTTCACTCAAACTCAGTCCATCGAGTTGGTGATGCCATCCAGCCATCTCATCCTCTGTCTTCCCCTTTTCCTCCTGCCCCCAATCCCTCTCAGCATCAGAGTCTTTTCCAATGAGTCAACTCTTTGCATGAGGTAGCCAAAGTACTGGAGTTTCAGCTTTAGCATCATTCCTTCCAAAGAATACCCAGGGCTGAGGATTCAGGATGGGGAGCACATGTATACCTGTGATGGATTCATTTTGATATTTGGCAAAACTAATACAATTATGTAAAGTTTAAAAATTAAAAAAAAAAAAAGGGCTGATCTCCTTTAGAATGGACTGGTAGGATCTCCTTGCGGTCCAGGGGACTCACAAGAGTCTTCTCCAACACCACAGTTCAAAAGCATCCATACATGACTAATGGGAAAACCATAGCCTTGACTAGACGGAACTTTGTTGGCAAAGTAATGTCTCTGCTTTTCAATATGCTATCGAGGTTGGTCATAACTTTTCTTGCAAGGAGTAAGTGTCTTTTAATTTCATGGCTGCAGTCACCATCTGCAGTGATTTTGGAGCCCCAAAAATAAAGTCTGACACTGTTTCCACTGTTTCACCATCTATTTCCCATGAAGTGATGGGACCAGATGCCATGATCTTCGTTTTCTGAATGTTGAGCTTTAAGCCAACTTTTTCACTTTCCTCTTTCACTTTCATTAAGAGGCTTTTTTGTTCCCCTTCACTTTCTGCCATAAGGGTGGTGTCATCTGCATATCTGAGGTTATTGATATTTCTCCTGGCAATCTTGATTCCAGCTTGTGCTTCTTCCAGCCCAGCGTTTCTCATGATGTACTCTGCATAGAAGTTAAATAAGCAGGGTGACAATATGCAGCCTTGACGTACTCCGTTTCCTATTTGGAGCCAGTCTATTGTTCCATGTCCATTTCTAATTGTTGCTTCCTGACCTGCATGCAGGTTTCTCAAGAGGCAGGTCAGGTAGTCTGGCATTCCCATCTCTTTCAGATTTTTCCACAGTTTATTGTGATCCACACAGTCAAAGGCTTTGGCATAGTCAATAAAGCAGAAATAGATGTTTTTCTGAAACTCTTTTGCTTTTTTGATGATCCAACAGATGTTGGCAATTTGATCTCTGATTCCTCTTTTCTAAAACTGGCTTTAACATCTGGAAGTTCACAGTTCACGTACTGCTGAAGTCTGGCTTGGAGAATTTTGAGTATTACTTAACTAGCATGTGAGATGAGTGCAATTGTGTGGTAGTTTGAGCATTAATTACACTCTAAAAAAATAGGTCAATTTACATTTTTACTAACAAGATGAGTAAGATATTAGTTTGAATAATAGTGGTAGTAGTGAGAGGAGTAGTAGTAGTGATAATAGAAAACACTGAAGAATAGCATGGAACTTAGGGCAATCGATTACAGGGAAAATGAAAAAAGTGTGGAGACAGTGTGATACAAGTAGGAAAAGAGAATAGATAATTTACTAGAGGAAACACCAATTTTAAATGACAAAGTCTGGAGTCATAATAGCATTTGAAGAATGAAAGCAATTTCAAAAACTGAAAAACTACAAGAAACAAGGAAATAAATTTAAAAGAAAAATAATGACTTGGCAGAATCTTAAAGCTTGTTAGACTAGCAAAGAATGGAAATACTCATAATTAGAGAAGACAAATCAAGAAAAATCATAAGGAATCCTAAGAAAATTATACCAGTCAAGGTAATCATAGAGAAGATACTCTAAGGATCTAGAGAAAAGGTTTATTAAGGATTTGAATCCACAAGACAAATGATCAGTCAAGTATTAGAATAAAAAACTTAATAATGACCAAGAACAAGAAAATTTACGGAACAAGTGGAAGAGCTTTTTAGCTACAAAGCGTATAAGCTATATAACAAAGCAAGGGAAAGAGACATTTTCAAATATGTAAGGCTCAGAGGTTTTACAGGCCATTTGTTCTTCTAAAAAAAAAGTTTACTGGAAGACATAACCCAGACAAATAGGAGAATGGAAATTAAGAGCTATGAGTGAAGATACTGTTGGGGGCCCAAAAGGTGCCATTATATTACTTTTAATATAAAATTATGTAAAAGATCAAATAAAAAACCGGCAGCATCATATAAAAAATTTAAAAAGCAATATGGGAGCAAAAAAACCTATGAGTTAAAGCAACAAATAAAGATGAATATATCGATTTTCACAAAAATGTAAAAATTATGAGCTTATAAATTAAAAGAAAAAATATCTTCAACTTGAGTTAAAACATAACTTTATGCCGTTCATAAGATATATACTCAAATTCATACTTAGTTTATAACAATGTATGCAAATTTAAACTTCTCCTTTAAAACAAATATTTTAGCTACAAGACAAATTTGGCTATTAAAACTGCCCTAAAGCAGGTACGTCTCTCCCTATTTTTATATATAAGGAGACTGACATTTATAAATCTATAGATTTGAATAAATCCAGTTTTTTAGTTAATGCTGGAACCCCAATCTTCTGGTCACTGAAATTTCTTTCTAGCATTATATAACAAAATTTTCACTTTCTAAATTTCTAATGTATGTTATATTTAGAATTTTTATTTTTTTTCAATTTTATAATTACCTGATTACTGATTGTGGACCATCAAGAAAATATAGACTAAACAGAAATAAGATGAATGAAACAGACAGACATGTTAAACTGATTAACTCAATATAGCATGAACTGGGTTTTAAGGTACCTCTCTTCTCCTGACTTTGCCAGGAGCAAGAGCTTGCTGTTCTTTAAAATAATTACTTGATTTCTTATCTATAAAATGAATTAATACTATTAATCTCACATATCACATACACTTTAAAGAAGAATGAAGCAAAATAATACCTTCTAATCTGTGCATTAGCATCTACCTACCATAAAACCTTCCTAATAAGAAGGAGAACCATAGTCTGAAACTGTCTGTGGATATGTGGGAAGCAGGGATTCATGTCTCTCATTTACTTTTGCATTGCCAACATCCCACGTAATGCTCCTCCACACTTGCTATTTAATAAACTGTTGAATTAATTGATTCTAATTCAATAATAAAAGAGATTTAAAATAACTTTCTAAGTGGCAGGGGTCTTTACTTAGAATTTTTTAGAGTAAAGAGTATTTCTTGAGAAAAAGTAAACTTACTTTTAAAAATTATGTTAGTATTATGAAACATTTAATATAAACATAAGCATGTTTGAAAACTGGAAACAACTAGTTATAGCTACAACTTGGGGCCATAGTTAGCTATGCAGCTTTGCTTACAAAAGGAGATACAGTCTAGCTGGCTGTTCACCAATTGACCTTCTCTCTCACATATAAAGGACAATATTCTGAGCAGCATGATTCATTTTAGGCTGGCAGTATCTGCATTTGAACTTATAATTTTCAGAATTCTGAGTTATTGTACATGCAAGTACTCAAAGAATAGCATTTAAACTATCATCTTAATCAACTATATTTCTATGTCTCTAGCTTTTTGCTTTCATATGTAACTTATACAAACCATAAGGACATGGAGCACAGTCACATTTACAGCCTTTGCAAACTTATGTTCTCCAGCAGCCTGTTGATGCTGGGGGTGGTTGTAAGAGATGACTGCTGGACTTTGCTGGAAAGATTTGATTTAAGAAAAGGAAACAACCAAATGGGAATTCCCATGAGAAATCTGTGCTTCCATTACAGGGGGCATGGGTTCAATCCCTGGTTAGGGAACTAAGATCCTGGAAGCCATGTGGCATGGCCAAACACACACACACACACAACTTAATGCCATCTGAATGTGGATTCCTTAATTCTTAAAATTTTGTTACTCAGTAATTACTTCAACTGTGTTATGTATCCAGAGAAGGCAATGGCACCCCACTCCACTACTCTTGCCTGGAAAATCCCATGGATAGAGGAACCTGGTAGGCTGCTGTCCATGGGGTTGCTAGGAGTTGGACACAACTGAGCGACTTCACTTTCACTTTTCACTTTCATGCATTGGAGAAGGAAATGGCAACCCACTCCAGTGTTCTTGCCTGGAGAGTCCCAGGGACAGAGGAACCTAATGGGCTGCCATCTATGGGGTCGCACAGAGTCGGATACGACTGAAGCGACTTAGCAGCAGCAGCAGCAGTGTTATTATCATTTCTTGTTATGTAGCATCTATGGCGGCACGTTGTACCTATAACTGGCTATTTCCAATTTTCAAACATGCTGTGTTTACCTGCTGTCCTCTTCTCCCTCGATGCACTTTCTGTGATTAGACACTATTCACCTACAGCATCCTGATAAAGCTTACACAAAAATACCCCTTCCTCCCAACCCCCTATACATGTAGGTTCATGCAATCACACATACAAACACACACACACATTGTATGTGTTATTCAGTTTCTTTTTCTTCAGCTTTGAGCACTAGATCTAAGAATCAGTATGTTGGGAGTTATATTGGGAAATATAATATATTGGAAATATTGGGAGTTATAAGTTATGGCAATTCTAGGATATATTATTTTTTGTCTCATCTAGTTCTTCCTTTATATTACCAATAAATAAAGGGAACCCTTGATTTAATTTATGCCAAATATCTAATTTCTACTTCTGATTCACTAGCTTTATGACTCTACGTCATTATTTTTCTGGTCTACAGTTTCATCATCTGTGAAAGGAATGAATTAAACAAATGACCTCAAAATACTACTTCATTTCTAAAAAAAGAAAAGTCAGAGAAAATCGGTAGGTTGAAACGTGAAAATGACACTTTCTAGATCAAATTGTTGAATGTTGGAATTTCATATAACTTTTGTTGGTAACTGGATATCTTGTAGGACTAAAGATGTCATTAATCCTTGTTTCAAGGTGTCATTGCTATTAGATACCATTGAGATTACATCCTTCCTTTGCTTTCTTCAGTAGCCTGAGATACTGTACTCTATTAGAGCAGGGACTGTAATTTTTACTGTTTCATGCCCCAGTGCCTACAACAGTGTCTAGCAAGTACCAGACACAGTAAATGTTTGCTGAATGAATAGTGTTGTGACTTAAAATTATAAAATTCTACAAAATTATAATTATTAATAATGATGATAATCAGACATGTTGAAATACTAGAGTAGATAATACCAAAGGTGAAATTTCTGACAGCTCTGTTAATGGGAAGGTGACAAGTTAATCTCTGCTAAAATAATCAAAGGTGTGGCATAGCAGACAAAGATGTAAAAGCTGTGTCAGGTTCAGTTAAGTTCAGTTCAGTCGCTCAGTCGTGTCCGACTCCTTGTGACCCCATGGACTGCAGCATGCCAGGGCTCCCTGTCCATCACCAACTCCCAGAGTTTACTCAAACTCAGGTCCATTGAGTCAGTGATGCCATCCAATCATCTCATCCTCTGTCGTCCCCTTCTCCTCCTGCCTTCAATGTTTCCCAACATCAGGGTCTTTTCAAATGAGTCAGTTCTTCGCATCAGGTGGCCAAAGTATTGCAGTTTCAGCTTCAGCAACGGTCCTTCCAATGAATATTCAGGACTGATTTCCTTTAGGATGGACTGGTTGGATCTCCTTGCAGTCCAAGGGACTGTCAAGAGTCTTCTCCAACACCACAGTTCAAAAGCATCAATTCTTTTGCGCTCAGCTTTCTTTATGGTCTAACTGTCACATCCATACATGACCACTGAAAAAACCATAGCCTTGACTAGACAGAACTTTGTTGACAAAATAATGTCTCTGCTTTTTAATATGCTGTCTAGGTTGGTCATAACTTTTCTTCCAAGGAGCAAGTGTCCTTTAATTTCATGGCTGCAGTCACCATCTGCAGTGATTTTGCAGCCTCCAAAAATAAAGTCAGCCACTGTTTACTGTCATAGAAAATTTCAAGTATACAACAGAGTAGTTTAAACTATAATCACCATGCTATACATTAGATCTCAGAACTTATAACTGAAAGTTAATACCTTTTGACAAACATCTCTCCCCTTTCCCCATCCTCTACCCCCAGTAACGACTATCTATTCTTTGGCTCTATTATTTCAACATTTTTTAGATGCCATGTGTAGATCATATAATGTTTGTCCTTTTATATCTGGCTTATTTTACTTAGCATAAGGTTCTCTAGGTTCATCCATGTTTTTACAAGTGACAGGATTCCTTCTTTGTTATGGCAGAATTATACATATAACATTTTCTTTATCCATTTACCTGTCAGGTGACATTTAGATTTTCTCCATATTTTGTCTATTGTGACTAATGCTGCAATGAACATGGGAATGCAGATGTTTCTTAAAGATACTGATTTCACTACCTTTGGATATATACTCAGAAGTGGGATGGCTAGGTCATATGTTAGTTCTATTTTTAATTTGTTAAGGAATTTTTGTACATGGTGATTGCACCCACTTATGTACTTACCAAACCAAAAGTGTACAAGGGTTCCCTTTTCTCCACATCCTTGCCAACAATTATCTCTTGACTTATTGATGATAATAGTTATACTGACAGATATGAGGTGATACCTCATTGTGCTTTTCATTAGTATTTCTCTGATGATTAGTGATATTGACCAGCTTTACAAACGCCTGTTGACTATTTGTATGTCTTCTCTAGAAAAAGGTCTGTTCAGATCTTTTGTCCATTAAAAAATTGGATTATTCTTGAGTTTTTTCTATTGAGTTGTAGAAGGTTTTAACTATTTTGGATTTTAAAACTTTATCAGAAGTATAGTTTGCAAATATTATCTCCCAATCTATAGATTATGTTACATTTAAGTCTAATTCATGTTGAGTTAGTGTTTGTGAGTGGTGTAAGATAAGGGTCTGATTTCATCCTTTTACAAGTAGATTTCCAGTTTTTCCAACACTGTTTATTGAAAATACTATTATTTCTTAATTGTATATTAATCATGCCCTTGACAAAGTTTTGTTATTGTTGTTCAGTCAGTCATATATGATTCTTTGCAACCCCATGGACTGTAGCCTGCCAGGCTCCTCTGTCCATGGTATTTCCCAGGCAAGAATACTAGAGTGGGTTGCCATTTCCTTCACCAGGGGATATTTCCAACCTAGGAATTAAAGTCACATCTCCAGCACTGGCAGGCAAGTTCTTTTCCACTGATGCACCAGGCAAGCCCCATCAAAGTTCAGTTGGCCATAATGCATGGATTTATTTCTGAGCTTTCTAGTCTGTTCCATTGGTCTATGAGTCTGTTTTTATGCCAGTACTGCACTATTTTGATTAGTATGGCTTTTTGTAATATAGTTTGATGTTAGGAAATGTGCTGCTTCCAGCTTTGTTGTTTCTCAAGATGGTTTTAATTTATTGTTGTTGTTGTGTGTGTGCGTGTGTGTGTGTGTGGTTCCATATAAATTTTAGGATTTTTTTCTATTTGTGTGGAAAATATCACTGGAATTTTAATAGTGATTGTATTGAACATGTACATCACTTTGGGTAGTATAGACATTTTTAGCAATATTAAATCTTCTAAGTTGTTAACATGGGGCCTTTTTTTCATTTATTTGTGTCTACTTCGATTTTCTTTCATCAGTGTTTCATATTTTCCAGGGTATAAATCTTTCACCACTTTGGATAAATTTGCTAAATATTTTGGGCTTTCCAGGTAGCACTAGTGGTAAAGAAGCCCCCTGCCAATGCAGGAGATTAAAGAGAAGCGGGTTTGACCCCTGGGGTGGGAAGATTCCCTTGAAGAAGGGAATGGCTACCCTCTCCAGCTTTCTTGCCTGAAGAATCCCATGCACAGAGGAGCCTGGAGAGCTACAGTCCATAGGGTTGCAAATAGTCAGACATGACTGAAATGACTTAGCACACACACCCATAAATATTTTATTCTTTTTGTTGTTGTAAATGGGATTATTTTCTTTATTTTTCAGATAGTTTGTTGTTAGAGTACAGAAGCATAACTGATTTTGTATAGTGATTTTTTTTTAAAATCCTGAAACTGTAATGAATTCATTTAGTTTTTTGGTAGAATATTTTACATTTTGGATATATCTGTTTATTTCTGTAGTGTTATTGAACTTTTGCTGGTGGTGTTTACCATGCTCTATACATGGAATTTAATGCCAGAAACTTGAGCTTCATATTCAACTATTTAAGACTGATTTCCATATTGTAAAACTTTCCATCAACTTCTCATCTAATTTTCAACTGTTGGTAATTTTGAACTGCATTATTATTTTATTAGGGTGGCAAAATGTTGATTTTATAGTTGTATAATTTAGTCAACATATGTTAGCTAGAATTCTTTGGCTAAAACTGTCTGTCTTCAATGAGGACTTATCAGTTACCTTGAAACAGTGTTTGTAAAAGTAAAGATGAGCTTAATGTTTAATGATTTCCTTTTATTTGTGATTTTTCAGAGTGAAAATTAGATACCTTCTTTTCATTATCCTATAATATTATGTGTGTGCTAGTCACTCAGTTGTGTCTGACTCTTTGCAACCCCATGGACTCTAACCCTCTAGGCTCCTCTGTCCTTGGGATTCTCCAGGCAAGAATACTGGAGTGGGTTTCCAGTTCCTTCTCCAACCTATAATACTATAAATTGATTTCAAAATGATACTACTACTACTAATATTTACAATTAGACTAGAAGATAAACGTTAAGATGTTTTATAGGCCCATTTTTGCTTACAACCTATATTCCTCCAGGCAAAATATAGTCAAAATACTGTGCTGTAAAGTCACTTGAAATAATTCCTCTTTCTGATATATGATTAAATTTGTTCACTTCCATTTTAAAAGTTTATGCATTTTATGTAATTATATTTTTGAAAATATAAAATACTTTCATTACCAGTGTTAAAACTATGAAGAAAATTATATTCGGAGAAGTCACACTTTCTATTCCTGTCTCTGATAACTCATTCCCTTTCTCTCTCTAGAGTAAACATCATAATAAGTTTTGATATTATCTTTCCAGTATATTCAAATATGTATAATTTTATATCCTCTTCTTTCTTACAAAGAAGGGAATATTCGATTCATGTTATTCTTCAGCTTGCTTTTTTTCACTTTATACATCCTGGTAATCACTTTATTTGCAGTATGTAGCAGTGGTCTTAAAACTAGGAGAATCCACCTGCTCCCAGAGAGCAGTTGGTAATGTCTGAAGTATTTGGAGGTGTTACAACTTGAGCCACGGAGTCATTATTGTCATCCGGTTAATACAAGCTAGAGATGATGCTGAAAATCCTACAATTCACTGGAAAGAAACCAACATGTCAATAGTGCCAAGACTGACAAATCATATAGGGCTCTGCTTTCCTAGTGTACTTACTTGTTAATTCAAAACATTTGTGTCACCTTAAAGTCTCTTTTTATTAATTAATATTTCTATTGATTATGAGTCTATTTCTTGCTATGTGTCTAGGAATTTTTAAAAGTATATTCTGATCAGTGTAGATGTTATTTTACAGTGAATCTGGAATATGTTCTTTTACTTTAGGTGTTCAGTTTTCTTCTGGCAATTGTATCAAATTATTGCCAGACTATTGATTCTGTCAAGGTTAGATTAAGACTGTGTTAGAATTTATTTATATATTTTTCTTTAGTTCTTTTACATAACCCTGGATCTAATTTGTAATCCTTATTTCTAACTTTTTCTGGCTCTCAGAAAATTTCTAGAGAGTCAATGGTTTCTTATATAGTAGCATTTCTTATACTCTTAATTCCTTCCTACATTTCAGTGATTCCATCTGGAATAATTTTCTATAGCCTGAAGAATTCCTATCAATATTCCTTACAATTTAAGCATTCTGGTGATATGATGTGTGTGCAAATATGTGTGTGTATATGAGTGTGAAAATGTCTTTATTTGGCCTTCCATTTTGAAGAATAATTCAACATAAGTTTATATGTTGGCAAGGTATTTTTTTTTAAACTTAAAACATAAAATACTGTTTCCTGATTTTCATAGGGACTGTTGAAAATTCATCTCATAATTAAATTTATCCCTAGGTAATGACTTTTATATTCCCTGGTTGCTTCAACAACCCCTTTACTAGTTAGCAGTTTACTATTTAGCAGTTTAACTCATATGTGACTATGTGATTTGTTTGTATTTACCCTACTTGGGGTTTTCTGAACTAATAAATCAAAATTGTTTTGTGCAATTTTAGATTTTATTTACTAATATTTTGTTGAAGATTGTTAATATCTATATTAATGGCTGATAACAATCTGTAGTTTTCCTTTCTTGTAATGTCTTATCTGGTTTTGATACTATGATAATTCTGGCCTCATGCAATGAGTTAAGAAGTGTTCCTCTACTTCCATTTTCTGAAAAAGAGTGTAAAGAATTGGTGTTATTTCCTTTTTAGATGTTTAGGAGAATTCACTAAAAACCTTATGGGTCTGATGCTTTCTATTTGGGAAGGTTATTAATTATTGATCTAATTTTTTATAGTAGATATAGGCCTATTTAGATGATCTATGTATCCTTGTGTGAATTTTGGTAGATTGGGTCTTTCAAAGAATTGGTTCATTTCATATAAGTTATCAGATTTGTAGAAATAGAGTAGTTCATAATATTCCTGTATTGTGATTTTAATGTTCATGGATCAGCAGTGATCACCTCTCTTTAAATTCTGCTATTAGTGATTTCTGTCTTCTCTGTTCCCTTTGGTTAGCCCGGCTAGGGTTTTATCAATTTTATTGAACTTTCCAACAAACTAGCTGTTAAAATTTATACATACATACATATATATATATATATATATATATATATATATATTCTATTTTTAATTTCATTGATTTCTACACCAAAATTTTATTATTTCCTTTCTTTTTCTATCTGCATATTTATAATATTTTTCTTTCTCTAGTTTCCTAAGGTGGCATTTTAGATTACTGATTTTATGTCTTATTTATAAAATGTGTATTTCTTTTAAGCAGGGTGTTTGTTGTATCCCACAGATTATGATAAGTTGAATTTTCATTTTCATTTCATTTAGTTCAAAATATTTTTCATATTCTTTTAAGACTTTTTCTTATCCAGTGTGTTATGTAGAAGTATGTTGAATAATCTCTAAATGTTTTGTAATTTTCCAGCTATCATTATGATATTGATTTCTAGTTTAATTCCATTTTGATCTGAGAGTATATGTAGTATGATGCCCCTATGCAAAATTTGTTCAGAGATGTGCTTTATGGCTGAGAATGTGGTCTGTCTTGGTAAATATTTCATGTGACTATCAACTGAAAAAAAAATGCCGAGAGTTTTATTTTTATTCAGCAGATATTCTGAGGACTTCAAGCCCCAGACACAGCATCTCAGATAACTGTTCTGAAGAGCCAGGATATGTAAGAGTTTTTACAACAAAAGTCCAGGTGATCGGAACATCAAAAGATTACTGTTGTAAAAAAAAAGCAGTTATCTCAAATTAAAGAATTTAGCATTTTGCTATATGTAGAAAGATGCAAGAGTCTGTGTTTACTGAAACCCTTCCTTTGATATGCACTTCAGCTATCTATGGCCAGTACCTTGTGTTTTCTCATCCTGAGTCTCCTCAGGGTGAAATGTTGAGGTGACTGTAGAAGTTGGCATTCTTTTTTTCCAGCCTGAGTTCCCTCAAGGCTCCTCGGGGTTGGGGCAGCTTTGTAATGTGGGGACTTGATGGCTGCGACAGCCTGTGTTAACTGATATGGCAGACAGTCGTTCAGTTCATATGACCTTGAGGAGAATGTATATTCTGCTGCTGTTTGAAGTGGTCTATATACCTTGTGTGCTCAGTCACTCAGTTGTGTCCAATTCTTTGCGACCCCATGAACTGTAGCCCGCCAGGCTCCTCTGTCCTTGGGGATTCTCCAGGCAAGAATACTGGAGTGGTTTGCCATGCCCTTCTCCAAAGGATCTTTCCAACCCAGGTCTCCCACAGTGCAGGTGGGTTGTTTGCCATCTGAGCCACCAGGGAAGCCCACGAATACTGGAGTGGGTAGCCTATCTTTTCTCTAGGGGATCTTCTTGACCCAGGAGTCAAACCAGGGTCTCCTGCATTACAGATGGATTCTTAACCAGCTGAGCTACCAGGGAAGCCTATCTATATATCTTTGTGTTTGTGCTTAGTTGTTCAGTCATCTCCAACTCTTTGCAATCCCATTCACTGTAGCCTGCCAAGCTCCTCTGTCCATGGGGATTCTCCAGGTAAGAATAATGGAGTGGGTTGCCATGCCCTCTTATATCCTATTGAGGGGTGGTATGATACAGTTAAGCTATATCTTTACTTCTATTGTTGTACCCATCAATTCCTGATAAAGATGTTTGTGAAATCTCCATTATAATAATGGAATTTTTAATATTTTCCTAGCAGTTCTAACATTTTTCTGCCTCATCTATTTTGATGCTCTGTTTTTAAGTACATACTCATTAAAGATGTGTCTGTTTGGAGAAATGATCACCCATTTTCTTTAGCTAATGCCCCTCTTTCCTTGTTTTAAAGTCTGCTTTGTTTGAGATAAATATAGCTACCACATCTTTGTTTTGATTAGTGTTAGCATGGCATACCTTTATCTATCCTTTTAATTTTTTTCTATGTCTTTATATTGGGTTTCTTGTAAGCAACATATAGTTGCATCATACTTTTTTTTTTTAACCATTTCATCAGTCTTTGTATTCCTGTATTTAGACTACTCACATTTAACATGATTATTGGTATAGCTGGACTAGTATAACTTTCCTATTATTTTACTTGTTCTTTGTTTCTTTCCCTTTTTCTATTTTCTATGATTTAAATTGAGCAATTTTGTATATGATTCTTTCTCCCCTCTTTCAATATTACTAAAGTTGGACACAACTGAGTGAGCACACATACAACATACTTTTCTTTAATTTGTCTTTTTAGTAATTACCATAGACTTTATAGAATGCATTTTTAAAATTTAATTTTATTATTTTTGATATATAGCTGATTTACAATGTTGTATTAGTTTCAAGCATACAACATAGTGATTTATATTTTGTATAGGTTATACTCCATTTAAAGTTATTATAAAATGCTGGCTATATTCCCTGTGTGTAGAATGCTATTAAAATCTCTGTCCATTTTCAAATAACACTTTATCCCTTCACAGGTAGTAGAAATAATTAGAATTCTCTTTCATTCTTCTTATTCCTTATAATATTGCTGTTATCTATTTCACTTATCCAGAAGCTAAGGTATAACCCCAAACAAATGTTATCATTATTCAAGTGACTAATTATTAATTTTAAAGTATTAAAATATTTTAAATAATTATATAATACATAACAATTATCTATTCAAGCAGTTATTAATAGAAATAAGGAAACTAAAAAGTTAAATTTTGCTTTCATTTATATCTTTTCTAATATTTTTTTTTTTTACATCTGAGTTTTAAAATTTTATCATTTTCCTTCTCTTTGAATGACTTCTTGTTCTCTGATCTTTCTAGGTTTGCTCATCTTCTGTCATGAATTTTGAAAGATTTATAGCCATTATTTGTTCAAATATTTCTTGTTCTCATTTCTCTGTCTCTTACAGTGTTTCAAATTCTTTTTTTTTAATTTATTTTTTTTAACTAATTTTAATTGGAGGCTAATTACTTTACAATATTGTAGTGGTTTTTGCTATACATTAACATGAATCAGTCATGGGTGTACATGTGTTTCCCATCCTGAACCCCCCTCCCACTTCCCTCCCCATCCCATCCCTCAGGGTCATCCCGATGCACCAGCCCTGAGCACCTTGTATTATGCATCAAACCTGGACTGGCAATCTATTTCACATATGATAATATACATGTTTCAGTGTTATCCTCTCACATCATTCCATCCTCACCTTTCCCACAGAGTCCAAAAGTCTGTTCTTTACATGTGTCTCTTTTGCTATCTCTCACATAGGATCATCGTTGCCATCTTTCTAAATTCCATGTATATACGTTAATATACTGTATTGGTGTTTTTCTTTCTGACTTACTTCATGCTGTATAATAGGCTCCAGTTTCATCCACCTCATTAGAACGGATTCAAATGTATTCCTTTCAATAGCTGAGTAATATTCCATTATGTATATGTACCACAGCTTTCTTATCCATTCATGGGCCAATGGACATCTAGGTTGCTTCCATGTCTTGGCTATTGTAAACAGTGCTGCAATGAACATTGGGGTACATGTGTCTCTTTCAATTCTTGTTTCCTTGGTGTGTATGCCCAGCAGTGGGATTAGTAGGTTGTATGGCAGTTCTATTTCCAGTTTTTTTAAGGAATCTCCACACTGTTCTCCACAGTGGTTGTACTATTTTGCACTCAGACCAACAGTGTAAGAAGGTTCCATTTTCTCCACACCCTCTCCAGCATTTATTGTTTGTAGACTTTTTGATAGTAGCCATTCTGACCAGCGTGAGATGGTACCTCATTGTGGTTTTGATTTGCATTTCTCTGATAATGAGTTTATGGGAAATAGATGGGAAAACAGTGGAAACAGTGTCAGACTTTATTTTTGGGGGCTCCAAAATCACTGCAGATGGTGACTGCAGCCATGAAATTAAAAGATGCTTACTCCTTGGAAGGAAAGTTATGACCAACCTAGATAGCATATTCAAAAGCAGAGACATTACTTTGCCAACAAAGGTCCATCTAGTCAAGGCTATGGTTTTTCCAGTAGTCATGTATGGATGTGAGAGTTGGACTGTGAAGAAAGCTGAGCGCTGAAGAATTGATGCTTTTGAATTGTGGTGTTGGAGAAGACTCTTGAGAGTTCCTTGGACTGCAAGGAGATCCAACCAGTCTATTGTAAAGGAGATCAGTCCTGGGTGTTCTTTGGAAGGACTGATGCTAAAGCTGAAACTCCAGTACTTTGGCCACCTCATGTGAAGAGTTGACTCATTGGAAAAGACTCTGATGCTGGGAGGGATTGGGGGCAGGAGGAGAAGGGGACGACAGAGGATGAGATGGCTGGATGGCATCACTGACTCGATGGATGTGAGTTGGGTAAACTCCGGGAGTTGGTGACGGACAGGGAGGCCTGCTGCTGCTGCTGCTAAGTCGCTTCAGTCGTGTCCAACTCTGTGCAACCCCAGAGACGGCAGCCTAAGTGATGTTGAGCATCTTTTCACGTGTTTGTTAGCCATCTGTATGTCTTCTTTGGAGAAACAAATGGATAAGAAAACTCTGGTACATATACACAATGGAATATTACTCAGCCTCCATATGTTGGTGTTTTTAATAGTTTTTTCCCATAATTGACATCTAATCTTACTGCATTGTGATCAGAAAAGATGCTTGGAGTGATTTCAGATTTTTTTGAACTTACCAAGGCTAGATTTATGGCTCAGGATGTGATCTATCCTGGAGAAGGTTCCATGTGTACTTGAGAAAACAGTGAAATTCATTGTTGGGGTGAAATAGTCTATAGATATCAACTAGGTCTAACTGGTCCATTATATCGTTTAAAGTTTGTGTCTCCTTGTTAATTTTCTGTTTAGTTGATCTATCCATAGGTGTGAGTGGGGTATTAAAGTCTCCCACTATTATTGTGCCACTGTTAATTTCCCTTTTCATACTTGTTAGCATTTGCTTTACATATTGTGGTACTCTTATGTTGAGGGCATATATATTTAAAATTGTTATATCTTCTTTTGGATTGATCCTTTCATCATTATGGAGTGTCCTTCTTTGTCTCTTTTCATAGCCTCTTTTTCAAAGTCTATTTTCTCTGATATCAAAATTCCACTCCTGCTTTCTTTTGGTCTCCATTTGCATGGAATATCTTTTTCCAGCCCTTCACTTTCAGTCTGTATGTGTTGCTTGTTTTGAGGTGGGTCTCTGTAGACGGCATATATAGGGGTTTTGTTTTTGTATCCATTCAGCCAGTCTTTGTCTTTTGGTTGGGGCATTCAACCCATTTACATTTAAGGTAATTATTTATAAGTATAACCCCATTGCCATTTATTTTGCTGTTTTGGGTTCGAGTTTATACACCTTTTCTGTGTTTCCTGTCTAGAGAAGATCCTTTATCATTTGTTGAAGAGCTGATTTGTTGGTACTTAATACTCTCAGCTTTTGCTTGTCTGCAAAGCTTTTGATTTTTCCTTAATATTTGAATGAGATCCTTCCTCAGTACAGTAATCTGGGTTGTAGGTTTTCCTCTTTCATCACTTTAAGTATGTCCTGCCATTCCCTTCTGGAGAAGGCAATGGCACCCCACTCCAGTATTCTTGACTGGAAAATCCCATGGATGGAGGAGCCTGGTGTGCTACAGTCCATGGGGTTGCTAAGAGTCAGACATGGCTGAAACAATTTAGCAGCAGCAGCAGCAGCCATTCCCTTCTGGCCTGAAGAGTTTCTATTGAAATATCGGCTATTATCCTTATGGGGATCTCCTTGTGGGTTATTTGTTGTTTTTTCCTTGCTGCTTTTAATATTTGTTCTTTGTGTTTGATCTTCATTAATTTGATTCATATGTTTTTAGGAAAGTTTTCAACTATTATCTCCTCAAGTATTTTCTCATGGTCTTTCTTTTTGTCTCTGGAACTCCTATGATTCGAATGTTGGGGCATTTGACATTGTCCCAGAGGTCTCTCAGGTTGTCCTCATTTCTTTTAATTCTTTTTTCTTTTTTCCTCTCTACTTCATTTATTTCCACCATTCTATCTTCTACCTCACTTATCCTATCTTCTGCTTCAGTTATTCTATTGTTGGTTCCCTCTAGAGTGTTTTTGAACTCACTTATTGCATTATTCATTATTGATTCGGAGAAGGCAATGGCAAGCCACTCCAGTACTCTTCTTGCCTGGAAAATCCCATGGACGGAGGAGCCTGGTAGGCTGCAGTCCATGGGATCGTTAAGAGTTGGACACGACTGAGCGACTTCACTTTCACTTTTCACTTTCATGCATTGGAGAAGGAAGTGGCAACCCACTCCAGTGTTCTTGCCTGGAGAATCCCAGGGACGGGGGAGCCTGGTGGGCTGCCGTCTATGGGGGTCTCACAGAGTCAGACACAACTGAAGCAACTTAGCAGCAGCAGCAGCAGCAGCAGCAGCGTTATTGATTGATTCTTTTTTATTTCTTATAGGTCCTTGTTAAACATTTCTTGAATCTTCTCAGTCCTTGTCTCCAGACTATTTACCAGTAACTCCATTTTGTTTTCAAGATTTTGGATCATTTTTACTATCATTATTCTGAATTCTTTTTCAGGTAGACTCCCTATCTCCTCTTTTGTTTTGTCTGGTGGGCATTTATCATATTCATTTACTTGCTGAATATTTCTCTGCCTTTTCATCTTGTTTAGATTGCTGTGTTTGAGGTGGCCTTTCTGTATGCTGGAAGTTTGTGGCTTTTCTTTGTTGTGGAGGTTCCTCCCTGTGGGTGGGGTTGGACGAGTGGCTTCTCAAGGTTTCCTGGTTAGGGAAGCTTGTATCGGTGTTCTGGTTGGTGGAGCTGGATCTCTTCTCTCTGTACAATGAAGTGTTCAGTAGTGAGTTTTGAGGTGTCTATGGGTTTGGTGTGACTTTTGGCAACCTGTATTTTAATGCTCAAGGTTATGTTCCTGCGTTGTTGGAGAATTAGCTTGGTATATCTTTCTCTGAAACTTGTTGGCTCTTGGGTGGAGCTTGGTTTCCGTGTAGGTATGGAGGCTTTTGATGAGCTCTTATGGAATGATGTTCCCTGGAGTCAGGAGTTTTCTGGTGTTCTCAAATTTTGAATTTAAGCCTCCTACTTCTGGCTTTCAGTCTTATTCTTACAGTAGCCTCAAGACTTCTCTATCCATACAGCACTGATGATAAAACATCTAGGTTAATGGTGAACAGATTCTCCACAGTGAGGGACACCCAGAGAGGTTCACAGAGTTACATGGGGAAGAGAAGAGGGAGGAGGGAGATAGAGGTGACCAGGGGGAGAAGAGGGGGAATCAAAAGGGGAGAGAGCAGTCTAGCCAGTAGTCAATTCCCTATGTGCTCTCCACAGTCTGGAACACTCAGAGAGTTTCACAGAGTTACATAGAGAAGAGAAGAGAGAGGAAGGAGATAGAGGTGACCAGGAGGAAAGAGGGGGAGTCAAAAGGAGAGAGAAAGATCTAGCTACTAATCAGTTCCCTACGTGTTCTCCACAGCCCGGAACACCCAAAGAGATTCACAGAGTTGGGTAGAGAAGAGAAGAGGCGGGGAGGAGATAGAGGTGACCTGCGGGAGAAAAAGGAGAGTCAAAAGCAGGAGAGAGCAATCAGACCAGTAATCACACTCCTAAGTAAGAATGGGTACTGCAGATTGGATTCTTAAAGGTACAAAATTGATAACAAATAACAAAAGGCAGAGATTAAAAATCTAGAATAGAGGTTAGACTCTCAAAAATACAATATTAAAAAACCAACAATATCACAAAAATTAGAAAAAAAAATATATATGAAATTTGCTTTAAAAATAGTGTGTTTTTTGCAAGTTAATAGTAGGTTATAAAAATGAAAATTAAAGGAGTAATGAACTTAAAAATTAAAAAAAATTAAAAAATGATACTAGTAAAATATATCTAGGAATTTCTCTGGAGCTGTTGAGGGCAGTATGGGGTCAGTTTAGTTTCAGATAGTTCCTTATTTCAGCTTATACTTCGTCTCAAGGTCTATAGGCCCTTTCCAATATAGTCAGTGCTAACTATGGGGTTTTAATCTGTTGTACTTGTCACTTCCAAAGTGGTTGCCTCTCCTTTCTTTATTTTGGCTTCCTCTGTTTGCAAGTCTCTTCAGTGTCTAATTTCAGCCCTGACACAACGGCACGAAAGTGGTCACTTATTTAGGCTCACTTGTTCAACTGTGCTGTGGGGAGGGAGGAACACTGCAAACAAATATCACTGGTGTGTGTGGGGAGTGCTCTCAATGTCTGGGCCACACTGGGTTTGCCCCACTCACAGCGTGTGTGCTTTCCCGGTCTACACTGCTCAGGCTCCAGGTTACTCTGCAGGGGAACTGTCTAATGTGAGCCCTGGGTTGGATGCACTTCTCAGGTCTAAGCTGCTCAGGTTCAGGTTCTCAGGTACTTCACAAAGGCACAGACTCAGCTGGGCCTGCGTTTTGTGCCCTTCCCAGGTCTGAGCAGCTCAGGCAACCAGGTGCTTGGTGAGCGTACTCTCCCAGTTGGGCAGTGCATCTTATCACCTCCCAGGTCCCAGCCCCTCGGTTTCCTGGGTGTGCAGGGAAAGTGCTGTCTCAGGTGTGCCCTGTGTCTCCTCTGGGGAGCTGCTCTCTGCAATCCTTCTGGCGGATGTCACCCATCCAGGATTGTAGGAAGACTTGGTTAGCAACTGGGAACCTGCTCACAGTTTGGTGGAGGATGCCGTCTCTGGGGCCGAGATTGCCCCTTATGTTCCGGCTCTGGCTGTCGCCTGCCTGCCTCTCTGTCTCTGGTGGGGGAATGGGCCAGTCCGCAGTGGGCTAGCTCTCCTCTGGTATTCACTCAACCTTTTGTTCTATGAGCGGGCCAAACTGTGGCTTAGAGCTTTTTGCAGGAAATTTCTCTCTCTTTCTCTCTTTTTTTTCTCTCTCTCTCTCTGGCTATTCCAGAGAGATATCTCACGTTAGCTCTCAGATTGTTCTCAGGGCATTCAAGCCCACCCTAAGCCTGCAGCCCACACCTCCCCATTTAGCCCTGGCTCACCACTGACCAATGCAAGCATCTGGGATACTTCTCTGCTAGGAGTTGTGGTTAGCTGTGTAATCTACTGGGGTTTAAGTAGGGTGGCACCCCACTCCAGCACTTTTGCCTAGAAAATCCTATGGACGGAGGAGCCTGGTGGGCTGCAGTCCATGGGGTCGCTAAGAGTCGGACACGACTGAGCGACTTCACTTGCACTTTTCACTTGCATGCATTGAAGAAGGAAATGGCAACCCACTCCAGTGTTCTTGCCTGGAGAATCCCAGGAATGGGGAGCCTGGTGGGCTGCCGTCTATGGGGTCACACAGAGTCGGACACGACTGAAGCGACTTAGCAGCAGCAACAGCAGTAGGTTTAAGTAGGGTATAAGCTGGTTTTTTTTTTTTCCTCCCGGTTATGTTGTCCTCTGAGATTCCAAAACTCCCTACAGACCCACTGGTGAGTGGGTTTCCTGGAGTTTGGAAACTTCTCCTTCATGACTCCCTCCCTGGGACGGGTCTCCGTCCCTAACTCTTTTGTCTCTTTTTATCTTTTACATTTTGTCCTACCTCCTTTTGAAGAGAATGGGCTGCCTTTCTAGGTGCCTGGTGTCCTCTGCCAGCATTCAGAAGTTGTTTTGTGGAATTTTCTCAGCGTTCAAATGATCTTTCAATGAATTTGTGGGGGAGAAAGTGGTCTCCTATTCCTCTGCCATCTTAGGACTGCCCCCCACCAACTGTTCCAAATTCTTTAGAAATTACATCTTTTTACTTCTACCCTAGCAATACTTTCTTTTTATTCTGAAATCTAATACTTATTCTCTTTATACTTAAAATAAAAATCAACATATTTTCTTCTAGACAATTAAAATATTTCAATTTAGGTTTTATCACATTAATTCTTTCCTTGCTATTTGCATTAATGATCACACTATCTTTTTGGCATTCTTTATCTCTGTGATTTCTAATGTTTTGAGTATTCCCCTAGACTATTCGAGCCTTTGTTTTCTCTAAACCTTCTCACCCAATTTGGAGAGACTATTCTGAGAAAACAGTGGTTTTCTAACCTTTTACTGTTCTTTATCAAGTTGGACTCTTCAATTTGTCTGTCTTATCTATCTGATCCCACCTTAACTATTGACACTCATCTTTCCTGAGTCTTTAATTCTGAACTGCTTTGAGAATGATTTTTGTTCCTCATATAGAGTGTCTCGTTTTAACCTCAGAGTATCTTTTTATGCTTTTTTTCTCCCTAGATGCTCTGCCTTGCTTTTTCCTGGAATGCTTCTACTTGTCTTGCCATCTACTACAGTCCATTCAAATGTACATTTCCTTCCAATATAGGACTTATTACAAATAAAAGCAACTCTCTTCCTCCTTCAGATATTTCTTTCCCAGTTATCTAACAATATCTTTATCCAGACAGTTATTCAATTAGAATTGTTTTAGTTGATGTCTTCTTTTCTGTATTTAAAGCACTTGAAAGGTACAGATTGTATCTTGTTCTTTGTTGTGGTCCCAGTACTTCAGAGCTTTGGAGGGCCCATAGTATGTACTAATAAATACTTCCGTTTTATTGAACTTTATCAACTCATATAAAATAAATTCAATACAGTTTACTCATATGGAGATAAAGAGGATAGTTTTAAAAATCTCAAAATTTTAAGCCACCAACGAGCTTAGTGGAAATACTGGCCATTAGCCCTTAATGGCTACCTAATTCTCTTACTGTTAAAGGTTGGTTCAAGGGAAAGTCTGAAGTCCTCTTAAACAGTGGGGTGTTGATACCTTCAATCCTAGACTAAAGATAAGACCTGACAATGGGAGGGAGAAGGTGAAAGGTAAGGGAGTATCAGGCTATGTGGCTCAGTAGGGTAAAGAATCCACCTGCCATGCAGGAGATGCAGGACATGGGTTCGATCCCTAGGTCAGGAAGATTCCCCTGGAGGAAGGCATGGCAACCCACCCCAGTATTCTTGCCTGAAAAATTCCATGGACAGAAGAGCCTGGCAGTCTACAGTCTGTAGGTTCACAAAGATTGGGACACAACTGGAGGGACTGGCACACATGCATGTTTCCCTCTTTATTTCTGGTCTCATCCTTACATTTATGTTCTGATGCTATTTTTAAAACCTGTTTCCTTGCCTACCCAAATAACCTTCCTCTCCCTATTTTCATAGACATGACCACATATCCCCATAGAAGAATGAGAGACAAGGCTGATAAAATACCTATGATGTTGCAAGTGTGAAGTAAAGATCAATTTTGACTAGAGACGGTCAGAGTAGGAGATAGTGATTTGTTTCTTTCCCCTATTATTACTCTATCTAGAGCTTCCCTATACACATCTTAGTAGACCTGAGGAAAACAAGGGAAAAAACATGACCACATAAACAACGGAAAAAACATGACAAATTCCAGTCTTCAGTTTTTTGGGACTCTATTACCTTTTCCTAAACTCAATATGCAGATTCAAAACTATAAAATAAATAGTAAACATCTAAATCTATAGGATGAAGCAGAGTATAGTCTGATTCACAGATACTAAGAGAAATTCTTGAATTCCAAGCCTACTTAAGATTTTATATGGGAGATTTGTAAAGCTTAAGCATCACAAATTTCCTTCCAGCTAAAAATTGCCATATAGGTAAAATGACAACGATGGTGGAGGTGATGATGAAAATCATTAATTAAGCTGATTTTTAACTTAGTCATAGCTCTTTGAGCAATCTCAGGTAGAGATAAATTATCACCTCTTTTCTTGTAGTCTTAAACTAGCTTGCCAAAAAGTAAAGATGCATGATATAAAAATTAGTAACCATACTAGTTTCCTAGGTCTGTCATAACCAAGTTCTACAAACTGGGTGAGGTTTAAAATGCTGATTCAGCTTTGAAATTACAAGAAAGTGGAATAGTAGTTCAAAGAACAATAATATACAAGAGAAATAGACAAATAACATGAAGAGTTGAAACTTTTTTATTCAAATATAGATACTAGGAAAAAATTCATTCACATATTCAGTTACTTTCTCACTTAATGTGCCTTTATTAATGTATTTGTTTGCTTGGTGGTGTATGAAGCAATAATTCTTTCTTTAGCATGGTAATAATACATTGCACATTGATGTTTTCAGAAATACTTGGGTATACTCATAAAAATTAAACATAATCTAGAATCTATGTTTATATATCATTCTTATTACAAAAGTTTCTCATAATAAAATAGTTTCTTATTTGAGAGCCAATGAAACAGATTATTAATATGTGTTTACAGTGTATACTATAAATTATTTAAGGTATGTTATTCTGATGGTCCTTGCATTTCTAAGCTTCTTGGAGAAAGTAAACTTATCATGTACATCCTTGGAAATCTCTCAGTGACATAACACAATGTTGAGAATAAAATGTATGCTCAGGAAAAACAATAATTTGACTTCAGTTATTTTTAATTATCATTAAAATTTCACTTTGCTTATTTGCTTGGAAAGACAACTAAATATGTTATTAGAATATTTACTGACACTTATAGCATGAGAAATGACTGACAACCCAGTGTGGTCTCAGTCCTGTATTATTGTTTCTTTATCAAATGAGAACAGAATGGGGAATAAATAATTATGCTCATTTTTAGTGTTAAACTGATTCAACTTGCTGCTTCTATAAGGCTGTATTTTAGAATTTAGGCTTTGAGGTAAATATAATGTCTTTGTCTAACCCTTTCTGAGAGAACAGTCTATCAATATTTAATTTGACCAGCCAAAGAAAGCATTAACATAGCATAAAACAATTTATGAGATTGGCTCAGTCTTGGATTTCCTTATTACATGTAGTTAAAATTTATCAACAAGAACATTATGGGTGCGTGTTTGTTATCTTAATAATTCTAATTAACTTCTGGTAATTGCTGAGAATCTGCAAGTGACTAACTCTTTCTATTTTTCATTGTTATAGTTTCCAACAACCAGCAGAGAAATTAATAAAATAAGCCTGTGAGAAATGAAACAATGCAGACCAACTAAGTTTTCTTTCCATTGGAGAATATACAAATCAGTGCAAATATTCTATATATAAATATTTGAAAACCAGAAGTTCCAGGATAGCAATAGGAAAATATGGGAATTCTTTTAAGTATTATATACACACATGCATAAACAAGTGTGTGTATGTGATTTTTTTAAAAGAACATTTCTTATTATTACTAATTACTGAGATACGTGATTCTAAGAATAGCATTTCCACTGATAACAAGTCTCCTATCTTTGGTGCTTAATTCATATCAGTCTTGCTATAATGGGCATGAATTGTGAAGATACACACACAGAACTGAGCTACACAAATGACTCAGATTAATTCTGACTTCAGTCAGTCTCACAAAGCAACATGGTGTCGTTCATTTGCCTTGTTCATGTCACAAAGCCAATTAGTTTCTAGTAATAGACTGACAAGGCTTGGAAGATATATTTTGTAGAGGTGACATCTATGGGCCCTTTACCACATTTAATGATGTGTAGTATATAATATAGTAAAGCAAAAAATGCAGCAAGAGACTGTATGAATCAATTAAGAAAAAAAAATTGGTTGTCAGAACCATGAGTTATAGAAAATTATTAGTTTAAAGTAAAGTCATGCTGGGTATTTTACATATTATGTCTTTGTAGATATTAGATACTTAATTTTGTTAAGTAAATTTGTAAAACAAAACAATGTATGTATGTTGAAGAACTACTACCGTATCTTATTTTTCACTGTAGAGAAGTAGTTTATTTTTATTGATTTATCTATTTCATTGTTAGAGATACTTTAGTAACCATTTTTTTTTCTGAAATAAGGATATGAACAAAAATTAATAATCTTTATTTGAAAATCAAGAGTAAGACAAGTAATAGAATGAATCCAGCCAACATTCTAGAATAAAGGTGCATTACATAATGAAGGAGTTTTTCATCCATTAATGCAACATTATCGATGTAATGGTATCTACATACAAAAATGTGAAAGAGACAAATGTCATTAGTTTGAAATATTTAAATTATAAATAATGTAAGCAGTTTATATTGATTGAAACTCCAGGAAAGGTACAATTATGAGAAGACCAACAGATTATTTTCTTAAGAGTTCTGGTGAAAGGGATTATTTAAATCTAGAATTAGATGTTATTACACCTAACAAAATGTTACAGTACCAAAATGTCTTATAAAGCCATGAGGAGAAAAGAAAATATCAGAATTATATAAGGAAGATACAAAGATTAACCACAGTAAGACCAGAAAAGAGAATGCTAAATATTCTTTATTTGCTAAAAATAATTGTCATGAAAATAAAAAAGAACTATAATCTTGAGCTTTATAATAGTTTTAATTTCCTAATCCGGAAAATACACAAGTAAAATAGTTTTCCAGGTTATGTTTACCAAGTTTCATTTCCTCCACTATGCTCCTAAAGTACTGAAATTCCTTGTTTAGATAATCCAAATTCTGTTAAGTTTTACAGATAATACTCATTTGTTTTTCCTATGTCAGAATACTTTCTGAAATTTAGAATAGTTTAAAATGACCAACTTCATAATTAGATATTGTTTCAAATTTCAGGTCTATTATTGTTTCTACTTCATTAACATCTCTGAGACTTGATTTCCATATCTCATGATTGGTTTTAATGAATATTACCTCATAAGACTGTTGCCATGATTAAATGTACTGTGGAAAGAATCTGGGGAAGGGGGTATTTAAGAGGGCATGGTAGTGTTGCTTTACTCTGGTTATTTCTTCTTTATTGGAATTAGTTGATCTGCATTATTTTTATTTTAAAGTTTACAGCTACTAAGATATGTTTTAAATGTGCCTAGAAGGAGAGAAAACAAAATCCTGGGCCTGTAAAAATAGGGAGATGGAATGCATGCTGCTGCTAAGTTGCTTCAGTCGTGTCCGACTCTGTGCGACACCATAGATGGCAGCCCACCAGGCTCCGCCATCCCTGGGATTCTCCAGGCAAGATAGTGTTGCATAAATCTGAGGTGTTCAAAGGAAATTGTCAAATGATAAATATCCTGGTTTCTAGGTAGAAAAAAAAAACTTTTTATTGTCAAGGTAGGAAAGTACACAGTCATTGACTTCACAGTGTATAGGCTTCAAATATTAAATATAGGCATATCTTATTTTGTTATGATTTGCTTTTTGCACTTCACAGATAATGTGTTTTGAAGGTTTGTGGCAGCTCTGCAGTAAGCAAATCTATCAGTTCCACTCTTCCAACAGTATTTGTCCACTTTGTGTTTCCATGTCACATTTTGGTAATTCTTAGAGCATTTCAAACTTTTTCATGATGATCATATTTGTCATGGTGATCTGTAATCAGTGATCTTTGACGTTACTATTGCAAAAAGATTACAGTTCCATTAAGGCTTGGATAATATTAGATTTTGTTTTTTAGCAATTAGTAGTTCTTAATTAAGGTATATACTTTTTTTTTTTTAGACATAATGCTATCGCACAGTTAAAGGACTATAGTATTGTATAAACAAAATGTGTGTACACTGGGAAATCAAAAAAATTGTGTGACTTGTTTTATTGTAATATTGTGTTATTGTGGTCATCTGGAACTGAAACTCAATCTCTCTGAGGTATGCTTGTATTCACCATACCTGTTTGTCCATGAATCACCCAAAATAATATTTTTTAAAAATCGTCTCATGCTGGTGATACAGTTGAGTCATTTGACATAACTAACAAAATAAGCAGAGACATAACCTTACAAACATGTGTAGTGTTCCAAGAGAGAACCAACCAATATGAGTTAGATTTTTCCAGCAAGATGTACAGCTGATTATTCATAGTGATACAACATGTGAAAGATAATAAAACTGGTAAGTTTTATGTGACTGAGATATAAAGACATCTACAAATAATAATAAAATAATATCAAAAAAACATAACAAAAAATTATCTTGAGTCTAGAAATGAAATTAAGGAAAATAGAAAGACATGAAACTAACCTTGGATTCTAGAAATGAAATTTGTAGAAATTAAAATTAAGCAGATATATTAAAATTCATGGGAGCTATAACCCAAAGGTCCAACATGGATCTGTAGCATTCCAGTGGGAAAGACTAGAGAGAAAGGGGGACTAAAATCAAGGAATTATCAGAATTACATGTATGTTGGAAAGATATAATTCAGAAACATAAAAAAATAGTGTTTCTGAACAACTTTGATTTAATAAGCATATTATACATTGAATTAGAATTTGTAATAGAAGTAGCAACTCCTTTGGAGAGTATAAAATTGGTCACAAAACTTTAGAGAACAGATATAAGAGAGAATAAAGTAACCAGCTTAAAAACAGTATAAATATTGCTCAGCAAGATTTAGGGATCTTTACTAACTTTAGACTAAGTTAAATATTCATGTTAAAATTTAAAATTAAGCATGAAAAGGACATAAATATACTGCAGAACTTACAAACTACTGGGGAGAGAGTAAACTAATATTTCAATAATAAATAAAAGCTGGGAAATGGAAAAATGAGCAAGAAGAAGCACGGCAAGTATAATACAGAAAATTTTATTTAGTTGTAACTAAATTCATAATTAAAGAATTACCATAAACATAGTAGCAGTAAATCTGTTTTGTTTTAAATTCACAGAATTTCAAAATAAATAATAAAATTTCTGTTTTATGTTTAGAAAAGAATCAGGGAGATAAACTAACAAAACTACACCTTTAAGTAAAATCAATATTTGAACTGTCAGTTCAGTTCAGTCGCTCAGTCGTGTCCAACTCTTTGCAACCCCATGAATCGCAGCACGCCAGGCCTCCCTGTCCATCACCAACTCCCGGAGTTCACTCAGACTCACGTCCATGGAGTCGGTGATGCCATCCAGCCATCTCATCCTCCGTCGTCCCCTTCTCCTCTTGCCCCCAATCCCTCCCAGCATCAGTCTTTTCCAATGAGTCAACTCTTTGCATGAGGTGGCCAAAGTATTGGAGTTTCAGCTTTAACATCAGTCCTTTCAAAGAACACCCAGGACTGATCTCCTTTAGAATTGACTGGTTGGATCTCCTTCCAGTCCAAGGGACTCTCAAGAGTCTTTTCCAACACCACAGTTCAAAAGCATCAGTTCTTCAGCGCTCAGCTTTCTTCACAGACCAACTCTCACATCCATACATGACCACTGGAAAAACCATAGCCTTGACTAGATGGACCTTTGTTGGCAAAGTAATGTCTCTGCTTTTGAATATGCTATCTGGGTTGGTCATAACTTTCCTTCCAAGGAGTAAGCGTCTTTTAATTTCATGGCTGCAATCACCATCTGCATTGATTTTGGAGCCCCCCAAAACAAAGTCTGACACTGTCTCCACTGTTTCCCCAAATATTTCCCATGAAGTGGCAGGACCAGATGCCATGATCTTTGTTTTCTGAATGTTGAGCTTTAAGCCAACTTTTTCACTCTCATTTTCCACTTTCATCAAGAGGCTTTTTTGTTCCTCTTCACTTTCTGCCATAAGGGTGGTGCCATCTGCATATCTGAGGTTATTGATATTTCTCCCGGCAATCTTGATTCCAGCTTGTGCTTCTTCCAGCCCAGCGTTTCTCATGATGTACTCTGCATAGAAGTTAAATAAGCAGGGTGACAATATACAGCCTTGACGTACTCCTTTTCCTATTTGGAACCAGTCTGTTGTTCCATGTCTAATTCTAACTGTTGCTTCCTGATCTGCATGTAGGTTTCTCAAGAGGCAGGTCAGGTGGTCTGGTATTCCCATCTCTTTCAGAATTTTCCACAGTTTATTGTGATCCACACAGTCAAAGGCTTTGGCATAGTCAATAAAGCAGAAATAGATGTTTTTCTGGAACTCTCTTGCTTTTTCGATGATCCAGCGGATGTTGGCAATTGATCTCTGGTTCCTCTGCCTTTTCTAAAACCAGCTTGAACATCTTGAAGTTCACGGTTCATGTACTGCTGAAGCCTGGCTTGGAGAGTTTTGAGCATTACTTTACTAGCGTGTGAGATGAGTGCAAATGTGTGGTAGTTTGAGCATTCTTTGGCATTGCCTTCTTTGGGACTGGAATGAAAACTGACCTTTTCCAGTCCTGTGGCCACTGCTGAGTTTTCCCAATTTGCTGGCATATTGAGTGCAGTGCTTTCATAGCATCATCTTTCAGGATTTGAAATAGCTCCACTGGAATTTCATCACCTCCACTAGCTTTGTTCATAGTGATGCTTTCTAAGACCCACTTGACTTCACATTCCAGGATGTCTGGCTCTAGGTGAGTGATCACTCCATCTTGATTATCTTGGTAGTGAAGATGTTTTTTGTACTGTAATGCACAACAAAAAAGAAAAGAATGTTCACCAGGGTGAAATACTGATTCAGTATTTCTATGTACATGTTTCCAATGAAAAGTTGGTATTTGTAAAACAAAAGTATTTAAAAGTAGGCCACAAAGCAAATCTCAACGAATATTTAATTTTTCACAATGAAAATGTCATTCTCTAACCATGACACAATAAATTAGGAGAGAAAAAAGAAAATTAAAGCACTAACATTTCAGAACATGTTTAAATCTACTTTGAAAATAACTTATCAGATAATATATTCTGATTGATTAGTGTTGTTCAGTTGCTAAGTCATCCCTGACTCTTAGCAATCTCATGAACTATACCATGCCAAGCTTCCTTGTCCTTTATTATCTCCCAGAGTTTGCTCAAACTCATGCCATTGAGTCAGTCATGACATCGAACCACCTTATCCCCTGTCACCCCCTTCTCCTCTTGTACTCAGTTATTCCCAGCATCAGGGTCTTTTTCAATGAGTCGGCTCTTCACATCAGGTGGCCAGAGTATTGGAGCTTCAGCTTTAGCATCAGTCCTTCCAATGAATATTCAGGGTTGACTTCTTTTAGGATTGACTGGTTTGATTTCCTTATTGTTCAAGGGACTCTCAAGAGTCTTCTCTAGCACAACAGTTTGAAAGCATCAGTTTTCTGGTGCTCAGCTTTCTTTATGGTCCAGCTCTCACATCCATACATTACTACTGGGAAAGCCATAGCTTTTGACTCTATGTACCTTTGTTGTCAAAGTGATATCTCTGCTCTTTAATATGCTTCTAGGTTGGTCATAGCTTTTCTTCCAAGGAGTAAGCGTCTTTTAATTTCATGGCCACGGTCACCATATGCAGTGATTTTGGAGCCCAAGAATATAAAATCTGTCACTGTTTCCACTGTTTCCCCTTCTATTTGCCATGAAGTGATGGGACTGGATGCCATGCTTTTTGTTTTTTGAATGTTGAGTTTTAAGTCAGCTTTTTCACTTTCCTCTGTTTCATCAAGAGACTCTTTAGATCCTCTTTGCTTTCTGCCATTAAAGTGGTATCATTTGCATATCTGAGGGTTTTGTTAGTTTTCCCAGCAATCTTGATTCCAGCTTGTGAATCATCCAGCCCAGCATTTTGCATGATGTACTCTGCATAGAAGTTAAATAAGCAGGGTGACAATATACAGCCTTGGCCTACTTCTTTACTGATTTTGAACCAGTCTGTTGTTCCATGTCCAGTTCTAACTGTTGCTTCTTGTCCTGCCTACAGGCTTCTCAGGAGACAGGTAAAGTGGTCTGGTATTCCAGTCTCTTTAAGATTTTTCCAGTTTGTTGTGATCCACACAGTTAAATGCTTTATTTATTTTGTGTGTGTGTTACATTTATGTTTAAAAACTGCTACAAACAAACAAACCCTGTACAAAAAACTTGAACATCCAGCCCTGTGAAACAGTAAGCTCCAGCAACATTATCGCTTAGGACTTCACATTCTTCTGCCTTGGCGTCATAGTCTTCCTCTGTCACATATGGGTCTTCCTGCCCCACTACTTTGAAATAGTAGTCTTGAGAGACATTATCGCCTAGGACCCCCTCTTCCTCTGCCTCGTCCTCGGCCACGTCCTCTTCCTTGGCCTCGTCCTCGTCCTCTTCCTTGGCCTCGGCCTCTTCCTGCAACAGCTTCCCTTTTCTTAGACTTCACCTTTGGTTCCACATCCACGAGTAGTGTATCCAGAGGTAAGCTGTCTGGCAGAATAAAATACCGAATGTTATTTCCTTGAATACTCAGTGTTTCCAGCTGTACAGGTTCTCTGTTCTTCAGGGTCATTTTCACTGCTTTAAGATGTGTGTTCATACTGACATCTACACCTGTGATTGTTCCATGGACCTGTGTTCCATTCTTTAATTCAATGGTTACAGTTTCATGACTCAATTTCGTCAAAAATCACACGAGCTTCATCCTAGCGGCGCCGTCACCATTTCGGCCGATAGTACATGAAATCCGACCACCAAGAGTTGAGGTTGGGCGTATGAATCAGTTAAATGCTTTAGTACAGTCAATGAAGCAGAAGTAGATATTTTTCTGGAATTTCCTTTCTTTTTCTATGATCCAGTGGATGTAGACAATTTGATTTCTGGTTCCTCTGCCTTTCCTAAGTCCAGCTTGTACATCTGCAAATTCTTGGTTCATGTACTGTTGAAGCCTATCTTGAAAGATTTTGACCATAATCTTGAAGCATGTGAAATGAGTGCAATTGTATGGTAATTTGAACATTCTTTAGCATTGCCTTTCTTTGGGATTGGAGTAAAAACTGACTTTTTCCTGTCCTGTGGCCATTGCTGAGTTTTCCAAATTTCCCTGCATACTGAGTGTAGCACTTTAACAGTATCATCTTTTAGGATTTGAAATAGCTCAGCTGGAATTCCATCACCTCCGCTAGCTTTGTTCATAGTGATGCTTCCTAAGGCCCACTTGACTTCACACTGCAGGATATTTGGCTCTAGCTTTTGATTTCTATCAGAGAGTATTTAGAACCTAGTGATAATAAAAATACTCTATATAAAAAGTTTAAAATTGATAAAGCAGTCTCTCAGAAGGTAGAATATGACTCAAATACATTTAGCTGGGAAAAATAATTGAAAATGTATAAGTTTAGAATCCTTTCTAAGAGAAATAAAAAAATAAGACATTGCATTTGGCTTCTAATACCATTTCCATTGACTTCTTCCCTGGTGGCTTAGGGATAAAGAATATGCCTGCAATTAAGGAAACACAGGATCCACCCCTGGGTCGGTAGATTCCCTGGAGAAGAAAATAGTAACCGTCTTCAGTATTCTTGCCTGGGAAATCCCATGGACAATGAAGCCTGGTGTGCTATGGTCCATGGGGTTGCAAAAACAGAAGGACATGACTTAGTGACTAAACAACAACAACCATTCTCCAGTGGAAGGAACCAGAGCTCCTTGGAGAAGTGGCTGAATTTAGGGTCGAGCAGGGAGAACACACACACAGTGTGAGCCTATAGCATCTTGTAGTTCCAGAAAATAAGGTGTTTAAAAAGCAAAATGGTATCCGTCAAAAGGACACATAAGTCAACGGAAAGAGATTCCATTAGCCAAAGCTGAAACAGCTTTAAGCAAATAAAGTAAGTACTGTTAAATTATAACCCAAATATGGAAAATATTCATGTACCCAAACAGATGATATACATAGATGATTGAATAAAGAAATTAATGGAGGATAATAGACAAGTCTCCTGTGCAGAACAATTGCAAACAACTATGTAAGTATTTCTCCTTTAAGAAACTGGTGCATGACTTCCCAGCCCTTAACCGTGGAATGTACACAGTGACTTTCATCCAAAAAGTATAGAATGGAAAAGGGGGAAAAAAAGAAACTTGACAAACACTATCTCAGCAAGGTAATCAAGATAGCATCATCAATAATAATTCATGTTCATTCAGTATATCCTTGATGTGATATGATGAGAATGTTACCCTAATCTACCAATGAAAAAAGAAATCTGAAATTGAGGAAAATTCTATAAAATGCATGTCTGCTGCTGCTGCTAAGTTGCTTCAGTCGTGTCCTACTCTGTGCAACCCCATAGATGGCAGCCCACCAGGCTCCACTGTCCCCGGGTATATCTTAAAACTGTCAACATCATCAAAACCAAGGAAAATCTGAGTAACTGGCGGAGTTCAGAGGAGACTAAGATATGATGACTAGTGTAATGTACTGTGATTGGGATTCTAAAACAGAAAATTAATTTTAGGGAAAAACTAATGATGTCTAAAGAAAGTACGGATTTAAGTTAATATTAAGTTATCAAAATTGTTTCTAAAATTAATTAATCAAAATGTGTCATAATAATGTAACATATTAACAATTGGGGAAAATGGGTTTTGTAGCCTCTGTATTAAACCTGAAATTTTTCCAAAATTCTAAAACAATAATGAAATTATTTTAAAAAGTAGACACTGGACATCTAAAGAAAAAGTCTTACCAGGATATTAAAAAGGAAAATAAGAATATACATATAAAATTTTATCATATTAAAAAAAGAAGAATGACATGTGTGGCATGCTGTAATTTGGGTGTTTGAAAAACCTAATAAAAAAGACTTCTGCCTAAACGGATCCTGTAAATTAGAGAAAGCATATATACATATGGAAGGAATTAGACAGGAGGTGTAATTATGGCAGATGTTTTATAGTCAAAGTAAAATATCATACATAATTTCATAATTTAAGTAGTTGAAAATTTAGACCAAATATATCAAAAATATTTTAAATATTTTAAAATTCAGACCAAGTAAGCAATTTTCAGAAAACAGCAAAATTTAATAAAATATGATTCTGAAGAAACTGAAAATATAAATACATATTTCTCAATTAAAGAACATAATCGTTAGGTTGTAATCCACAATCCACCCTACTCAGACGTGTACCCACAAAACACCAAACCCAGATAATTTTGAAATTAAGATTCATTAAACCTCTAGGAAATAAATAGTTATTTATATCAATTTTCATGAGAATAGAAAGAAAAGTACTCAAAAATAATTACAAAAGGCTGTTGTCTTAAAATAATTGTGACAAAGAAAGACATAGGCAACGTGATTTCTGAATAGAGACAAAAATGTAAATAAAATCCAACAATGTATGTAAAAATACATTATAGCGAAGTGGGTTATATTCCCCAAGGAAATAAGAAATTTCAATATTTGAAATATTTCAAAGTGATTCACTTAAAAATTAAAAGAGAAAATATATATTATTCTATAAATGGCTGATGAAAAATATTTGATATATGTAAATATCCATAAATGGTTTTTAATTAAATTCTGGTAATATATAGAAAATTTTTTTGAAATTTGTGATCCAAATTTGGCAATACATCTCCTTTTTGATAATCAAAAAGAAATAACAGTCATGATTTATTGAGGGATAAGAGAAGAATATTTAAAATCATGGTTGTTACAGCTTTTATATTGGAGGGCTTATAGACAGCTGATTAAGAGAAGAATAAAATAAAAGTATAAGACTACAAAAGAAGGGACTATATTGCCATTATATTCAGATATTATCAGTGTAACTAAGCAATTAAGAATTGTTATAGAGGAAAACTGGGGAAAAATTACTTGTAGAGTATCATTATACACCAAAAACATTGTTAGAAACTGAATCTTTCCACAAAAATGTCATGTTTATATTTAGCAAAAAATATAAAAAACTGAATAATAAACCTAACAAAAGTAGAAGGTATTTGTAATATAAATTATGTTTTATTTAAAAACATGAAAGATAGAATTCACCTGTGAAGCAATCTGGTCCTGAACTTTTATTTTTGGAAGTTTTTAATCACAGTTTCAGTCTCAGTACTGGTGATTTGTCTGTTCGTATTTTCTGTTACTTCCTGGTTCAGTCTTGGAAGGTTGTATGTTTCTAAGAATTTGTCCATTTTTTTCAGGCTGTTCATTTGGTTGGTGGATAGGTGCTTGTAGAAATCTCTTATAATTCTTTGTATTTCTGTGGTGTCAGTTGTAGCCTCTCCCTTTTCATTTCTGATGTTATTGATTTAGGCCCTCCCCTTTTTTTCTTGATGAGTTTGGCTAAAGGTTTATCTATTTTGTTTATCTTCTCTAAGAATGAACTTTTAGTTTTATCGATCTTTTCTATTGTTTTCTATTTTGACTCTGTTTATTTCCACTCTTATCTTTATTATTTTTTCCCTCTACTAACTTTGGGTTTTATTCTTCTTTCTCTAGTTGCTTTAGGTGTAAGGTTAGGTAACTTATTTGAAATTTTTCTTGAATCTTTAGGTAAGATTGTATTGCTATCAACTTCCCTCTTAGAACTGCTTTTGCTGCACCCCATAGGTTTTGGGTCAATGTGTTTTTATTGTCATTGTCTCCAGGTATTTTTTTAATTCCTCCTTGATTTCTTCAATGATTCATTGGCTGTTTAGTAACATATTGATTAGTCTCCATGTGTTTATGCTTTTTACTTCTTTTTTTTCCCTGTAATTTCTCATGTTATAGCTTTGAGGTTGGAAAAGATGCTTGATATGATTTCAGTTTTCTAAAATTTACTGAGGCTTGATTTGTAACCCACGATGTGATCTATCCTGGAGAATGTTCCAAGTGCATTCAATGAACACTTGAGAAGAAAGTATATTCTGCTGCTGTTGCATGGAATATCCTATAGATATCAACTGAGTTTATCTGGTCTAATGTGTCATTTTAGACTTTTGTTTCCTTATTAATTTTCTGTCTGGATGATTTATCCATTGGTTTAACTAGGCTGTTAAAGTCCCTCACTATTGTTGTGTTATTGTCAACTTCCCCTATTATGGCAGTTAATTATTTGATTTATATATTGAGGTGCTCCTGTGTTGGGTACATATATATTTACAATTGTTATATCTTCTTCTTAGATCGATCCCTTGATCTTTATGTAGTATCCTTCCTTGTCTCTTGTTGCAGTCTTTATTTTAGAGTCTATTTTTTATATGAGTATTGCTATTCCAACTTTCTGTTGATTTTCAGTTTCATGGGATATTTTTTCCTATCTCTTCACTTTCAGTTCGTATGTGTCCTTAATCTAAAGTGGGTCTCTTGTAGACAGCATATTTACAGGTTTTGTAAATTATGTTTTATTTAAAAATATGAAAAAATAAAAATAAATGGAGCAATTTCCACTTATTGTTGGAAAGACTCAATATTGTAAAAATAGCATTAACTGAGTTTGAACAAGCTCTGGGAGTTGGTGAACGACAGGGAAGCCTGGCGTGCTTCAGTGCATGGGGTCGCAAAAAGTCGAACACAACTGAGTGAACTAACTGAACTGATAAAGCAACAGAGTAATGATAAAATCCTAATAGATCGATTAATAGAATTTGGCAAATGATCTCAATATTGCTGTGCAAGTGAACAGAGCATGAAAAGCCAAGAAACATTCTAATATACAATATGTCTTTGGATCTTGCTTGTTATTGATGCTGACATTTTTTTTCTATTTTTTTTAATGTAGAGTGTTTTCTATATAACATTTAAGGCAATATTAGGTATTGTATTTGATTCTATCATTTTATCATGTATTTCCTGCTTATTCCCTTCATTTTATTTCCTTATTTTTCTATTCCTACTTTTCTGACTTCTTTTTAGAATATTTTATCTTTTGAAAAATTTAATTTTAGATCCTCTTTAGGATTTTTAGCTATACCAGTTTGCATAGGTTTTAATGGTTGCTCTCAGGATTACTTTCAAAGACTCTGAAAGTTCTAAATTTTTACCTGATTTGCAAGCTAACAAGTTAGCTTGCTGCAGTATCATGGAGCTGGCAGAAGACATTTCTGGGTCAGATATAAAGGATTCTTTATTACTCATAGTAACAGTAGTTGACAGTGCATCAGGAATATATATCATGGATTCATGAGACCCATTTCTCATAGGGCAACATGATGAGAATCAGATGACATTTGTATGCATACTGAATTGCATAACGAAGATGGGCCCTACCCTGGTGGTTCAGTCAGTAAAGAGTCTGCCAGCAACGCAGGACACTCAGTTCAATCCCTGGGTCAGAGAGATCCCCTGGAGGAGGAAATGGCAACCCACTCCAGTATTCTGGCCTGGAGAATCCCATGGACAGAGGAGCCTGGCAGGCTACAGTCCATGTGGTTGCAAGAGTCGGACACGACTGACCTACTAAACCCACCTACCTAGATGTACCCTGTTTATTTTATAATAGGGCTGTAAATCTGCCTGCCCTTTGCTTTGGAGGATACATTATCTTTACTAGACTACAGTTAGTATGCCTGCCCCAATGCTCCAGAAGGATTCACTACATATCCTAATACTGCTTGTTTTACAAATAGCCTTGAAAAGATAATCTGGAGCAAAGATAGAAGTCACCTCTATGCACAGAATGTGTGGAGTGTGAGAGATGCAGAAAGAGTTGTCTTCCAGAGTATACATGCTTCATGTCTATACAGCAGAACATTTTCCCTGAATACACCATGCCATTGACTACTCTGATTAATCTAACTAATACTGAGAAAAAATTTACTCAGTTCATGTCATGAAGCATTTTATATTTACTAGCAAGCAGTGGGATGTGGTCCACTGCAGTGTAAACCTTGACCATGCCCACAAACAGCTGGATGCACCTCTTACACCATCTCAACCTACACTTGAAAGCCAGATGGCTTTCTTAGTAAGTTTTTGGATTGATGTTTTACTCTACTATGGCCTTCATGAACTAGTGATGGGGTACATGGTGAGTAATGTACTCAAATCAGTGGTCATTATTCTTATGATCTAAGACCATTTCAGTCCAATGGAAAATCCAAATGGCTAAACTAGAATTAAGTTAGCATTTCCTAGACTCTTTTTTGGCTGTGTTGCTACCTATAGACAGCATCAAGTAATCTGAACAGGCATTTCTGACAGGAGAGAAAAGAAGCATCATGCTCTGGAATATTCAGTTTGAAATCCCAAATTGTCAACATAGATCTAAATGACTCCCTATTCCTTTGTCCTGATTTTTGACCAGGAAGTGGCTGAGAGGCTATGATCTTTTTCTTGACCTAAGTGTCTTGTGAATTTGTAGTGCAAGAGGAGGTTAGGGAGATAGAGTCAGAAATTTTTTGACTCTATCTCAGTCTTGAGTTCATTTTTGAGGATGCCATACAGTTCTCAAGTATACCAGATTCACATGGATGGTAGGGAGAGTGTCATGTCCATTAAAAACTTTCAGTGTCAGCTCATTATTGTTTCATTACAAAAGATGAGTGAATGCAAAAATAATCTGATGAAAATGCAAATGAGAGATGAAAATATAGCAAAAATTAATTTCATGGGTCGTAGTTGTATTGCCAGAGTTAACTAATTAGACTATAATACCATCATGGTAACTTGAAAAATATGAGTGACAGCCTCAGCTTCAGAAATCATAGAGTCCTTTACTTTATACCCTGTGTGTGATAGTGGCTATGTTGCCATTCTTATACAGTGGTTCTGGGAAGAAATGGCAACAGTCTAGGGAGTGCAGACTCAGCCAGCAGCTTGATTCTGCTGCTGCTGCTGCTGCTAAGTCGCTTCAGTCGTGTCCAACTCCATGCGACCCCATCGATGGCAGCCCACCAGGCTTCCCCGTCCCTGGGATTCTCCAGGCAAGAACACTGGAGTGGGTTGCCATTTCCTTCTCCAATGCATGAAAGTGAAAAGTGAAAGTGAAGTCACTCAGTCATGTCCGATTCTAGTGACCCCATGGATTGCAGCCTACCAGCCTCCTCCATCCATGGGATTTTCTAGGCAAAAGTACTGGAGTGGGGTGCCATTAGAGAATGGATCTTTTCTACCATGTCCATGTAAGTGACCCAAATAGTCTGACAGCAACTGAAATGTGTTTCTCTATAGTTTGTGGACTCAAAGAAGAATAGTTTTAATCTGACAGTCTAGTTTTCCAAGTGACTAATCAAAGAGCCAGACTATTTGCAATAATCCAAGTCAATATAGCTGTAAAATTTCTAAAGTGAAGAACAGAACTCTAACAGCCTTGAGTTCTGACTGCTGGGCGTGACCACACCTGCTTCTATTCTCCATGTCTGGCAATGAGATAGGAGGTTGCCCAGTCCACACATTGGCTTTCCATTTAGCTAAAGCATCAATGTAGGTTATGTCACAGGTATTTAGGAGAACATTTGTGAATCAAGAGCCTATTGCAGAGTGAAGGATGAAGTTTTTTCCCAAAGGACAGTTGCTAGTTTTCCATGTAGAGCCAAGATGGTGTTGGGGCAGGACTGGTTATGCACTTGAATAAGCAATTTCCCTTTGATAAATGTGGCTAATTAGGTCCTCCCTACCTTGTTAGTTGTTGAGTCCATTTGATACAGCCCAAAATAGGAAATCAGAATGGAGAATGACAGATTTCCATGTGTCACACGTTCAGTTTCCACAAATGCCCAGTGGCAAACTATTAGCTGAGCCACATAAAGAGGATAGCAAGTCTGACATCCAAAGTGTTGCCTTCTCATGGAAGCTCCCTGCATTTGGTAGGTTTTCCAGTTGGTCAAATCATCAGTGACAGTGATGGAGATTTATGGCTCAAAGAGGTATTGTTACTGTGGAATCCCAAAGGTTCTAGCACAAGTCTGCCAGTGGCAGTTTCAATCAGGATGGTCCCCTCTGCTGCTTACAAGCATGTAAATATTAACAATGGTTTTATATTTAATTGTTGAAGCCACAGCAATAATACGTTGAATTAGCTCTTTGGGGTTGATTCTCATCTACAAGCTTACATTAGGTTCCCTTCCCTACAGTGAACTCTGCTCAAACTGCATTAGCTGATTCTGGGCATACACTACCCTGAGAAACTGGATAAGATTTTAACTTGAGAAGCTGTTACAAATAAAGCTACATGTTTGAATGATTCCTCTCCTCCACATCTCTTCACTATACTATGATACATGTGGATGACTTTTGTTCTTTGGGGACAAGGCACTCTTAGTGCTACTATTAAATCTTTCCCCTTAAAGCAGCTGAGGTCAGACTAAAAGTGTTGGGAGCTATCCAGGTGGGGAGGGGAGAGCACATCACCACCCGGGTAGGTAGGAGACATTTATTTTCAGTTTTGAGTGGTTGGGCAGCTGCTCAGAGCCAAAGCTGGATCAATTTCTAATGTTTTCTACTCACCAGAATCTCTGTTCATCACTGCTGATAGCACTTATTTCTCCTATGGGGGCTTCTTGACTCACAAGTTCTGGAACTACAGTGAGGGAACATGACATTCACTTTGGGCAAAAAAAGTTTATGGAGGTGCTGAAAACTCTTGAGCAATCAAGATAAAGTAATATTTTAAAACAGTATTTTAAAAGATAGAAAATGAATGCAGAAACCCCATGGTGAACAAAATACCAAATTTGAAGATACTATCTGACTCTGCAGTTAGATGATTTACTCTCTTGTTCTACCCTAATCCTGTCAGATTCTGTTTTGCAGATGCTGGAAAAAGACATGAGACTCCTGAGTGAGAAGCCAAGGACTTCTTTACTCAAAGTGCAGCCAATAGCTTGAGCTTTATGTTTGCATCAGGGCACTTTTGCCCTGAGTCCCTTGAAGATGATATGGAGGGACCAGGTAGATGCTGCATGTGTGGCAGAGGATCTTGTCCACAGCTAAGGAACTCCGAGCTTAGAGAAACTGAATCTTGATAGTGGACAGGAAGCCAGTCTGACACTCCAGAGGAAGACAGCATGTTAATTATAGTGGACAGAGAACAAACCTGCTACCTGTTCCAAAAAGAGACAGTATATCTTCATAGGCTGTCTGCTATACAAACATCCTTGGTAAGTTAGGCTCTGCTTAAAGGATATGTAGAAATGTGGTAACTCATAGAGAATCCAGTAAATATCCAGGAAAATACTTAAAAATAGAATGGGTAACTTCTGAATCAGTAGATGAAAAAAGGAGGCATCATGAAATTGTTCCTATTAAATTCAAATATATAATAAAAATAATAACAAAAAGTATGATCAAATTAAATTTACTTGGGAAAGCAAAATATTCTCAGGTGGGTGAAATAAAATCTAGTTATATTGTCTTTGAAAGACGAAGACCTAACCCTCTTGTCCCTCCCTTATGATGTCTAATCCCTGTTTTTATTTAACAAACACATAACGCTTATTATTTTTCTGACTCAGTTCTGCATGTTTTATAAATTAATTTAATTCTTATAATAACCAAAATAGGTTGTACTGCTACTATTACTCACTCATTTACTGATCAAGAAAAATGAGATACAAGGAGGTTAAGTGAATTTCCCCAGGCCATTTGTTGGTACCTGATCAAGACAAGGTTTGAGAGCCTGTCTTTGTGGCTCCAGGGATCTCCTCTCTTACCATACTCTGCTTCCCCTTCAATTCTTGTAAACATTATGCCTGTCCTCAACCCCTGCCACAACCAGCCTCAGTTTCTCAGAAATCATTGTAGTATCTCAAAGACTTGAACTATTAATGTTGCCAGAAAAATGTAAAGTTGAAGAGTTGAGGGATTTATACCTGTGAACATTAATTACAAAGGACCTAGAGTAGCTCTGTGCATACCAGATAAAATAGACTTGAGTAAAATCAAAGCAAAATAAAACAATCTCTGAGGGATAGGGTAAATAAAATTAATTCACAAATAGAATATATTTTTTTCTGAAGCTGTATGCAGAGTAATAATATATCCTCAAAATATATGAAATCAAACCTAACAAAATAATTTGGTTAAAGAGGCAAATTATTTGAATAAATAGGCAAATCTAAAACTATCATGGAAAATGTTAATACATTTGAGTTTAGAAATTGATGACACAACATCAGGAGACTGTGTTCCTCCGTGATGTAATAAATGGTTAAGGACTAACCTTCACAGCATAAGAAAAGCTATAAAACTGGACAAAAATGTAAGGAAACAGTTTGAATGTATTCAGGCAGGAGTTAAAGGTCACACAAGCCCTATGTCTAAATATCATGACATTGAGGGTTAGGGCTTCAAAATTATGAGCTTTGAGGGAAAGCAAAGATCCAGTTCGTAACAGTCTCACAGTAAAATTATGTTGTAATGGATGCACATTTGTATCATTCCCATCCAAAAAAACCAGAAACAAATCTTTCCCAGAATCTCATGCTACTTTCCATTTATTGCCTTATCTTTCTCTTCCATTTGGTTTTCAAATGTCTTATGATTTAGAAAGACTGACAATTTCCACTTATGTACCTCTAGTTACTCCTTGTCCAACCTAGTGTTGATCTCAACCACGTTATCAAAGCCACCAGTGACCTTTGTGTTGCTAAGCTGATGCGTACTCTTCAATCTTCTTTTGACAGGATCACTTTCTGTATCTTGAAACACTCTGTTCTTTTAGCTTATGTAATACCACACATAACCTTTTTGTCCTCTCCCCACCACATCCCACCATGTCTCAGAGGGTTCTTTGTTTAGAGATGCAATTTTATAATACTATTAAACTGTACCATATTTACATATGCACATACATATAAAATCACAGACGGCCAGATTCCCAAAGCCTTTGTTTACTTGCCTTTTTTAGACACATCATGGATGTTTTTCCCTGAGTCATTTTTATAAAAATATTTTATTGAGGTATGATTGATGTGTAAAAAGGTGAAGCGTTTTAGTGTATGCAATTCAGTTGAGTTTGGGGATAAGTATATAGCTATGAAGCATGACAGGAATGGGGTCCCTGTGATGGGATTAGTTAAAGTAAAAGTTGCTCAGTCGTGTCTGACTCTTCGACCCCATGGAGAGTCCATAGATATCCAGGCCAGAATACTGGAGTAGCTGTTCCCTTCTCCAGGGGATCTTCCCAACCCAGGGATCAAACCCAGGTCTCCTACATTGCAGGTGGACTTTTTAATCAGCTGAGCCACAAGGGAAGCCCATGTGATTGGGTTAGTACACTTATAAAAAGAGGAAGAGAGATCAGAACTCAGCAGCATGTAAAGATGAAACAGAAGACAGCTCTCTACAAGTCAGGAATATGGGCCTCACCAAGAACTAAATCTGCTGGCACCTTGATCTTGGTTTCTCAATTTCCAGTACTGTGAAAAAAATTATGATTAGCCAAAAAAAAGAGAGAGAGAGAGAAAATAAATTAGTTGAGAGTGGTGTGAGGAGTGATAGGAACTAAATATTCAGCAGTATTCTGACAAACATTTATCAGTACTTCAAATAATCTAGACCAATGCAAATAAAATAGACATATGATCTTTTGAAAAATTCTTAGTGTCATATTAGAGAAGTTCAGAATCACTCTTAAATTGTGATGTTGATTTTTTCTTTAAGTCTCCTTTAAGAGGAGAATGTAGATGTATCAGTTTAGTCTCTCAGTCATGTGTGACATTTTGCAACGCCATGAACCGCAGCACACCAGGCCTCCCTGTCCATCACCAACTCCCGGAGTCCAACCAAACCCATGTCCATGGAGTCGGTGATGCCATCCAACCATCTCATTCTCTGTCATCCCCTCTCCTCCTGCCCTCAATTTTTCCCAGTCTCAGGGTCTTTTCAAATGAGTCAGCTCTTCACATCAGCTAGCCAAAGTATTGGAGTTTCAGCTTCAACATCAGTCCCTCCAATGAGCACCCAGGACTGATCTCCTTTAGGATGAACTGCCTGGATCTCCTTGCAGTCCAAGACACTCTCAAGAGTCTTCTCCAACACCACAGTTCAAAAGCATCAATTCTTCAGTGCTCAGCTTTCTTCACAGTCCAACTCTCACATCCATACATGACTACGGGAAAAACCGTAGCCTTGGCAAGAAGGACTTTGTTGGCAAAGTAATGTCGCTGTTTTTTCATATGCTGTCTAGATTGGTCATAATTTTCCTTCCAAGGAGTAAGCGTCTTTTCCATGGCTTCAATCACCATCTGCAGTGATTTTGGAGTCCAAAAAAGATAAAGTCTGCCACTGTTTCCACTGTTTCCCCATCTATTTCCCATGAAGTGATGGGACTGGATGCCATGATCTTCGTTTTCTGAATGTTGAGCTCTAAGCCAACTTTTTCACTCTCCTCTTTCACTTTCATCAAGAGGCTCTTTAGTTCTTCACTTTCTGCCATAAGGGTGGTGTCATCTGCATATCTGAAGTTATTGATATTTCTCCCGGCAGTCTTGATTCCAGCTTGTGCTTCTTCCAGCCCAGCGTTTCTCATGATGTACTCTGCATATAAGTTAAATAAGCAAGGTGACAATATACAGCCTTGACGTACTCCTTTTCCTATTTGGAACCAGTCTGTTGTTCCATGTCCGGTTCTAACTGTTGCTTCCTGATCTGCATACAGGTTTCTCAAGAGGCAGGTCAGGTGGTCTGGTATTCCCATCTCTTTCAGAATTTTCCACAGTTTATTGTGATCCACACAGTCAAAGGCTTTGGCATAGTCAATAAAGCAGAAATAGATGTTTTTCTGGAACTGTCTTGCTTTTTCGATGATCCAGCAGATGTTGGCAATTTGATCTCTGGTTCCTCTGCCTTTTCTAAAACCAGCTGGAAAATCTGGAAGTTCATGGTTCATGTATTTCTGAAGTCTGGCTTGGAGAATTTTGAGCATTACTTTACTAGCGTGTGAGATGAGTGCAATTGTGCAGTAGTTTGTGCATTCTTTGGCATTGTCTTTCTTTGGGGTCTGCCCTGGTGGCTCAGAGGTTAAAGCCTCTGCCTGCAATGTGGGAGACCTGAGTTCGATCCCTTGGTCCGTGAGATACCCTGGAGAAGGAAATGGCAACCTACTCCAGTATTCTTGCCTGGAGAATCCCATGGATGGAGGAGCTTGGTGGGCTACAGTCCACAGGGTTGCAAAGAGTTGGACATGTCTGAGCGCCTTCACTTTCACTTTCTTTGGGATTGGATTGAAAACTGAAATTTTCCAGTCTTGTGGCCACTGCTGAGTTTTCCAAATTTGCTGGCATATTGAGTGCAGCACTTTCACAGTGTCATCTTTCAGGATTTGAAATAGCTCACCTGGAATTCCATCTCCTCCACCAACTTTGTTCATAGTGATGCTTTCTAAGGCCCACTTGACTGCACATTCCAGGATGTCTGGCTCTAGGTGAGTGACCACACCATCGTGATTATCTTGGTCATGAAGATCTTTTTCGTACAGTTCTTCTGTGCATTCTTGCCACCTCTTAATATCTTCTGCTTCTGTTAGGTCCCTACCATTTCGGTCCTTTATTGAGCCCATATTTTCATGAAATGTTCCCTTGGTATCTCTAATTTTCTTGAAGAGATCTCTGGTCTTTCCCATTCTATTGTTTCCCTCTATTTCTTTGCACTGATCATTGAGGAAGGCTTTATCTCTCCTTGCTATTCTCTGGAACTCAGCATTCAAATGGGTATATCTTTTCTTTTCTTCTTTGCTTTTTGCTTCCCTTCTTTTCACAGATATTTGTAAGGCTTCCTCAGACAGACATTTTGCTTTTTGCATTTCTTTTTCTGGGGCATTGTCTTGATTCCTGTCTCCTGTACAATGTCACAAACCTCCATCCATAGTTCATCAGGCACTCTATCTATCAAATCTAGTCCCTTAAATCTATTTCTCACTTCCACTGTATAGTCATAAGGGATTTGATTTGGGTCATATCTGAATGGTCTAGTGGTTTTCCTCACTTTCTTCAATTTCAGTCTGAATTTGCCAATAAGGATTTCATGATCCAAGCCAAAGTCAGCTCCTGGTCTTGTTTTTGCTGACTGTATAGAGCTTCTCCATCTTTGACTGCAAAGAATATAATCAATCTTATTTCAGTGTTGACCATCTGGTGAACTCCATGTGTAGAGTCTTCTCTTGTGTTGTTGGAAGAGGGTGTTTGCTATAACCAGTGCGTTCTCTTGGAAGAACTGTATTAGCCTTTGCCCTACTTCATTCTGTACTCCGAGGCCAAATTTGCATGTTACTCCAGGTGTTTCTTGACTTCCTACTTTTGCATTTCAGTCCCCTATAATGAAAAGGACATCTTTTTTGGGTGTTAGTTTTAGAAGGTCTTGTAGGTCTTCATAGAACCATTCAACTTCAGCTTCTTCAGTGTTACTGGTTGAGGCATAGAACTTGGATTACCATTATGTTGAGTGGTTTGCCTTGGAAACAAACAGATCATTCTGTCATTTTACATTTCGGACTCTTTTGTTGACCATGATGGCTACTCCATTTCTTCTAAGGGATTCTTGCCCACAGTAGTAGATATAATGGTCATCTGAGTTAAAATCACACAGTCCAGTCCATCTTAGTTCACTGATTCTTAGAATCTCGATGCTCACTCTTGTCATCTCCTGTTTGACCACTTCCAATTTGCCTTGATTCCTGGACCTAACATTCCAGATTCCTATGCAATATTGCTCTTTACAGCATTGAACCTTGCTTCCATCACCATTCCCATTCACAACTGGGTACTCTTTTTGCTTTGGCTCCATCCCTTCATTCTTTCTGGAGTTATTTCTCTAAACCTATCACTTCTCTTCATTCCTATACTCTTATAATTTGTAAACATACTATGCCTAAAATATAGATGCAAGAGTTGGTAAAGTCAGTAGCAGGGAAATGTTACACAGCTCTAATAAGACCTGAAGTTGCTTATATACTAACCCTCTGAACTAAAATATTTGGAGTACTCACCCAAGTGAATAGCCACAATGATCTGATGTAATGTGAGAAGAAAATATTAGAACTTCTATCTATTTGGATTATATATTACATACAGAAAATAAAGCTTTGCCAATACATAACATACTAAGTGGAAAACATTTATAATATATGAAAATATGCATATATTAGGATGATTTTAAGGAGGTCATCATTTAGACAGTTTGGGGACCATTGCTGTAAATAGCTGTACTCATCAAGTAAAGGTGAAAAAATTATTTTGTTTTCATTTTTAAATTCATTTATCAATGTCATTGGAACCATATAGAAGAGATTATATGTTTTAATTCAGATATAATGATAGAGCCTAATATACTATAGTAGGAAGAATCTAAATGTGGATAATAAGACAGTACAAATATTTCCACAGAGGTGACACATTCTTCAGTTCACTCATCTCTAGTATCTGCAAAGAACAATTTTTAATTGCCAATGACACTTTGAGTGACTTTCACTTGTTAAGCTACTCTCTTTATTCCACTTAGAGATCAAATTTCTAATGGTTTAAACAGTGTGCTGATGTAGATGTGGGAGCTATGTTGAGCATGTGAAGATCATCATTGTTATTTGAAGATTTTCTTAGCAACTTTTCTTTAAAATTCCCTTTCCTCTGCCTGGTGGGTAAAGAACTAATCTGAAAGTTAAAACTGAGCAGATACTTTACATAGAGAGGATTTGAAGTGATTTCCTTTTTCTAAAGTATTGATATACCCACACAGCAACTCCAAAATATATTCTATGCTATATTTGTTGCCACTGTCTACATGCTCTACATTTCCTGAAAAAACATTAGTTTTTATTTGTTGCTATTTTTCTTAATCATATATTTATATACATTTATATAATATATAGAATGCATTCTTTAAGGAATGGAATTTGGAAGTAGACAGGTGCTCTTCCTTGCTAAATGCTTTAGATTTTGTGTGGGGGCTAAGTTGTTTCAGTCATGTTCAACTCTTTCCAACCCCATGGACTGTAGCCTGGCAGGCTTCTCTGTCCATGGGATTCTCCAGGCAAGAATACTGGAGTGGGTTGCCATTTCCTACTCTAGCATAGAGTTTGCTTTTCTCTAAATATATTTAGACTGTGTGATAAACTTTAGACTGTAGATAAAAAAACAAAATAAACTTGTTTGTTCTTGTAATCTGAAGCTAATTGTCTTAACAATGTAGCCATGCCAATAAATTGCAATACAAGAAGATTATAAACTGATGGTTAGATGTTAATAACAGTAACACAGAACATTAAGGCAAGTGACATTTACATAAGTATCTTGATCTTAATACATGTAATTTACATATGAAAATTTAATCACCATAGAGATAAACAGCTGCAATGTTTAATTAAACTCTCCACACAAAATCAGCTTGCAAGAAGTAGTTTGTCACTGCTAATTCATCACAATTCTCTTAAGTATTCTTTAAAATAAAAATGCAAAATAAATGACTCATTGATAATTTAACTTCTGGTTACTTTGTATTTTAATTGTATCATCAAAGCCTGTTGAGAATACGATAAAGATTTTAGGTTCATATTCACTCTGTTTAGAAGGCAAAGCACAAACATATAGAGAACAAATGTATTTGTTTACAAACTTATGAGAGTCACCAGCACAACAGCACTAAAGGATAATTTAAGAAATTTTAATGCTCAAATAAGTTGTGGGTAATGAAGGGATATAAGAGTCTTTCTCAATGGTATTTTGAAGACAGAATGAATTATGGCAGAAATTAATGCCAACATTAGCCAGAAAAGGAGTAATAACTGCTAGCTTAGAAAACATAAAACTAAGACATTTTAATTGAATTTTAAGATTTCAGAGATTGAACAGAAAAGAGAATGGTTAATACATAAATGCTGTAGGAAGTCATCTTTGGGAAATAGGACATGAGCAAATGGCAGATTTTGTTTTCATGCATCTTATTTGGATAAACAGATGCATTTATTCATTCATTTACTAAAAAAAGAAAATTCCTGCTATATACCAGCTATAATGGTATACACTAGCAGAAAATAGTTAGCTTTTAGCTACTTAAAAGCTTTTGGTTAGCTTTTACTGTGATGTTTAGGTTGATTGCAGCCTTTCCTGTATAGATACTCAAAATGTAGAAATAGGAGACAATTAGATATATTCATGGTAAAGCAAAGGCTTCTGGTAATCAGCACTATGCTCCAAGCCTCTATTTTTTTGCTCTTAAGTTGACCACATTATAAATAAAATGCATAGCACTCACTTAAGTAAAAATAAAATTAAGTTAAACCTTGGAAAGTGGATATTGTTCATAAGTTGGTCCCTAAAATAGTCTTTTAATGTTGAGGGCATCCAAGTTCTATCTCAAAATGTTTCTATAAATCGCTAAGCTTGTAACAGTTGTCTGGGAGAAGTAAAATCTATCTTTTCCAAGTATACCAAGAGTATATTGTAAATTATATTATTAATTTCAATAATTTTTTTTTCTGTTAAACTGACCTTTTTTTCAGTAAATTAATAGCATGGTGAATACTTTATAGTCTGATATATATGAAGAAATTAAGCCAAAACTTTCAGATTTATAAGAACAAAACCATGTCATGGAGTAAACTGGGGTACACAATATCTGAGTGATCGATGGCATCACCAACTCAATGGACATAAGTGTGAGTAAACTCCAGGAGTTGGTGATGAACAGGGAGGCCTGGTGTGTTGCAGTCCATGGGGTCATGAAAAGTCAGACACGACTGAGCAACTGAACTGAACTGATAGCACAAGAAACTCTGCTCAGTTATGTGGTAGCCTGGATGGAAGGGGGTTTGGTCAGAATGGATACATGTATATGCATGGCTGAGTCCCTTTGCTGTTCATCTGAAATTATCACAACATTATTAATTGGCTATACTCCAATATAAAATGAAAAGTTTTTAGAAAAACAAACAAAAAATACTTTATTCTGTATTTTTTCCCATTGAAATGAATACAATTCAGAGACAGAAATCCTTTGTAAGAAAAAATATATATAGTTTAACTTACCTTTTCTTTTCTGGATTAGTGAGCCAAACATTACAGCTGCCCATGTTGTCAAAATGCCATGAGAGAATTTAGTAGAAGAGAAGCCAATAAAATAGTCAGATTGTGACATTTAAATGAATGTTTTTACTGTTCCATCAAAATTAATGATTAACTTCAGCATTAGAAGCATGTATTTCAATAGTAGAGGGAAATTTTCCCACCATCACTTCAGAGCAAAGTAACCCTATGGCGTTATAAATATATATTTTAGACTAAGAGAAAAGATTGATCCCACAGGATTTCTCTCTTCTCCAACCATTGATGATGTCAGTTGAGTCTCTGATTAGCTGCTGACATTTGAAATTATGGGGGGTCAGCAAGGTTAATGAAAGCTTTCTTTATATAGCTATGTCCCCATTGCCTCTTTGCCTTCCTGGGCTTTTGGCTTGTTTGCTGACCTCAAAAAGCAAGGCAAAAATAAGAATACACATCAAGAGAAGTGTAGTCTGAGCACTCATCTATTGATGATTTCTAATGCTGCTATTTAACAAGAAAAGGGAAGGTTAATGAATAGTGACTTCACTTATTTAGGAATGCTTGAGTACAAAGGGTCTAGTTAATAACCTCAGTGAGCTTGTTGAGGATAAACTCCATGTGGATAAAAATATTTCAATAGAATTGTCTGGACTAAAATTTTTCTGCCTTTAAGTGACAGAGTTACATAAATTTTCCATGTTATAATGTTGAGTCATCATCTCTTGAGGCAAGGAGATGGTATAAAGCTGAATTAAGTTTCCTGACTCATCGATCATAGTGTCTTAGAGATACAGAGGGCCCTTGAGACCACATTTGGTGTTTTTCAAATTGTATTCTTTGACACTTTCAGGTTCCCCAGTGTGACCTTGTTGCAAGTTGCTGTATAGGAGAGGAAAGAGGTGCTTGAGGCTCTCATTCTTATCTGTGTTTATTATGCCACCTAGGATGTCATGTAATAAAAGGCTTTGCTGGCCAAATAAACTTTGAAAACCACTGAGCTACAACTAACACCTCCAATCTATAGTTTAGGAAATGGAGGTATAATAGATAAAATGAAGTTGCCGAGATCCTGTAGCTCTTCTATGTCACTATAAAAGTGGGGGGATACTTGCATCTCGAAATATAGATCTTTCCAGTATTCATTTTTATTCCCAGAGAAAAGAGTGCCATGCATTTTCAGTCTAATCTTCTTTCAAAATGCCCTAGATCCTAACACAAGATGAGATGAGGGGGCTTATCGTTCCCCAACCATTCCCCCTCTCATTTTATCTCTGCAAATAGAAGGCTGGTTTTCAGTGTAATTCTATGTGAGCTGTTTAATTTCCATTACATGGCAATTCTGAGGGGATGGAAATTGACTCTGGACTCAGCAAACCTCTAGTGACTCCAGAAAAGATTATGTGGTTCTAGAGTTCTTCGCAGCATCCACTATAGATGTTAGCAACACATTTCCGCCTCCAGTGGTAGGACAAGTGCAGGGCAAGTCCACCTTGGGTAGCTCAAAATGCTGGGGCGAGCGTATGATAAAATATAAAGATAAATCACTAAAGCATTTATTTTATTCATTTGAATCTAAAAATAGGAAAAAAAAAAAAAAGCTCAGCATATCTATAAGGCCTGTCACTGGATTGGTGTGTTAGAAATCTGTCTCTAGATCCAGAAAGGGAGGAGCAGGAAGTAGTCTTGATGGTGGCTCCTTCTTTCTCTGGTTTGCTCTCACTGTATTGCAATCATTTGCAATTCTCGTGTGCCAATGTTATGTATTTGGTATGTTTTTGATAAAATCTTTCTTATCTATGTGAAGAGATTGAGAGTGACCATGAAAAACTGTATTATACATGGAAATTCATTGTTTTATGACCAAGTATGTAGCAGTGTTTTCAAAGCTAATATTCAATTTCGTAGAGAAAAAAATATACCAAATTTGCTGTAATTTTCTGGAAAGATAGATACTTTTCTGTACTATAGTATCAGTTCAGTTCAGTTCAGTCACTCAGTCATGTCCGACTCTTTGCGACTCCATGAATCACAGCATGCCAGGCCTCCCTGTCAATTACCAACTCCCAGAGTTCACTCAGACTCACGTCCATCGAGTCAGTGATGCCATCCAGCCATCTCATCCTCTGTCGTCCCCTTCTCCTCCTGCCCCCAATCCCTTCCAGCATCAGAGTCTTTTCCAATGAGTTAATTCTTCGCACGAGGTAGCCAAAGTACTGGAGTTTCAGCTTTAGCATCATTCCTTCCAAAGAAATCTCAGGGCAGATCTCCTTTAGAATGGACTGGTTGGATCTCCTTCCAGTCCAAGGGACTCTCAGGAGTCTTCTCCAACACCACAGTTCAAAAGCATCAATTCTTTGGCGCTCAGCTTTCTTCACAGTCCAACTCTCACATCCATACATGACCACTGGAAAAACCATGGTCTTGACTAGATGGACCTTTGTTGGCAAAGTAATATCTGTGCTTTTGAATATGCTACCTAGGTGGGTCATAACTTTCCTTTCAAGGAGTAAAGGTCTTTTAATTTCATGGCTGCAGTCACCATCTGCAGTGATTTTGGAGCTCCCCAAAATAAAGTCTGACACTGTTTCCACTGTTTCCCCATCTATTTCCCATGAAGTGATAGGACCAGATGGCATGATCTTCGTTTTCTGAATGTTGAGCTTTAGGCCAACTTCTTCACTCTCCGCTTTCACTTTCATCAAGAGGCTTTTGAGTTCCTCTTCACTTTCTGCCATAAGGGTGGTGCCATCTGCATATCTGAGGTTATTGATATTTCTCCCAGCAATCTTGATTCCAGCTTGTGCTTCTTCCAGCCCAGCGTTTCTCATGATGTACTCTGCATAGAAGTTAAATAAGCAGTGTGACAATATACAGCCTTGACATACTCCTTTTCCTATTTGGAACCAGTCTGTTGTTCCATGTCCAGTTCTAACTGTTGCTTCCTGCCCTGCATATAGATTTCTCAAGAGGCAGATCAGGTGGTCTGGTATTCCCATCTCTTTCAGAATTTTCCACAGTTTATTGTGATCCACACAGTCAAAGGCTTTGGCATAGTCAATAAAGCAGAAATAGATGTTTTTCTGGAACTTTCTTCCTTTTTCCATCATCCAGCAGATGCTGGCAATTTGATCTCTGGTTCCTCTGCCTTTTCTAAAACCAGCTTGAACATCTTGAAGTTCACGGTTCATGTATTGCTGAAGCCTGGCTTGGAGAATTTTGAGCATTACTTTACTAGTGTGTGATGAGTGCAATTGTGTCATAGTTTGAGCATTCTTTGGCATTGGCTTTCTTTGGGATTGGAATGAAAACTGACCTTTTCTAGTCCTGTGGCCACTGCTGAGTTTTCCAAATTTGCTGGCATATTGAGTGCAGCACTTTCACAGCATCGTCTTTCCAGATTTGAAATAGCTCAATTGGAATTCCATCACCTCCACTAGCTTTATTTGTAGTGATGCTTTCTAAGGCCCACTTGACTTCATATTCCAGGATGTCTGGCTCTAGGTGAGTGTGAGTGATCACACCATCGTGATTGTCTGGGTCTTGAAGTTCTTTTTTGTACAGTTCTTCTGTGTATTCTGCCACCTCTTCTTAATATCCTCGGTTTCTGTTAGGTCCATACCTTTTCTGTCCTTTATCGAGCCCATCTCTGCATGAAATGTTCCCTTGGTATCTCTAATTTTCTTGATGAGATCTCTAGTCTTTCTCATTCTGTTGTTTTCCTCTATTTCCTTGCATTGATCACTGAGGAAGGCTTTCTTATCTCCTCTTGCTATTCTTTGGAACTCTGCATTCAGATGCTTATATCCTTCCTTTTCTCCTTTGCTTTTCACTTCTCTTCTTTTCACAGCTATTTGTAAGACCTCCCCAGATAACCATTTTGCTTTTTTGCATTTCTTTTTCTGGGGCATGGTCTTGATCCCTGTCTCCTGTACAATGTCACGAACCTCAGTCCATAGTTCATTAGGCACTCTATCTATCAGATCTAGGCCCTTAAATCTATTTCTCACTTCCACTGTATAATCATAAGGGATTTGATTTAGGTCATACCTGAATGGTCTAGTGGTTTTCCCTACTTTCATCAATTTAAGTCTGAATTTGGTAATAGGGAGTTCATGATCTGAGCCACAGTCAGCTCCTGGTCTTGTTTTTGCTGACTATATAGAGCTTCTCTATCTTTGGCTGCAAAGAATATAATCAGTTTGATTTCAGTGTTGACCATCTGGTGAACTCCATGTGTAGAGTCTTCTCTTGTGTTGTTGGAAGAGTGTGTTTGCTATGACCAGTGCATTTTCTTGGCGAAACTCTATTAGCCTTTGCCCTGCTTCATTCTGTATTCCAAGGCCAAATTTGCCTGTTATTCCAGGTGTGTCTTGACTTCCTACATTTGCATTCCAGTCCCGTATAATGAAAAGGACGTCTTTTTTGGGTGTTAGTTCTAAAAGGTCTTGCAGGTCTACAGTATACAGTATACAGTCTATAGTATACAGTAGGTATTTTTAAAACACATACACACTTTCCCTTATGTTTTGCTGTTCTTTCAAGAGACAGTACATGACTGAGAAAGTACAATTTTCTGAAAAATTCCTGATAATGTTGAAAGTTGTTCGAACATGCTGTGGAAATTGCTTCACCTATCAAATCTCTTATAAATATATCTTCATGTTTGAATAGAGATAAGAAATGGGACCTATTTCACAAAATTGCAGGATAGAAAAATTTAAGAGACTGCCTGATATTGGGAATTTTTCAATTACTATTAGTTATTATGATAGGCTTCCCTTATGGCTCAGCTGGCAAAGAATCCGCCTGCACTGTGGGAACCTGGGCTCAATCCATGGGTTGGGAAGGTCCCCTGGAGAAGGGGAAGGCTACCCACTTCAGTATTCTGGCCTGGAGAATTCCATGGACTATGTAGTCCATGGGGTCAAAAAGAGTCAGACGCTACTGAGTGACTTTTTTCTAAAGGGCTTTGCTGATGGCTCAGTTGGTAAAGAATCTACCTGCAATGCAGGAGAGCCCAGTTCCATCCTTGGGTTGGGAAGATCCCCTGGAGAAGGGAAAGTCTACCCACTCCAGTTTTCTGGCCCAGAGATTTCCATGGACTGTATAGTCCATGGAGTTGCAAAGAGTTGGAAATAACTGAGCAACTTTCACTTTCACTTTCACTTTCTGTTCAATACTTGGAAACTTACAATATTTTAAAACACACCAAGTGAAAAGCTCAATGAATATTGAATGGATTTTATCAATATGCTATAATTTACAAATAGTAAGGAAAAAATGGGCTGACATCAAGGACAGTGGAAATTTACTAGATAATTTTAAACATATAACCTTTGCATAATTGGTAGTTAAGATTGAAAAGATGGATATAAGTAGAAATTAAAATATGGACATTCCAATTCTGTCTATATATTCCTGCAAGATACACTTTTAACCTATGAGAACCATTAAAATCAGTGATTGAAATAAACTGAATCAAGAATTGTATCTCATTAAAGTGTTAAAAATATTTTCACAAATAATATAGTGAATTCAACCACATTATTTCACTAAAATAGGTTGACAATATTTTTGTGAGGACACAAAGCTTTTGGTACTTTTAACAAAAAATTAAAATACAAAGTATAAATATTGTTTATCTTATTTCACCCTTAAAAGGTGTCTGAATTTTGTATACATTCTAATTATGCACAAGTCATTATTAGAATAATAATTTATGATTAAGTTATCTGATAAATAAGTAAATATCCATAACTAGAAAAAGTCTGTTCCAAAAAGTTTGAAGGCCATCAGATGTGACTTATTTAAGATATAATAAAAAGAGAACTGAGGTTTGAGAGGAAAGATGAAGTTGGTTCTAAAAATGAGGCCATTAGGGAACATTAGTGCCTTTGGTTAGAACTTCTGAAGCTTGGTAAACAGCTTGAGTAAACAGTTTTCTTCTTGCTCTAGGTGGGCTCTGAAGTAGAGATATCTAGGGTAAAGTCAAATTCACTGCACACTGAGGATGGAGTGGAGAATCCTTCTTATCCCCTTGGTACTTCTGTTACTTAAGAAGGTCTAAGCAGGTCCCCCATAGTTTTGTCAGAGCCAAAAGTACCTGGATTGACTGTACTACAAGGTACCTACATTTCTTCTCAAGTCTTCCCTACTATGAAAACTGATTAATATGTTTAGGTCTAGATTAATGGTAATTTTCTCTTGACAACCAATGGCTCTGTTAATGTTGCATTAGTTTAAAATTATGTGATATCTCTAAAGAACATATTGTTCTCATGGCTATGTTTTATTTTTCAGTCCTCACAATCTGGAATGCCATATTCCATAAAGATTCCATTTAATGAGTGAATGACTATATATATGCCTGGAAGCTCTTTCATACAGGTACTAGGAAGGGCTGCTGCTGCTGCTAAGTTGCTTCAGTCGTGTCCGACTCTCTGCGACCCCATAGACAGCAGCCCACCAGGCTCCCCCGTCCCTGGGGTTCTTCAGGCAAGAACACTGGAGTGGGTTGCCATTTCCTTCTCTAATGCACGAAAGTGAAAAGTGAAAGTGAAGTCGCTCAGTCGTGTCTGACTACTAGCGATTCCATGGACTGCAGCCTACCGGGCTCCTCCATCCATGGGACTTTCCAGGCAAGAGTACTTGAGTAGGGTGCCATTGCCTTCTCCGACTGGGAAGGGAGAAGGAAAAAAAAATTATTAGAAGATAAGTCAATAAACTCACGAGGAAAAGAAGACAAAATATTTCAGTGATAATAGGAATTGTTAAAAATTATGCTGGAATGGGAATCTGGTGTCAGACATCCATTTAATTGCATGGCATTGTTGAAAACCCTCATCTTCTTTATTTCTGTTTCTTAAGTTGTAAAATGAGAGGATTCATGAGATATCTTGTAAGTCTTTGTCTCTAAAATTCTTTAAATAAGAAAATTATCAACAGAATTAAGCTTCCTATCAAGGATTTAAAATTGATTGAAAATAAAGAAAAATACTATTCACCCTAAATTTTCTCCCAATGCAATGTGATTAAAGTTTAAAGGGAAAGGTGGGAGAAAGGAGATTGCTGATTTAATAGATGTTGGGACTCTATATCAGTGTCACAACCACTTCCTCAGTCATTTAACTATGCTATAAGCTCCTCTCCTGATTAACCAGTTTTCACCAAGTTTATTGTCAGTTAGGATACAAAAATGTGTTTAGCTTCATATGGAGAGGAAACAAAAAAATCAAAGTTTTTAATATAGAAAATTTTCATTCCAGTTTTCAAGGTTATTAAGTGTAAATAAAAAGCCTCTGAGAACAATAATTGATTCTATGTAATTTCTTTGCTTAAAACTAATCCAGCACCAAATGAAAGTAATATAATTCTTGGCAAGATAATAGTGGGTCTGATGACATGAGGGCAGAATTTAGATTCAAGTCTGAGGTTTAAGATAAAGGCCATTCTCAACTTGTTTTCCATTCACAATATGTACAATTTTCAACAAATATGAGTTGAATTTTGAGATGTTTCTCTTTTGATCCCTATGGGAAATAGTTGTGTTTTCATGTTTGCATATTTCCTTCTTTCATTAAAGGCTGGTTTTGAAGATACTTAGGCATTTGTGATGCCCACAGAATCTTTGCAGTACAAGCATCCTCCTTGCTTCTCTGCAGTTATAAGTAGACTGTTTCTAGAGCTCAGTTTCCTAAGTTTTCTTCTGCTTCCTTTTAAGGTACATCTCCAGAAGGGAGCTTATTTCTTGAAAATTAAAGCTGGCCAAATTTATTCAATGAGAATTAACATTTTTTTCCTCCTACAAAGGGAAAAGTAGCAAAGAAAACACACAAAAAGTAAAATAAAGGCTGATTAGTAGCTGAACATGGTAGCAAAGTCTAAATAAACCCTTTTAAAACCATGTGAATTAAAAGTAGAGTTCTATGAGGGTTACTGTTGAGCCCTCTGCCCAGAACAATATGCCACATAGTTAATTGTGACAGATGATTTGAAAAGAGGCACAGCAGAATAAAATACATATGTCATTTTTCTTCTGTATTTGGGGATTATATACTAATTCCTTTGGCACTAATAGTTAAATTGATACAGTATTTTCACAAGAAATATAAGAAATGAAATTAATTTTACAGTTCAATTCCAGATGTTGTGGCATGGAGAGTTTGTTAAGAATGACTCTAACACCCTATAACAGTTTGAAAGGAAAGACCAGTTCAGTCGATTAGCAATATTTGCCATGGTAATTTTTGGTTAAGTGATGACATTTATTTCACCTCCCTCTATGAGAAAATTTATTGATTAGAGCCACTTATAACATTTAATGTTAAAAATTTTGTCTGAACTATCACTTCCTGATTTTAGGTGTATGTGTGTTTTGATAGCAACATTGGTGAAGTTTGTTTTGTTTTTGGTTGAAGAGGCTAAAGGTAGTTAATAAAAGACTAGTTAATAAAGAAGTGGCAGCTGCCAGACTGCGCAGGAGTGGCCAAGAGGAGCTACCCCACATCCAAGGTAAGAGAAACCCAAGTAGGATGGCAGGCACTGAGAGAAGGCATCAGAGGGCACACAAACTGAAACCATAATCACAGACAACTACCCAATCTGATCACACAGACCACAGCCTTGTCTAACTCAATGAAACTAAGCCATGCCCTGTGGGGCTACCGAAAATGGATGAGTCATGTGGAGAGGTCTGACAGAATGTGGTCCACTGGAGAAGGGAATGGCAAACCACATCAGTATTCTTGCCTTGAGAACCCCATGAACAGTATGAAAAGGCAAAATGATAGGATACTGAAAGAGGAACTCTTCAGGTGGGTAGGTGCCCAATATGCTACTGGAGATCACTGGAGAAATAACTCCAGGAAGAATGAAGGGATGGAGCCAAAGCAAAAACAATACCCAGTTGTGGATGTGACTGGTGATAGAAGCAAGTCCAATGCTGTAAATGGCAATATTGCATAGGAACCTGGAATGTTAGATCCATGAATCAAGGCAAATTGGAAGTGGTCAAACAGGAGATGGCAAGAGTAAACGTTGACATTCTAGGAATCAGCAAACTAAGGTGGACTGGAATGGGTGAATTTAACTCAGATGAGCATTATATCTACTACTGTGGGCAGGAATCCCTTAGAAGAAATGGACTAGCCATCATGGTCAACAAAAGAGTCCAAAATTCAGTACTTGGATGCAATCTCAAAAATGACAGAATGATCTCTGTTCATTTCCAAGGCAAACCACTCAATATCACAGTAATCCAAATCTATGGCCCGACCAGTAACACTGAAGAAGCTGAAGTTGAATGGTTCTATGAAGACCTACAAGACCTTTTAGGACTAACACCCAAAAAAGATGTCCTTTTCATTATAGGGGACTGGAATGCAAAAGTAGGAAGTCAAGAAATACCTGGAGTAACAGGCAAATTTGGCCTTGGAATACAGAATGAAGCAGGGCAAAGGCTAATAGAGTTTTGTCAAGAAAACACACTGGTCATAGCAAACACTCTCTTCCAACAACACAAGAGGAGACTCTACACATGGAGTTCACCAGATGGTCAACACTGAAATCAGATTGATTATATTCTTTACAGCCAAAGATGGAGAAGCTCTATATAGTCAGCAAAAACAAGACCAGGAGCTGACTGTGGCTCAGATCATGAACTCCTTATTACCAAATTCAGACTTAAATTGAAGAAAGTGGGGAAAACCACTAGACCATTCAGGTATGACCTAAAACAAATCCCTTATGATTATACAGTGGAAGTGAGAAATAGATTTAAGGGACTAGATCTGATAGATAGAATGCCTGATGAACTATGGATGGAAGTTTGTGACCTTGTATAGGAGACAGTGATCAAGAGCTTCCCAAAGAAACAGAAATGCAAAAAAGCAAAATGGCTGCCTGAGGAGGCTTTCCGAATAGCTGTGAAAAGAAGAAAAGTGAAAAGCAAAGGAGAAAAGGAAAGATATACCCATTCAAATTGCCGAGTTCCAGAGAATATCAAGGAGAGATAATAAAGCCTTCCACAGCGATCAGTGCAAAGAAATAGAGGAAAACAATAGAATGGGAAAGACTAGAGCTCTCTTCAAGAAAATTAGAAATACTAAGGGAATGATTCATGCAATGATGGGCTCAATAAAGGAAAGAAATGGAATGGACCTAACATAAGCAGAAGATATTAAAAAGAGGTGGCTACAATACACAGAAGAACTGGGCAAAAATGATCTTAACGACCCAGATAATCACGATGGTGTGATCACTCACACTCACCTAGAGCCAGACATCATGGGATGTGAACTCAAGTGGGCCTTAGGAAGCATCACTACGAACAAAGCTAGTGGAGGTGATGGAATTCCAGTTGAGCTATTTCAAATCCTGGAAGATGATGCTGTGAAAGTGCTGCACTCAATATGCTAGCAAATTTGGAAGACTCAGCAGTGGCCACAGGACTGGAAAAGGTCAGTATTCATTCCAATCCCAAATAAAGGCAATGCCAAAGAATGCTCAAACTACCACACAATTGGCACCCATCTCACACACTAGTAAAGTAATTCTCAAAATCCTCCAAGCCAGGCTTCAGAAATATGTGAACTGTGAACTTCCAGATGTTCAAGCTGGTTTTAGAAAAGGCAGAGGAACCAGAGATCAAATTGCCAACATCCGCTGGATCATCGAAAAAGCAAGAGAGTTCTAGAAAAACATCTATTTCTGCTTTATTGACTATGCCAAAGCCTTTGACTGTGTGGATCACAGCAAGCTATGGAAAATTCTGAAAGAGATGGGAATACTAGACCTCCTAACGTGCCTCTTGAGAAACCTGTATGCAGGTCAGGAAGCAACAGTTAGAACTGGACATGGAACAACAGGTTGGTTCCAAATAGGAAAAGGAGTACATCAAGGCTGTATATTGTCACCCTGCTTATTTAACTTATATGCAGAGCACATTATGAGAAATGCTGGGCTGGAGGAAGCACAAGCTGGAATCAAGAATGCCGGAAGAAATATCAATAACCTCAGATAACACCACCCTTATGGCAGAAAGTGAGGAGGAACTAAAGAGCCTCTTGACGAAAGTGAAAGTGGAGAGTTGGCTTAAAGCTCAACATTCAGAAAATGAAGATCATGGCATCCGTTCCCATCACTTCATGGCGATTAGATGGGAAAACAGTGGAAAGAGTGGCTGACTTTATCTTTTTGGGCTCCAAAATCACTGCAGATGGTGATTGCAGCCATAAAATTAAGAGACGCTTACTCCTTGAAAGGAAAATTATGACCAACCTAGACAGCATGTTAAAAAGCAGAGACATTACTTTGTCAATGAAGGTCCATTTAGTCAAGGCTATGGTTTTTCCAGTGGTCATGTATGGATGTGAGAGTTGGTCTGTGAAGAAAGCTGAGTGCCAAAGAATTGATGCTTTTGAATTGTGGTGTTGAAGACTCTTGAGAGTCGCTTGGACTGCTAGGAGATCCAACCAGTCCACCCTAAAGGAAATCAGTCCTGGGTGTTCGTTGGAAGGACTGATGTTGAAGCTGAAACTCCAATAATTTGGCCACCTCATGCAAAGAGCTGACTCATTAGAAAAGACCCTGATGCTGGGAAAGATTGAGGGCAGGAGGAGAAGGGGATGATAGAGAATGAGATGGTTAGATGGCATCACCAACTCAATGGACATGAGTTTGGGTAAACTCCAGGAGTTGGTGATGGACAGGGAGGCCTGGTGTGCTGCGGTTCATGGGGTCACAAAGAGTCGAATATGACTGAGCGACTGAACTGAACTGAACTGAGGGCAGAGGGAACAAGGTATTATTGATACATGGAACTTAGCATGTTTTTGTGTGTGTGTATGTGGAAGATTCTTTCTGACTTATCCCACCCTAATTTTATTGTTGTATGTCAATAGTATTTCTAGATATGAAATATTTTTTTAATAATGATTTTTAAGGCATTCTCCCTAGATTTTACTTATTTATCAAATACATGTCTGCAGTGGATTTAGAGAAGCCAAATAGTACAAGGTGAGATTCTGCCTATGGACATAGTTACCCTCATGGGTAAAAAATCCGTTTCCCTTGAACCTGATTTTGATTCAAATGGAATTTGATGACAATTCATATAATATTGGCCATCTTGTGGACTTGGTGGTATACTGCTTAAAATGTTGAGGAGTAGGAAGAAGAACATGACTACTATCTCTGTATTTTGATCTCCTCAATCTGTCTGCAGTGACCTCATTTGTCTCATCAGTAAAATGGGATTTTGAGAACTGAATGAACTAATCCAAATAAAGAACGTGCAATATGAGCTATCTATCTCAAAGGGCTCAGAAACAGAATTTGTCTTTTATATATAGGTGGTATTTGTCCCAATAAAAGAGACTCTCCTTTCTGAGATTGCTGATTCAGACAAAAAATAAAAGGCTTTAAAATAATTATGGAGTAGCATGAGAACTCAAAGGAAGTCTGCAATGAACATGACAGTGTAGGATGATGTTAGTTGATACCTTAGAGAAAGTGTAATGAAAATTTGATTATCAGTACTTGAACTTGCTTATGACTTTTGAGATGTAGAGAAGAAGGTGAGTAGACTGGTATGTAGAGAGTAGAGAAAGGCTCATTGATTACAATGATCTTTCCCACCAAGCCCCTATAGAATAATAGATTCTCAAAGTCTCTCACACAGTAACATGTGGAGATGGAATGAAGGCTGATATAAACCTCCCATCTTTAATCACATTCTATCATATGCAAATTTCCCAAGACAGGGAGTATGATTTACCAGTTTCTTGACACCTGCAGTGGCCTGAACGTTTGCGGGTCTTCTTAGAACAACACATAGGGATCTTTATGACTCCAATTTGCCAGCACTATTATTTTAGTTATGATGATGTGGGCATCTGCTCCCTAATGGTTAAGACTCTCTTCTCACCAGATGTGGTCTTTTGGAAAAGAGTTCAAACTGCTTGGCAGGTCAGTGGAGGGGAAGCAAGTATTGTCCCTTCAAGTGCTCTGCCTATTTTGTGGATAAATGGATGACTTTACTTTCCAAGGTTGTCAGTCTTTCACAAGAACTTACATTTAAATCATAATAATGATGCTATTTAAACTCTAGTTCATTCTGCCAGTATTTGATTAGCAAGCTGGCTGGATGTAGTGATAGAGAGGATGGCAGATTTTTATTTCATCTAGGGTATCATTACAGCTCAAACTGGCTCTCACATTACCATTATTATTATTGTTAATTGTTATTTGAGGGAGGTACTGATAAAATTCCTACAATTATTTTCAATAGGGGAGATGACATGATCCCTTTCCTAGGGCTTCATGATCAAAGTTAAGTAGACATTGATATTATCCCACCTCAGAAAAAGCTGAGAAAGCTTCAGTTCTACCATTTTCATGTATATAGTTGGAATTCAGATAAAATCACCTGTGGAAAATTGAGTTCAAAGACATTGACAGTGTGAATTTTTGTATTTGTAAGCTTGTATATGTGTTTGTATGTATATATGTTTTTGCATATGGATATAGCTAGTCCTTATTCCTGAATTGTTGTATTTTTAATAGATGGGAATTTCAAATCAAAATTCTGTGTATGCAACACTGATGTCTGCAAATGCATACAGACATCACTTATACACATTTTCTTGTCATACATGTGATGACTGGCTGTATTTACAGCTCATTGTGCATAAGATTTCAGTTTTTGTTTTAATCATTTCAGATGGAATGGCTTAAGAGTAAAGGATATAGGGATTCTTTGAGTGAAGAAAGATCATGAATCTATCTCTTCGTCTTTCACTCTGAGTAGTTATGTGAACATTTTATGGACTTGTTGAATCAGAGGCTCCCTTTTACTAATTCTGTAAAAAACAAGTTTCATGGAAAATTGAAAGGACATGTACAATATATTTTATGATACAGTTGTATTTTTTAATTAATATTTTTGAGCAGCTTTAGGTTTAAAAAAATGAATAAAAAATAGAATTGGTATACAATATTGTGTAAGTTTAAAGTTTACAATGGGATGATTTGTATATATTATGAAATATTTAACAAAAAAATGTTAGTTTACACATCCTTTATTACATATAATTAAGATTTTTGTTGTTTATGGCAAATGCATTTAATATCTGCTCTCATAGCAGCTTTCACGTATACAATACAGTTTTGTTATTTGGACGGAGGAGCCTGGTGGGCTGTAGTCCAAGGGGTCGCCAAGAGTCAGACACGACTGAGCAACTTCACTTTAACTTTTCACTTTCATGCATTGGAGAAGGAAATGGCAACCCACTCCAGTGTTCTTGCCTGGAGAATCCAAGGGACGGGGGAGCCTGGTGGGCTGCCGTCTATGAGGTCGCACAGAGTCAGACATGACTGAAGCGATTTAGCAGCAGCAGCAGAAGCATGCTGTACATTAGATCTCCAGAACTTATTCCCCATATAGCTAGAAATTTGTACTCCTTGAGTAACATCTCCTCATTTCCCCCAACACCCAGCTCCTGAAAACCACTGTTCTACTTCATACTTCTGTGAGTTCAACTTTTATGGATTCCACATATAAAATCATACAGTTCTTGTCTTTAATTATTTGATTTATTTCATTTACCAAAAAACTCCCACAGTCTATCCATGAAGTCACAAATCTTAGTATTTTTTTCTTTATTATGGCTGAATAATACTTCATTATATTTTCTTTATCCATTTATCTATCAGCATTTAAGTTATTCCATGTCTTTCATTGTAAATAAAGTTTCAATGAATGGGACTGTAGATACCTCTTCAAGATACTGATTTCATATCCTTCAGATACGTTATTTAGAAGTAGGCTTATTGGTTTATATGGTAGTTCTATTTTTAACTTTTTGAGGAATTTACATGTTGTTTTCCATAGTGGTTGTACCAACTTACATTCATACAGTTAGTGCACAAGAGTTCACTTTTCTCTGCATCATCACCAGCACTTATTATCTGCTGTCTGTTTGATAAAAAGTATTCTAACGGATGTGACGGAGAAGGCGATGGCACCCCACTCCAGTACTCTTGCCTGGAAAGTCCCATGGATGAAGAAGCCCTGTAGGCTGCAGTCCATGGGGTCGCTCAGAGTCGGACAGGACTGAGCTACTTCACTTTCACTTTTCACCTTCATGCATTGGAGAAGGAAATGGCAACCCACTTCAGTATTCTTGCCTGGAGAATCCCAGGGACAGGGGAGCCTGGTGGGCTGCCGTCTGTGGGGTTGCACAGAGTCGGACATGACTGAAGTGACTTAGCAGCAGCAACAGATGTGAGGTGATATATCACTGTGGACTTAATTTCTGTTTTCCAGATGATTAGTGACATTGAGCATGTTTTTGTGTCCTTGTTGATCATTTGTATGTCTTCTTAGGGAAATGTCTGTTCAGGTCCTTTCTCTCATTTTTAATTGGATCATTTGCTTTTCTGTTATTGAGTTCCTTATATATTTTAAATGTTAACTCCTTATTATACACACACACACACTTATACACAAATATATATGTGTAAATATTTTTTCTAATTCTGTAGATTGCCTTTTCATTTTAATTGTTTCTTTTCCCAAGATAGGTTTCTGAAGAAGAGATGTTTTCATTCAGTAAAGGTCCTGTGGACAATCATATTTTAACAAGATTCCCAATTTGCATTAGGAAAAGCTGGCAGACTTTCCTTCATAAGGCTACTTACTGCACTTGCCCTTTTGGTAACATTACTATGTGTTTGTACTGAAGCCTATTATTAAATGAATAAAGAGCAGGAAAATGCAGTTTTAGACTAAAGAAAATGTTGGGCTTTCAAATGGCAAACAGATGTGTTAAAAAGTCTTGTCTTTAAATGTGGCTCTTTGGGCCTCTGAAAGACTATACAAATGACATAGAAAACCTGTGATGCGCAGATAGAAAATGTGATTGTGGCTACATGAACCTTACAAACAAATAATCTACGGAGATATGACACAAGTTTTCTTTGTCAGGTACAAATTACTTCCAGCATTTTAATGGATATCTGTCTACAAAAAAAGTTGCTATTGAGATTCAGCTTTGTACTGAAGAACTTATAGAAAAGAATTTCCAGTGCCTTGGTTGCCCTTATATCTCTCAGAGTTAGGCTTTCAATCCTCATGCCCCTCTTAATTAATCACACTCCTTTTGATAATCCACAGTAGACCATAAACTGTAAACTTTCCTATAAAAATAAAACTGGACCACTGTATGGTTTAACAAATAAGAAAAGGAAGGATTCTAAGGGCTTCCTTTTGAGTCTTCTGGCTATTTGCCATTCCCTGAATGGTGGCTAATACAAAATCAGGGTCCAATTTTATGCCAATTTTGTGCCCCAGTTAGCAGTGCTAATTGGGGCACACAAGTAAATTGTGCTCTGCCCTGTGGAAATTTTCAGTTAGTCAACTAAATCAGAAAATCATTGAGAACACTAATCCATTGCTCAGTCACTACTTAATTAAGTGCAAAATCTATGGTCCCTCCAGGAAGGACAAAGTTCAGGCATGCACTCTCAGTGGTCAGTTGTTTGGAATTTTGTCTGTCTTTTATCTTTTGTTGTAATCTAAGTTACAGTATAAGTATGTTTGTTTTTGAAGAGTGGGACATGGAACATTTTATTGATAATTAACAATACAAGCATTATTAAAGTAGACAGGAGTAAAGGTCATTTCATTTCCCTCACACTTGAAAGACATAGATTTCCTGAGGGCGGGGGAGGATGATTTTTACACATACGGAGCATAAATGCATTGATAAATTTAACAGCAAATGCTCCACATGTCATAGGGTCAAGTTATAGTTGGGTTCAACATCGTAATCTGAACTGCAACCATATTTAATGAGAGGGCAAAGATGTTTCTCTGTTTATTCACTGATACATCCTAAGTGCTCAAAAAATATTTTTTAGTGAGTGAATGAACAAGAACATGATACCTAGGCAAAAATTTATTAAAAAATATTATATTTACATGATATCCTAAAATATAAAATAATATTTGTAATGTGCCTGGTACATTGGCCACAGCACTTAAAGAATATTATGACACTGGTGGAATGTTTCAGTAAATCTGAGAGAAAACATGACCTTTAAAATATGATTACTTTTCTAGAATGCAAGAAGTTGATTTTGCTCCTGAAAACTTTTGTTTTGGGTACAATATAATTAAAAAGTCTTTAAAAGCCAAATATATTTCTTTTTTTTTTTTAAGTTAGGAACTTTTTTCTTTTTTTTTTTTTTCATTTTATTTTTAAACTTTACACTATTGTATTGGTTTTGCCAAATATCTAAATGAATCCACCACAGGTATACATGTGTTCCCCATCCTGATCCCTCCTCCCTCCCCATACCATCCCTCTGGGTCATCCCAGTGCACCAGCCCCAAGCATCCAGTGTCTTTAAATATATTTCCTTTATTGATAGAGTATATAGTTTTCTGTTTTTTTTTTTTTTTTGTACTATGTAAGTTACTTACAGCTCAAGAATAGCTAGAATCCTAAGGGAACTAATCTTGGTAAGAATCATTGCTAAAATAAAGCTACATTTTCTTTCAGTGTTTTTGTTTTTTTAATTAAACTGTCCCAGTTACTTACAGGTTTTAATGAAAGATAATTGACAGTTTTAGAATTTAAATTTTGATCATGAAGATCTAATTATATTGCTGAAATAGTCACTGGTTCATGTTTTGAAAAAGGGGACTTCCCTACTGGTACTACTTTGAATGTTTTCTAATTTCACTGAACTTTCTAAGCAGTTTCTTTGCTGGGTCATTTTCTTTTTGTTCTTTATTTAAATCCTTCTACTCTTTTCCCTTAAAGAAGTCATTCACTATAATCCATGATCTCTTTCCTGTAATATAATTCTAAAATTCCAAATCCTATAGAACATTTCCAAATGGGTGTCCAAAGGGTATCTCAGGGTTAAGAAGTATTATTCTATCTTTGTCTTTTTTTTTCTTCCAATACTTTCTTTGACTTCTGACATTCCAAGTTTTGCTAACTGTAATTTTCTTTCTGCCATTCATCCTTGGCTTGAACACTTTTGCTCCTCCCTCCCCTTCACCTGTCATTTTCAGGAAGAGTTGTCAATCTCTTTTGATTTCTCATTTTTTACCGTAGATCTCATATGCATCATTTCATTCCCAAAGACTTTCCCTATTCTCACTTATGACCTGCTTATACTAGACTTATTGTACTTAGACAACTGATTGTAACAGTGTTCTGTTCCTTTGATGTCTTTCCTTCTGCAATAGCTCCATGCAAATCAATTTTCTCTAAATTTTCCTGAAATATATCTTCTAAGATCATGTCACACTCTTACTGAGGGACAATTACCTATAGATATCTTTTCAAAATCCTTCTGCTTTCTTATATTCCACCTCCTATCCTGGCTATAACCTATATTTCTACCATATGATTCATATCTTTTCTATAAACAAAACCTCAATGTTGTCTGATGTACTTTGCATCAAAACAGTGAGCTTTGCAAATTTCACATATTTTTCAGGTCTCCAATTTCTATTTGGGCTGCTGTAACAAAATTTCATAGACTGGGTGACATGCAAACAACCGAAATTTATTTCTCACAGTCCTGGAGGCTGGAAGTCCAAGATCCTGGTGTCAGCAGATTTAGTATATTTCTGGTTCACAGATGACTGTCTTTTTGCTATGTTTTCACATGGTGGAAGAGCTCAGGGATCTCTCTGGCATCTCATTTGTAAAGGCACTAATCTCATTCATGAGGACCCCAACCCCAGGACCTAACAACCTCTCAAAGGCCCCACCTACAAATACTGTCATATTGGGGGTTAGATTTCAACACTGGGAGTATATAAACATTCAGTCTATAGTACCTCCATACCTCCTCTGACCTATTAAACTCATTCTTTGTTTGGATTCATTTTAAAAAATCACCTTTTCTGAATCCTTTCCTGATTGAATGTTTTAAAGGACTAGAAAATGGGTTGATATGAGACAAATTTTTCTCCTTTTTAGGCACCACATTTTTAAGTAACTCTTTATAGAGAACAATAAGAAAATTAAGTTTAAGGAATAAACATTATTCAGGAGGACTTAAAAGTAGCTAAATATTAACTTAAGATAACCTTAGTTTATACCAGGCTTTATACTGTCACTTCATACCTCTAATAGTTATTTCCCTTTGAACAATTTCAGAGTGAGCAGAACTAATTGACCACTATGCTCAGTATGCCTTCCATTTGAGGTGACTTGTTTTTGATAACTGATGTTTGATAACTGATATTTTTCCTTCCTCTTTAGGGCCCTGAGTAGATTTCTTCTTGTTAGTATTAGAGAATTAACCAAATAGCATGCTCAAAACATAATACAAGGCATAAAGACTGTGAATCATCTTGTGCTTCTGTCTTATTACCATATTAGACCAGTAGAATATTAGACTTTCATAGGCTTCAAACAGTCTAGATATTGTTGGTGACAGAATGCAAGCCCGTATGTTTTCAGGGGAAGGCACACACAGAAAATAGTAAAGAAAGCCCTTGGGTGGGCTGAAGTAGAACTATTCAAGAGTTTTCTGGTGTGTTACCTGTAAAAAAGATACTCTACTCCTTCATATCAGGGGTTAGATTTCAACACTGGGAGTGTATAAACATTCAGTCTATAGCATCTCCATACCTCCTCTGACCTATTAAACTCTTATTCTTTGTTTGGATTCATTTTAAAGAGATCCTCCTATGAAATTAAAAACCCTTGAGTCTTCTCTTTTCCCACTAAAATGTTGGTTGTGCTATCATCAGATGAAACTTGTATTTAGAGTTAGTAAATTTGGATTTGACCCTCATCCCTGCCCCTTTCTACCTTTGAGAACTTGGGTGAGATTAAGAATCTCTTAATGAATAATCTCTTAAATGACTAAACTTCATTTATTCATTCATTTGATATACATTAAAAAGATTCAGAAAAGCATATTTTTTGTGGAAACAGGAAATATTTTTTAAAAAATTTTGCCACTTACAAAGTATCAAATATATTTTAAAGTTAGTAAGAATGATACTTTTAAAACATTATTGAATTCAATATCCAGAAGTTCATCTGTAGTATGAGGGAAAATTATTTCATTAGAATGGGAAATATGTACGCTGCTGCTGCTGCTGCTAAGTCACTTCAGTCATTTCCAACTCTGTGTGAACCCACAGACAGCGGCCCACCAGACTCCCCCGTCCCTGGGATTCTCCAGGCAAGAACACTGGAGTGGGTTGCCATTTCCTTCTCCAATGCATGAAAGTGAAAAGTGAAAGTGAAGTCGCTCAGTCGTGTCCGACTCTTAGCGACCCCATGGACTGCAGCCCACCAGGCTCCTCCATCCATGGGATTTTCCAGGCAAGCGTACTGGAGTGAGGTGCCATTGCCTTCTCCAGGGAAATATGTATATATGTGTATATGTGTGTGTGTGTGTGTGTGTGTGTGTGTGTGTATGTATAAGTGAGTGATAGTTGCTCAGTCATGCCTGACTCTTTGCAACCCCATGTATTGTAACCTGCCAGGCTCCTCTGTCCATGGAATTCTCCAGGCAAGATTACTGGAGTGGGTTGCTATTTCCTTCTCCAGGGGATCTTCCTGACCAAGGGATCCTGCATTGCAGGAGAGTCTTTACCATCTGAGCCACCAGGGAAGCCTATAATTAAGAGGCATTTCTAAGTGTAAAGACAGGTCAACTTAAAAAGTATCAGCAGATACATGCTTGACTTTATCTTATAATCTATAGACAATACATTAGAATATGTAATGAATCCATACACCTTTTTCAAACGAATACCCAAGACAGAAGTAGCATAAAGTTATAAATGACACTTATCAATCAGATGAAATAATTTATATATATATATATATTTATATATGTATATGTATATATGTGTGTATATATATATATTTATATATGTATATGACCTTGATGTTTCTGCATTTTCAAAATAACTGTAAATGAGAGAGAAAAGTATTTGTGTGATCATGTCTCAGTTTCTTCATTTTTAAGAAGAGAAGAGGGATTAATATTTTTTTTTCTTTTAACTGGAACACAAACTCAGTGTCTTCTTTAGTTTGACCCCCTCAGTAGATTAAATTACTTTCAAAAGAAAATCCTGGGAAGTTTCAGTTACGACAGTTCTATGGTCTGTGTCCTGCCTTTTTGTCTCTAGTTTTCACTTGCTGTCACAAAGGAAGCCCGCTAGATGGTGTTAAAACCACAAGCTACCTACTTTGATTTTATTAAAAAAAAAAAAAAAGTCTTCCAAGGAGAGTGCTCACAAGATTGTATTTTGCCCGTTTTTTATTCAATGAAGAAGAGGCAAGAAAAATTAGAATGGTATTTTCCATGCAACTTAATTGTATATAGTTATGAAGTAAAATACCTTTGGCCTTGAATTATTTTCCAATGAGCTGCCTTCAAAATTAAGCTATTTTGTCAGGATAAATATCGAGTAAAATGATTATGAATCATTGTGGCAAGTTTTAATACAAATCAGAAAGTAAATTAATCCAACTCTGTCTGACTCTTCATGGTTTTCTTTCTTCAGATACAAATGAAGAGTAAACAATGTTTTGGTAATTTTTAGGTTAATCATGTAGAACTGATTACTCAAAAAGAATGCTATTAACATTTAGTCAATTTATATCCTACAATATGACAAATTAAAATTAATGTTGCTGTTTTTAAGATATCAAATGGGTCATGGTTTTAAGAAAAATGAAAATTGCTAAAGAAAACTGGTTACGTTGTCTGTGGGCCCAGTGAATGAAGTTACTTTTGAAAAGCCTACTGAAATTCCCCCAAGAAAAAGTGCATATAATTGAGTAAAAATAACTCTGATTTAGGTAGTCTGTATCTTTAAACAGGTCCTCTTTTAAAATGTAACAAGGAATAATAATCAAATTTCTCTTGTGAAATAGCTATGCTAAAATCTTGCCAACAGCTTAATAACAAAAGTAAGATTTTCTTTTTAGATTGAGTATATATTCTCCTGATGAAGCTCTATTTGATAATTTCTTCAGTGTTTATAATCAGTTTCCATTAGTATTCACTTAATTAGCTCATTTCAATACACTTCCTGATGGCATATGTATGTAAATATATATTTTAAATCATTCCCTTTATTTCCAAGTAATTGATGTAATGAAAATATGTAACTATTAACTTTTGAATCAGGTCTTAAAAAGTACAATACTATACAATATAATATAAATTACTTTACAGGACAGATAATTTTTTTTTTAATTTTGCACATCAAACATCTCCATAACTGTCAACTTGGTATCTTTCTACATGTATCTATATCAAATGCTTGCACACTCCCTCTGAGCCCCTTACTGTTAAAATGAATTTAATAATAGTCATGACCATCATCTAAGAGTCACAGAGTGACAGCCAGTGACCTTCTCTACACTGTTAGCAATGTCTAGAGATCATAAAAAAATGATCTCCTGACTGGAGATCATTTAAAAAAATCTGCTTCCCTTTTATATTGGCATATGCATTGGCATAAGTCTATTGAGCTTTATCTACATGTTGTCACTTTCAGTGGTGAATTTATCCAACTCTAGTGGCATGACTGCTCTGCTCTTCTATTATTTAACTGAATTAAGTAATTTTAAAGCCCTTTGGTTTTCTGCATTTTATTCTAGAACATAACAGGAAGATATCTGGGAATTATTTTTGGTCTAGGGTAGTTAAAGTTCTTCAAACAAAGATTATGTTAATCTGCTGATCATATTGACCTGCTGTCCAATTCTGGACATATCATCTCTGAAACCTGCCTCATCTGCTCAAGCTCTGTTACTTCTGAATAGTTTAGCAATACTGAGGTCAAATTCGAGAGATTAGACCACTTTGGTTTCTTCTTAGAAACTGGACTCTGCTTTCTGTTCTGACTTCACATTTAATAGTAAGATTGTTGTTGGTCACTTATGCAAACGACATCTCCTGGACTATTTTTAAACATTTATTATGATGTAATTTTAAAACTATAATTTGCATTTTTAAAGTGATCAATTTCATGTTTTTTAAAATTATATTCACAAAGTTGTACAACCGTTACCACAACCAATTTCAGAACACTTTCACCATCCCCTAAATAAATCCTACATCTATTAGCAGTCACTTCCTATTTCTGTACCACCCTTTAGACTCGATCAATCTCTAATATATTTTCTGTTTTTCTACATTTGCCTCTGGAATGGAATCATGTAATTCATTGTTCCTTGTGACTGATGGGCTTCTTTCATTTAGCATAATGTTTAAAAGGTTTATTCATATCGTAAATATGAATGTAGTATGTTATCAGCACTTCATTATTTTTATAGCTGAATATTACAATATATGTATATGCCAGATTTTATTTGTGTATTTATCAGTTCATAGATATCTGAGATGCTTATACTTTTTAATCTATTATAAATAATGCTTCTATAAACATTTGTGCCCAAATTTTAGAGTGACTGTACACTCGTCTTTTCATTTCTTGGTTATATATTGAGTGTAGAATTGCTGGTCTGTTTTATAACTTTGCATTTAACATTTTTAATGAACTGCCAAATAGTTTTTCTAAGCAGTTGAAACATTTTACCATCAACAATAGGAGTCCAATTTCTCTATAACTTTGCCAACACCTGTTGTTACCCACCTTTTTGATTATAACTATCCTAGTAAATACATGTGAAGTGTTACCTCATTGTGGTTTTGATTTATATTTTCCTAATGGCTAATGATAGCACTTCTTCATGTATTTACTGTCCATTTGTATATTTTCTTTGGAGAAATATTTATCCAGATTGTTCATTTTCAATTGAGTAGTTATTTGTATTGTTGTTTTGTCAGAGCTCTTTATATATACTTGATTGTCGTTGTTTAGTCACTCAGTCATGTCTGACTCTTTGTGACCCCATGGACTACAGCACACCAGGCACCCCTGTCTTCCACTGTCTCATAGTATGCTCAACTCATGATCACTGAGTCAATGATGATATCTAATCTCTGCTGCCCCTTCTCTTTTCACCTTCAATTTTTCCCAGCATCAGGGTCTTTTCCAATGAATTGGCTATTTGCATCAGGTTGCCAAACCTGTGAAGCTTCAGCTTCAATATCAGTCTCTTTAATGAGTATTCAGGATTGATTTTCTTCAGGATTGACTGGTTTGAGATTTGATCTCCTTGCAGTCCAAAGGACTCTCAAGAGTCTTCTCTAGCACCACAATTTGAAAATATGAATTATTTGGCTCTCAGCATTCCTTATTGTCCAGTTCTCACATCCATACATGACTACTCGAAAGACCACAGCTTTGACGAGATGGGCCTTTGTCAGCAAAGTGATGTCTCTGCTTTTTAATACGCTGTCTAGGCTTGTCATAGCTTCCCTTCCAAGTAGCAAGCATCTTTAATTTCATGACTGCAGTCACTGCCCACAGTGATTTGGGAGCCCAAGAAAATAAAATCTATCACTGTTTCTATTTTTTTCCCTTCTATTTACCATAAAGTCGTGGGACTAAAGAGGCTTCTTTGGTAACTCAACTGGTAAAGAATATGCCTGCAGTGCAGGAGACCCTGTTTTGATTCCTGGGCTGGGAAGTGACCCTGGAGAAGGGAGAGCTACCCACTCCAGTATTCTTGGGCTTCCCTCGTGGCTCAGATGGTAAAGAATCTGCCTGCAATGTGGGAGACCTGGGTTCAGTCCCTGGGTTGGGAAGATCCCCTGGAGGAGGGCATGTCAGCCAAATCTAATATTCTTGCCTGAAGAATCCCCATGGACAGAGGAGCCTGGCGGGCTACAGTTAATGGAGTTGCAAAGAGTGGGACATGACTGGTGACTAAGCACAGGCACTTAGGACTACATGTCATGATCTTAGTTTCTTGAGTGTTGAGTTTTAAGTCAGCTCTTTCACTATACTTTCACCTTCATCCAGAGTCTCTTTAGGTCCTCTTTACTCTCTGCCATTAGAGTGGTATTATCTGCATATCTCAGGGTGTTGATATTTCTCCTAGCAGTCTTACTCCAGTTTGTGATTCATCCAGCTCAGCAGTTCACATGGTGTACTTGGCATATAAGTTAAATGAACGGGATGACAATATACAGCTTTGTCTTACTCCTTTCTCAATTTTGAACCAGTCAGTTGTTCCGTGTAGGTTTCTAACTGTTGTTTCTTGACCCACATACAGATTTCTTAGGAGACAGGTAACGTAGTCTGGTATTCCCATCTCTTTAAGAATTTTCCAGTTTGTTGTGATCCACACAGTCAAAGACTTAGCATAGTCAATGAAACAGAAGTAGATGTTTTTCCTGGAATTCCCTTGCTTTCTCTATGATCCAAAGAATGTTGGCTTTTAGATCTCTGGTTCCTCTGCCTTTCTAAACTCAGCATGTACATCTGGAAGTTCTCTGTTCACATACTGCTGAAGCCTACCTTGAAGAATTTTGAGAATAATCTTACTAGCACATGAGATGAGTGCAACTGACTGGTAGTTTGAACATTTTTTGTCATTGCCCTTCTTTAAGATTGGAATGAAAACTTACCTTTACCAGTTCTTGATACAATTCCATTTTCAGATATATCATTTGCAAGTATTTTCTCCCATTCTCTGGGTTGTTTTTTTCACTTTCTGATGGTGTCCTTTTAAGCACAAAAATTTTTAATTTTGATAGAGTTTAATTAATTTATTTTGTTTTTGTTGTTGAATAAATACTGCCTAATCCTAGGTCATGAAGAATTAACTCCTATGTTTTTGTATAGGATTTACATACATTTAGCTTTTCATTTAGATACATGATTCCTTTTCAGTGGAGTTTTCTGTCCAATCCTCTTATTCTCATTTTTTTCTTTATAAGATAAAGGGATGCTCTCCCCTAAAAAAAAATGTTCTGATTAATTGTTCAATGGAGATATAGATTTTAGCCAGGTAATATCTGCATTCCTTTCTTCTCATTTTAGGCAGTGACTTTATAAGTCATCTAACATTGTGAATTATTTTTAATCTATGGATTGAAGCAACCAAGAGAAACCTTTCTAATATTGGTTAGAGAGATCTGGGATATGGAATTCAATATACTTCTATCGTTTTCCTTTTTTAGGATACTGAATGTTTGGGTGGACATGGTTGAATTCAGTTCAAGACTTTCCAGGACTGAGGAGGAAGTGCTATAGATTACAAAACATCAAGTTTCCACAAAAAGATAATGAAACCACCTGATAGAAATTCATAAGGGCAAATAACTCCAAATTATAGGAAAGGTTTTGCTCAAAGACCTGTTCTTCTCATGTCTTCTCATAAATTCTTGCTTCTTATAAGATATGGATTATTTCAGCAATTGCTATGTCTATGGGGAGATGGAGAAGGGTGGAATGTAAAAGAATTGTGAAGTGTAGTAAAAGATATACCTTTGCCCAAGCTACTGCTTTGAGCAGGACTTGAAATGTAGCAATGCCACTCTTCCAGTACCAGCAGGCATTATTAGGTCACAAGGATTTCCATGATACTGAGTACTAGGATGAGCCCTATCATTTCTAAATTGTATCTAAATTATCTAGGCAGAGATGCTGGCCATGTTCACATATAGTTTATTCATCCCCGGCTCCCACAGCAAGTTGTTTGCTACTTATTTTATTACCAAGGGACCCTGAGATTCTGTATAAAAATCAAGCATTGCTTTTTCTGAGAAATTAAAATGCTGAGTATTTTTTTTTCTGTGTAGAATGTGTTAATGTCTTTAATACATATTATAGATTATGTCATCTAAATATTTTAATTAGTAAAGAAGCCATACCTTATTATCCATGCATATGGCAAAGTCAGCAAAAGCAAATATTATAATGTCATGTAACGTGGGTAAGTAGCTTTATTGGGAAAATACAATTCAACGGCCAGTTAAAGAGAGGCAAATGGTCTCTTGTTGCCTCTTAATCCAAAAGAAAGACAAATTGGAGCTCTGGCACTGCTGGATACTCAGTGGAATAATCCTCCAGGAGGGAACCCAGCCCCCCTGCTCTTCAACATTCTTTTGGTACATGAGTGAGAACAGCCTTGGATATAGGATATAAAAAGATAGCACTTAGCTTGCAGATCATTTTAATGAGAGTTCCAGCTGTAGAGGAAATTAGCTGAGAATGCTGGTGGTTAGCACCTGGTGATCCCCCTGATAAGTCTGACTCAGATTTTTGGGGAAAGGAAGCCTTTGCTCCAGTCAGGCAACCTTAGCTATTTTGGGGATCTTTTACTTGAAGACACTTTGTACTGTGCCCTAAATTATAACTCAGTGCAATAAGAAAAATGGTTTATGAGCAAGTGCTTGCTGAATAAAACTTGTAGTATCCACGTATGTAAAATAAGATGGATATTATGTAAAATAAGATGGATAACTATTCAGTTCAGTTCAGTTCAGTTCAGTCGCTCAGTCGTGTCCGACTCTTTGCGACCCCATGAATCGCAGCACGCCAGGCCTCCCTGTCCATCACCAACTCCCGGAGTTCACCCAGACTCACGTCCATCGAGTCAGTGATGCCATCCAGCCATCTCATTCTCTGTCGCCCCTTCTCCTCCTGCCCCCAATCCCTCCCAGCATCGGAGTCTTTTCCAATGAGTCAACTCTTCGCATGAGTCCTTTCCAAATATGAAACTAGAATCTATTTTTTAAAATGTATTTCCTATATAATTATTGATTTACTATATTAAACATCATATTGATATATTATTTAGGTATTATTATCCACATTTCCTGAGGTTCATTGAAAGTGAAAGCGTTAGCTCAGGTCACGTCCGACTTTTTGTGACCCCTTGGACTGTAGCCTGCCAGGCTCCTCCCTCCATGGGATTTTCCAGGCAAGAATACTGGAGGGGGCTGCCATTTCTTTCTCCAAGAATTCTGGAGTGCGTTGCCATGCCCTCCTCCAGGGGATCTTCCCAATCCAGGGATCGAACCCAGGTCTCCTACATTGCAGTTGAATTCTTTACTGTCTAAGCCACCAGGGAATTCCCGAGGTTCAATTAGAGGTTAAATAAATTGCCTGGTTCTAGATTATTTGGACAATCTATAACTTAAATTTAGATGTACCTGATTCCAAAGCCCACATACTCTCATTTTGATTTGTCAAGTGATAATCTTCTAAAACTCTACATAGCTGTACCCACTTTTGTCTCTTGCCATGCATTAAAAGATTTCTGTTTTTCACAGTGGAATTCTTCATTTTTGCTCTACCAGTTTTCCACTGTTGCTTGAACAGAGCTTTCCTCTGAGTTTGTTACAAAACTGAGGATTATAGGATTGGTATTGTGGCAAGAAGAGATGAAAAATGAAGAATAAGGAGATTTTTTGTTCTATTCTTTTTTGTTCCATTCTATTTAGAACAAATTTGGAATCTGAATAAAGGTCAAAGTGAAGGTAGAGTACAGAATACATGGGTTGTTGTTGTTTTTGAGTGTCTACATCGTGTCTGACTCTTTGCCATCTCATGGACTATTGTTTACCAGGCTCCTCTGTCCATGGGATTTCCCAGGCAAGAATACTGGAGTGGGTTGCCATTTCCTTCTCTAGTACCATGGATAACGTCTCTTAATTTTTGAAAAACTGTTTCAGGAAACCCTGTAAAACAGAATACTGGGAGAAGTTAATGTCAAAGACATTCACAGGCATAGAAAGAGGGAAGAACTTGTCTCAGTTACAGTATATTGATCTGTAAACTGTGAATAGTGAGAGGGATTTACAGTCTGATGGGTTTTGGACTCTGTTTAGGCAAGAAATTCTTGGTTCAAGCCAAATATTACTTAGATTCACAATGAAATAACAAATAAAACATAACTGTTCTGTTTGTTATTATGTGATTGGGAACTATACTCTGTGTTCCATTTTCGTGATTTTTTCTCCCTCTGACATCTTCAAGTCAATGATTTTATACATCCCTACTTAATATAGTTTAAGATTGGTAATTATGTTTCACATTAAATTTTATGTCCCTTGAAGTCTAAGGCCATATTTTGACCTTCTCTGTGGCTTTACTCAGTGCCCAATAAACAGTGTTATGTATTTAATAACGACTCACAGTGTTGGTTGAAAATTACTGAGTGATCATCTACTGAGGAGAGAAGAGTGTACAATACCTGCATGACTTAATTTTGCATCTGTTGTCAACCTCTGCCTTCATTAGGTGGTTGGCTTATCTATCTGTAGTATCTACTTTGATACCTGAAATTCAGCATGCTCACAATAAATGTGTTGGATAAAAGGATTTTTCAAATTCCAACTATAAATTGGTTACTGTTAAGGTTTGAAATGGATTTTATATGGAATTTGGTAGAGTTCAGCAGCATCCATGAAAATTGCTTGACATGGAGTCTGATAACACATATGTCGAAATGCCTCCAGTTTTAACTTATTTAATCATCATACCAACCTTATGAAGTATGTGTGGTTAATACTCTATTTTACAAATAAGGAAACAGACAAAATCGATTTTATTCCCGAGGTCACACAGTCAGTAAATGGCAGAGGATCGGAGGCCACGACTGACTCCGGTATGATTTCCCCAAACAAAACATATCCTGCAGAATAAACTTTAATTTTTATGTTTTTGACTCTGCAGACTAGTTTAATTTTTAACTCTTGGAGAAGGAACAGTTTCTACCCTGTTTGGAAATCCATGAAGTTTATAACTTGGTCAAATATCCTCTCAGTTTCAGACTGTCGTTGAGGTTTCTTGATGCTTCCCAATGGTTTGCGTGCATCTCTGGGTTACTGACAGGCTGCCTTCTCTTGACCTCTAAAGCAGGTGTATTTCTTATTCCCACTTGTGTTTTTGAACCTCTGATGACTGATAGCTGGCTTTTAATTCTCAAATTATCCACCACTATTTTACTTTGTGTCGTAACCGACTGTTTGTGACTCCAAGGACTGTAACCTACCTACCTAAGTTTTGAATGGCTGTTAATATTCTGTCTATGTTTCCATCCATCCTTTGTGGAATAACTTCTGCTCTACCCTTTTTCTGAACCTGTGTCAGACTACACATCATTTATAGGCTCAGTAGTACAGAATAAGATAGTATGACTCCTGTTTATTATTGATGTGAGTTATCCATGTGTATTTCAGGCTAATATCTTTTAGCCTCTAGCTCTAAATGATATGGGAAGACTAAAGAAAAAAGATATTTACATTTCTTATAAGAAGGGTCATATAATGCAGAGGCCAAGATACATGTTAAAACATAATTTTGATTATTCTATCAATAACAAAATTTCACATTTGAATAAAGCTTTCAGTTTATAATTTCACAAAGTTTTCAAAGTTATTTCTGACAACAGATGCTACTAGTAATATGATTATTGCCATCAGTAATTAGGAATAATGGCCGGGTGTCTCTGAAGAACCTAAAAATATTCTTTTCCTCTCTCCAAGTAGTAGTTTTAAAATCAACATTAGATGAAGAAAGAGATGAGCAGAGTCACCTGTAAGATTCAACTCAAAACTTTATAGAATATATTGCTATATTAAAAAGAAATTTTGTCAAAATGGGCATAGATGAGTCATGAATACAGGATAATTATTCACAAAGAGATATCTTAGAAGTAAGTATTATTCCAAGCACCATCCAGAAGAGAGAGCCTAAGAAATGGACTTGAAGTACATTCAAGTACTACAATCCCATTGGCAAGTCCTCGCTATTATGACATTAAAGCATAAGGCTATGTGATTCTGATACTATTAATGGTTCAGTTTAGATAACTTATATTGTGCTGCTTACACATTTCAGCAAACAAAAAACTTATGCTTTACCTTCCCCCATAGGTCTACCTATAGGAGAAAAAAAAAAAGACTGTGCAGCTTCAAGTATACTGGGTTATAGGATAGTTATTATATTAATTGTGTAATTGGGGCTGCAAGTAACAGAAACCTATTCATGCCAGCTTAAACAGACAACTGAATGTGAGTATGTGACTTAGTAATGAAGATGTGCTGCAGGAAAAGAGTGTGTCTTGGAATTTGTGGGGATGCTTGCAGACAGGTCTCAGAAGCAGGCTAAAATGAAAAACTGGAAAGCACAGAATACACATAAAAATCCTCTCTCTCCAGTTCTCATTTTTCTTTTCCACGTGGATGCTTCCTTTTTCATTTTCTAGAAACAATTATTTCTGTTTCTCTAGACTACATGGGAATTAAAAGATTATTGCTTTATATTTCCTTGGCATGCATGTTTTTACATTTAGCCATGCAAATAGAAATTATTCTAATTTTTCTTTTTATTACTGAAGTATAATTGACTTACTGCTCACAGGTCTATGGACTGAAGACCTTCCTCTTCCTGAGAAGTTTACAAAAGCCCTTCTCTTTTTGGTTTGAATGACCAATCTGGCCTTAGCCTAGGAATATCAGAGAACTCCACTCATGGACCCTGATAAAGACATTTGCCTTAGGTTCTGCCTTTGTCTTTCCCTAGATAATGCCTTGATGTCTCCAACGTGGCCCCTTAAGGTATGGCATTTACCTGTGAGTCCAAGACCTGTGAATAATAAGCTCTTCTATTTCAATTTCTTGTGCTCTTTGGTTAAATAATTTACTTAATGAGTGTTAATTTAATGAAGTTACAACAGGTATGAATTTTAAGGTCAACTTGTCACTTTCTGCAAAGAAATCCTTCTGGAATATTTCTTGAAATTATGTTGAAACCATACATCAATTTGGACAGAACTGACAGATGGTGATTGCAGCCATGAAATTAAAAGATGCTTACTCCTTGGAAGGAAAGTTATGACCAACCTAGATAGCATATTCAAACACAGAGACATTACTTTGCCAACAAAGGTCCGTCTAGTCAAGGCTATGGTTTTTCCAGTAAAGTCATGTACAGATGTGAGAGTTGGACTGTGAAGAAAGCTGAGCACAGAAGAATTGATGCTTTTGAACTGTGGTGGTGGAGAAGACTCTTGAGAGTCCCTTGGACTGCAAGGAGATCCAACCAGTCCATTCATTCTAAAGGAGATCAGTCCTGGGTGTTCTTTGGAAGGAATGATGCTAAAGCTGAAACTCCAGTGCTTTGGCCACCTCATGTGAAGAGTTGACTCATTGGAAAAGACCCTGATGCTGGGAGGGATTGGGGGCAGGAGGAGAAGGGGACAACAGAGAATGAGATGGCTGGATGGCATCACCGACTTAATGGACATGAGTTTGAGTGAACTCTGGGAGTTGGTGATGGACAGGGAGGCCTGGCGTGCTGCAGTTCATGGGGTCACAAAGAGTCGGACAGAACTGAGCGACTGAACTGAACTGAACTGACTCGTTAAAAAAGTTTGTCTTCTGACTAATGAATAAGTTTGTTTTGGGTCTCGGGTCTTCTAAAATTTTTCTTTCAGTAAAATTTTACAGTTTTCAGTACATATAGACTTTGTACATTTCCAGCCAGATTTATCTCTGCATATGTTATAATTTTTAATCTATTGTAATGGTAATTTCTATTTAAATTTTAAGTTGTTTGTTGTTAGCACACAGATACTAAATTATTTTTTAATTAATTATTTCTCTTTGTTATTGCATTGGTTAGAAATTCCACTAGAATGTTGAAAAGTAGTGATGGTAGACATCATTTTCTTCTTCCTGATAGTAGAATTAAACATTCAGTCTTTAAAATATTAAACATGCTGTTAGTTGTAGGTTTTTTCTAGATGCCATATATCAGTATTAGGATACTCTCCCTTCTTTGCTCAAAGGTTTTTTCAGGAATGGATGCTGCATTTTGTTGAATGCTTATACTAAGATGATCATGTTTATGTTAGTGTTTGTGTTGGGTAGGTCATGTTTTAGGTTGGTAATATGTTGACTAGTTTTCTCTAGTGGCTGAGATGGTAAAGAGTCTGCTTGCAATGTAGGAGACCTGGATTCAATCCCTGGGTTGGGAAGACCCCTGGAGAAGGGAATGGCAATCCAATGAATGAGTATGTTGAATGAGCATGATTTCTAATGTTAAATTAACCTTGTATTCCAGAGATAAACCACATTTGACCTTGATGTATTTTTTTTGATATGTTGTTGGATGTTTGTTTATTTGTTTGTTTGTTTTTAGTTGTTGAATCCTGAATATTTATGCAGTTTTGTCCATGAGGTATATTTATCAGTGATTTTCTTTCTTGTAATGCCTTTGGCTTCTGAATCAGGGTAATACTGGCCTCTGGAATTATTTGGAAATAATTTCATTTTTATGCTCTTATAATGGACTTATTTTCTTAATTTCCTTTTCAGGTTGTTTAATGCACATCGATCCTGTACCTTGAGACATTGCTAGAACCATTTGTTAGTTCTGATAGCAGTTTTATGGACTCTTTGGGATTTTCTATATATATTATGCCATCTGTGAAGGATAGTTTTACTTTTTTTCCACCAGCTTGAATGTCTTCTGTTACTTTCTATTGCCTATTTGCTCTTGTTAGATCGTCCAGTGCAAAGTTTAGTAACTGTGACATGGGGAGCATCCTTCTGTTATTCTTAATCTTAGGGTGGAAAACTGTCATTCTTTAATTCACTACTAAGTGTACTATTAGCTCTCAGTTTTTATAAATGCCCTCTATCAATTTGAAGAAGTTTCCTTTTATTCCTAATATTCTGAGTATTGTATTATGAAAGGTGTTGTCTTTTTTCTGCATTAATCAAGATGATCCTGTTTTTTCTTCATTGTATTTATGTGGTGTATTACATTGATTGGTTTTCATATGTTCAACCACTCTTACTTTCCTAAGATAAATTCTACTTTGCTCTGGTCTATACTCCTTTAGCATGCTGTTGTATTTAGTTTGCTAACATTTTGTTGAGAAATTTTCCATCTGTGTCCATACAGTATGTTGGCCAGTACATTTCTTTTCTTATGATATCTGTATCTGACTTTAGCATTAGGTAATGATGGCATCATAGAATGAGTAAGAAAGTCTTCCCTCCCCTTCTCCTTTGGAAGAGTTTAGAAGAATTGGTCTTAATTAATTCTTTAAATGTTTAGTAGAATTTGCCATTGAAGCCATCAGGTCATGGGCTTTTCTTTGTTAGAAAGTTTTGTTTTGTTTTTTGATTATTGAATCAATCTATTTTTAAAAATTTTTATTGGAATATAGTTGATTTACAATATTGTGTTAGTTTCAAGTGTACAGCATAGTGAACCAGTCATATATATGAATATATCTACTCTCTTTTAGATTATTTTCCCATACAGGCTATTACAGAGGATTGTGTAAAGTTCCCTATGCTATGCATTAGGTTTTTATTAGTCATCTCTTTTACACATAAGAATGCCAGTCTCCCAGTTTATCCCCTCTCCCATTCCCTGGTAACCATGGTTGTTTTCTACATCTCTGACTCTACTTCTGGTTTTTAAAATAAGTTCATTTGTACTATGTGAGATTCCACATATAAGCAATACCATATGCTATTTGTCTTTTTGTGTCTGCCTTACTTTACTTAGTATTGTATCTCCAAGTCCATCCACATTGCTGAAAATGGCATTATTTTGTTCTTTTTATGACTGGGTAATATTCCATCGTATATTGATATATACCACATCCTTTTTCTCCATTCCAGTGTTGATGTACATATCGGTTGCTTCCATGTCCTGGCTATTGTAAATAGTGGTGCAGTGAACACTGGAGTGCATGGATCTTTTCCAATTTTTGTTTTCTCTGGATACATACCTAGGAGTGGGGTTGCTGGGTCATATGGTAGTTCTATTTTTAGTTTTCTAAGGAATCTCCATACCATTCTCCATAGTGACTCTACCATTTTAAATTCCCACCAACAGCATAGAAGGGTTCCATTTTCTCAACACCCTCTCCAGCATTTGTTGTTTGTAGACTTTTCGGTGATAGCCATTCTGAATGATGTGACATGATACCTCATTGTAGATTTGAGTTGCATTTCCCTAGTAATTAGTTATGTTGAACATCTTTTCATGTGCATTTTGTCCATTTGTATTTCTTCTTTGGAGAAATATCTGTCTAGATCTTCTCCCCTTAATTGATTGGATTGTTGGTTTTCTTGATATTGAGCTATATGTGCTATTTGTGTATTTTAGAGATTAATCCCTTGTCCGTTGCTTAGTTTGCAAGTATTTTCTTCCATTCTGAGGGTGGTATTTTTTTGTGTGTGTGTGGTTTCCTTTGCTGTGCAAAAGCTTTTAAGTTTAATTGGATCCCATTTGTTTATTTTTGTTTTTATTTTCACTACTCTAGGAGACAGATTGAAAAAGGTCTTGCTGTGATGTATGTCATAGAGTGTTCATCCTATGTTTTCCTCTATAAGTTTTATAGTGGCCAGCCTTACATATAAGTCTTTAATACATTTTGGGTTTATTTTTGTGTATTTTTTAATTTCATTCTTTTCTGTGTAGCTGTCCAGTTTTCCCAGCATCACTTATTAAAGTGATTGTCACTTTTCCATTGTATATTCTTGTCTCCTTTGTATATTCTTGTCTCTGGTCATAGGTTGGGTGATCACAGGTGTGTGGGTTTATTTCTGGACTTTCTATTCTGTTCCATTGATCTATATTTTGTTTTTGTGCTAGTACCATATTGTTTTGATTACTGTAGCTTTGTAGTATAGTCTGAAGTCAAGGAGCCTGATTCCTCCAGCTCCTTTTTTCTTTCTCAAGAATACTTTGGCCTTCAGGGTCTTTTGTGTTTTCACATATATTGTAAATTTTTTTGTTGTTCTAATTATGTGAAAAATGCCTTTGGTAATTTGATAGAAATTACATTGAGTCTGTAGATTCCTTTGGGTATTATAATAATTTTCACAATTTTGATTCTTCTAATCCAAGAACATGTTATATCTCTCCATGCCTCTGTGTCATCTTTGATTTCTTTCACCAAAGGTCTTTTGCCAATTTATGTAGGTTTATTCCTAGGTATTTTGTTATTTTTGTTGTGATGGTAAGTGGGATTGTTTCCCTGATTTCTCTTTCTGATCTTTCAGTTTTAGTGTATAGGATTGCAAGAAATTTATGTGTACTTATTTTGTGTCCTGCAACTTTACCAAATTCATTGATTAGCACCAATATTTTTCTGGTGACATTTTTGAAAATTTTCTATGTATAGTATCATCATCATCTGCAGACAGTGACGGTTTTACTTCTCTTATCCAGTTTGGCTTCCTTCTATTTCTTTTTCCTCTCTGATTGCCATAGCTACGACTTACAAAACTGTGTTGTACAATAGTGGTGAGAATGGACATCCTTGTCTTGTCCCTAATCTTAGAGGAAATGCTTTCAGTTTTTGACCATCGAGAATGATGTTTGCTAAGGGTTTGTTGTATATAGCCTTTATTATGTTGAGGTAAGTTCACAGTATACCCACTTTCTGGAGTATTTTTATCATAAAAGGGTATTGAATTTTGTCAAAAGCTCTTCTGCATCTATTGAGATAAACACATAGTTTTTATTCTTCAATTTGTTAATATGGTTTATCACACTGAGTGATTTGCATATATTAAAGAATCCTTGCATCCCTGGGATAAATCCCACTTGATCATGGTGCATGATCCTTTTCATGTGTTATTGGATTCCATTTGAAATAGTATATTGTTGCGGATTTTTGTGTATACATTCATCAGTGATATTGGTCTGTAATTTTCTTTTCTTGTAATATCTTTGTCTGGTTTTGGTATCAGGCTGATGGTGGCCTTGTAGAATGACCTTGGGAGTGTTCCTTTCTCTGTAATTTTTTGGAAGAGTTTGAGAAGGATAGGTGTTAGCTCTTCTCTATGTTTGATAGAATTTGCCCGTGACACCATCTCATCCGGGACTTTTGTTTCTTGGAAGATCGTGGAAGATTTTTAATTACAGTTTCAGTTTCATTACTTGGGATTGGTCTGTTCATATTTTCTAGTTCTTCCTGGTTCTGTATTGGAAAGTTGCACCTTTCTACGAATTTGTCCATTTCTTCTACGTTGTCCATTTTATTGGCACAGAGTAGCCGGTAACAATCTCTTGAATTCTCTCCTTTTTTCCTTGATATGTCTGGTTAAAGTTTTGTTATTTTTGTTTATCTTCTCAAAGAACCACCTTTTAGTTTTATTGATCTTTGCTATTATTTTCTTCATCCCTATTTCATTTATTTCTGTTTTGATCTTTATGATTTATTTCTTTTTACTAGCTTTGAGTTTTGTTTCTTCTTTCTCTAGTTTCTTCAGGTGTAAGGTTGAGTTATTTATTTGAGATTTTTCTTGTTTCTTGTCATAAAGTTTATTGCTATAAACTTCCCTCAGAATTACTTTTGCTGAATCCTGTAAGTTTTGGATCATCACGTTTTCATTGTCATTTTTCTCTAAATAATTTTTAATTTCTTTGTTGATTTCTTCAGTGATCCATTGGTTATTTAGTAACATATTGTTTAGCATCCATGTGTTTGTGTTTTTTCCCCCTGTAATTGATTTCTAATCTCAAAACACTGTGGCAAGAAAAAGTGCTTAAACAATATCCTGGAGAATATTCCCTGTGCACTTGAGAAGAAAGTGTATTCTGCTGCTTTCAGATGGAATGTCCTGTAAGTTCCAATTCATTTTATTTATTCTAATGTGTCATTTAAGCCTTGTATTTCCTTATTAATTTTCTGTCTAGACAGTCTACCCATTGGTGTAAGTGAAATGTTAAAGTCTGCCACTATTGAGCTGCTCCTATATTGGGAGTATATGTATTTGCAGTTATTATATATTCTTCTTGGATTGATTCCTTGATAAGTATGTAGTGTCCTTCCTTGTGTCCTGTAACAGTCTTTATTTTGAAGTCTGCTTTGTCTGACATGTGTATTACCTCTCCAGCTTTCTTCTGATTTCCATTTAAATGTAATATTTTTTTCCATCTCAGTCTCTTCATTGTAAATTTACTATGACTTTTTTTTTTCTTTTAGTCACACTGCAAAGCTTGTAGGATTTCAGTTCTGTGTCAGGGGTTGAACCTGGGCCCTCAGCAGTGAGAGTGCAAAGTCCTAGCCCCTGCACCACCAGGCCATTCCCTATTCTGATTTTTATTTCTTCTTGAAATTCATTTCAGTGGTTTGAGTGTTTCTAAGAATTTGTCTATTTAATACAGGTTATAGCATTTATTTGCATATAATTGTTCATAGTATTCTCATAATCTTTTCTCTTTCTGAAAGTCAGTAGGAAAGAGCCTACTTTCATTTCTAATTTAATTTATTTGTATCTCTTTTTATTAATCAGTCTAGGTAAATGTTTAGCAACTGAATCTAGCTAAAATTTTATTAATCAGTCTAGCTAAAACTTGGTTGATCTTGTGAAAGAACAAGCTTTCCGTTTTATTGATTATATTGTTTTCCTTCATTTGTTTATATATGCTCTAATCTTTATTATATCATTATGGTGGAAAAAGCCATGAATTAGTCATTTTACAGTATGACAATTTAGATTAGAATTGGACATTTAGATTAGGACTTAAGTTTAGGATTCCCAGCCCAAGTTCTTACCTTGGTTTTCTTGAGGAAACTTTTAAAATAACCACTTAGATTTGAGCCCATGAAAAGTTTGTAACCACTTCCCCAACTACTTTATAGTAATAGTTGCTTGCTCTCTTTTCTGTTATGTCCTGCTAGCCAGCTAACTGGGTCAAAGGGTCTAAACTGGGTTGCTCACTCACTGGGACCCTGTTGTTGTATTTGTAAGTAACTATGACTTTATTTTCCTTTTGTGAGTGTGTTGAAACTGTACCTTCATTCAAAACGAGTCCTGGGTTTTCACTTTTCCAAAGTTGAAACTTGGATGCCAAGGAAGCTACATGCCACCCTTATTCAGGTGGCTTGAGCCTCATCATTCAGCATGTCATAATTGGTATATTCTTAACAACATACGAGCTGCAAGTTTTCCAATGTAATCCTTCCTTTTGCTGGCTCTGGGTTTAGTTTGATCTTCTTTTTCTAGATCACTTAGATGTGAAGTTTGAGCTGCTGATTTTAGATTTTCGTTTTTATATGTTGGCCTTTACAACTATAAGTTTACGTCTAAGCACTGTTTTTCTATGCCACTAAACATTTCTCTGCAGTAATACCTTTTGGTATGTTGGGCCTTCGTTTTCATTTGTCACAAAGTATTTGCTAATCTTCCTTTCAATTTCTTCTTTGACTCATTGTTATTTTAGGAATGTGTTGTTTAATTTCCACATATTTTTTAGTATTCCAATTTTTTGTCTGCTATTGATTTCTAGTTTTATTTCATTATGATTAGATGAGATATTTTTATGATTTCAGTTTTTTTATGTTGAGAAGCGTTTTGTGGCCTAACACATGATATGTCCAGAAGAATGTCTCTCATGTGTTTGAGAAAAATGTGTACTATCCTTTCCTGTTATTGGGTAGAGTATAGCAATTGTGACTGTTAGATCTAGTTGGTTTGTAATGTTGTTCAAATTGTCTTGTTGATCTCTCTGTATACATTCTGTCCATTACTGAAAGTACAGTACTGACATCTCCAACTATTACTGTAGAATTGTTATTCCTTTGAATTCTGTCGATTTTTGTTCTTATTTTGCTGTATTATTTACTGAGAGGGAATGTTGAAATCTCCAACTGAATTTGTGTATTTATCTAATTCTCATTTCAGTCTTATCATTTTTTGTCTAATGTATTTTGAAGCTCTAAAGAAAGGTATTATGCATTAAGGATTAATTTTCCTCTTAGCTAACTGACCTCTTTGAGCATTACTTTACTATCATGTGAGATGAGTATAATTGTGTGGTAGTTTGAGCATACTTTGGCATTGCCTTTCTTTGGGATTGGAATGAAAACTGACCTTTTCCAGTCCTGTGGCCACTGCTGAGTTTTCTCAATTTGCTGGCATATTGAGTGCAGCACTTTCACAGCATCATCTTTCAGGATTTGAAATAGCTCAACTGGAATTCCATCACCTCCACTAGCTTTGTTCGTAGTGATGCTTCCTAAGGCCCACTTGACTTCACATTCCAGGATGTCTGGCTCTAGGTGAGTGATCACACCACCGTGATTATCTGGGTTATGAAAATCTTTTTTGTACAATTCTTCTGTGTATTCTTGCCACCTCTTCTTAATATCTTCTGCTTCTATTAGGTCCATACCATTTCTGTCCTTTATCGAGCCCATCTTTGCATGAAATGTCCCCTTGGTATCTCTAATTATGTTGAAGAGATCTTTAGTCTTTCCCATTCTATTGTTTTCCTCTATTTCTTTGCATTGATCGCTGAGGAAGGCTTTCTTGTCTCTTCTTGCTATTCTTTGGAACTCTGCATTCAGATGCTTATATCTTTCCTTTTCTCCTTTGCTTTTCTCTTCTCTTCTTTTCACAGCTATTTGTAAGTCTTCCCCAAACAGCCATTTTGCTTTTTTGCATTTCTTTTCCATGGGAATGGTCTTGATCCCTGTCTCCTGTACAATGTCATGAACCTCAGTCCATAGTTCATCAGGCACTCTATGTATCAGATCTAGGCCCTTAAGTCTATTTCTCACTTTTACTGTATAATCAAACTACTGCACAATTGCACTCATCTCACAGGCTAGTAAAGTAATGCTCAAAATTCTCCAAGCCAGGCTTCAGCAATACGTAAACCGTGAACTTCCAGATGTACAAGCTGGTTTTAGAAAAGGCAGAAGAACCAGAGATCAAATTGCCAACATCTGCTGGATTATGGAAAAAGGAAGAAAGTTCCAGAAAAACATCTATTTCTGCTGTATTGACTATGCCAAAGACTGACTGTGTGGATCACAATAAACTGTGGAAAATTCTCAAAGAGACGGGAATACCGGACCACCTGACCTGCCTCTTGAGAAATTTGTATGCTGGTCAGGAAGCAATAGTTAGAACTGGACATGGAACAACAGACTGTTTCCAAATAGGAAAAGGAGTACATCAAGGCTGTATATTGTCACCCTGCTCATTTAACTTCTATGCAGAGTACATCATGAGAAATGCTGGGCTGGAAGAAGCACAAGCTAGAATCAAGATTGCCGGGAGAAATATCAATAACCTCAGATATACATATGACACCACCTTATGGCAGAAAGTGAAGAGGAACTAAAAAGCCTCTTGATGTAAGTGAAAGAGGAGAGTGAAAAAGTTGGCTTAAAGCTCAACATTCAGAAAACGAAGATCATGGTATCTGGTCCCATCACTTCCTGGGAAATAGATGGGGAAACAGTGGAAACAGTGTCAGACTTTATTTTTTTGGGCTCCAAAATCACTTCAGATGATGACTGCAGCCATGAAATTAAAAGACACTTACTCCTTGGAAGGAAAGTTATGACCAACCTAGATAGCATATTCAAAAGCAGAGACATTACTTTGTCAATGAAGGTCCGTCTAGTCAAGGCTATGGTTTTTCCAGTGGTCATGTATGGATGTGAGAGTTCGACTGTGAAGAAGGCTGAGCACCGAAGAACTGACGCTTTTGAACTGTGGTGTTGGAGAAGACTCTTGAGAGTCCCTTGGACTGCAAGGAGATCCAACCAGTCCATTCTGAAGGAGATCAGCTCTGGCATTTCTTTGGAAGGATTGATGCTAAAGCTGAAACTCCAGTACTTTGGCCAACTAATGCAAAGAGTTGACTCATTGGAAAAGACTCTGATTCTGGGAGGGATTGGCGGCAGGAGGAGAAGGGGACAACAGAGGATGAGATGGCTGGATGGCATCACTGACTCGAAGGACATGAGTCTGAGTGAACTCCGGGAGTTGGTGATGGACAGGGAGGCCTGGCGTGCGGCATTCATGGGGTTGCAAAAAGTTGGACACGACTTAGTGACTGAACTGACTGAACTGACCTCTTTATTATCATTTAGTGTTTCTGTGGTAACATTTCTTGTTCTGAATATTTTTATCCAATATTAATACAGCTCTCCCAGCTTCCTTTTGACTAGTTTTTGCACAGTATGTATATTTTCCACTCTTTTTCTTTCAATTTATATACATCCTTATTTTTAAAGTTTGTTTCGTGTAGAAGACATGCAGTGTGCCTTAGTTTAGTATACAATCTAGCAATCTCTATATTTTACTGATATATTTAGACTGTTTACATATAGTGTGCTTATTAATATGCCAGATTAAAACCTACCATCCTGTTATTTTTCATTTGTTATTATGTTTTGTTTCTTTTTGTCCTTTATTTTCTTGCCTTACTTTAAAACTTAATGTTGTATTTTTGATTCCATTGTGTTTCCACTATGGCCTTACTAAATTTGTTTCAGTTTTTTAAAAAAGTGGTTACCTTATAATTTAAAATATTTATTTTTAGTTGATCAGATTATATATTTATATACCATCATATTGCCTCATGTGTTGTGAAAATACCTTAAAGCAATATTCTCCTTTTTTCTCCTTTCCCTCCTTTATAGGTATGTCATGAACTAGACTTTGTAATATATGTAACACATATGCAATACCATTGGTTCTATTTTTGCTTTTTTAAAACAATTAAAATAAGAAAAATAGCTTTATATAAATGCCATTTATTCCTTTTCTCATACTTCCCATTTTTTTTTGTGTCCAGTTACACATTTCTACCTAGTATTATACTTTTATCTTAACAACTACTTTAAACAATCTCTTGTTACGCAAGTTCTGGCAATGCACTCTCTCTCTCTCTTTTACTTTTCTTCTCAGAAGTTTTTGGATTCTTATTTTTTTTTTTAAGATAATTTTGCCCGGTAGAGATTTTTGCGTTGATTGTTCTAATTTGTTTAGCACTGAAGATGTCACTCCATTGTCCTTTGGTTTCTTTGGATTATGCCATGAGCAATAAATTACTTTATTCTCATTTTAATATCAAGTAATGATAACATTGTACATAAATAATTCATGTACAATTCTAATAGTCTTCAAGTATTATTTTATATTTAAATGTTAATTTTAACCTCCTGGTTTAAGAAAGTGAATTTAACTGTCTTTTATACTTCTTGAAGGAGTAAACATGTGTACACATATAAATACATACATATGTATACATTAAAAAGAAAGGTAAACGACTAGTGTCAAAAGTAGCTAACAGAGCTACTGTAAAATCTAAACACTGGTTTTTAATTTAGAAAATGAGTGGTTGCTAATGTTCTTAGTAAAATTATCCTTTGTAAAATATTTATAGTGCTAAAATCAGATTATACAATGTTGCAGATTTAAAAGCAGTTGAAAGGAAGAGTGATAAAAGCTTTTTTTAAAGTTTGCATGGGGAAATGGAAAGGTGTGAAAAAAAAAACAGTGAGAATAATTATAAAATTGATGTCTGTGCTGAGTTGCTCAGTTGTCTGACTCTTTGTGACCCCATAAACTATAGCCCGACAGGCAAATCCATTGGGATTTTCCAGACAAGAACACTGGAGTGGTTTGCCATGCCCTCCTCTAGGGGATCTTCCCAACCCAGGGATTGAACCAAATTCTCCAGCATTGCAGGCGGATTCTTTACCATATGAGCCACCAGAGAAGACCATAAGATTGATTATTGTTATAAAATGAATATATAGTGTTAATTTTAAGCATTACTTACTTATAATGGGGACTGTGGATATAACATTTTAGTTTGTTTTCATTTTTATAACAATATTTTGAGGAAGATTGTATTAATTATCTCAATTTTACAAGTAAACTGAAGCATAAAAATGTTAAGTAACCTATCTATATTTTGAGAGCCTTGTTTTGAGAGCTTTGTTACAAACAGCACTAGGAATATTCTAATTAATTGAATACAAACTCTGTTTCTTTGTCTTGGTTGAGATAAATGGCTCAGGATAACTGTCATTTAAAAAAATATATATATTTTAACATTAAAAAGTCAAATGTTTACTTACTTATAACTGCCATTTAAAGCATAAATTGTAAAGCCATTTGTTGAACAATTTGGCAATATCTGCTGAAATGTAAATGCTCATTTTCTTTTCCTGCAAATGGGGTTTTCCAAAAATGACTGCCCCAATGTGATGATGACATTATTTCATCAAAAGTAATGTCTCTGATTCATTTCCTAGTTATTAGACAGCGGAGGCCTTAGACATCATAATGCAGACATAAGCCATCTCTGTTATACCTGTTTGAATATCTGTCTCAGAGAAACTATAAGAGTTAAAAAAATAATTGTTGTGTATAACCATGAGGTTTTGAAATAATTTGTTATTGGTAAGAGAACAGTAAGGTACAGAAGCGAACATAACATGTATCTAAAACATGTACATGCATACCTCTAAAATAATATTCCACATTTTCAACTGTAATATAAAAGTAAATAAAGAGTGGTATATGGTATGGTGGTGATTTAGTTGCTAAGTCACATCTGGCCGTTGCAACCTGATGGACTATAGTTGGCCATGCTCCTCTGTCCATGGGCTTTACCAGACAAGAACTGTACTTGGTTACCATTTCCTTCTCCAGGGGATCATCCTGACCCAGGGATCAAACCCAGGTCTCAAATCCAGATCCATTGGAGGAGGATTTTTTTTTTTTACCAACTGAGCTACCAGAGAAACCCAGTATATGGTGTACATTTATCTAATGCATTAAAGAGATGAAGAGTATCATGCTGCTGCTGCTGCTGAAGGCGCTTCAGTTGTGTCCGACTCTGTGTGACCCCATAGACAGCAGCCCACCAGGCTCCCCGATCCCTGGGACTCTCCAGGTAAGAACACTGGAGTGGGTTGCCATTTCCTTCTCCAATGCATGAAAGTGAAAAATGAAAGTGAAGTTGCTCAGTTGTGTCTGACTCGTAGCGACCCCATGGACTGCAGCCTACCGGGTTCCTCCATCCATGGGAGTTTCCAGGCAAGAGTACTAGAGTGGCTTGCCATTGCCTTCTCCAGAATCGTATCATAAATTCAACTAAATATGAGTTAAGTAAAAAGAGAAAAGTTATTTGGTGGCCTGTTCTATGCTAGTTACTGATCTATGAGTCTCTGATATTTTATGTATCTCTCAAATAATCCTATGAAATACAATTATTATGTATTTTAAAAGAAGATAAACTAGGGTAAGAATATTTAATATGGTGGTACAGAGACTAACCATGGTTAATCAACTATATAATTGCCTCTGGAGTCTAATTTCTGTCTGCTTAGTATATATGGACCCCTTTAAAGGTCATATTGCTTTTGAAATGTATCCTTAATTAAATAATTTAGTAAACCTACCTAGGCTTATTTTCTTCATGTATATTACCAAGAGGCTATCTAGATATATTACATGATATGTTTAACTCTGAAATTCTGAAAGCACAGTGTACTTTAAATCAAACAAAATGGACACAAGTTAGTGTTTTCAGGTTGTTGTTGTTTGAAGATTTCAGTAAATATTTCATAAATATCAGTAGTTTTGTGTGGTGTGTGTAGTAAGTCGCTTTAGTCATGTCTGACTCTTTGCGTCCCTATGCACTATAGCCCGTGAGCGTCCTCTGTCCATGAGATTTTCTAGGCAAGAATACTGGAGTGGGTTGCCATGCCCTTCTCCAGGGGAGGACATGTTCAAATTAAGGACATTTAGAATTCTTCAACATTCTCTTTGAGGATTATGGAGAATGATGAAGAAAGTTTCCATGCCTGTTCTGAAAATAATTTCTAAATGTTACTTGTATGAAGCTTGTTTATTTATTGATACCAACCCCACAGGTAGATGCAACAGATCACCCAGCTGAGTGTTAGCAGAGTTTGGGTAAGGCCATATTCAAATCTCATCACCATGTGCGAGGGAACTGGAACTTCATCTGTGAAAGCCTCATCAAGACTATTTCCTAATCACTGGGCTGTACCGTAGTTCTGTGAGAAGTGGCTTGTCTCACGTGGCATCCACAATATGACTTGTTAGTTCCAGTTCAGTTTCTTTTTCACTGCAAATCAAATGTTTCTGGAAGAACCAGATCTACTCTGGTCTTAAATTAGTAGAGCAAAGAGTAAGGAAAGGAAAGTTTTAAGTGGAGGGTATTAGCAGAGCAAAACCCTGGTCGTGTACAAAAGTAGCCAGACTGAGGGAGGTCAGGGTGGCTGGTTACAAGTGTGTCTTTTCATGAGTCTCTTATGAGTACTGCATGTGTATGGACAGATATGAAGCAAGAGAATAGACAGGGGAATGGGCAAAAGAACGAGCATCACATGATGAGATTCTCAGGAAAGGATCCAGGTAATGTTGGCCTAAGGCATAAAGAATTTGTTATATTCAGATTTTCTATAATGTTGGTTCTCCTTAATTCTCCATTGCGCTTTTCTTAACTGAATACAGTTTAATCCCCATGAATGTTCAGGTACTCCAGTTTATCATCTTATGTCAATGCTATCCATCTTGTGTGTATAGTGCCGTGCTTTGTCATGTGGCCATTATACTACCCATTAGTTTCCTCGAACATACTCTTTTCTGTAATAATGAGACAGTGTCAAGAAATCTGGTGGTAAGATCTTGATATATTTTTAACTGGAGGACTCCTTTAAAAAATGAGTCAATGATGAAGGATTATCTTGTACAGAAGGGAAAAAAAAGAGGAAAGGTAATGAATCTAGACTTTGACATGCCATATATCTTATGCGGGGACACCCAAGAATTGTTGAAAAATGTTGGAAATGTGCCAGAAATCATCGTGCCGGGATGGTCGCCAGGTTGGTGATGATGCATTGTCATTTTACTTTTGGAAAATCCTGTGAGGCTCACTATGGAGTCTGGCAATAGCAATTACAATTACTGTACTTCATTTTATTCACTTGGGCAAAATAATGTCATTCCACTTAAAACATACAAAATTACAAACTAATAATAAAGCGCTCTTAATGGCCCTTAGAGTGAGGAGTTAACCTTGATGATAAAGTGATCTAAGGCTTAATAAACCTTGTTTCTGGCTAAGTCCCAGAGAGAGTGAAGTCTGTGTGATTCAGCTGTGTGGAATCAATAATAACTGGCTGCTGCCTGGTGCTAGTTGAGTATGAGGTACTTATGCACAGTACTTACACAGGTACAGAGATTCCCAGGCTTTCTCTGTCACCCTAACTTTTTTGCTTTGCTAGTTGTCAGATTACTCTCCTCTGTGAGGTGCTCTTGGTCTGTGTTTGACTATGCTTCCCCAGCAAATAGAGTCTCACTTACAGAAACAAGTTAAGCACAGTTAAATGTTTTGGACATTTTTGTGCTAAACAATAGTGTTAAAGTGTTAATCACGCAGTTGTTTCCAACTCTTTGTGACGCTATGGACTGTAGCCTGCCAGGCTCCTTTGTCCATGGAATTGTCCAGGCAAGAATACTGGAGTGGGTAGCCATTCCCTTCTCCAGGATATCTTCTTGACCCAGAGATTGAACCCTGAGTCTCCTGCATTATAGGCATATTCTTTACCATCTGATCTCCCAGGGAAGACCAAGTAACAATAAACCTTGGGTAAATATTTATAAACAGCCAATAACAGCCAAGTTTTGCAGTAAATTGGGTAAATACACCAGAATTATAGTCAAAGATCCGTTATCATTGAGCAACTCTACTTCAAGTGGTCACTTAAAAAATTTACACAGTGTTTATACTAGTAGATACTATAGATCAGGAATGTGCATACTGTAGAATTTTGAGGAAAGGACATTGGGACCCCATGTAAGAAGTCACTTTCGTAAGTAAATTCACTATATTTTCAGTCTTGTAGACACAGAAAAAAGTCTTTCTTGTAAGTATTCTGACATCAAATAGAAAGTAAAACTCTTGAGAGTGTGGTGCACAAAATATGCTGATGTATTCATATACAATAAAGTGTATGAGTGTCTACCAGTACATTACTTGTACAATTTAAGGTAAGCTGTCAGAATACTATTTGCTGCTGCTGCTGCTGCTAAGTCGCTTCAGTCGTGTCCGACTCTGTGCGACCCCAGAGATGGCAGCCCACCAGGCTCCGCCGTCCCTGGGATTCTCCAGGCAAGAACACTGGAGTGGGTTGCCATTTCCTTTTTCAATGCATGAAAGTGAAAAGTGAAAGTGAAGTCACTCAGTCGTGTCTGACTCTTAGCGACCCCATGGACTGCAGCCCACCAGGCTCCTCTGTCCATGGGATTTTCCAGGCAAGAATACAAGAGTGGGGTGCCATCACCTTAGATGAGTCTAAATAAGTATAGGAATAACCAGTTGTGTGGTCCAAGTGTGGAGAGGCCTGGTGGTATAGTATTTGAGGCAGACAAGATTTCTTGGGTTACCTTGACAGGCATGAAGTAACATATCCAGTGAAAGGCTATCACGCTGATCAAACCAAAAGAACAATGAGAGTGCTGATAGTTCAGCTTGCAAAGGGAAGATGCTACCCAACACTGACCAGAGGTATGCATGCCTGTCAAGGTCATGTCCGACTCTTTGTGATCCTATGGACTGTAGCCTGCCAGGCTCCTCTGTCCATGGGATTTTCCAGGCAAGAATACTGGAGTGGGGTGCTATTTCCTTCTCCAGGTGATCTTCCAACCCAGGGATTGAACCCACATCTCTTGTATCTCCTTTACCACTAGCACCACCTGGGAAGTTTTGTTTCGCTTAAATTGTAACAAAAGTACATTTATCAAATAAATAATGATGATGATTGGGTTTAAATCTAAGACAGGTTTAACTGCTGAGAATTTGTAAGCATAGAATGAGGGTCTATAAATGGGAACTCTGTGCTCAGAATTCCAGGCTGAATTAGGGGTGTGAAAAAACACCATGGTAGTTTTGTGGACTGTGAAACTATAAGGGCTGTGTGATCCACTTCCTATATGGATGACTGAGACAGTAAGTGACGGAATTTTTACATTGCACATTAAGTGGAGAAGAATACAGCATTTGCAGGGCATGAGAAAGAGTTCAAATGAGCTGGCCAGGATGCTAGAAAATATCAGATTGGGTTATGTAATTGGTGGCCAGTGGAAACTGTGTCCAGTAAAGCAGTTGGCAGTGTGGAAGAGCCATGATATCTGGGATGGAAGGACAAGATTAGAACTCAGCAGGGCCATCACAGACAGAAACTAACCCTTCATCAGACTTTTCCTCTTGAGGTCATGATAAGTTTAAGCATGGATACCTAAGTTATCCAGCCCATGGAAAGGGGAGAGTGAGAGAGAGAAAAAGAGAAATCTTGATTGCCTGAATTTAAACTTGAAATGACTGAAAAAAAAAAATACTAGAGTGATCAAGTTTATCTAATGTTAACTAACTGATTTTTCTACCATAGTGAGAAAAGAGTCTGAAAATTAAAATGAATTTAATAATATACAAAACTAAGTTATATTTCACCCATCAGAATTTGTGGCTTGAAAAGCCACATTTGCCTTTTGTTTGCATATATGTGTAAGTGATTATGGAGTTTATATTGGGATTTCAGGCACTTAGAGCATTATAAAAAAGACGAGTTGTTGAGTTTTTTTGAGGAATACAGAATTTGGGCAGCTATAATTCAAATTTATAAAACAACTGTTTGCAAATATTTCGATATTATTGGTTTAATGACAACAGATATGCTGCTTGATACAATTTTGTGATGAGATTTGTAATCCCGAAGTAATGTTATTGACTTTGCTGTTGGGTTTCTTTAAAAATTCTGTTCAGTAAGTGTGTAACAATGATGGCATGTGGTGAAGAGGAATTGGGACATTCCTGACCAAATTTTGAGCTATAGTGGCCTCAAGATAGCTTTAACTTCTTTATTTCTCTTATACAGCAATTTATACTAATTACAACAATTCATTTTAGCTAACACATGTGGAAACAAATAAAAATGTGGAACTATACATAATAAAATTGAAACCAATCATAAAATTTTAAAATAAATTTTAATATGTGCAGTTCCATGCAGCTGCATATTCAGACTTTCCTTCTTCCTGTTTAGTTCCCCACGTAGTTTGTTGGTTTTAGTTTTTTCATGATCAGTGTGAATGCCGTAGCCCAAACAATTCTGAGCAATAAATAAAATAGGAGAAATTCATTATCATATAAACTTCCTAGAAATAACACTGAGTTTCAAAACATTGGAAATAGTAAAAACCAAATTGGATGTTATGAGACTTTACTAATATAAAATATGTTTCCACATTCTATTACTTGAATCCTTGAGCAATTAGATGCCTCTAGCAATGTTAGATGTTGATTAACGGTTTTAGGCCTAGTTAAAAAGCTTAGCTATGAATATAGCCAACTACCTTTCAGAGCTAGGAAAAATAAGCAGATATTACCAATACATCTGATAGCTTTTGATCATATATGATTGTATGATACCATAAATCAGGACAATGAAGGTAATAATAGTAGCAGAAATTAACAAATTTGCTTCATCAGTAAATAAGTGAAATATACACTTATTTTTTCCTTCCCTGTACCAGGTAAAATTCTGGACTCTGAGAAAACGCAATTATCAGAGCTTTATGTATTCTCACAATAAATTCAGAATCTATTTGGAGAAAAAATCATGAAAAAAATAATGCATAATGTAATTCAGTACAACAGATCCTATAAAAGAAATGATGTGTAAGGGGCAGTGAGGGCTGTAAGTACTTAGGTACCACGTGAAGAAGAGTTAATTGACCGCTAACACAGAGTTGTCCAAAAAGTTGTTTTCCCATAAAAGGGCTGCATTTTCTTATATCAATGTGCCATCTATTCTTTTTCTTTAACATTTGCCTGTGCCAACAAGGAAAGTAGTACCTTGAGATGGAAGGATGCGATCCATAAATCATTACTGATCAAGAACATAGTCACTGGACTAAGTATGTGAACATACCAGTTTTCTGATGTTACAAGGAAGTTTATTAAAGAAACAAAGGGCTACTCTAACTAATTGCCAATTTCTACCTAAAAGGATTAGGGAATACGTCAAAGCTGACTCCTTAACTATATGTGAGGGGTTTTTTGTTTTTTTTTTTCTTTTTTCTTTAAGGCATACATATAGAAGAGCTGGGAGGGGGTGAAAGTGGATCAATTATATGTAGAAAACAGCATGAATAAAGGCATAGGAATCTGAAAAATCTTCCTATGAAATGTTTCCCATCATTTTGTATGTCTGCCTTATCTGTTATAAAGAGAGAGGTATGGAGTAGGCTGGAGCCATATTATTGAGAATCTTGTAGTTCCATGCATAAATTTAGGGCATTATGTTCATGCTGATTATTCTAATAGACATTTCACAGAAGTATAGGGTTCACTTAATCATTGTGACTGCCATTTTCTTAAGAAATAGAAAGAAAACAAATTAGGGTTGCTTATGAGTCTTAACGGGATATTGACCAATAATAGTCAGTGAGGAAAATGGTAAAGTGTGTAACAAATAAACAGGACAGGTGTTTTAGAGTGATGTGGGGTTTAACTAAGGTTATGCATCAGAATTTGTTATTTTGCCCATAGATAGTTTTATTCAACTGGGTCAAGCAGCCATTATATTAGAATAGAAATGCTGAAAAGGAAAATTGTTCAGAGGTGGTATTGTTGTCAGTTGCCAAGTTGTATCTGACTCTCTGCAACCCCATGAACTGCAGCATGCCAGGGTTCCCTGTCCTTCACTCTTTCCCTGAGTTTGCTCAAAATCATGTTCATTGAGTCAGTGATGCCATCCAACCATCTTATCCTCTGTTGCCTCTTCTCCTCTTGCCCTCAGTTTTTCCCAGCATCAGGATCTTTTCCAGTGAATCAGCTCTTTGCATCAAGTGGTCAAAATATTGGAGCTTCAGCTTCAGCGTCAGTTCAAAAGCATTAATTCTTCAGTGCTCAGCCTTCTTTATGGTCCAACTGTCACATCTATACATGACTACTGTGAAAACCATAGCTTTGACTATACAGATTTTGTTGGTAAAATGATGTCTCCGCTTTTTAATATGCTGTCTAGGTTTGTCATAGCTTTTCTTCCAAGTGCAAACATCTTTTAATTTCATGGCTGCAGTCACCATCTGCAGTGATTTTGGAGCCCAAGAAAATAAAATATGTCACTCTTTCCACCTTTTCCCCCTCTATTTGCCATGAGGTGATGGGACCAAGTGTCATGATCTTAGTATTATAGCATAGAATAAGTCAATATAGTATAAGATAAGAACAGAAGCTATCCTATGGTATATTAAAAAAAAAATCCTTATATCTCAGTGTGCTGAAATGTTAAAGATTGATTTCTTGGTTTCATGTGTAATGCAGGTTGAGTAGTTCAAAAGGTTTAATTGTGTCCCTGCAAAAAAAAAAATGTTGAAACCTGAAGCCCTAGTACTCAAGAATGTGACCTTACTTCAAAATAGGGTCTTTGCAGATGCAGTGAATTTAAGATGAAATCATTAGAGTGGGCCCTTGTACAATTTAACAGTGCTGTTATAAAATGGCAAAATTTGGGCACAGAAACAGGTACACACAGAGGGTGGTCAGTGTGAAGAAACACAGGGAAAATGGCTATTTACAAGCCAAGGGATGTCTGAAACTACCAAAAGCTAGAAGGAGGTAGAAACCCAGTTCTTCTCTGGAACCTCCAGAGAGAGCACAGCCTTCCTGATGTCTTGATTACAGAGTTCTGGCCACAAGAACCATGCAATAATGAATGGCTGTTCTTTAAGTCACTTGGTTTTGCAGTACTTTGTTAGGTCAACCCTAGGAAACTAATGCAAGTGGGTGTCTACACTTTTGTAATTTCAGCATCGGAAACATGTCTCCAAACTAGCCTTAACAAAAAGAAGCACTTCCTTATCTGCCTTGGTGAGAAGCTACACTCTTCACCTCAATTCGTAGTCCAGTAACTAGAGATAGACATTTGGCCTCAGTTTAACTGCAAGGGTGCTTGGCATATGTAGAAAAGTACTTTTAGTATTTGGCATACAAATACTGTCTTCAGTGCAGTAGCCATTGAAACACATATATCTCATCTGTTAATTCACTTTAGGCCTCTTAATAACAATGGGGAAATTATTCATATCACAAACATTAATTTCTAGCTATACTAATTGAGAGTATTTGTGTCAAATTGGTAAGAAGCACTCAGAAGAGCACCTGACACAGAGAAAATAAATTCTCAATCAGTTCAGTTCAGTTCAGTCTCTCAGTCGTATCCAACTCTTTGTGACCCTATGGACTGCAGCACGCCAGGCCTCCCTGTCCATCACCAATTCCTGGAGTTTACTCAAACTCATGCCCATTGAGTCGGTGATGCCATCCAACCATCTCATCCTCTGTCATCCCCTTCTCGTCCTGCCTTCAATCTTTCTGAACATCAGGGACTTTTCAGATGAGTCGGTTCTTTGCAACAGGTGGCCAAAGTATTGGAATTTCAGCTTCAACATCAGTCCTTCCAATGAACACTCAGGACTGATCTCCTTTAGGATGGACTGGTTGGATCTCCTTGTAGTCCAAGGGACTCTCAAGAGTCTTCTCCAACAAATTCTCAATAAATTATTGTTATTTTGTGAATTAAGAGTTTACAGAGTGAATTCTGCAGAAGGCTATAAAGACTAAGAATTTTAGTGTTCTGATGGTACTTCTAATATTTTGAAAATTGGGGGAAATAATTTAGATTTTGCATATTACCAAAACATTGGTGAAATTCAGTAAGGATCCAACAATTTAGGAACACCTATTTAAGCACTCAGTCCCTTTACTTTCACTGACTCCTCATCATCCTTATATAAATTGATATATATCGTATCTGATAACTTACTAATACTTAAGTTTCTTCATTTTCTGTTTTGATCACTAAAGAACAAAATTTAAAAGTTTAAGAATAGACCAGATATAAGAGCATGTAGGCAAATAACCAATAATTTATCCTGGATAAAAGTCATGTTACTTGATGTCTGTTTTTATATTGAATGCTTCTTCTACTAGCCTGACATATTTTCTGTTATACTGAAAATGAAAGATAAAGAAATTCTGAGTTTATTCTTTATCAAGTAAAATTTTAGAAATTTACGTTTCCAAATGAGTTTATTTGAAACAAAACCATCGTGCAATTATATATCGACATTGGAAAGAGAAAATGTCCTACAGTCTCTGTTCGTTAACCTTCTAAACATAATATTTATTTGTATATTTAAAGACTTTCATTTAAAAGAATGGTGCCAGGAAAAAACTGCAATGAACAGCATTTTTTTCAAGTTGTTCTCAGTGATCTTCATCTTAATAAATTTCTGAATAATAAGCTGAGTAGTGTGGCTTATATTAATGAAGTCAGATAAATAAAGATATTATCAGTATGGGAAGAACATGTCAAAAGGAATCCATTTGCAAATTATTACTTAATCTTACAAAGGATTCCAAGACTAGGAGAAAACTTAGCATAAATAATTGTAAAACGGAGCTGGGAAGAGACACAGAAAATCATTTGGAAGTGTGCTTGATGTTTTGACAGTTGAAAAATACAGTTCCAAGAATATTACAAATAATTGCAACATTACAATAATCTATTAGGATTACAGAAGGAATATGATTTTTTTTTTTTTTGGTTAAAACATGAGACAAGTTTCATCTTCTATGCTGTCGCTAAAAGTGTGCCAGAAACAAGTCCTTGCCATCCACAAAGTAGGAACATCACAAAGAATAATCATGGAATTGACAATGATTAAAGAGAAAGGCCTATTAAAGAATAAAGCAAATTAACATTTAATGTTGCAGGATGATTAATATAACTTCCGAAAGCCATTGATTCTACACCATGCTATACATTTATCATGGGGTGATAAAAGAACAGTCAGGTATGACTGTTATTTAATGAATGTGATCTATTGTGAAATCTTCCCTATCATGAGAGACCTTGGTTGTCTCCTACAATTGCAGAAAACAGCTTTTCTCTGTTTTGACAGGTTAGAAACTTCCACTTCCTCTGAGAACATTCAATCTTCTGTTCAGTTCTGCTCCCCTTCACACATTGTGAGTATAAGACATGGGAGCTTATGATTCACGAGGCTGAATTTAACTACATGCCTGGGTTTGCCCCAAAGGTAGATTAATGGCAGCAAGTCACTATAAAGCTTACCTCCTAAAACCCTTATCATTTTGCTTCAACAGAGGTAGCGTTTTAGACTGAACAGGTATATCAGAGAAAGGCAAAACAGATGACTAGGTTAAGACTAGAATATCGTGCCCTTTGAGTGATGTGGAAAACCAACATGTACGAATGATCCGAATCTTGGAATGTCATGCCAGTTTTTGTTTTGTGAAAGTCAGAAATTTGACAAGCCTAAACCTGGGGGGCTACAGTCCATGGGGTCGCGAAGAGTCAGACATGACTGAGTGACTTCACTTTCACTTTTCACTTTCATGCATTGGAGAAGGAAATGGCATCCCACTCCAGTGTTCTTGCCTGGAGAATCCCAGGGATTGCAGAACTTGGTGGGCTGCCATCTATGGGGTCACACAGAGTCGGACACGACTGAAGTGACTTAGCAGCAGCAACAGCAATTTAAGAATGGTGGGTGAAGAATAATATTAATAGCTAATATTTATTGAGTATCTATTATATGCTTGATACTAAGTCTTTCACATCTGTCAAATAATTGTTTTTTTCAACAATATTATGGGAGTTGGTGCTATTCTTATTTCTATTTTATTGAAGGAAAAACTGAGGAAGATCCAAGGTAAATGACTTTCCCTGGGTCACATTATAGAGAACCTTAAGCCAAGATGCAGATTTAGAGGCATACCCTCCATTACCTAGTGATGCTGGTCTACAGTAGAAGCAGGTTTCTGCCATGTATCTGTCTTGGATCATTTTGTTGGTAATAAGTAACACAAAGAGAAAAAAGACTTATTCAATTCAAGCTTCCCAAATTCCTTATTTATCAGGCCCAGTGGAGACTTTGTTAAATGAATCCCTGACCCCCATGCCCAGAGATCCACATTCAGGGAGCTGAGGCCTACACATTTGCATTGTCACAACTTTCCAGGGTCCTATTGGTACTATTGATCTATAGACTACATATTCAGTTTCACTAGATTCATTTGAGTTCAGTTGAGTTGCTCAGTCATGTCTGACTCTTTGCGACCTCATGGACTGCAGCACACCAGGCCTCCCTGTCCATCACCAACTCCCGGAGTTCACTCAAACTCATGTTCATTGAGTCGGTGATGCATCCAGCCATCTCATCCTCTGTCGTCCCCTTCTCCTTCCACCATCAATCTTTCCCAGCATCAGGGTCTTTTCAAATGAGTCAGCTCTTCACATCAGGTGGCCAAAGTATTGGAGTTTCAGCTTCAGCATCAGTCCTTCCAATGAATATTCAGGACTGTTTTTCTTTAGGATGGACTGGTTGGAGCTCCTTGCAGTCCAATGGACTCTTGAGAGTCTTCTCCAACACTACAATTCAAAAGCATCAATTCTTGGGCACTCAGCTTTCCTTATAGTCCAACTCTCACATCCATACATGACTACTGGAAAAACCATAGCCTTAACTAGACAGACCTTTGTTGGCAAAGTAATGTCTCTGCTTTTTAATATGCTGTCTAGGTTAGTCATAACTTTCCTTCCAAGGAGTAAGCGCCTTTTAATTTCATGGCTGCAGTCACCATCTGCTGTGATTTTGGAGCCCCAAAAAATAAAGTCTGTCACTGGTTCCACTCTTTCCCCATCTATTTGTCATGAAGTGATGGGACCGAATGCCATGATCTTAGTTTTCTCAATGTTGAGCTTTAAGCCAACTTTTTCACTCACCTCTTTAAAACTTTCATCAAGAGGCTCTTTTGTTCCTCTTTGCTTCCTGCCATAAGGGTGTATCATCTGCATATCTGAGCCTATTGATACTTCTCCCAGCAGTCTTGATTTCAGCTTGTGCTTCATCCAGCCCAGCGTTTCTCATGATGTAGATTCATTAGATTTTATTTAGTTGTCATTATCTGTTCCTTAGTTACAATATATCCCAACTGTTTATCTTTTGTAATCTAAGAATGTGGTTGTGTTTTGAACCAGATCCTGAGTTAAGTACATAAAAAGCCAGGCCCTATATTAGAATCAAGAGTTTGTTCATTTAGACCAGGCAGTGCTACTTTGTATTCTTTTTCTTAGTTGTGGGGAAATCATTCCTATGAATAGATGGGAGCAGCAGAGATTTAGGTTAATGTTAAGCATGAATTTTCAAGAATACTTCTTCATGTCATAAGAACAAGTTATGAGAGGGATTTAAGCTAATTCATTTTGGCCTCAAGATTATGAGCTTTCTACTTAGCTATGTATATTTTGTTGGTTTAAGAGGAAACTTTATCTTGAGTCTATTGTTGATGAAATCACTTTTTTCTTTCTAATCTGTGTGTTTCATCACACAAATTACCAGTCACCTGAGCTAATAACTGAAGCATAAATGGAAAGGATCCTATAGGAAGATAGTAGAATAGTGTTTTCAGGGCAATTATTGTTTCTCATTTTAACATTGTCATTTTTCCCCAAAGCATTTTTGTCCATGACATTGAGTTTATTAAAATATTTCCCTAATGTATCAACTGAGCAATGAATCAGTTAAAACAACAAAAAAATGTTTTTTTGTTTTTTTTTTTTGCTGTCTCATTCCACTCAAGCCTAAATAATTTTCCCCCCTTTAGAAAGAGACATTTTAATATGTCACGTTTCAGTTCCAGCTCAATAAACAGCCATTTATTTACAATTTTAAAGCAATCTTCAGCCTAGTCAGGTAAGAATTATATCAAAAGAATAAAAACATTTTCATTTCCCATCACTGCCAAAAAAGAAAAGAACATGAGTTATGAGTCTTGCTATGTTGTCTTAAGTTGATTACTATGGAATGATTAAAAAACTAGCTGTGCTGTCAGTACCGAGGAGTACATTATAAGTGTAATAACAGCTTAGGGATACAATCCATCAATGCCGCACTTGGAAGAAGAAAAAAAGTTGATCTATTTTTTTTGGTCATCATTTTCAGCATATTAGATGACAAATAATTGTACATTCATCAATAACAATAGATTAAAGTTGAAATGATTTATTGCTATTACACTCCTGTTATGATGGAGCACCAGGTCAGTCAAGCATCAGCAAGGTCTGTATTTAATTTTCACGGGTCTCTTAGCAGAAATAATAGACAGAGAGTAAACCACCTGAAACAAGGTAGATCAAAGTTGTTGACAAGTGATTTGTAGGTTGGTTCTTCATGGGTGGAAGAGAGGCAATAGGACCTCTTTGGCGGGCTTGTTGAACCACTAAATCAAACAGACCTCATGGAGCTCAGGCTAACATTCAGTCAGGCAGCACATGGAAATATGAAAGCTACGCAAGTATGAGCTTCATTTAATATTACTTGATGGTAATGGAATGCAGTACACGTTCCTGGGACCAAACCAGGCAATTTAAATTGTCTGCACACATCTCAGGTAGGCTAATTAGAATCTGCTCCTCAGGAAGTAGTTTAATTGTTCTTATATTCACTGATGGTCAGTCAATAGCTTAGTGTAATCATGGAAAATTATGTAATATATTCATCTTAATTTTATTATGGCTTCCTTCTTAAGCAAGGTAAAAATTATTTATATTCAGTATGTTGGAGCATTTAAATTTAGATTCAACAAGAATTTATTAGGTACCAAATAGACTAGATTTTATCAAAATGTAATCTGTGAACTTCCCATTTCAGAATCACATGGAATTCTTAGAGAAACTCAGTTTACTGGGCCCTACCCAGATGTAATTAGTGAAAATTTCTGGGACTACGGTTAGTAATGTGCATTTCTAAAAATTTCCTGGGTGATTCTGATGGAATCCAAATTTTAAGAACCAGGGCCAGATGTTGTGGAAAACAAAAATAGCTATACTGTATTAGTGGGTTTCAGGAAAGCCTGCCCATCTTGGAGTTAAAGCACCACCCCCCCAGATATGTAAATATTGTTTACCAAAATCCAACTGTACATGGAACTTTCCCTCTTTACCTTGGGCTTATGAGTGATTTCTTTACATCTTAAAGAGCCTATGTGGATTTCTCGTGAAACATTGTGACGTAATTCATTTTTAAAGATATGTCTTTTGTTTCAAAGTCCTCTCAGATTACTCTGTTTTGCTAGTCTAGTAAATAATAAGTTTTTACATTATATCAGTCAAAATGCATTATTTTATTAATTTATGTTATATTTACTGATCTCTGTGTTTGTTTTTTTATAAGTGAGGTGTTTTTGCTTTACAGTGTTGTTAGTATCTGCTGCACAGTGAAGTGAATCAGCTATATGTATACATATATCCCTTCCTCTTGGACTTCTCTCCCACTTCCCCCTATCCCATCCATGCCATGCTCTAGGTCATCACAGGGCACCAAGCTGAGCTCCCTGCACTACCCAGCAGGTTCCCAATAGCAACCTGTTTTATGTATGTAGTGTATATATGTCAATCCCAGTCTCCCAGCTGATTCCACCTCTTAGCCCCCTACCCCACCACAGGGTCCACACATCCTTTCTCTACATTAGCATTTCTTTTCCTTCCCTGCAAACAGGTTCATCTGTACCATTTCTCTAGACTCCGCATATGTGTATAAATATGATACTTGTTTTTCTCTTTCTGACTTCACCCTGTATAACAGACTCTAGGTTTATCCGCGTCTCTACAAATGACCCAATTCCATTCCTTCTTATGGCTAAATAATATTCCACTGCATATATGTATCACATCTTCTTTATCCGTTCATCTGTCAAAGGACATTTAGGTTGCTTCCAAGTCCTGGCTATGGTAAATAGTGCTACAGTGAACACTGGGGCGCATGTGTCTCTTTGAACTGTGATTTTCTCAGGGTATATACCCAGTAGTGGGATTACTGGGTCAAACTGTAGTTCTGTTTTTAGTTTTTTAAGGAACATCCTTATTGTTCTCAGTTGTTGTGTCAATTTACATTTCCACCAACAGTGCAAGAGAGTTTCCTTTTCTCCACACATTCTCCAGCATTTATTGTTTGTAGATTTTTTTGATGATGATAAATGTAGTCTTCATTTTATGTTTCAGCATAATCTCAAGTATACAATTCATAGTAGGCATAAAAGTGCTTAACAAAAACAGATAAACAACATATATAATTAATAGAATGTATGATATTGAACTTTAAAGTAACTATGTCCATTTATATAGAATTTCCAGTTATTAAAAAATGGATGCCAGTTTTTGAATTGAAAAATAATAACATTTTTCCTATTTAAAGTTGTGGGAAATTTGTCCTTCTGAGAATTTATTCTCTGAGGTTTTTTTTTTTTGTTTTTTTTTTTAAGCAGGGATTTACCTATGAAAGGTCATGTGAAACTTTATAAGGTACCTTTCATCTAATTCGTAAGTGGAATAATTGGGGATATGCCTAGCCAAAAGAAAAGGCTCAAAATAATTTGGTCTTGTAATTATAGAGAAATGACCAGTTAAGAGTAGAAGGAAGTAAACTAATAGAGCAATGCTTTGTTTATTGCTGTGGCAGCAGAAGTCAAGATTTAGTGTTGCCAGTTCCCAAGGCTGGATTGCCAGAGAATTCCCATCTCATAGGCAACAGTGGTGACTGGTAATCTCTATCCGGAGTACTGTGTTGAGAAGTCACTCCAAAGTAGACCCAGAGATGAGTATCTTATTGGGCAGATTAAATGAGAAAGTGAAAGGAGAAAAGGTAGCAGTGGCTAAGTTAATGTGAAATTATTGCTTTGGGCCACTGGGACTCAGTCCTCCTGGAGACGCCTTAAAACACTGTGCAGAATGTGACTCAGATCTGTCATTATGAGGGGTAAGGAGTTTAGGTGTTAACACCACTTTCATCATTCAGTGTGTGAGGGTTGCTTCTCTGACATGCTCTTGGGTTTTTAACACTTGGCACTGTCTCTTACCCCATTTCTGTTCAGTCACTCAGTCTTGTCTGACTCTGTGACGCTATGGACTGTAGCATGCCAGGCTTCCCTCTCCATCACCAACTTCTGGAACTACTCAAACTCATGTCCATAGAGTCAGTGATGCCATCCAACCATCTCATCCTCTGTTGTCCCCTTCTCCTCCTACCTTCAATCATTCCCAGCATCAGGGTCTTTTCCAGTGAGTCAGTTCTTCATATCAGGTGGCCAAAGTATTGGAGTTTCAGCTTCAACATCAGTCCTTCTAATGAACACCCAGGACTGCTCTGCTCTAGGATGGACTGGTTGGATGTCCTTGCAGTCCAAGTGACTCTCAAGAGTCTTCTCCAACACCACGGTTCAAAAGCATCAATTTTTCGGTACTCAGCTTTCTTTTACCCCACACACTAGTAAAACAGACTTCTTAGAAATAGGTGCTGGAGGTAGAAAGCCACTGGATGAAAGTAAGTACTGGAACTGTCCACCGAAGTCTAAGCTGACCTCTGAAGTGGGTCAGGGAGATTTGGGCAGGGCACCAGCAGTGTCTGCTTAAAAAAGATTCTCAGGTCAATCTGAACTTAACAAATGAGATTGTGTCCATAGATGTCTTAGCTGTACTTGCTAGTATTTGATACCTCTTAACTTATAAACTGGAGAAGGCAATGGCACCCCACTCCAGTACTCTTGCCTGGAAAATCCATGGACAGAGGAGCCTGGAAGGCTGCAGTCCATGGGGTCGCTAAGAGTCAGACACGACTGAGCGACTTCACTTTCACTTTTCTCTTTCATGCATTGGAGAAGGAAATGGCAACCCACTCCAGTATTCTTGCCTGGAGAATCCCAGGGATGGCGGAGCCTCCGTCTATGGGGTCGCACAGAGTCCGACACGACTGAAGCGACTTAGCATTAGCATTAGCATTAGCAACATATAAACAGGAGCTTTCCAGGTGGCACTAGTGGTAAAGAACCTTACTACCAATGCAGGAGACATAAGAGACATGGCTTTAATCCCTGGGTTGGGAGGATCTCCTGGAGAAGGGCATGACAACCCAATCCAGTATTCTTGCCTGGAGAATCCCATGGACAGGGGACCTAGTGGGCTACAATCCATAGAGTCGCAAAGAGTCAGACACTACTGAAGTAACTTAGCACACACGCACAACTTAGAAACATCATGATTGCAATTCGTGGAAACTAAACCTTACCAAACTTTTCCTTAGTATATATGTGTTCCCTCTGCATGGTTGATTGACATAAAAGGCAATGCTGGAGTGCCACACATAGGTGCTCATGCGCTGTGCTGCATCATTAGGGACATAGAAATGAATTTATTTAGTGGAGGGATAAGGACCAGTAATGTTTCTATTGTTTAATGATGTTTTGGAGTGGTGAAGGCTGAGTTCTCAGATTTCATTTGGCAAACATAATTTTATATGAGGTGGTTGTCAGAATACTGCAAATATTTGAAATCATGTCATTACAGTCCCCAAATTAAGGCTTTAAAAAAAGACATATTTAATAATCTTAGTTGTGAAGGTGACAGTGTCTAATAAGAAATCTGTCTACTGATGTTGTCATTTGTAACAGTTTCCCTGTACAGAGAAGTGTACTAACTATCTCAGATAGTATTAATCATTAATTACTCCTTTCAGTTTAACGAGAAAATGAGAAGTGCTTAATAGTCAAACTCAAGTTTATTAGCAGCCAAATTCCACATGAGGTGAGAGACAGTTTTGCAGTAAGAATGCCAGAGGACCACATTCAGAGCCCCAGAGCCCCACTGAAATGAAAATCATTAGAAAACAATTAATATATGTGGATTTCGCAAACTAGATAACTAACTGGCTAAATTTTGCTTTGAAAAATCCCACACCTGTCAATAGTTATCACCAGCAAAATAGTACATATACTTTAAAAAAAAAAAAAGGTTTAATTTTCTGTCCAGTCAAATCTAAACATATCACATGCAATTTTCCTTCCTTTGTCATCTAAATAATTTCCCACCTTGCTCATGATGAATGTCTTGCCAGTTCCTACTCAGTTCCTCCACTTTACACGACCTAATTAAAGAAAACATTCCATGATTGCCTATTTTTTCTCATGCATGACAACCTATTATTTTTTCTACCACCTGATTAGGATGTTATTACCCTTGAATTTAGATTGATTTGCTGAGCACTTTAATAAAACACTACTTAGTTTGATTTAAAGGGCTACAGGTTTCCTTCATTCATACAATTATTCTTATAACCATCTCACATTTCCAAGTATACCATAGTCCCACAGAAAAGCAGTTTTAGACTGCCAGTGAACAAGGTCATAAAATCAGAATCACAGGTGACATTCCTGTTGAATATGGCAGTGCGGTTTCCATTGTGGGCAGTCATGAGAGGACATTTTGCAATATAATTTGTCAAGAGTGATAAATCTATTTCATCATATCTGTCAGGAATGGCTCCTGTGTATTAAAACCACTATAAAGTTTGCTCAAGATAAACCAAAACTTTCATATGATTAAATAATAATACGTTTATGATGACAAATTACATTTACTGTGTTATCTACAATGCAAGCCAAAATTAGATACAGTCCAAATGGATGATACTGCATTTGATTTCATATCCAGTGAATTTTTATTAAATAAATGAATGTGCAGCATTTATAAAACTGTCTTTTATTTTGGATCTTTTATTAAAAAGTTGTATCCTGCTTGGAAAAAATAAAGGGACATACGTATCGACTTTGAGTTCCTTACTAATTTAATAAATTGCCAACAGAAAGAAAATACTCAGAAATTAACTGGTGAACACACTCTCCTTTTTGGAGACTAAGCAGTCACAGATGAAAATTCTAGTCCTAAGAATGAATCATAAATCCCACTTTATAGTGTCAAAAGACAGGTGTTATTCAGCAGTACATAGGAAAACAGCCTTGTGAACCCCACTGAAGTCCAAGGGCTAGAGAAATATTGACAGAAGGCTCAGTTCCGTATAATCTAATCAGAAATTCAATCAATTATCTATCTATTTATTAAATGCTCTGTGCAAGGTTCAGAACAAAATGTTTTCCAGGATTTTAAAGAACCTAAAGGGTCTTGCAGTCTCATTGGAATAACTGGGTTTATTTGTCAAAGGGAATTTAAGGAGGCCAGGCTTGGAATATGCCCTAAGAGTGTAAGGTATCTTATAAATCCTACCTATTCAATTTTAGGATTTTTTAGTGAGGGCTTAGAGAATGCAACTGTGATGTGGCGTTTGGTCAAAGGGAAATTCCTGTGACTTTTAACAGTACACGCATGCATAGACACTCACAGGTGTACACATACTTTCCTTTGCTTGTTAAAATCAGAAATGGCTGCTGTTCAAACTTGGTCGGATTTGTGAATCATATCAGGACATTTTAAAGTAGGTAAGTTCCCCAGCAGCTGCTTCAGATGTTCTGAACTGGAGTTTCTCCCTATAAACCAAACCTATACCAGTTAGCCTATGGAAATTTGGGAGTCATTGTGTAGTCAGTTCCTATTTTGGTCAGTGAGAGAATTCAGAAACAATGCAAGCATTCACCTGTCTGAATAGCCAGGATAGAGGAGTACAAGTGTGAAGACCTCTGATTTCTGTAGAGCATAAGGTAAAGATGAGTCTGGACAAATATTTTGAGGAACATATGAAAGAGGAGTTCAAAATGTAGTAGATGTAGAGTGACCAAATAATATATTGTGTGATTTAGGACAGTTTTTAAAGTAAAAGTGGATTCTGCTAATAGTTATCCTGGTGTAATATGCATGACCCTCGATAGTGCCAAGCTAGCAAGATATAAGGTCATGCTAAGTATGTACCTTCAGGTTTCCCATTGCCCTTTCTCCTAATTCCTTCTCAGACACCACAAGACATGCATCAGGAAGAGCAGCTTCAGTTTCACTGATGCTCATATCATCATCTTTACCGTCTGTGCTCTTTATGGCTGCCATTTTGTTTTTAAAAAAGAATGGTAATTCTTTTTTATTCCATTTCTACTCTTTGTCCTTCTCAATACCATCCATCTTGATCTTTCTCATACCACCTTGCCTCTGGGTCTTGAATTTCCTTGTCTGTAAAATCACACTGGTTGTTTCAGCTATACTCATCTGTTCATTTCAGTTATCCTACTCTAAACCCTATCATCACAGATAACTACATTACCAGAAAAATCTTGATTTCAAATACTTTATTTTCTGACCACCATATCTTATTTTTCTACTTCCTTACTTTAATACTCCTGCTATAGCAACTTTTAATAATTCCATACCTTTTACCTGCATCTTTTTCCCCCATTTTCTGTCAACATATAGCTCCTTCCATATTTCTTATCTTACTACCTTTGAGTCTATGGCCAATTATCATGACTACTTACCTGAAAATACCCTAAAAAAAATTTACTTCACTTTTACCACTCTATACTCAGGCCGAGCCCAATTGTAAACCCATTTCTCCATATCTCCATCAGAACAACTGAAATTTTTAGGATGGAAATCACTCTACAAAGCAACTATTTTCTTTCTCATCAACCAGTAAAACAGTCACATATGGATCAGTGTCACAATGGACACCAGAAGTATTGGCCAAAGGCTAGTCATGGATAAGCCTTAAATGGGTACCATATACCTAATTTCCTTGCATTGCTGAGGCAAGATCATTTTTCCTACCCAGAGAAAATTGTACTTTCCTCTTTCTTGCCAAAATTTTCCCACTTTTCCCTTTAGTCGGTCACACCTGATTGAGAAAATAGAAACAATCAGAAACAGATTATCTCATATTCTCGCTAGAAGCCTATCTCTATAATATTTGGATTCTTAGTGTTACTCTGAATCCCATGCATTCTATGCTTTCAGTGGCCCTCTCTTCCATTATCAGTTCCTTTCTTGCTCTCCCTACACTGCCACCTCCCTTGCCATAATCATTTTTTGAGTATACTAAACACACTTTAGTAAAGTGTGTTTGCCCATACCAAAAAAAAAAAAAAAAAAACCTTGAAGCTTGCATCGTTCTCTAGCTACCATCTCATTTCTCCATTCCTTTTGAGGTAAAACCTGTTGAAATAAACATGTTGAAATAATTGTTCACTCTCACAGCCTCCATTTATTTGCTTCTCATTCACTAACCAAGCCCTTTCTATCTTGTTTCATAACCATCACTCTATGGAAAACATTCCTAAAGAATTCATCAACAACCTTCATGTGGTCAAATCCAGTATGCTTAAACTTGCCTGACCTCTTAGGAGTATTCTATACAGTTGGACCCATAACTTCTCATTGTAGTGTACTTGCCATTGTTGGCTGTATCCTTAAAGTCCTATGATCTTGTCACCTTCTACCAACCTCCTATTTTAGAATCACCCAATGGTTTAGGCCTTGTCTTCTTTCTCTTCTGTCTATACTAGCAGGTTAGCATAGACTACCAGGTTAGTTAGTATAGACTACTATCAGGTTAGTATATACTAAGGTAGTATATCATAATCTAATGACTTTCTTTCACCCTGAATGACATTTATATATCATTTAAATGTGTACTTCTCTACATCGGCATTCTCCTCTGAACTCCAGATTTTTATTTACAGTTTGTTTTCAACTACCCACTTGATATTGTGTTTGATTGCTATCATTTATTTTAAACAACAATTTTGTTTCTGACCCTTCTACCCAAACCTGTTCCTCTTTTAGTGCTGTCCACCTAAATAAGTAACACTGTCATTCAACTGGGCTTCCCTGGTGGCTCAGTAGTAAAGGATTTGCCTGCCAATGCAGGAGATTTGAGTTCAGTCTCTGAGTCAGGAAGATCCTCTGGAGAAGGAAATGGCAACCTACTCTAGCATTCTTGCGTAGGAAATCCTATGGACAGAGAAATCTGGCAGGCTACAGTCTGGAGTCATAAAAAGAGTTGGGCACGATTTAATGACTAAGCAACTACATCATCCAATCAGTCTCTTGGCATGGAAATATCCAAGATCCTCCAATAGCTATATGGGTTCCAAACATACTCTTCCCCATGCCCACTGTGTAGTTGTTACTATATCCTCTTTGTTGTCAGGATTAATTACCCCCACAAGTACAACAGCACTTTTATTTGCTCACATGTCAAATTGTTTGAAGAGCCCAAAGTATATACTGTAGTTATAGCTTCTAGTTCTAATCAGTTTGTTTGATGTAACACAACAGAAATGTGTATCAACTCCCCCTAGACTCTGGAAACTAAAGACCCTCTAAAACAGAGCGTAAGGTTGTTGTTAACAATATAAATTCCACAAGTGTGTCCCTTAGGGTAGTGATGAAAAGAGACATTCCTACTTGAGATTCTTTGTTCTTCTATGTTCTACCTGTTGAGTAATGGGCTAGTGGTTAAGCGTGTAGACCTTGTCATATGGGGCTGCCACTCAGTCTTGTAAGGATTTGTTCTTGAGCTGGCAGCTGAGCCTTCAATATATAATTCCACTATTATATCAGGGTGGCTGTGTACATTGTTGGGGCAAAAACCACAATTCTCTCCTTATATGCTTGTGTAGTAAAAGGAGCTCTGAGTCTGAGGCAGTACTGTATGTGATACCATAACAATGAATTAAGACCTTGGATGGTGCTGGCAGAGGCATTTGAGCAGGGAAACTGAACTTTAAACACAATATTCTGTATTCTATTGCTTTCTTCCATCAGGCAGCTGCTTCTGAGTGATGGAATGCATAGGGACTAAAGATATAACTACTACGTGGGTCTGAGTGGCTTCCCTGATAGTTCAGTTGGTCTGAGTACCCATGGAAATCAATAGGAGGTGGACTCAATCCACCATTCATGTAGCCCCAGATAAAAGAAACAGCGTTGATGTTATTTCAGGTTGTCTTCTATTATATCGGCTTAGAATCTGTGTCTAAAAGTCCTTAACAAGTCTGTTTATTCCCATTTCTATAGTGCACAGTTTCCCTGTTAAATAGATTCAAATTTCTTGGGGAAACATTAAAGTTCTGTCTTTATATCTTGCCCTTGCATTGCAGAATCTCCTCAAGGGGAATCCCAACCTCCCTTTAATCAGTAGGCTTTAATCAGATATGAGGAGTGACTTAAATCTGAGAACTGAAATAAGACCATGATTTTAGTTTGAGGTGAGCCTTCTCTTCACCAGCTTTTCTACTATAATTAAGATTATGTTTATTAATATTCAAGTCGAGAATATCCTATTGGGTATCCATCAATATTAACCTTCAGAACATCAGGGTATATTAGCCATTGTTACAGATCTCTTTGGTCAAAATACTGTTGCTTCTATTTTTTTTTCCTCTGTGTTCTTCATTTTATTTTACTTAAAAATTTTAATTTTAATTTTTTAGTACCAAAAACATTTTATAATAGAATATAGCGAATTAACAATGTTGTGGTAGTTCAGGTGAACAGAAAAGGGACTCAGCAATACACTTGATGTATCCATTTTTGCCCAAAACCCTTCCCATCCAAGCTGGCATATAACATCGAGCAGAGTTCCATGTGCTAAATAATAGGTCTTTGGTGGCTATCCATTTTAAGTATAGCAGTGTGCACATGATCTTCCCACAGTCCCTAACTATTCCCCCTGGCCACTATAAGTTCATTTTCTAAGTCTGTGCATCTCTTTCTCTTTTATAAGTAAGTTATCTGTTTTTTAAGATGATTGATGACTTGCTGTTTACTTAGTTTCATTTACCACTCCCTTGTTGCTTAAGTTCTTCCACCTTATCCAATTCTATACAGCATTCTAATTCAATGGTGGCATCTCTTAAGGGGGTTGGAGATGGACAATAATCTGGGTTGAGGATGGACAATAACCATTATCAGATTTCTCAAATTTGTCAGTGCTGTTCCTCATAGACATATTCCTTATTTATTGACCTAGTAAGGCCAGAGTCCCCTGGCTCCTTGGAGAAAATAGGTTGTGGTTTATTCAGTTCAGTTCAGTTCACTTTAGTCACCCAGTCGTGTCCGACTCTGCGACCCCATGAATTGCAGCACGCCAGGCCTCCCTGTCCATCACCAACTCCTGGAGTCCACCCAAACTCATGTCCATTGAGTCAGTGATGCCATCCAGCCATCTCATCCTCTGCCATCCCCTTCTCCTCCTGCCCTCAATCTTTCCCAGCATCAGGGTCTTTTCCAATGAGTCAGTCCTTCGAATCAGGTGGCCAAAGTAATAGAGTTTCAGCTTCAACATCAGTCCTTCCAATGAACACCCAGGACTGTTCTCCTTTAGGATGGACTGGTTGGATCTCCTTGCAGTCCAAGTGACTCTCAAGAGTCTTCTCCAACACCACAGATCAAAAGCATCAATTCTTCGGTGCTCAGCTTTCTTTATAGTCCACCTCTCACATCCATACATGACTACCGGAAAAACCATAGCCTCGACTAGATGGGCCTTTGCTGACAAAGAAATGTCTCTGCTTTTTAATAAGCTGTCTAGGTTGGTCATAACTTTCTTTCCAAGGAGTAAGCATCTTTTAATTTCATGGCTGCAATCAGCATCTGCTGTGATTTTGGAGCCCCCCAAAATAAAGTCAGCCTCTGTTTCCGCATCTTTAGTCCTTACACAAAAAGTAGCTTCATATCTATCACCTCTTAGCTAACATATCACATGTAAACATATGCAAAGAAGTCTTCACTACTGCTTCTTTATCATATCACTTGGTTTAGTTCCTTCAGCACACTTAAGGAGTATCTGGAAATTATCCTATTTACGTGATTACTTGATAATTTTCTGGCTCCTCAATAGAATGTGAACATCCCAGGGACAGGAATGTTGTCTGTCTTACCAGACAGAACTGAAAAAAAAATTTATTTTCAGGAAAATGAATTTTTAAAAATAGATAATGGCCCTTAGAAAGCTCTTACACCTTCTTTTAATGAGCAGAAAATGCCTTAACTCATAAGGGTAGAAGGATACCTGCCAGGGGCTTAGTAAATTGTGCTAATTTTTCTGGTTCACAGATGATTAGCCAATGGAGCAAACCTCCATATGCTAATAAAAGTTAATTTTATTCTTTGTGTGTATTTGAAATATTATTACTATTATATTATACTCTTTTCTATTATGTGAAAAATCAGAGGGCCAATGGATTGCATCTGGTACTAAACATTTCACAGTAATAGATACTGTAGTATATAAGAGAACACCCTCATCCAAATTTCATAAAGAAAACAAATAGCAATATTTAGAGACTTAAGGTCTTCTGTATTGTGGCCTGAGATAGTGATAAAAATGTGTGTCTCCTTTAAAATATCTTTTCACACAAGGTATTCTTTTTTGTTAACTGCTAATACTCTTTTGCTAATTCAAAATTATGGAAACATATGTGCCTTAATTGGGAGTGAGAAAAGAAAGATAAAAATACCATAAACCAATAAGAATTCTGGGATGAGAATTCTGAAATTTTACTGTAGTCAGAAGATGCATACTGATGCATCTTTTACATGCAAAGGTCATAGAAATAAATTTAGTTATTACATAGGAAAACTCACTTTAAGGAAATATCTCAATGGAATAGAAACTTTTAGTAATGGTTTAGCAAAATGCTTTCTCTTTTCTACAGGTAAAATAGGCAGTGCATAATGCCCTTAGAAACAATAAACTAGGCCATGATTTGAGGTTATTTTGTATCATATCCTATAGTCAAATAGTTTTCACATTTTCCTGTTTTTTTTTCTCCCAATTATTGAAAAGGAAATCTCAATACTTAGGTCACTCACCATGCATGGAAATGGCCAAATTACTGGTTTTGAATAAAATATTTCATTTTTTACAATCCTTTGTGGTGAACATTTTCACCATGGCCATATGGAGTCATGCTTTGTCAAGGGTAAATGAATTACAGATTTCAGTCTATTTAAGTTAGCTTCAAAATGGAGAATCTGGAAATTCACAGTGTAGTTAAACTGGAGCCACATGAGATCTTTTTAACTGTATACTTAGACAAATTGATAAGAAAATTGTTTGTGCTTTGTTAAATTCCAGAAATTATTGATCAGTCCATGGATAGATCGATAGGTAAATAAAGAAAGTCTACAAAAGTCCAGGCTGATAATCTTGAACAAAATAAGAACAATATTCATAGGATAAGAGTAGGCAAGTTTTTCAAATATAGAATAGATCTTTTTTTTTCAAATAGTTTAATTGCTAACACTGACAATTGACTAGAGCAAAAGTTTCGAATTAAGCTTACAGTAATACTTCTTTTCTTTTTCTCTTTTTTTTAAATTTTTTATTATTATTATTTTTTTTTACTTTACAATATTGTATTGGTTTTGCCATACATCAACATTCATCCACCATGGGTGTACACGTGTTCCTACTTCTTTTCAGTTCAGTTCAGTCGCTCAGTTGTGTCCGACTCGAGACCCCATGAACCAGGTGGGGTTGATGCTTGAATTGATGCTTTTGAACTGTGGTGTTGGAGAAGACTCTTGAGAGTTCCTTGGACTGAAAGGAGATCCAACCAGTCCATCCTAAAGGAGATCAGTCCTGGGTGTTCATTGGAAGGACTGACGTTGAAGCTGAAACTCCAATACTTTGGCCACCTGATGTGAAGAGCTGACTCATTTGAAAAGACCCTGATGCTGGGAAAGATTGAGGGCAGGAAGAGAAGGGGATAACAGAGGATGAGATGGTTGGATGGCATCACCGACTCAATGGACATGGGTTTGGGTGGACTCCAGGAGTTGGTGATGGACAGGGAGGCCTGGCGTGCTGCAGTTCATGGGGTCGCAAAGAGTCGGACACAACTGAGTGACTGAACTGAACTGAATATTACTTCCAAGACAGTACATATTTTATGAGAAATGAGTAGTAGATTCCTGGTCAGTAATCAATCTTGAGAAGAAAATACCGGGCGGATCACAGATATGGACAGTGGTTTTGTTGCTGAGTAACATGCACTTGGGCTGTTTAATTTTAGTCCTAATATTTCAATTTGTAAGTTTAATTTTCACACTTTGTAAACTTTGGTCATAATTTTTGATATTGGAAGATATTTATCATGAAGCTCCAGGACCCAAAAAAGAGAGTACCCTTAAGTGTGATGTGAAAAGGAGTGATGAGGGCAAGGACAATGTTGTCAGTTGTAGAATTCATCTTCCTTGGATCTATGGAGCTGAAGATTTCCAAGGCTATAAGATGTCCCAGATGAAGAACACTAATTTACAAGCATACAACCTAAAAACAAGACAAAAGAAACATACAATGAAATGATTGATAGATCCAGTGGCACAAATAGCAACTAAAGTTTCTTCCAGTGTTTAACTCTGTTCTGATGACATTGTTCTCTATGCCTGGCCCTTTGATGCAGCTAATTCAATCTTAAGGAAGGAAGCAAGAACATTTTCATATATATATATTCCAGTGCTCAAGTACAACATACAAATAAGTGAGTATTATTACACATTACAGTATTGTTTCAGTGGTAGTTAATTGTTCTCATTTTATGAAATAAACAATCCTATGAGCAATACACAAAAGTTGGGTATCTTAGTGGACTATAAAGTACAATCATTTTACTAACTGATCTTTTTTGTGCCCTACTCTGCTCTTTTGAATAAATGATCATAAAGAGAGTTTTGTCCAGTGTAGTTTGATTTCCAACACACTTTTTGAAAAGTTTGTAGTCTTTGATGGCAAATGGAACTTCCAAGAAAAAGTTGTTGAGTGATGAGATTGTAGGTTTGCATGATCTTCTTGATTTGTGAATTAAAGGGATGCTTGCTTATTTACCATCTCATTTTGTTCTGTACTCATCACGGAGAATGAAAAAATTGACATGTAGGAAATATACCACTTCAGTTCTAGACACCCTGACCTATTTTAAAGCTTAATAGATGAAGTTATTCAAATGCAAAACAACTGCATTCAAGTCAGTACATGAAAACATGTTGAAATTTTCCTTTTATCAAAATATTAGACAAGGCCTGCCCAGATTCAAAACAATTATTTTTCTGGGATAAGACAATATAAAAAATAATTCTCTGCATGTGCTGGTGTTACAGTAAGGTGCTTTATCAGTGTAATAGTTGAGAATGATATGCTCTAGTAGTATTTTGATGAATTACATGATTATAGTTAAAATGAACAATTTCATCATGCTTGAATTAATAATGGTACTATGATTTGGCAAGAATTCTTGCAATGTTCTCTAACTCATCATTTCAAAGACAGACCCATACAGTTCATCCATTGTTTTGATGTATCAGCTCAAACTACAGTTTCAAAAAAAAAGGGGGCAATAGAAATATGTCAGCTATGGGATATAATGCTTGCCTAGATTTTTATAACACCATTGCTTGATTACATTTCTTTTTACTGCTCATGTTAAACTCTTGCATAACTTATAGTAATTAAAAAAAGACCTCTTAAAAATGTTTGTGTTTACCAAATTTAATTGAAAATATTACACACCCCAAGGTACTCCTGAGACATAGAAATTTTATGTGTTATTTTGCTTTTAGATTTAAGAGGATTAGAAAGGATAATATATAATCAATGCAACATTCATTTGGATATCAATCAAGTAAAACAGACACACAGAGCTGAACATTACATAATTTCAGTCATAAAGAGTAGAACTAGTGAATTGATTTAATATATTCATAACTAAGTACTCTCCTTTAATGTAACTTGTAATTCACTTACAAAATTCTTCTGTTCATTTACTTTAAAACCTTGCATGCCTGGATACATTTTCTTAAAAGATACATATATAAAGGCACTATTTTAAGGATTTATACTTATATCTACATTGTAGATGAGAGATAGTCAAAATTAACTTTTAAATATCTTTTTACAGAGATATTCAAATGAAAAGCTAATTCACAAATAGATGATTCTTCCTGCTTGAAATAATGAATAGATATTTTAATAAAAAAATTACTATAATGTAGATACATAATGAACATTCAAAAGCAATCTACATTTAAGTGTTTTTTTTGCACATTTAAACTTTCTTATGTGAGATCCAGGTTTTATTTCATTGTTTAAATACATATGGGCTTCCCTTATCACTCAGCTGGTAAGGAATCTGCCTGCAATGTGGGAGATCTGGGTTCGATCCCTGGTTTGGGAAGATTCCCTGGAGAAAGGAAAAGCTACCCACACCAGTATTCTGGCCTGGAGAATTCCATAGACTGTATCATCCATGGGATTGCAAAGAGTCGGACATGACAACGACTTTCATTTTCATTCACTTAAACAGATATGTGTTCATTTGTTTTTTGATGCCTTTTCAAGAAATCTCAAAATGTATCTACATTCTGAAATGAAACCTATAACAGTTTCAGTTCAGTTCAGTTCAGTCACTCAGTCAGTCGTGTCCAACTCTTTGCAACCCCATGAATCGCAGCACGCCAGGCCTCCCTGTCCATCACCAACTCCTGGAGTTCACTCAGACTCAGGTCCATCGAGTCAATGATGCCATCCAGCCATCTCATCCTCTGTCATCCCCTTTTCCTCCAGCCCCCAATCCCTCCCAGCATCAGAGTCTTTTCCAATGAGTCAGCTCTTCTCATGAGGTGGCCAAAGTACTGGAGTTTCAGCTTTAGCATCATTCCTTCCAAAGAAATCCCAGGGCTGATCTCCTTCAGAATGGACTGATTGGATCTCCTTGCAGTCCAAGGGACTCTCAAGAGTCTTCTCCAACAGTTCCAAAGCATCAATTCTTCAGCACTCAGCCTTCTTCACAGTCCAACTCTCACATCCATACATGACAACAGGAAAAACCATAGCCTTGACTAGACAGACCTTTGTTGGCAAAGTAATGTTTCTGCTTTTCAATATGCTATCTAAGTTGGTCATAATTTTCCTTCCAAGGAGTAAGCATCTTTTAATTTCCTGGCTGCAGTCACCATCTGCAGTGATTTTGGAGCCCAAAAAAATAAAATCTGACACTGTCCACTGTTTCCCCATCTATTTCCCATGAGGTAATGGGACCGGATGCCATGATCTTCGTTTTCTGAATGTTGAGCTTTAAGCCAACTTTTTCACTCTCCACTTTCACTTTCATCAAGAGGCTTTTGAGTTCCTCTTCACTTTCTGCCTTAAGGGTGGTGTCGTCTGCATATCTGAGGTTATTGATATTTCTCCAGGCAATCTTGATTCCAACTTGTGCTTCTTCCAGCCCAGCGTTTCTCATGATGTACTCTGCATAGAAGTTAAATAAGCAGGGTGACAATATACAGCCTTGACGTACTCCTTTTCCTATTTGGAACCAGTCTGTTGTTCCATGTCCGGTTCTAACTGTTGCTTCCTGACCTGCATACAGGTTTCTCAAGAGGCAGGTCAGGTGGTCTGGTATTCCCATCTCTTTCAGAATTGTCCACAGTTTATTATGATCCATGCAGTCAAAGGCTTTGGCATAGTCAATAAAGCAGAAATAGATGTTTTTCTGGAATTCTCTTGCTTTTTCCATGATCCAGCGGATGTTGGCAATTTGATCTCTGGTTCCTCTGCCTTTTCTAAAACCAGCTTGAACATCTGGAAGTTCACGGTTCATGTATTGCTGAAGCCTGGCTTGGAGAATTTTGAGCATTACTTTACTAGCATGTGAGATGAGTGCAATTGTGTGGTAATTTGAGCATTCTTTGGCATTGCCAAAGAATAACTGTTTAGGTGGTATCAATAGGAAAAAAATCTCTCATACATTGCAGCGTACACTACTTATAAACTGGTGTATCTTTACAATTTTTTTATCTCAATGTACATTAACATGTGTGTTGTTTTGAACTTGAATTATAAATTAAAACAATAGCTAATTTATATTTCATTTATATTAAAGACATTTATATGTATGGATATGTTTTTACCTCAAAACACAAAAAATATACAAAACTAGACAATGATTTTGGTCTCCATAGAAAGCTATCCAGACAGGGTAAAAATAAAAAATTTGATAATCATTTGTTTAATGTGATTATCTTACACAATTGGATGATTCAAACCTTGGAACTATTATACAGTGTCTCAGAATGTATTTAACAATTGCTAGATATTTGGTTCCTAAATCTAAATACAACAATTTTGAAGTTAAAAAGCTAAGCAGTGCCATATTTTCCTGTATTTTCTGTTTAAGTCAAAAGAAATAAGACTTATGTTTTTACAAGTTGTGTTTATCCACTAAAATTAGCAAGTCTTAGCAACTAAATTCTCTTTTCCATGAAAGTCAACCTCGTGTCATTCATGAGCCTAAGAAGGAAGTCATATTTAAGGTTAATGAATGACTGAAAATGTGGTCTTGAAAGCTTCTTGGTGTAAGCATGGCACTCACATTTCTAACCAGAACATATTACTCTGGCAGGGAGAAATAATGTTTATATTAGTGCCTCAGAAATGAGTTGCAATTTCTTAAGTCCTCAGAAGCCTGCACAGTCAGTTAAAAAAAAAAAAAATCAATGTTTTTTTGTTTCTTAATATGTTTGCTTGTTATAGTCTATCACTAACAACTAAATGTCTTTCACCAATTAATTCAAATTCCTACATTTTGCTCATAAACTTTTAGTTGTCCTTTGTTGCATTTTTGCTGCTGTCAACTACTTAAGTATTTGTGGTGGTGGTTTAGTCACTAAGTCAGGTCTGACTCTTGTGACCCCATGCACTATAGCCTGCCAGGCTCTTTTGTCCACAGGAATTTTTAGGCAAGGATACTAGAGTTGGTTGCCATTTCCTTCTCCAGGGGATCTTCCTGAGCCAGGGATTGAGCCCAGATGTCCTGCACTGCAGGCAGATTCTTTACTGACTGAGCCACCAGGGAAGAAACCCAAGTACATCCTTAAAATTCTTCTTTCAGAAGAAACTGAAGTATATGTCCTTAAAATTCTGTGTAGAGTCTTCCCCATCTCAAAGTGATAAATTAGGTAAAAACTGAGCAGCCTTCTCTCTGAGAACAATAAAACTGGATGGGGCGGGTGTGGAGGGGTGTTGGTAGTTGCTAGAAGCATCTGCCTCAAGGTTACTAAGTCACTTCAGTCCTGTCCAACTCTTCTGTAATCCCAAGGACTATAGCCCGTCAGGTTCCTCTGTCCATGGATTCTCCAGGCAACAATACTGGAGTGGATTGCCATTTCCTCCTCCAGGGATCTTCCCAACCTAAGGATCAAACCTGCATCTCGTCTTTTACATGTCTTTTGCATTGGCAGGTGTGTTCTTTACCACTTGTGCCACCTGGGAAGTGGCATCAGAGAGCTAAAAGTTATGAAGTGTTTTCAGCTTAAGATCCTAGAGGAAGTGAAAGTCTATAGAATTAGGGTGCTTTTCCCCTGGGGACCTGTGCAAATTCCCAAAGAGGTGACTGAAGACTGAGTAGTTCCTTTGATTCTTTCATGGCCAGGAGCCAGTTTAGAATAGCAAGCTCACAATGACACTGACTCTGGTATATCCTTTATCTTTAAATTGGTACAGGATGACTCCACCTAGAAATAAAAGTGAACTGGAAGCAAATTAGGCCTCATAATGTTTTAGCTCATCTTTGTTGTTGTTGTTGCTAAGTTGTCCAACTCTTTTGCGATTCCATGGACTGTAGCCCTCCAGGCTGCTCTGTCCATGGGATTTCCCAGTCAAGAATACTGGAGTGGGTTGCCATTTCCTCTTCCAGGGGGTCTTCCTGACCCAAAGATCGAACATGCTTCTTATGTCTCTTGCATTGACAGGTAGGTTCTTTACCACTAGCACCACCTCAGAAGCCCATAGGACATCTTGGTAGCTTCTAAATTTGGGCAATTATGAAAGAAGCTGCCATAAAAATTCAACTGCAGATTTTTGTGTGTACATGTTTTCAACCTATTTGAATAAATATCAGGGACTGTGTCTCTTCATTGGCAGGTGGATTCTTTACCACCAAACCATCAGGGAAACTGTTAGCCCATCTACTAGTTGTTTAAGTGGCCCAGAAAATTCCTGCTCAAGTTGAATTTAGTTATTCTGGATGTCATTTCCCCCCAGGTATCTAACTAGAGGAAAGCAAGAACCTAGACTTCAAATTATGTCTACAGATAAGTTATCAAATACAGTGTAATGTATCAACTCGAAGATAACCAAAGAGAAAATAAAATATCAATGAGAATCAGCACAACAGAGAAGGAAATAGAGAGCTATAGGAGTTATTGATGTTGGAGCTATCACATATAGACTGAAAAACCAACACTTATTATGTTAAAAGTTATTTTATAAAGCACAAGTTAACAGAGAATGTAAAATGACAAAAAGACAGAAGGCTTAAACAAATATGAATTCTAGAACTGTAAATTGTAAAAGATAGGGTAAAGAAGTGTATGGGTAGTTTAACAAAAGAGTAGATGTAAATAAAAGAGAATTGGAGAATTTAAAAGAGATCAGAAGGAAATATAAGTAGTGTATTATGGAGAGACAAAAAGATAAACAATATAGAAAAAAGAGTAAGAAACATAGATGTTACAATCATTAGACATAGTATACTTTTATTTGGAGTCCACATTCAAGTGATGATAGCTGACAATTTTCTAAAACTTATTGAAAACCAATTCATAGATTCAAGGGATCACGCTAAATCCTAAGGAAGATTCTAACAGAAACTCAGTTAGATTTTCATAGGAAAAACTACTGAAAACAAAAGACAAAGATAAAATCTTAAAACCATTCAGAGGAAAAAAGAAATTAAAAAAAGGAAGGATTAGTTACATGGAAAAACAAAAATAAATGATAGACGACTTCTAAACAATTAATGGAAATAAGAGTAAAGAATTTTTAATGTAATGAAAGAAATTAATAGTCCAATGTTTTTAAGGCTGCTGAATATTTACACCTACAATGTACATTTTTAAAATGAAAAATTATTAAAATATGAAGATTTTTTTAGACAAATAGAATTGAGAAAATAAGCAATAAATTGAATATTTGGTTTTCCTTCTCAACCAAGATTTTTAAAATATATAAATAGTATTATATAAGTTATTATTTTGAGTCAAGCATAAGGCTATAATGGATTTCTAACACATTTATATTATGTGGATCCAGTTATGGTCACATATTAGAGTATAATTTAGAAGAAGATATCAGAAAATCTTCTATGTAAAACAATATTTTGTTGGATCCCTAACTTACCCCACTTACAAAAATTAACCTGAAATGGAATAAGAACTTAAATTTAAAGCCTGAAAACATAAAACTTCTAGAAGAAAACCTAGAGTAAAGGTTCCTAGAAATTGGTTGTGGCAAGGATTTTTGGATATGACACAAAAACACAAGGAACACAAACAAAAACTGACAAGTGGGACTACATCCAATTGAAAAGCTTCTGTACAATAAAATAATCAACAACATGAAAAGGCAGCCTATAGCGTAGAAGGTAATATCTATAAACCACACATCTGATAAGAGATTAATATCCAAAATTAATAAGGAAATTATACACTTCAACGGGAAAAATAATCTGATTTAAAAATGGGCAAACAACCTGTAAAAATAATTTTCCAAAGAGGTCAAAAAAAAGGTCAACAGTTATGTAAAAATGCCCCAAATCAGTAATCATCAGGGAAATGCAAATCAAAACCACAATAAGATATCACTTCACACCTGCCAGATGGTTATTATCAAAAGAAGAGATAACAAGTGTTGGCAAGGATATGGAAAAATGGGAGACCATATGCATTGTTGATAGGACAGCCATCAACACAGCCACTGTAGAAAACAGGATGGAGGTCCCTTAAAGAGTTAAAAATATAACTACCATAGGATGTAGCGATCCAACTTCTGAGTGTTTATCCAGCAGAAGTGAAATCACTACCTTAAGGAGTTAGCTGCACACAAACGTTCATTGCAGTATATTCCCAACAGCCAACACATGGTAACAACCTACCTATCTCTCAATGGATAAAAGATAAATTGTGTCACTGGTGACTACATGGATGGACCTTGAGGGTGTTATTCTGAGTCAATCAAACCAGACACATAAAGACAAATAAACTGTGTAATCTCATTTATATGTGAAATGTTAAAAAAAAAAAAAAAAAGCACTGAATTCACAGAAGCATAGATTGGTAGTTGCCAGAGGCTGGCGATAGAGGAGGAGTGATGGTGAGGAAATGATGGTCAGAGGGTACAAACTTCCACTTGTAAGAGGGATAAATTCTTGGTGACTAAATTCATGCTGACTATAGTTGATAATACAGTATTATGTACTTGAAAGTTGGTGTGAGAGTAGCTATTAAATGTTCTCACCATAACAATAACAACAAAATAGTAACTATGTGAAGTGAAGAATATGTTGATTCACCTTATTGTGGTAAGGCTTTCACAGTATACAAGTGTATCAAAACTTCATTTTGTACACCTTAAATTTACACAGTGATATATGTCAATAACATCTTAATAAAGCTAGAAAAAAAAATATTTTCTGGCTCAGATGGTAAAGTGTCTGCCTGCAATGTGGGAGACCTGGGTTTGATCCCTGGGTTGGGAAGATCCCCTGGAGAAGGAAATGGTAACCCACTCCAGTATGCTTACCTGGAAAATTCCATGGAGAGAGGAGTCTTGTAGGCTACAGTCCATGGGGTGGCAAAGTCAGACACGACTTAGCAACTTCACTTCACTTCAATAAATTATTGCATATATCTGTATTTTGGATGAAATAGAGCTTTAATGTTGTTATATTAGGTATTAGAATCAATACATTGTGTTCATGAATACTGTCCTGCATATTCTTATATTATATACTACAAAAAGGGAAGCCTCAATCATCTGCAGAATCCATTAGTACTTATTTAATGCCTATTGTCAGCAAGTAGCCTGCTAGACATTTCAAATTGGAATATGAAGAAAGCAAAGATGTTTATGATCCATGTTTCTCAAAAGAGTTTTCTGTCTAGTGAAACTGGAGTTGGCTGGGTAGTCATGCATGAATAAGACAGAAGTGAACCAAGGTGAGTATAGTTAAGTCCTGAATGTGAACTGAGAATAGAAGTCTAAAGCTTTCCAATCCTGTTGTTGAGCCTGGGCTTTTTTGAGGTGCTGCCTTTCCTTGTAAAATCTCTCGTATCTTTCATCACGTAGAAGCTTTGGCATATAAATCTATGCCCTCTCTGAAACTCTGGATGTATTTATCATCTTTGGAACATCAGAACATATAGAGGTTTTCCAGATGAAATCTTACCTCCTCTGGAAGACTCCCTTGAAATTACATCTCAGAACTTCAGCGATACACCTTTACCAAACTTCTTAATTGTTCTTCATATTATAGTCACTTAAATTTCATGGGTTGGTTTATTTATTTATCCACTAAGTCTCAAAATGTTTGATTTTCAAGGATTTTATTAGACAGTTGGGAGTGATAGAAAATAAATGATATACATCTTGCATAAAAGTTTCGCTTATCTTGCTTACTAGTCTCTCTGCTCCTCTTTGATTAATTTTATATAGAACTGTTTTTTAAAGAGTGCTATCTTTTGCTAGTAGAATATTGATGTCACTTTCCCCCTTGTTTTCACATATAATATATGTCCTGTAGTTCCAACCATGGATCAACTGAGTGGACCATCTGTGGGCACCTTATGTCGATGTACCTAAATTAAAAGATCAAGTTATGAGACCTTAATTAATTCCTTGAAAGTAAATGTGTGTAGTTTTCAGATTCAGTGTAATGGAACAAACTTCCTCTTGTTAATTGTAGAGTCATTATGAAAAGAAATCTATTTCTGTACAGATTCTTTTCACAAATCAAAAGAAGCTGAAACTGTGTAACTACAGATTATAAAGCGTGCTTGGTTTTATGATCTTTATGCATATGTCTGAATTTATAAGTTAATTTGTCCACTGTCTGCAGCAAATAATTGTGGTTAGATCATACATATAAAATTTTAAATGCTTAATTAGTATTTAACTTTTTATTTTTAGAAGATTAATATATGTTTACTGTGGAGAGAAATAGAAAATATTCAAAAGCAGAGGTTAACTTAAAACTACTGATTATCTAACCAATCAGAATCAAATTTAGCACATTTTTTTCCTAGCTATGTATGTGTGAGTATATTTATGAAAATGAGATTATAATGTAATGGAGATAATATCTCATGGGGCTGCCAGTAGGATTAAATGAGCTCATGCAGCAGAGTGACTGGTACACCACAAGTACTCAATAATGTAGCTATTAGAAGGTAGTATTTACAATTTTTAACCCTACTTTTATCACTAGACTGCAAATAATGAACATTTGTTGTAAGTGGATATTCATTTACAATTTCTTTTTTTAAAGGATGTGACTATATTCAGTTTTATAAATAAACCAAGTTAATTTTCCTTATTTCTGGAATTATTTTCATTTTTATTATAATAAACAACAATGACGCAAAATCCTTATTATTTGTTGAGCTCTAAAAAAAAAAACTCCTGTTATACCTTGTCTAATTATTTTAGCATGACAATATGCACCTCTAAGAAGCTGCAGTCTAATTTATGATTTGACCATTTCTCCAAGAAAACAAGTACCTCACATAAATTTGTTTATCCTCCCCAAAACTTTATGCTATATTAGTCAAATATTTTATAGCTTACAAAATATTGTTATATTATATGCCAGTTATAAATTTACCTGTCATCTTTAAATCTATCCTGCATTGCCCTGCTTGGTAATACTGGAAATTGTGTTATTCACAATTGTGCTACTTTTTGAGACCCATGGACTGTAGCCCACCAGGCTCCTCTCTCCATGGAATTCTCCAGGCGAGAATACTGGAGTGGGTTGCCATTTCCGCCTCCAGGGGAACTTCCCCCAGGGTTCTAACCTGCGTCTCCTGCATTGAGGCAGTTTCTTTACAGTCTGAGCCACCAGGGAAGCTGCTGGTGATACTGGAGATGGGCCCTGAAAACATTTCTCCTTTGCCAGTTGGCTCAATATTATATATTGTAGTAAAAGGGCTGAGACACCCACTGCACCACAGAGCAAGGCACTGGGCTTCTCTTTCTGATTCTGCTGTGCTATTCTTTTTGCTTTTGATGGCAGAGCTCTCAGCATATGGGATAAAGTCCGGTGATTTTCAAGCTTCATAGTTTCACTAGAAATCAAATGACTTCCTGCTAATCAATCACAATCCACTGGGTATGGACCATCTCTTTCTGCAAACATCCAGGGAACTTCCTTACCTTCCAGTAGGCCATAGTATTTCCCCCTTCAGCAAGGTCTGAATCTCAGCTTCATGGTGGTGGTTGGCTAGCAAGAGGTCTTCCAAGTGCATTTCTTCCTTTGGTAGTCTTCCTCAGCCTTTGGGGTAAAAATTCTCCCATTTACTATTCCTATGTTGTTTAAAGGTCTCTTAACCTTTTTTAGTAATTAAACCATCTCTTACAAATTACTAATTCTTTATATTAATATGTATTAATTTATATTCAAATTATTTATGTTCAAATTGCTGAGTGTTTTACGTTTCCTGATAGAACTTGATCCACACTGTAATTTTAAATAGCTAACATTCATTTATATTTACTTATATATTTATCATTTCCTGATCTTTATTACAAGCTAAAGATTTGAGCATCCACCTGAGGGCTCGTTTCTTCATTGTGACGCAATCTGTTTAGTATTTTGTAGAGTGCAAGTGTGAGGGGTACAAAGTCTTTTGTTGATTTGGCCTGAAAACTTCTTTATTTAACCATCATATTAAAATCATATTTCCAGTGAATATATACTTCTAGATTAATAATGCCCCCTCCCCTTTTCATACTTTAAATATTTAGTCCATTGTCTTATAGCTGCCTAATTTTGGTTGACATTCAGCCATTAGGATGTGACTTCAGTGCAAGTACTGTTTTGCTTCTGCCTGCTGGCTATTTTATTGTTTATATTTGATTATTAGCAATTGACAAATTGTCATTAGCAAGTGAGTAGTTTTCTTTGAAATTATCTCATGGAATTCAATGACATTCTTGAGTCCATGGATTATTCTTTTTTTTTTTTCTGTGCCATTATCCTTTTCTTCTTGTTTTAGGAATCTGAAATTTGTCTGATCTTGAGGTTGAGTTTCACCTACTCTTTTATTTTCATTCATTTTTCTCTCTGTTCTTCAGTTTGGATGTTCTTTGTTGAGTTCATTAATCCTGTTTTCTGGTATATACAGTCTGTTTTTAAACCCATCCCATGAGATCACCACCAAATTGTGAAGAAGGTTGTTAGTATTTTTTACTGTAGAGGCTGAATCTTCATGTGGTATACAGTTCAATGACTGTTGACAAATTGTGTACACCTTGGTACAACAACGAACAAGATATAACCTATTTTCTGTCATCTCAGAAATTTCCTTCACATCCACTTTCAGTCATTTCATCTACTTCATAAATAATCCTTATTTCAGAAACTATAAATTAATTATGCAATACATTAACCATGAACTTCCAGATGTTCAAGCTGGTTTTAGGAAAAAGCAGAGGAACCAGAGATCAAATTGCCAACATCTGCTGGATCATCAAAAAAGCAAGAGAGTTCCAGAAAAACATCTATTTTGCTTTATTGACTATGCCAAAGCCTTTGACTGTGTGGATCACAATAAATTGTGGAAAATTCTGAAAGAGAAAGGCATACCAGACCACCTGACCTGCCTCTTGAGAAACCTGTATGCAGGTCAGGAAGCAACAGTTAGAACTGGACATGGAACAACAGACTGGTTCTAAATAGGAAACAGAGTACGTCAAGGCTGTATATTGTCACCCTGCTTATTTAACTTATATGCAGAGTACATCATGAGAAATGCTGGGCTGGAGGAAGCACAAACTGGAATCAAGATTGCCGGGAGAAATATCAATAACCCCAGATATACAGATGACACGACCCTTGTGGCAGAAAGTGAAGAACTAAAGAGCCTCTTGATGAAAGTGAAAGAGGAGAGTGAAAAAGTTGGCTTAAAGCTCAACATTCAGAAAACGAAGATCATGGCATCCAGTCCCATCACTTCATGGGAAATAGATGGGGGAACAGTGAAAACAGTGTCAGAATTTATTTTTTTGGGCTCCAAAATCGCTGCAGATGGTGATTGCAGCCATAAAATTAAAAGACGCTTACTCCTTGGAAGGAAAGTTATGACCAACCTAGATAGCATATTCAAAAGCAGAGACATTACTTTGGCAACAAAGGTCCGTCTAGTCAAGGCTATGGTTTTTGCAGTGGTCATGTATGGATGTGAGAGTTGGACTGTGAAGAAAGCTGAGCACCGAAGAATTGATACTTTTGAACTGTGGTGTTGGAGAAGATTCTTGAGAGTCCCTTGGACTGCAAGAGATCGAAGCAGTCCATTCTAAAGGAGATCAGTCCTGGGTGTTTTGGAAGGAATGATGCTAAAGCTGAAACTCCAGTACTTTGGCCACCTCACACGAAGAGTTGACTCATTGGAAAAGACAGATGCTGGGAGGGAATGGGGGCAGGAGGAGAAGGGGATGACAGGATGAGATGGCTGGATGGCATCACCGACTTGATGGATGTGAGCTTGGGTGAACTCCGGGAGTTGGTGATAGACAAGGAGGCCTGGCGTGCTGCGATTCATGGGGTCGCAAAGAGTCGGACACGGCTGAGTGACTGAACTGAACTGAGGGTATGATAGTGGAAACTCATTGTCATTTTAATTTATATTTCTCTGATTACTACAATGTTAAACACTTTGCTTATGCTTATTAACTAGTAATTTATCTTTCTTTTAGCAACAGCAATGGATTTTACCCATTTTTATTGGTTACTTTTTGTTGCTTATCATGAATAAATAGTTATTTACATGGTCTAAATCTGTCTATATATATACATATATATATATATATATATGTATTATATATATATCCTCCAAGTGTGTTCATAGGGAGAAGTTTTTAATTTTAATAAAGTTCAATTTATCTTTATTTTTCCTTTTATTGAGTCTCTAACTCTCCCAAGTATTCTTTTAAAAATAAGTTTTATATTTTTGCTTTTATATTTGTGTCTATGACCTATTTATAATTAAGGTTTTTGCATGGTATGAGGTATGAATCAAAGATTTTGTTTTGCTATATATTTACCTACTTTTTCAAGGATCTTTTTTTTAAGTTAAATTTTTTCCCTCTTTTTATTACCTTAACCCTTTGATGGAAATCAATAAACATTCTGGACTCTATTCTGTTTCATTTAGTCTTAACAGTATTAAGCCTTCCAATTTATGAATATATATTTACTCTTAAGATTTGCTTAGGTTTTAACTTACCTGGAAAATATTCCAGGAGTCCTGGATCTTGCTCTCTTAGATGATCTCCATCTGTGCCTCTCATATGTGGAAATATTTTTATTCAACTTACTGAATTATGCAAGCAATTTATACATAATCAGATTTTATTTTCATAGATTTTGTTCCTAGAAGAAAGGAGCTGGCCCCCAAAAGTTATCATTTATATAATCATTGGGAATAAATTATTTCATTAAGATGATTTTAAAGTATGCAACTAGACAAATTTAGTTTCTATAATTTTGGCACAAACAAAAATGGAGTTAATTCTTTGATAACAATACCAATTCATCTATAATGCTGCTTTAGGAGGAATTTAAATCTATAATATTTAAACACTTAGAGCCAGGCATTACTCTTCAGGCTGAAAACATAAGTACAATATGAATTGTAACCTCACAAACATGGGGCTGGTAGGATTATTAACTTTGTTTAAACAAATTTCTCAACATTCTAAGTATATTAAGTTGCAAGAGTATTACTTGATATAATTTTTGTTTCCATTTTTCATTCATTTCTTTGAACTTTATATCTCAGTTGTAACTATTATTATGGAGGTATATGTGTGCATTTGTGTGGATTTGTGAAGAAAGCTGAGCACCGAAGAATTGATGCTTTTGACCTGTGGTGTGGGAGAAGACTCTTGAGAGTCCCTTGGACTGCAAGGAGATCCAACCAGTCCATTCTAAAGGAGATCAGCCCTGGGTGTTCCTTGAAAGGAATGATGCTAAAGCTGAAACTCCACTATTTTGGCCACCTCACACGAAGAGTTGACTCGTTGGAAAAAACTCTGATGCTGGGAGGGATTGGGGGCAGGAGGAAAAGGGGACGACAGAGGACGAGATGGCTGGATGGCATCACCGACTCGATGGACATAAGTTTGAGTGAAATCCGAGAGTTGGTGATGGACAAGGAGGCCTGGCGTGCTGCGATTCATGGGGTCACAAAGAGTCAGACACGACTGAGCGACTGAACTGAACTGAACTGATACCAATAATTTATTAAATGCTGCCTGCCACCTGTTTTATAGGATTTTTAAGACATGCAACTTGTCTCTTCCACCTCTATCTTCATTCTTTGATTACCACTCTCCCCTTCAAATCCTTCTGAATGAGATTCATATTATGTCCCATTTCACTGACTAGCTCTTCAGTTTAATAGGTAATACTTACCTATTTGAACTATTTATTGAGTTGTCTATTTTAACTGTGATATTTTCACACCCATAACAACTTGATACGGCTGTTTTGTTTTACTATTTTATGTTGCTATTTCATGTTTACAGTATCTACCTTTGCTATTTGACCACACTTAAATGCTTGTTGAATCAACTTCCTTCTGTAGGTTTGGAGTTTGTTATCTTTCTCTTATATCTGTGGAGCTCTCAAGATGTCTTTTTTGCTTTTCTTGTAAGTGTATATTGCCTTGGGGTATTAGTCACCTTTACTGGGTTCCTGACCTTTGTTTCCCTTGGTGACTTTAGAGGGTAGAGTCATGTCAAGGAACTGTCATGGGATAATTTGTCCATTTACCCAGACTCTGTTATTTTTATTTTATTTATTTTTTTTTCTAATTTTATTTTATTTTTAAACTTTACATAATTGTATTAGTTTTGTCAAATATCAAAATGAATCTGCCCCAGGTATACATGTGTTCCCCATCCCGAACCCTCCTCCCTCCTCCCTCCCCATACCATCCCTCTGGGCCATCCCAGTGCACCAGCCCCAAGCATCCAGCATCGTGTATCGAACCTGGACTGGCAACTCGTTTCCTACATGATATTTTACATGTTTCATTGCCATTCTCCCAAATCTTCCCACCCTCTCCCTCTCCCACAGAGTCCATAAGACTGTTCTATACATCAGTGTCTCTTTTGCTGTCTCGTACACCGGGTTATTGTTACCATCTTTCTAAATTCCATATATATGCGTTAGTATACTGTATTTATGTTTTTCCTTCTGGCTTACTTCACTCTGTATAATAGGCTCCCGTTTCATCCACCTCATTAGAACTGATTCAAATGTATTCCTCCCCTTCCTTTCTCTCCTAGCCAGCACCGTACCTGTTTTCTTTCGCTTTCTTAAAAAACAAACAAACAAACAGAAAACCCAATAATGTCTATCAGTCTAGAAGCAGGCAACAGAAGATGAGATGGTTGGATGGTATCACTGACTCAATGGGCATGAGTTTGAGCAAAGTTAGGGAGTCGGTGATGGACAGAGCAGACTGGCGTGTTGTGACTCACGGGGTTGCAAAGAGTTGGACATGACTTAGCGACTGAACAACAACAGCACTGTTTCCACTCCAGGTTCTTCTGCTTTTTGTTCTCATTACCTCTACCTGCACCTCTCTGTCACTCCCCTACCCATGCACTGCACTAATTATCTTCTTTTGCCCCCAACTGATCTGCCAACCTCTCTATGATTTTGACTGGATGAGAGATTCAGCAGCCTCTTCTGGAACATCTTCAGGATTGGATTACATAGAAGGAGCCAGAGACCATATTATTTTACTGTATTTTCAGGAGCTAGAACTTGGAATAGTCCCTCAGTAGATAAATATGCATGTATATGTGCTAATTTGTTTCGTTGTGTCTGAGTCTGCTGTGGTAGCCCAACTGGACTGTAGCCCACCAGGCTCCTCAGTCCAAGGGATTCTCTGGGCAAGAATGCTGGAGTTGGTTGCCATGCCCTCCTCATTGGATAAATATAGAGAAATATAAATTAACTCCTTAAATTATTTTTGCCACTGTAGAATCTCAGAAGTTAAATAGCATTCTAAAGTTAAATGAAAAACCTTTTTGTCAGTTCTTTGAGGACAAATAATAAAACATACCCTTTCACTTATAATTCTCTTATTCAAGCTATAGCTCAGAATAGGGGGTCTATAAATGTTATGTCATCTGTGAATCAGTTTCTGTATAATTTGTTATTAAATCTCAAAGATCTTATGATCAAATTAATTGGAATAGCTAGGAAAAGCCTAACAAAAATACTATGCTTATTGTGAGCTATTTTCAGAATAGCTCAAGTCATTGAAAATTTGTTAGTACACAATCACCCCATGACACTACACATTCCTCACTGATAAATACAGCATACATCCAAGACTTCAATATGTACCATACTTACAATATTGATGCTTTCATGCTTTTAAATACTGAGTTTTGTACTTATTAATCTGATATGATTCTGTAAGTCTTTGAAACTTAATACCAAACAAATAGGAAATAAGAGATGTGAGGATTTCTATAAACTTGCTCAACAGTTTTAAAAAGAAATACAATCTGATAGTGATTTTATCTTCTCCCATTCTATACACTTAAAAGGATGGGGCTGATTTGATGAGAGGAGATGGCATTCGCCCATCCATTTAAAATCGGTGCTATATTTCCAAGGGCTAAAAGAGTTACAGTTGCACTGTTCATTACTTTGGAAGTGTCACATTTCCTAGTATGACAAGATGTATTATGGATAGGGTGTTTTACAGATGTGGAGAAATCTCTTTCCAAGTTTTTTATTTGATTTTCTCCTCTTCTGCCTATTTGTACTTTAGCGGCCAACCTTGGGATAATGGGATTACTTTATGCCTTCCACATCAGGCTCTGGATGAGTGCACAGAGGCCAGTGGCAAGAGAAATAAGATGGCTGTAAAAATGCAAACATTGGAAGTTAAAAAAGGTGCACCCAATAACTTGCCCTTAAATTTAAAGGGAACTAAATGAGGAACTTCTGGACAATTTATCTTGCTGTTTACTGATAACAAGTCACTTTGTTTTTATGTGCTCAGTCTAGTATTCCATAATTTATTTGAAAGAAGATGAGAAATAATGTAGATAAATGATGAAGTGTCAGGGTCTGACGCTCTTAAATGAAGCTATTATGGTCAAAGAGAAAACGTAAAACCTGCGGCTCATTATGAGAGTGTTCTACTTGTCAGTTAAGTGAAAAGGCCTGGAATGATTTCCAGTTTATTTGTCATTGCAGTTATTAAAGCTGTCTTTTTGGTGCCATGAAAATGAATTGAAGACTTTATTCGAAGTAAATTTGTACTAAAGCTTTCAGATGTATCTTATGTGAACTCAGTGAGGCAGGGAAGCAGCTTAAAGGCTGAAATATTATGAGGAGACAGCAACCAAAGCCTTTGAAACACCAGAATATTTAAGTGCCAATAAATAATAAAGTATTTTCTTGACTAGGGAATAAACTTTTTGACTGACATCTTGGATAAGATTGGTAACAGTTGCTAATTGTTGATAGATATTTTATTCCAATAAGGAATAAATTGTCTACATCTTTTAGTAGCAGTTATACCAGAGTATCTTTCCTGAGATTGATTTCTAAGAAAAGTGAAAAGATGTATCATTTAAAATAAGATATAAACATATAATGAGAATTAACAGAAAAAGTACATCACAGAAAAAGAAAAGACTTAATTCCATCTGAATAAAATAACTACTAAGGCTCTAAAAACAAGCTTTTATAAAGTTTAGAAAAGAAGACATTCAGAAAACCTAAATTGTATAATCTGTTTCCTAATTGATTTATTGGATTGCAAAGGCTACATCTTACTACAAGGAATAAATATATTATTGACATTTTTTATCTCACATGTCTGTTCTTAAAATACTCCCTTGCTGAGGTATGAGAAAAACTTATATTTTAGTTTATGTTAGAAGGAGATCAGATCGGATAGACTGCGATATGGTTGAGATGAGCTATTCTTTTTGAAACACTAAAAAATTAACTTTTTGTGTGTGTTATTTCATGTTTAGGAAGGAGGCCTTTGGGGTTTCCCTAAACTAGACTGGCAGGTAAAAATACTTTTTTGTATAGTTTAGCTGTGATTTTTCATAGTTTAAAATAGCAATTAATAGGTGTAAAGGAAAATTAAAAGACCCTTTCTCTACATTGGTTTCAACCCCATCACACAAAATAAGTAGAGTCACTAAGCTAAATGTTTACTTCAAGTCTGAGAAATCTTCCAGCCATGTTTTTGACTCTTTATTGTGGATATTATAAATATTTTGACACACCTTCAGCATCAGTTTAAAAATAAAATGGATTCTGCATCCCCTTCAGAGGTCAACTTTCAGTGTTTCCTTCAGATTTTATAGCCATTTTTAGTTGTTTTTGTCAAAGTAAAAGGTCTACCAGGCTCTTCATTATATGCCTTATTATCAGGTATTTAAATGTACAACAAAATATTCTTTTGAAATAAAACTCAATGTTATAGGGATATTTTAAATATTTCCATTACTTTTATATGCTAATAACTATAAGAAGTCACTGTGATTTAAAAATAAATGCTTTAAAAAATCATAGTTGTGATGTGACAACAGAGAAGTCTACATCATAATAATAACTCCTTTAAGGTACAGAGTTTAGATTGATTCAGGCTAATTCAGTCTAAGATTATATCTATACTCCCAATAAAACTTGAAAAAAATGATTGAATTCTGTTGGATAAGCAGTTATTTGGGGAACATTTTTGATGATTCATTTATTAATGTTTTTGCTTATAGATCCGCTTTTTGTTTGTAGATACATTCCATAGTTCAGCTCAGTTCAGTCACTCAGTCATGTCCGACTCTTTGCAACCCCATGAGCTGCAGCATGCCAGGCCTTCCTGTCCATCATCAGCTCCCGGAGTTTATCTGAACTCATGTCCATCAAGTCAGTGATGCTATCCAACAATGTCATCCTCTGTTGTCCCTTTCTCCTCCTGCCCTCAATCTTTCCCAGCATCAGGGTCTTTTCCAATGAGTCAGCTCTTCACATCAGATGGCCAAAGTATTGGAGTTTCAGCTTTAGCTTCAGTCCTTCCAATGAACACCCAGGACTGATCTCCTTTAGGATGGACTAGTTGGATATCCTTGCAGTCCAAGGGACTTTCAAGAGTCTTCTCCAACATCACAGTTTAAAAGTATCAATTCTTCGGAACTCAGCTCTCTTTATAGTCCAACTCTCACATCCATACATGACTACTGGAAAAACCATAGCCTTAACTAGAGAGACCTTTGTCGGCAAAGTAATATCTCTGGTTTTTAATATGCTGTCTATGTTGGTCATAACTTTCCTTCCAGGGGGTAAGTGTCTTTTAATTTCATGGCTGCAATCACCATCTGTAGTGATTTTGGAGCCCCCCAAAATAAAGACTCACTGTTTCAAATGTTTCCCATCTATTTGCCATGAGGTGATGGGACCAGATGCCATGATCTTCGTTTTCTGAATGTTGAGCTTTAAGCCAACTTAAATACATTAATGTATTCCATAAAGTCCTTTTAATTTTGAGCATACTCAAGTTTTTATTTCAAGTTCATCAGTTAATTGACTTTGGGTGGTCAATCAAATATATTTTATCCCATTTTACTTATATAATATAGATGCCAAACTCTAGTTGAATTTTAAATATAATCTCTTTATTGAGCACATGGAATAGAGGAAATATAATAATAAAATGATATATATATATGAAATGTGCAATTAAAAGAATGGCATAGAGACTCAGAAGCATCTAATTCTGTCTAAATCCATAGTTAAGAAAGACTTTACAGTGGGAAAGATCCCATGAACAGAGGAGCCTGGTGGGCTACAGTCCATGGGGTTACAAAGAGTCAAACCTGACTGAACACACACACACACACACACACATAATTCCTATTAAGGATTCAGTTTACAGATTAGACTGTTTATTAAATACGTCAGCATAGGATATTTAATAAATGAATACATGTTTATTGGTTATGTTTAAGTATTATTTTCAGGAAGATAAATTTATACCCCTGAGGCAAATATCAAATGAACATTTGTCAAAGAGTCTATTTAACTCATTAATGAATTAGTGATTAAATGGTCAAGTTTAATCAGTTCAAATGGCATTTTATAAGGAATAGGTACAGAGTTAATTTTAAAAAGAAATATTAGGGTAAGATTCTTGGGTTAGATATAAAACTGGGTAGTATCTTACATGACAATAAATTATAACTTTTGGGGGTTATTTCTTTCACTGGACAGAAATTACTCACATTTCTACCTGACAAAAATCTATGAGTTAACCTCTATTTGTACATAGTTTGAAAACTGAAAAATACCAAATTTGTATTGGTATTTGTATTGGTATTGGCAAAAAAGAATACCTAGTAATCTTTTGTCTATTTCTGAACTTCTGGTAATTTTTCTGATATTTATATGTTTGTATTGTGGTCTTTTCCTTCAAAGGTATTGCTCTAGAAGAAAGTTATACCCGCATGTCAGTGTGGCTTGGTTGGATTGGTGAGGCATTTCTATAGTGCACCAAAGTAGACAGTGTTCTTGACTTTCTTAAAATTATTGGTTTGATCAATGTCTTATTTGGAATTTAATTTTTTTCTAATATATTCTCTAAAAATGCCCTGATAAATATAGTTACATTAATTCCATTAAAAGGGAAATTAAAACTTAAATCTTAGCGATGCTTATCTTATAGATAGATGAATAAGTAATAATAATAAGATATTACATAAAAAATGTCCTACAGTTACTGAATGTTTTTTGTGGATTGGACTGTGTCCCTACAAAATTCAGATGTTAAAAACTCAACTCCCAATATGACTATATTTTGAGATATGGTCCTAAATGAGATAATTAAGGCTGAATGAAAGAATGAATAAGAGGCCCTAATTTGATAGGCTGGCCTTAATCTGATAGGCTGGTGTCTTTTTAAAGAGGAAGAGACCTCAGGGATGTGTGTGCATAGAGGGAAGATCCTGTGTGGACACCTTGAGAAGGCCATTCAAGCCAAGGAAAGAGGTATGAAAAGAAAACCAACCATGCCAGCACCTTGATCTTCAATTCTCAGCCTCCACAGTTGTGAGAAAGTAAATTAGTGTTATTTAAACCATCCATTCTGTAGTGTTTTGTTCTATTTAGCAGCCGAGCAGACTAATATAATGCTATTTGTTTACTAGAATATCTGTGCTATTAAGCATCTTACAATTCATATAAATTTAAATCGAATTTATATAAATGGTCATCATCACTTCATCCCTGGAAGCACAGATAGACTAGAGGAATTGAAAAACAAATCAAATAAAACTATATAATAATATACTACCAAAACATTTACTATACATCTTTAAAACCTCTTAGCTTATTCCTTTGCCATTACCAGAATATCTCTTTTATTTTTTAAAAACCAGTTCGTAGTTTTTTCTCACTTCTCAATATGGATGTTTTCCCATTCCTTGAGCTGAAGCAAGGATAAATGTATTGTTTATTTCAATGACTTCTCAGAGAGAATACCACTAGTTTCAAAGAGTCTGACTTCATTGGACAGCTGGTCATGCCCCTTAATCCCAGCTTGCATTGCTTCTGGCTAGTTCTACTCACAAGAGGGTGTAGAATAAAAAGGACAATTTGAATCACAGTCTTATCTTGCTAAGGCTTTGTTCAGGGATATCTGTTTATATTTCTACAAGAGGCTTAGAAATGGACTAAATGTGACAAATATGCAACCATCTCCAGACTTAAATATTGTTGAGAAAGCCAGACCCTGGCTTTTGGGCAGTGATATATTATTTTTCCTTGAAAGATGGTGGACCAATGTAGAGGGGAAAAAAAGAATCAATAAATATGAACAATAAGTTGTTCTTTTTAACCTATTTGTACTTTAGGGGAAAAAAAACTGTATTAAAAATATCTAATTGAATGTTATGCAGTAACTGAAAGTCCTATTACTTTCCCTCATTTTTGCTTTCCTTACCTTTATTCTTCTTTATTACCCCTTTTAATTGTCCACATACTGCATTTTTAAAAAAATATAAGATTGCTTACTTTCCTCCCATTCATTAACAATCTGTGATTTCAAACTTCTGAGAGCTTTCCAAATGATAAAAATATAAACCGTATCAGAGTCTCTTATGGAAGCAGTTCAGTGTAAAGTCTCTTTTGTAGCCCAAAAAGGAAAAGTCAGCCACCACTATAGTTAATGCATGTTAAAATAAATAAAACATGGGTGCATACTTATTCACTGGATTTGCTTCTTTGAGTCCCACCTTCACTTCTAAATCAAGAGCAAACAGTATGTAAATGAAATTATTTATCCCAGTAGATGGAGCGGCACACTACAGTGTGTAGCTTGGTGTGTTTGTCTTTTCTTTCAAATGGATAAACTCAACTTTCACTCTTAATTACACTGATCTTAGATTATACAGTTAGAATATACAGTATCCGTGGTCCCATATGTTGGGTTCATGTACTGAGCTTGTGTGTATGTGTGTGTGTGTGTTCAGTCACTAAGTCGTGTCTGACTCCTTGTGACTTATGAACTCTGGCCCACCATGCTCCTCTGTCTATGGAACTGTCCAGGCAAGAATACTGGAGTGGGTTGCCATTTCCTTCTGCAGGGGATCTTCCTGACCCAGGGTTCAAACCTGTGTCTCCTGCATTGGCAGGCAGATTCTTTACCACTGAACTACCTAGGAAGCCCTATACTGAGCTTAAGGGAATTAAATGACTTATAAGATCACCCAACAACCACTGGAGGAGTCCCGCTCCCAGAAAAACAACTTTTCCATTTTGCCACCTGGTTTTAGAAACCTATATTTGATCTTAATTATATTTCTCTGAATAAGGGTAATCAGTGTCCAGACATGTGGTAAGTTTTTAGGTGGCTGCTGTTACTCTGGTATGCTGTTATTTGGGATTATGAATAAGAAATGCAGTCTCCAAAGGAATTTTACTCAAATGTTCTTTGAAAGAATGAAAATTTTGCTTTGAAAGGAGTTAGGATGACAAAAACCTAAGATTATTAGAAACCTGGTAACAGATAATTCCTTGGTAAGATTAGTGTGAGTTATTACCAGCAAGTGGTAAACAGGATTCATTCATTTTTCTTTTGTAAATTGAACTTAAAAGGAACAGTTGCCAAAGGCAGGTGTTTTTGGAAAATTTTAAAGCTTCTTATTTTAAATCATTTCACTAGACTATTTTCTAAGAAACTAGTAGGCATTAAAATGCCCCTTCTTCACATAATATCAGAATTCTTAATATGCTATACAATTTGTACATAACCATGTCAAACATTTTCTTCCATGCAGTGATAGCCTTGTTTGTGTGTGTGTGCGTGTGTGTTAACCACTCAGTCGTGTCCGACTCTTTGCAACCCCACAGACTGTAGCCCTTCAGGCTTCTCTGGCCATGGGATTCTCTAGGCAAGAATACCGGAGGATCTTCCTGAACTAGGGATGGAACCCTGGTCTCCTGCATTGCAGGTAGATTCTTTACCATTTGAGCTGTAGGGAAGTTCACTGTGATAGCCTTAGTGATTATCTTTTTATTTATAAATACCAATTTCAGTAACTTGATTTAAGAAACTGAAACAATAAGGATTCAAGAAATTGACTCATAAATAGTTTATACTCTTTCCAGCCTTTTTATGAGTAAAGAACTTCCTTCCGTGTAGATTCTATATGTTTTTCACATAAAGAAATGGTCTCTTGTGACAGATGCTCTCCATCAAAAAGTACCTTCATTGCCTCAATCACAAAGGTAGCATTTGACTTCCTAATGGTTACAATATTTTTTTTCCTATTCACTAATGGGATAATGGAGTCTTTATTTTTTAGGATATCATTTATAGGGGTGTATATGATAAATCTTATGGGACACTGACTTTGCTTAATCCAAGTACATTTCACAATATACCATAGAAAATGCAATAAAGAATTTAGGAATCATAAAATCACATCCTAGAGATAGCATTATCTTGATGTTGGCTTGAAAATTCTAGCAAGAAAAATGAAACTTTCATACCAACTCTGAGGTAAAGGTGGGCAAAAGAGTGAGTCAAGTGTTACTGGGATCTTGAAATAAATTTTAGTTTTTAGTCAGCTGAAAATTTTAACTAAATGCATGTAATAAAACTTGATGCAACTTGTATTCAAAAACGCCACCTTTTATTGACATGATTTTGGTCCTAGGATATTTATACAAAGCAAAGTGGGCATTTTTATTCATTTAAGAAGATAAATTTGACAGGAAATGATTATTTTTGCTCTTAGAATTGGTTGTAAGGATCATGTTTCTTATTTTGAAGCCAAGATTTTAACTTGGAGAATCGCTTTATGTTGCTGACTCCAGGGAATATAGTGCTGTGTGTATTAGTTACTATTTTTTAGAATTATAAGTAACTGAAACCATAAATGAAAACAAAGAAAAAACAACTTCAGCTAGCTTGTAGATCCGAGAAGCAGATAAAGAACAAAGAAGCCAGATCCAGGAAAGTCAGAAGCTTTCATGGGAATTCTGTTTTAAATGCGATATTTAATTTGACTCAGTTTTAAAGGTGTTTAGAAACTGCCCTCTCAGTTACTAATGGCCAGTTGCAATGATACAGAGAAAATGAGTGTGGTTCCTTGTACAAGAATGACATGCAACTTCGTGAGTCTTCTGTATTTTTCTGAGATGACAGGCTTGCTCCTGCTGCCTGCAAAGAGAGGGACTCAGATCATGAGCAGGGAAGAAAAAAGACAAAGGAAAAGAGAGAACCAAAGTAGCTCTGGGGTTTAGTGTCCAGCCTTCCTGCTCTTCATCTGTGTACCTTTGAGCTTTCAAGTGGGGTCAAGCTGTGTATATATGTTTTATTTTATTTATGAAACTGTAATATGAAAACTGAACTCAGGAAAACTGTTGTACCTCTAAGATTTTTGAGAGAAAAGTTTCCCTAAGTTTACTTATGAATTTTTTTGTCATGGGATATTAAAAATAAAATGGAAATTGGATACTAATAATAGGAATTTGATCATTTAAAAATACTGACTTTAATTTTTTAAATTATATTTATTCTGTTGTAGAGATATTTTCTCTCAGCTTTTGTTACTTTGCTCAAAGGAAATAATGTATCTACATGGCACTTGCTTTCTTTGTATATTTGTGGGTATTTTTCTGTGTCATAGGTATCTCTTCAAATTGGGGTGTTATTGCATATGATACATGCTATGTCCTAAAATATTTATTACTTAAGTTAGTAATAGAAGTAAGTAACATTTTTCCAGGTAATGTCATGTTTCAACAAGCATCAATAATTCTAAACTAATAAAACAGTAACTTATTAAGCACTGTGCAAAGCTTGTCTGTGAAGTAACAGAGCCTATGCACTATAGTTCTGAAATTACATATATGTGTAGAAACTTATTACCAGTTGAAGGAAATATTGTGTGCCCTGTGATGAGATGCTTGAACTACTCTACCAAGTACTTTAATAGGCTCAAATCAACTATGAGTATTAAGGATAGAACTGCATCTTAACTTTACACAAACTGATAAATTTATGAAGTCCTTTAAAAATATACATTTGATTCTGAAATTAGAAAACAGCACACATTTTAACAATCTTAAGTGTACCACCAAAAGTCTTAAAAAAACTATTTTTGTGTAGAACAAATCCTATTGCATTTCCAAGTAAGTATGTAAAACCATGTTTACATTTTGTGAAAGATTTGGCATAAGACAGGAATCCTGATGGGTAATAAAGGTCTGTGGAGAGGGCATATTTCTATTAATATGTCTCAACCAGTAGAAATATTGGAAATAACCGACAGTGGGCAGTATAAATTGGCACCATGTGGTCGCATTCTAGAGTCATTGCATCGATTTTATCAATTAAGTAGACAAATATTTTGACATGTTGCCTTCTCCATTCTAACAAATAACAAAAAGCTTTTATTCTGCTATCAGCTACTCATTTAAAGAATTTACAAAAATATATTAGTATAACTGAATAAACTAGTTTTATAGTTATAAACTCCTCTGCTGGGGGAAAAATACTTGAAATATTTTTATTCTGATTTAGAGAAAGCAAATAACTGAGTTTCACTTTATCCCCCAAACAACATCCTCTAATTCTGTACTTGAAGGTGTTTCATCTGGTTTCATCAGCCTTGTCATTAAGACATTCTCTATAAAGTCAAATCTGTACTCCCTTTATGGCAAAGAGTGACCGAGTACTTAAACTATTACATTAAGGCATGACCTTTCATCCCCCTGAATAAATTGCTCGTGTTCTTTATCATTCTTCAAAAGAAACACAAGCCCTGAGCTAGGCAAAGTTTACCCCGGGGTTCTCAGGGTTCTGATTCTTCATTCTTGTTCTCCACTTCTGGACACTTTTTTCTGCCTGTTGTTACATCAGTGTCCTTTTGTAAACGGTTATCAAGGAAGAATAGAAATATTTTTCCAAGGACAGTAAATGACTGTCAGCAATTTCAAGCACTGTTTTCTGGCAATGTTTACATATCCACTATAATAGAAACCAAAGCCTTGACTTTAAACTTGGGTATTAACACCTTTGAGACTGTAGGTATAATAATGCAATCAGGCATTTCTTGAGGAAAAAAAATACAATTTAATGCAAATTCCATTTTTATATTTTTTAAGTAGAAAAGAGTAAATTTCTCCATTTAGGTGTCTAGCAATGTAGCATACATTAGCAATATTTGTAAACTTCTATCTTGAAAATGATACTCTATTTTAATTGCCAACTATTGAACTAGAAACTTTTTAAATCAATAGAAAAAACTGAAGGCCCAGTGTTGACTATGCATTGAATTTTTCCTTCGTAGTCACTTTACATCAAGAATGATTTCAGCATATTTACTAGTATGTCAACAGCAAGATTTTCTTAAGACATACTATGTAAAATTAATACTGCAATCAGTAAAAACTATTCTACAGGGAACTCAGTCCTGAAAGTTATACATGAGTTAAAGATAAAATCTGTGATATTTTACTACTTTTTTTCCCAGTCCAACCTGTCTATAATTCAGATTGCGTAACTAAACTTAAATATAGATATGAAAGTTAGGGTATTTGCAAAGTACTAAGCTAACAAATACAGAAGGCTGGCCATTATTTCTGTTTGGAAGTCAGAGATTTGAGCTATTCGTTTTGTAGTCTGACAGTCATCACTACAATTTCTAGAATTCCCAAAGCTTTTCATACAGCCTCCTCAAGGACGACTATCATGTCTTAGCTACTGCAATGACAGATGGGATATAACATGTCATGTGATGGATAACTCTGGAGCCATAGTACTTAATCCTTCTAATACTAATAGCTGCATTATCATAGAGATTTATGGGAATGTCAGTTTCAAGTTCCCAGTTCCATTCATGGGTTTTTAAAACTTCAGCTGCAAAAAACATGCATCCATCCCATTAATTCTAATTATCATGGTTCATCTTCTCAGCAGTTTTGCACTCCGGAACCTTTCAGTGCAAATTAACGTACCAAAAAAGTGTATTAATTAATATTTGTAGCTTTTAATTTCTGCAAGAGTGTTGTCTGGAAGCAGCTGGCAGTACAGGGCCTCTGCTATTGAATCTTTGCCAAACAAGTGCAGATGTAATTTTGTTATCTCTTGCTTAGTCATTTACGCAAATTAATTTGAACAATTAGCCTTTTACTGGTCCTTCATGAATCATGCAAAAGGGATCTGCCAAAAATTGCTAGTTGACAGAAAAGAATTGGTTAATGCTGAGCATTTTGTGGGAAGGTAATGCAGAGTGAAGCTCAATGTTATTTTAGACTGTAGACAATTGCTTAAATATTCTATTGTAAGATTTACTTAGCACTCTAAAACAAACTTGAAAATTCTTCTTCACAAAGAATAAACCTGTATACTAGCAAAGGTTCAGTTCATATGGGGATTCAAATTTTTGTGAAATATCCAAATTGAATATGTCTTAATCGAGTCTATATGCAAAATCAGAAAGGAGTTTTCATTATGAAATAGAAAATAAAGAACTAAATTTTAATGTTTCTCAGGTCACAGTTCCTCATTTCTACTTACTTATTGTTTGGGTTCATGTTTGTGTAATTATTATATAAGGTAGATAGAAAACATATTTATAGCCTCTTTTGGTGCTTTCTAATAATCTACTAACCTGAGAAGTTAGAGATGAAGAATATTTTTAAATATTTAAATACCTAGTTATTAAATTTTCAAGAAATAACTGGATTAAACAGACTTTAAGTGTAAGATACACAATTAAATTACCTAAGAAATGACAGAGATCTATTTTTTGTTGTTGTTTAGGTGAAGTTACCACTTTCTTAAAGGAATAAAAATAAAAATAATACTTGTAAAATTTGCAATTCATTTCCTTGGAAGTGGCCCAAAGTATATTTAATTTTAAGTTTTCCATTTCATTCTAATCTTTTATTTTTGACATTTTTAATCACTGAAACTAAGGGAATTTTCACCTACATTTACATACAGGTGTTTGTGTATTGCTATAATTTCAAACAAAAGCTCACAGAAAAATAAGAATTTCTTTACTTTCTATAGGAATAGTTAGAAAGGGTCCAAGAAATCTTTCATGGTGTTTCCTTAATGTTAAGGAATTTGACAGCTATACATTTACATGTTTTAAATACATGTGTAAATGCTTACATGAAAAGTATATTTATATTTGTTTAAAATGGGTCATTGTATTTCCTACTTATTATTTATGAAAGAAAATTATTTATCTCAGACTATAACTTTGAAAAGGAAATAAAATTCATTTAGCTGCCTGTCTCAGCCTAAATAGACCTTAGAAGTGAGTCTACTTGCAGTAGGACTAATGAATCGCCTACTGCAGAATATTTCTAAAATCCCAGTTAGTGGCAACTAATGGGTAATAAACCATTGTATGCACAACTTACGCACATTGTACACACAAATTAAAATCATCATTAATGTCTAAAACTTCAAAATGGTTATTTGTCAGTTTTTTGCTCCATAATGAACTTTCAATTTTTCCAAATATGATTTCTATAAATCTAACAATTATGAAAAAAATTAAAAATTTAAATCAAATATTTTAAATATTTTAAATTCTTTATAGAAAATCTTATTTTAACCCCTTTTTTTTTTGGTCTCAGTCATCTTGATAGTAAATTATTTTGGAGTGATTAAATAGTAACAAATCAACTCCATGTAGAAATAAGTTCAGTGAATATTTAGATGATTTACAGTTTTAAAACACAATCAGAAAAAAACCCACAGTTTTAAACAAGTCTCTTCTTACAGTTGAAAATCTAAAAGCTACAACAAAGTAGAAATATTGTAAAAATCACGTTCCCTATCACTTTTGCAGAATAACTGCAGTTAATATTATTCCTCTTATTTCACCTTTGTTCTACATATTTTTTTAACATAGCACCATGTTATAAATAGCAAAATATTCTATAACATGAAAAGTGGGCTTGCTATTATTAAAATTGTTGCTGATATAATTTTAATACATTTATGGTTTTAATGCTCATACATAATAAGTTGTATTCTTTTCTTTTAATTATAAATAATAAAGCAGTGGACATCTTTACTCATCAACCCTTCCTTTATTTCTGTTGAATTCTTTAGGCCTGGTTTTCAAAAGTGGGATTATTTTGGTGTGAATATATTGAAATTTTACAGGGTTCATTATTTTCCAAAACAATTGTACTTTTCCCTAGATATGAACAAAAACTTATATTACCACATCTCTAACAGTATTAAGTATTAGCATCAAAACAATAACAAAATCTTTAATATTATGGGTTAAAATTAAAAGCGATGTGTTCTTATTTGCTTGTTTTTGTTTAGTCGCTAAGTCTTGTCCAACTCCCCATGAAATGTAGCCCACCCCCAGCCCTCTCTCCCTGATTCCTCTGTCCATGGGATTTTTTCAGGCAAGCATACTAGAGCGGGTTGCCATTTCCTTCTCCAGGGAATCTTCCTGATCCAGGCATCAAACCCATGTTTCATGCATTGGCAGGTGGATTCTTTAGCACTGAGCCACCTGGGAAGTCCCTCTTATTTGCTAACCTCTCATTGTTAAAGTTGAACATTTTCTCACATACTAGCTGATGAACAATTTTCTCATTTATAAAATAGTTATTAATATGAAGTTCAGTGTTTATTTTGAGATTCAGTTGCGATAATTTGCGTAAAAGAGCTTTGTAAAATCTTATGCAAAATTTAAGCTATTATTAGTAACATACAAATAAATAACTTCTACCTAAAAAATACTGGTTTTGTAAAAACATTAGTTTTTCCAAATTAGCATAGAAGTAATAATAAGATTGTATGCTTCCAGAATTATATGTTCATTTCTTTGGCTAAAACTCTTTATGGAAAATTTTTCTCTCATATTACTGTATGGATCACTGTCAATGGAAATAATCAAAATTTAGTTTACACTAACATAATATAAGGTAATATGCAATTATGAACTTTTCTAAATCAAGCTATGCTGCTTCAACCAATTTTTAATTTCATCATATTTTCACTAGCAAATGCTACTGCCATGTAGTTACTGTATAGAGTTATCCTGTATTTTATGTACGATCTATAGTAAAATTCCTTGGCATTAATGTTATTAAAAAATAATTATCTCATACAGAACATCAAAAATTGAATGGAAAAAATAAATAAACAAAATTATAATTTTTTTACAGAATTTACCAACATAATGATCATCTTCACAATTCACTAAGCTGCATGTGTGCATAATCTACATTATTGTCACAAACATCAGCTGTTACACAATACCTGTTCAGATCTTATTTTTGTGAACACTTATGTGACTTGGTGTAATGTTTGTTATGATAAAAGATAGAACAACATATTTCCATTTTTCCTTGGCTATGTTGGTACATTCTTAACTGTAAAATGAGATTAATTAATATCATTTACCTAGCTATGAAACAATGTGTATTTGTTGTTAAGAATGCAGAAATAAGGAAATAAGTGTGATTCATAATCATCAAAAATAAGGGCTGGTCATATATAGGTGATTATTTATTGTCAGTCACTGAGTGATGTATACTTAGTTCTGTTTTTTTTTTCTTTTTGTACTTACATATGTTTTAACAAAACAAACTGTCTTTTTTTTCCATTCACTATAATAAAAATATTTCTCATATTAGAAAAGTTTTCTAAATATACTTTTATATTATTCAGTTATTTGGAAGGATGATTCATAATTTATATAATCAATTTTCTATTTTAAATATTTATATTGCTCTAAAAGTTTGGTGTTATGAGCAACACTGAAACGGACATATTTGCATTTACCCATTATGATTTTCTTGAAATAAATCCCTTAGTTGAATTTTCTACTGTAAAGCCTATTTCAGCATGTTTTTTAATGAGCACAGGTTTTAAAATACTAATAACTCATTGTTAGCAGTGAACAGCAAGGAACTCAGACTTGTAATCATTCTTATAAATGATTAATAGTTTAAAAATAGTTTATAATGCTTTGGTTTGTTGTTAGCAAATCTACAACTAATGTCTTAGTAATGTGTGTCTAAATAAAGTTTGCAGTTTATTTCATTGCGGGATAACTGACTAATCAGCAAAAAAAAACAAAAAACAAAAAACTTCCCCACATCTATACATACTGAGAATGACGAAGCTAGTCTCTCTGTAATTGAAAGTATCAGTGGTAAACTTGGCTGGAGCTTGATTAATAGTATATTAAAATCAGAGTCTTCTTGGTGAGTGCTAGATAAGGAGTTTTGGGCAAATTACTTGGTTACTGGGAAGCCTTTAAATTTTAATCATGGGAGTACTTCATTGTCATTAGAAGCTGAAAGGACAGTGGGGTCTGCTGGCAGGTTCTCTGAATTGTTGTGCTTTTCAGGCTCTCTTTCTGCCATGCTACTGAGAGCCAAGCATGGACTGCAATCGAAAATCCTTTTGCTCCCCATGACTTTGATTGCTATTATTGTAATTTAATATTACACAGTATCTTAGAAAAAATAGCCCATGGAAATGAGAAGAGATAATGCAGGAGGTGGGGGTGGGGGTGAGGAAACAACTGAAACTGACTCTAAATTAGCCCTGAGAAATAGTTTTAAGCTTGTAAATCCTTCCTCAACCCATAGCAATTGCAGTGAAAAAATTAGAATACTAAAGATGTTTAACTTAAAATAAGCAACAGGCCTAACAGACAGAAAACTTTGTTCCATTCTTGAACCTATCAAACTATGTTATCTGACTAGTTTCAAGGTGAGAAATGTAATGCATAGCAGAGAAGGCTATCCTAGTCTCAGCAGGTTTTGGCATTTCATGTATAGTATTTATATAATGGGAGAAGGCAATGGCACCCCACTCCAGTACTCTTGTCTGGAAAATCCCATGGGCGGAGGAGCCTGGTAGGCTGCAGTCCATGGGGTCGCTAAGAGCCGGACACGACTGAGCGACTTCACTTTCACGCATTGGAGTAGGATAATACATGACATATATATATATGTGTATATATATATATATATATATGTTTAAATTTGGCTATATTTTTATTTGAGGAAAGACACATAATGCAGTTAGCTATTAAGATTTTGTTTTTTAGTTATACCATGAGATTATGTGATGTCCCAAAAGGAAATTAATATTATTTTTCCTGTGTATGTAAATTCTAGTCAGTTTGAACCTTGGTTGAATCAGAGTTTTGAACAAGATAAATAAGAGAAAGAATTGTAAACAGTAAAGTTAGGATTAGTAGAGAGAATAGAGTGGAAACATTACCTGATCTATATGCTACAACTGAAACAAGCTTCTTAGAACATTTTCAGCATATTTTATAAGCTTAGAGGATTTGTTTATTGTGTTTGATTTCTTTGTAAGAAATAATTTTAAATGACCTATGCAGATATTTTCTAGAAAATATCACAGAGAACTTCCTAGATTTGGAAAGAATTCTCTGAATTCTAAAAAAATCAGTGTGCTTCCTCTGTGCATTGGTGAATTGCATGTTTTGTGTTTGTGCACTGAGAGTTGTTCCAAAGTTTCTGAATCTTCTTTTTAGAAGAAACCTCTTTGTCGAAACTTTTCTCTTTCACAGAAAAAAAGACAAACCAAGGTAGGTTAGTTATAATCCAACTATGAACAAACCATGACCTACTCAACTATAGCTATCAACTCTTTTAAGCAGTAGAGCCATGAATATGTATCACAGAGTAGATAGGTAGCAGGAGAACTATTACTTGTATTGTATTGGCAAATACAACTTGTATTGGCAAACTAGTTTTTCAGTGCAATATAGCACACAGGTTGGCAGTGGCATACATTATAAGACTGAATAGTGCTAGGAAACTGATATAATCATTGTTTGATTATCTTCAACTCCCTAACATAATGTTTAGTTATTTAATTTTTTCAATATAATTATTTAATTACAAGCTTATAGAAAAGTTGTAAGTATGACACATGTAACATTTTGGTTGTTTCTGTGGCAACTGAGTGTACATTGATGCCCTGATGTCTCTTCACCCCTAAGTATTTTAGTATTTGTTTCCTACATGGCCAATCAAAATCAGGAATTTAACACTGGTATATCACTGCTACTTCTCAGAGGATCCAGTTTAGAATCAAGAAACATAGTTATTATATTTCCTTGGTTGCCTATAGCCTAAAACAGTTCATCAACCTTTGACCTTGATGATCTTTTGAAGATGATAAACTATTTGTTTTGCTAAATGTTTTCAACTTGTATTGGCTTTCGTGATTATACCAGATTATGTATCACCGAAAGAAATATCAAAGTATCAAGGCTATGTTTTATCACTACTTTCTATCAACTCGATCACCTTTTTTCCTGTTTGTCCCATTGCTTATGCTATTCACTTTATTACTTGACCAAAGTAGTGTTGCCAGAATTGCTACTGTAAGTGTACATCATGCATTTCACCAATGATTTTATACAATCATTCAGAGGAGTCTTTACAAATCTTGCAAGTCCTCTTTACCATTTTTATCTTTGGGAGTGAAAACACTTGTTTTGTGAAGAAGTATTTTCAAAGTATGTGTATGCTCCTTATTTATTTGTTTGTTCCTTTATTAGTATCTGTTTGGACTCATTGTTTACTGTTTGATTCAATGGCTTCTAATTATCCACTATCACTTATCTTGGCTTATCTAGTGGGAGCTCTTCAAACTAGTTTCTGTGTCCCATCATTATTTGAGCACTTCTTTTTTTGTTTTTTTGCAGACTAAGATTTCTTGTCTTATCTCATACTTTCCCTGATCCAGTATTGGAAACAGCCATTTTTTCCAAGGAGCTCTGGCTTTTTCCAATAGTGAGTAATATTTAAAAGCCAAGATTTGGTTACTCTGTAATTCCTTGTTGCTTTTGGGGTATCAGTGTTCTCAGGCCCTTCAGTGGAGGAAGCTAAAGAATGTTTGTGTATGAGTTTCATATACACTATGTTGATTCCTATTATATATATATACCCAAGATATATCTCTTAGATTTGCATCTATATTGTCTACAAATACCTATCTATCATATGGCATATATATATGTGTGTGTGCACATACAGACATGCATGTGTATATGTGTATTCCCACCAATGACTTCAGTTCCAATCTATTACCACAGGGTTTTCTCTAACTGTTTTACTTTTCCATATTTGTAAGTCACTATTTACATATTTGTAAACACTGTTTGCACATTTGTAATTCCATATTTGTAAATCACTTCTACAATGAGAAACCTGCCTCCTATTATCCTCAAAATACTTATTTGATTAAACCACTGTAGGTACACAAACTACTGTCTGCATTGCACTCACTGCCTGCCATGGAAACTCTGTTGACTCAGCTTGAGCTTCAGTATTCAATGATGAGCTTATGTTCTATAAGTCTACCTTCCTTGATATCTAGCCACTCAATTAGACTGTCCCTCCATGTGGATGCTTTCCTTACTCTACTTAGGCAGCCACAACCTCTTCTGGATCACAACTGACACATCTCTTCTCCATTCACTCACTAGTAAGTTGTTATGCTGCACTAAGAGGCTTTGCTATTGCTAAGTCACTTCAGTCGTGTCCGACTCTGTGTGACCCCATAGACAGCAGCCCACTAGGCTCCCCCGTCCCTGGGATTCTCCAGGCAAGAACACTGGAGTAGGTTGCCATTTCCTTCTCCAATGCATGAAAGTGAAAAGTGAAAAGGAAGTCGCTCAGTCGTGTCCTATTCTTCACGACCCCATGGACTGCAGCCTACCAGGCTCCTCCGTCCATGGGATTTTCCAGGCAAGAGTACTGGAGTGGGGTGCCATCACCTTCTCCGAAGAGGCTTTAGGGCTAACTAATTTAGAAGAAAGACTAAGAGAGAAATGGAAAGAAAGAGGGCAGAATAAAAAGAGAGAAAACGAGTAAAAGCACTATACATTCACCAACTCATCTATTTATTTGTGCTAATTATGGTCATCCTACACATTGTTCATTATTTTTTGCACTAAGAGGTATTAGGAGAATTTCACTGACTCCCTGTAAGAGTATGCTAAGTATGTCCATGCCCTTCAGAAATATAGGGTATAATGTTTTAAGAGAAAATCAAGTCAAATAGCTCAAGGGAAGTCACTGGAAGGAAAAGGAGCAAGTAAAGTAAAAAAAGAACATTAGATATTGTCAGTTTAGGGAGTAGCCTATGAAAATGTCCAGAGGTGAGTAAGACATTATTTGGATAAAGAGCAGAAATGTGGTCTGCATTTTTTTATAGTAGCAGAGGAAGATAGTCATCTAAATAATAGCAGACAATAATTTGAGCCCCACTTCCAGACTTTTGATTAGTTATGATAGTAGTACATAATGATTCCCCAGCTGTCCAATTTGACAGTCTTCTCAGCTCTACATATTTTAAGTATCCATTAGCTGAATTAGACAGGATGTTTTGGGCACAATTTATTGACCCAAGAGATAGAATGGCCAGTTCCCAATTGCCTCGCCAAAGGACTGTCAAAATTGTCCCATATTAATGTATGAGTATGTGCAAAAGACAGCTAGAATAGAGAACTAAGGAATCTTTAGAATATGAAAAGTTGCTATTAACTTGTAGAGAATCCCTCTCAAATTCTTATTTCCACACATTCAAAATTCTAATGTTACGGATGGTCAGAAATTAGGTCAGCATTGTTGAGTAAGCATATTTGAGAAAGCAATAACTTTTTTCAACCTTGATTTTAAATATCCCATGTAAGTCAGGAAATAGGTTTTACCATTAAGTAATCAATAACATAGGCAACTTGATTAAAGATAATAAATGCAATTTATAACAGTCTTAATCCACAAGCTGACACAGAACACTATTAGATTGTGATAATAAACAGGCGTATTGAACAAGTCTTTGATTTGTAAAGATATCCCTAAGGAAATGGCCCAGAGAGAAGCAATGATCTCAGTCCTTAATTCCTGTGAATGATGCTTTATCTGAACTGGTGATATTGCTGTTATTTTGGCATAGGATAATCATAATTTTAGTTAATACAGGGAGATCTTTATAGGATTGTAAACTTAAGAACATGAAATCTTCCAACAATGATTTACGATGCTTCCCACATGGCACTAGTGGTAAAGAACCCGTCTGCCAATGTAGGAGATCTAAGAGACATGGGTTCAGTCCTTGGATTGGGAAGAGCCCCTGGAGAAGGGCATGGCAATCCACTCCAGTATTCTTGCCTGGAGAATATCAGGGACAGAGGAGGTTGGTGGGTTACAGTCCATATCATTGCAAACAGCTGGACACAACTAAGCAACTTGGCACACACACACAATTTCTAATGCTGGAGTCATCGGTCAACCACACCACAGAATTTTTCTTTCTCTTTGACTCTGGAAGTATAACTGGATCAAAAATTTTATTTTTTCACCTTGTTTTTTCTTTTCCTTTTTCTTTTCTTTTTAGAATGGTCCTATTGGTATACTACTACTTGTATGGTTAAAGTTATATAAAATTTCCTTTGAAAAAGTTTGAAAATTTTTTGTGAACATGACCTCCCCTTGCCCTAAGCCACCCATATTTTAGTCTTATTAGTGCTGCACTCTGAATCCATACTCTTTCTCTGTTTCTTACTCTTATTCTGCCCATGACACAGTGGAATCTTAGGAACAAGGGTCAAGGGATGCCATAGTGTAACCTGATTACTGTGTGTGTGTGTGTGTATGTGCGTGTGTGTGCATGCTCTCGTGCATGCCAATTTGGTATGATTGCCAAAGGCAAAAATGAATTTCAATATAACACTCAGGTTTTGAAATTGAAGAATTTTGGGGGAAATGAAATACGAAGGCAAACAGGGTTAGGATATAACTGGGGCACTTGAGTGTATCCTCAGGCTAGTATACAACATCCTTGTGGAAATGTCCAGCAGGCCCTAAAAATCAGAAAGCATTCATTTAAAACTATTTCACACTTAATAATGTTTGATGCTTAGAGGTTTTGCACATTGGAATAAAACAGCGTCTTATTCTGTACCTGTATCCTTCTAGATGAAGTCGAGGTTAGATTCCTTTGAAATATTGACTTTGCTTGTGGTTTTCATTGGGCAATGTGAAAATGACTACTAGTTCTTTTGAAGTTGACAAAGTTATACTTAAACAATTGAAAGTTTTTAGACTTAATTTACCATAGATAGTTGCAAACTTATTCCAATTATTTCAGTTAAGAAATGAAGTACAGACCATATTAAAAACAAAATCAGGAAATGATTCTGATTAGGATGAAAGTTCTATCACAGATTAAGAAATAAAAGTTGTAACGCTGGTACTTCATGTTAGAACAGGCCTTTTAAAAAATCATGAAGTGAAACATAAGAAGGCTAGAAAAGTTTGGAGTAGGCTAGATAAATTATTTAGAAGGCTCTGTGCTAATCTGCCATAAGTGTAAGAATCAATTTGGCTGATAGGCAATGAATGACTTGTATTTGATATCTGAATTTTTCAATCAGCGTTTTCTGAACATGGGTTCTCATTATGATAATGACTAAAGGATTAATTATCACCATGAGAACAGTGATAATAGCACTTTGAACTGTACTTGTCACCGTATGACACAGACTATTACTTTTTTTTAATATATTTTAAGAAAGATACGTGCATTTGGAAGCATTTGATTCACTTGGTGAAAGTGATACTATTAAGTTATTGGAGTTAAATGATGAGGAGACAACATTTTAAAAACACTGCTTTCACACTGGCCATCCTTTTTACAGTTTTAATTGACCAGTTAAAGTCGACAGTAATTAACGGTATCAGTGCAAATGCTTATGTCAAATAAATAGTTCAATTAGAATATTTGCTGGTTTCTTCTAAAACTCTCTACTGTAGCAGATAGAATGTTGTAGGAAATAATATTGCTAATTACCTTTCCAAAACAATATCCTTCACTAGCTCAAGTGCAGCAGATTAGATGTACGGCATTTAATGAGAATGGCACAGCATACTGGATTTTAATTTTAGATACATGCGTGGTAGGCAATGAAATAATTGAGAAAAGACTATATTACTAATTGATACTAATGGAGGCAAAGTGTAGGTTTTTGGTATCATGGTTTTTTATAGAGACTAGAAAAATGTTTATTAAAATAATCAAGTTAATTATGAAAATCATTATATTTTCCTTATTTTTCCTCTAAAGCACTCCATATTTGCCACATTAGGGAATTCTGTTGAGTGATAAGGATAAAAGTTCTGAAATACGGGGTACATCTACTGTAGCTAGCTGCTGTTCTTTGCTTTATACAGTGACCCTATGGCAGCATGAGCAAGGTGACTGCTGGACAGTAGCACATGATACTGCCACTTTGCGCCTAGGTGAACTCTACAGCAATTTGTTTTCATCCTTCTGTACTTCTGTTTCTGTTTTCATAGGTTTAGCGCAGTAGTTTTCAAACTTTCCTTATCTGGTCCCATGGTAAGAAATACATCTTACCACCCATACCAACATATTTTACATGTAAAATAGGAAAAAGTTTCACAAAAATACTTTCTTAATACAGAATACATACTAATTTCTTTTTTTCTGATCAATTTTGACTATTTTAATATAGTGATGACCACTAAACTGATGGATTCAAGTCTGTAATTAGAAAAAACTCTGCTAAGAGCACCTTGATACTAGCTTATTTATCCCTTCAGACTGGTGGAGGATGATATGAAGGAATAAATAAGTCAGAGATTGCAAGTCAGTAATTCTATGTACAATACATAACAAATAATACAGATAAATGAGAACAAGTTAATAGGTCTTTGAGAATAATATTTCAGTGAAATAAAAGTATACTTCCTACTCAAAACAAAATCTTTTAAAATACCAAAGGACCAAGCTGGGATAAAAGTCACTAGTAATTGTGATATGAAAATATAATTGTTAATATGTGGCATAAAAGTTTTAGGTAATTTTTTCATATATATGTATATAGATCCTTAGTAAAATTATATATATATATATATATAAAGCTTGCAACCCCATGGACTGTAGCCTACCAGGCTCCTCCCTCCATGGTTTTCTCCAGGCAAGAGTACTGGACTGGGTTGCCATTTCCTTCTCTAGGGGATCTTCCCGACCCAGGGATCGAACCCAGGTCTTCCGCATTCCAGGCAGATGCTTTAACCTCTAAGCAACCGGGAAAGCCCTATATAAAGCCTACTTTTTGTTAAATATTACTTTGCAATATGATTTTTAATAGCTGTAAATTATAATAAACTGTAATTGGGGAGAATTTCAGTTTGAGTCCTGGGTTTAAAAGGAAAATTCAACTGCTTAGCTACCCTACCAGAGACTGGCTTCTTCCTGGCTATACCAGAAATCTAGAACTTCCTTTTCCAAGTCATAAATGAGTGAATTCTTAAGATCTAGTATTTGTTTTTCCGTGTTAAAGGTAGTAGATGAAAATTTCTCAAAGTACATGAAACACTTAATTATAAAATAAAGTTACACTATATAAGAATTATAAGAGGCTAGAGAAAGAGGGGAGTTTCACCAACATAAGACTGAACCCTTGACTTATTGAGGAAAGGGGAACATTAAATGATCTCAGATCAGATCATAACTCCTTTTCTGCACTGGAACTTTACACAAACAGTTGTATCTGCAAATGGCCTTGGTCTCAGGATGCATTAATAACACCTGCTATAAGCCAATAGTGAAACCATTAATGTGTGTCCTCAATGTAAGTATTTTAAGTGACATATACTTAACTCATATCTGTATATACCTAATAGTACTGTTCAATTAACATGCAATGACTCTATTAGTAAATCAAAATTAAATGCTTTGCTGAAGACACAAAGTTTAGAATGTTACTCTCTAAGTCTTTCATGATTTATCCACTTATAGCTCTCTAATGATTAGTGTATACGTCCTTGAATTGTGACAAACTTTGCCAGTAAAAACAACAGCTCAGAAGGCTAGTGAGCAAGGAATAGTGGGTTCAGTTAATTTGGTGGGCATAAGTATTCATTTTCAGCCCAGGAATTTTGCCCTACCGGTAGGTACAAGTCCAGCTGGTTCTGTTGGGTGTGCGGATGGCTTCTAGGCCACAGTGTCCCTTTATTTGACTTTTGGGACAGTTTTGCCCTCTCGGATTAGACATTTAGGTGTTTCCTTCTAAATTCAAGTTTTAATCCCAGAAATAGTTTTTTTTTCAAGTTCTGAAGAAATCCACGGGCCATCTATACTATGCTTCAGTGGTTCCCAACATTTTTGGCACCAGGGACCAGTTTCATGGAAGACAATTTTTATACGGACTGGGCTCAATGAGGGGAGGGTTTGGGGATGATTCAAGTGCATTACAAGTTTCCCAGGTGGGACAGTTGGTAAAGAATCCACCTGCCAATGCAGGAGACACGAGACGCAGGTTCAATCCCTGGGTTGGGAAGAGACCCTGGGGGAGGAAATGGAAATGCACTCCAATATTCTTGCCTGGAAAATTCCATAGACAGAGGAACCTGGCAGTCTACAGTCTATGGGGGTCTCAAAGAGTTGGACACAACTGTGCAAGCACACATACAAGCACATCACATTTATTGTGCACTTTATTTCTATTATGACTCCATCAGCTGCACTTCAGATCATCAGACATTAGATCCTAGAGGCTGGGGACCCCTGCTATACATCACTCTCTAATTCAGTTGTGTTTATGCTGTTCTGAAACTGTTTACTTCCTACCTTAAGTAGGTGTAGCTTTATTTAGATTTGCAGATACAGAATTCCAACTAGGTCACAACTTTGAAGGCCTGTTATTGTCCCCTCTTAACTTGTATTTGGGGGTGAGGGGGAAGAATAGTCACTAAAGGTATAGATTTTAGAAAAGACTTCCTGAGTTTGAAACCCAGCTTCACTATTTACTGCCTAAGGGATTCAGGCCTAGGCATTTCACCATTGTATGCCTTATTTTCTGATCTACAAAAAAAAAATGACAGAATATAAAATTGTACCAGTCTCATAGCATGGTTGTAAGGAGTAGGTAAATGAATTCATATAAAACACATTCACAGTAAGATTTAGTAAATATTACCTTTCTCTATATTTGTCCTTAGCATCAAATCACATACAAAGGAGAGTTATAACTGAATAAATGTTATTGGATGAATGAATATATACAATAGCTGAAATAGCTCACATAAGTCTTATTTACCCAATTACTTTATGCTGAATTTGAAGATAAAAAGAGGTTGCTTTATATTCCCTAAAACACCTAGTGTTTTATGCTACAAATAATATTTAATGAGTGGGATATGAAGAATGAAATTAGCAATAAATGTTACAAAACAAAGTGTACCTTATCCTAGAATAGAAGTCATTTATAATGATTTAATATATATAAATTGCAGGAAAGCTGTATCCTGCAACAACAAGGTCATCTCGCTTTCAGAAGTGATTTTAAATATATACTGTTATAAATATTCATAAATGTATATGCACATATATGAACAATATATATTGAATTTTATACATAATTTTGAAAAGGAAATCAGAAGTATGTGACCACTGTCGACTTCAGAACTATTCATATAACCACAGTGTGGTGATATTAGAATATCTCTGAGACTTGTTCCCAGAATAAATTTATTCTGGCAATGGTTTAGAATCCAGAATTCAGACCTTTATATTCAGAGTGATTAGCAGTACTTAGTAGTATTAGCAGCTTGACCCTGAATTCTGTGGTCCCTTCCCTAGACTATGTATAGATATTTGTGTTAAGCAGTGTCTAACCAGTGTACAAAAGATATTAAATTATAGGGAACACATAATAGCAGCCATGAAGGGACTTTGGCAGTGGTACTTGCATCTGAAGTTGATGAGGGTGGCTGGAAGCTAAGAGGATGCTGAACTTGACTCACATACTTATCACCATGTAGTAAGTAGTAACTTGTTTCTGATTTTCTTAGGAGTTCTTGCACCAAAAATAAAATATATCCCACATTGTCTTTTAAATTTACATAGTAGTGCTAGAGACACATCCCTCAGAGTGTAGTCGGAAAATATTGTGAGAAGCTGAAGTCTGCATTTTTAGTTTGATCCTGTTTTTGTTTTGCTTTGTCTAAATACCGACCCATTTCAATTTAGGTGGAAAAGAATTTCATTCATATCAAAGAACTCTGGAATTATTACTTTAGTTAAAACCTAGACTCTAATCTTAAAACTTGTGATATAATCTACTCTTGAACTTTTAAAAAAAAATGTAACTTGAAGGGACAAATAGATCTCTAGATACCAATGTTATAAAAATGTTCAATATATTATAATTTAGCATAGGGAGAAAGACTCTGAGAAAGAAGACTGAAGTGTGGAAATATGAATTATCTTGAATATTTCTATTACAGCCATCATTTTTTCCAAAAAAACTATAGTGCATTTTAAATGATACATGTGAATTTGAATTGTATCAATATTATTTCTGAGTATTATAAATGTAATATCACTTGCTTAGATGCTGCCTTGGAAAGTTATAGTATGGTCAAAATATGTAAAACTTTATTAAGCCCCATAAAATCTCCCTTTTTTAGTTAAATTATTGTGAATTTGACTGATTTGGAGCTAGAAGACAATGGAAGACTATTCATTGAAATACATTTAATTGAACTTCTGATTCAACAGCTATATTTCATTTCCCCACACTTTCCTGTCTTCATTTCCTTATCTTCCTCATGGCTATATTTTATCATTGTCTTTCTAGCCATAATTTATTCATCCCATTGCTTCTTCCATTCCTCCCTTTTTTGCTTTGGCTTTCCCCTTCCTCCTCACTTTTCATCATATGTGAATTTCCCTGGCCTTACCTGTGTATTTCAAGTTTTATATGTGTAGGAACACTAACAAAGTCTTACAGAAAGAGAGGTGAACAAAAATCAAATAAGTGTATTGCTAGTTGCTCAGTTCATAGTTATTAATGAGGTGTTCCAGTTAGGTATAACCTGGGTAACCCTCTGGATGACTGGACCCTGATTTATCCAAATATGCTTGGAGTTTCAGGCAAGCTTAAGGATATCACAGGAGAGTTTTTTCTAGAGCACAGTGTCTCCATCCTCTCTCAGTCCTCTTCACACAGAAGGATACTTGTTATCAATTTGGGTGTTCACTGATCTGCAACTTTTATATAACCCAACAAATATACATGTATGATATTGCTATAAATTATGTAAAGTCAATGTTGTTGCAGTAACTATTTGCAAGATTAACATTTTAAAAATAGAGAGCGAGTATTATTAGTCTTGACTATATTTTCTCTCTTAAAAAGGATATTCTATCTGGAATAGCATATTCAAAAGCAGAGACATTACTTTGCCAACAAAGGTTCGTCTAGTCAAGGCTATGGTTTTTCCTGTGGTCATGTATGGATGTGAGAGTTGGACTGTGAAGAAGGCTGAGCGCCGAAGAATTGATGCTTTTGAACTGTGGTGTTGGAGAAGACTCTTGAGAGTCCCTTGGACTGCAAGGAGATCCAACCTGTCCATTCTGAAGGAGATCAGCCCTGGGATTTCTTTGGAAGGAATGATGCTAAAGCTGAAACTCCAGTACTTTGGCCACCTCATTGTGAAGAGTTGACTAATTGGAAAAGACTCTGATGCTGGGAGGGATTGGGGGCAGGAGGAGAAGGGGACAACAGAGGATGAGATGGCTGGATGGCATCACTGACTCGATGGACGTGAGTTTGAGTGAACTCCGGGAGTTGGTGATGGACAGGGAGGCCTGGCGTGCTGCATTTTGTGGGGTCGCAAAGACTTGGACACGACTGAGTGACTGATCTGATCTGGAAAGGATCAAAATAATGAATTAAAGAACGAGTCCTCAAACATGTTAATGTATATGTAATACAGGAAAATTTATGGCTTTAAGATTTTTGTTTGGGCTTTAAGATTTTTGTTTGTGCTTTAAAGATAGCTAAGTGGATAATTATTTATCAAAGGGAACTTCAATGGAAAAGCAATTATATGTTTGAAAAAGCATCCTTTCTATATGTAAACTATTGTTTACATTGTATTGTTTCTATATGTAAACATATGTAAACTATATGTAAAAATATGTAAACTATTATGAGTTTTATGATAACTCAATTGGTAAAGAATCCACCTGCATTGAAGGAGACCCCGGTTCAATTCCTGGTTTGGGAAGATCATCTGGAGAAGGGATAGGCTACTCACACCAGTATTCTTGGGCTTCCCTTGTGGCTCAGCTGGTAAAAAATCCACCAGTATTGTGGGAGACCTGGGTTTGATCCCTGGATTGGGAAGATCCCCTGGAGAAGGGAAAGGCTACCCACTCCAGTATTCTGGCCTGGAGAATTCCATGGACAGTATAGTCCTTGGGGTCACAAAGAATCGGACACAACTGAATGACTTCTACTTTCACTTTTCAACAGGACATTCTATATTGTGCATCTTTTAATGATGCACATTTTTCTATATATCTTTGAAGCCTTTCCCATCATGTATTTTGCAAAACCAATTTTAGTATACTTATAAACTTTTAAAGATGAACAACTCTGGAATTTATTTTTAAAAAGTGACAGAAATAAATGATTACTAGGAAACAAGTAAGGAAAAAAGAGGAAAAAAAGATATCCTTTAATCAAATTTAGTTTGCCTTAGTTACATTCTTATTTCCATGGTGGCTAATACTTGCTTGGATTTTAAATTTTGCAGTGCTTCTTCTCTTTTAAGGTTCTCTTATAATTCTCTGACTTTGCAGTTTTTTTCTTTCTACTGCTTCCATTTTTAATGAAAATAATTTGAAATTTCAAATGAAGGATTCTAAGTCCATTGCTATGGGTGCTTTGTTAAGTATCTATTAACAAGGTCTTTTAATCAAGATGGAAGATTCATATCTGAAAGCTATCCCCACCCACTTCTTGTCTAGTAACTTGGCACAGAATTAGTCAAGCATATGGAAATGTGGAGATGTCCTATCTGAAGTCTCAGTTCTCATTCATCATGCTAAGGAAGTGGAAGTCAGCTGAAATTAGTCACTAGGCTACACCTCTTGGTTTTTACTGCATCCATTATTCTTCAGTAAAAGCAGTAATAGAGTAACTCCCAGGGAGGTATTTTTCTTGGATAAATCCTTTTCCCTCTTTGTAGTCTAACCATATCAGCCATTTTTTTGTTTCTTAGTGTCTTTTCCAACCTTCAGGCCTTTGCACATTCTGCTACAAAGGCCTTGGGGCTTTTGTTCTTTCTAGCTGGAATAGTTCCTGCTTGACTTTTATTGCATTGATTATTGTTCATCCTGTAAATCTCAGCTTAAACCTGAGCTTTCTTTGAAGGCCTTTCTTAACTACCCCAATTTGGTAGATTTTTCAAGTAAACCAACCATAAGAGAATCTGCTTCTTCCTAGAAGTTAGCACAGTTGCAATGAATGAGAAGTAAAGTCTTTCTGTAAATCTTTCTCTCATGGCTGAGAGGCCCATCACAAGACTGCATCTGCCTTGTCGATCACTATGTCCCGGGTGCCTAGCACAATGCCTGGAACGTAGGTGTTGCACAGTAATTATTTGTTACAAAAAAATAAAAGAGAGATTTATGAAGAATGATTATCTTTCAATTCCTTTAGTCCAACTTTGAAAGAATTGGTGCATAGAAATTATTTTTTAAATGTCCATCAGTTAATATAGTTTTATAAAGTCATATTTAGAGTATCTGGCATCATACTTAGAAGGTGCTAGAATCATAAGCTTATGGGAAAAGACAGTAGCATCATAAATACCACGTTGGTACCAGTGATACAGGGGAAAGGGATGGTCTGGAATCAAGACACATGGAGCATCATACAGGTAGTGATAAACACACACATTTGAAATAGTTTTAGATGTTTGAATTTGGTAACAACTGGTCTTTTGTACATTCAGCAATTAATAAAAAACACTATGGAAAATCCTGCAATATAAAGAACTGAGTAAAAAGTATCTTAACTGCCTGCAATCTAAAGGGCAAAACAGAATGAGGAGTGGAAAATATGGAAAAACGAGCCAAGTGTGACTGACATTGAAAGTATAGCCAGAGCCCTGCCAATTCCAGGGGGGATATGAATGGAGAGCAGATAGAAACTTGTGGAGGTAGGAATATTCATGGCATGTACAGAAAATGGGAAAGAGCTCAGCTGAAGAGGAAATTTGAATGTCAAAATTAAGGAATTTTAAGGGTAAGGAAAACATAATTCATGTTTGTTTTATTTTTGCTTTTATTTTTCAGCAAGTAATCTTGAAGTCAATGTAGAAAAGAAATGAAACAAAGCAAGGAATGAGACATCAGTTAAGAATCTATTGAAACAATTCAGGTAAGAGTTGATCAAACTATGTTTTGTGTTATGAGTAGATCAAATATACAAAATAGGAAATATTCCTCAAATAATTGATATGAACGCTTTCAAGTAGTTTTTTGTTGAGTATTATGAAAAGTTTACCATGACTAGTGTTTAGAGATTTATAAAAAGCTAAGATGACTAACAGCAGAAGGAAGCGACAGGATGAGGCAGTTGGATGGCATCACTGACTCAATGGACATGAGTTTGAGCAAACTCCAGGAGTTAGAGAAGGACCGGGAAGTCTGGCACACTGCAGTTCATGGGGTCATAAAGAGCTGGACACAACTTAGCAACTGAAAAACAACAACAAGATTATTAAACAGAAAGTCAAGGTTTCTGCAATCTTCATATTTTATTGCATTTGTTATATAAAATAAAAATATATTTCTATCATTTCATCAAAGAAACAAAGATGTACGGAGAAATTGTCTAAGACAAACATGTTTATTTCCTTCTTTCTCCCAGGGTGCTGCCTACAGGCCCTTCCCTTTGATAATTATACATTCTTCAGCTTTTGTTTAAGCTGGACCTGAAGGGCCAATATACTCACAGGGAAGAAAATGCCAAGGTACAATTATAGTGAAAGCTGTCAATTTGAATTCCCTGAATTTTCATTCTAAAACGTCAGTTACCTGGCATGAACTATTACTCTAAAACACAATTTAGTTATCACTTGGCCTGAATTCAATGTATATATTCTTTTGTATGGTGAAAAGTCACAGATATGATTGATGACTTTTAGAAATAGTCATTAAAAAGTACATAATAATTTTTGTTATAAAAACCATTTATTAATAGTAGGGTAGGAGAATGTTGTTTTGACAGTATGCAGAAGGTATTAGACTGTGTATTTATGTTATTTACTTGGCCAATATTTGCTCATGTGGACTTTTAAATAAGGAAAAAGGGCATTTTAAAAGTTAGTATTCATAATTACTGGAAAGACTGGGAAATAAAGTAAGTACAAAGAGCAAAATAATATCACTTATAATCCTTCTCAACATTGATATCCTCTTCTAATTAATATTTATATTTTGGCATATTTCCTTTCAGTCATATATATATAAATAATTAATCTACTTGCAATCATATTGCATACAATTTTGTCTCTATTTTGATTTCATTATTATGTTGTAAGGACATCTCCAAATTATAAAAATCTGTTTGAATATCTCATTTTAATGGGTAAATGTTATTCAGAATTATGGGTGTATGAGAATATGATATATCATTTTTAACTGGTCTTTGATATGTTTCCAAAAATTTTTGCTAATATAAAATAATTCTTAGACATGCATCTTTCTGTATAAATCTTTTCTCAGATCTCTGATTATTTCCTTAAAATAAATTTCTGTCAATGGAGTTTTACTTCAAATTAAATAATCTTTTAAGAAATTCTTAGTGCACAGCACCAAAGAGCCTTCTAGAAAGTTTGTATCACTATAGAGTCCAACCAAGAGTTTATTTAATTGAAGTTTTTGTCTTTTCTTTATTGTATGTATTTGACTTTAAGTGTCGGAGAAGGCAATGGCACCCCACCCCAGTACTCTTGCCTGGAAAATCCCATGGATGGAGGAGCCTGGAAAGCTGCAGTCTATGGGGTTGCTGAGGGTCGGACACGACTGAGCGACTTCACTTTCACTTTTTACTTTCATGCATTGGAGAAGGAAATGGCAACCCACTCCAGTGTTCTTGCCTGGAGAATCCCAGGGGGAGCCTGGTGGGCTGCCATCTATGGTGTCGCACAGAGCTGGACACGACTGAAGTGACTCAGCAGCAGACTTTGAGTGTATTGACCATTTTTTGTACTTATTGTTTTGGTTTGTTCTTTGAATTGCTAATATTAGTTAAAATGTCCTTTTGTTTACTTATTATTATCTTAATCTAAGAGTCTTTTTATTGAAGCCTATTTTACATGAAAAGTATTATCTCCTTTTTATGTATGGAGTTATATATTTTCTAAATTGCTGGCCAGAATTATAAAACCATTTGTTTGTTTCATAGAGAATTATATGGCTTCTATTTTGTAAATAAGTCTTAGTATATCTTATAAAAATTTAGTAAATTTTGGTAGATTTAATGAATCTATCATCCCCATTGAACCTGAATATGAATTGTAGATACAAGTAAGTCTAGATTAAATTTAAACACAAGTTAAAAATTCAGTGTGGTTGAATTCCTAGAAATCATGCAAAGTCATTGATTGCTTACAATGACTTTTATAGTTGACTGGTGGTCTTTTTGTAAATAGGATTCACAGTGTTTCACTTTATTTTATGGTCTGAGTGATAACATACAAAGCACTTTACCTATACCACAAGTTAATATCAGGTGCTGGCATCCAGTTACAACAGGCAAAAGAGTATTAATTATCTACAAGTTGTGGCTAGGGAGAAGATTTGAAACTTAGTAAAAAATTTGGGTTCAGAGAATCTATCTCCATATTTAGCTCTGACCCCCAGGAAAACCCAAGTGGGCAAGTGTGAGCTTGACTGCCATGAGTTTAAGCAGGAAGGCTTTCACCTGCTCACCTAGACAGTGTCTCCATGCAGTTGCTTACCCATTTTTCTTGTGGTTCAGGTCCCTCCCTCCACCTCCTTCCTTCAGTGAATCTTCTCAGATTCCTGCATTTCTAACAGAATAACCATGTAACAGCTGTTTATTACTGAGTAGAAACTTTCCCTGTTAGAAGAGGCATGTGTGAGCTCTGTTTGCCAAATTATACCAGATATTTTCTGTTTGCTCCCCAGGTTCACTGTCCACTCTTCTCTGTCTGGGGAGTCCACCTGTATGAATGACATCAACAGGGCTTCCATTCTTCTTTCTATTTGTTTTTAGTCAGTGGGAGAATGAGAAATAAACAGACAGGTTAGGGTGTTTATTTCTGGATGAACTGCATAGGAGGTCCCCTGCCTTAGCTAAGTTTTTGCTCAATGAACGATGGCCTTATCTATGTAATTCTTGCTTTCTACTTACTCCAGCGAGCTTTTCCTCCATCATCTCTTTAGTTTTTGGTGTGGTAAAAGTGCTACCGCTGCTACTCCTAGAGTCCCTTAATATTCCTTCAGTTCGGTTCAGTTCAGTTGCTCAGTCGTCTCAGACTCTTTGTGACCCCATGGACTGCAGCATGCCAGGCTTCCCTGTCCGTCACCAGCTCCCAGAGCTTACTCAAAATCCTGTCCATCGGTGATGCCATCCAACTATCTCATCCTCCGTCGTCCCCTTCTCCTCCTTCCTTCAATATTTCCCAGCATCAGGCTCTTTTCAAATGAGTCAGTTCTTTGCATCAGGTGGTCAAAGTTTTGGAGTTTCAGCTTCAGCATCAGTCCTTCCAATGAATATTCAGGACCAATTTCCTTTAGGATGGACTGGTTGAATCTCCTTGCAGTCCAAGGGACTCTCAGGGGTCTTCTCCAACACCACAGTTCAAAAGCATCAATTCTTCAATGCTCAGCTTTCTTTATAGTCCAACTCTCACATCCATACATGACTACTGGAAAAACCATTGCTTTGCCTAGACGGACCTTTGTTGGCAATGTCTCTGCTTTTTAATATGCTGTCTAGGTTGGTCATAACTTTTCTTCCAAGGAACAAGCATTTTTAAATTTCATGGCTGCAGTTACCATCTGAAGTGATTTTGGATCCTCCCAAAATAAAGTCTGTCACTGTTCCCATTGTTTCCCCATCTATTTGCCATGAACTGATGGGACCAGATACCATGATCTTAGTTTTCTGAATGTTGAATTTTAAGCCAGCTATTTCACTCTCCTCTTTCACTTTCATCAAGAGGCCCTTTAGTTTTTCTTTGCTTTCTGCCATAAGTGTTATCTTGATTCCAGCTTGCACTTAGCAGTTTTAGTTATTACTTGATAATTACTGATATTCAATTGTTTTACCTCTTCTGTAAACCAATTATATTTGTTATCTCTTAACATGTAACAAATTACCTCAAAATTTCTAAGCTTAGGACAGTAATAAACAAGTTTTTATTTCACAGTTTCTATAGTTAGGTTCAAGAGTAGTTTAGCTGGGTAGATTTGAAAGACAGTTTTCTGTGGTTCCCTCATATTTCTGTTTTATTGAGAGAAAGTCACGATTGCCTTTACTGTGAGCTCTCTTTTCAAGTACATTTGTAGAGTGACCTGCCTTGGAAGACAAATATTCTTCATCACTTAAGCAAAGAATAGACATCCTTACTGCCCATAATAAAATAGTCTTTTCCTAAATTCAGATTCCTGCCAGATAATGCAGTCCTCTTATATGTAGGTTCCACCTGGCCTTGTTCCCACTGCTTTATGGGAATTAAAATTCAAACCAGTAAAGAAAATATTAATATTGTGATTATTGTTCCTGCTCTTTATAATAATGCTCTGTTTCTGACTCAGGAATCTTGAGTCTTCTTCAACTGCAAATATCCATGAAAATGAGGCAGACTGATATGTTAATGGGCAATTAGGGTAAAATCTTAGACTCTCCACAATTCTTGACCAGTAGTCCTTGTTCGGGGTCTCTTGTGAGCTTTCAATCATGGTATTTGCAGGGACTGTAGTCATCTGAAGGCCTGACTAGATCTGGAAGATCTGTTTACAAAATGACTCACTCAAATGGCTGGCAAGTTTATCCTGGTTGTTGTCAAGAGATCTCAGATCCTTGCCACATGGAACTCTCCATAAGGTGGCCTGAGTATCCTCCCACCATGGCAGCTGGTTTCCCCAGAGGCGATAATCCAAGAGAAGCAAGATGGAAGGCACAGTGTCCCATGACCTAGTCTCAGAAGTTACACTGCCATTTCTACAGTCTCATGTTAGATTCAATGAACAATACATCTGCTCAGTATGAGAGCTAACTACACAAGCCCAAGAATACTGTGAGGCAAAGATCATTGTGGCTGGGTACCACCTAAACCCTTCTCTAAATATCCCAGTATGTGTCTAATATCTCTTTCCTGACTGAAACCACAACTCAAATTTCTCTACATGCTCTTACCTCTTTGTCTCTTTAGGCATGTTTCTATTTGAATTTTCTACTTATTGTCTTGCTTAATTCACACAGTAAGACCTTCCTGGGATCATTAATTCCATTTAACAAGGAAACAGCTTAAAATTTTCAAGTACTTTGGCCAAAATCTTGCTTCCAGTATGAGACTAAAGAGACCCCCTCAATCGAATACTCCCTCCAGTATTTGAAATGCTTTCTGGATAAGAGATCTAAAAATGAATTGAAGGCAATAATCTTGAAATCTTATTTTGTAAACTAGACTAATATGTAGATACTGTAGATAAGTGCTTAAGTGGCATAATTTAAGGGATGTGTCTATTGAAATATTTTTTCACTCTCCTATCAACATATCTCTAAAAGGTCTACTGTAAAATATTATTGTGGGGCAGCCATCCAGGAATTTCTGCATTTTGTTTTGATTAGGCCTTATATTTTATCAGAAGAGCCATGTATTACCTTGGCCTTATGTTACCAGTTTTATAAATTATTATTTTAAAATTGTTTATAATTAATCCCTAAACTATCAGGTAGTAGAAAGCATACACACATAAATTGATTTTATATGACACAGAAGCTTGAGAAATACCAGAGATCTATACGGTTTTATGCAGTGGGAGTGTTAAACAGTTTGGGAGTATATTTGAAAGTGCCCTATAGAATTGCAGTAACCATAAGAAATTCTGTCCCTACCACAAATTCTACTCGAGTTTACCCTAAGAGCAGAAATGCACTAATAACTCACTTTTTAATGGAAAAAAAAAAAAAAAAAAGGTGAACAGTTGTACCGTTATTATTGAAATAATCTCAAATTGCTTTGAATTACTTCTTTTTTCTTAGTGAAATTAAAGTAGATTGCAACAGTGGTTTGAAGTATTCTGAGGTTAAAAATTTTATAAAACAGACCCTAGCCCATTTTTTAGTAAAAATATATGTAGTTTTTGTCAATGTGTTGAACTGAAAATGTGAACTCTGGGAGATGGTGATGGACAGGGAGGCCTGGCATGCTGCAATTCATGGGGTCACAAAGAGTTGGACATGACTGAGTGACTGAACTGAACTGAACTGAAAATTAGCTTACATGTATCTTTATTTTAATTTTTTTCATTATTTTCTTCCAACTCATTTCTGTAACAGTTCTCTTATTTGGCAGCTTCCCTAATAGATAAAGCTATGGAGTTTTCAAATTCAATAAGCAAGATTGGAAGGGAGACATCACTTGACCACCAAAGGACCTCAGATCTTAGCTTATGGCAAGTTTTTAGAGCCATCAATCTTCTAAAGCAGCCAGCAGCTTGGAGTTCTTTTGTAGCTGCCTGGGATAGGTGCTAAGTTATTAGTGTAAAACAATACATTCTGGAAATTTTTCAGCTCTTTACTGTGAAGTTCAAAGTATGAATGCACTCATTTGTTCAAGGTATCTCAGGGGAAAGAGACACACAGAGAGAGAGAAAGAGTGAGAGAAATGAACACAGTTGTACATTGCATACTAGGATTCCTTGTATGTGACATTTAAAGCACACTGTTTTGAATGATGATTAATAAACTTTCATGAAGCCCCCTGAAACAGAAAAAAAAGAAAAGCCATGTTAACCCGGTCTCTGCTGTCAGAGCTGTTGTTCAGTTTTAGTGTTCAGCCTGTCTGAGTTCTTATCTTGGTAGTTGAGCATGGATTTTTCTATTAGACCATGGATTATCTATTAGATAATAGATAGTCTATTATCTATTAGATTTAGGTTGTGGAACAGACTTCAGTTGGGACAGACTTCAGAGAGGGTAGAATCACAGATATTCTCACAAAATGCCCGATTCCTCTCCCTCAGCCAATTGTCTCTGGTCTTCTCTTGCCAGTTGTTAATTGTTCTAAGATTGGAGTAATGAGACTAAGTAAGATTTATATCCCATCATTGGAGACTGGTTCTCTCCCTCCCTCCCTCCCTCTCTTCCTGCCTTCTTTTCCTCCTTCATCTCTTCTTTTCTTCTTCTTACTCCTCCTTTTTCTCTTTCTCCGCTCTCTCTCCCTCCCTTGTGTCTCCTCCTCCTTTGTCCTGTCCTCCTTTCTCTTTCTTTTTTTCTTCCTTGCTAAAGGAAGAAAAGCCCCAATTACAATGTTTTTAATTGAACTAGAGAAGCCCCAATTACTTTTGTCAGCCATTCTAGGACCACTAAGGAAAAGTAGTCATGGGATAATAAGCCAGAGAGATGGGATAATTAAGTCTACTGATGACATCTATAAATAATTCTACCTGTCCTGCTTGGACATGCTCTAATGTGAGGGCAGGAATAATCAATATGCTTATTAGTAAAACCACTCTGAGTAGGATTTATTTTAGTTGCAGCTGAAATAATCCACTCTGACACAGAAAACACATGGAAAACAGGTTGATCACAGGCCTGGCATAAGTGACTTTTTGGTCATCCTCTGAATTGAGGTAGAAGCAAGAAAAGTGGAAGTACTAAAAAAAATTGTATGTACTTCAATAAATATCTCAGAGAGATCAGTTTGTTGCAGTGACTGAAATAGAAAAATACATTGGAAATACAATCTTGGGGAAAATATGCCTCCTCCATGCTTGTAGGTGAATCTGTAGTGGCAAGTGTCATATTGTTCTCTAGGAAAACACAGGAGAAGGCAATGGCACCCCACTCCAGTACTCTTGCCTGAAAAATCCCATGGACAGAGGAGCCTGGTGGGCTGCAGTCCATGGGGTCGCTAAGAGTCGGACACGACTGAGCAACTTCACTTTGACTCTTCACTTTCATGCATTGGAGAAGGAAATGGCAACCCACTCCAGTGTTCTTGCCTGAAGAACCCCAGGGACGGGGTAGCCTGGTGGGCTGCCGTCTATGGGGTTGCACAGAGTCGGACACGACTGAAGCGACTTAGCAGCAGCAGCAGCAGGAAAACACATCGGGGACAACCGTTATGCCCCTGCTCCACTCAGGCAGTTCTTCTCTTATCAGTTTAATATATGTCTCTGAATGAGATTTTGCCTGAAAAATAAAGAGGTTTGCAATCAAGTATTAGATTGAAAACTACTATTTAGCAATAAATCTTCATTCTTTGTTTTATGGTAGAACACAATGAGTGTCCAAGTAACCTTACCTTGTGTCATCCATTTCCATCTACACCTGATTCTGGGCAAGGTCATCATTGGTTGTTGTTTTCATTTAGCCTGGCATCACCACCCTTTTCAGGAGAGGATGCGGAAAGAAGTACTAAAAGAAGTACCACCATCACTTCATCTCCTTGTCTTGTCTTCTCCTCTTCATTGCCACTGGGCAAGGACTATCCAAGTTTTCAACTTTCAACACAGATCTTCAACCCACTTACATAGTCAGGTTATTGTTTCCTCCAGGTATAAACTGAACTTTAAGAGTTAAGTTCCCTGGTGGTTCAGATGGTAAAGAATCTGCCTGCAATGCAGGAGACCTGCGTTCACTCCCTGGGTCAGGAAGATCCCCTGGAGATGGGAATGGCTACCCACTCCAGTATTCTTGCTACCGTATTAGAGAATTACATGGACAGAGGAGCCTGGCACTTCATGAGGACACAAAGAGTTGAACATGACCATCAGTTTTTGCATTACACTGTTAGAAAAAAAGTGTTTTTCATATTTTTATAATTACCAGTTCTCTTTTTTTCTTATTTTGAATCTAAGAAGTTTATGTATGAATTTGTTTATTTGTTTACATATTTTTGTGAGATTAGGTGCATAGCAGTTTTTTGTTGTATCCAATAACACAATATATTGATTTTGCTGTTTAAATCAGCAAATTTTCTGCCAAATTATAAAACAGCAATTGTAGCAGAAGCATCAACAGCAACCTTCAGAAAGAGAACAACAAAATATTTGTTCTCAATCCAGGATTTTTATATATAACTCAATTGCTTTGGTAAAATATCTACTGGCAAAGCTGAATCTAAATAGCATTTCGGATGCATCCTAAACAGCTTGCCTGAAGACTGAAGCACACTCTGCTTATATACTTTCTGAAATCTATCTATATTTTATTTTGTCTTGGAAAAAGATTAAAGAATAGAATTATATTAGAACTGGTGGAGGCATGATCCATGCCCCCTTGATTATATTGAAACATTAAAATGTCATCAGCATGTTAATTTTGTCATCTCAACTGCACGAGATTTATTCAGCACTTCTATCTATTACATTACTCTGGAAACACAATTTATTCTGATTGTGGAAATGTCATAGGCAGCAACTAAAAACATCTGGAATTCTTAGTTTAGAAGGAATGCCTGGTTTCAATAATGCTATTTCAAAATTAATTTTATCTATAAAGAAGGCAGGAATCAAACATTTTAAAATTATTCAAATTGAAATATTCATTTGGCTCACCAATTTTAACTGAGAGATCAAAAATCAAAGAAAGAAAAAATTGAGAATAGAAAGCATTATTTTTTAATGGTTAGGGAAATAAAATGATCTCCAATGAAAGTCTAATTTCAGAAAAATATAGTGACCTTTTTTTGTATGTTTGTTTTTCCTCTTCATTATAGCAAGAGAAGCTTGACTACATCTGTGACATATCTAGAAAGTAGATGCAAGGGAGGGAGATGGGTAATTAATCCTAGAAAGACAGAAGGCACAAAAGTGTCATAATGGCACAAAGAACCAGTTTTGTTTCAATGTTTCATGTTTTCCTTTATAAAAATTTGTAAATAGAGTACATTTCTTTGCTGCTGCCAAGGTGAAAGTCACTTGCCTGATAAATTGTATGTGGGGCACTGGGTAAGGAAAGAAGCAAAGGTTGGTTAGTGGTAAATTAGGGATTTTTCTTAGTAAATATACCCATTATTCGTTATCTGAGAAACCCAAGTCCTGAAAGCTCTAAAAACTGAAATAAATGCCCATTGGATAGTAGATACTGACTTGATCTAAAGTGAGGCTATTTATTTTCTTTAACTCATTTACCTGAATATTCATAATTTCACTGCAGAATCAAGAATATGGTCAATTGCAAGGTGCTGCTCCAGACTGTATAGAGAATGCTTTGCAATTCCATTCTAAAATTTGAAAAACTCTGAGATTGAAAACACATCTGGTCCTCTGGTCAGAAAAGTTTCAGATAAAAGAATGTTGGATTGGTAGTAAATTCTAGAGATTTCCCCCTATACCTCCCCCTACCATCACCCAAACAGGTTGTTTCCAGCTTGTCTGGGCCTGACTGTGAGGCATTGTGCTTAAGTCTTAGCAAAATTTTAACTTCAGTTTCCACATTTAGCAGTAAGTTATTTTGGCAAACTGCATGGACAACAAATATATTATTATGCATTGGAGGGTATATATTTAATTTTATTTATTTATATTTTGGCTGTGCTGGGTCCTTGTTGCTGCATGGACTTTTCTCTTGTTCTGAGCAGGGGACTACTTTTAGTGTGGTATGCAGACTTCTTATTGCAATGGCGTCTCTTGTTGCAGAGCACAGGCTCTAGAACATGAGCCCTTCAGTAGTTGAGGTTCCCAGGCTTTAGAGCACAGGCTCAATAGTTGTGGTGCATGGGCTTAGTTGCACCATGGCACGTGGGATATCCTGGACCAAGGACGAACCCATGCCTCCTGCACTGACAGTTGGATTCTTTACCATTGAGCCACTGGACAGGGGAATGAACATATTTAGATGTACTGAAAAGTCATGAAGATAGTACAGAGAATGTCCATATGCCATCACTCTGTTTCCTTAACACTTTCCTGCTAACTTAAAGAAACTGATGTCCTAGACTAGGGTGCTTAAATATCTGTGTTGGTTAGCTAATAAAGTTGTTCTCTTTTCAGTAATTTCCTTATTAGGCTCTGCACACTGTTTATGTTTTTGAACTTTAATTCTTACAGTAAATAAGTGAAAGGGGTATTATTTTTGCACAATTTAGAGAGGACAAATGTTAATTCAGGGAAGAACACTAGCTTGTCTAAGGCAGCAGCTCTTAAACAGTAGACCTAGGTGAATAACTTGGATCCAAGGGGCTCTAAAGCACAGTTGTTTTCAAAGCACACTGTCATCTTCAGCTCTGGCCTGTTGGCCCCTAGTCAGCAGAATTTGTCTTCCTCCCAAAGTTCACAAATAATCTTCTGGCTGAAGGTCAACCCCTCTCATTTCCTTAGGAGAATGTGGAAAGTTGGGAAGAGCGTAATATAGAGTTTAGCACGATGAGAAGAGGCAGAGGTAAAAACTTACTTTGACCACTTCTGAAGTTAATAAACAAGGCCTTTTACTACTTCTTCCTCTGTTTATGCAAAGATACTCCATTAGCATTGACAAACATTCTTTGTCTCCTAAGTGTAAAAGAGAAAGGATGGAGCTTTAGAGGCTGCTTAAAAAAAAAGTTCTACCCTTTTATCTGGAAGAACAAGCTGTAAAATACCCTTAGAAAACCATTTAAGAGGCTGAAAGGAAGAATGGTTGTGAGACTATTGCAGTTTTTGTTTGTTTGTTTTTAACACAGTGGCTTTGTTGATGTCACTCAAAGGCCTGCTGAGAACAGAAAGGGGAGAAATTCTACCTGGAAGCAGCTAGTAGTGGAGCTGAATAAATAAATCTCTCCTCAGAACTTCTTTCTCATTCAGTCCCTACTTCTATACTCACAATTTAGCTCCCATCCTGGTTTGGAGGGATGCCTGGAAGGTGGAGACTGTTTTAGGAAGATGTGTGTGCATTCTGAGTAAAAATCTATAAGTATTTGTCATTACACCTGGTTAAACAGTTCACAGTCATCCTAGAGTTACCCTCTTTCAAACCTCCCAAAGATCTCCTATAAGAAAGCATCATATAGGTAGCAATCCCCAGATGAGCTGTGTTTAGTCATGGCATCACTAGAGTACATGAGAAATCAACTTATAGTATTTCTATTGTAGAAATTGAAAAGTATTCTTATGGTATTTGCAAGTGAAATCCATTGACTATATCAAATATGTATTTCTTCCTGTATTAATTACAGAAACATTGATCAAAAGAAGTTTTCCAGTCTTCAAGTGGCTCTGCAGCTCCTTCCAGTGTGTGCTGCTGTGTCTTCAACACATGGTTTCCAAGGTCACCATGGCAAGGCAAAGAATGCGAGAATCACATTATAGGGGTGTGCCATTCTTGGATGTTGCTTATATCATTCTGTACCATACTACACTGGTCAGATGAGAATTAACATGTGTACCATAATCATGTTACTGAATCCAAGCTTGGTCTGCCTGCCACACAATAGGCCAATAATCAGGAGATGAGATACTGAGGCAAGAAATGGCAATTTTAATTGGAAAGCCAGGAGTCTGAGAAGATGGTAGGCGGGCTAGGGCCCTCGGGTACCATCTTATGCGGTCTGGATGCCAGTTTCTTTTATAGGACAGGGACGGGGAGGAGATGAGGAAGTAAAATAAAAAGGCAATTAGTCTTGCAAAATATCTCTTGCTTGGCCAGGTTTGGGGAGGGGATGTGGTAATTTCTTCTTTTCTGAAGCTATTCACAGGTGGGCAGGGTCAGAATGTCTCCCTGTGAGCTGAACAAAGGAACTTTAACATTCAGACAGAGCGACAGGTTCCTCAAGACAGGCCATTATATTCGCTTACAGATATAGATAGCATCCTTTCAGGGATTACAATAATAGAAACCGTGAAAAGTAAGGGTGAAAGGAACAGATCCAGCATGGAGTTGGGTTTTGCTCTTCCCTGTTACGTTCAAAAGGAAAAAGCAACTGGTGTGATGAAGAGCTCACTAGTCTCTGCCATAATCAAGTTAAATTCTTATTCATAATTTCTCTGTGGCTCTCAGTTCTATAAAATGATATCTCTCATTCTCCCCTTTATCCAAATTTCTGCTTTCATATTTTTTTCCAACCTCTCTCTAAACTTTCCCTTTCTTTACTTCAGTTTTCTTCTCCCCAAGTTACTGTGTTAGACAGCAGTCCTCTTTCTGCTGTGTCAGCAACCCCACTTCCTGGTTCTGCCACAGCCGCCCTGCCCTGTCTTCCATACCTGGCCAGTCCAATCTTCTGCTTTCCGTACTTTGGTTCCACATGAAAAATACCACCACTACCACTGCCACTACCAGAATCTACTTGGTCCTTATTAGCCTGTTTGTGACCTCAGCCTATCTTAATAATGCCATTTAACTGTCATTGATTTGTGTTCAGTTTACGTTTTCTTTCTTCATGACAAATATGCCAAACCTTTATAATTTTCTTCATCTATTTAACCCTGCCTGCCTTAACTCAGGAAAAAAAAAAAACTACATGTGATGTTCCGCACTTTCTATCTCTAAGTATGTGTATGTGGCCCTGCGTTGTTTCCTAGGGCTCTTCTGCTCAGCTTGCTCCTGGTCCTTAGTTCATTCTTTATCTTTTCTCCATTCTCCATATGGTTCTTCTCCCCATCTGCTGGTTTCTAATTCCATTTGGTATTCTCTCTGTGGAGATAAATTTTGACTCATCCTTCAGATTGCATGTGACATATTACTTTAGTCCACTCTGGTTGCTGTAACAAAATCCCACAGGTTAGTTGGTGTAAAACAAAGAAAATTAGTTTTTCCATATTTCTGGAGGCTGAGAAGTCAGGATGAAAGTGTCAGCAAGGTTGGTTTCATATGAGGCCTCTTCTCTTGACTTGTAGGCAGACACCATCTCATTATGTCCTTGTAGGATCTCTCCTTTGTGTGCCAAAGAGAGAAAAGAAAAAAACAGACAAGATTTCTGGTGTTTTTTCCTAAAAGGGCACTAATCCTATAGAATCAGGGCTCCAGCCTTGTGATCTCATTTAACCTTGTATGCTCAGTTGTTCCCTACTCTTTGTGACCCCATGGACTGTAGCCTGCCAGGCTCCTCTGTCCATGGGGATTCTCTAGGCAAGAATACTGGAGTGAATGGCTGTGCCCTCCTCCAGGGGATCTTCCCAACCCAGGGATTGAACCCAGGTCTCCCTCATTGCAATCGGATTCTTTACCATCTGAGCTACCAGGGAAGCCCCACTTAACCTTAATTATGTCCTTATAGATGCCATCTCTAATTATAACCACATTAGAAAGTTACCTCATCATTGTTTACAATTTCATCATAATAACCAATTGATTCCAGCCGTACACATGTGATCCTTGAAAATAATGTCACATTATAGACTATCTTCATATGTTCAAGTTCAACATATACATTTTGGAAGGATACAAATGCTCAGTCCATCATGATCATCTTGATCTTCACCTTAACAGTGAAGCATTCTTTGAAATGACCCAGGCTGAATCTCTGCCCTTATCCATTTGAATATTATGTTAAACTATCATAATTCTCTTTAAAGTAAATTTCTAATATGTTCTGTTTGGACCATGAGCTAGATAGAGAAAGAAAGCATATCTTTATCATCTTTAAGTCATGTCTATTACTTAGCACAGAGTCTAAACCAGAAGAGGTGCTTAATTGCTTTTTTTTTTAAAATTAAGCCACAAGATCCTGTAAGGTCAACTACATGATCAAAGAAACATTAAATTATGATGCATGTATTTTAAAAGTAAGATGATATATTTAATTTGAATTGTTTTGAAATTGATTCCCTATATATAGGTCATATTCTTTAATGGAATGCTTAATTCAATTTGGTTCTATGATCATTTAAAGAAAATACCATTTGCAAATATCAGATGAGAACATGTAAATTCCTTAAGAACTGAAATAGAAAGATTAAAATATATGGTTCCATTGAGCTTGTATATCCCAAAGGGCTACTAACATAAAACTATTGGTAGGTTTGGAAGCTTATCATGAATTGAGCACAGTATCAGGAGTTACAGCTATTTCTTTCAAGAGGTGTGTGTATTTCAAGCATATGTTTTAAGGCCTTAAAGCTCTATTCTTTCATTGTCATTTTTTAGTCCTGATTTGATCCAAGTATTTTTTTTTCCACAAATTACATATTGGAATTGTAGATTAGACTTTTTAAGCATGCTGTTTGTGATTTTTCTTACTAGTTCATCAACCCCACAGTTGTCAGAAAGGCATTTTCACATGAAGTTTAATTTCTGCAATGAAGGATGAAAAATTATCTTGTTTTATCAATGAGGGAAACTACCATGTTTCTCCATCCCTGTTTTCTGTAACAGCAAAATAATCTCTTGAATTATCTCTATAACATATTCTACATTGTTCTGGCAATGATCTGGCTCCATCCTTTGATAGGAAATAGGGCATGTGTGGCTAGGTATCCAGAGGAATATGTTTACCAATAAATTATCTTCCAAGGTTTTGACACCACCATCAGTTATGCCAGATGCAAATCATTTACTCTCTGTCAGTTCAAATTCACAGTCTTGTTTGGATGGCTTAAATCTATGCTGGCACCAATCTACAGCAAGCAATATCGCTCAACTTTTGAGTTGAAAGCATAGACAAATGTATACAGTGCAGAACATGGAAATAGTACAGTACATACTGGATTTTGGTAAGTGTTATTTAATGTTTATATAGCATGAGATTGTCAAAGGAATAGTGACATTTCCTATTAAAGAAATATCCTTCCACAATGGTAGACACAATTCTTTGACATGGAGTTTTAAGAGGATAGTCATGTTCTGTGTGGCCCACAACTCTGCCAGATCTCATGAAGTCAAAAATGAAGCTTTGAGTAAATACCTCGGGGAAATGCCAAATGAAATCTTGGCATCTGGGAATTTAATAATAATAGCTTCAATGCTACAATATTTCACAGAGTTTAGCATCATTTTTATAGACTCTGAACTGGTGGATGGCCTCAAGAGTAAAAACGATCTAATTTTTCTTTATTACTTTCTACTCATGAATTAAAGCAGATCATGATACCTAAAAAGAAGATTGTAAAACCATTTATTTCTTGGCTCTTGCCATGAAAACAGCTGAAGTAAACCAAGTTGACTCATATTTTCACTTACTGAATAGGTATAATTAATATTTGTAGAAAATCACAGCAGCATTTAAAAAAATAAACTAGAGGAGAACAATAAGATTAAGATCCCAGGTTACTGAGTTAGAAAACCTAGATTTTAATATTAGTTTCACTGTTTAATAGCAGTATTGATCTTTCTAAGCCTAAGTTTTCTAATCTATAGAATATGAAGGGTATTACCTAACTTCTAATGATGATGTGTTGATGTAAAGCATGTGAAGTATAAGCATATATGTATATATGTTTATAACAACTGGCAACTGTCACAAATATACATGAGGTCATAAGGACCTTAATTAACTGAGCTGAGTAATCATGAAAGTCAATTGGCTTTAAAAAAAAAAAAAAAAAGGAATTCTGCCTTCTCATGGATAGAACAGATCTTAACTTATTTAATAATCTTTGGTCTTCTTTGACACTGACCTTTTCTTCCCAGTTAGATTTAAATTGTGTAATTACTCCTACTTAAAATTTTTCTTAGAGACAAGATTTAAAGAATATCCCAAGAACCAACAATTAGGAAAAAAAAAAAAGTTTCTGCCACAAAATAATTGTATTACTTAAACCTTTTCATATGCTTTTGTATAAAGTGGTGAAATAAAATAAATGACCCTAGAATTATGTCAGAATCCATGTATTTATGGCTTAAGGTCATTTTGCTTTGCTTTCGTCTAGTTGTTTATCAAACAGGAGAGTGGTTCTTAATCAGGGGAGATTTTTCCCTTCAGGAACATTTGGCAAAGTCTGGAGACATTTTTTATTTTCATGACTGTGGGTAATGAGGGGTGCTACCAGGATCTAGTGGATATAGACTAAGGATGCTGTAAACTTCCAACAATACCAAGGACAGTACCTGCAATAAATTAAGTCAGTCTCAGTTCAGTTGCTCAGTCGTGTCCGACTCTTTGCAACCTCATGAACTGCAGCATGCCAGACCTCCCTGTCCATCACCAAATCCCAGAGTTTACCCAAACTCATGTCCAATGAGTCGGTGATGCCATCCAACCATCTTGTCCTCTGTCATCCCCTTCTCCTCCTGCCCTCAATCTTTCCCAGCATCAGGGTCTTTTCAAATGAGTCAGTTCTTCGCACCAGGTGGCCAAAGTGTTGGAGTTTCAGCTTCAACATAGTCCTTCCAATGAACACCCAGGACTGATCTCCTTTAGAGATATACTGGTTGGATCTCCTTGCAGTCCAAAGGACTCTAAAGAGTCTTCTCTAACACCACAGTTCAAAAGCATCAATTCTTTGGCGCTCAGCTTTCTTTATAGTCCAACTTCTCACATTCATACATGACTACTGGAAAAACCATAACCTTGACTAGATGGACCTTTGTTGACAAAGTAATGTCTCTGCTTTTTAATATGCTGTCTTGGTTGGTCATAACTTTCCTTCCAAGGAGTGAGCATCTTTTAATTTCATGGCTACAGTCACCATCTACAGTGATTTTGGAGCCCCCCCAAATAAAGTCAGCCACTGTTTTCACTGTTTCCCCATGTATTTGCCATGAAGTGATGGGACCAGATGCCATGATCTTAGTTTTCTGAATGTTGAGCTTAAGCCAACTTTTTACTCTCCTCTTTCACTTTCATCAAGAGGCTCTTTAGTTCTTCTTCACTTTCTGCCATAAGGGTGGTGTCATCTGCATATCTGAGGTTAGCTAAATACTGGTAGTACTAAGAAACTCATTTCTACTAGATTTATATGATACAGTGGTGAGTTTTCTCATTTTAGATCTAGTAGAAGTCTGATTTAAAGATACTGGAATATATTTGAGCACATTTTCAGCACCATGCACAGGTGACACATTTCAAGAGGAAGTGTGAAGTGAAATTTTTTCAGTCATGTTCCACTGTTTGTGACCCCATGGACTATACAGTTCATGGAATTCTCCAGGCCTAAATACTGGAGTGGGTAGATTTTCCTTTCTCCAGGGGATCTTCCCAACCCAGGGATCAAATCCAGGTCTCCCACATTGCAGGTGGATTCTTTACCTGGTGAGCTATCAAGGCAGCTGCTGCTGCTGCTAAGTTGCTTCAGTCGTGTCTGACTCTGTTGCGATCCCATAGACGGCAGCCCACCAGGCTCCCCCGTCCCTGGGATTCTCGAGGCAAGAACACTGGAGTGGGTTGCCATTTCCTTCTCCAATGCATGAAAGTGAAAAGTGAATGTGAAGTCGCTCAGTCGTGTCTGACTCTTAGTGACCCCATGGACTGCAGCCTACTAGGCTCCTCTATCCATGGGATTTTCCAGGCAAGAGTACTGGAGTGGGGTGCTATTGCCTTTTCTGCAGCAGCAATCACATGCAAATTAACACTTACTACAGATGATGAACACTCAGCATAAGAAGTTAAGCCATTCTAATTTGAACATATGAAGGTTTAATATTTTATAATTTAACTATTCCTGGTAGGAGACGAATGTCATATACCTGTTGATAGATTATTTTATGCAATCAGGATGCATATTTTCATTTGAGCTAACAGAAAAAATATTTTCTAAATTGAGCCTTGACTCATATCATTTAGTAACCTGAAACAAGAGAGGATCAAGGGAACCACCTATCTTTTCATTTTACAAAAGAGAAAACTATGAGATAAAGAGTCTGCGCAACTTTCCCAAATTGCTAACTTTGTATGCAGAGTTAGGGCCATATTTCCAGTCCAATAAATTAATTAACAATATTTTTAATACTATCATTCATTATAAAGACATTTAAGTTTATCGCACATTATTCATTGAAATTGTTTCTCTTCACCACCAAACTCACACTTACATCTCTTTTTGTATGATTTTTTTCCCCCTCCTAATTTCTTTTAGGTCAGTAGAGCTAACAGTATAAAACCTTAATTTGATACTTTTCCCAAAAGCCTTTCCACAGGTTTTTATGCCAAATCTGACTCCCACAGATTTAAGAGGTGTAGAAAAGCTAGATTAAGCTGTCTTGGGTTGGCTAAACTTCCATTTGGCCAGAGTGTGAAGGAGTCTATGCTACAGAGTTCCTCCATCACCAGAGGAAAAGCTCTTCTCAATTATGCTGGTTTAACTTACAGGGACTTTAGTGATCCACAAAACAAGTGGAATTTAAGATACACATCTTCAGCTCAGTTTGAAAAGGCCTGTGCTTTCAATAACAAAACTCACAGTGACAGTGATGTATGGTTTTCTTTATGAGACCTGAAAACTGATGGATATGTGATCTTATAAATGCTTAGACAAACTAATGCACATAATTATATTTTCCATTTGAAGTCTATTGCTAGGCATTCTAATACAATATCATTAGTTGAAATGGCCACGATGATACAGCTTGGGCAGTTTGTCACAGTAATTACAGGGTGATTATTTTTGACTGGAATAAAGATTTCAGTTTTAGTATGGTGGAAAGCATCATCACAAATTACAAACAGTCTTGGAAAATAATAATAAAACTTTAAGATTTTAATGCATTTTGCGGTGTCATTCTAAAATAAGTTCTCATTAAGGAAAATGTCCATAAATTGGCTAAGTAAATTATTTTTAAAGAGATTAAAATATGACTTTGCCAAAAGGATCCCACTTATCTCATTAATGGTTCCTATGTATAAAAATGTCAACATTAGATAAAATTTGACTGTGGTAAATAAGGCTTATGTCATAATTAACAACCTTTAAAGAAAGGATTTTTTTTTAAGCAGACACAAAAGTATGGCATTTATCTTCACTATTTTCAGAATGGTTGATTAAAGTAGACAATGTCCTAACATCTGTATTGAAAACTATATTAATCAATTGATTAATCATGCAACATTAATCAAAGCCTCCCTAAGTGTTTTAGTATCTGAGCAGCTCTTAGTATTTTCTATCAGATCCCTTTTAAGGTGTCCATTAAAAAGATTAAATTTGGGTGGTAAATATTGAGGGGTTGTGGAACTTGTGGCTTCTCACTGGAAGGTCATAGCCACGGCTCATTAGTGCTACTTTTAATGGGATAAGAAGCAAAAGTTTTGAATATGTGACTAGATCAATTAATCAGTTCTGCAGTTGACTCATTCCAGTAAGCAGTTTAGTATTTGCCGAATCGGCACCATGGCCATCTGGCCGATTTGTCCCTCTGTGGGTTGGCTTAAACCAAAGAATACTTTTTGCTTAAAGAGTTTAAATTGAAGAGCCAATACACTGATGTAGCAATTGGTACTCAATAAATTGGTTTGTAGAAACTAGTCAGAAGTCAGCCTTTATTATTAAGAATGTATTTAAACGATCTAAGTTGTCCTGCACAACAAGTATAAGACTTCCTGTTGCTGGAGTGAATCGTTCACAATCAAATGAATTATTTTGGTGATTAGTGAGATGTAATAGAACCTCATAGTGCACTCGCAAGCTTACTAATCAACTGTAAACTTCCAGGTTGGTGATTTATAATTAGTTAATTCTTAGATTTCCAAATTCTTTTAAATGTAATATTAGTTAGGCAAATTTGTACAGGTAATGTGGAGAATTCAGTATCAAATACAAGCAAAAAATTACTCAATATAGTTCAGAGGAGGAAATTACAATAAACAACTATTTGCCAATAAATAAAATTATTTGTTATATTTTCAGAAGGCACTGCTCTGTTATCTTTTGTGTCCTCTGTCTTTCTAATTGTAAAAAGCAACCCTTTGCACTATACCCATTTATTTTCATGATTTTATAATAGGAAAAGACTAGTAGTCTCTGCTGTTTTGATCTTATAACCCTTTTTGTTTACTTGATGGGGAATAGTTAATTTTCTTTCTGCTATTAAATAAATGGTCATAAAGACATTCAATGAAATTATCCTGTCACTTTTTTCTAGAAACAATTTCATTTTCAAACATAATCCAAACCTATAGGCATTTAAAAACATGGTACTGCCCATCTGTTTTTCCCTGCTGTTGCATAAGGACAGATTATCTTGACAAGACAGTTCTCAGAGTTTGTGCAAGGGACTTTATGATTTGGGCAATGTCTAGCTATTGTTGTTTTGTTGTTTTTTTCCAGCAAAATGATTAGGTGTTTGTTTTGATATCTGCAAATATATCCTAAAGCTTTAACAATAGAAACACATATCTACTTTAGTTATCTAATCTAAATGTAAATGTATGCTGAAGATCTTCAGTCTCAAATGATGCTTTTTCTTTCCTTTGCAGTTGCTTAGAGTGAAAACAGATACTTTATTACATATGATCCATATGATGTTCCAAAAAGATGATGGTTGGGAGAAAAGGAATGTCTAATCTCTTCATTCCTTTTTTGAATAAAGTTGTCTACAGAGGAGAGACATTTACTATCAGTTATCTTTATAATGAATTGTTCAATCACACAATTTCTAAAGAAGTAATTTTAAAGTAGATTTTTATTTAGTGGTTAGTATTACAGAATGAGAAAATTTAATTAATTCACTTTGCTTCCCTAAGTTGATCAAACAAGTGCATTGCTTTCTTACTTTTCTGAGTTCTTTGTTATCAGCAGAATAACACTTAGAAGAAAGTTACAGAATAAAAGTCTAATTATGAAAAGTATTATTAAAAATTGGTTTCTGTTAACATGTACAATCTACATTATAATTATAAATATGTGTTTTGATATGAAATATCACAATAATATTCTTAGTTGACTAATATTTCAGCCTGTTCAGGTACCCACCAAATGCTATTTCAGTTCATTACCAAATAATTACATTAAAAAATGTCTAAAAATAACCAGAAATACATTTGGTTATGTCTCTGTGTATATATTGTTTCATATATCAGTTATATTTCACTTTACTATTGATGTGAAGCTTGGTTGATTTCATTGGAGAAAGAAACATAATCTGCATAATTCCCATTAGTTCTTTGTTGGGCAAATACATTTTGATATTCTATAGTAGGTTGGTTTGTAGCTAATCATTTGTACATAGCAGCAAGTGTTGTTGCTGTATTGAAAAAAAAAAAGTACATGTTTTGGAAATTATAGGTATAATTTGGCCATAAAACAGCTAAGTTCCAATTTCTACCAATTCATTAGGTAAGCTCATTGGAAGCACAGGAAATACAGTTAGTTGATAGTAAGATCATTGTTTTGTTACCTAGGTCAACTTTTATACTACTCAGAAAGCATTTTAGAGAAAGATGTGTTTTGGATGTTGTGCTTGTGATGCGAAAAAATTACATGACATCATAGACTCAGAAGGAAATTTCTTTACTGTATCTTGCTTTGGGGTAACTTTAGAAAGGGTACTATTATGGACAGACATAAGTATTATATGTTGAAAACATTTGGTTTATGGGGTTTGACTAGGATTTAAATGTTAAACATTTGATTTGAAGTTTTGTTTAAAAGTAGATTTCAAAAAACACAATTTTATGATTGCAAGGGTGAACTATTAATGATTAAGAGTAGAAACACCTTTGTTGTTTATCCTACTCAGAACTTTTAAGAGTGTGATTTATGAAAGTTACAGGACCTCTTGTTTCTTCATTTTTAAGAGAAGTGATATGACATGTATTTGTCTAATAGTTATGTGGGAGAATCAATGAGATAAAAAGATTGATATCTCTCTGAAACTGTTAATTGTCAAAGAAATGTCAATTTGTATTATTGTTCTGTTGTTAATCAGGCCCTTTATGTCATGGTTAGAACATTGCTCACTCAGCTTAAGGCTCCATTTCTTTTTTTTTTTTTTATTAAGGCTCCATTTCTGAAATCATATTGCTTAAGTTCTTGACAACTTTCCTCTTCTGCTTATTGACTGCAGACTTGATTGAATGACTCATTTTCCCTATTTGTAAAATAGATGATGATAATAATGCCTAAATCCTTAGTAATTGGGAAGACTGCTGCTGCTGTTAAGTCGCTTCAGTCATGTCTGACTCTGTGTGACCCCATAGACAGCAGCCCACCAGGCTCCTCCATCCCTGGGATTCTCCAGGCAAGAACACTGGACTGGGTTGCCCTTTCCTTCTCCAACGCATTAAAGTGAAAAGTGAAAGTGAAGTCGCTCAGTCGAGTCCGACTCTTAGCGACCCCATGGACTGCATCCCACCAGGCTTCTCCATCCATGGGATTCTCCAGGCAAGAGTACTGGAGTGGGCTGCCATTGCCTTCTCCTAATTGGGAAGACTAAATAAATTAATACAAGGAAAACTCTGAGAACATGAGCAGAAAAGCTGTTTTTACTGCTTTCATTATTGCTGTTGTTATTATTAGTTTATAATCCAGCTATAAATGAGTAACCATATTCTGTTTCATTCAACTTCTTGTGATGTAAGCTTGAGCCAGAGACAAAAGTAAAACTGTGAAAATGGGCTCCCCAAATATGTTTTTAAAACATAATTCTTATTTATATACAGAACACTTAACTATCTTTTCAATAATAGAGGCCTCAAAAGAAAAATGGAAATGTGAAATGAAATTTATCTTTACTATTCCAGAAAATATATAATTTTCCCTCTAAACATTCAGTGAGTAGGTTTGTTTCCTGGGCAATAACTTACTGCATAATAAGGATAACTCTAAACTTGTGGCTCATATTTGTAAATGAAAGTGAAATGTACTTTTTTTTTTTTGGAAAGGTTCTGATTATAGTCAAAACCATACTATATATTGGTGAAGGCAATGGCACCCCACTCCAGCACTCTTGCCTGGAAAATCCCATTGGCGGAGGAGCCTGGTGGGCTGCAGTCCATGGGGTCACTAAGAGTCGGACACGACTGAGCGACTTCACTTTCACTTTTTACTTCATGCAGTGGAGAAGGAAATGGCAACCCACTCCAGTGTTCTTGCCTGGAGAATCCCAGGGATGGGGGAGCCTGGTGGGCTGCTGTCTATGGGGTCGCACAGAGTCGGATACTACCGAAGCGACTTTGCAGCAGCAGCAGCAGCACCAAACTATATATACAAGGTGGGTGGACTAAGAAAAGTGAAACTTGGTTAAGGGTTGATTCTGAATAAATGCAGTCACTTCATTAGCTATTGATGTCTGGTCTATCCCTACCTGACTTTCTGCTGAGATAGAGAGTTCAGTAATCTTGTTTACTGTAGATACCCATGGATTTATCTTCCCACTAGTTAATTCTCCTAAAGTCCTCTGACCAAAGACATGACCTTGTTTTTTCACTGTGGGTCTTTGTATTTTCTTCAGTTTCAACATTAAATGATTCATTTTCAACATTAAGTGATCTGAAATTTCTTAAGACTAAAAATCAAAAATAATGTAAGAGATTGTTCTTATGTTAAATATGTTTTGTTTTGTTTTTACTCATGAATCAATTTTTTTTCTGCTAGGAGTTTGTACATTCAATATTCAATGTACTTGAGTCTGAAGAGAGTTGGTGGTTCTTCTCGGAGTTAAATTTTCCAAGAGTGTGTATGTGTATATATCAGCTTTTATAGATCACATTTCAGCTTTCCACTGGAAAATAAACCTAACTTGTGTTTCCAGTTCTAAACAAGGGAATGTAGATTTAGTTTCACTCTTGATAGGCACTCCCCATATCCTATTGTATAAAAACAAAGGGAGGGAGGAACAGAAACAGTGGACATGGGTCAAGGGATTATAGCTACAAATAAGTAAGAAAATAATGAGCTTCCCTAGTGGCTCAGCAGTAAAGAATCTTCCTGCAATGCAGGAGACATGGGTTCGATCCCTAGGTCAGAAAGATCCTCTGGAGAAGGAAATGGAAGCCCACTTGAGTATCATTGCCTAGAAGATCCTATGGACAGAGAAGTGTGGTAGTCTACAGTCCATGGGGTCATAAAAGAGTTGCACATGACTTAGCAACTAAACAGCAAATAAGAAAATAACTACCTCTTTGAAAATACATAGAGAAAGTTACTCTCTAGTTTTCCAGCAAGCAAGAAGAAAAACCTCACCTTTCTGGAAACTTGCATCTTTTTCACTGAGTCAAGGATGTGGAGGAAACATGAGATTCTAAAATATTATTCATATAATTACATTGGAATAGATAGTTACTAGGCTTTATCTGTTAAGATTTAGAAATAAAAATGTTTTAGAAAGCTGTAGGCATAATACCATAGGTTTACTTATTTATTCTAATTTCTGAAATATTTAAAAATATATCTAAAATGTTCTTCATTGAGTTTGCAAACTCAAAGGAAACTGCAGGTAATTAAAAACATTTTTCAAAATCTTTTCTGCAGCAACTCTACTACACTCAACTTAGAAAAAAGACATCTTGTCATTTTTATTTACCTATTTTAGTGTTAAAATATCAAAAAATATTCTAACAAAAATTTCCTCTTTTTATTAGGACAAAGAATATTTGTTTAAATAAAAATCAGAGAGTTTTTAAAATGCTAATTCTTAGAAAGTTCTAAGCAATTAAGAGAGAAGTTTATGTTCTTAGTGACCACAACTATAGCTCAATTATAAATTATTTTTATTCTGTGAACATGTTTTCTTACAACTGTTGAAAAAAAATTATTAGTGGCCATTGTTCAGTTGCATGTTTCACATATAAAGTATCCGTTATAATTTTTGTAACAACTCTAGTAATTGGAAGCAATATCTGCATTTTACACATACTTACAGTTAGGAATTCTGTTTATCAAACACATATCATTTGATTCCAGAATCCTTGCTCTTGTCCATCATAGCCCTTATGCTATAGTAAAAGATAAACATATAAATACATAAGCTGTGGTGAAAATTGTGGTTTCCATGTAAAACTCATTAGTTTTATTGGAAATTATTATTGAATGAAATTCTATTTATGACTATTTGTTTTCTTCCTCTAAATTGTGTCATTGTCTTCAAATGTACTCATTACAATGTGATTTACCTATTAAAAGGCATATATGTTCTTTTCCCTAGAAATAAAAATTTTCATTTATATGCTTCAGTCTAAGAAAAATCCTTAAGGAAATATTTGTGTCATTTTATTAAATCTGATATTTCGATTATTAGAATTTTTAAAAATTCGTATCATATACCTACTCTGTTTCCATGTATAATTGCAAATTGTCTTATTCCTATATACCTTCATAGAAACATTGAGGTGTCTTTCTTCTTGTATTTTTTAGTTTTTTAAAATGATGATTACAACGCACAAATTAAATGAGATTATTACAGCTGAATTGAGGTGTACAAAGATATCCCATTGTAAGCAGCATTTTATCTTATCAACATTCCTTTACTACTCTCTGTGTATTTGTTTTTGATTGAAACATATAAAGTAAATTATGCAAAGAAATACTATCATTTTAACACCAGCCATGAGCCTACCTATGACGATATCATCAGCCAAATCTTGCTCATTTCTGATATCAATCTACTAAACGTTTGAAAGTTTGTTAATTATTGCCTACTAAAATTTTAATTTGTTCCCAAATTGCATGGTGAATACTGTTATTACAATTAAGTTTATATTAGAAATTGGCACTAGAGGGAGCTAAGTAATTGTATCATTTATGTGTTTGGGGAAAATTGAACATTCATTTAAAAACTTGTATTTTTTTCAGAACCTGCTGATTTTACAAATATGGCAGCTATGCCTCAGCAAATTATAAGCAATAATGAATTAGTTAATTTTCTTTAGTGAAAACTGCTATGGTAAGATTATTAAATTACTGTATTTCTACTTAGTGGAAGTAGCTACCAGTCAGTAAATTAGGACTTCTAGGACTCTTTAGGGAAAGGGATTATTATTATTACTATTATCCATGTTTATCATTATTTTGCTCCTAACAGAATTAAAATGCTCATAGTACCATGTTAAAATACAATATTGTATTCCCAAATTTATAGTTTGATAAGAAAATGGCCTTACTGAATAGGTTCACAGTGCAGACGAGAAAACAATTTTACTCTCATGGAATATTCTAGGAATTTAGTTGGTTTGATTACTTTAAACAACCAATTCGGTTTAACAAAGTATTTTCCCCCAGCAATCATAGCCTGCCATGAATTGAGTAAAATTGTGATGTCTCCTACATTTATATGCACCTCTAAGATGAACAAAAGTCGGCTAAGTTGTGTAAAGCTAAAAGCAGCAGGATGCTTTATTTACATAAATTAAAGAGCTAAAGAACAAATACATAATTCTATACATTTTGCAGGTTGATTCCCAGGAAACACTACATTTGAAAACAGCTTGTATGAAATCAATATTGTGGGGAGCAAATAGGAAATTTTATTCTCCCCATCTCATTATTTAGGCACTTAGGCAATCTCTGCCAAAAAGTCACACACTTTATATGTCCTTTTAAATGAGCATATCGTTTTACAGATAATTATGTGGAAAGTTGATTTTTTTTTCATGGTCTTGAGGGAAAAATATGGTTTGAATGACAAAATTAAATGAGGTTGTATTTACATTCCATTCTACTCTGAAAATACAATGATGTAGAAAATGTTGAAATAAAATAATAATCTTTTATGATCTCTTAGCTAATTTTTAGTTATAGATTTGAACTGATACACCAGTGATCAAAGGGAAATTCTTGCTTTTTTAAATTTTTTTGCTGGCCCAAATGAGGAAACTCTCTATTTTAACCTATGCTTAGGTTAATTTTAATATAAAGGTGAATTTTAGGGAAAATAAATGTGCAAAGTAGAAAAAATTTACAGCTAGGCAATATACTATTTGATAAACCACAGAATTGATTTTTTTTTCCTGTTTGCTTCATGTATTTCTCTTATGAAAATGAAGTATTCCTTAAATTCTGTATTTTATTTTTACAGTTTGAATAATTAGTGTACTGTCTCTCTCAAAGGAATGTTATAATCAAGGTTAGCCTTACAAATGAGGTTAGTAAGTGATATCTCAGAGAGAAGACTTGTGGGGGGCAGGGGCGGGGGGAAGGCAGCTTGTATATTGAATGCAACTAGGCCATTTCCTGATCTCTAAATTCATCTTTGACAAACTTGAACATACATACTAATTATCTGAAGAGTTCTAAAAATGCAGATTCTAATTCAGAAGATCTGGACTCTGAATTTTAAAGAAGCTTCCTTTCACTATCTATAGACCACCGTTCCTGTATCAATAGTCTTCACTTTCTTTAATCCTGATACTTTCTGCTCTGAGTTAAAATAAGTTTTTAGAGCAAAAGATGAGCAAAATTATAGAACAAAATCATGGCCATGATCCTGGAAACCTGAGGTGCCAACTGTAGTCATTCTTACTTTTCATGAACTTAGATGCCTAGCACTGACCACATATGAGAGTAGCAATTCTGCAGGCATGGGGCCATCTGCAATCATTCACATTGTCTAACTACAAACTTCCTTTGATTCCACAAAAATGTGTAGGAGATACCATAATTTTATCTTTTAAGAATTTCAATAGCTTCAGTTGTTTTCTTTGGTATGGATAAATCCATTTCATAGAGAAGTGTGAGATCTAGGGAAAGAACATGGCATAGCACATAGGACTGATTTGGAATCAGATTCATCTGGATTCTGACTTCAGCTCCGCCACTCATTAGGTGTGCAATCTTAAGAACTGTATTTAACATTATTCATTATTGGTAAAATGGAGATAAATACTTACCTGCTAATTTTGTTGTTTGCCTAAATTTTGTCATTTCCTATTTGCTTGGCTTTGATCATTGAACATCTAGAATTTTGATATGTTTTATTTAGAGTAGACTATACATAGCATGAGATCTGAAATAAAATATATCATATATATTTTGAATTCATTATTCATATCCCTGTCACCCTGAACCATGTCATAGACACTGGTGATTTTCATAAAGTTGTTTTCTGATAAACTGCTTTTTAAAGTCGTATGGCATCCATACACACACCTAATAGACTTCTTTACCCACCTAGCAATATTTTGCTTTAATCCACCCATCTCCCATCATGTCAAGCATTATACAGTTTTCAGTCAAACTCCAGTTTTCCCAGAACTGAGAAAATGTTCTTCCCAAGTTTCTTCTTATACTTTAGTTTTCCATTCATATGTTCTCTCCTCAGAGAGTGATTTATCTTACCTAAATTATTTTCCTATCATGAATTATTGCTATTTTATTTTAGTGTCTTGAGTATTTTCCTCAAAATGCTTATTTTAATAATTAGTAGATAGCAAGAATATATGTAGCATTTTTTGGATATCTATTTCTATTTTTAATGCCAATATATATATATAGAACACAAGATATCGCACTGTACATATTTGTACTCTATAAATATTTTCTTCATGAACAAATGTGGCTGAGATATTTTCTAGATTGAATGATTTGGGGATGCTCTTAATTAATCTAGAAGTTTGAGAAAACATAGCTTTTTTAGTTGAAAATAATTAGATACATTTGAACAGCTGTACACTGAGATATAATTGATAATTAAGAAAGATGACTTCTAGACTTTTAGTATTTAGAGTCCATAGCACTGGAGAGGAAAAAAAATGGGAATGGAGGTAGCCAACTGGATAACAGAATCTGTGCTTTTATATAACTCTTGTTTGAGAAAAATAAGTTGATGAGATTTTTCCGGCTAGAGTATCTTTGCAGCCTTATACTATATTTATTATTTATTTGACTGCTTGAATTCCTCACAACCTTAATTCTCTGAGCTTCAAGAGGAGTTACAATGACAAATTTTTTTCTGTGATATTGAAAAAGAGCAGAGAACTGCAGATCTTGACTTCAGTGTCATCGTAATGAAGATGTACAAGTGTTAAAGGCAGATTTTCAAAAGGCCAAAAACCATGACTTGACCTGTGCAAATATAGAAACAGTATGTGGCAAAGATTTTATTCAACTCGTAATTAATGAAGGAACCAGTAAACTGTTGAAACTAGTTCAAGAACTATTTGAGCAGTCAGATATAAAGTAATGCTATAATACATTTGCAGATTATATATAAAACTGGCTAATGTCTTCCAGGGAATTATAACTTTGGGGTTTCCTGTTTCACCAGGCATGAATTAGATAACAATACACAAGTTGACTTCTGCCCATAAAGAATCATAAAATAGGCAGTCAATACAAAGTCAAATAATCTGATTTACAGTTGCATCAAAAAGAATATAATACTAAGAAAAAATTTAACCTGTAGAAGGCAAAGAACCTGTAAATTGGAAAATAAATGACATGAATGAAAGAAACTGAAGAAAACACAAATAAATGGGAAAATATTCAACATTCCTGGATTAGAAGAATTAACATTGTTAAAATGTCTGTGGTACCCAGACCGATCTACAAATTCAGTGCAATCTCTATCAAAATTCCAATGGGACATTTTTCACAGAAGAAAAGTATTAAAATTTTTATGGAATAAGAGCCCTTAAATAGCCAAGGAAATCTTGAAAAGAACAAAGCTGGAGGCATCATACTCCCTCACTTTAAAATATAATACAAAGTAATAGTAATTAAAAGAGCATGGTATTGGCATAAATGCAGACACAAAGATCAATGGAACAGAAAAGAGAACTCAAAAATAAATCCATACATAGATGGTCATTTAATTTACTACAAAGGAACCAATACTATATAATGATACAATGAAAGTGTTCTATAAATAGTGTTTGGGTACACTGGACAGTCACATGAAAAAGAATGCAACTAGAATATTATCTTACACCATACACAATTAACTCAAAATGGATTAAAGGCTTGAATATAAGACCTGAAATTAAAAAGACTATCAAGAAAATGAAAAGGAAGTATATTGAATGGGAGAAAATCTTTGCAAATTATATAGCTGATAATAGACGAATACCTAAAATACATAAAGAACTTATAGAACTTAATACAAAAAAGAAAAGACCTAGTATAAAATGACCAGATCTGAATAGATATTTTTCCAAAGAAGACAAACAGGTACATGAAAAAATGGTCTATACTATTCATCACTTCAGTTCAGTTCAGTCGCTCAGCCATGCCCGACTCCTTGCGACCCCATGAATCACAGCATGCCAGGCCTCCCTGTCCGTCATCATCTCCTGGAGTTCATTCAAACTCACGTCCATCGAGTCAGTGATGCCATCCAGCCATCTCATCCTCTGTCATCCCCTTTTCCTCCTGCCCCCAATCCCTCCCAGCATCAGAATGTTTTCCAATGAGTCAACTCTTCGCATGAGGTGGCCAAAGTACTGGAGTTTCGGCTTTAGCATCATTCCTTCCAAAGAACACCCAGGGCTGATCTCCTTCAGAATGGACTGGTTGGATCTCCTAGTAGTCCAAGGGACTCTCAAGAGTCTTCTCCAACACCACAGTTCAAAAGCATCAATTCTTCGGCACTCAGCTTTCTTCACGGTCCAACTCTCGCATCCATACATGACCACTGGAAAAACCATAGCCTTGACTAGATGGACCTTTGTTGGCAAAGTAATGTCTCTGCTTTTCAGTATGCTATCTAGGTTGGTCATAACTTTTCTTCCAAGGAGTAAGCGTCTTAATTTCATGGCTGCAGTCAGCATCTGCAGTGATTTTGGAGCCCAAAAAGATAAAGTCTGACACTGTTTCCACTGTTTCCCCATCTATTTGCCATGAAGTGATGGGACCGGATGCCATGATCTTCGTTTTCTGAATGTTGAGCTTTAAGTGCAAATCAAAACATTTAAGATACTACCTCAAACCTGTTAGAATGACTAGTATTAAAATGTCTAGGTATAAGTGTTGGCAAAGGTGTAGAGGAAGGGGGATTCTCTTGTACTGTTGAGCATATGTAAATTGACACAGCCACTATGGAAAACAATTCCTGAAAACTTGAAAACTAGAACTACTGATGATCCTGCAATACCAGTTCTAGGTGTTTATCCAAAGGAAACAAAAATATTAATTCAAAAAATATATGCACCTCCCTATTAATTGCAGCATTATTTACAATAGCCAAAATAGGAAAACAATCTAGGTGTCATCAGTTGATGAATGGAAAAGAAAATTGTGGGGTTTATATATATATAAACACCAAAATTATATATAACTGAAATATATAATTATGTATAATTGGGTTGGAATATATTAATGGAATATTATTTAACCACAAAAAGAGTGACATGCTGCCATTGCAACAACATGGAAGGACCTCAAGGGCATTACGCTAAGTGAAATGTCGGAAAATAAAACACTGCATGATCTCTCTTATGTATGGAATCTGTGTCTATACCTGTATTTACATCTATGTAAACTGAGCTCATAGATACAGAGAACAGATTGGTAGTTGCCATAGGGGAGGGGTGGAGGCTGGGAGAAATGGGTGAACTGCTTTTTTGCTGCTGTTGTTAAATTGAATTTTCAAAAAGTGAAATGACTTAGGAGCTCATTAGTAATGCAGATCTCAGACTGCACCTCAGACCTACCAAATCCATACTTTGTAAGATTCATATGTATATTAGAGTTTGAGAGTCACTGGTATTTAAAAAACAAAAATGACGAAAACGAAAAATTAAACTGGATACTGGTTGGGGGAAAAAAATAGATATAAGAGACACAAGAGACCAAAACCCAAAAATCCTAGAATGTGTTATGCTTCCCTGTATGTTGTACTAGCCAGATGTTGTTCAAATGGAAAGCAATCCTCAGATGTTTTCAATAATAGAAAACTCGAGGGAGACAATACCCCTTCTTCTTGGAAAAATGTGACTTGAAAATGAAATACTACCAAATAAGAGATGATAAAAACTAAAGGACTTGGAAAGGAAGAATTGTTTTTAAAAGATGAATTTATAAAAATAGAACAAAGTAAGGAGGTAAGAAATGCTGTGGCGGGGCTACTTAACAAATATAGGGTGGTTCAAGAAATCTCCACGTTGAGGAGAAACCCTCATGAAGTAAGGGACTGTCCTATGGATATATCTGGGCTATGGATATATATGGGTTTTCAACTCAACTTATAAAGAAAATATTACAGATATCAGGAAAAACTTCCATCTTTGCTACCTGCACCTTATGAAAAATAAATAAAATAAAAAATCAAGATTATGATGCCAGAGAAACACATGGGGTATATGTGTCCATATATACGTGTTGCCTTTTTTCAAGTTTGGGGATAATTTTTCTGATACAGTAAGCAGAAAACTAAGATCATGACATCTGGTCCCATCACTTCATGGGAAATAGATGGGGAAACAGTGGAAACTGTCAGACTTTATTTTTGGGGGGTCCAAAATCACTGCAGATGGTGATTGCAGCCATGAAATAAAAAGGCGCTTATTCCTTGGAAGGAAAGTTATGACCAACCTAGATAGCTTATTAGAAAGCAGAGGTATTACTTTGCCAACAAAGGTCTGTCTAGTCAAGGCTATGGTTTTTCCAATGGTCATGTATGGATGTGAGAGTTGGACTGCAAGGAAAGCTGAGCACCGAAGAATTTATGCTTTTGAACTGTGGTGCTGGAGAAGACTCTTGAGAGTCCCTTCGACTGCAAGGAGATCCAACCAGTCCATCCTAAATGAGACCAGTCCTAGGTGTTCATTGGAAGGACTGAGGCTGAGGCTGAAACTTCAGGATTTTGGCCACCTCATAAGAAGAGTTGACTTATTGGAAAACATTCTGATACTGGGAGGGATTGGGGACAGGAGGAGAAGGGGAAGACAGAGGATGAGATGGCTGGATGGCATCACCGACTCGATGCACATGAGTTTGGGTGAACTCCAGTAGTTGGTGATGGACAGGGAGGCCTTGTGTGCTGCGATTCACGGGGTTGCAAAGAATCAGATATGACTGAGTGACTGAACTGAACTGAACTGAAACTGAAGGGGAAGAGTAGATTTCACAGATGGAAATAAATTCTGTGTATATGAAAAACAGAGATATTAATAGTAATCAGTTGCATACCACTTTAGTATGACCTACAATTACAGATCAGATCAGATCAGTCGCTCGGTCTGTCCGACTCTTTGCGACCCCATGAATCGCAGCACACCAGGCCTCCCTGTCCATCACCAATTCCTGGAGTTCACTGAGACTCATGTCCATCGAGTCAGTGATGCCATCCAGCCATCTCATCCTCTGTTGTCCTCTTCTCCTCCTGCACCCAATCCCTCCCAGCATCAGAGTCTTTTGCAGTGAGTCAGCTCTTCTCATGAGGTGGCCAAAGTACTGGAGTTTCAGCTTTAGCATCATTCACAATAAACTGTGGAAAATTCTGAAAGAGATGGGAATACCAGACCACCTGATCTGCCTCTTGAGAAATTTGTATGCAGGTCAGGAAGCAACAGTTAGAACTGGACATGGAACAACAGACTGGTTCCAAATAGGAAAAGGAGTTCGTCAAGGCTGTATATTGTCACCCTGTTTATTTAACTTGTATGCAGAGTACATCATGAGAAACACTGGACTGGAAGAAACACAAGCTGGAATCAAGATTGCCGGGAGAAATATCAATAACCTCAGATATGCAGATGACACTACCCTTACGGCAGAAAGTGAAGGGCAACTCAAAAGCTTCTTGATGAAAGTGAAAGTGGAGAGTGAAAAAGTTGGCTTAAAGCTCAACATTCAGAAAATGAAGATCATGGCATCCAGTCCCACCACTTCATGGGAAATAGATGGGGAAACAGTGGAAACAGTGTCAGACTTTATTTTTCTGGGCTCCAAAATCACTACAGATGGTGACTGCAGCCATGAAATTAAAAGACGCTTACTCCTTGGAAGGAAAGTTATGACCAACCTAGACAGCATATTCAAAAGCAGAGACATTACTTTGCCAACAAAGGTTCGTCTAGTCAAGGCTATGGTTTTTCCTGTGGTCATGTATGGATGTGAGAGTTGGACTGTGAAGAAGGCTGAGCGCCGAAGAATTGATGCTTTTGAACTGTGCTGTTAGAGAAGACTCTTGAGAGTCCCTTGGACTGCAAGGAGATCCAACCAGTCCATTCTGAAGGAGATCAGCCCTTGGATTTCTTTGGAAGGAGTTCAGCATATTTCTATAACTTGTAAGAAAATAGCAAACCAGGCATAATTGACCAAAGCATTGAAAAAAATCAACAGTAAATGGAATGTCTTTATATTTAAACTCAAGGTAATTAATATAATGTAAATTCTTCCAAAAGAGATCTAAGACATTATTTATGAAGAAATTTTGTGAAATATATCTAGAAGCTTCAACATAGGCTAATTTAGTTTTCTCTTAAGATGAAAAAATGCTTCAAAGCTAGAATCTCCTACATTAAGACACTATTAATGACTCAGTGTCTTTTTTGTTCTTTCATTTTTTGCCATCTAGGCAGTTGAACTAGGTTGTTTTTTCAATAAGAAATTGTTGACACTCTCAGACATTGATGCAGCATGTATCACTTAACATAATATGTCTAGAATAATAGGTGCCCTTAGTGAGCTTTTGCTGACATGGTTATGGGCTTCCCAGTGGCTCAGTGGTAAAGAATCTACCTGCCAAGCAGGATACGTGGGTTTGATCCCTGGGTTGGAAAGATCCCCTGGAAAAGGAAATGGCAACCTACTCCAGTAATTCTTGCCTGGGGAATCCCATGGACAGAGGAGTGTGGTGGGCTACAGTCCATAGGGTTGCAAAGAGTCGGACATGACTTAGCAAGAAGCAGCAGCATTGGCACAGTGATGGTTCTAATGCAATGTACATCTAATGCATACAATAAGAACTTTGAATTAGATAGTTCTATTTTACAGATAGAACTTTAAGATTTACAGAGATTAGATAATTTGCAGAAGCCCCCATAATCAGAAGTGTGTTCAGGTTTGGGTTTCCTCTGATACTTTCATTATCATTATTGATGTCTATATTGTCTGACTAGACTGCAAACTAGAATAATTTTCAAACATATCATTGTGGGAATTTGTCCTTAAAGTCTACCTTATACCATATAATTGTTAACAGAAAAAAAATTCACTAAGTTTGAAGATCTAATTTACTTTATTTAATGATTCATGAATGGGGCAGTATCCTGTCTGGCATATGGAAAGGAACTCCAGGGAGCTGTACAAAATGGAAGATTTAGACAGAAGGAGGCAAATCAAGAAAGTTATTTTAGCAAACAGAGGATTGTTTCAGGCAAGGTCACCTTCTTTGAGGAAGGGTGGGGGTCTGTCAGACAGATTACCTCAGTAGTGCTTCCCAGATATTTTCAGATTGAAATTGTTGGCAATTAGGTCATGTATTAAGCCTCGGCTTGCTGATGTTGAGCTTAGCGCAAGTGACTCCATTTTGGCCTGTTTTTCCTTTTTTGGCCTGTGTTTCCTTTCTTTCTTTTTTAATATAATTAAACCATTGTCTGAGTTTCAAGGTCTATAAACTATCAAACAAGATTTTCTTCACCTGGATTGATTTTCTTATTACTTTTTAAAATATATTATTATCTAGTTATGCTCAAAAACTCTCAGCCATATTGTTTTTTTTAACATGACAGTTTCTTTCGCTTGCATCTCACATATCCACATGCAAATAGCCCTACAAAATCTACCCAACTTCCTGTAGTCCAAGCAGACATTCCTGATTATTTCTCACTCTGAATTCCTAAGTTTTGTCTATGCTAAACATAGTGATATAATGTGATACTACAGGTTGCATGTGTCCTAACATTTTGATATCCATTCACTTCGTATTTTCTATGGAGTATCAAGTATGAGTTCAGGGCAGATGCCTTGCATTTCTTCTAAAGTCCTTAAAACTATGAATCCTAATTATGGTCTCATTGGACTCACATGAGAAATTTGTACAAAACAAAATAAAACAAAACTTCCAGTTATACCATCAGATTTATTTATCTTGGAGCCTGAGAACAAAAAATTAAATATATTGTTTATAGTTCTGTTTCACATGTACAGTGTTTAGGTTCATATTTGTAAACATAGGATTCTTACATAAAATGCACTGATTTATAGATTCTGCTAAAAGTGAAAGGTTATGAAAATATTCGGCATATATTTTCACATGAGAGCAATTGGCTGAAGCTGAGTAATGGTGTGTCCTCTTTGAATATGGCAAGAAATTGGCAAGCTTTTCCCAGACTTCTCATTCTCTATTACTTGTCTGGTCATTTCAACTTGCATCCCCTGCTCTATCTATTTTAATTATAATTCCTCTCTCCTTGGGATTCTCCAAGCAAGAATACTGGAGTGGGTAGCCAGTCCCTTTCCCAGGGGAGAAAGATCTCCAGGGGATCTTCCAAACCCAGGGATCAAACCTGGGTCTCATGCATAGCAGGCATATTCTTTACCATCTGAGCCATGAGGGAAGCCCATTATAAGATATATAAGGGATTTAATAAAGTAGATTAATAATAACGTAACTAAATTTTCAAAATTTACTAGAATGTGAGCAGGATATCACAATGTATTATTTTGTATGATTTTGCTATCTAGCTGAATACTAGTTAAAATATATCACTATATAAATATATCTCTTTAGTAAGGAAAAAAAAAAAAAAAGAATTCAACTCCTTTGTCCCATCACCAGAGGAGAATGATATTGTAAGATATCAAGTAGACTATAATAACTAGCAGGTATTATCAATTTATTTCAAAGGCCTTCTTCCTTCTTTCTCTTGCTTTATGCAGTTCATTAAGTTGAGAGAAGGCCTCTTGTTTGGGTTTTGGGACAGTAGATGAGTAATAATCATCAGGCCTTGGCCAGGCTAATAATAAAATAAAAAATACCTCTATCAATTTTCTATGGTTTTTTCAAGTGTATAGGCCTAGAAGCAACTTCCATTTAGGAGGATTGATTGGAAGAATAGGATTTAGACTTCTTGGCTTCATCCATCCAAATGCCATAAAATGTTACCTTAATGTTACCAGAAAATGTTCCTTCCCAACTTGTAGGATTCAGTAGGAAGTACTATACCTTTGACTTACTCATTCATGGCACCAAAATATTGAGTATAATAATTTAAAAATGGCTTGCAGATGAGCCTATAAGGTCATGAGAATTGCTATAATATGGAACTTTATGAGGTTGACATAATTATAATTTGAGAAAAACAGACCCTAAACTCTTCTTCAGTTCATATTTATATATACATGTATTCATTCATTTTTATTCTCTTATAAATTCCCACTTTGTCATTACTAAAGATCATCTAAGAAAAAGAATATGCCAGGGTATAATCTAAATGATCTTTATGTCATTCTATGGCATTTGGGCTGCAATACCTGCTTCTTGCATTAAGAACCTTATTACTAATCTCAGAAAATAGGCTAGGCTTTGCTTATTCACTTGCTAAAGAACAATCTTTTATTACTAGGTCTTTAATGGATTGATTTCTATGCCATGTTTGCCTTCTTTTAATATTCTGTGCAAAATTGTGACTTCCTCCATTACAAATGAGAGACAATTGAGAACTGTTTTGGCTGTCTCCTTTTATCCTAGGATACATCACTGTTTGCTGCTCCATTCTCTCTGCCAGTTTATTAGAATTCTCATCTGAGCTGTGGCAAAGGGAGGGTCATTTAAACATCATTCTTTAGAAAGAATGAATTGCTCTTTGGGCACTGTCAGGGCACTCTCCTTGTAAAACATTATAAATCTCATGGGCAATAATTTAAGAAAAATCAAGGATGTTATCACACCTAATGCTGTGAAGGGTAACATGTGCCAAATGCCTTCAGTCATATCTGACTCTTTGCAACCCTATTGACTAACCCACCAGGCTCTTCTGTCCATGGAATTCTCTAGGCAAGAATACTGGAATGGGTTGCCCTGCCCTCCTCCAATGCTCAGTAAATGCTTGTTAAATGAATCAATGAATTCATGAATATGTTCCTTGAAATTACACTTAAGAGTTTTGTTTACATATCTAAAACAAGGTCTGATTCAGTAAGAAAACACTGATGTTCAAAAATTGATATGTATATTTAAAACAATGCTTTAATTACTAAAAAACATAAAATTCCACATAGAGGTTTGCTAAGCAGTTCTAGATTATTCCTTAGAAGTGCTAGAATTTTAGAGTCTGTTTCATCCCTTTTTAGAAATTTGACCTCAGGATAATAGAGAAAACAGATTGTTCAACGTTGTTTGTTATTACTACTGTTTCACATTAGCTTAAAAATACAGAATAATAAAATGGTCTTAAGAAATGACTTAATTTGTAAGAATTTATATTTCATTCTATTTGTATTATAGTGTAGGCCTTATTATTAATGATATTTTTCTAAATGTTCCTTAGTCTTGAGACTTATTTTGGTAGTCAAGGCTAAATAATTTTTTTTTTCATTTTATTTTATTTTCATTATTATTAATTTTTTTTTAATTTTACAATATTGTATTGGTTTTGCCATACATCAACATGCATCCGCCACGGGTGTACACGTGTTCCCCATCCTGAACCCCCCTCCTACCTCCCTCCCCATACCATCCCTCTGGATCATCCCAGTGCACCAACCCCAAGCTTCCTGTATAATTTTTAAATTGATATTTAAAGATCAAGGGCAAAAAACCAATTCTGTACCTTCACCGACTAATAATCTCTGATAACACTTAAACTATATTATTCTAGAAATATACTTTTTCCAATTTAAGTTATATTTTAATATTTCTGACTTCCATTTAAAAAAATGAAAATGAATATTATAATATCTGCGTAGTGTGAAGATGCAAATCTATGAAGGGTCAAGTTCTCGAACATGACTGAGGGACTAACACTTTCTCATGCTTATCAATGTCTTAACCTTCCTTAGTTTTGTCTAGTTGCTGTCTGTAAAATTTGGGGGCTCTGCCAATGATCAATTTGGGGATATATTTCTTTAAGAATCACAAAATATAAGAACTCAATAAGCTTCAAAGTCACTTCTACCAACCCCACATTTTACAAAGACTAAATGAGAGTCAGAGAAGTTAAATTATTTGTGCAATATGACCTAACTGGTTAGTTACAGAGTTGAAAATAGACTAGATCATAAGTGATTTTGATCTTATGATTATCTTATGATACTTAGAATTGGATTATAAATAATTGTTCTAAAAATTGCTCACATTTTGTTTTTATTGGATAGAAATTTGGCATTTATTGCAACATCAATGAAAATTCTGTGAATATAGAGAGTCAAAAGAGAAATAAATCTAATGAATTTTTTTTTTTAAGAAGTACAATTGAGTGTTAAAGAAAGATTACTGTCATTAGCTAATTTTGCAACTTTATAGGCCAAAGAAATCTATAACAACAGAACTTTGAAGTATGAGTGATGTGGAAGAGTTACGGATATTAATTCAGTCTTTCTATGTAGTGTTCAGTGAAATATTAAGCCTTAGAGTCTGTGTGGGAGTGTGTCTAAATATAGGTGTTATTTTGCATTCTTTTTCTGCAGTTTCTCAGACATATTCATGGCAGAGAGGCGGGAAACAAAACTAAACCAGTCCACCATAAAGGCATGATTCTCAGAGGAATGCTGAGAGGTCATTTCTTCACAGCTGAAACACAGTGTAGCTAGAAACACTGATGGGTTCTGTTCTTATCTTGTCTTCCCAGCTCTCCTGTCTTTCTCTGGGCTGATCTGGGTAATTTCAAACCTATATTTTCCCACTGATTTCCACGAAAAATTCTAACACAGACAGTAACTAATTAGTTTGACCTAATTTTATGATTGACCCATTCTCTATCAGTCCTGTCAAAAACCTGAGATACTGATAAGATAACTGAGATCAATATTTAATAGCTTTAGATTTGATATTGGAAATTTTGATCCAAAAAATATACTTGAGCCAAGAGTAAGTTCTGTTTGCTAGATACACCATGTCAAAGTTTTAAAAGTTTTACTGTTTGTAGGCCAATCTACGCGTTCTTTAGTTCATCATTTCTCGTCTCTCACAACACACTGGTTTTATTTGTGTGGTACAACCACTGCTTAAATGAATCACATTGCTTCAAAGTTCTACATCATAGAATTACTGAATTTCAAATATAGGAATAATGAGGTCATCTAAGTTAAATCTTTACTGTTTTTTTTTTTTTAGGTAAATAAATAGGTTCAGAGAGATGAAGTGGTTTATAGAAAAGGAGACATAAGAGAAAGAAAGGAAACTAACATTTGTAGTGAACCTGAAATATATCATGTAGAGAACTAGATGCTTAACTTACATCATCACATTTACTTCTGATATTTATAGATAAAAATAAAATGTTGGCTATGTTATGTTTACACAGTTAAGGAAAAGAAGAAAAGAAGAAAAAATAAAAGCAAATTCGATAGTCAAATTCTGGTCAGCCTGACCTAGAACAATTAGTCTACTGAACAGAACCAAGCTTCTGCTTCAATTCTCAGTTTACTTTCAGCCATGTCATGTTGCCTATCAGTTAGACAAATGATTTTGAACAACTAATTATGCTTACAGTTTTAGAAAATGTGTTAATCTGGTAAATTTATCATGTTTTCCTTGGGGATTTTTGCTTAAAATTCAGGAGCATTCCAGAAGGAATCCCAAACTGAAAAATAACTGCTTCCCTGTGTTCTTACCTTATTTTCTAATATGTCATCTAAAAGTAGTAAAATGTAAAGATTACAAAGTAAATATGTCATTTTCATCTGGATTAGCTTTCTCTGGGCCACTTCCTAGATTCTGGATTCAAGAGGTTATAGGGCTCCATTGTTTGAAGGCTACATGGGACACTCCTCATTTCCTCATCTTCTTGATCATCTAAGCACATCTGGCTTCCTGATGTACTTGGATTCTATTGACCTGAGATAAGTCTGAAGAATACTGAAGTTGCTTGCTCACTCACAAGCAAACAATTTCTGCTTATGCAGGTTTTCTCAGCATTCATACAGAATCATAAACTTGCTGAGTTTTGTTTGTTTTTTAATGTAAGCCTCACACCATTTGATGATATACAGCTTAGCACAAAAAGAGGAAAGCAAATTACAAAGACCTCCCTTTTTGTACATCTACATGTGTGAGGTGGTCATCAGGCAGAATGCATAACAAATTATTTATTAAACATAAGAGAAAAAGAAAGTCTACTGGCCAGTCATACCAGCCACCTTATGAATGGATATTAAACTTGCAATTTCCCCAAAGATATGTCTAGAGGGTTCATCAAAATCACTTATGAATCATATTTATTATTTAACACAATGGAGGAAAGAAATATTATCTATTGAGTTTTGGAATATAGCCAGTAAAAAGTGATGTTAGTTGGACTAGACTTGTGAAAGGAGCTATTAATGGAAGATGAATTGGTTAGTAGAATCACACATATGAAGTGTGTTATGAAGGTCTCAGGAGACAGATCAACCTGGATCACAGTACTCAAATATACAACAGGAAATGTTTTAAAATAAAAAACACCGGGAGGCTTGTTAGCTTAAATATAAAATTAAAACTCTTGATTGAAACTCCTTTTGGACAATGACCTCACATCATTCTTTTCAACTACAGAGACATAGAAGGGGGATACCTGGTTCAAAACATGTGTAATTATCTTGACATGTCATTGGTATTTTACTTTATGTAGTGTATATATTTTTAAAATTATGAATTTAGAATGATATATAAATAGAATTGTGATTTTAGTGCAAGGAGTTCTAGAGTACATATTTTTGTAATATAAATGGCCATGTGTACATGTGTGGATACATATATATACACACACACACCCCCCACATGATCTAAGAAGCTTTGTAAAATAAGACTTTTAATGAGAGGCATCGATATTAGCCTTCAGTTCAGTTCAGTTCAGTTGCTCAGTCATGTCCGACTCTTTGCGACCCCATGAACCGCAGCACGCCAGGCCTCCCTGTCCATCACCAACTCCCGGAGTTCACCGAGATTCACGTCCATCGAGTCAGTGATGCCATCCAGCCATCTCATCCTCTGTTGTCCCCTTCTCCTCCTGCCCCCAATCCCTCTCAGCATCAGAGCGTTTTCCAATGAGTCAACACTTCGCATGAGGTGGCCAAAGTACTGGAGTTTCAGCCTCAGCATCAGTCCTTCCAATGAACACCCAGGACTGGTATCCTTTAGGATGGACTGGTTGGATCTCCTTGCAGTCCAAGGACACTCAAGAGTCTTCTCCAACAACACAGTTAAAAAGCATCAATTCTCTGGCACTCAGCTTTCTTCACAGTCCAACTCTCACATCCATATATGACCACTGGAAAAACCATAGCCTTGACTAGACGGACCTTTTTGACAAAGTAATGTCTCTGCTTTTCAATATGCTATCTAGATTGGTCATAACTTTCATGGCTACAATCACCATTGCAGTGATTTTGGAGCCCCAAGTGATGGAACCAGATGTCATGATCTTAGTTTTCTGAATGTTGAACTTTAAGCCAACTTTTTCACTCTTCTCTTTCACTTTCCTCAAGAGGCTTTTTAGTTCCTCTTCACTTTCTGCCATAAGGGTGGTGTCATCTGCATATCTGAGTTTATTGATATTTCTCCCGGCAATCTTGATTCCAGCTTGTGCTTCTTCCACCCCAGCATTTCTCATGATGTCCTCTGCATATAAGTTAAATAAACAGGGTGACAATATACAGCCTTGACGTCCTCCTTTTCCTATTTGGAACCAGTCTGTTGTTCCATGTCCAGTTCTAACTGTTGCTTCCTGATCTGTATACAGATTTCTTAGGAGGCAGGTCAGGTGGTGTGGTATTCCCATCTCTTTCAGATTTTTCCACAGTTTATTGTGATCCACACAGTCAAAGGCTTTGGCATAGTCAATAAAGCAGAAATAGATGTTTGCCTGGAACTCTCTTGCTTTTTTGATGATCCAGCGGATGTTGGCAATTTGATCTCTGGTTCCTCTGCCTTTTCTAAAACCAGCTTGAACGTCTGGAAGTTCACAGTTCACGTATTGCTGAAGCCTGGCTTGGAGAATTTTGAGCATTACTTTACTAGTGTGTGAGATGAGTGCAATCATGCAGTAGTTTGAGCATTCCTTGGCATTGTCTTTCTTTGGGATTGGAATAAAAACTGACCTTTTCCAGTCCTGTGGCCACTGCTGAGTTTTCCAAATTTGCTGACATATTGAGTGCAGCACTTTCACAGCATCATCTTCCAGGATTTGAAATAGCTCAACAGCCCTATTAGTATGTGAATATGGTTACCTGAATAGTGCCACTTTGGCCTATTCTGGCATTCATCTGATCTCTCTTCCTCATCATCATTAACAACCAGTCTGGTGTTTTTTTCCCCTGGAGTGTGTCAAACTTGATGGAAAGCTGTTAACTTCCCTCTGTTCTATAGAGTAAGAAGCTAAAGGACAAATCCAGGAGGTGGGCTTGAGGAAAAGTTACATTTATATCCAGATAAACCATCTGGGTGATTTCTCCTTCTGATAGAATTGGCATAAAGGCTGTTTGGGTAAAGCCTAACTGGTCAGAAGTGTGACACTGCGTAAGTCGGATGATTAAAAGTGAAAGGTAGAAGAGAGAGTTTAGAAAATATTTGGGATTCATAAAAGGGTAGGCATGCAACTTTTGGAGAAATATCTCCATCCTTAGATACATCATTGAGGGAGCCATTAAAGCCACTAGCCTGGTATAATAATTTATTCACAGTAGGGCAGGTCATTAGAAAGGTGAAGCATGCCACTAGATTGAGAATGGCAGATAGGTTTTGTCTTAGTTGCCAAGTTTACTTGATTTATAGTGGCTGCCTGGAGAGTCATGGACAAAACGACTCTAAGACCTTATCTAAACCCAACAGTTTAGTGTCCTGTGATTGATTAATGAAGTCTGCATGGGCACAGAAACGTGAGTTATTGACATAGATCATGTAATGTGTCTTTCATCCTTGTAACAGATATACTTCTAGAGTTAGTTGAAAGGATCCACATCTGACTGATGGGAGTTTAACTCATCATTGGAACACCTTAAGCTTGGCTTATAAAACTCAAGGATTTTTTTTTACAACTCTGATAATTGGTTGGTCCAAATCGTTCAAAGTGATATAAGAGGTTTCTTAAACATGATTTGGTAATACAAGTTTGTGGTACTTAAGAGCACCTGATATTCAACATTTTCTTTAATCTGTCCACAAAACCCAAGTTTGAAAATTGGCCCTGGTATTTAGGGTAAGAATTCATATCAAAGAATACTAAGATGAGCAGACATGTGCTCTTTGAAAAGAATATATCAGTTATGAGAACATGAATATGCCTTAGGTAACAGTCCTGTGAACTGGGTTTCAGCACATGGGCACAGACAGTTCCTCATGAGAATTCCAAAAAGGCAAATGAGTGTGATTTGTCAATTGTCATTTAGAGCACTATGTGGGACAGCAAAAGTCTGCAATGGGGCATCACAGTAGGGTCAGCTGAACAAGGAGAACAAAGCAATAAGCCTTGCTACATTGGGGATTAAACAAAGGAATGGACTTTGATTTCTCTTTAAATAGTAGCAACAAGGCCTAGGTTGGCCTGATGATTGGGGTATCTTGGGGAAATAGGGAAAATCAAGGGGCCTCGATATGGGAATACTTGATAAAGTCAGGACAGGGAAATAAAGAGTGTAACATACTTGGTTTTCTTATATGTGAAATTGTATAATTGGAGTTTCCATGTTTATCCAGGGATCAGGTTTCCCTCTTAAAATTCAGTGTTTCCTAGGAAAGATATTAGATTATGTGTGAGCAGACAAATCTTATTATAAATGAGTCTGTTAGATGCTTTCCTAAATATACAATTTTTGCAAATGACAAGAAAGCTCCTAGAAGCTGGAAAGAAATACGTAAAAGGACTAACTTGGGCAAAATGAAAGCTGGAAGTAGGAGGATCCGTGAAAAAGGAAGATCAGCGACTTCTTGAACAAGAAACGTATTAACAGATGCAGAAAACAGATGAAAGTTTTTCAGAATATTTAATAGAAATGGTGATTTACGAAAGTTATTCCTGGCATGATGGATGTATCTCTAGGCCTTATTAAGTATCCCAGAGGCTGCTTTTGGGTTCTGTCTAAAAGTAATGCTACCAAGTAGTTCTAGTTTATTCAGGACTTTCCTGCTGTTAGTACTGAAGATCCCTGTTCCAGGAATGACCTTGTTCCCAGACAAATAAGGAGGGTTGGTCCCTCTCAGGTAAACCATAGCCCTATTCTGGGGAATGGGGAATGATGTTATTAGAAGTTTTGGAATATGTGAAGCTTTGAAAAGCCTAGCAGCATCAGGGTCATAAAATATCAGTGAAAGAACCTGGGGGAGAAACTCTGTCCTAAACTGTCCCAACTATTAGAAAGGGTGTGTGTGTGTGTGTTTATGTATAGGGGGAGTTTTTTTTCCCCCATTTTTCAAGGTCTTTTGCTAGGCAACCTAAATAGGAAACCTTTTCTTTTTGGTAAACAGCAGCTAATATTTGCAAAATCAATGTAGCTGACTCCCTGAGGGAGTATATGACTGAGTTTGATTTGGAGTTAATAGTTTAAGATGAACATCTGATATGTATTAATATACTAATATGTTTCTTAGGTCTATTGTCGATTTTATTAGAAGTGTAGGAATCGTTATTATTATACTCATTATATTGTAAATCTTAGATTTGGGGATTTGATTATGATTGCATTCCTCCATTTTGTATAATTAAAATTGTTTTTCAATATAAAAGAAGAATCATAATAACCATCTCATAGTTGACTTTACCTTTTTGTATTTTGTAGGTTTCTCTTATATATCCTGGCTTTGAAATTTTATCAGAAATTTAAGTGATAAATCTAATTAGCAAAGAAAATCTCTACCAAATGTTGTCTGATAGAAAACAGTAAGTAGTAGTGCTTGGATCTCAAAATAAAGAGTGAAAAAACAAAATGAAAATTCCCTTTAAATATTGAGTAGAAGATGCAATAGCCATTTTATTTTTCAAAATAGTTGAAGTGAATAATTTAGGAAGTTAAATTCTCTAGTATTTAGTGTACTGAGTTTAACTGATATCAATGAATTAATATATAACTTCCAAGTTGCTGAAAAATTGATTATTACACACTAAATAAAAATAGATCTAGAATGTAGGGAAGTATATGTGGGCATTATCAATTTACTTTAGAATATCCCAATAGTTCTCAGATTCTTTGAAATCATTTTAGTTATGGCTATTTAGTACATTTAAGTGAGCAGAAAAAGGGTTATAGTCTAGCATGGATGTATGCATTTATTTACTCATTATTTTAGAGAGTTGGTGTAAAGTCAAATTAAGCCTGTTTCTTTTTAGCATTTAATTTATTTGGCTGCACTGGGTCTTAATTGCAGCATGCAGGATGTTTAGGTGTGACATGTGGGATCCAGTTCCCTGATCCAGAGTCGAATCTAGGGCCCAGCCTTGGGAGTGCAGAATCTTAGCCAGTGGACCGCCACGGAACGGCTGGGTGTATGTGTTTGCATGTAGTTGTGCCTTTCCTTGTTTTACTTAGCTGTGCTGGGCAGATAGGTCCATGGACAAGGTTTAAAACACGTGTTTTGGTATGAATGTTATGTGCTGAACTTATTGCCATGATGTTTTAGGCCAAAACCACATCCTAGGACAAATCCTAGTATGTATCCTTAGTGATTTTAAAATTGTATACTGAAAACCCTAAGGTTCTTTATAAGTACCTCAGATGTCAAAAAGTCATGTGGAAGGTGGAGAGAAAAGACTGTGTGTGAGTCTGTCATACTTTCCTATTTCTATCAGAGAAGCAGTAGCTTTTACTATGTTAATTACTAACATTTTATTTAGAACTGAGTTGTGTGGTTAGAAAAGAAAAAATTAAATTAAATTAAATTAAAGATTTCTGGTATAGATTAGTAGACCTTCACATAAAAGACATGAGTTTAATCTTGATTTCCTAGCACTGTAGTACCTAAACTACATATTTCTCTAATCTTATATTAAAAAAAGTAACGATACATGTCATATTTGAAACTTATTATTTCCAAAATTTGCTGAAAACAGTTTAAACTCTTCTTACTGTTTACATATACCACCTTACCTGTATTTCCAAACCTCTTAACCCGCTCTTTCTAACTACTCTTCAGCCAGTGAGACATCCTGCCATTGCCAACATTTTCAGATTCTCCTATCGGAAATTTTCTCACATGCATGTGCTTAGAGGGAATGGCATTTTACCCCCCCCTCCTTTATAGCCATCTTTCAAAATCCTGCACATCTTTTGAGTTTGAACTTAACACCCCTTTTCTGGAGCCCCTCTGACTGCTCTATATATGATATTTTCCTCTTCTGACAATCTTGCAGCATTTGTAGGTCACCTGGGGTGTGTTTTTCTCTTTGTATTATTTCCATTTGTACAGTTTACTCTTCTAACCTACAATTGTAAGCAAGTTAAGGACCTTAAGGTAGGGACCTTAAGTAAGGACTGATTTGCACTAAAATATTTTAATTTGTCTGCTCTTTGAAATTGTCAACAATTGTGAAAGATTTAAGATTTTTTACCTTATTATAAGTTAACAGTTTAGGCTATGACAGTTTCATGGTTACTGGCAAAGGATATGAGGTGCCTGATTTAGCGATAGGAGACAGTTAACTCCTTAAAGAAATAGCAGTTGAACTTCCTGATGTTCAAGCTGGTTTTAGAAAAGGCAGAGGAACCAGAGATCAAATTGCCAACATCCGCTGGATCATGGAAAAAGCAAGGTCGTTCCAGAAAAACATCTATTTCTGCTTTATTGACTATGCCAAAGCCTTTGACTGTGTGGATCACAATTAACTGTGGAAAATTCTGAAAGAGATGGGAATACCAGACCACCTGACCTGCCTCTTGAGAAATGTGTATGCAGGTCAGGAAGCAACAGTTAGAACTGGACATGGGACAACAGACTGGTTCCAAATAGGAAAAGGAGTACATCAAGGCTGAATATTGTCACCCTGCTTATTTAACTTATACGCAGAATACATCATGAGAAACGCTGGACTGGAAGAAACACAAGCTGGAATCAAGATTGCCGGGAGAAATATCAATCACCTCAGATTTGCAGATGACACCACCCTTATGGCAGAAAGTGAAGTGGAACTAAAAAGCCTCTTGATGAAGGTGAAAGTGGAGAGTGAAAAAGTTGGCTTAAAGCTCAACATTCAGAAACGAAGATCATGGCATCTAGTCCCATCACTTCGTGGCAAATAGATGGGGAAACAGTGGAAACAGTGTCAGACTTAATTTTGGGGGGCTCCAAAATCACTGCAGATGGTGATTGCAGCCATGAAATTAAAAGGTGCTTACTCCTTGGAAGAAAAGTTATGACCAACCTAGATAGCATATTCAAAAGCAGAGACATTACTTTGTCAACAATGGTACGTCTAGTCAAGGCTATGGTTTTTCCAGTGGTCATGTTTGGATGTGAAAGTTGGACTCTGAAGAAGGCTGAGTGCTGAAAAATTGATGCTTTTGAACTGTGGTGTTGGAGAAGACTCTTGAGAGTCCCTTGGACTGCAAGGAGATCCAACCAGTCCATTCTGAAGGAGATCAGTCCTGGGATTTCTTTGGAAGGAATGATGCTAAAGCTGAAACTCCAGTACTTTGGCCACCTCATGAGAAGAGTTGACTCGTTGGAAAAGACTCTGATGCTGAGAGGGATTGGGGGCAGGAGGAGAAGGGGACGACAGAGGATGAGATGGCTGGATGGCATCACTGACTCAATGGACGTGAGTCTGAGTGAACTCCGGGAGTTGTTGATGGACAGGGAGGCCTGGCGTGCTGCGATTCATGGGGTCGCAAAGAGTCGGACACGACTGAGCCACTGAACTGAACTGAACTGAGACCATCAGAATTTTCTTGTACATGTTTCCTGATTACAGATTTCCACAGGAAAATGTAAAGAGGCCCAGATGTAAAATATGCACTTAGTTGCAATACAGAAGAAGAACCTTGAGCTTAGCAAACTTTATCTTTTATACTGAATACTAAGCATGCCAGTCCATCACAGCTACAGGAGCCGCTCTCTGTGAAAACGGTTTGGAGGAAAGATACTTGGTGCCTCTGCTCATAAGACATGCCAAAGTATGGAAAGCCTGAAGAGGATTGTCTCATAAATATTCATTCATTGAAGTATCTTGTGAGTGACTCATATAAGCCATAGATCTCAGGATCAAGAAAAGCTACAAGGCAAACAATTAGGCCTTTGTTCCAAGAATCTAACTGGAAAAAATATGAAGTTGGTGGGAGCTTTGGTATATCACATTTGAGTTCAGTTCGTTTTCTGAATGTGGAGTGATTTTTTCTGTTTAATTTTATCATTGTATTATATTTTCCTCTTTATCGGTATCAGCCCTCTTACCTTAACTCATACAATTGCCTATGTATTATAATGTAATAAGATGAGCAAATCAGAGTTTTCTCTCTGCTGTTAACAGGAACACATTATTAGAAACTGTTATGCAGTTTGACAGCAATCATCTGTAGCAAGTAGTTAGGACAAATATTGCTATGTGCTGTGTGTACTGCTCATACATTTCACTTTAAGTATGTGGATTTTGATCTGGGATATTTGATAAATATATTCACTTTATATATGAAAAATTGATCCTCATTATTGAACAGACTAATTAGTGACAGGAATCTAGGAAACCAACTCTCTCCATATTTTTAGTAGGTAGTTGAACCTGCTTCCTACTGCCCTGACTACTACTACTAATTTTTAAATTAAAACGTAAAAAAGAAATTCCTTAAATGGTATTGTTAATTGTTACTGGATATTGCCACAAAATAAAAGATTTCATTTTATTCTAAATTATGAATTTAAGACTCCACGTAAGAAACAAAGCTTCATACTTCATATTATCACCTGAAACAATGAAAGTATCTTATTTCCTCATCAGTATCTCTTTGTATTGGTGAGACATGGAACATGATTCTAATTTGACTATTTCTATGATCTCACTTGATTTCATAGATTCCTGTATTATGGCTGATTGTTAAGGGGTTTGTGATTGTATTTCAGGAAAACAAAGATGCTTCCCCAACAGAAGTATGACATTGTCAGGGGGTTTCAAAAGATAAAAGTCAGTTATTTTGTTTACCCTGTATATGGGCTGTTCTCTGTTCTTTAAAAGTTCTGCAGGAAGTGAATCAATGTAATAGTTTTTACAGTCTGTATAGTATAAAATAGACTCAAATTAAGCTAGCAGACTTGTTATTTGACAGTTTATAAAATATTTTACTATCTTTTTGGCAGTAGCAGTTTGAATGTTGGCAAATGTACACATTGCTTGCAGTTTCAAAACCTTGTAATGAGTATTTTCCAGTGTAATAGCAGAGAGCTAAAATTTGGATAAACCACTTAGACTTGTGAACTCTGACATGCATGGTAACAATGTCTTTGTAAAAGAATTTTGTCAAGTATTGGAGCTCCTACTAATAGCACATCCATCTTTCTGCACACCATAAATCTTAAGAAAATTTCTATTACTCTGCAATTTGTCTGGCTTATGCTATTTATTAGCCATTTTATTCTGCTGCTTTAAGAAGTAATGTGATGTTCATTTTATTGCTGGTTCAATAAATTGTTAATTATAATGCAGTGATTGCAGCTGACGTGATTTAAAAGCCACATTAGCACTATAGCATTAAGTTTTAACTATTTTACCCTTCAATTCCCTGTTTATACAACAGTAAAAGGAAAATAGCCTTAGTCTAATTTTAAAAACGAAGGTACTTCTCTATTGATCACATGACACATTAGAAACTTTTTTGAATAGAGGTTACACTTTTGTCTTGAAAAAGTAGGGGGAAATGAGTGAACAGCACAGAATAGAACACTTAAGAAAGTAGCATCAATTCCAAGATAGCTAGAACACAAGGACACTAGTTTTATTATGTCTCATAGCACATTTCATCTTTTCCAAAACATCCATAAGATATTTGGTCCACGCCAAAAAGTCCTTGAAATTTAGTCCTATCAAAATATCCATGAGCACATTTGGTCCATGACAAGTGTTTTGTTTTGTTTTCTTTTATACTTTTTTACTTTGTGTTGGGGTATAGCCGTTAACAATGCTGTGATAGTTTCAGGTGAACAGCAAAGGGACTCAGCCTTACATATACATGTATCATTCTGACCAAACCACCCTCCAATCCAGGCTGCTGCATAACATTGAGCAGAGTTCCATGTGCTATACAGTAGGTCCTTGTTGGTGATTCATTTTAAATATAGCAGTGTGACAAGCAGTTTTTGACAGGACCAAATGTAAAGAATTTTTGCCATGACCAAATGTCTGCTGTGTACTCCAAATGGTCAGAGAGTATCATGAGCAGTCCACTGTATTTCTCTTCAGGTTCATGCTAACCTGGAACTTTACTGCTGGCTAAAATAGTAAATTCCAGCATTACATATCTTTAAATATTTGGTCAATCATATTCTCTTAAATGTGGAAATTATGGTAGTCTCTATATCATATACATTAGCTGTTAATTATGTTCTGCTCAGTGTAATTTTGGGCTTTTCTGGTGGCGCTAGTGGTAAATAACCCTCTTGCAGGAGACAAGAGATGCAGGTTCACTCCCTGGGTTGGGAAGATCACCTGGAGAAGGAAATGGCCACTAATACTCCAGTATTCTTGCCTGGAGAATCCCATGGACAAAGGAGTCTGGTGTGTTACACAGGCCATAGGGTCACAAGCAGCTGGACATGACTGAAGTGACTTAGCATGCATAGTCCCTCCAAATCCTGCAAAATCCCGGGCACAGTATTAACTCTTCAAATGAATATATAGGTGCCATAACCTTTCTCTAAGTCTGTATTATTCAGATTCCCCCAATTTCTTTTTTGAATAAAAATATTGCATTTGGCCATAGAGAGGATATGTCTAGTGACATTCTGTTTAATCATTTCTGTGTGTACATGACAATTGGAAAAAAAAAGTAATCTGTCAACTATTTTTTTTTAACTTTCGGCACATCTGTGCTCATGATCATACACTTGTGACCTGCAAATACCTAAAGCAGTGGGGGTTTATTCCTCTCTTTCATTAAAAGAAGAAATTTACCCGAAGCTCTGGATCATCAAAGTGAACTGGAATTTTTCTCTTAATTATGCCTTATTCTTTGTAAAAGAATCTGTCTCTGAAGATTCTGCTAATTCTATATTACTTCATTTTATTTAATCTTAAAATTTCTTTTTCAGTCACCCATTTTTGGAAAGTTAAGTGCACATCTAATAATTTTAATTTTTACATTGCTTTTGGGAACCCTTATGTTAGACAGTCTTTTAATAGTGTCTTCAATATAAAATCAATTTTTATTTGTGCTTTTTGTACTCTACTCAGGCTTTTCTGTTCCTCTTGGTCAAGTTATAACATTTCCAACCTCTTGTCTATGTCACATTGGGAAAAGGAGACAAGAAGAATAGGTAGAAGAAAAGAACTTCATTTCCTTCATCCCTTGCTCACAACCTAAATCTGGGATTTAGAATCTGTGTATATTCATTTATAGTCCCATTTAACCTGACTTGTATCCTGCAGATCATGCAGCTGAAACACTAAAATAAACCTCTGGGGTTAACTTTATTCAGTTTTAAGCCCAAATTTTGCAATAAGGAGCTCATGATCTGAGCCACAGTCAGCTCCCAGTCTTGTTTTTGCTGACTGTATAGAGCTTCTCCATCTTCAGCTGCAAAGAATATATTGATTTCTGATTTCAGAATTGACCATCTGGTGATGTCCATGTGTACAGTCATCTCTTGTGTTGTTGGAAGAGTGTTTGCTATGACCAGTGTGTTTTCTTGGCTCAACTCTTATTAGCCTTTGCCCTGCTTCATTTTGTACTCCAAGGCCAAACTTGCCTGTAACTCTAGGTATCTCTTGACTTCCTATTTTCATATTCCAATCTCCTATGATGAAAAGGACATCTTTTTTTTTTTTTTTTTTTGGTGTTAGTTCTAGGAGGTCTTGTAGGTCTTCACAGAACCATTTGATTTCAGCTTCTTTAGCATTAGTGGTTGGGATATAGACTTGGATTACTGTGATACTGAAGTTTGCCTTGGAAATTAACATAGGTCATTCTGTTGTTTTTGAGATTGCACCCAAGTACTGCTTTGGACTCTCTTGTTAACTGAGGGCTACTCCATTTCTTCTGAGGATCCTTGCCCACAGTAGTAGATATAGTGGTCATATGAATTAAGTTTGCCCATTCCCATTTCATTTTAGTTCACTGATTCCTAAAATGTTGATATTTACTCTTGCCATCTCCTGCTTGACCACATCTAATTTACCTTGATTCATGGACCTAACATTCCTATCCAATATTTTTCTTTACAGAATCAGACTTTACTGTCACAACCAGACACATCCACAACTGAGCCTCATTTCTGCTTTGGCCCAGCCTCTTCATTCTTTCTGGAGCTAATTCTCTGCTCTTCCTTAGCATACTGGACACTAACAACCTAGTGGGCTCATCTTCTGGGGTCATGCCTTTTTACCTTTATATATTGTTCAGGGGGGTCTTGAGGCAAGAACACTGGAGTGGTTTGCCATTCCCTTCTCCAGTAGACCACATTTTATCAGAACTCTCCACCATGACCCATCCGTCTTGGGGGGAGCACTGCATGGCATAGCTTGTAGATTCATTGAGTTACACAAGACTGTGATCCATGTGATCATTTTGGTTAGATTTCTGTGATTGTGGTTTTCTTTCTGGAGGCTGTGTGATTGTGCTGCTTGCTTATTCTATTTGCCCTCTGATGGATAAGGATAAGAGGTTTGTGCAAGCTTCCTGATGGGAGGGACTGGTTGTGGGGAAAATTTTTATCTTGCTCTGGTAGGCAGGGCCATGCTCAGTAAACCTTCAATCCAATTGTCTGCTGATGAGTGAGGCTGTGCTCCCTCTCTGCTAATTGTTTGGCCTGAGGCCACCCAGTCCTAGAGTTTACAGACTCCATGATGGGGTTAATGGTAACCTTCAAGAGGACTTATGCTAACATGCCCCGCCCAGGACAGCTGCTGCCAGTGCCCCTGTTCCTGAGGTAGGCTCCAAAATCACTGGGGACAGTGACTACAGCCATGAAATTAAAAGATGTTTGCTTCTTGAAAGAAAAGCTATGACAAACCTAGACAGTGTATTAAAAAGCAGAGACATCACTTTGTTGACAAAGATCCATATAGTCAAAGCTATGGTTTTCTTATAGTAATATACAGATGTGAGAGTTGGACCATAAAGATGTCTGAGAGCCAAAGAATTGATGCTTTTGAATTGTGGTGTTGGAAAAGACTCTTGAGACTCCCTTGAGCAAAGAGATCAAACCAGTAAGTCCTAAAGGAAATCAACCCTGATTATTCATTGGAAGGACTGTTGCTGAAGCTGAAGTTCCAATACTTTGGCAACCTGATGCGAAGGGCCAACTCATTGGAAAAGACCTTGAATCTGGGAAAGATTGAGAGCAGTAGGAGAAGGGGGGTGACAGAGGATGAGATGATTGGATGGCATCATTGACTCAATCGACATGAATTTGAGCAAACTCTGGGAGAGAGTGATGGAAAGGGAAGCCTGGCATGCTGCAGTCCATGGGGTCACAGAGTTGGACATGACTGAGCAACTGAACGACCGGGGTTAACATGTGTTAAGACTGTAGATATTTAACTCCAAAATTAAAAATAGTACATAATGCAGGCAAGAAGGAAGATCCCCCAGAGGAGGGCATGGCAACCTGCTCCTGTATTCTTACCTGGAGAACTCCATGGACAGAGGAGCCTGTGGGCTATAGTCCATGGGATTGCAAAGAATTAGGCACGATTGAGCAACTAAGCACTGCATAGCAGGACAGCAGGCAAGAAAGAACACTTAAAAATTCTTACACCACCATTTCTTGTAAGGTGTTTGAATTACATTATTTCAAAACATCTTAAATGTCCAGAAATCTGCATAGACTCTTCTTTTGTTTCATTAATTCATTTCAGGAGTTTTTACATCTATGTTCATCAGTGATATTGGCCTGTAGTTTTCTTTTTTTTGTGGGATCTTTGTCAGGTTTTGGTATTAGGGTGATGGTGGCCTCATAGAATGAGTTTGGAAGTTTACCTTCCTCTGCAATTTTTTGGAAGAGTTTGAGCAGGATAGGTGTTAGCTCTTCTCTAAATTTTTGGTAGAATTCAGCTGTGAAGCCGTCTGGACCTGGGCTTTTGTTTGCTGGAAGATTTTTGATTACAGTTTCAATTTCCATGCTTGTGATGGGTCTGTTAAGATTTTCTATTTCTTCCTGGTCGAGTTTTGGGAAGTTGTACTTTTCTAAGAATTTGTCCATTTCTTCCACGTTGTCCGTTTTATTGGCATATAATTGTTGATAGTAGTCTCTTATGATCCTTTGTATTTCTGTGTTGTCTGTTGTGGTCTCTCCATTTTCATTTCTAATTTTATTGATTTGATTTTTCTCCCTTTGTTTCTTGATGAGTCTGGCTAATGGTTTGTCAATTTTATTTATCCTTTCAAAGAACCAGCTTTTGGTTTTGTTGATTTTTGCTATGGTCTCTTTTGTTTCTTTTGCATTTATTTCTGCTCTAATTTTTAAGATTTCTTTCCTTCTACTAACCCTGGGGTTCTTCATTTCTTCCTTTTCTAGTTGCTTTAGGTGTAGAGTTAGGTTATTCATTTGACTTTTTTCTTGTTTCTTGAGGTGTGCTTGTATTGCTATGAACTTTCCCCTTAGGAGTTTTTAAACAAAGTGGGATGTCTCAAACTGATTTACTCAGATTCTGTTTTGATCAAACCAAAGTACTCATGTGTTTTAAAAGACTCCCAATTGATTCTAATAGTCTGTAAGAAGTGAAACTCATTAATCTCACTATTTTATGACATCCTCCTGCAGCAATGGCACCCCACTCCAGTACTCTTGCTTGGAAAATCCCATGGACAGAGGAGCCTGGTAGGCTGCAGTCCATGGGGTCGTAAAGAGTCGGACACGACTGAGCGACTTCCCTTTCACTTTTCACTTTCATGCATTGGAGAAGGAAATGGCAACCCACTCCAGTGTTCTTGCCTGGAGAATCCCAGGGACAGGGGAGCCTGACCGGCTGCTGTCTATGGGGTCGCACAGAGTCGGACACGACTGAAGTGACTTAGCAGCAGCAGCAGCTCTGTTAGATTAGAACTTTTGTTTCTCTCTTGCATATAATTTTAAAAGTTCTTTAATCACATAAAGCATAGACCCTGATCAAAATACATCCCTTTGGTTTCTTTATAAAGAGCTTCTAGTTACTTGTTTAGGTCACACTGCACAGCATAGGGTATCTTAGTTTCTGACCAGAGATCAGATCTCTGCATGGGAGCAGAGTCTTTACCATTGAACCAACAGGGAAGTTCCAAAACGTATGCCCTTGAGATGAGCTTGAGGAAGGGTATGGGTATTATTTAGTTAATGGATGGTCCCAAATTACTATGCACAGACTTTATTTTATTTTTTCCAGCTTTCTGTAGCCCCACAAATGGCCATGACTGCTGGGGAGCAGGGAAAGTATGTGTCAAAGCTATGATAGCCAACATCCTACTGCCTTTCATGTGATCTGTACAGAGTATTTGCTATGATTTCTCCTTCTTTCTGGATACAAACTTTATTCTTCTGTTTGTGATTTCGTCTCTCCTCCTAAGTGTAATATATGTTATTATTTAACTGGTTCTGATCTCCAAGTTCCCTCAAGTGTAATACTTCACCTCTCGTTCAATACTGCTTGTATTATTTTCAGTTGCTTAAAATAAATAACTTATTTGTTCTTATCTAGGCCCCAGAATCCTCAATCTTGATGAAAACCTCTTGTTATTATCTACATTATCATGTTCTAAGAGGAGCTAGGCCGTATCTTGGGTAGATCAGAAATACCCTGAACATATTATTGGCCTTCCATATTATCCAACTGAAGCATTGTGTTTTTAGAATGATCATTTTTTCTTGCCTTATAGTTGACTGTGTCAGTTTTGTTTACTAGATTGTTAACTTAAAAACATTCACCATGCATTAATTTCCATTACTTAATTGGAAGGTTTATTTTCTAAGAAAGGCAATTAGAGCTTTGGATTTTGGTTGTTAACTATATGTTATCTTGATAATTACCTCCAAGCTCTGTATGTCATCTCTGCGTATGCTCAGAACCTAACCAGAACATTTTTTAGTTCTTCTGTTTATCTAGTAGTAGGATTGTACCAGAGGGCTGTGGAAAGTGGAAGGAAACTCATTCACTCTTCACTTTTATGACTTTTCAACTGAATGTCTCGTAGTATCTCAACTTTAAAGTGTTCAACCCTGAAACATTGATTTGTAATTTTCCCACTTGAAATCTTTTCCTCCATCTCTTCTTCCAAGAATGGCACTAATATTCTCCCAGTCTCTCAAGCCAGGACTATAATAGTCATTCTTTGTTGTTCCTAAAAGCTTATATTCAATCCACCACACAACCCTATTCAGTCCCCACAATATTTCTAAATTCCAGCACTTTTCCTCATTTAAACATCCATAACCTTGTCTTTGATATCATCATCTCTTCAGTTCAGGTCAATTCAGTCACTCAGTTGTGTCCAACTCTTTGGAACCCTATGGACTACAACACATCAGACTTCCTGTCCATGACCAACTCCCAGAGCTTATTAAAATTCATGTCCATTACATCAGTGATTCCATCTAACCATCTCATCCTCTGTCATCCCCTTCTCCTCTTGCCTTCAATGTTTCCCAGCATCAGGGTCTTTTCCAATGAGTTCTTCGCATCACATGGCCAAAGTACCTGTTAACTAATTCCACTTAATTTCTTGCTCTTTCCTCATTAATAATCCATATTTTTCCTAGTAACAAGAATGAGATTTTAAGGTGATAAATAAGGTTGTGATTGTACAATTCTCTGTGCAAATTGGCCCCTCATCTCATTACTTGCTTTATCTTCAGTCATTTTTTCCACTTTTTACTGCACACCAACATTTTCCCATCTTCTGTTCTGAAAAAATATGAACATTTTTGCCAATTTAGATTCTAGTGTATGCTTTCTCTTCTGCTTAAAATGTTTTCCTGTTTATTCTTTCTTTAGGTGGATGTGTTCAATTCTTTAAGAATTTTTTTTTTCTTTAAGAAGTTTTGATTAATATGCATAGAATAGATTGTGGGGGAATTATATGAGGAAAAATGATGTGTTCTGATTAGGGTAGGATTAGCAGAGGTGAAAGTAACTAAACAAATTCAGAATAAATTCTAAAGCTAATGTTGATAGGATTTAGTAAAAATTAGTTATGTATCAGAGAGAAAGAGAATAATTTAAGATTGTTTCCTAATGTTTTCCTAAAGAAATCTTGAAGGAAAGTATTCAGGTCATGCTAATGGTAAAGGAGAAGCAACAAACTCATTGTGAGGAAGATCAACATTCAATTTTGACCTGTTGAGTGGGGGAGGTGAGGGTGATGGAGAATTCAAGAATGACTCCCATGTCTGGTTTCAATAAGATACTATGTCATGGAGGAAATATTGAGTCAAGGGACACAGGAGGAGAAGCAGTTCTGGGAGTAAGTTATAAATCAATGGCAGTGGAAACTTAGCACTGAAGAAAAAGGTTAAGGTTAAGACTGTAAGTTTGAGAGTTGTCAGCTTGTAGATAGTAATTACAGTCAAGGAATTAGACAGTATTACCTAGAATGTAAAAAGAAGCTTAGGATTAAACCTGAAGGACTGAGTAGAGAAGAGTCTATCAAACAAGACCTAAAATTAGGATCCAGGAAATACTAGGATAGTATGCAGAGGGCATAGTATAAAGGAAAACAAAAAGAGTTTCAATTAGACTATAAACTGAGTGAGGGCTTCCCTGAAGCAATCCACCCTCAGTAGGGTTTGATAATTCACAAAGCAAGAGATTTGATGAAATGGACTTCTTTCTTATAATGTATGTCAGCTAACAGTGCTATTTATGGCCCACAGTGTTGATAAAATTTGTTTCCTTTCATTGGAAGTGCCCTACAGACTCATAATGGCATCCTAATGGAAGGAAGGTATTCTGATTCTTAATAGCTCATAAAAATGTTTATTAAAAAATATTGACTATTTAAATGAAGTACCTTTAATAAACTGACAGATTTGGAGGCCAACTCTGTGCTAGACACTGATTTAGGTAATAAATAATGCAGACCTCCTTTTCTTTAAGAGTTGAATATGATGGGAAAACCTAGCAGATAGCAACTCCATGAACTAACTAAAAATAAATTATAATAACTTTTATAATAAAGTTATGAACAAATTGCTATCAAATATGTAGAAAAAATACTTAATTCTCTCTGTGGTAGAGAAAAGCAAGTGTGATAGTGGAAGTAATATTCCTAGATGGTGATATATCCTGTTTTGCTTTAAAGTTTTGTTTAATTTATACAGATTTTCCTAAATTGTTTGAGATAAAAATTTCTTGAATCTGTTCAAATATATGCCCTCTCTCCATAGGAAATGAACATGTGTAGGTGTTCACAAAATTTCAAATATACAAGGACTTCCTGGGCCAATTATGATATTACAAAAATAAATGGAAACCAAAGCTGGTTTTAATTTTATTAAAATTATTAATTAATTTTATTAATCATAGACTTTCTTCTTCCCTTTTTGGTTTATGAAAAGCAGAGGAGTGGAACGGGTAGAAGTTATTAACTTCCCATCTTTAATTTAAACCTGTGTGGGGCGGGGAACCTCTCTTGGTCCAGCTACAATCCAATCTGGTATCTCTAATATTTGTAACAAGACATTTACCATAAAGTAGTCTAATTTATGGAAGAAGTTAGCTGTATGTCTTCTCTCCTGGATCTTTTTATGCCCTCACTGATGCCCTGTTTCATTCTCAACATTACACAGGATGAGACATGGAGTTCAATGCAAAGGTAGAATCCAGCTATTCCTTTAGAGTGCTAATACACTTTCTGTAGGAAACATCTAGCATTATTACAACAAAATTTTTAATATGTTTGCAAACAATTGAATTGCTCTGTTGTCTTCCTGTGTCCTTCTTGGACAAGAAGACTGTGCACTTTTCTGTCCCCTATCATCCCCTGTCAATAAATTGGCCAGCTTGGCTTATTTTTAATAAGAAATTTGTTTAGGTAAATATCTGGGAATTTAGATGGTTGACTGTTATAAGATTCCTGATCCTCACCTTCTCTGTACTAAAAGGATAAAGCACAGTCTTGAAGAGGTGCAACACTGCCAGGCATGTTGTTGTTCTGTTGGGATAAACTAACTTTCAAAAGTAGAAAATAAAATTGGTATTAATTCTGAAAAACCTGTAAAGTTGCACTTCAGCCCTTGCTAAGAAATCTATTCCTGAAATAATTAAGTAACATTATTTTTCATGTATATTCTTCTCCCTAAAGTTAGAAATGACACAGATGGAGAATTGAGAGGCAAATAAACATGAGATTGGTTAAATGTAGATAAGGAGAATATGTGCAGAGTGAAAGTGAACACACCTATTTATTCATAATAATTCATGAGGGAGGTAGTATTGACTAGAAGTTAAGAGTTCCAGAATCAGACTACCAAGTTCACATTTTTACTCTACTTGTTATTGGATTATCATGGACATTTACTTAACCTGGCTGTGCCTCAGTTTCTCCAGTGAAAGGCAATGTGATGTGCTCTGCTGTGCTAAGCCACTTCAGTCATGTCCGACTCTTTGTGACCCTATGGCAAGAATACTGGAGGGGGTTGCCATGCCCTCCTCCAGAGGATCTTCCTGACCCAGGGATAGAGCCCACATCTCTGGCGTCTCTTGTATTGGCAGGCAGTTTCTTCACCACTAGCGCCACCTGGAAAGCCAGTGAGAGGCAATAGTACTATCCAACTCATAGGTTTGTACTAAGGATTAAATGAGAAGTTCTATACAGCTTTCATCAAGGCCAGTGAGTTAGAAGACTCCAAGGTCACAATGAATATTTTATTTAGGTAGAATATCAAATACATAGAATAAAATGTGAATAGTGTTTCCTGTGAAACATGGCAGTCCTAAAAGCACTTAGGAAAAATACCTAGCATACAGTTGAAATTAGAACCATTATGTATGATTTAAGCTATAAACAATTTACCTTTAATGATGAACTTATAGCAAAGCAACAAAGTACAAAGGGTAAAGTAAAAGAAATAGGTCCAAAATGGAGTCAAATTTGGTCTTCCTTTTTATAAAAGGAGGAGAAGAGGAGAAAGTAGAGAGAGAGATTACATATACCATTTATTTCATACTGTCATCAAAATATGGAATGTTTTATCATCCAGAAAAATGCCTTTTGTGTTTTCTAGTCAATCCATTCAAGTCCTCAAAAGAGGCAACCGTTTTTCTCAGTTCATCAGTGGATTAATGTTCTTTGTCTTCTCCAAATAACAATTCTGACAAGTTTCTAAGTCATCTAGATCATCACATAATAGTTAATATAATTCTAGTTTATCAGATAAATGAAGTTACACTTTATTTACTCTCTGTCTTCTTTTACTCATGATACCATTTTTGTGTTTCATCTATGGTATTGCGTGTTTTAACAATTTCTTTCTTTCCTTTTCTTTTTTTTTTTTTTGCTGAGTATAGATCAAATATTGCTTATTTCTCTTGAGGGACATCCAAGTCGTTTCTTGTCTGTGGCTTTTATAAACTTTTAAGCTTTTACAGCTATTTGATCCTTTGAGATCAAATACAGCTATACTAATCCTTTGAGCTATTTCAAATCCTGAAAGATGATGCTGTGAAAGTGCTGCACTCAATATGCCAGCAAATTGGGAAAACTCAGCAGTGGCCACAGGACTGGAAAAGGTCAGTTTTCATCCCAATCCCAAAGAAAGGCAATGCCAAAGAATACTCAAACTACCGCTCAATTGCACTCATCTCACACGCTAGTCAAGTAATGCTCAAAATGCTCCAAGCCAGGCTTCAGCAGCATGTGAACTGTGAACTTCCAGATGTTCAAGCTGGTTTTAGGAAAGGCAGAGGAACCAGAGATCAAATTGCCAACATTCACTGTATCATTGATAAAGCAAGAGAGTTCCAAAAAACATCTATTTCTGCTTTATTGCCTATGCCAAAGACTTTGACTGTGTGGATCACAATAAACTGTGGAAAATTCTCAGAGACGGGAATACCAGACCACCTGACCTGCCTCTTGAGAAACCTATATGCAGGTCAGGAAGCAACAGTTAGAACTGGACATGGAACAACAAACTGGTTCCAAATAGGAAAAGGAGTACATCAAGGCTGTATATTGTCACCCTGCTTATTTAACTCATATGCAAAGTACATCATGAGAAATGCTGGGGTGGAAGAAGCACAAGCTGGAATCAAGATTGCCGGGAGAAATATCAATAATCTCAGATATGCAGATGACACCACCCTTATGGCAGAAGGTGAAGAGGAAGTAAAAAGCCTCTTGATGAAAACGAAAGTGAAGAGTGAAAAAGTTGGCTTAAAGCTCAACATTCAGAAAACGAAGATCATGGCATCTAGTCCCATCACTTCATGGCAAATAGATGGGGAAACAGTGGAAACAGTGTCAGACTTTATTTTTTTGGGCTCCAAAATCACTGCAGGTGGTGATTGCAGCCATGAAATTAAAAGATGCTTACTCCTTGGAAGGAAAGTTATGATCAACCTAGATAGCATACTGAAAAGCAGAGACATTACTTTGTCAACAAAAGTCCGTCTAGTCAAGGCTATGGTTTTTCCAGTGGTCATGTATGGATGTGAGAGTTGGACTATGAAGAAAGCTGAGCACCAAAGAATTGATGCTTTTGAACTGTGGTTTTGAGAATCGTTGGACTGCAAGGAGATCCAACCAGTCCATTCTAAAGATCAGTCCTGGGTGGTCATTCCAAGGACTGATGCTGAAGCGGAAACTCCAATACACTGGCCACCTCATGCGAAGAGTTGACCCATTGGAAAAGACCCTGATGCTGAGAGGGGTTGGGGGCAGGAGGAGAAGGGGACAACAGAGGATGAGATGGCTGGATGGCATCACGGACTCGATAGACATGAGTTTGAGTGAACTCCGGGAGTTGGTGATGGACAGGGAGGCCTGACATGCTGCGATTCATGGGGTCGCAGAGTCGGACACGACTGAGCAACTGAACTGAACTGATTCCTTTACAATATTTTTGTGAATGTGTGTTTTCCTTTATGTTGGGGAGACACATAGTGGAATTGCTAGGACAGGTGTATGATTACAAGAAAATTACAAGAAAATGATTACAAGAAAAAGCTATACAAATTTCAAGAGTTGATGTTATCTTATGCTCCCAATCCTCACCAGCATGTGGTGTGGTGTCACTCTTTAATTTTAGCCATTCTGGTGCAAATATAATAAAACTCATTGTGATTTTAATTTGCATATCCCTTGATGACTAATGATATTCGGCACTATTTCTTGTGGCCATGTATATAAATATTCTTTTTTGAAGTGTCCTTGTGTTTGCCCTCCTAATAATATTCTACCGTTTCTCCCTTCCCTTCTTTGTCCTATCACATTATACATTTTCCTTCTTGATTTGTTGTAAACATCATAGAGTAGTGTTATTTTTGCTCTCAACAGTCAGTTAGCTTTGAAAGAACTTAAGGAACTAGAGGGAAAATTTATTGTCTTTCAGCTTAGTCATCTATTTTTTCTTTTCATTTCTTTAAGTTGTCTCAGACTTCTGTCTAGAATTCTTTCTTTCTTTGAAATCCTATTTTTAGCATATCATATTGTATTCAGCTGCTGGGGACTCATGGTTTCAGTTTTTGTTTGTCTAGATAATTGTTCTTATTTGAAGTGTTTTCTTTCTTGTCAAATTTAGAGTCATATGTTTTTCCTTCAGCACCTTAAAGTTGACATTCTATTTTTGTCTAGCTTGTATGTCTCTGAGGAAAACTCTGATTTTCTCATTGTTGTTCCCCTGTAAGCTATGTGTCTTTTATTTATTGTCTGCTTTTACAGCTTCCTTTTTGTATTGCGTGTTTTTTTAATTGATGTATAGTAAATATACAGTATTATATAATTTCAGATGTACAACATAATGATTAACAATATTTAAAAGTTATATTCCATTTATAGTTATTATAAAATATTGGCCGCATTCTCTGTGTTGTATAATATATACATGTAGCTTATTTATACATAGTAGTTTGCACCGCTTAATTTCCTACCCTCATATTGCCTCTCCCCGCTTCCGTCATCTTACTGATAACCACTAGTTTATTTGCTATACTTTTTTTAATATTTACTAGCTTGTTTTATTTTTTAGACAAGTTCTATATGATATCATTTATATGTGGAATCTAACTAAGAAACAATCTAGTGAATATTATATAAAAGATTTTTCTTCCTTTTTATTGATTTTCAAATTTTTTTTGGTACATTATTCTTCATGACTATCCCTGTTGCATTCATTATGTCTTTTGGGCTTGTGGATTTATGGGTTTTTTTTAAATCATATCCAGAAATTTTCAACCATTACCTTTTAAAATATGCTTTATTCTTTAACTCTTTTTTTCATCTCCTCTAATGGTTCAGTCACATGAGTTTTTAAACTGGCTTACATTGCTAATTTTTTCAGCCTCTTTATTATCCCTTCTTAAGTTTGGATGGTTATCTTTATATTTTATTTAAATGTATCCACTCTTTATTCTGTGATCAAACTTAGTGTAAAGCTGATCCAGTGACATTTTCATTATAGTTTACTATGAAGTTTTAGAATTTCCATTTATTCTTTGTAAATACTTTATGTTTCTCTATTTGTATTTGCTATTTTCTCATTTATTATGTTAATATTTAATTTTGACTCTTTGTATATATTTATAACAAACATTTTAAAACCCTTTTGTTCTAGCTTTGTCATCTCTGACATTTACAGTTTTGTTCATCAATTGATTTTTCCACCTAGTTGTCATATTTTCCTCTTTTTATATCTATATTCTTTTATATCTATATCTTTTTTATATTTTTATTTGATGTTGGATATTATAGATTCTATATTATTACTTGTTTGGGTTGTCCTCCTTAATGAAGTGTTGAATGTTATTACAGCATATGGTAAACTTATTTGCAGATTAGCCTGATCATTTTGAGGTTTCTTCTTTTTTTTTATTATAGTTCATCCAGACTAGATTTCTCTTTGGACTAAATTATCCTCCTTCTAAGATGTGACTTTTCCAGGGTCTCTACTGCAGGTCCTAGAGTATATAAGAAGATCTCTTCCTTTGGCCTTTGAAACTAAATGTTTCCAAGCATGTGTGAACTCATTAGTTATTCACCTCATGATGTCATGGAAGTTGTTCATTATCCAGTGGCATTTCTTTCACCAATAGTGATTCTTTGGTTGTTCTTGTGGAATTTTGCCCTAATGTCAGACAGTATTTAGCCATGTTTTAAGGGCAGACTTTGCAGATTTCTGGAGTTCCTTTTCACCAGAGCTCCCTTCTTTGAAGTACACTGTGTCATAAAACCCTGCCACCTCAGTAACCTTAAACTCTGATCTCTTTGTTTTCTCACCTCCTGGATACTAATGTGTTGGGTTTCCCTGTCCTCCATGCCATGGACCAGAAAGTGTCACAATGTGGAAAGCAAGAGCAGTTGTGGGGCTGCCCCTACTTATTTCCCTTCTCTAAGAAATCATAATCCTGCACTCCTTCTATTAAAACTCCTATAAATAATTATTTCATATGTTTTGTCCAATTGTATAGTTTATGACAGGAGGGGTACTCCTTCGTGGCTGAGAGTAGAAAATAAAATAGATTGAATGCGAATGGTTTTGACTGTTGGAAAAAAGACATGTTTTTTTCCCTCCCTCCCTCCCTTCCTTCCTTTCTTCCTTCACTGGATTTGAACCTAGTATATTATATGCCTAGAGCTGTTATTATCCATCTTTCTGCCACATTAAGTTTGAGAATGATACATCATGGAAGAAGTCAGAGTCAAAAAATGAAAGGAGTCAATGACCTGATGATTTCATTGAACCCAGCTCTTCTTGATTTAGGTGATGTGGTCTAATAAATCACTGCCTATCTCAGTCATGTTTTAATCTTTTCAGTTTACTTGCAACCCAAAGAATCATGATACATCTTATAAAGGACAGTTTTGTGTGTTTTTTTCCCCAGTGGTCTATGAAACATTTTAACATTTTAGTTAATATCAATTGAGTATGTAACATAGGTCAGATGTGGTGATAGTAATTAGAGTAAGTTACTAGGCTAGGTGGATCATTGTATTTGATCCAGAGTGGTGATTCATATCATATTAGGTTTTATAATAAAAATTATTCAACTATTAATAAGCTTTATTTTCTAAAATTGATGGTTAGAAGATGTAGGAAAGCAACATATTTAATGCAATTTAATACTGTATATCCTTTTGAGGTGATTTTGAATATATTTTCTAATCTAATTAAAAACTTAATATATTGTTTTATGTTAGATCATCATCAGCAAAGGAAATGAACTCTTATATTGAGATATAAAAATTGACACTTGTACCATCAATTATTATTTGGTTCCCTATTAAAAACTTTAGCTTGATATGTGTATGTGTGTATATACATATAACTTGTTTAATATATATAATATATGCTTTAATATATGTAATATGCTTATGTAGAATTTCCACATCAATTTCCAGAAGTTTCTTGTTAATGGGAAGATAAAAGTTGCAATATAGACACTTCAAGCATCTGTATTGCAGAAAACAATGAGAATCTGAAAGGTCTTTGGTACAATATGTCTTTGTTCTTGTATAAATATAGTTTTGAAGAATGCACTGAAAGCTATATTTAATACTTAGAATCAATCTACCTACAACATGAATGTGATCTAGAAATAGATATAAGCAATGGTATTAGAGGGAAAATTTAGAAGTTGTAAGTACTTGTTTAAAAATTTGAGTTGCCTGGAGTAAATGTTTAAAAGAAAAAAATAAAAAGAGGCAGGGCAAAGACAAGAACAGACTAGACTTCACAAGAAATGAAAAATAACTTGTTTAGTAGAAACATATTCAATACATCTTCTCTGTAAGGGACAAGAGGTGAAATAGGTTATTGAAATACATATGAATATAAATTGTATATTACTTAGAAAGCTACCAAAAATTGTTTATGTGGGGAATACTTCATTATCCTTTGATTTTCTGTTGTCTGTTTCATTATTTACTTCTTACATTTCCTAGCTAAGGTGCTTCATTAGGCACCCACAAGATGACATATGCTATTATCTGACACTAAATTTTAAAATTGACTTAGTCTTTTTTTCTCCTTTATTAAAAGAATCTACAAGAGAAATTATATTTTTCCCTTAATTTAAAGCCAATAATTAATTGCTCTTTTCCCCTGAAATTATAATCTGAGGGAAAAGCGGCCCATCACAACAGATAGGCAGATTACCACTCTTAAAAATCAAAAAAGTATATGAAATTTTAAAAGATTTATTTTCCAATCAGTCACTTGATAAATTTAGCATGGACAATAATTGAGAAAACTTCGTTACTATACCATATTCATTGTACAGAAATGCAGAGTTAGGTGAGCATATGTTGAAACGGTCACCTTTATGTAAGTACCTTGTATTGGTTATGCCCACTAGAGAATGGGGAGAGAGATCTGGGGGCTACTTTGGCATCAAAAAGTTTTATGATTTGTGCAGCAATTTTCTTTAGGAATTATGAATTCAGCTTGTATTTCTTTCCTGTAAAATTTGAAGTCTTAAATTTATCCAGTCGGTAAATATTTGAATGCTTATTTTGTGCAAGATGGAATGAATAAAGCAATATAGTGCCTACCCTCATGGAAATTGTATCTAATGTGAAAGACTGACACTAAAAGAAATGTAAATAGACCAAAAGTAATTACAACCTATGGAAAAATCAGTCAGGTTGAATGATATTCCATTGTATGCATATACCACTTTCTCTTTAGTCATCCACCAATGGAGATTTAGGTTATTTCTACATCTCGGCTATCATAAAGGCTGCAATGATTGTAGGGGTGCTAATATCATTTTGAGGTATAATTTCAGATCTTTTGGTAAATATTCAGAAGTGGGATTGCTGGATCAAATGGTAGTCTGTTTTGAACTTTTTGAGGAACTCAGGTATTGTTTAAAAATCCTGGTATATGCAACGATTTGGATGAAACTTGAGTTCATTATATTAAATGAAATAAGCCAGTCACAGAAAGACAAGCACTGTGTCTTATTCCATTTATATGAGATATCTAAAATAGTCCAACTTTTTGAAACAGAGTAGAATGGTGGCTGCCAGAGGCCGGGGAAGGGGTGAGTGAGGAGTTGTTGATCAGTGAGTATAAAGTTTCAGTTATTCAGGATGAATAAGTTCTAGAGATCTAACGGCAACATTGGGCCCAGAGATGACAACACTATTGTACTGAACTATCTGCTGTGGTTTCATATATTAACTGTCCTCATAAAATTAAAAAAAAATATATTAATTATAAAAAATTTTGAAAAAAAAGTAGAGTGTTTGATAATAAGGTAGTTAGGGAAATCCTTAATATTTAAAGTGATGTTAAGTAAGACTTGCAAGCTAAGAAATTATCTGAAGGACAAAACCTGAGGGGAAGAGTTTTCTGGCAGAGGAGGTAACCATTTGCAAAGGTCTCTAGCTGCATTTGTGTTAGTCTGTGGTCCCTAGAAGCTGACCTTGAGAAGAAGGTTAATATGCAAGTGATTTATTAAGGAAATGCTCCTATGAGAAGCCACTATGGGAATAACAGATGCAGAAAAGGAAGAGGGAAGAAGCCAGACAAGGGTGGGAAAATTAGGAATTTTTACCTAATGATTTCTAAAGAGTAGGATAGCAGTGATCCTGGGGAAAGGAGCTTGAGAGAGTTAAAACTCTGAATTTACCTGTGGTGAATGGGAAAAGCTGACAGAAGGGAAACAGAAAGACTCACAGGCAACTCTGGAGGTCAGCTGAGTGTGTGACTGCAAGTGTGCAGTCAACTCATCTCTATGGCTGAGTCTTTCACGGATCTCACCCATGATTCATCATTCTCCAAGGTACACGCACACTTCCCAGTCATGTAGCTACCATCCTTCGAACTTCACTGCTTCCTCGCTCACTTCCACCTTTATTAGAAGCACACTTGGTTTCCCCTGCCACCCGAAGTAAGATAGACTGACTGAATAAACAATCTATGTTAGCAGATTAATGAAAGTGGTATAGAAGTATTATTTGTTTGCCAATGGACTGTTGGAGATAATATATTACAAATTGTCTACTTTATAGATTTCTGTGTCTAAAATCCTCCAAACTAATACATTGAGGGAAAAGATGTGGTTTAGATGGAAATAATCTGCTATTCATTTTCAGACTGCTAATACTTAATCCCTGGGGAGTTGAGGTTTCTGTTGTGTAGGAAATGGCAAAAGCAGAGAAGCACAACACTCTATACTTTGGTGACCACTTTCCCTTAATAAGTTTAATCGCCTCTTCTAATAGGAAGCATCTTGGAAAAACAGCACTTGTTTTTCTTTGCAGATCATCATGGAAATTTGCAAGTATACAGTGAGCAAGTTAGTCTGAAGGAGATACTAGCTAGCACCTACAAGATGCCAGACATTTGGAGGCAAATTTTCATATGAAGGGTGGGTGGGGATTTATGTTTTGGAAACAGTGCCATACATCTGGATATTTGGAAATCAATTTATTGCCTAGTGTTGTGAAGTTGATAGTGATATTTTATTTATAATATAGTCACAGACTGTTTACCCTTAAAAGGAATATCGTGATTTATGCTAATATTTTCTCTATTAAATTTTGAAATTGTGTAGCATAGACAATACTATCAGATCACTTATTTTCACACTTTAAAAGTGTCTTAGAATCAGCTGGAGAACTTGTTCTTCCATTTCTTCCATACTCTATTTCAACGCCCTCCTGATTCTGCTTTTCTAACAGGCTTCCTGGTGATGGTGGTGCTTCTGGTCCTCAGATCACTGAGTAGCAAGGCTCTAGACATAAATGTCCAATATGGTATCCACTTGCCCCATGTGGTTATTTCAATGAAATTTGTTAAATAAGATTAGAAAATCCATCCCTCCATTCTACTAACCATCTATCAAGTGTTCAGTAGCCAAATATAAACAATGCAAATATAGAACATTTCCACTATTGCAGAAAGCCCTGTCAGAGAGTGCTGCTGTAAAAGTATTTTTCCATAAATTTGTCCCCTAACAAAAACCTGGGTTATTATACTATATTTAAAATCACAGAATAAATCCTACAAAAGTAGAATTCAAGGTTGAATACAAGAGATCAGAATTGTAAGGTCTAGTGTTTTACTTTTAAAACATTTTTAGTAGCCATAGTCACTGAGGTTTGCCTGAATTAGAATAGGTATTTTGAAAGTGTTACACTAAACTCAACTAGTATATTTAAATGTAATACATTAGAGTGCAAATTCTGATACTTCTCTTCTGATTTAGCTTTTGTACATTTCCTTTGATTTGTATCCCACCACTTGCTCATTTTATTATTATTTTTGTTGTTTCTAATAGGCACTGGTACACATACCTATTAATATTGTTCTGCTTAGATTCCCAAGCATCAAAGACCCCAAGTAAATGAAGTAATGCAAATGTATGTAATGAAATGCTTAACTAATGAGTTACCTAGATATTACACGTAAAGCTAGATTACAAGTCTCTGGCCTGACTCATTCCAGCTCTATGAGTGAAACACAGGGTCTCTCTAAGGCTCATTTTCTTCATATGTGGAGGATAGATGATTCACAAAGGTGAAATGAAATAAAAAATGTAAATGTCTCTCTAACATTGATTCATATTTACCACATCTTCTTTACCCATTCCTCCACTGATGGACATTTGGGTTGCTTCTATGTCCTGGCTATTGTAGATAGTGCTACAATGAACATTGAGGTATTTTATTAAACATGATTAGTGACTTTTCATTTCTCTCTTCTCTCACTCTCTGCTTCCACAGACAATGTGTTATAAGGTTTCTTACACCTTAACCTCTCACCATACGTAAGCTTTCTAGGTACTCACTCAGTTGCTCTAATTTTTTGCTTGTAAATACATCCACAGAACACTTGGAAGTAGGTTTCAAGGTTGTGCATGCTATAGAATACCGCAGTTTTGAGAACTAACACAAATTTAATGGTAGCCCTGATATATCATTTGTATAATCACACTCAATTCAGTGCAGTTCAGTTGTTCGGTCATTTCTGACTCTTTGTGAGCCCATGGATTGCAGCATGCCAGGCTTCCCTATCCATCACTGACTCACAGAGCTTGCTCAAACTCATGTCCATTGAGTCAGTGATGCCATCCAACCATCTCATCCTCTGTCGTCCCCTTCTCCTCCTGCCCTCAATCTTTCCCACCATCAGGGTCTTTTCAAATGAGTCAGCTCTTCGCATTGGGTGGCCAAAGTATTGGAGCTTCAGCTCCAGCATCAGTTCTTCCAATGAATATTCAGGAGTGATTCCCTTTAGGATTGACTGGTTGGATCTCCTTATAGTCCAAGGGATGCTCAAGAGTCTTCTCCAACACCACAGTTCAAAAGCATCAATTCTTCGGTGCTCAGCTTTCTTTATAGTACAGCTCTCACATCATAGATGACTACTGGAAAAACCATAGCCTTGACTAGACAGACCTTTGTTGGCAAAGTAATGTCTCTGCTTTTTAGTATGCTGTCTAGGTTGGTCATAACTTTCCTTTCAAGGAGTAAGTGTCTTTTAATTTCATGGCTGCAATCACTATCTGCAGTGATTTTGGAGCCCAGAAAAATAAAGTCTGTCGCTCTTTCCATTGTTTCCCCATCTATTTGCCATGAAATGATGGGACTGGATGCCATGATTTTAGTTTTTTCAATGTTGAGTTTTAATCCAGCTTTTTCACTCATCTCTTTCACTTTGATCAAGAGACTCTTCAGTTCCTCTTTGCTTTCTGCCACAAGGGTGGTATCATCTGCATTCTGAGGTTATTGATATTTCTCCTGGCAATCTTGATTCCAGCCTGTGCCTCATCCAGTCAAGTATTTTGGATGATGTACTCTGCATATAAGTTAAGTAAGCAGGGTGACAATATACAGCCTTGATGTACTCCTTTCTCAATTTGGAACCAATCTGTTGTTCCACATCCAGTTCTAACTGCTTCTTGACCTGCATGAAGATTTCTCAGGGGGCAGAAAAGGTGGTCTGGTTTTCCTATCCTTTAAGAATTTTCCACAGTTTGTTGTGATCCACACAGTCAAAGGCTTTGGTGTAGTCAATAAAGCAGAAGTAGATATTTTTCTGGAATTCTCTTACTTTTTCTATGATCCAATGGATGTTGGCAATTTGATCTCTTGGTTTCTCTGCCTTTTCTAAATCCAGCTTGAACATCTGGAAGTTCTTGGTTCATGTACTGTTGAAGCCTGGTTTGGAGAATTTTGAGCACTACTTTGCTAACGTGTGAGATGAGTGTGATTGTGCAATAGTTTGAGCATTCTTTGTCACTTCCTTTCTTTGGGATTGGAAAGACAACTGACCTTTTCCAGTACTTTGGCCACTGCTGAATTTTCCAAATTTGCTGGAGTATTGAGTGCAGCACTTAACAACATCATCTTTTAGGACTTGAATTAGCTCAGCTGGAATTCCATCACCTCCACTAGCCATGTTCGTAGTGATGCTTCATATGATCTTCCTGACTTCAGACTCCAGGATGTCTGGCTCTAGATGAGGGATCATACCGTTGTGGTTATCTGGGTCATTAAGATCTTTTTTGTATAGTTCTTCTGTGTATTCTTGACACCTCTTTTAAACAGATTCTTATGGATATTATTATCAGAATTTAGTAGTCCATATAGAATGATCAGTTGACAATTCATACTTGCCTGAAAATTATTTTCAGGGCCAACTGAAAGTTTTTCATGAAACATGAATGAGTTTGAAATATTATTCATTCTTAAGATTCAAACAGGTTTTTGTTAAAATATTTTTAGAAACTTCTGCTTAAGAATGTTATGACCTTTCTTCCTTCCCTCCCAGTTTTGATTTTTCATTTGATTTGTCTTGTGGTATTCAGATTAACATTGGATCTTTACATTGAGCACTTAACATGTCAAGGAAACTAATGATCTAAAAATATGACAGGGATTTTAAATAGATTAATTTGTCTATTTATCAAGGCTGCTCAAGAAGCCCTTTTATAGTTTTTCATTTTCCTTTTTACACTTGCCTCAAGCTTTGATCAGAAGATGAGGCTGAACAGAATTCTATCTTATCATTTTAACCGATATGGGTGAAACTTGGAACATTCAACTCAATACGTTTAAATATTATGGAGAGAAATTGGTATAAGTTTTTATAGAAATTATGGAATTTCCACAAGTATGTATAATCTTTAAACCAAACAGCAGTGAAGTTTAGATTCCAGAAGGTGGTTTGAGCATTTTAATCAAAACAATCAGTGGATTGAGTTAAAATCCAAGCCTGAAGCAATGACAGCATTGTTCCCTGTGGAACTAAGTGTGGTCCTTAGTCCAAGAAGCTGGTGATGCATGGAAGTCAAATTAAGATTCAGCATCCTGCAAGTAGGAGTTTGAGCCCAGAGATCCTTGAGTGTAATCTGAGACTGAATATAGGCCACAGGGTAGCATCTCTGTGTTCAGGATGAAGAGGTGGATGAGGAATCTGAAAGCAGGATGAGGACAGCTGTTCTTCAGATGAACTCTGATTCTTCAATGTTGGAAATCAATGAGACTGAGGTGCTAGAGACAGAGTGAACTAGCCTCTTCTATTCTAAGAACACATTTTATTTTCTAGAAAAAGAATTTTCTTAGCAGGTATCACCTTGTTTAAATCTCCATTCCAGAGTGGAAGAGTGATGGCCAGATTCAGGCATTTGATTAAGATGAGATTTCATGCTAAGGGGTAGAGGAATGAAGTCAGCTTAAATGGGGGAACCAAGGCCTAAGGGCTTGCCTGACAGTGGATAGACATATTCAGTATCCTTGGTAAGTGAATTTGGAGTGAAAATAAATAGGTAGGCTGGCAGGTAGAAAGGCTAGCACAAGGATTGCTAGAAATTCTTAAGTAAAATTAGAATCACAGCAGTGTTGCGTGGCAGGTCCCTGAATTTCTAGGAGGAAAAGGTACACATTCATAGTGCTAGTCTGTTTCCCTGTTCATTTTGAGGTGTGGAAGATGAAGATCCTGCAAGAGATTTCCAGTTTTCTCTGTTGGGTTTTGTAGCAGCTCCAGCAGAGTTGCTTGCTTTCTCTGGCTGCTTGTATGCTTCTAACAAATTTACTTTTAGTAGTTGAATAGGCTGAGTGAAAACGTAGGATTAAAAAAAAAAAAACAAAAACACTAGTGAGTATTTTTTCATGTAATCAAATATTAAAATTCTATAAATTCTCAAGAAAAATTATAGCAACTGTAGAAATTTAGGCAGCCACCTATTAGTGAAAAATGAAGAACTGAATACAATGTAATGTGGTTAATAATTTACACTTTTTGAATTAGGGTCTGGCAGAAAAACCTAATGGAATTATATAAATGATGGTTTCATTTATTTTAAATTAAATTATTTTTAGATTTATGTTTTGACATTTTATTGACATTAGATTTTTTTATCCTAGTTGTCGACATTAGATAGTTTTCCTAAAGCCCCTCCAAAAGGATCATAGTGGAGAATTTATTATTAAGAATACATTTTGGAGACCATAACCCTTTTAAAAGTTATATAATCCCTCATTTAAAAAAAAAAACACTTTTTGAATGACATTTATGATCTTTTCCTAAGAAACACTTTGAGAAGGAAAAATTAGAATTGTATAGCTACAAATACACTTTCCATGCCCCTCACTTGTAGTTGTTACTATAGGATTAGGATAATCATGTGATTATTCTTCAAACTTGGATCCTTTGAGAATGATAGAAAATGCATTGCTGGGACAGATAGCATAAACGGGGACTGCTGGGGAACTGGACCATATGGGTATCCTTTGTAGTAAATTGTTTTTGAATTCACATCAACAGATTGAATATTTGTGTATTTTACTTTCTTTGCTGCTCAATTCAGGAGTAATGGAAAAAGGGAGAAAGTTGTGAAAGGAAAAATAAGCATTTAGAAAGAAACTAACCTGATTTCTAAAGAGTTGGCTAGCAGCTAAAATCATGTTTTTTGACTTCGTTCATTTGTAACACAGATAAGATAGCCTTTCTCCAATGCAGGATGACAAGCAGTTCCCATTTAAAGTTCATGTCTACACTTTGTTTTACACCTAGGAAATTTTGATGACTGACACTTGGGACCAAAGGGTTGCCTTTTTCATACACTCCCCAGGTGCTAACCATGCATACTTAAGTGCTGGCTAGAGTAGAAGACAGGAATTTGTCCAACCTTGAATGTGTCTGAATCAGAATCTGACTCCTTACATCACAAAGTCAAACAAGATAAAAAATTGTACTGCCTTTACTACAGTCCACAAAGATGTGAACAATGAGAATTCAACTAGATTTAACAGGAAATTTTCTGACATACTTCATTTTTGTTTCTGGAGGATGAAGTTATTAAGCTTGCATGCTTTCCTGTTCCCACTGCAGGGAAGGGGTATGCTGAATGAGGTCTTGCTGTCAAGAAATATACCCTTCATCCTACTTAGTCTTGGTCTCTCTCCACCTCATCTGGCCCATAAGCCAGGCTAGCTAAGAGCCTGACCACTCTCCCTTTAGAAAATCACAGTAATCACTCGAGTTCAAGCTGCACTGTCCAGGATTCTTCTTAATTGTTCTCAAATTGATTTTGAGAAGGATTCCCTTTCTGAAATACCAGTGAATGCCAAAGATTGATGCCAAAGCATACAGGGAATGTCCAGAGTAGCAAATAAGTGTTCACTTCGGGATGGATGAGAAGAAAAGCAGGTCAATAACAGAGGTATAAAAAGTACATTTAGCGCTGAATGCTTCCACGGTTGCTTTCAACAGCTATGTTCTCCCTCCACAGCCTTATTCTCCAAAGCACTCTGAATATTGTGATTATTAATATCCTTAAGCACAGCTGCACAAAATAAAGAATTATTGAAACCCCTCTCATTCATTGTAGCCTCCAGTTCCAGGTGTCTGTTTTCTCATACTGTCCTTTATTACATGTTCTTCTCAGCTTTTTTATTCAAGCCTTTGTTAGATAGACACTGTGTTAAAAACTGACAGTGATGCAAAGAATCATATACTGTGGCTACTTCCAGGAAAAATCTTGCTATCTGGTTTATGCTGTAGGATTAGATACACATAAGCATATTTAGTCAATCCTATACAAGCAATTAACCCTACCTAGCACTGTGATAAAGAAAATCAATATCAAAAATGTGGTCCAGGCCAGATAGAATTTTGCTTTGGGGCTTCTAAGTAACGAGAATCTCTTCCAACATGCCTAAGGAAGATCTCAAAGAGGAGAAGGACCATAAATAGCCTTGAAAAACTGGTAGAATTTAGACAGATGGACTGGAACTTCAGTAGGATATATATTAACTATGATAAGAGCTCTATCCTCAGAGAAAAGAGTTTAAACCTAGTAGACTATTAAGAATTTACCTTCCCCCCCCCAAAAAAAATAAAAGAATTTACCCCTGGGATATTTAGATCATGTGTCTAAATCTTTCCTTTCCTATCTACCAAATAGTCTCCCTAGGTGTGTACTTCCTGTGCTTAGATATCATCACCCCTATATGAGTTTTGAGATCCGGGGCCTCTTATGGTGTGTACTCCTTTGTGTGTTTCTCCTGCAGTTAGCATGGCATCTGCCATGTAGTGGGGAAGTATTCACAATCAGAATAGATATAAATGATCTACTATGAAAATATCTCCCCAATATTATTGTACATGTGACCAACCTGGGAATCCTATAAAAGTGCAAATTCTGATAGATGTAGGGTGGGCCTACCAGTCTGCATTTCTGATAAGTTGTCAAGTGAACCAGACACTGCTAGGCCACAGATCACACTTTTAATAGGAAATCCCCACACATGGAATCCAAAACAAAGCTCATCATGGTGTCATTCTGTCATTATTCTAGTTTTCACTTATGTAGTTCCCCATTCTACAATTAGGGTTTAAGTTCATTACAAAGGAGCCTATTCCCTATGTTGTCCTCTTCTCTCAAAAAATAATTATTTAATTTGGCAGCAAGCACAAGTAAATTTATCTCACCTATATAAGGAATATCACCTATCAAAAAAAAAGCTAATAATTTCAAAAGAGTAAATATGAAAATAAGTCGGACCTATCAACCAATTGTCCAAATTTAGTGCTGCTTTCAATTTGGATAGATTTTTAATTATAATTCATATTTCTGATTCCCGTGTTTCTAAATAATGACCTCTCTTTTTTTATTAAGTTAAATTAGTAATGTATCACACACACATACACAAGCACAAAATGATTGGTTCAAAGCAATTTCACCATATCTATATATCTAAAATAGAAGACCTAAAGAACCTCACTCAAAGGTCTATATATGCTTAGTTTACATATAATTCTAAAGAGGTTGGTTTTGCTTCTCAAGATCGCATTAATTTAGATTAATAATTACACAAAGCAGACATACTTTTATCTGGAGCAGAAATGGCAATAAAAACTAAAAGTTTTCCATATGATGAGAAGGAAGAGATGGGAAAATAATCTAAGAAAAGCAGGCCCTCAGATCTTGAAAGCTGAGCAATTCAGTGTGATTTTAGGTAGAGGGACATGGACCTTCATAGCCCACAAGCCCTGGGGTCTTCATGCTAATGCAGCTCAGTTAAATAATTGGCATTATTAATATGAACCCAGGGCACCAATAAAAGACTAAAATGTATTTCAGTATTTTTTCAAAGAAAAAATAGGAGATTTGTTATGGAAGTCTGTGGCTCAGTGTTCACCTAGTTTAAATTACCATTAAGAAGGTAAGTGAATTTTACATTTTGGCATGATTTTAATTTCAAATACTTACAATTGTTTAATGGTTAAAAGATACACATTCTATTATCTAGGATTTGTCATTATGAAAAACAGATATTAGTAAAATACTAGTAAGTATTTGCTAAAGACATTAAAGCAATTATTTTTTTTCATTTTGGAGTAACCAACTTTAAAGACATCTCTGATTTGTTAGACAGGGTTTATTAATCATTTATCAAAGTATTATATGGTTTATAGAACTTAATTTGATATCATTTATGTTAAATGGTACATATAACATCTACTGTGTAATCTAGGAGTATGTCAGTGAGAAAAACAAAATCTTAGCAAAAGAGATAATACAAATGAAGTGCCTTTAATACTATTATTTCACACTGGTCCTTCCCTGGTGGCTCAGATAGTAAAGAATATGCTTATAATGCAGAAGACCTAGGTTCGATCCCTGAGTTGGGAAGAATCCCTAGAGAAGGAAATGGCAACCCACTCCAATATTCTTGCCTGAAGAATTCCATGGACAGAGGAGCCTGGTAGACTACAGTCCGTGGGGTCACAAAAAATTGGACATAACTGAATGACTTTCACTCACTTCACTCAAAATATAATTATTCTAATTTTGCATTTGGGAAACACATTTCCTCATAGACTTTGGTCTTTCCTTGAAACCTTGATTTATCAAAAATGCATATTCCTTTTAAGAATCTATTGCACAAAGCAACTGACTGTGATATTCCTAAGAAAATTGAATATTAGGGTATTTTAAGTGTGTGGATAATTAAACAGATTCTTAAATATAATTCAGGGAAGAGAGTTTGGGAACAATATTTTGACTTTCATATAACAGCGATTTTTAAAGGAAATTTTCGTGACAGCACAGAGTGAAAAGATCAACATTTTTTTAAAAACATATTTTCCGTACTATCAACCCATTCATCCTCAATTTGTTCTTTGGGCCTCTCCAGTATGCTGTATATTCCGAGTCCTGACCCTTCTCCCTGTGGGTGCTCACCGTGCAGCTAGTGATGACACTTACAGTGATTGCCTTGTGGGGGGAATAACCGTTAATTTGTTCTGACATCCCCAGATCTGAATCTAATGAAATGAAAATGTAGACGAGAGTGGGTTAAGCTCTCTGGTGCTTTCCTTCTCAGAACTAGGGTAGTTCCCTTTTGCATGATTGAAATCATGCCTATATCATCCCCTTAATGTCTGTAGTACCGTGCTTAATGGCTTCATCAGGATATATCACTTTCTTTAGTACAGAACTGCCAGTGGAACACAAATCATTTAGATAGAGAAACTGTTAGACAAAGATAGGCTGTAGTGGCTGAAGAATCACAGAGAGAAGTAAGGAACATAGAGTAAAACTCACAGTGTTTGGAAAATTAGGAAAAATTCAGTGAAAGCATATTAAAAGTTTTATGTTAGAATTGGAAAATATAGGGAAATCTTTATATGACTATACTGACACTAATTTGTAGGTAGCATTTATTGCTAGCAAAAAAATCCTTTCTACTTTATTTATCTAATTGTTATCAACACTAAATATTATACAAGCTCTTCGCAGCTGGAGATTTTTTGTTTGTATCCCTAAGGCATCAAATCTAGATCACAGTAAATGCCATTTCATAAACACTATTCATTAAAATGAATACAGAGAATTCTGAAATTTGTATAAAGAGAAAGCAAATTTATTGTAAAGGATTAACTAATAAAATAAAAATTCATATCATAAAAGAATATTTTTAATGTTCTGTCTTTCCCAGAGCTGTAAGTAATTTGTAATAGATTACTTTTTTCCCCCTGAATGTTTTCAATGTTTCTATGTCCTACTTGATAATGCACAAGTTATCCTACGTGTTTGTCATGTTCTCATAGAATTCATCCATATTTGAGAAAAAATCAAGGTCATAAATAAAAACCAAGTGTCAATATTTTTGAAATAATGAAAATAAAATTATCCAGGACATGTTTGAATGCATTTATGGATGTCTGCAGGGCACTTATCTTCTCATAAACAAACTAGATTAATATAGATTCAATTGAAGGCTTTGGACTGCCACTTGGTACAAGAGGAAATAGAAGTTAAAGCACAGAGAAAGACTTTGTATAAAAAATAATAAGGATACACACTTAACTCATGACCAGATAAGTTAATGGACTAAAAATGCCTATCCCTCTCACTGCAATTTCTTGCTCCTGAAATCGCTGAGCATCTGTTATAGATGAAGGTCCCTTAGAGCAGTGAATGGCTCATCTATTCATTTTGTTTGAGAGTCATGCTTTTTGGAGCTCTTTCCGGAAAGCCAGCATATGAGGAGTTGTGGGCTGCAGAAAGAAGTGTTAAGCATTGGAGCTCTGTAGCTGCTGGGAATTTTTCTGTTTTCCTTAATGATGTGAGATTCCAAAGTTTGCTTGCATACAATATTTGAGTTGAAAAGTATTGATGTATAAAAATTCACAAGATGAATACTCTAAACAAGTTTAGAAGGCTATCTTGAGATCAATAAATGTAACATATATAAATTAACATATTGATTATTTTATAAATATTTTGAAACATGTAGTTCTGAGACAGATGCCAGGTTTTCTAGGGATAATCAATTATTTATTACCCAAATACAGGCTTATAACATATCACTACGTCTTAAATACACATTGAAAAATAAGCAGAAATCAGCACCTAGGACATAAAACTCTGTGCACAATAAGAAGCTTCTAGATTTCTCCCTAATAATCTTATCCATGATATCTTAGAACTTCCCTGGTGGCTCAGAACGTAAAGAATCCATCTGCAATGCAGGAGACCTGGGTTTGATTGCTTGGTCAGGAAGATACCCTGGAGAAAGGAATGGCTACCCACTCCAGTATTCTCACCTGGAGAATTCCATGAACAGAAGAGCCTGGTGGGCTACAATCCATAGGTTCGCAAAGTTTGACAAGACTGAGCAATGAAGCAGTAGAAGCTCTATGGTATTTTATTTTAATCAAAGTCAACCAACCATTATTTTGTACCTCTATGTGTCAGAATAACAGGATAATACATAATTCATTCATCATTCATTCATTCACTCAGTATATCAACATGATAAGTTATTCTTATTTTTCCAGAGTAAAGTTTACAAAGGTAATTCACAAGTTAATGAGATCCATGACTTCAAGGAGCTTGCCAGGTAATGGGAAAACATAGTATTTATTGTCTGCATAAAACTATAAACACATGCATAGAGTATGATTGGAAAAGGGCAGTAATCTGAATTTGTCAAAACCACTATTAAAGAACAAAGAAAAGTAAAAATAATTTTGCTTGTGAGATATCACGAAGGCTTTCTGAAATAGAAAATACTTCATACTTCAGTTATTTTGGAAGAATGAATAGGGCTTATAATCTGCAAAGTAATGGGAGCAATATGTTTAATGAAATAGAAGAGCATATGGCAGATTTCAGTCCATAGGGTATTCTCAAATGAAGATGAGAGAGAAACTACATGTGATCTTCTGCATTTCAATTTTCCTCTGCAGATTACAGAAACACATTGTTAAAGGAGTAAAAATCAGGTAAACATTTATGATGACTAGTTCAGAGGAAGTATATTATGGGTGCAGAGGTAGATTAAAATTGTGACACCGAGGCGGGGCTGTATAAAATAATCAGAGATGGGATTGGGACAAACTGGTAATTGAGTGAAGAGGGGACAAAGAGGAGAGCGTTCCTGAAATGTTTTTGGTGCTTCCACATGAGATGCAGACTAGAGAGAGAAGAGCAGGTTTGGGGAGTGACAATCTAACCAATACTGTGCCTTCAGTTCAGTTCAGTTCAGTTCAGTAGCTCAGTCGTGTCCGACTCTTTGCAACACCATGAACCGCAGCACGCTAGGCCTCCCTGTCCATTACCAACTCCCGGAGTTTACCCAAACTCATAACCATTGAGTCGGTGATGCCATCCAACCATCTCATCCTCTACCGTCCCCTTCTCCTCCTGCCATCAATCTTTCCCAGCATCGGGGTATTTACAAATGAGTCAGCTCTTCGCATCAGGTGGCCAAAGTATTGGAGTTTCAGCTTCAACATCAGTCCTTCCAATGAACATGCAGGACTGATTTCCTTTAGGGTGGACTGGTTGGATCTCCTTGCAGTCCAAGGGACTCTCAAGAGTCTTCTCAAACACCACAGTTCAAAAGCATCGATTCTTCTGCGCTCAGCTTTCTTTATAGTCCAACTCTCACATCCTTATATGACTACTGGAAAAACCATAGCCTTGACTAGATGAACATTTGTTGACAAAGTCATGTCTCTGCTTTTTAATATGCTGTCTAGGTTGGTCATAAATTTCCTTCCAAGGAGTAAGCATCTTCTAATTTCATGACTGTAATCACCATCTGCAGTGATTTTGAAGCCCAGAAAAATAAAGTCAGCCACTGTTTCCACTGTTTCCCCATCTATTTGCCATGAAGTGATGGGACCAGATTCCATAATCTTAATTTTCTGAATGTTGGGATATGATAATTTTGAGGTGCCTTCTGACATTTAGAGATGATAGTTGGAGGTAAAGATTAGGAGAGAGGTGGTATTGGGAGAGAGATGTTTGTGTTTGGAAAACTTAGGCCTTTGTTATTGTTTAGTTGCTAAATTGTATCCAATTCTTCTGCAACCCCATGGACTGTAGCTGCCAGTCTCCTCTGTCCATGGGATTTTTCAAGCAAGAATATTTGCATATGCTGCTATTTCCTTCTCCAGGGGATCTTCCCAACCCAGGGATCGAACTCACATCTCCTGAATTACAGGCAGAGTCTTTAGTACTGAGTCACCAGGGAAGCCCACTTAGGAATTTAATGGTAATGAAATCATGGAAACATGAAATTTTCTAAAAAAAAAGAATGAGTAAAAAACAGGTTTAAAAAATTCTCAGGAATATTAACATTAAAGAAGTAGAGATGGGAAAACATCCAGAGAATAATGTTATAATGATAAAGGGTATGTGAAAAATAAAGAAATTTTATTGAGCATCTAGTATTTGTAAATATATATATTGTCATTCCATCTAAGTATCAATCATTTCTACAAAGCACAGTTTAATATTCCTATTTTACTCATAAGAAAACTATGGCTCAGAGTGGATCAGCAATTTGGCCACTATCACTTAACTAGAAAATATTGGAGTGGATATTGAACTGTATCTTGATGATCCCCAAACCCATACTTTAGTATTCCAAGTTAGAAGTCAGTAATAAGCTAAAATTTGTGACAAATATGAGAGTTTTAAATCATTTATTTCTGCCTCTGAAAATTTTATTTACCTCTACATCATTAGATAAAACACAAGTTATATTGAAAAACCACTACTAAGCAATAGATTTATATAGATATTTAAACAAGAATTGGCCAAAATATTTGAATAAGGTGTCAGTTCAGAAACATTTTTTGGACATATCATTCAGTTTTCAGTTGTTATTTTTCTCACTCATTTCTCTCTTTAGCTTTAGAAACTTCCAGACATTTCTCTTCCAGATATTTCATCTGAAACAATATGAGATTTTATTAGAAACACATTGGGAGAAAATAATAGGGCTTATAAATCTTCCTAAGACTTAATTGTATATTCAAAAGAAATGGTAATAGCAACGTTACCTAATGGTGTTTAATACATATTTTATAATGCTTTTGCTTTTATTATAAATGATTAATAGGTGACAATGAAATTTGCTGTATAATATCTCCTTTAGGTATGGCTTATACACAGTCCTACTTTATACTTAAGCTCTTTTCATCAAGTTATGATGAATCTGACTTGCAGACATTCTCTTGTCATAGTTCTTACTAAGTGAAAAATTTTGTTAATGTGTCAATATTTGTCAAAGTTGCCTCAGTGAAATTAGGTGCAAAGTAAAATGTTATTGTTTTCTTGAAATATATATATATATATGTTTATATGCAAAGTATTTTGTTTTTCCTTTATTATTTAAGTTAGATAAAATGATTATTTTTGCCAAGGATTAAAAGTTACTTTGAGATTTTTGTGTCCTGTTTTGCTAAAAAAGAAAATGACCTTGCCTATAATCCAACTGCTTATTAGAACTTCAGTTTTGGCACAAGAATTCTTAAGGAAAATAAAGATGCTTATACAATTTGTAAATGATCCTTAGGTTAAAGCAATGGGCGCTTTATAAATGCATATAGACTAGAAATAGAAGTAATGGATGGTGAAACACAATTGGCATCCTTCTCCAATTCTTTACCGCATATGATGTTACAATCATTCCAATTTCAAATGGCCCTGATTTCAGACACAAAAGATGATGTCAAGAGACAACTAAGTAGCAAGGCAGATGAAGTCTTAACAGCTAAAGAGGTTGCTGTGATGCAAATCATTTTTTCACGAGTTGGTAAATATTTCTGAAGTAACAATTGAATCGAAAATACACTGTCAATAAAAGACAGATAAAATAAACACAGAAATCATATGCAGTCCTAAGAGAATTGTTTTTGAATAAAATGCTTTTCAAGGTCTTCACACAGTTGTCAGCAGCTCTTTTAAAAATCAAGTCAATGCATTTGGAGCAATTGTTTGAGACAAGACTGGTTGGTAAATGATTCTAAAACTCCATCCAGCTGTTAATTTTACATAGCTATTCGCAAAGTATGCAAGTTTTACAAATAAATAATACTTCCAAAACACTGTAACTTGATAGGTTTCTTATAAAGCAGTGTGATTCTCTGCATATTGAAACAGCTGCCCCCTTAACTTTTATGTTCATTCATGGTATATATTTTAGTACATTGATTGACATGATAGTTAAATGTTCACTGCCTATTGCTAGTGTATAATAGAATGTTTATTAATAAAAATAACCACTATTAAAATTTTGTCAGGACCCTGAATTGAAAGTCCCTCTGGAAAGAAAGAAGGAGAAGGCAATGGCACCCCACTCCAGTACTCTTGCCTGGAAAAATCCCATGGATGAAGGAGCCTGGTGGGCTGCAGTCCATGGGGTCGTGAAGAGTCGGACACGACCGAGCAACTTCCCTTTCACTTTTCACTTTCATGCATTGGAGAAGGAAATGGCAACCCACTCCAGTGTTCTTGCCTGGAGAATCCCAGGGACGGGGGAGCCTAGTGGGCTGCCGTCTAAGGGGTCACACAGAGTCGGACACGACTGAAGTGACTTAGCAGCAGTAGCAGCAGCTGAAAAAAAAGAAAAAAGGAAATAAAGAAAACCACCCCTAGTTTTAAATAGGACATTGGAATTAATCTATCAGAAAACTTCAAAAGAGACCAATTTTGGATTCTAAAGAGTAGAGAAGAAAGAGCAAAACAGGGAAAATAATACAGCTACATTCCTACTATTTTAGAGCATAATATCTGGTAGAGGAGATAGATCAAAATAAACATGCATCAAAAATTATGGTATATTAAAAATTATAGAAATGGAGAACAGGTTACTGGTTGTCAACAGTTAGAGATGTTGTAGGGAAGAGTAAGGGGCTAGGTGTGACTATAAAGGGTTATCATGAGGTAGAGCTTTGTGGTGATTGAATAGTTCTGTATCCTGATGTCAGTGGTGGTTACCTGACTCTACACTTGTAAAGTGGCATAGAACTATATACACATTGTACAATGCCATGGTTTTGATATTTTACTATAGTTATATAATATGTAACAATTGAGAAAGTAGGTAAAAACCACACAGGGCCTCACTGCATCTTTCTCAAATCCCTGTAAATTAATAATCATTTCAAAATAAACGTTAAAAAATAAGGTAGATTAATTAATGGACAGATTGATAGATATTTGATCAAATAATATCAAGATGTTAGCAATTGTAAGGTGGCTGCAAGTTATAACAAATGCTGTGAAGGCAACAAAGACTGAGAGACTAGAAGAGCAATTCAACAAAGATTCCTTTGGAAAAATGACTACAAGCTAAAGAGAAAAGTAGTCATGCAAGACTCTGGCTCATTTTAAATGGTGGGACTAACACATTCAAGGAGGGGGAATAGTTGCTTCTGATGGTAAGAATACAAACATGAATGGAACTTAGTAAGTGAAGGATGGGTTGGGAAAATAAGCCGATGGCTGATTGGTATTGTTCAATCGCTAAGTCGTGTCTGACTCTTTCCAACCCCATGGACCGCAGCACACCAGGTATCCCTGTCTATCTCCCAGAGTTTGCTCAAACTCATGTACATTGAGTCGGTGATGCCATCCAACCATCCCATCCTCTGTCATTCCCTTCTCCTCCTGCCCTCAATCTTTCCCAGCATCAGGGTCTTTTCCAATGAGTTGGCACTTCACATCAGGTGGCCAAAGTATTGGAGTTTCAGTATCAATAATATAAATAATATAGAGTAATTGTCAGAAAACATTTCCTGTAAAGAGCAAAATAGTAAACATTTCAGCCTTTTGAAGACCTGGGGTCTCTGTCATAACTACTTGATCAATCTATAGTGGAAAGCAGTCCTAGACAATGCATATACAGATAAGCATGGCTCTGTTCCGATAAAACTTTATTTACAGAATGGGACAGCAAATTAGATTTGTCCAAGGGACTATAGATTGATGACTTTTGATACAGAGCTTTAAAGGTGGGCATTTGAATTTTATTTTGATACCAAATAGAACTAATTGAATGGTTTCAAGCAGGAGGATTAAAGTAGTCTTTGATACTTTGTAAAATATAGAAGATGAGGGTACAACATATGAAATTATAATTTAGGTGATGAGGAAAGGTGCTGAAAGGAAAATAATTTCAAAAAGTGTTAGAAAATTACCATATTTTTCTTAAGTGCTCACAAATGTCCTTTGAATACTATGCGTACCCTTACACATGTATAACATAATCCTGCAGAGGAAGTAGTATACAGGCAAACCTCAGAGATGCTGGGTTTCAGTTCCAGACCATCACAACTAAGTATCACAGTAAAGCGCTTCACACATGGTTTTTGGCTTCTCAGTGGATATAACAGCCATGTTTATACTATACTATAACCTATTAAGTTTGCAATAGCATTATATACAAAATAGTAAAGTAATTAAATTAAAGTTAATTTAAATAAATAAAAATTTAAAATGCATTATTCTAATAAGTGCTAGCCATCATCTGAGCCTTCTTTTGTCTGCTGGAGAGTTTGAAATACAAAAGATTTACCAAAGTGTGACATAAAGGCAACAAGTGAGGAAATTGTTGAAAAACATGGCACCAATAGACTTGATCAACTCAGGACTGGCAGAAACCTTCAATTAATTGGGTTTCCCTGGTAGTTCAGTTAGTAAAGAATCCTCTTGCAATGCAGGAGATCCTGGTTTGATTCCTGGGTCAGGAAGATCCCTTGGAGAAGGGAACGGCTACCCACTCCAGTATTCTGACCTGGAAAATTCCAAGGACAGAGAAGCCTGGTAGGCTACAGTCCGAGGGATTGCAAAGAGTCAGACATGACTGAGTGACTTTCACTTCGCTTCCACTTTCAATTAATTAAACACACGCACAATATCTGAGAAATATAATCAAACAAATCTGCCTGCAGTGGTAATGTGGGTGGTGTCTGGTGTCTGATGTAAAATCACCTGGATTCGGAGCCTGGCTAGTCATGTACCACCTGTGTCACTACACAGTTCATCGGCCTCTCTGTTCCGATTTGTACTATTGAAAAAGTCTGGGAAATGCCTTTGTCCATGAATAGTTGTGCTACATTTTAAAATATGATGATTGTGGAAGCAGGACTTCTGTCAGATATTTGTGTAATTTACATGTTTTTCTTGCTGTTTAACAAAATGTTGGCTTTGGCTTTCCATGACTATGCTTCTTAATTACTTCACTATCTGTGTGTACTCTGATCTTTGATATTTTCCTCTTTCATATTTTCTATATTTTTTCTAGGCCAGTGATTGTTTTTGCATTTTGAAAAAGCTCTGTGGGAATACATTGAATCTGTGGATGGATATAAGAATAATTTTAAGACAGAACCTACAATTTAAAGGGTGATTAGCTAGTTGGGTTTCTTTTAGCAACACATGGAAATATATACATATATTAGAACATAATATAGAAAACCTTTTACATGTTTATTGCTAGAACTCCACATTCATGGAATACCATTCTTTTGTCATATTAGGTACAGTCAATATGCATTAGGAGCGTCCCTGGTGGCTCAGAGGTAAAGAATCACCTGCCAATGCAGGAAGCGCAGGTTTGATGCCTGGCTTAGGAAGATCCCCTGGAGAAGGAAATGGCTACCCACTCCAGTATTCTTGCCTGGAGAATCCCATGAATAGAGGAGCCTGGTGGGCTACAGTCCACAGGGTCTCAAGATTCAGACATGGCTTAGCAACTAAATCACACCTTTAAATTATTGGGTTTAGAAAATAATAGGAAACCCAGCTTTTCTCTTTATGATAACTTTTCATATCTTGTTTTCCCAGAATTAATACAGTCAAAAATTGGACACAAAGTCTGATTTTACCGGTTACTGAAGACATATAGACTAAATTCACTCATCAAATTTCTTATGGTAAAATAAAGCATAGTACTTGGAACGAGAGGTATCCCAAGAATTAGAGTGGCAGAATTCAGACAACTAAATGTATACCAAACCTGAAACTTGACTGAAGTTTCTGTGCCAGCAAACCTCTCATGTTCTCCTCTTCTAATGAAGTTGGTCCACTGTACATGAATACCTAATGCTGATTTCACGTGAGTGTACCTAATAAGCTACCAATTCTCCTATACTACACCCCTCCACTCTTATTTGCCTCTAGACCTCTGGGCTTCCCTCACCTGGTAAAGAATCTGCCTGCAATGCCAGAGACCTGGGTTTGATTCCTGGATCGGGAAGATCCCCTGGAGAAGGAAATGGCAATCCACTCCAGTATTCTTGCCTGAAGAATCCCAAGGACATAGGAGCCTGGCAGGCTGCAGTCCATGGGGTCACAAGAGTTGAATACAACTTAGCAACTAAACTAGCACAACACCAACACTCCTCCACTCTTATCTGCCTCTAGATCTGTACCTACATTTGGTACCATGCTTGTAAAAAGTCTAATTACCAAGTCAAATTTTGGAATAAAAGTATCTTCACCAAAAGAATTGAAAAAATATGCTCATTTATTTCAGAACAAAATGAGTGAATATGTACAGAAGGAAATTGCTAGATAAGGAAGATATACTCTTAGGTTGGACTGAACTTAGTGCTATGGATTCAGAATGTGAGTTTGTATGAAAACTGATTTTCAAAGGTGACCTGTGATGAATGAAATTGACATACCTGAAATCCATTGGTATGATGTAGACAGAATTATGGGAATAACTTTGAGCAGATTTACCATGTGTGTTCATTTCACTGCTCCCTAATCACTGTGTACCCTTAAAGGACCTAGAAGACATTCCTTTCACCAAAGCAATGAGAAGTGGAGCATTGATATTCCTGAAAAGTGCTTGGTCTATTCAGGCTACCAGTGAAAATAGGAAATGTAGATATTGATAAGAGTCCTGATTTCAGTGAAAATGATGGCATCTGAGGGTAACAAGACTTAAGTGTCAGAGGCCAGGTGAAGTTGCCCAACAGGTAGCCAAGCAAAGTAGTAACAGAATTGCTTGACTCATGTATCTTTAGTAATGGTTAACTTACCTTGAATACATGAAGAAAAAGGCAGCTACTTAAGGTACAATTTAGTCAGTGTAACAGAAGAACTCTAAATCTGGTGACCAGATGCCTGACTTAAATCACAGTAGCAAACCACATCCAAGTCCCATTTCTTAGATCTAAGTGATTTAAAAGACAAAGCACTTTATATTAAGGCAAGATCAATTTCCCATGAGAAAGGATCCCCAAATAACAAAGTTGAAGACATTTACCAGTTTGCCTATGCACCAAGGACAGTAAAGCACCACTATCTTTCTGTGATTGTTGGGTTCTCTCCCTAAACTGTTATGATCTTTGTAGATCCACAACATAACCACAGTATAGCAGTTGGAATGGCTATCTACAGGGAAAATGAGCATAACAAATGAATGTCTGGCCTGGGTTTGTCTCACAGTGAGTCAATTAAATCCCCATGGTTATTACTCTTGTTCTTGTGTTATATGAGTAACTACTGGGGCTTCCCAGGTGGCACTAGTGGTAAAGAACCCACCTGCCAATGCAGGAGACGTAAGAGACATGGGTTCGATCCTGAGCTCAGAATATCCCTGGAGGAGGGCATGGCAAACCAATCCAGTATTCTTGCCTGGAGAATCCCATGGACAGAGGAGTCTAGCAGGCTATAGTCTGTAGGGTTGCACAGAGTCAGACATGACTGAAGCTACTTAGCAAGCACACATTCTTAGCAAGTGTCAAAATCCCTACATTGGCTCCCACCTGAGAACAGCGTTTGTTTTCTCCTGGTAAAGACAGCAATACACCTTCATTATCTTTTCAACTGTGCATCTGGTCCATGGTTTATTTCTTAGAGACCTTGAGGCTTTTGCTGTGAATGGCATGATATCAATATAATATGTGCTATCATGTTGATAGGAGCTGGTTGGCAGTAAGTTGCACATGCCTTTGATGCCTTAGTGAGACATTTCTGCACCATAGAGTGGGGGATAAATCATATGAGAATTAAGGGGCATGCCACTTTTGTGAGAATTCTTGAATCTAGTGGGCTAGGTCATATTGGAATTCCTGCGACAAAGGGAAAAATAAATTGCTGAACCTCATGTACCCTACATCTAAGAAAGAAATATAGCACTCATTGGATTCGGGGGAGACACTTTGCATCAACTTTATAGCTGTCATCTGTGAGAAGAGCACAGGCTAAGGAAAGTTATCTAACTAACCTAGGCTGCAGTTCAAATATTAATGTGTGTATTAGTTGCTCAGTTGTGTCTGACTCTTTGTGACTGTGTGAGCTATAGCCCACCAGGATCCTATGTCCATGAAGTTTTCCAGGCAAGAACACTGGAGTGGGTAGCCATTCCCTTCTCCAGAGGATCTTCCTGACCCAGGGATCAAACCCAGGTCTCTTGCATTACAGTTGGATTCTTTATTGTCTGAGCCACCAGGGAAGCCCTTTAGGTCTGCCATTTAGCCTTTATAATGTATAAGAACAGAATCTAGATAAGAATACACATTTCATGTGTAAGATTGACTGGGCTGTGAATGCCCACATAGCTGGTAAAACATTATCTCTAGGTATATCTCTGAGGATGTTTTCAGAAGAGATGAGCATTTAGATTGGTTGTTGTTTTAGTCACTAAGATATATCCAACTCTTTGTGACCCCATGGACTGTAGCTACCATGCTCCTCTGTCCGTGGGATTCTCTGGGCAAGAAACTGGAGTGGGTTGCCATTTTCTTCTCTAGGAGATCTTCCCAATTCAGGGATTGAACCCACAGGTTCAATGGCAGGTGGATTCTTTAGCACTGAGCCACCTGAGAAGCCCTGTTTGAATTGGTCAGTTCACTTCAGTCGCTTAGTCGTGTCTGACTCTTTGCAACCCCATAAATCGCAGCATGCCAGGCCTCCCTGTTCATCACCAACTCCCGGAGTTCACTCAGACTCACATCCATCGAGTCAGTGATGCCATCCAGCCATCTCATCCTCTGTTGTCCCCTTCTCCTCCTGCCCCCAATCCCTCCCAGCATCAGACTCTTTTCCAATGAGTCAACTCCTCGCATGAGGTGGCCAAAGTACTGGAGTTTCAGCTTTAGCATCATCCTTCCAAAGAAATCCCAGGGCTGGTCTCCTTCAGAATGGACTGGTTGGATCTCCTGGCAATCCAAGGGAATTGGTAGACAAAGTTTAAAAAGACTCACCTTTATCAGTATGTGTAAATACCTGAAGGAAATCCATAATCAATAACAATGATAAAGGAACACTGAAAGGAACTTTAAGAGAAAGTTCAACAGAGTGTGAAACCATCAAGGACTGGGTGAGACTGGTAGTGGGCCCTAGCATGCAGGGCCTGGTCTTCCCTGAGTTAGGTTGCTTGAGAATGCAGACCAAAGCAGGGAGTAAACTCCATCAAAAGCTATGTGTGACCTGAATCAGCATCCAATAGCCTGGATTCTTTCTGCAATAGCCTGGATTCATGGGTCTAGGCGTCAAGGGTTGGAAATGAGTGGTCCTACTCACGATTATCACTAGTGATCCACTGGCACAATTTTTGCTCTCTGTTGGCTCAACCTTATGGTCTGCTGGCTTAGAAATCTTAATACTAGAGATAGGAGTGCTTCCACCAGAATACACAGCAATGATTCCATTGAACTGAAAGTTAAGACTGTCGCCTTGCCACTTTAGGCTTCCCATACCTCTGAATCAGTAGTCTGAGTAAAGAAGTGCAGTCCAATGCGGGTGGGTATCATCTAACCCATCCAATCCACTGAGGGGCCTGAATGGAACAAAAAGGTGGAGAAAGAGTGAATTCACTCTCTCTGAGCCATCATTCATCTTCTCCTGCCCTCACATGTCAATTGTCAGTGCTTCTGTTTCCAGAGCTTTGGGATTCAGACTGGGACTTAAATCATCAGCTTCCTAATTACAGCCTTCAGACTAAATTATGCCACTGATTTTCTGGTCTCCACCTTGCAGACAACAGACTGTCTGCATGAACAAATTTCTATTAAAAAAAAATCTTATCTTACCTGTACCTATATCATCCTTATCTATATAGATTTACATCTATATCTCCTACTGGTTCTGTTTCTCAAGAGAACTCTTACTAATACACCCTCCTAGAGCACATAGCTAATCTATCTTATAGTCCTTGTATCTCACTGGCTTCATATCTAATTCCAATCAACTTCAGTTACCATGATGCCAGGAATTGTCTATAATATTTAGTTACTAAGAAATCTCAAACTAGGGTGACCAGTCAGTGCTGCTGCTCAGTACCGACCTGGTTTTGTCTGGCATTCCTGTTAGTCCCTCAGTCTTAGGCATACTGGGATGGTTAGTCACTCTATGTCACAGCTGTTAGACGCTTTGAAAAGGTTTAGGAAATGTGTGTTAAATATACTACTTCAAACAAGTTTGAACATAAAACTGGCAATGCAGCATCAGTTTTTAAACATATAGATTAAGACATTTTATTCTTCCTACCCTAGCACAGCAATCCAAATAATTACCCAAAGCATGCCAGAAGTTTACCCAAAGAAATTCCCCATATTTACATAGAAAACAGGATGACCTAACCATATGAAACAAATACCCCTTCTTTCGCTCAAAGCATTTCTTGTGGAATCTAACTTTTTTACAAACAACCTTCATTTTTAATAACATGGACCTTATCTAGATGTGGAAGCACAAGTTGGATAAAAAGTACACTTGCCAGAATTTTGTTATTTTCAAATTAAAAATTAGTTCCCTTAAGATAGTTCTGTCAATTATTTCTTTTAAGAAATATGAGTTAAAGACTAGTATTTTTTTTAATTTGTATATCAGAGGTTTTTTTTTTTCCTACTTACAAAAATAGCTAATTACTCTGTTTTGGTTTATTAAATTATCCAGATCTCTTACTTTCAAATATTGTACAATTTAAGTTCAATTTTGAGCTAGTATTGTTTTGAATTTTACAACAAGTCTCACCAAAACATGCATTAATAAACAGTTCTGGGGATTCCATTCATATGTCACAAGCCATTTGTTTTTCAGTTGCCTGGTTTTATCACTTTTTAATGATTTGCCACGTGTCCTAAAAGACCATGCAATTAATCTTATGTAGGTTCACTAAATTAGCCTGTAAATAATGTAACAAATCATTAAATTGAAAAGCAAACTCAAAGCATTTAAAAATAAATCTATCATATTGCATTAAAAACCCTAAAGTGTGAATGGCAGCGACAAAGTGCACCCAGAATGGAAGGCATTTCCTATTTGAGGTAGGGAAAATAATAAGCTAAAGTATGTAGACTCCCTGATATCTAGCAGAGAAAATGTTGTTGTTTAAAGCTCAACTCTTCACTTTGGCTAATACAATAAGGCATTCTGATCATTGCATGGGTTAAGTAAGGGCTCACTGATATCTCCTAGTCTTAGATATACTCCATCTAACTTCATTCTTGTCCTGAGTTTGATAGGCAGTACTCATTGGTATTTTGTTTGGGTGGTGATATATGTGTGTGTGTATGTTCTACTCCACTGATGCATTTTTTCCCAAGACACCTTAATTTCTGTGTGGACAATTTTTGTGTTAAACTAAATATTTACCTCACCAGTAATCTTTGTTTAGGGCAAAGTTTCTCAGCCTCAGCCACTGATGATATTTGTGGTCAGATAATTCTTTGTTGTGGAGGGCTGTCCTGTGCACTGTAGAATGTTTAGTGAGCTCTCTAGTCTCCACCCACTAGATTCAAGTAGCAGTTTGTATGAGTGGCAAGCAAAAAACCCCCAACAATGCCATGTTTTTGAGTGGGGGTGGGGTGGGGAAAGTGGCAAAATGGTACCTGCTCGCGCACCACTGGGTTGTATTGTTTGCAATATTTTTTTTTTTTCTTTGAAAATACAGTTGACTCTTAAACAATGTGAGGATTAGGGGCACTGATCCTCTGCGCATAGTTAAAATCAATGAATAACTTTACAGTCAGTCTTCTATTCTGGACTGTGATTCTTCATCTTCAGGTTCAACTGATCATTGATTGTATCATATTGTAGCACTAATCAGTGGGAAAAACACCTGCATATAGGTAGACCCTTGCAGTTCAAGGGGTTCCCTGGTGGTTCAGATGGTAAAGAATCGACGGACAGTGCAGAAGACAAGTGTTCGATCCCTGGCTGGGGAAGATCCCCTGAAGAAGGGAATGGCTACCTACTCCAGTATTCTTGTCTGGAGAATTCCATAGACAGAGGAACTTGGCAGGCTACAGTCCATGTTGAGTGACTAACACATTCATTTTTGCAGTTCAAACTCCTGTTGTTCAAAGGTCAGCTGTATATGCTTATAATTGCTTTGGTTTACTTTTCTCTACATTAAAAAAATATTACAGACTTACCTGTGGGAAGCCTTTTTAGTGAAACCACATCATCCTTTCAAATTATTTAGAAATATCAGAAATGGTCCTCATATAGTTTTGATTATTGATCTAAACAAGTGCAGACGTGTGCACGCGGGCGTGCGCGTGCACACACACATACACACACATCTAGTTCTATGGCCCAGATAGTAAAATAGGATATTCAGATGCAATAGAATACAAAAGAGTAATTATTTTGTATTTACCCTAACTATGGCAGTCTTTCTAGCAAGAATATATTTTGTACCATTAAAGGCAAAACTATGTAGATTCTCACAAGTCCCTGAATTCCCTTAGACTCTGTTGTGAAGTGATCATCTATGAGTGTTTCTAGATACTTAATGCTGTATTCTAAATTATTTTCAGCTTATTTTAAGGATTCCACTTTTATCCTGTTTACAACATATTATAAACCTTCAAGAGAAAGTTTATTTTTCCATCCAGTTGCCTTTCACATTCTGTTTCAAAACAATGTTTTATCACTCAAAAGTTGCAGTGGTCTGACTTATTATAGAATATTGAACTGATTTTTAAAACAATCGGAGCATATGGAACTGAAAAAAGATCATGATTTCATCCACACCTCCCTCTAAATGATTAATGTTGCATATATTCATATTTTAAGTGCTATCTGTATGTACTATGGAAAAGGTAGTAGAAATCAAACGTTAGATGCTTGATGTAAATTTTCATAATCTCTTTGATGACAAGATGACTCTGATAAAGAGAGTTGCAAATTGGATAAATCCTGTACAATGCTCTACAAAAGTTTCATTTTGTCCTATTCTGACCTCAAGAAACAAGACATCTCTATTCTCTGCATCATCTCTGAATATAAATAAAATGAGAAAAAAATGCTATACATATTAAGAAGCAATCTTAGGTATGGGAATAAGTTATTTGATCTACTATCTTAAAGATATAAAGAGGCTGGATTTGATCTTTTGAGAAATCCAGTAATACACTATAGAGAATGAGTTTTTATAATGTCCATGATATTCAGTATCTTGATGTACATAGTTAAACCAATGATTTGTTATCTCACAGAAGTTACCTTCATATATTCACATTTAAAACCATGGTTTTAAATGAGATTCATGTGATTATAAAAAAGACTTGGCTAACTACTGTATTTGTTTTTAAAATAAGCATGCTTAAATCAAACATTGACACTAATTGACACAATTTTATTGACTGAAAAAGCACTAAGATTTACCATGTTTTGAAGTGTATTTGTTACTAATTACCTGTCATGTCAGGGTGACTAGAAAACACTCACATATTCAAAATTGGTTACAAAAAAGCCAGTTCACAATAAATCTATGAATTTTCTGAATGTGAAAAAAACTAACACATACATTCATATACATATGTATAAACATTAATATATAAATATATAACGTGTGTAGATTTACAGTATATATATATATATATATACACACCACATATATAGTTGTTTAGTAGCTAAGTCATATGTGACTCTGTGACACCTTGAACAGCAGCATGCCATATATCTCTATATGTAACTCTATAAATATATATAAAGTGTATACATATATAAATGTATTTATCTGTTGTTCTGTATCTATCTATAGCTGTACTATCTGTATTGATACGGGGTCGGATGAGAGTGGTGCACAAGAGCAGAGATTCTGGTATAGCATTCATTAATCAAGAGTTTTTTTTTTAACTTTAGTCTTAGAGAACTGCAGAGTCAAAGTTTCCTTGATTATTATAACTTGAAGCATGGCATAATATATATCTATATACATCTTATCTATCTATCTAAATATCTATATCTATATATCCTTCCCTTTCCCCTGTAATTGACAAATTTAGTATCCTAGAACACAGATGTTTTGCAGAGTAAACACTTGGGGGAAGTGATTGCCTGCAGCCTTATTAGACAAAAATATCATATTTTTGATTAGTCTGTATGGATTATGAAGGTCTTAAATTTGGAATCAAAATACCTGGATTCTAGTTCTCTATTTTAACATGATTGACTATCTGAGACTCATAATTTTTATGAGGTTTTATAGGAAATGATATACTACTTGTGAAAATCCTTTATGATCTTTAATGTGCTTTACTGGTGTTCATTCTTTTTATTAGCTATTATCAAGCTCAATCTAAGAGCCTCTAAAATGTTACCTAGATGACTCAGTTTTCTTAAACTGTATAATAACATATTCCTTAATTCCCTTCTGTTAATGCTTTGGTCTCCCTCTTGCAAAATTGCAAGAAACAGTTAAATGTTCCAATTCCTAAGAGGTTGAACACTTCTACAAACAACAGTCAGAATAGGGAAAAAAGAAAATTAACGGTTTTCTGCTAATGACTCATATTAGGCCTCTTTGGTGGTCTAAAGCAATGGATTACATCTTTTTATCATTTCTTCCATCTGCCTGTCACAGGACTACTAGGGTGATTGCTAGTTTTGTTGTTAAAAATGTCACCCCCATTTTTTCAGAATCTTTAAAAGTAAACACAGGAAAAGTGGTGTATACCTGTCATTTAGATCAAATAAAACAAAGGTCGATGGAAATACATTTCTCGTTTGAAGAGGCTCCCCTGCTGATTTTGTTTATCAGAAAATGGCAAGTTTTTGTTCCTAATGGACTGAAATTTAAATAAAATCTGACCCTGGAAATAAAAGCAGCCATTATGACGAAATAAAATTACATACTTTGGAGGAGAAATTGAATTAGAATGCTGACTTTCTTTGGTTAAATTCTTTTACATAAGGAAATGAGCAAGAGAGAGAAAACTGTTGGATAAAGTAAGCTTTTTAAAATCAATAATTGCTTCTAATTCACTTTGAAAAACTTTGTTCCAGACTTCATAGAGTATAATGAATTATACTGAAATTTGTATATTTCCTTTACACAAGAGTTTAACTAAAGTCAAGAGGGCAAATTGATTTGCATTTTGGTAGCTCTTTTCAGCAAATAGAATTCTCAAAAGAACTGAGATTTTTATTTTTTAAGTTTAACTATTCTTTAAAAAACTGGAGTCATTAAAAGATCAAACAGCATTGGCAAAAACATACTTGAAAAATGAAGAAAATAGTACAGCTCTTCTAGGATTACGTTTGATATCAACTAAAATTCATCTGAGAGGACCAAAAAAAAAAAAAAAAGGCTCTGACACTCATATAATTTCAGAAAGAGTTTTCCTTAAAAGTTTGATGGTGAACCTCTCAGAATCATGACCTCTCTTCTTAGTCTGCTTGTTTTGATCAAATTTTTTATTTTAATCATGTTTAGAAGAATAGTTCAGAACTGACAACATTTAATGCAGTGAGAGAGTTTTTATATTAAAGTACTTTCAGTTTAATTCATTTTGAAAACAAAGTATGTGTTGCACTTTGACTAGGTATGTTTGTCCCTTAGAAAATAAATGTATGAAAGTGATCATGGAAAAAATAGGAATAATAAAGTCATGGAGTTTGGCAGTTATCCGAGAGTTTAAAAGAATGTCTAGTCCAAAGCCTTTTTTAGGTAAATAACTAATACTTGGCCAAAAGTAATTATTTATCTAGGGTTACCTTCAATATCTTGACACAGATCAGAATAGAGGCAGCAGCATGTAATGGAAAGAAACAGTCTTTGTAGTAGGACAGGTCTGAGAACCAAATCCAACTCCCCTATTTCTTAGCTATGCCAGTTTGGACACAATGCTCACCTTAGAACCTTAGAGCCCCAGCCTCCTTTTACAGTACAGTAGTCCCCACTCATGTGCAAGGGATACTTTGCAAGACATCCAGTAAATGCCTGAAATTTTGGATAGTACTTAACCCTGCTGCTGCTGCTAAGTCACTTCAGTCATGTCCGACTCTGTGCGACCCCATAGACGGCAGCCCACCAGGCTCCCCCATCCCCGAGATTCTCCAGGCAAGAACACTGGAGTGGGTTGCCATTTCCTTCTCCAATGCATGAAAGTGAAAAGTGAAACTGAAGTCGCTCAGTTGTGTCCAACCCTCAGCAACCCCACGGACTGCAGCCTACCAGGCTCCTCTGTCCATGGGATTTTCCAGGCAAAAGTCCTGGAGTGGGTTACCATTTCCTTCTCCAGTACTTAACCCTATATGTATATAGTTTTTCCCCCTATACAGTTTAACAACAATAACTAATGATAAAGTAGAACAATTATAATGATCACTGTAATAAAAGTTATGAGAATGTGATCTTTCTCTCTCAAAGTAACTTGTACAAATTTAATGCCTCTTCCATCTTAACTAAGCACTTACCATGCACTGTGGCCATAACCTTTGTGGGTTGATGTACAATAGCAAAACTAGAACAGGTTTTTCCCTTTCTTCACAATTTTACAGATGAAAGGTTTGTTCTTACCATGAGTCTTAGCCATCTCAGCATACATTTTTTTTTTTTTAATTAAGTTGAGAACTTTCACTTTTTCACTCAGAGGAAGCAGTTTATGGCTTTTCTTTTCATTTCCAAATGGCTGATATCACTATTCTTGTGCTTTGTGAAGAGTATTAAGTAAAATAAAGGTGACTTGAACATAAGAACTGTGATACCATAGGATGTATGTATGCTCAGTTGCTTAGTTCAGTCTGACTCTTTGAGACCCCATGGGCAATAGCCCACCAGGATGCTCTGTCCATGGGATTCTCCAGGCAAGAATACTGGAGTGGGTTGCCATTTCCTACTCCAGGGGATCTTTCCAACATAGGGATCAAACCCATGTCTCCTGTGCTGGCAGGCAGATTCTTTACCACCGAGCCACCTGGGAAGCCTAGTGATACCATAGAAAACTGAAAAGTCTACAAAGTGACTAATGCGTGGGAAATACTGGCCAAAAATAGAACTCACATCCAGGGTGGAAAGGAGGGTATGGTGTACACAAAGAATGGCATACAGTTTAAAATTTATGAATTGTTTATTTCTGAAATTTTCCATTTAGTATTTTTTGTTCAGGATTTGATGAGCTAATGCTTTTAAAAATACTTGGAACATATTAGATGGTCAGTGGAGTCATTGAATAGATATTCATGGAGTAAATAAAATGTTTCAGATTTGGTTCTATGTGATGAGGATGTTACAGAAATACATATTAGTTTTCCTTTTATTCTTATGATACTTACTTTCTTGTGATTTGGATGATACAAAATGATGAAAATAAAAAGGTGATTTGAGAACAAGAAAAGTACTGGGAAGACTTGAACTAGATGTAGTGATAATAAGAACATAGAGTCAGGGAGATTGCTTTCCATATGGTGGTCAGGAAAACATCTCTCAGTGGAGATTCACACATGGGACACAAGTGGTAAAAAAAAAAAAAAAAAAGTGTTCACTGACTTTGAGTTGAACATGGATTGAAATAAGGCACAATGTTAGCCATCAGGGTTTTCTTAGACTTTAGATCTCTACATTCCCAGAACAGTGTTGTCAACATTCCATTATGCCCTTGTGTAAGAGTGCTAAAGGAAGTATTTGTGCATTCAGTGCTTGTTTCAGATCTTGTTGTTGTCTGGAGATAAATCAGGCAGTACTTAAAATTAGAAAAACAGCATTCTGATTACCTTTAAGTTTACTTACTATAGTTTAATTAATGTAGATAGGTAAATAAGATTTGATTATGTGGGTCGTATAGCATTGGGTTGGCCAAAAGTTTGAGTTTTTCTGTTAGATCTTACGAAAAAGCCTGAACAAACTTTTTGGCCAACCCAATACTTTTGTGTCTTTATCTGAAAAGACATACCTTTGGTTTCTAGGAGGATAGAAAGTTTACATAAAATCACAACAAAAAGGTGGTGACTTTTTAAATATATTTTTTATAACATAATAACATTTATATATAATTTTATCTATGTAATACACTGAGTATTTCAAAGGCAAGGAGTATTGAAATACCATTCAGTTTCTCCCTTTTTTATTTTCAATGATTTAGTTGATTCATTGTGTCTGTGACTTGCCTAGGCAAATTCAAAAACTATCTAGATAGGCTTCTGAATCATATCAGAAGAGTCCAAAATAAACTCCCCACTGTGGAATTTGAGAGTGTTTAGAATCAGGTATTTTTGGACACCAGCCCATATAATTTTTGAAGTTCAGGCTCCAACTTGTTTTACTCTTATATCCTAAGGGATCTAGTGATTCATAATCTTTGGTATGTTTCCATGGGTGGCATCTGGCCCTGCAGGAATCTTCAAATCCTCATTTTTGCATGGCAGAGAGAGAAGACTGCTAAATGGGGGTATCCTGAGCTGAGGAAATGGCTTGGGAAGCAAGGAAACCGATTACACCCATTGTTTCCTGAAGAGAGGAAATTACTCAGTTCTGGGAGAACAGGCCATCTTTGTTCTACCACAGTGAAGGATTCAAAATTATGATTTGTTTTCTCCAAGGACTTTTGTTTACAAAAGGCAGGAAAAAAAAGACATAGACTCCAAACTCCATGGAATATATTCCATCTGCTTTAGAGGAAGTAGAGGGCTGAATATACTTGTAGTTCACAGGGCTGAGTGCTCACTAGCATAAGAAAAAAAGCTTCTTTACCTCTGTGACCAGAGTTGTTTGATTATTTTAATCTATAGCTTATGAATTCCTTAGGATCCACAGAAAACACCACAGCTAATCCAATTAGCTAATGCCTGAAATACGTTCCCTGTGGATTCTGCTTGTTACCAGAGTACTTTCTGAAAACTCAATTTTTCATCTACTTGTATATCAGTCAATTTTTGTGTGCTTCCAGACTGGAAATGCTCAGATTGTTGCAAAATGGACCATCTTTTCTCCCCACTCTGACTCACAGGACCCATTCTTAATGATTAGATTCCTAGGGCCAACATTTTAAAGGGCCACCCTTCTGTGTGTGCAGTTAACACATTTTCAAATGCCAATTGGCATATGTGCCTTCCTGTGGGGTAATTAGGCATGTAAATGTAGTAATTGTACATGCAAATTTCCCAGCCCAAAAAGGATGGGAGGTTTCAAAATTCTATCCCTGAGCAGTCTCTCAATATTTTAGGGGGAACTCCCTTCATTTGAAGCCAAGACTCAAGAAGGGATTATAGCTAATATGTGTCTCGTTTATCTGTGACTACTTCTATGACCTTGGCAATTTTATATTTCATAATTTTAATCAATGAATTCCAATTTTAAAATGTATACTTTTCACCATCCTTTACATTGAAAACTTTTTAGTATAAACTACAGAGAGCAGAAACATGGCTAAAGGTTATTTGTACTTGGAGATCAGGATTTGTGGGAGGTGTGTGCTCTGAAGCTAAGGAATTGCTGTGTGGGTTTAGAGAAGGTAATCCTGCAGTGAATGTCAGGAGACAGAGTTCACATCTCAACTGTCAGGAGACAAGAATTCATAACTGTATGCATGAGTCTTAAACAGTCTCTCTGAGTTACTGATTTCTTTTTTATAGTGAGAGTTTTATGGTTATCTTGTTTTTACTCTACGTTGAGTCTCAGTGAACTCCGGGAATTGGTGATGGACAGGGAGGCCTGGCGTGCTGTGATTCATGGGGTCGCAGAGAATCGGACACAACTGAGCGACTGATCTGATCTGATCTGATCTTTGCTGCTGCTGCTGCTGCTGCTGCTGTCATCCCTTCAGTCGTGTCCGACTCTGTGCGACCCCATAGATGGCAGCCCACCAGGCTCCCCTGTCCCTGGGATTCTCCAGGCAAGAATACTGGAGTGGGTTGCTATTTCCTTCTCCAATGCATGAAAGTGAAAAGTGAAAGGGAAGTCGCTCAGCAACCTCATGGACTGCAGCCATCTTTAAGTCCCTTTAAATTTTAAAAAAATTCTATGGACTATAAAAACAAAAATCATGGTTTTCAGTCATTTTTCTTTAAACACAGTAGGCTGAGATTCCTTGGTGGCACATCAGAATGTCATCTAAGTGGCTGAGGTATTTAGGCTCTTCAAGTATTTCAAATGCTCTTTCACTCAAGCATTATGTCCTAACCCCAGGATTCTATCCATTTTCTGTTCTTTGAGACTTTACCTATTTGATAATGGTTGTTCTAGAAAAGAACTTTCATGTAAGGTTTTGGTGAGTCAGTTGGTAACTATGCTTAGGTATCACATAGATACCTGTACCAGACAGGATCTTAAAAACAATTTAGTCCCAATTTGTCATTTTGAAGAAAGATAAATAATGACTCAATTAACTAAGTTAACTCTTTTTCTCTTTTATTGCTTACCTTTTTCTCAGAAGGCAACTATTTCTGTGGCTCATATTTCTTTTAGAGGATTTAAGATTTTTCCAGTGTTTATTTTTATTGTTTCAGCATTAATGCAGATTTTAAGTCATTTTGTCCTATTATAACTCCTACATCATCATTAGCTTCAAAAATACCATCCAGCATTCTGGATCAGAGCTACCTAAATTTATTTTCTTTGTCAAGATTATAGCCTGTGTCATAAATATATTTGTATTATTGCAGAAACTTATTTTAATATACATAATTATTTTACATTAAGCAGTCATATCTCTCATGTTAATGGTCCATCCAAATTTAACATTGAAAAATAGTTTTAAAGTTTTACTTTTAAAATATATATTCAAGATATGTTACCTCTATTTTGAAAATTCAAGGAATAGTCACATGAATGTCATTCTAGGTTTTTGTCTTGATACAAAATGTTACCTTGATATATATTTACTGATTGTGGAAAATCCACTCCAACATAACTGTTTCTGGCATATTTGTTTAAAACTAGAAGGAAATGGCAACCTATTCTAATATTCTTGCCTGGGAAACCCCACGGACAGGAGCCTGACAAGTTACAGTCCATGAGGTCACAAAAGTGTGGTAAACAATTTAGTAGCTAAACAACAACTACAAAGTCATGTAATCCAAGATGTTTTGCTGCAAATTGTCTCTAGATAATGCTGGTAAATAAAGAGGTTTACTAGAATAGTGGATAATCTAAAAGATGCACGTTATGGAAAATGTTGCCAAGACTCATAGTAACTTCCCCTCTTTAATTTACAACGTCTCAACTTCTCTTTGCACATCAATTCCATTTTCCTTTTTTTCCAAATGTTTTTCTTCAGTCTTACACTCTTGACTTCTTTGAGAAATATTTTGTCATCATTCTACACAGAATGTCTTAGACACTCAAGTCCTCTATTTCCTCCCTGTCTTGTCATTGCAATTGCCTGCTTGCTTTCTCTACTTGGGGTACCATGGCCTCCTTGCTGGTATTCCTGGGACATGCCAGCCTGACTTTTACTGTTGGAAGTTCCTTCTGCCTGAAGCTTTTTCCGTTATGTATTTTCTTGGGTAAAACTTTCTTATATCCTTCAAAGTCTTGGTTCCTATGTCACCTTTTCAAATTAAAACTGTGACTCAGCAATTATGCCACCCTTTATTCAGTTTGTATTTTCTTTGTTTCATAGGATTTATCACTTTATTTCATCATATCTTCAGTTCAGTTCAGTTCAGTCGCTCAGTCATGTCCAACTCTTTGCAACCCCTTGAACCACAGCATGCCAGGCCTCCCTGTCCATCACCAACTCCCAGAGTCCACCCAAACCCATGTCCATTGAGTCGGTGATGCCATCCAACCATCTCATCCTCTGTTGTCCCCTTCTTCTCCTGCCATCAATCTTTCCCAGCATCAGGGGCTTTTAAATGAGTCAGCACTTCGCATCAGGTGGCCAACGTATTGGAGTTTCAGCTTCAACGTCAGTCTTTCCAATGAACACCCAGGACTGACCTCCTTTAGGATGGACTGGTTGGATCTCCTTGCAGTCCAAGGAACTCTCAAGAGTCTTCTCCAACACCACAGTTCAAAAGCATCAATTCTGCACTCAGCTTTCTTTATAGTCCAACTCTCACATCCATACATGACTACTGGAAAAACCATAGCCTTGACTAGATAGACCTTTGTTGACAAAGTAATGTCTCCGCTTTTTAATATGCTCTCTAGGTTGGTCATAACTTTCCTTCCAAGGAGTAAGCGTCTTTTAATTTCATGGCTGCAATCACTATCTGCAGTGATTTTGGAGCCCAGAAAAATAAGGTTTTATTTTATTATCTGTCTCTCCCACTAGATCACAAGCTCCAAAGAGTTGGATCTTTCTCTCTTTTATATGCTGATGTGTCCCATTTACTTCAAAGAGTACCTAGTACATAGCAGGCTCTCAGTAAACACTTGCTGAGTTAATGAATATATGGTGCCATCTCTCTGTTCAACTCCGCAGGACCTCAGAAGTCCGGAACATGACCATCATCTCAGTTTAAACTATCAATTAAAAGATACAATTCATTCCACCTAGTCAGTAAAACATTTTTTTCCTTAAATGTCCACTTATGATCAAATCTGTTGAGGCCAAAATAACTGAATTCTCTAGCCCAGCTCCCATGCAGAAGGCCTGAGGATAAGAACATAATCTCTGAGAAGTAGGTTGTGAGGAACTGTGGACTTCCTGCCTGCTGTCATCCCTTTTATGTCAAACTCTGTTATATTAATATCCTTCCCCAAAGAAGATCATATTTGACTTAAGAGATTAAAACATGGATGAAAATTCATCAAATTAGTGCTTTATCTTAATGATAGGACCAAAATAGATAGTTTGTGAAAGACCCTGAGATGATTTAGTTGCAGTCATATGTATATATATTATACTGAATTCAATTCTAAAATGCTTTAAACATATTCAAAGAATATTCACTTGGAAATTGAGAACTCTAGGTTCTAACTTTTGTTTCACCCCTTCTGTAACCTTGTATAAGTCCTCTTGTCACTTTGCTGATTTCAGGTTTTCATATGTAAAATGTGAATGTTAGATTAGGTAAAGTCATCATTTTATATTTGAGTCTATGATTCATATCACTCCTACAAAAGGAGAAAATAATTGTTTCAGGAAATTTTATGAGCAAAAGAAATGAACCAAATAATTTGTTTATTGACCTATAATTTGTTAGATATCTATTTCCAAAATGAAAGTTATCATCCACCATCATCATGATATTATATGATAAAAAAAAAGCAATGATGTCATTTGGATAACTAGTCAAATGTTAATTTTAACAGTGATATCGTTACTATTCTTATACTTATGTGGTTGACTTTGATAAAGTGGACATTAACCACAATTAAGTAAACAAATGCATTAGAGTGAAATGGAAAAGGATATAAGCATAGAAAAAAAGAGATACATGTATTCTTAATTTTTCTTTAAGTAATATTTTATCCAGTATGTCTTCTTAATATAAATATACATAAATATACATTGTTTCTCCAGCTAGATTCTAAAATTTCTTAGACTTCTGACTACAGCATCTCCCTCAGGTGTGTCTTTCACTGAAGATGTTAATAAGATTAGTGATGGAATAATATTCCATGAATTAATCATAACTCCCTATGTCCTTCCTCTATTCCTGAATCCTTAATTATTTTCACATGCATTATTTGTGTACATCTTTGACATTCTTTAATTCAGCTTTCCAGTGAATATTTATAAGGCCTAGGCAGAGGCAAGGGTTGTTTGGAAGTGTTGATCATGAGCAAGTTCAGTGAACAGCATTTCAACGCATGAAGATGGTATGTGCACATGATGAGGTTGTGGGAGGAGATGAGAAACACCCACTGACAAGGGAGAAGTAAGTAGAGGGTTTACAATGAGTTTGAAGAAGGGAAATTCTAATCAATGCATCAGACTAACATCTAAAAATATCACTTGGTCAGGGCATCAAGAACATTCACTTAGAGAACTCATTTACCAGTTAAGGACACTGATGAATCCAAGCCTTGTTCACTAAAATGCTAGCTGAAACCAGTGCAGTTTTTGTTAAAAACAAAATCAAAACTTCTGAACAATCACATCTGCAACTCCCTCCTATCTCTGTGCACACATATGTTATGCTTAACTGTTTTGGTTAGATGGTCTCTATGTCTTAAGACTAATAAATCATTTTCATTGTAATTATTAATATAATTTAGTGACTAATCATAAATCTTTATTATATAAGGTATATATTTTTCATTTCCATGCCTATTGTGTTTCATAATATGAAAAAATGCCTTAAGAAAACTTTCTATTGTGCTATTACTAGAGTTCCTACTCTTGATTCTCTCTTATCTAATGGTGTCAATAACAGAATAATTACATCTTACTTTGTGACTCAAGTTGCAGAACAAAAATGAAAAAGAATCAGACCTGCCACTCCCTTGGAAAAGGTACAGTGGACTTCTGGGTACCATTAAGGGGAAGTTAAGGGAAATGCCTCAGTTGCATATGCTAGTAAATACAAAATCCAACAAATTTTCTTCACCATTCTTTTTATTTCCTTAATGTAGCTGCTAAAAAACAAGCTATCTTAAATGGGAAATGGCGCCTGTAATGTGTAGACAAAATTGAGACCAATCCCTGTGCCGGTTCAGTGGGGCTCCATTCCTCACCTTGAGTAAAACTTCTACCTCCCCTAAAAAGCAAACATGCAAACAAAAATCAGGCACATGTCACACCACATTTTTTTCTGGCTTAGTAACATTCAGTAATTGCTAGTGACGATAATGATGATGATGTTCTTGATGATGATGGTGATAGTGATGATGACAATTTTGACAAAGATGATATTGCCATTGTAATGGTAAAAATTGACCTTTCTACTTCATTTTGGGCATATGTATTTTTCAAAATACAATTTAGCGAGCCCCCATGAGCATGCTAAAACAATCATACAACTAATTATGAAAACCTATCTTTTTGAACCATAATCCTAGCTGGAACCACAGAGTACTAAAATACCAATTGAGTGCTTCCAACTTTTAAACTCAGTGTACATTATCTCAGGTTACTAATTTTTGATGATTTCTTAACTTGCACCTACCCTAAATGGGGCACACAAAGTCAAGGTAATATTCCCTGTGAGGCCAAGTATTTCCCACTGAGTGTGTTTTCTACCCAAGTTTGTGTGTGTCATGCCTGTGTGTGTACTTGCACTTTGGTTTTTGGTTTGGTAATTCCTTTTACATCTTTATTTCCCTCCTAGTGATTCCCTTTACTTATTGGAATGAAGCCCTCTTAACAGACATGGGACATACCCCGCCCCTCAGGAGCCTGGAGTGGTTTGGCAAAAAGAATCCCAGCTTGCTGTTCAGTGGGACTTTGCCAAGCCAACACAGCTCTAATTGCATCTTTCCACTGGTTTACCCTATCCACTCCCCTCCCCATACTGCCTCTTCCTTCTTCCCAACAGTCTTTGGTGTGTACTGAAAAAATGTTATTATAATGAGTACTGTATATTTACAACAAGTTTCAGTGAATTTGGTAGCCAAAAAGATGTAGATTTTTTTTATTAGCAGGAGCTCTCCAATGGAGATAATATTTATAGACTGAGCCTGCTTGTTTGTAGTTTCAAAGATAAATAAAATGAATAATATCCAAAGATGATAATCAACATGTCAGTTTCCAAGTACGTTGGCATTTAGCATGAACGCTTGCTACATACTTATTCTGTAAAGAGTAAAGGATAGGCATTAGTACCAGCTCCCTGGGGAATGGGATTTTCAGCACTATTTCAATATGAACAATTTTCTTTTGTTTATAGCAGGTATGATAAAGCCTTAGGAGGAAAATGAAAAATTACAAATGCATGCAAAGTTTTTATCAAACCCTTTTGCATAGCAATAGTTCTGTACAATTGTTTTTACTGTCATTTAATCCTCTGAGTAACAGAATATATTCAAAGGTGAAGTCTTTAGTATTTCTCTTCTGTGTTCAGAAGCTTTCAGTGTTTGCTCATTACTTAATTTGTTTTTCTTTCCTGAGAGGGACACATGATGTCTGCCCCCTGCTGACTTTTCAGATGCATACATACACAAGTGTTCAAATTCTCTAAGGTAGAATGAGGATTTTAGGTTACTGATTTCCTAGGTTTTGAACTTTGATGAGAGGCTAGTACCCTGAACTTTTGTGAGTGGCATGTGGAAAAGAGTTATTGCTCAAGAAGTTTGCTTGCTTGAGGACCAGGCTCTGCCATTTCTCAGCTGGATGATCTTCAGAGTATTATAAGCCTTTATAAACTGCAATCTATGCATTTGTAGAATGGGAATATTGACCTCTGATTGTAGGGAAGCTTAATGAAGATGATGTAAGTGGAGCAAGCTCTCTGTATACACTAGATCTCTCTACTCGTCAACTCTTCATCCATGTTTGCTTGATAGAGGTTTCACACGACCTTGTAGTGACATGTCAGTGTTGCTGTCACAGGGAGTGTTTAAAATCTTTTGATGTTCTGTCCTGCATAAGTTAATGTGCAAAGTAGTTATGTTGCTGGTAAATCTTTAACAAGAGGCTATGGTGAAGGGGATGAAGGATAGGGGCTCTCTTTCGCAATGTTAGCTGATTTTTGTCATGTAAATATACCCACCTCAGTCAATTATAAGCTATTAATATGACATCACTGAACACAGAGCTGGTAAGACGTGCATAGTAGCACATCATTTTAGAGTATTTCCACCATACAGATAAAATAGATGTAAATAATCTCAAGAATTTAGATAATAGTGAAATGTAGTGAAATAATTAGCAATTGATGAATTGTGTGTATTCTTTTGTTTTTATATGATATACTTTAAGTAAATGTTTATTAGTTAATAATGGTGCTGTCTAACAATTAGCTTGAAAATTCCTGAAACTTTCCTCTTCTACTCTCACAAGCCAGCAACAATAGGTTCCACTGAATCTCTGCATATTTACCAGCAAGTCCCTGGTCCTTTGAGGTTAGCTATATGAGGCAGAATTGAAACCAAGCAGCCCTCCAAGGAGAGAGATTATTGATGCAAAGGATAAGTAAATCATTTACGTGTGCAGTCAAGGAAATGTAAGTGGTAAATGTAAGTGGTTAAGTATTGAAAGTTTGTGTGTAGACCAATGATGCCCCCTGGGAAATCACCACCTCTCAACTAATTAGCTGAGGACAAATCCCACTGGCCAAAGTACATCCTCAGGGAACTGGCCTTCTTGACAAACCCTTATGGAATATTCTGACTGCCCTGTCCTGGAGGAGTTGGAGGACAGAGTGTATAGCCCACTTATTTAAATTTGTCTGTCTCCAAGGGCTTATGTCTTAGGGTAGTGGCTCATGAAGATGGTTTTTTAATTTGTTGTTTTAATGAATTTAATTTTTCTTATTATATGTATCTCTAAAAGTTGTTTTGTTTGTTTTGCCTTAAAATTGTGCTTGCATGTGTATTTAGCATGCAGGTTATACCTATTTATATATCAATAAAGGCAACCTAAATAAGCAAATTAATTTTTTAAAATACATATCAAAAGGAATAAATCTTGTTTTGGTGTCCAAGAAATAAGTAGCAATTAAAGACATTTAAGCAATTTCATTTCTCAGAGGATGGGGTGTTGGTTTTCATTATCTAATTCTTCTGAGACATTTTCCTAGACATACTGGACAAACACTCAAACCCATGTCTTCCATGATGGTGTTGCTAAATCCCTTAGAAAGGTAATTTATCTTTTTGTGGGTTTCACCTCCCAGGGTTTCAAAGTATATCCAGGCCGAGGTAATTGATGACCTTATTAATACTGTTTGAGCTTTGTTGGTGGCATGCTGAGATCTCTTTCCTTGAGGCAGAAAAGCTAATGACCCACCCCTTCTATCCTGAATCCAGTGGAAATGTCAAACTCTTAATCATAATAATAAAAAAAACAGTTACAAATTATTTTCTAAAGAAGAGATATACATTTGCTTATACCCATTTGCTGGACTGATAAACTGTGGCAGGTAAGACCACTTGAGTAAAATTCTAGAGCTTGATTTTCATATTCTGTTCCAAATACTTTTATAGCATTCATTTTTACTCTGATTATGAGAGAATATATTCCCAAATTCTATGTCATTTAATTACTAATTTTGTTCCTCACATTCTTAAACTTGGTTTGGTTGGGTGGCAAATAAGAATGTTTTTCAATTCGGTTCTTATTTTCACTGTGACAAAAACAATGTATTTCCTTTCTACATGTTCTGAATTTCCTTAAAGTACACACCGCTCCCTTCAAGAAAAACATCTATACCAAATTTCCATTATTTTATGGAATCCTTCTGCAATGACTATGTTTTTTAAATTAACTTATTTATTTTAATTGGAGGCTAATTACTTTATAATATTGTGGCAATTTTTGCCATACATTGACATGAATCAGCCACAGGTGTACATGCAATGACTATGTTTTTACTAGATAAGTTTATTTAGAGATGATAGACTATTTAGTAGTATACAAGACATTTTATTTTTTAACCTCAAGGAATCTTTGAGGACGGGAGAGCCTGGTGGGCTGCCATCTATGGGGTCTCACAGAGTCGGACAGACTGAAGTGATTTAGCAGCAGCAGCAGGAGTACCTTGTTCTCAATTTATATGTGATGAAACTGAGACTCATAAGAAGTTCAACATTCCATCCAAAATTACAAAAGTTGCATAAAAACCTGAAATTTATACAATCTCGTCATCACACTGTCCTCCTTTACATTGCTCCAACCTCCAATTACTTCCCTTCATGGGATCTTCACAGGGACCATTCCTCCTGACTGGAGTAGTACTTCCTCCGGCTACTTCTCACACTCAAGTCCCATCTGGAGGGGTCTACCCCATTATTCTACATCTCTGTCCTTTACATTTTTCCATCACAATACTAATCACAGTTTGAGATTGCTTTTCTGTTGCATTTGCTTGTTTAGCTGTTTATTTTATTAACATATCCACTCTAAGCTTCACGTCAGCTAGGCCAATACATCTCCGAATCCAATCTCCCTCATAGTACTGTAAATAATTGTTAAGTGAATGAACAAATGAAAGAAAGGAAGGAAAGAGGAGAGAAGGACAAAAAGAAGGAAGGAAAGAGGAAAGAAGAAAGGAGGGAGAGAGAGAGGAAGAAAGTCATAACTTTCATCAAGTTACTGGTTATGATTTAATTGGATACATTCCTTTATGGAAGTAGGGGATAACTAGGGAGAGTTTGTTAAATGATTACTTTTAAGCTATTTGATTTTAGTCATATAATTGCCAAAAATAAGGATGATAATGCTTGGCAGATGCAATACTCTTTCTCTTTCTCCACCAAGGGTAGATATGCTTAACCTATTAATAAGAAATTTTATTCCTAAATGCAGACTTGAACCAGAGTCTCTCAAAACAGAACTCTAAGCAATCATTCTAAATGGGTCTGTGAAAGCTTTGACATTTTTCATCTATGTGATATCATTGAATAGTTTTATTTTTTGACTTTGTTTTTATTTTCTGTCTTTTCATTTTTAGTAGAATAATCATCTATAATATAGACAGAAAGGTCTGAAGATTTTTACACCTGGATGTTTTTGATAATTGTCATTAAATGTTATAAATGAAATGTATTGAATGAATAACTTTGAGTTTTTGAGACATGCATATTCCTAATATTCCTAGAATTTTTTAAAATTCTATTCACATATACATTCTTCTGTAGGTGGGAAGAAAGAAAACTCTAAAGCAGGCAATTGTAAAATGAATTTCAGACACTTCAAAATTATAGTAACCTGAATTTTTATAAAACATATTTACATATATGTAGTCAGGCTGATTTATAGATTTATGATACATTTCTCTTTTATACCTCTGATTTTCTGAATAAGCAAAAAGTCTTGGGTATTTTTCCTGGGGTATGTTACTTTCCCTTTTTACAGCTGGCAACCTCTGTAAGATTTGTACTTCCTCTTTCCTCTTCCATACTCCTAGAAACAGAATTCAAGGAAACATCCTAAAATTCAATTTTCTAAGAGAAGTTTGCGTTTGCCATACTGTGCTTCCCACTAAAACACCTTTTGGAGGTATTGCTCTCTTCCTGACAATTTGTTTCTTGAATACTGACCTTTTGTCATGTAATCCATCCCTAGGTTATTTCATCTTTTTTTAATTTTATTTTTAGTTCCCTATTTGTTGTTTCTCACTGTTAAATATATCAAATGTACAAAAGAATATATATAGCACATCCATGCAGCATAATATTTAGAATAAACACATAAATGAGTTTAAATGTACCTAGTTCCTAGATGCATAAATAGAAAACTACCAAGATTTCTGAAGAACTTGTTTCTCCCTGTTCCATTCCAGTTACCTCTATTCTGCTTTTGTGTTAATACCCTGCATCTGTCCTAATTTTATTAGATATCTGTGTTCAAATGCAACAAAATGTCTACTTTTTAATCACCTTTATGAAGGCATGTTTTATATATAATAAAAGCTTATCAACTTGTTTATAGTTTTTTGAATTTGAATTAGTATTAATATATTCAATAATCACTATGTCAAGATGAAGAATTTATCCTTAACCATGAAAAGTTTCCCTGAGCATCTTTGCCAACAATCCTCTGCTTCCACCATAGACCCTGGCAACCTTTGATCAACTTTCTGTCATTCTAGTTTTGCTATATCTAGAATATCATACTCCAGTACTCTTGCCTGGAAAATCCCATGGACAGAGGAGCCTGGTAGGCTGCAGTCCATGGGGTCGCTAGGAGTCAGACACGACTGAGCGACTTCACTTTGACTTTTCACTTTCATGCATTGAAGAAGGAAATGGCAACCCACTCCAGTGTTCTTGCCTGGAGAATCCCAGGGACAGGGGAGCCTGGTGGGCTGCCGTCTATGGGGTCGCACAGAGTCAGATACCACTGAAGAGACTTAGCAGCAGCAGCAGCAGCAACAGCAGCAGAATATCATATGTGTGAACTAGTATAGTATATAGTCTTTCATCCTTAACTCCTTTTGTTTACTGTAACATTTCTGATGGAGAAGGCAATGGCACCCCACTCCAGTACTCTTGCCTGGAAAATCCCATGGATGGAGAAGCCTGGAAGGCTGCAATCCATGGGGTCACTGAGGGTCGGACACGACTGAGCGACTTCCCTTTCACTTTTCACTTTCATTCATTGGAGAAGAAAATGGCAACCCACTCCAGTGTTCTTGCCTGGAGAATCCCAGGGACGGGGGAGCCTGGTGGGCTGCCGTCTCTGGGGTCACACAGAGTCGGACACGACTGAAGCAACTTAGCAGCAGGAGCAGCATTTCTGAGATTCATCCATTTGTATTTATCAGTAGCTCATTTTTTAAAGTGTCTGTAGTATTTCATTGTATGGATATACTATAATTCATTTTTCTATTTTCCTTTCAGTTGATAGACACTTTGGTTGTTGTAAATGTTTGGTTGTCATAAATAAAGATGCTATGAGTATTTGCATACTACTTTTTATATGGACATATATTTTTATTCCTCTTGAGTAAAAAATACCTAGAAGTGGGTTTGATGAAAAGCTTGATAAATATATGATTGTGTGTGGTTAGTCGCTTGGTCTTGACTGACTCTTTGTGACTTGTGGACTGTACTCAGGCTCCTCTGTCTATGGAGTTCTCCAGGCAAGAATACTGGAGCTGATTGCTATTCCCTCCTCTAGGGGATCTTCCTGACCAAGGAACCAAATCCAGGTTTCCTGTGTTACAGGCTAATCCTTTATCATCTGAGTCACCAGGGAAGCCATAAATATATGAATAACATTAAAAAAACTGAAAGTACAAAACTGTTTTTTAAAAAGACTATACCATTTTTCTTTCCCATCAGCAATTGGCGAAAGTATCATAACTCTGAATTCTTGCCAACCATTATTATTGTCTTAGTAGTCTTTTATTTTCATTTTATCAACTAGAAATTATATTAAACATATTTTATGATGTTTATGTACAGTTTATATACTCCTTTGTAAATTTCAAATCTTTTGCACATTGCATTTATTACTCATGTTGTTTATCTTTTTATTACTGAGTTTTAAGAGTTCTTTATATATTGCAGGATAGAAGTCATTTATTAGAAATGTGTTCTGCAAATATTTTCCCCCAGTCTTTTCCTTGCCTTCTCATGTCCTAAATAATACCTTTCAAAGAGCAGTTTTTACTTTTGAGAAAGTCATATTTGTCTTTTTTGTTTTATGGTTAATATTCTACATCTTAAAAATATTTGGTTTCTTTAAAGTTATAAGATATTCTTCCTAGTTTTCTTATAGAAGTTATACAGGTTTAGTATTTTTGTTTAGATATAAAAATGACCCATTTTGAGGTAATTTTTTTACATGGTTCAAGGTAAGGGTCAAGATTTATTTATATCTTTTGTATAGGCATTCATGTCTTTCATGCTCCCTTAATTTTCCTTTTTCTTTGAATTACCTGCCTTCTTTGCTGGAAATTTATATCTAGATTCTCTTCCATTTCAATGATTTATATGTTTATCTTGATACCAATACCACCTTAACTTCATTATTGTAGGGGCTCCCCAGGTAGTGCTAGTAAAGACTCCACCTGCAAATGCAGGAGATGTAAGAGATGCAGGTTTGATCCCTGAGTCAGGAGTATCCCCTAGGAGGAGGGTATGGCAACCCACTCCAGTATTTCTGGCCTGGAGAATCCCATGGACAGAGAAACCCAGTAGGCTACAGTCCATAGGTTTACAAAGAGCTGGACACGACTGAAGCAACTGATTATTGTAACTTTATAGTAAGTCTATAAATCACATACTCCAAATTTATTCATCTTTATTGAAATTATTTTGACTACTCTATATTTTGAATTTTCATGCTAATTTTAGAATAAGCTTTTCAATTTCTACCTAAAGATAATACATGGATATGACTGGAATTGTCTTAAGTCTAAGACTGATACTTTTATGGTAGTTAAGAAATACAATCATAAAATTTACCATTTTCAGCATTTTAGGTGTTTGGTTCAGTGACATTAAGTATGTTCACATTGTGGTACAACTATCATCACCATCTGCCTCCAGAACTTTCTCATCTGGCCAAGTTGAAATTGTGTCATTTAACAATAATTCTCTGTTCTTCCCACATCTAGCCTCTGGCAACCACTGTTCTTTCTGCCTCTGTAAATTTGACTGTTGTAGGTACCTCATGTAACTGGAATTATGAGATACTTGCACTTTTGTGTTAGACCTGTTTCATTTAGAATAATGTGTCAGGATTCATCCATGTTACAGAATGTGTCAGAATTTTATATCCTTTTAAGGCAGAATAATATTCCATTGTATTATAAACCACGCTTTATTTATTCATCTGTTGAACTTTTGAGTAGTTTCCAACTTTTGACTAGTGTGAATAATGATACACTAGTCAAAATATTTTGTACTATTTGTACATCTATTTGTGCTAGATGTAAAAATATTTGCTTGAGTTCTTTCAACTCTTTTGCATGTGTACTGAGAACTGCTGGATTGCACAGTAATTCTGTGTTTAACATTTTAAAGAATCATTCTGTTGTTTTCCATAGTGTCTATATCATTTTACATTCCCACCAGCAGTGTAGAAGGGTTACACTTTCTCCACATCCTTGCCATGCTTATTTCCTACACTTTTCTTTTTAATGGCCATTCTTTTGAGAGTGAAATGGTAACTTGTTGTGATTTTGATATATATTTCCTAACAATTTGTCATACTGAACATAGGTTGAGCTTTCAAAAATATGGCATCATCATAATAGCCAGTATTGTCATTCATATACACATGGTATTTCTCCAAATATTTCAGTTCAGTTCACTTCAGTTGCTCAGTTGTGTCTGACTCTTTGCAAGTCCATGAATGCAGCACGCCAGGCCTCCCTGTGCATCACCAACTCCCAGAGTCTACCCAAACTCATGTCCATTAGTCGGTGATGCCATCCAGCCATCTCATCCTCTGTCGTCCCCTTCTCCTCCTGCCCTCAATCTTTCCCAGTATCAGGGTCTTTTCAAATGAGTCAGCTCTTCACATCAGGTGGCCAAAGTATTGGAGTTTCAGCTTCAGCATCAGTCCTTCCAATGAACACCCAGGACTGATCCCTTTAGAGTGAACTGGTTGGATCTCCTTGCAGTCCAAGGGACTCTCAAGAGTCTTCTCCAACACCACAGTTCAAAAGCACCAATTCTTTGGCACTCAGCTTTCTTTATAGTCCAACTCTCATATCCATACCTGACTACTGGAAAACCACAGCTTTGACTAGATGGACCTTTGTTGGCAAAGTAATGTCTCTGCTTTTTAATATGCTGTCTATGTTGATCATAACTTTTCTTCCAAGGAGCAAGTGTCTTCTTATTTCATGGCTGCAGTCACCATCTGCAGTGATTTTGGAACCCAGAAAAATAAACTCTGACACTGTTTCCACTGTTTTCCAATATATTTGCCATGAAGTGATGGGACCAGATGCCATGATCTTCGTTTTCTGAATGTTGAGCTTTAAGCCAACTTTTTCACTCTCCTCTTTCACTTTTATCAAGAGGCTCTTTAGTTCTTCACTTTCTGCCATAAGGGTGGTGTCGTCTGCATATCTGAGGTTATTGATATTTCTCTGGGCAATCTTGATTCCAGCTTGTGCTTCTTCCAGCCCAGCGTTTCTCATGATATACTCTGCATATAAGTTAAATAAGCAGGGTGACAATATACAGCCTTGACATACTCCTTTTCCTATTTGGAACCAGTCTGTTGTTCCATGTCCAATTCTAACTGTTGCTTCCTGACCTGCATGCAGGTTTCTCAAGAGGCAGGTCAGGTGGTCTTGTATTCCCATCTCTTTCAGAATTTTCCACAGTTTATTGTGATCCACATAGTCAAAGGCTTTGGCATAGTCAATAAAGCAGAAATAGATGTTTTTCTGAAACTCTCTTGCTTTTTCAATGATACCTCTCAGTTGCATTTTGGAATTTTCTGTGTATGGCTTTTGTATATTTTGTTAAATCCATCTTTAAGTTAAACCTGGTTTTATGTGCTATCGTAGAAATTTTCTAATTTATTTAATTTGCCATTTGTTCACTGCTAGGACATAGGGATATAGTTGACATTTGCATACTGAACTTACATGAAAGTGAAAGTGAAGTAGCTCAGTTGTATCTGACTCTGCAACCCCATGGTCTGTAGCCTACCAGACTCCTCCCTCCATGGAATTCTCCAGGCATTCTCCAAGAATACTGGAGTGGGTTGCCTTTTCCTTTTCCAGGGGATCTTCCCAACCCAGGGATCTAACCCAGGTCTCCCACATTGCAGGGAGACACTTTAAGCTCTGAGCCACCAGAGAAGCCCTTATATGAAATGACTTATATGAAATGCCCTTATATGAAAAGCCCTTATATGAAATGAAATGACTTTCTAAACAGACTAATATCTTTTTGTAGATTCTGTACTACATTCTATAGCAATTATTGTCATCTATAAATAAAGTTTTACTCTTTCTTTTCATTTTTAGTCTTTTTATTTTTCTTGTCCTGTTGCACATGCTAGGAATTTCAAGTCAATTGTGAATGGAAGTGGTAGAAGTAAAAACATCTTTGCCTTATTCTTGTTCTTATGAAGAAAGTACTAATTAATTCATTCACTCTTCATTTTATTAAGTTTTCAGAGATACCTTTCATCAGTTTGAAGATATTTCTTTCCACATCTTGTTTGCTGAGGAATTTTTATTTATTAACAAATTGTTTATTTAGTCAAATCCTTGCTTTTGCATCTATTGTTCTACACTTTTGTTCTAATAAATTGTAGTGATAATTTTTGGATTCCTGGAATAAAACCTGATTTCTCATTGTTATATATTATACTTTTAAATATATATTTCTGGATTTTATTATGATAATTGTGTTAAAATATTTGCATCCATATTCATCAGGAATATTGATCTATAATTTCCTTTATTTGTGAGTTATTTCCCTGATTTAGAATAGTTGTATTGATAGTCTCATAAAATCAAGTTTGAAGTGTTCTCACTTCTGTCTTCAGGAAGAATTTGTGTAGTATGACTATTATCATTACCTTTTATCTTTGTAGAATTCAACCCACTCCAGTACTCTTGCCTGGAAAATCCCATGGACAGAGAAGCCTGGTAGGCTCCAGTCCACGGGGTCACGAAGAGTTGGACACGACTGAGCGACTTAACTTTCTTTCTTTGTAGAATTCACCAGCATAGTTATCTAAGCCAGGTAGTTTCTTTGTAATAAGATTTAGAACTAGAAATTCAATTTCATTATTGATTTTGTTGTTGTTGTTCATTCACCAAGTTGTGTCCAACTCTTCATGACCCCATGGACTGCAGCATGCCAAGCTTCCCTATCTCTCACCATCTCCCGGAATTTGCCCAAGTTCATGTCCATGGAATTGGTGATGCCATCCAACCCTCTCATCCTGTCATCCTCTTCTCCTTCTGACTTCAATCTTTATTGATATAGGGCTATTCAAATTTTGTTTCTTCTTTAACGAGGTTTGATCATTTGTGTCTTTCAAGAATTTTCCGTTTCATATAAGTTGTCAAATTTATTGTATAAAATTTTATGCTAGTTTCTTAATATCTTTTGAAATTCTGCAGAATCTGAAATGATGTCAGATCTTTCATTCCTGATGTTTTGTTGTCTTTCTCTCTTTTTAATTTATCCACCTGGATAGAGGCTTATCAATTTCACTGATTTCCTAAAATATTCAGACTTCTGTTTCATTGGTTTAGTTGGTTTCTGTTTTCAGTTGTGTTAATTTCTATGCTTACCCTTATTATTTTCTTCCCTCTTCTTATTTGCTTTTGATATGCTCTTCCCCCACTAATTTCTGAAAATAGAAGCTCAGATCAATGTTTAAGACAATTTTCTTTTTTATAAAAGAGTTGTATTATAAGCTGAAATGTGTTCCTCCTTCCATCCCTACAAAATTAATATTTTTTAGGAATATCACAAAAATCTGGAATCAAGCTGGAATCAAGATTTCCAGGAGAAATATCAATAACCTCAGATATGCAGATGACACCACCCTTATGGCAGAAAGTGAAGAGGACCTAAAAGACTCTTGATGAAAATAAAAGAGGAAAGTGAAAAAGGTGGCTTAAAGCTCAACATTCAGAAAACAAAGATCATGGCATCTGGTCCCATCACTTCATGGCAAATAGATGGGGAAACAGTGGAAACAGTGTCAGACTTTATTTTCTTGGGCTCCAAAATCGCTGCAGATGATGAATGCAGCCATGAAATTAAAAGACGCTTACTCCTTGGAAGAAAAGTTATGACCAACCTAGATAGCATATTCCAAAGCAGAGACATTACTTTGCCAACAAAGGTTCATCTAATCAAGGCTATGGTTTTTCCAGTGGTCATGTATGGATGTGAGAGTTGGACTGTGAAGAAAGCTGAGCACTGAAGAATTGATGCTTTTGAACTGTGGTGTTGGAGAAGACTCTTGAGAGTCCCTTGGAATGCAAGGAGATCCAACCCGTCCATTCTGAAGGAGATCAGCACTGGGTGTTCTTTGGAAGGAATGATGCTAAAGCTGAAACTCCAGTACTTTGGCCACCTCATGCGAAGAGTTGACTCATTGGAAAACATTCTGATGCTGGGAGGGATTGGGGGCAGGAGGAGAAGGGGACAACAGAGGATGAGATGGCTGGATGGCATCACCGACTCGATGGACGTGAGTTTGAGTGAACTCCGGGAGTTGGTGATGGACAGGGAGGCCTGGCGTGCTGTAATTCATGGGGTCCAAAGAGTCGGACACAACTGAGCAACTGAACTGAACTGAAGATAAAATGGTATCATTAGGTGGGCTCTAATCCAGGTGTTCAGTGATAAAAAATTTGCCTGCAATGCAGGAGATTGTGAGTTTAGTTCCTGGGCTGGGAAGATACCCTGTAGAAGGAAATGATAACCCACTCCAGTATTCTTGCATGGGAAATCCCATGGACAGAGAAGCCTGGCATGCTACAGTCTATGGTGTCACAAAAAAAAGTTGGACATGACTTGGCAACTAAACCAAAGCAACAGCAATCCAATATGACTGATATTTTTATAAAAAGAGGAAATTTAGACACAGACATTGTGATACTATGATTTATACTAAGAATGTATAAGTGATTTCCATCCTGTCCTGGCACAGAGCTCTTAATACCCTTGGGATTGCCTAGGATGTGAGCAATAAAGTTGCCTTTTGTTGTTAACACGATGACTTTTGGAAACTTTTAAGGTCAGGGTCTGGTTGCTAGGGGAGCCAACAGTCTCATTTGAGTGTTAGCACTGTCAGTCCAACACCTTTGAGTTCCAGGGAAGGGAAACCAGCTGGAGATTGAGTTCAATTACCAATGATCAATGATATAATCAATCATGCCTATATAATGAAGCCTCCATAAACCCCCCAAAAGACGGGGTTCAGAGAACTTACAGGCTGGTGAGTTCATGGAGATTCTGAAAGAGTGACATACTCACAAGGAGCATAGACGCTCCTCACCATTTCCTTGTACTTTGTCCTATGTATCTTTTCCATCGGAGTGTTTGCAAGATATATTCATTTATACATGTGTGAGTGCTAAGTCCTGTCAGTCATGTCTGACACTTTGTGACCCTGTGGACTGTAGCCCACCAGGCTCCTCTGTCCATGTGATTCTCCAGGCAAGAATACTGGAGTGGGATGCCATAAACTCCTCCAGGGGATCTTCCCTACCCAGGAATTGAACCCACAGCTGCTGTGGCTCATGAATTGCAAGTGGATTCTTTGCCACTGAACCACCAGGGAAGCCCATATTCATTTAAAACAAACCAGTAAGCTAGTAACTAAAATGCTTCTCTGAGCTCTGTGAGCAGATCTAGCAAATTAGATCTAGCAAATTAGCAAATTCCCTAAGGAGAGGGATTGGAGAAGGCAATGGCACCCCACTCCAGTACTCTTGCCTGGAAAACCCCATGGACAGAGGAGCCTGGTAGGCTGCAATCCATGGGGTCGCTAAGAGTCAGACATGACTGAGCGACTTCACTTTCACGTTTCACCTTCATGCATTGGAGAAGGAAATGGCAACCCACTCCAGTGTTCTTGCCTGGAGAATCCCAGGGACGAGGGAGCCTGGTGGGCTGCTGTCTATGGGGTCACACAGAGTCGGACACGACTGAAGTGACTTAGCAGCAGCAGCAGCAAGAAGAGGGATGATGGAAATTCCAATCTGTAGCCAGTCTTTCAGAAGCACAGGGATTTAGTGTCTGGGGTGGCCAGGAAGAGTCTTATAAGATTGAGCCTTTAACTTGTGGTATCTGACATTATCTCTCCAGGTAGTGATGTAATTGTGTTGAATTGTAGGACATGTAATTGGTGCCAGAATGGAGGACATGCACAGAAGGAAGAGTATGTGAATATAAAAATAGCCATCTATAAGCCAAGGAGATAGACCCCTTGAAACACCCCTGTCAACTCATTGATCTCAGACTTCTAGACCCCAGGACTGTGAGAAAATGAATATCTATTGTTTAAGCCACCCAGTCTTTGGTACTTAAGACAGACCTAGCAAACTAATTGTTTGATATTTTTTAAACTATTTATATTTAATTTCTTTTTAATTTCCTCTTTGACCCGTGATTTTTTTATTTGTTTAGAAGTGTGTTATATAATTGCCATATATTTGTGGTTGTCATGAAATCTTTATTTAATTGATAGTAAGTTGGGTTTTTTGTTTGTTTCTGGTGTGTTTGAAGGAGCATGCACTATATGCTTTGCTTTATGGCCCAGAATATGGTTTATTTTGTCAATATTTTATGTTTACTTGTTAGTGATGTGTATTCTGCTGTATGAGTCTAGTGTTCTGCAATGCCAATTAGGTCAAATTGGTTGATATGTTGTACAAGATTTCTCTATTACTGCTTTTTTTTTTTTTTTTTTTTGACAATATGTTCTACCAATTACTGGAAAAGAAGTGCTAAAATCTTAAACCATAATGGTTAATGTATTTTCTTTTTTTTCCCTTTTGTTAGTTCTGTCCATTTTTGCTTTATGACTCTGATTCTACCTTATTACTCTGATACTAGGTACATAAACATGGGGAATGGTTATGCCATTTTGGTGAATTTACCCATTTTTCATTACACTAGGTCTTTTATTTTTGTTAATTTTTTTTTACTTAAAGCTTATTTTTCTAATATTGTTGTTGTTGTTCAGTTGCTCAGTCATGTCTGACTTTGCTTTCCCATGGACTGCAGTATTCCAGGCTTCCCTGTCCTTCACTATCTCCCAGAGTTTGTTCAAACTCATGTCCATTGAGTCCATGATGAATTCAGCCATCTTAGTTTCTGTTTCTAATATTATTATGGAGTTTTCACCTTTCTTTTGACTAAGAATTTGTGTGGTATGTCATTTTCAATATATTTTTTTTTAACATTGTTTTATATTTAAAGCAAGTCTTTGTGTACATTTTGTATAAACTTTGCTTATAGCCTAGTCTCACTTTTTTATACAATCTAAACATTTCTGTTCATTATTTGGAATATTTAAATCATCTGCATTTAATGCAAATGTTGCATTTAAATAACCATTTGCCATTTAATTTATATATATACAATATGTTTTTCTTCTTTTTCCTGCCTATGTTTGGATTATTTGAATGGTTTGTGATTACATTTTATCTGCACTATTGGAATATTATCTATGACTCTTATAATTTTAGTAGTTGCCTTAGATTTAATGAGAAATTCTTAACTTTTAGTTCATTTTAACTATTATCATTGAATAAGGAAATGGCAATCTACTCCAGTATATTGCCTGGAAATTTCATGGACCGAAGAGCCTGATGGCTGCAGTCTACGGGGACACAAAAGAGTCAGACATGACTTAATGACAACAATAACTCTTATTATACCAATCCACACAGAATGTAAGCTCTTTTAACATACACTTCATTTTTATTTCTCTTATCCCTTGTGCTTTTTTGTCATACAGTTTACCTCTAGATGTTATGAAGCTCAAAATACCTTGCTATTTTTTAAATAGTTTACTATCTTTCACAGATATTAAAATGAGAGAACAAAATTGTACATGTTACAACTTATTTACCACGTGTGGCCCTCATTATTGCTTTATGTAGATCTAATGTCCATCTGGTATCGGTTTCCTTTTGCCTGAAGAATTTCCTTTAACATGTCTTGTAGTTTAGTTAGCTGATGGTGAGTTCTCTCAACTTTTATCTTCTGAAAAGATTTCTTTCACTCTTGATATTTTGCTAAGTATAAAATTCAAGGTTTATATTCATTCATGCCACTCTCCCTCCAATTGAAAGGTTGTTGCTGAACCAACAAAGACGCTGGGATTCTTGGCCTCTGGAGGAGAAAAATTCAATCCAGGGCTCAGAGCTTTTGTGTAATAAAGTTTTATTAAAGTATAAAAGAGATAAGCTTCTGACATCAGAAGCAGGCAGAAAGAGTGCCCTATTAGCTAGTGTTAGCAAGGGAGTTATATACTTTTAATTAGATATTACAGTGAATCAAAAGAACATCTGGAGGTTGTAAAGATCTTACTAGACTCACTCCCATAATTTACATTTTAAGATAACAGGATTAACCACAAGGTTTTAAGGAAGGAGAAACTGTCCTCAAGCAGATTACATTGTTGTTATATAATCACTAGTACAGAGTTTAAACTGAGTTGTATGCTATGTAATCATCAGTTCCAGGCTTAAATATAAAAACATTTTATGTGACTGAGACTAAGGAATGTTCAGTTCAGTTCAGTTCAGTCCCTCAGTCCTGTCTGGCTCTTTGCGACCCCATGATTCGCAGCACACCAGGCCTCCCTGTCCATCACCAACTCCCAGTGTTCACCCAGACTCAACGTCCATCAAGTCGGTGATGCCATCCAGCCATCTCATCCTCTGTTATCCCCTTTTCTTCCTGCTCCCAATCCCTCCCAGCATCAGAGTCTTTTCCAATGAGTCAACTCTTCCTATGAGGTGGCCAAAGTACTGGAGTTTCAGCTTTAGCATCATTCCTTCCAAAGAAATCCCAGGCTGATCTCCTTTAGAATGGACGGGTTGGATCTCCTTGCAGTCCAAGGGACACGCAAGAGTCTTCTCCAACACCACAGTTCAAAAGCATCAATTCTTTGGTGCTCAGCATTCTTCACAGTCCAACTCTCACATCCATACATGACCACTGGAAAAACCATAGCCTTGACTAGACGGACCTTTGTTGACAAAGTAATGTCTCTGCTTTTGAATATGTTATCTAGGTTGGTCATAACTTTTCTTCCAAAGAGTAAGCGTCTTTTAATTTCATGGCTGCAATCACCATCTGCAGTGATTTTGGAGCCCAAGAAAATAAAGTTTGACACTGTTTCCACTGTTTCCCCATCTATTTGCCATGAAGTGATGGGACCAGATGCCATGATCTTCGTTTTCTGAATGTTGAGTTTTAAGGCAACTTTTTCACTCTCCACTTTCACTTTCATCAAGAGGCTTTTTAGTTTCTCTTCACTTTCTGCCATAAGGGTGGTGTCATCTGCATATCTGAGGTTATTGATATTTCTCCCAGCAATCTTGATTCCAGCTTGTGCTTCATCCAGAACAGCATTTCTCATGATGTTCTCTGCATATAAGTAAAATAAGCAGGGTAACAATATACAGCCTTGATGTACTCCTTTTCCTATTTGGAACCAGTCTGTTGTTCCATGTCCAGTTCTAACTGTTGCTTCCTGACCTGCGTACAGGTTCTCAAGAGGCAGGTCAGGTGGTCTGGTATTCCCATCTCTTTCAGAATTTTCCACAGTTTATTGTGATCCACATAGTCAAAGGCTTTGGCATAGTCAATAAAGCAGAAATAGATGTTTTTCTGGAACTCTTGCTTTTTTGATGATCCAGCGGATATTGGCAATTTGATCTCTGGTTCCTCTGCCTTTTCTAAAACCAGCTTGAACATCTGGAAGTTCACAGTTCACGTATTGCTGAAGCCTGGCTTGGAGAATTTTGAGCATTACTTTACTAGCGTGTGAGATGAGTGCAATTGTGTGGTAGTTTGAGCGTTCTTTGGCATTGTCTTTCTTTGGGATTGGGATGAAAACTGACCTTTTCCAGTCCTGCGGCCACTGCTGAGTTTTCCAAATTTGCTGGCATATTGAGTGCAACACTTTCACAGGATCATCTTTCAGGATTTGAAATAGCTCAACTGGAATTTCTTTCCTAGCTTTGTTTGTAGTGATGCTTTCTAAGGCCCACTTGACTTCACATTCCAGGATGTCTGGCTCTAGGTGAGTGATCACACCATCATGATTATCTTGGTCGTGAAGCTCTTTTTTGTACAGTTCTGTGTATTCTTGCCACGTCTTCTTAATATCTTCTGCTTCTGTTAGGTCCATACCATTTCTGTCCTTTATCGAGCCCATCTTTGCATGAAATGTTCCCTTGGTCTCTCTAATTTTCTTGAAGGGATATCTAATCTTTTCCATTTTTTTGTTTTCCTCTATTTCTTTGTTCGCTGAGGAAGGCTTTCTTATCTCTTCTTGCTATTCTTTGGAACTCTGCATTCAGATGCTTATATCTTTCTTTTTCTCCTTTGCTTTTTGCTTCTCTTCTTTTCACAGCTATTTGAAAGGCCTCCCCAGACAGCCATTTTGCTTTTTTTGCATTTCTTTTCCATGGGGATGGCCTTAATATAGAGCAGGGGGTGGTGGTGGGGGTGGTGGTGGAATTTGTCCTTTCCTCCTCCTTGAAACTTCCAGACCTCTCTCTCCTTGGGGACCCCAGGACTTCTTATCAACCTGCCTAGGAATTGACCCTCTCACAGTGCTTAAATATGTTCCTCCATTACCTTTAGGCAGACATAGTTTCAGAAAACAAGACTGCTGTTGTTTTATCTTTGTTCTGTGTGCATACTCTGTCATTTTTTCCTCTGAATACTTTTAAGATTTACTCCTTTCATTGGTATGTAGGAATTTGATTTTCTTATGCCTTTAGGTATTTATTCTATATGAATTTTGATGATATTTTTGCATATGTAGATTTATAGTTTTTGTCATATTTGGAAACATTCTTAATGATTTCTCTAAATATATGGTTTCCCATCCTTCCTCCTGAAATCATATTTACTCATGTATTAGATGATTTTGTTTTTGGTTTTTATGGTTCTCAGAATTATGCTTCCCTGCCATTCATATATCTTTATCTCTGGAGTCTGTGAACATGTCCCTTACAAAAAGGATTTTACAGATGCGACAATGTTAAGGACATTAAGATGGAAATATTTTCCTGGATTATCTGGGTGGGTCCAGTATCACATAGGCCCTTAAAAGCAAAGAGCCTTCTCTAATTATGATAACAGAAAGAGCGATGGCCATTAGAGGGTCAAAGGGATATGAGGATTCAATTTACTGTTGTTGACTTAAAAATGGAAAAAAAGCTGTGAGCCAAGAAATGTGGGTAGCCTCTAGAAACTGTAAAGACAAGGAAATAGATTCTACTCTAAATTTTTGGAAGGAATGTAATCCTGCCTATACCTTGATTGTAGCCCAGTAAGTCCTATGTTGGACTTCTAACCCACAGAGTTGTACCATAACAAATTCTTGTTGGTTAAGCCACTTAGTTTGTGGTAATTTGTATGGAAACAATAGAAAACCAGTAGAGTCCAACAGGTTACTAATATGCTATTTATTATTTTTCAGTGTTTGTTTTCCTCTGTGCTTTATTTTGAATAATTTCTATTAGGGTGTCTTCAAATTCAAATAACTCTTCATACCTTCTGCAGAATCTAATTATCTGTTAATCCTATCCAATGTATTTTCCATTTAATATATTTATTTTCATCTCAAGAAGTTTCAGTTTAGTTTTTGTATTTTTATTCACTCACCTCATTATATCCATGTTGTCCTTTACATTACCTTTATGATGGTTAAAATTTTATCTTCTAATTCTATTCTTTCCACAAATTCCAAGTATATTTCTATTAATTGGATTATTTTCTTAACTTCATATGCCTAGAAATATATTTTGGATGCCAGACTCTCTGAAATTTCATTTGTCCAGTGCTAAAACTTGTATCATTTCTTTAAGAATGTTAGACTTTGTTCTGGCATGCAGTTAACTTACTAACAGATCAATTTTATCCTTTTGAGGCTCCTTTTTTAAAAATTTATTATAGAAAAGACAGTGAAACATTTATTCTGGGACTGCTGCTGCTGAGTCACTTCAGTCGTCTCTGACTCTGTGCGACCCCATAGACAGCAGCCCACCAGGCTCCCTCGTCCCTGGGATTCTCCAGGCAAGAACACTGGAGTGGGTTGCCATTTCCTTCTCCAATGCGTGAAAGTGAAGTTGCTCAGTCGTGTCCGACTCTTAGCGACCCCATGGACTGCAGCCTACCAAGCTCCTCCGTCCATGAGATTTTCCAGGCAAGAGTACTGGAGTGGGGTGCCATTGCCTTCTCCAATTCTGGGACTAATTTAGCCAATAGTGGAAAATTCTTCTGAAGACTCTAACCAGTGTTTGAATTTTTCAGTGAGGTTTTAACAATCCTGTCTAGTGATAACTTGAATTATTTCTAGTTTGATTTGGGGAGATTTGTTTGCTTTTTGGTGCTAAGAATCTTTAGGTCAACCTGAATCTTGTGAGCTTTTATGCCATACATGTTCACATTAATTCAGAGCCAAAGATACACAAGATCTTACATATTATATTGTATTATTCTGCTATTTCTCTTTGCTCAATATTATATTTTGAGATTCATACATGTTGTGGCATATCATTATATTTCTTTTTTCTTTCTCTATAATATTATAGTATACGAATATACCAACAATTATTTATTATCCTGTCAGTGGTTCACCCCTCATATTTTGCTATTACAGAAATGTCTGTAAGTTTTGCAAATTGTTTTCTGAAGTAGTAGTCCCAATTTATACTTCCACTTAGAGTGTATAAAATTTGACTGGGATCATTTAAAATTTTGACAGTGTGATAATTTGAAACAGTTTATTATTGAAGTTTTAATTTGCCTAACTCTGATTACTAATGGAATTAAGCATCTTTTCATATATTTATTGATTTTTTGGTTTCTATGAAATGTAATTTTATATTTTTGCCAAGTTTTCTAGTGAGTAGAATCTCTTTTTAATATGGAAAATTAACCTGAATACTAACCATTATTGTTTGGTAGTCCAAATATCTTCTCATTTTTTTAAATATATATAAAATTTGATAAACAGATGTGTAATTTTCAGTTCAGTTCAGTTGCTCAGTCATGTCCAACTCTTTACTACCCCATGGACTGCAGCATGCCAGGTTTCCCTGTCCATGAAAACTCCTGGATCTTATCAAACTCATGTCCATCAAGTCAGTGAAGCCATCCAACCATCTCATCCTGTGTCCCCTTCTCCTCTCGCCTTCAGTCTCTCCTAGTATCAGGGTCTTTTCCAATGAATCCTTCGCATCAGGTGGCAAAAGTATTGGAGTCTTAGCTTCAGCATCAGTTCTTCCAATGAATATTCAGGACTGATCTCCTTTAGGATGGACTGGTTGGATCTCCTGCAGTCCAAGGGACTCTCAAGAGTCTTCTCCAACACCACAGTTCAAAAGCATCAATTCTTCATTGCTCAGCTTTCTTTATAGTCCAATTCTCACATTGATTAAAGTACAATTTGTACAAATTTAGTTCTATAGTTTTGGGGTTCTTTGATCTTCCTTGAGAAATGATTCCTTAGCTCAGGACATAAATACATTATTTATCTAAATATTTGAAATAGTACTTTTACATTTTAAGTTGGTTCATCTGAACTAGCATCTTTTAAGGTAGGAGTTCATTTGTGTTTTTCCATTTTTGCATCAGTTCCAACTTTGATCTCCAATTGCAACCTTATTACATATGTGTGCATATGAACACATGTGTGCATATGAACACGTGTGCATATGAACACATGTGTGCACATATATACAAATATTGATGTATACATTTATAGTGCACAAGTTTATAATGTAGCTCTTTTGTACAATTCTCTAAACCCATATTAATGTTGAACATTCTTAATTAATATATTTTTATAGAATTCTTGAAATCTGCTAAGTGGAGCTTCCCTTTTCAAGAGTGTCTTGGGTACTCTTGTGGTTTTCTCTTATATATTAAATTTAGAAAAACATCTATAAAGCTAAAAAAAAAAAAACTCCTGAATTTTCTTTGAAATTGTACATGATCTATAGGTTAAAATAGGGAAAACTGATATTTTTTTATAATGAGCATTCCTATCCAATGCGTTCTATTTCTTAATATGTTTCATTATTATTGCTATTTACATTAAATATATATATATTTCATGAAATTTGGACAAAGTATATTATAGGTTTAGTAACTGTAATGGTTGACATTAGGTTCAGCTGCATGTAACAGAAAATCCAAAGATAATATTTCTAAACAGGATATAATTGTATTTCTTTCACATGTAAAGTCTGGAGACAAATTTTTTAGAACTCAGTTCTCATTAACACAGAACTTTACCCTCATTGTCCAAAATGACTGCTAGAACTCTAGCCTTTAGGTCTATATTGAAAAAAGATAATTTTTTTTCACTGTTAAGATCAGTGCTTAGAAGTTGCACAAACACTTCTGATTATATCTCATTAAATGAAACTTGGTCAGGGGTGACTAGGAAATATAATCTCGGTCCAAAAAGCAGCATGACCAACTAAGAATTTTGCCTTCCACTGATACTATAGACTGAATGTTTGTGACACCTCAAAATTCCTCTGTTGAAATCCCAATCATCAAGCTGTTGGTATTAGGAGATGGGTCTTAGAGATGATTAGGTCAGGGGGGTGAAGCTCCTAGGAGAAACCTTTATATGATGCCCCAGAGAGCTCCCTTGCTCCTTCCACCGTGTGAGGTCACAGCAAGTAGTGAACTATCTATGGACCAGTATCAGGCCCTCAGCTGTCAGTGCCTTGATCTTGGACTTTCCAGCCTCCAGAACTCTGAGTAATGAATTTCTGTTGTTCCTAAGCCACTCAGTCTATAGTATTTTGTTGTAGCAGCCCAAAGGGAGGAAATAAGTTACTATAAAGGAAGAGATGGTAATATAAACCCAGCATTACCTGTTCCTTGAGTTTTATTTTAATTAAACCACCTAAGTGTTAGATAGTTATTATACATGCCCTAGGAACAGCACTCAGCCAATGACTGATGGAAATAACTCTATAAATGCTAGGTTCCTTTGCCACATTGATGTGTGACTCTATGGTGCATATTATACAGACCCCCAGATTTCCTCAGCAGAAGTAAACAACTTGCTTGATCATTCCAACTTTAATGACTGCCTTCTCTTCCGTATGCCACTTTTACTGTCTCCTACCAGTGATTCCTGGGATCAAATCCAAAATGGACTTCTCTCTCTGAGATGGACACATATGTCTATATGTCTATAAGCATATATATATATATATATATATATATATAATTTTTACAAAGTACATTAAAGGTCTTCAACGTATAAACAGTAACTGTAATGGTTCTATATGTCTGTTTGCAAATATACATAATGTGCATGCTTTTTCTACTGGAAAAGTAATCTTTAAAGCTTAATTTTCAAGAAGAGAAAAACAACTTTAAGAATCATTACTTTTATAAGTGTTCTACATCCTGAATAGGTTAAAGAAATTGTTTTCAGTTCAAAAATTTTTAGATAAATTCATTATCACTTTCACATAGATCAAATATAGGCACACCTCAGTTGATTTCTAGTGGATAATTAATTTTTAGCTTAAAACAAAAGAACATTAACATTCAGAGGATTTTAGTAATCATGACCAGAGAGATGCTGATGATTTAGAGCAGAGAGAGTTCTGTTCATTAATGTACTCATAGCAGAAAACAGCCATCTTTTCACATGAGCCTGTTTTGTAGGTCCCTGGCTTCTCCTGTGGCTTTGTTAAACACAGGAATCTTAAATGGGCTTATTGACTTTTCCAATCCATATTAGCATAACTCTCTTGTGTAAATAGCTGGTAGTAGGGAGTTTGCAGCATTCCATTGTTAGCAACACTTACTGAAATCAGTAATAGAACAGTGGGAGTAAAATCACAGAGGGGTAGAAAAGCTAGCACACTAAAATATTAAAGTCTAACTGTGAAAAGCTTACTGTGGTACTTTTTTCCATATCAAAATGCATTTTAAACACTTTTTGAATATTATTATAATTAGCCATAGTAGCTTTGTAAGCAGTTCCTTTTGTAAGCAAAAAACCTACCATGACTTAGAGGTTACTAGTTTTTGACATGGAGCTCTTAAGTGGATAATTATATATATTGAGAGGTGATGCTCACTTGACCACTTGGTGTTTTGGTTTAGGCCAAGGGGAAACAATGCAGGTAAACTGTTTTTATTTATAATGTAACAGATATTGCTATTGTGACTCCATTTCTCAGGCATAGTTGGTTAACTAAATGTTTATTTCCAGCAACTGCAGTGTTCTTCTCTTCCTTGTTCTTGGAAAATTAAAAGCTTCTACCTTAGTGAAGTGAATGATACATTATCCACTCGCTCTAAATTGAACCCATTTGGAGCTATTTGCATCTTGTAGAACCTACAGCTGAGTGCTGTGCGCAGAGGTGTAATGAGTGGTTGTCACAACACACTGGAGGTGGCCCCATAACAAAATGATCCCCTGTCAATCCCCTCACAGGAAATGCTTTGGCAACCTGTAATTCGGCCCCAGTATTAACATCCTGCCTGGGTTTTGTTAAATGGCACTTTCTAGGAAGTAGATCTGGGGAACTTGTGTTTAATAATGTTTTAAGAGGAATATTTGATGGAAGTTTTAGAAAGCATCACATGGGGTTAACCGTGATTTATCATTTGTTTCTAATTAAAGGACCTAATCTCTTATCACTGAAGCAGTCAGTTTTTTTTATACTAAAGGCACAGATGTGAATGGAAACATATTAATGAGATGTCATACTACATAGTCATTTAGTGTTTTGTTTAACTTAAACATAGCAGAAAATGTGTGTCTAAGTAGACACATGTAATGACATCCTGATAGAATTATAATTTCCTGTATTTGCATAATCTTCAGTAAAATTCACACTAGGTTCACCTTGCATTGCTAATTTCATTTCCCAAATCTGCCTTCTCAGAAAATTAAAGGAAAGCCAGACCTAAAGTACTATAGAAGCAGAAAGGGGCTTATTGTTAGTTTCCTTCAAATTAAAATTGGAACTGTAATTTAAATATAAGAGTGCCAGGTGTTCTAAAAAAGTGACAGGAACCATTCAAATTGACAGAAAGTTTTGCATTTCCTGAAGCTATTTAAAATCTTCTGTGCTAAATCATCCCAGGAGCTTGGCAGATCTTCATTCTGAGCTACAGCTGAAATGTGACTTCTGGGTCTAAGAATCTGTGTTTGATCAAGTGCCCTGGTGTGCCCAGGTCCAAGATTCCATGAGCTGTAACTTCCAAGAATCAGGTAATTGAACAATGAGAGAGGCATCAAGAACAAGCATATTTAACTACCCCCTGGTGTGTCCCACATGACTCTCCATTAGCCCAGCAAGGCAGCGCTGGATGTAGGTTAAAATCAGGTGAGCTCAAGATAGGTTGAGGATGTGTAAAGACACTGAAATTAGACACCTACCTCAGATGATCAGTGTGGTTGCCTGTAGGAAAGCCTAATTATTCTAAAGCCTAGTTAAAAAGTACTTCAGAAAATATCTCCCAGGTTTTGTCTACATGGTATGTTGTGCTTCAGGGATCCCATTCATTTAGTGGGGAAAAAAAAAAAAAAAAAGTGCTCATTGAGCCTTACCAGCAACCAGACATTGCTAGGAACAAAATTATGAGTTTCTCTACTCTCATATATAACACCAAATATATTTTTACATGCACAAATTACTTTTAGTAATGCAAATGAAAGATTGCATTCTTTCATGTGAAAAAAATGCTTTTTCACAAAGATGGGAAACAATGCAGTGGACTGTTTTTTTCTTTCTGCTAATTCTGTTGTCCCTTTAATTGTTCTTAAGCTCACCTAGGATCTACATAGTAGCATTGATGATCTCACTTGGCTACACACAAGTACTTACTCATGCCCAGTTAGATACAAAATAACCTATCAGATTAAAAGGGAATGGACTCTATAGTTTAAAAGTGCAACCCATATATGACGTGCAGACACAGTTGATTAATTCTGTAAAAGGTAACAACCAGCAAGAATATGCAAATGTTAAAACTAGTAGTTCTGAAGTTTTATTGCACAGAAATTGTATATTAAAATTTCATGTAAATGTAGATTCTTCTTCCCAATCGTAAGGGATTTCAATTCAGAAATTTTGAGCCTACTGGGATTCTGCTTTTCCACAGGCTCCAAAGATTATTAGGACTTGGCACATGACCAGGCTTGAAATAGTCAGTTCGGTTTTCAGTTTTGCTATTAAAGTTATTTGGTGCAAACTCATTGTAAATCATAATATTATTGACAAAGTGGTATTTCAACATTCAGAAAACAAAGATCATGGCATCCGGCCCCATCACTTCATGGGAAATAGATGGGGAAACAGTGGAAACAGTGTCAGACTTTATTTTTCTGGGCTCCAAAATCACTGCAGATGGTGACTGCAGCCATGAAATTAAAAGACGCTTACTCCTTGGAAGGAAAGTTATGACCAACCTAGATAGCATATTGAAAAGCAGGGACATTACTTTGCCAACAAAGGTTCGTCTAGTCAAGGCTATGGTTTTTCCTGTGGTATGTATGGATGTGAGAGTTGGACTATGAAGAAGACTGAGCGCCGAAGAATTGATGCTTTTGTGGTGTTGGAGAAGACTCTTGAGAGTCCCTTGGACTGCAAGGAGATCCAACCAGTCCATTCTGAAGGAGATCAGCCCTGGGATTTCTTTGGAAGGAATGATGCTAAAGCTGAAACTCCAGTACTTTGGCCACCTCATGCGAGGAGTTGACTCATTGGAAAAGACTCTGATGCTGGGAGGGATTGGGGGCAAGAGGAGAAGGGACAACAGAGGATGAGATGGCTGGATGGCATCACTGACTCGATGGATGTGAGTCTGAGTGAACTCCGGGAGTTGGTGATGAACAGGGAGGCCTGGCATGCTGCAATTCATGGGGTCGCAAAGAGTTGGACACGACTGAGTGACTGATCTGATCTGATGTAGAATGAGAGCTAATATGTGTTCCTTTTCATTTATTTAATAAGGAATGTTCAAGTTCACATTTGTAATTCCCAGAAGACAGAAAAAATTATTTTTCTGTGATTTTTCTATACATTTTACCATTTTGTTTTTTATAGGCAAGCCTAGCACACACTATATACATGGGCCAAGGTGCTACTCAGTATTAGAAAAAAAATCAACTTGGAAATTAAATCAAACAGTTTTGTGATTGACAGTTGTGGCAGATTTTCTTCATCCTTATAAAGTTTTAAAATTCTTTGAATTTTAATGAAAGCCAATTTTATTTTAGGCATACTTGAGAAGCATCATATTTTTAATTTTTAATTATTTTTATTTTAAATTGAAATAGTTATTGATATAATTCACATGCATTTGTAAGAGATTAAATAAGAAGATCCTGAACCCAGGGCTGCTGCATTGCAGGCAAATTCTTTACAGTTCAAGCCACCAAGGAAGCCCAAATATTTACCTAGTTTCCCCCAATGGTAGCATCTTACGAATTTATAGTAACACACTGTAACTGGGAGATAGATATTGGTACAGTTCACAGTTTTTCAGATTTCCCCACTTTATCTGTGTTTGTTTGTATGTGTGCATGATATTTTTTAGTAGTATCCAATTATTATATACTTTCTCACTTTTGACACTTTGTACTACTTTTCTTTTATAATAAAATCAGAGAATATAAACTAACTTAAAAGAACATATGAGAAATCAGCATCCAACTCTAATAATGAGGGTGAAATCCAGTTATATAGTCATTATATGTTTCTTCTTCTTCCTCTCCCCTCAGAGGAAAACACCACCCTATATTCAATATTTTAATATTTTACTACATATATAGTGAAGGAAAGGAAGCCATGGTCTGCTGAAGTCCATGGAGTCACAATGAGTCAGACACGACTTAGTGATGGAACAACAACAACATATATACAGTTAGATACAAGCAATATATGTTAAAGTTTTTGAAGTGTCAGACTCGGAACAAAGGGTATCATAAAGTACCTATAGCATCTGAATGTAAGCATGACATATTGTATGTTCCTTTTGTTGAGCCTTGAAATCATTTTCATTTAACCATGATTATAGCAGAGAATGCAATGAACATTCCCGTTCATGGGTGGATGTTGAGGAGTTTCTCAGAATAGTAGTGGACTTTTCAGATACTAGGTTAAGTGAAAGTCACTCAGTTGTGTCTGAGTCTTTGCCACCTCATGGACGATACAGTCCATGAATTCTCCAGGCCAGAATACTGGAGTGGGTAGCCTTTCCCTTCTCCAGGGGATCTTCCCAACCCAGGGATCAAACCCAGGTCTCCCATGTTGCAAGCAGATTCTTTACCAGCTGAGCCACAAGGGAAGCCCACTAGGGTAAGGGCATGGTCAACTTCCCTGAATATTAGTAAACAGTTCTTTCTATTGGCTGCACATTTACAGTTAGTAGAAGTATATTGGAGTTCCTGTTTGTCTATATCGTTGCACTAACTTTTAAATTCTTTTTCTGTAAGATAGGCCCTATACTTTTGCATTCAGTCAGTTTAGTTGCTCAGTTGTGTCCGACTCTTTGTGACCCCATGGACTGCAGCACACCAGGCTTCCCTGTCAATCATCAAGTCCTGGAGCTTGCTCGAACTCATGTCCACTGAGTTGGTGATGCCATCCAACCATCTCATCCTTTGTCGTCCCCTTCTCCTCCTCCCTTCAATGTTTCCCAGCATCAGGTTCTTTACCAGTCAGTTTTTCGCATCAGGTGGCCAAAGTATTGGATCTTTAACTTCAACATCAGTCCTTCCAATGAATATTCAGGATTGATTTCCTTTAGGATTGATTGATTGACTGGTTTGATCTCCTTGCAGTCCAAGGGATTCTGAAGAGTCTTTTCCAACACCACAATACCAGTTTTGCATTAGAAAACCTCAATTTCCTTGCATAAAATTGTGTGAAATGTGTGTAAAATCTGTTCTTTGGTTAATAATACTGTATCACTTATAAATTTCCTATTTTTTTTTTTACAACATAGTATTTCCTTATATTCTCAGAATTGTATTAGAAGTTTCAAGCTTCATTCAAATTTTTTTAAATCACTAAGAATAAATTTTCTAGACTTTCAACAGTAATATTAGATGCCAAAATACATGGAAGTATATCAAAGTTTTCAGTAAATATAAATTAGAAATCTAGCTGTCTATTCACACTAAGTCAAACAAGTGGGATCAAAATGTCATAAATATTTTAGCTAGGAAAAATTTATAAATTTTCTAACATATATTATACATGCTATATATATATATATATATATATGCATATACACACATACACACAAAAGCTTTTTTGCTATGCTTCATAAAGGCTTAAGAAAGAACAACAACAACAACAACAAAAAAAAACAAGATGGAGAAATTGGAAAACAAAACTAAGTGAAATGAATATGAAATAGAAAAAGTGAAACAAACTAGATAAAAGTAAAAGTCCATCACAAAATCCAGTTGTTTTTAAACATGGCTGCTCATTGGAAACACATCTAGAGCTTTAGAGAAGAAAGCAATTCCTGGGCATTTTGAGAATTTGATATTCAAGCTCCAACTAAAAATCTTAACTTATCTACTTAAAAAATAATAATTATATACTGGACCTATAAAATAGAAAACCTCAATTCTCACATTTGTAAAATAATACTATCTACTTCACAAGTTGTGATTAGTTCTAAATATGAAAATCCATATGAAAGCACTTTGCATAGTTTCTGGCACCCAAAAGAAATTCAAACATTTTATATCAAAATGTGAAAAAGTACTTGGAGAAGGCAATGGCACCCCACTCCAGTACTCTCACCTGGAAAATCCCATGGACGGAGGAGCCTGGTGGGCTGCAGTCCATGGGGTCGAGAAGAGTCGGACATGACTGAGTGACTTCACTTTCACTTTTCACTTTCATGCATTGGAGAAGGAAATGGCAACCCACTCCAGTGTTCTTGTCTGGAGAATCTCAGGGATGGGGGAGCCTGGTGGGCGGCCATCTATGGGGTCGCACAGAGTCAGACACAACTGAAGTGACTTAGCAGTAGCAGTGAAAAAGTACAAAGTGTTCTGCTTTAAACTGGATCAATCAAGATGTCTCCTTAGGTGATATTTTTTGTTGTTGTTGTTAAATCTCTCAGTCATGTCCAACTCTTTGTGACCTCATGAATTGCAGCATCCCAGGCTTCCCTGTCCTTCACTATCTCCCGGAGCTTTTTCAAACTCATATCCATTGAGTTGGTGATGCCTTCCAACCATCTCATTCTCTGTCACTCCCTTCTCCTCCTGCCCTCAATCTTTACCAGCTTCAGAGTCTATTTCAATGAGTTGGCTCTTCTCATCAGGTGGCCAGAGTATTGGAGCTTCAACTTTAGCATCAGTCCTTTCAATGAATAATGAATCCCATGAATATGTGAAAGGGTGATATCTTTGGTGTTAATTAATTAAACCCCCTTTTATTGGTGTTTATGGTTAAACATGATAATAACAACAGGCTCATGCAATCTAGTACTGCTTCTGGCTGTTCTCAGACCCTAAGACTATTTCAAATAGTGCAGGAGGCACAAGAGACTCTGATTCAATCCCTGGGTCAAGAAGATCCCCTGGAGAAGGAAATGGCAGTTGGCCTCAGTATTCTTGCCTGGAAAATTCCACAGACAGAGGAAAAAATAATAATCTTCCAATCACCTAAAAGTCTTTAACCTAGTCCTACCTTAGTAAACATGAGATTGCCAGACTGTCAGAATTATAAAAATGCAATGACCTTGTGAGCATCCAGAAGAGGTGGTCCTCTAACAGAAGACTTCAGGCAAATAGATGGAAAGGCAAGAATAATTGAATGAGTTATGAGGTTACCTTGAGATTCCAGAATCCTCTCATATCCTGAGGACATGCCAAGGACATAGTTTCTGGGGACAAATTTGGTTTGATCTATAGTCACATTTTTGGCTATCTAGAATTGCCTTTGTTGTCCTGAGCAGAGTGTACATCCACTGAAGAGAGAATAGACCTCCAGCAGAATGAATGCCTGGCTGTGAATGTGACGTTCGTGAATAGGGTTTAATAGCTCAAACTATTAGAATGATTAGAAATCTAGTATATTTTCAAAGATGAACAATAGTATCTTTGCTCAAATATTAGCAGACTTCATCAGAGCAAATTTTTCTGTAAGTAGTCAGCAGAAAAATAAGCAGACAATAATGCTGTTGAGAGAATGGCCTCTGAAATCAGAAAGCTGTGCCAGATACCAGTTGTGTGATCTTAGAAAAGTTATGTAATCCCTTTGTCAGTTTTCTCATCTTTAACAGTATTTACAATGTGAGTTTATTATGAGAATCAAGTAGGATATTTTATCAAAACAAAAAATATGCATGGTAAATTTTAACTTATCCACCAGAAAGTCCTCCTGAAGGGGAATGTCTAAACTATATAGAATTTCAGTCCACAAGGAGTAATTCCATGCTGACTTGGAAGTAACAAAAGCTAGAGAGAAACCAACCAAGCCACATTAGACTTCAAAAAAACTCAGTCAAGTGTGTGAGACTAAGTGTGACAGAATGGACAAAATGAAGTTCTATGCATTCAGAATTTTAAAACCTCAGAAATAATGAGAGAAACTCCCAACTGCCAAGACCAGTTATTTGGAGGTGATCAGCCAGGTTCCTGGAAGGAAACAAAAAGCACCCACTTCTGGGGTTTTAAAGAGACTTTTTTTTATTGGGGTTTCTTTGCTTTATAATGTTGTGTTAGTTTCTGCTGTACAACAAAGTTAATCAGTTATATGTGTCATATATCACCACTTTTTTGGATTTCATTCCATTTAGGTCACTACAGAGTACTAAGGAGAGTTCCTTGTGCTATAGAACAGGCTCTCAAGTTGTATCTTTTTTATACATATTAATGTATATATGTCAATCCCAATTTCCCAAATTATCCCAAACATCCTTTCCCCACTTAGTGTCCATGTTGTTCTCTACATCCATGTCTCTATTTCTACCTCACAAACAGGTTCATTGGTACAATTTTTTCTAGAATCTGCACATATGCGTTAATATACAATATTTGTTTTTCTCTTTCTGACATATTTTATTTTATATGACACTCTCTAGGTCTATCCACGTCTACAAATGACCCAGTTTCATTCTTTAATGGTTGAGTGATACTCTGTTGTGTGCATATGTGTGTGTGTGTGTCAGTTGTTCGGTTGTGTCACAGCCTTTTGTGACGTCATGAACTGTAGCCTGACAGGCTCCTTTGTCCATGGAATTCTCCAGGAGAGAATACTGGAGTGGGTTGCCATTTCCTTCTCCAAGGGATCTTCCTGATTCAGGGATTGAACGCGGGTCTCCTCTTAGATGGCCAGGTCGATGCCCACATAGGGGATGATGCCCAGAACCTGTTGGGCAGGTAAGCTATTGTAGAAGGCGAGGAGCCCCTCTCACTCCAGAACCGGCCACTCACAGTCCAGCAGCCTCTTTTGCTGGCCCATCAAGCAAAAGGTCAGCCGCGTCTTCAGCACCTCCATGGGGTAGATGATGGTTTGGGATGTGGCGCCAGCCAGGGAGCCGGCCACAAGGTGCTCTTGCACGTGCAGTGTCTGCTGTTGCCCCTGGATGGCTCACTTGATCTGCTCATAGGCCATGAATTTGATGTCCGACTCAGGTGCAATCTTGAGCACGTTAATCCGTTGCCACACCACAGGGAGCGCACGCCCCTCTCTTGGATCATGCTCCTTCCGGAGGCCCCCCAGGATGTTCGGCCGGTTGCTCTTGGAGGTGTGGATCTGCATGAAGACCTTGAGATGGTCCAGAGGGGCTGTGCCTCTACAGGGCATGGCACCTGCCACTGCGTCCGCCACCAGCTGCTTCCACCACTCCCCAGTCAGCTTCTCCTGCTCCAATAACTCATCCGGGATGGTCAGGCACTCGCCAATATCCAGGACCATGGAATGCTTCCAGAAATACAGCACGTCTTCTACATTCTCCAGTGAATGCAACAGGAACTGGTCACGCCACTCCTGCCAGTCAATGGGCATGGTGCTATCGCGTGTCTATGCTGTGCAGGATTTTCTCTGCTCCAGCTAAATGGAAATGCTCAGGGCTGGGAAACTCTGCTGGATCTCAGAGATGTTGAAATGGCCATCCTGATTGCGGTCCAGACTGGAACAGAAGTAGAAGGCGTTGTCCCTGCTCCTGCAGGTAGAGGATAAACTCCTCTAGGTCAAGGCCATCATCTGGGTCAGCGTCACCCTCAGGGGAGATGCCCTGTTGGCCGCTGTGGTCCTGGTGGCCCCAGCCCAGGCAGGCCAGTCCCTGGAGCAACTTGCGGATGTCCACGCGATCATGCTCATTACTGTCCAGCTCCTTGAAAAGAAGACCCCAGCCCTGACGCCTCTCCCTACCCCTCCCTACATGGCGCCTAGCCACAGAGGGGAAGGGAGGCTCAGCGGTGGCCTCAGCCGCTGCTTGACGGCTTCTCCTCCCCTCCCTCTCCTGGGGCCCTGCCAGCTTCAGCGCTGCCTGCTGGGCCCTGGCACTTGTAGAAGGCAGTGACTGTACACACACACACACACACACACACACACACACACACACACATATCTCCTTTATCCATTCATTTGATGGACATTTAGGTTGCTTCCACTGTAAATAGTGCTTTTACAGAGGTTCCTTAAAAAGTGAAAATTGAATTATCATATGACCCATCAATCTCACTTCTGGGCGTATACCCAGAGAAAACCAAAATTTAAAAGGAGACTTTATTGAAGGAGATATTTACAGTGGTATAAGTGAAGTTAAAGAAATTCACAAAGAATGGGAACAGGAAGGGAGTAATGAGAATGAGAAACCATTGCTATCCCTGAGGTGAAGAGGCAAGGGAGGACTGGTGTTTTCAGAGCTTAGGGAAAGCTAGAGCCTCCAGAAAGAAAGGCCTGATGGAAGCTATGGCTGAAAAACAGCTTCTCAGAACTCCAGTTTAAAAATCATCTTGCTGCTGCTGCTGCTGCTAAGTCGCTTCAGTCATTTCCGACTCTGTGCAGCCCACCAGGCACCCCCGTCCCTGGGATTCTCCAGGCAAGAACACTGGAGTGGGTTGCCATTTCCTTCTCCAATACATGAAAGTAAAAAGTCAAAGTGAAGTTGCTCAATCGTGTCTGACTCTTAGCGACCCCATGGACTGCAGCCTACCAGGCTCCTCCGTCCATGGGATTTTCCAGGCAAGAGTACTGGAGTGGGGTGCCATTGCCTTCTCCAAAGATCACCTTGAGTTACTGTTAAATAGAAAGTCCTGGTTATGTCTCTCTATAATATTTAAGCCCAGATTCTTCAGTTTTAACAAGACCTCAAGTGATTCCTGTGCTATTGGGGTTCCATCCTTGGGCCATGCAAGGACATAGAGAAACTTAATCACTGCCACATCCAAGACATATAAGCAGTGAAGCATCTAGCTCCCTGGCAGCCTAGATGTTAAAGAGTCTGCCTGCAATGTGGGAGATCCAGGTGATCCAGGAGATCCTCTGGAGAAGGAAATGGCAATCCACTCCAATACTCTTGCCTGGGAAATCCTGTGTATGGAGGAGCCTGGCAAACTACAGTCCATGGGGTCACAAAGAGTCAGATTTAAGTGAGCGACTTCACTTTACTGTCGTCACTTCACTTCTGCAGTTTTAACAAGACCTCAAGTGATTTCCTGGAGAAGGCAATGGCACCCTACTCCAGTACTCTTGCTTGGAAAATCCCATGGATGGAGGAGCCTGTTAGGCTGCAGTCCATGGGGTCGATAAGAGTCGGATACAACTGAGGGACTTCACTTTCACCTTTCACTTTCATGCATTGGAGAAAGAATTGGCCACCCACTCCAGTGTTCTTGCCTGGAGAATCCCAGGGACGGGGGAGCCTGGTGGGCTGCCGTCTATGGGGTCTCACAGAGTCGGACACAACTGAAGGGACTTAGCAGTAGCAGCAAGTGATTTCCATGCTATTGGGGTTCCATTTTAGGGGCATGCTATAAGAAGCAAGGACACAGAGAAACTTAGTAACTGCCACATCCAGGGCATATAAGCAGAGAAGCATCTGAAAAAGAAGTGTTCCTTGTCCATGTGTTAATAGCGGATGAACCTTTTCCTCCTCTACCCTATGGAAACGGTATATAGGGTAGAGTTTCCTGATGTAAATTGGATTCAGAGTAGATGAGATAAAAAATCCCTTTTCTTATATAATACTATACTATAAAACTCATTTACCCAAAACTAAAATTAGATTTAGGGAAGTGAACAGAACATAAAGGAAAACATGATTTCAAATGCAGTTTTAAAACACACTGCCATGAAATAAGCATCCTGTCTTCAAAACTTACTACATTAGGTTTAGAGAAATAATGGAAATTATACAAACCAAAATACTGTAGCACCTATTTCTGGATAATAGAATACCAGAGATTGGTATTTTCCTCTTGTTTAGATCTTTTTTTTTTTTTTTAACTGTTTCTATACTCAACATGTATTATAGCAAAAACAATATAAATTTTAAAAATGAACAAATATAGATATTTGATAATATTTAAATTCAAAAGTTGCTTTCTGCATATAGTTCTAAGTGACAGATACCTCTAATAGTTTGAGAAAAATATTTAAAACATGAATCATTATATTACTTACATGTGTAAAGCTTCTAGAGTATCATAGTAAAATAAACTTTTGTACCATAAATAAATCATCAAAGTTGAGATTGAAAGCTTCTATAGAGAAAATGAGTTGCTGGAGAAACAAACACAGTGCATCACTTATTACAGATGATTCTTTACCTGATCAGGCAAATGTGAGTGTCACTATGTCCATAGAATAGAGGAGAAAAAGACCATGAGCTATCACATGTACAAAAGAAAAGCTCTTTTATTTCCACCTGTGGGATTGTCCTATGATTTAACATTTGGCTCTGTTCTTCCCAATCCCTCATCCCAATAAGACAGTACTTTTTATAGCTTTAACAGTCATTTTTTTTTTTTTTTAAGGCTACCCACTCCAGTATTCTTGGGCTTCCCTTGTGGCCCAGCTGGTAAAGAATCTGCCTGCAAGGAGGGAGACTTGGGTTTGATCCCTGGATTTGGAGGATACTCTGGAGAAGGGAAAGGTTACCCACTCCAGTATTCTGGCCTGGAGAATTCCATGGATTGTATAGACTGTGGGGTCACAAAGAGTTGGACATGACTGAGCGATTTTCACTTTCATTTCCAGAACTTTTTTTTTTTTCATATATGATATTATACATGTTTCAATGCCATTCTGTTTTGACATAGCTTCCAAGTTTCTTTAACATTTCTGAGAATTTTGATATGGTTTTTCTGTTAGTATCTACCATTCAAAGTAAAGGGATGGTGGAGGAGGGCCAAGGAAGTTACAGAAAGTTTATATATATTTATATATATATATATATATATATCTCTCTCAAAGAAAGAGTCCACTGTATCTCCTATTTTCTTATGTGGGAAATATGCATAAGTGAGATTAAATCTGAATAAATAAAGGAGAGTCAGAAAATCATTCTTAATGTCAATATCTTCAAAGTCTTGAGAGAAAATTATTTTCTCTCAAACTTAGGATCTTATATATAGTCAAACTGGCATTAAAATAACATGGCAAAGCATTTTCCAGAAAAGTGAAGATTCAGAAAATTTCTCTGCCTAAAGCTGTGCCTGAAAGAAATTCTAAAACTGGTATTCCATCAAACTAATTAAAAAAAAGTTGAAAGATATGGAACTTAAGAAAGAAAGTTGAGAGAAAACTAGCAAAGAGTAAATACATAGCTAAGAATAATTTGTGTCATGAAAGTGAAAGTGTTAATCATTCAGTCGTGTCCAACTCTTTGCTACTCCATGGACTGTAGCCTGCCAGGCTCCTCTGTCCATGGAATTCTCTAGGCAAAAATACCTGAGTGGGGTGCCATTCCCTTCTCCAGGGGATCTTCCTGACCCAGGGCCTGAACCTAGTTCTCCTTAATTGCAGACAGATTCTTTACCATCTGAGCCACCAGGGAAGCATACAGAATTATAAAATTATTATTTCAGTAACAATATCTCTTCTCCCAGCTGTAGATACTGGAAAGGGATCTTTCCTTCCTTTCCAGTAGCACTTCCTTGGCCTCTACCTCAATTGCCTAATCACTGTGCTATGTTAATAAATACCATGGTAATAGTATAATTGGTGTATCTAAAACTAAATTAATCATTTCATAATAAATTTCATCACTCCTACTGAGTTCAATATTTTCTTCTGACTTACTCTCAAATCTTTAAGATAGCAGATGACTGCTGATTGCTTTCTATTTTGTAGTATTTCTAAGAATTTCTCCACAGGAAAGATGTGATTCCAATTATTGGTCAAAAGACATTACAACCTAAGATAGTGTGGTGTCAGGCACCCATGAAAATACATATATTTTTCTTTTCTGGTAAAGGAAACCTTAACATTTATACCTACCAGTGCTCTACTTGAGGTAACTGTAGAATGAGAGAGCCAACCATCGTATTTCTCTGTCTGACCTTCCCCAAGTTCCACTCATGTGTAGGAACCCTAGAAGTTCTAACTGTCTCTAAACTGATTATTGGGATTTCCACAGGGACATCATATTAGGAACTAGCTCCTAATTGTGGAATATAAATCTTCTCCTATTTTCCTCTGGTGGCTCATTATGATGCTGCTTCCTATTAACTAAAGGGATCACACCAGTGTCTGCCTAGGTTTCCAGTGTACTGCTTAAACTCGCAGAAGCCAAGTGAAGGCTGCCGTTGCCTAAGGCCAGAATCTTGGGTACCTTTGCCAATAACTCACATTTTCTGTAGTGTTGGTCCTAGAGAGATCACTGCCATTGCCAGCCTAGCTGCTGCAGGCATCTGTACCTCAGCCATCTGCAATTACCGTACTTGCTTTAGCCATAAGACTTCCACCAGTGGTGAGACAGTGCTCTCAGAGTCCATGAGAGTGATAGAGTAATGAGATTTATTCATTTATTCTACTCTTTCCTGAAGAGTCAGGCCTGAGTGAACAGGAGATAGGCCAGTGGAGACAGGGATGAGGCCATATTATTTCTCTATGAAGCACTCTTGGTGAACACAGTCATCTTGTTTTTTGCACCAGTTCCACTCTCTTTCCCTCCATGTCCCTATACCCATGATTCAAACAGTCCATCCAAACTGACTATAAAGAGCCCATTTGACCCAGCCTTCAGATGAGTGCAGATCTCCTTGAAATCTAAAATTATGTTCAAGCTGAATCTCTACCAAAAAAAGAAAAAGAGGGGCAAAGGACATTTAGAAAATTATTTGTGTTCTATCTGCTTTGTATTTCAGAAACTGCTCTCAAAATAAGTTCAAAAGAATTAAAAAAAAGGAAGAAACAGACGCAAATGCTAGTGATATGCTGAAAATAGTAAAAAAAAAAAAAAAAAAAAAGAAAAACAAACGAACAAAAAAACCTGATGATCATACATACATTAACTTTATAATAGTATTTACAAAATGGTAAGATACAGCAGCTACAAGGCATGCTGCCAGCGGGCTGCACAGTGCTGATTTCTGCAGTGCCCGTGAGTCTGTGCAGCAAATCTTTGGGAAAGAGAATGGTGGAGTCTAATGTTAGCAGCGGTGGAGCAGCCCCCTAGGGAAGGCCTATATAGATAACACAATAATAACTGCAGGGTGGACACCAGAGGTTACATGGCTGTTAGCTGCATTTGAGAAATCAATTAGGTAGGCCACTGAGAAGTTTAAACTGAAAAGAGAGTTATTTGATATTTTAGTAGAGAAACTCACTAGGATATATGAAGTAGAGTTTAAGAAAAATGATATTGAGGAAAAATATTATTTTAGTATGAGTATACTCACTCATATGAGTGAGTATATACATAGACTCATATACTAGGAAACAGATTGTTAGAAATTTTAGGAGGAACTGAGGCAGATGCTAAGAAAAAGATATTTATTGCTTATGTAAAAATGGCTTAAAGAATACTTTTTTAAAATAATAAAAATGATGGATCAGGAATTAGAAGATTTAGAACTGAAATCAAATTATTTTTCTTTGAGAATCAGTAGTTTTCAGAACTGCAATTCTTGAATAAAAACTTCTCTAAGTTGGATCTTGGGAGAGGTTGAAGAAGTAGTCGTAAGGATAATTGTCAAAGAGCAGCCTTTTTACTGAATAACTCGTGCTTCCTTTGAGGTTTTTTTTTTTTTTTCTTCATCTGTAAAGAAAAGAATATCTAACTTTCGGATAAGATTTTAGATTAAACAGTGTACCTAAAACCACATAGAGCTTCCCAGGTGGTGCTAGTGGTAAAGAACCCACCTGACAATGCAGGAAACTTAAAAGGTACGGGTTCGGTTCCTGGGTCGGGAAGATTCCTAGAAGGAGAGCATGGCAACCCACTCCAGTATTCTTGCCTAGAGAATCCCATGGACAGAGGATCCTGGTGTTGCTACAGCCCATTGGGTCACAAAGAGGTTGACTGAAGCGACTTAGCATGCAAAACCAAATAAAATCACCTAACACTGATTTCTATTTGAGAACATCTATGCACTAAAATGACTTCCCTCCTAGCTCAGGTGGTTTAAAAAAAAAAAAAAATCACTTGCAATGCAGGAGACCTGGGTTCAATCCCTGAGTTGTGAAGATCCCTTGGAGAAAGAAATGACTACCCACTCCAGTATTCTTGCCTGGAATATCCCATGGACAGAGAAGCTTGGCGGGCTACAGTCCATGGGGTCATAAGTGTTGGACACGATGCAACTTAGTGACTAAACCACAACCACCATGCACTAAAAATACAATGGGTTTTTATTTTTAAATTATTTTCCCAAGTTAGTATTTGAGAAGTTTCAAACCTACAGGAAAGTTGAAAGAATGGTACAATAAACTGTGCAAACTCTTCACCAAAATTCTTCAATTCTTAACATTTGCTCATATCCATATTCCTTTAACTCTATTGTGTTATAACTAAAATACCTTAGGATGCATCCATCTCCCAGAATAAGAATATTCTTCTACATACTCACACGTTAAAATACTCTAGAAATTTAAAATTGATCTTATTATCTAAAATGGATCCCATATTTAATTTTCCCCATCACAATAATAATATCCTTTGTAACTTTTTTTAATTGTTTCTTTGTATTTTCAGTTTTTTACTTTGTTTTTATTCCAAAAAGCAATCAAGGATCATACACAGCATTTATTGATTCCCAGCATTTTCCAATGGGATTGCTATATGGCACTAGTGGTAAAGAATCCACCTGCCAATGCAATAGACATGGGTTCGATCCCTAGTTTGGGAAGATCCCCTGGAGGAGTAAATGGCAGCCCACTCCAGGAAGCTTGCCTGGAAAATTCCACAGACAGAGGACCTTGGCAGGCTACAGTCCCTAGGGTCACAAAGAGACATGACTGAGCACAGAGTATATAAATAATAATTTCATTTCCAAATTAATAACACTGATTTTTTAAGTCTCTAAGCCCACTTTCTCTCAATTTGGATTATCTGAGTGTTTCCTCATGATTAGATTCTAGTTACAAATAGGAATTTTGGATTTTGGTTGGATAATGCATTCTTAGATATTGTGTACTTCTCAGTCCTTCAACCATGGAGAGAAATATGTTTGTCCCATTATCAGGGAGACTGAATGATTTCAGGTGATGCTAGATTTCTCAATTATAAAGTTATTTTTGTTAAGGCAAGTTCATGTGCCAGATGCACAGAGAGACTAAACAAACTGAAATACTGACGTTTGGAGCAGAGAAAGTTAATTGCAGGCCATGCAAGGAAATGGGTGACTCTTGCCCTAAAAAGTCATGAACTCCCCAAAGGGTTTCAGCAAAGTCCTTTTTTTTTTTGGCTGCACTGGGTCTTTGTTGCTATGCAGGAGCTTTCTCTAGGTGCGGGGTGCAGGCTTCCCATCGTGGTAGTTTCTCACGTTGCCCAGCAAGGGCTCTAGGGCATGTGGGCTTCAGTCGTTGCAGCTCCTGAACTCTGGAGCACAGAATTAGTAGTTGTGGCTGACAGGCTTTGTTATTCCGCCGCATGTAGAATCTTCCTGAACCAAAGCCTGAACAGATTTCCCCTGCGTGGCACTTTTAGAAGTCAGGTGAGGGGAGGTGGGTCACAGGGTCTATGATCAGCTTGTGCACAATTCTCTGATTGGCTGGTGGTGAGGTCGCAGTGAGGTGTCACAGGGGTTAGCATTCTCAGTCCTTAGGCTCCAGGAAGACTGGGGCTATGTATTCAGGGTCATCAAGTCATTAACATCTTCCAGTGGGGCCGGGAGTTCAAGGCTGCAAAACAACTCAAGAAATTTGCATCACATACTATAATCTGGGTACTTCAGAGAGGAGCTAAAGCAGAGAATGTGGGGAAGGCCTGTCCTGGGAAGACCCCCTTAAGGTCCTTCTCAGTTACACCTTTGCCTTTTCTAAGTATTAAGCAATATATGGCTATGATAATATGTTTTTCATAAAAAGGGTATTGCAAAACTCTTTAAAAGACAATTTTTAAAAATACTCAAAACATGAAGCAAGTCAGTTTAAATATTATCTCTTACTTTCATTGCCATCCTCCCAGCTGAATAAATGTAATCTTTTCAGCCCTAATCTCTACTAGGGAACACTATAAATGCCAAGGTAGTCTCTTGCATAGAGATACTAGAAATTGGAATGAGAGTATTTTCTGTATCTAGGAGGTGAAATCTTGTTTAAAATTTATCTTTCTAAACAAATACATTTGTGAGTTCTTGAATATTTATTTTCAGAAATGATTCAAAGTGTTGGTGCTGGAGGTGAGTGAAGCTGGCAGCTGCAGCTCTATTTCAAGGTCCTTTGGGATGGGTAATGCTGTGGTCATGACTTAGAAACACAACTTTCCCAGCCCCACTTCCTTCAATTACATGAAACTGGAGCCTGTTTTATATCTCTTTGACTGACTGAAAGTCCCACTAATGTCAACACCATACCCCCAATCCACACACATGATCCTTAGAAAATAATAAGACAATCCACATCTTTCTGCTGAACCTCAATTTTTTTTTTTTTTTTCCTGCTGGCTGATGGCAATAGCCTGTAACTCTAATTCAATCCTTTTTCTTAAAAAAAAAAAAAATCCCCACTAAATGCTGCCTGTTATTGGTAATTTACCAAATGTTTCCATCTCTCTTTTCTTCCTTTTCCTTCCTACTCTATCAATGACTCAAATGCACATCTAAAAGTAAATTAAATGTATATTCCATATATATTTTAAATTATAGAATATTCCTCACTTAGTGTATTATATTATAAAGCTAATTTAAATATATGAATATCAAAACTGGAGAAATTAATGTCAATAGTTTTCAAAGTTTTTTATTGAAATGTAATTGACATACAGCACTGTATTGGTTTCAGGTATGCAATATGATTTGCTATTTGTATATATAGTAAAATGATAAGCACAGTAAGACCAGTTAACATTCGTATCCAACACCCTACATAGTTACAACTTTTCCCTGTGATGAGAAATTTTAAGATCTACTTTCTTAGCAGTATTAATAACTATAGTCACCATGTTGTACATTGTTATTTGATCATCTTCACACATTTTTCCTACTCATTCTCTCCCTTTCTTTGTTGATCTCATATCACTTTAATGGATTTAAATGGATTTACCTTGTTTCTTTTGAGATAAAAATAGGCATGGGTCTTAAATATGGGCTTCAGTTTCCAACAGGCTAGGATCCTACCTACTCCATCCAGCCTTATCTTTTACTGTCTGTCTCATACACCTACCCTTCTTCCAGTTTCTTGAATAGGTGTTGCTCTCTCCTACTACAGGGATTTTACACATGTTATTTTATCTTCTGGAATATATCTTATTTTCTTCTGCTTCCTATTCTCATCTGGATAAATAGACTCTAAAGTTCTTGTTATAGATGTTTTTAATGGTTAAATACCCAAGATTTTAGTTAATTAATTAACTAATGGAGACATTAGTAAGATACTGTAACTAGTTCAAAAGAGATTTCAAAGAACACACCAAACACACATGTATATATACACACCTACGTGCTGCATGTACTAGTTGTCTCAGTCTTCTCCTACTCTTTGAGACTCCATGAACTGTAGCCAAGGCTTCCTTGGTAGCTCAGCTGATAAAGAATCCAAGTGCAATGCAGGACACCCTGGTTTGCTTCCTGAGTGGGGAAGTTCCCTTGGAGAAGGGATAGGCTACACACTCTAGTATTCTTGGGCTTCCCTTGGTGGCTCAGATGGTAAAGAATCCGCCTGCAATGTGGGAGACCTGGGTTCGATCCCTGGGTAGAGAAGATTCCTGGAGGAGGGCACGGCAACCCACTCCAGTATTCTTGCCTGGAGAATCCCTATGGACAGAGGAGCCTGGCAGGCTGCAGTCCATGGGGTCACAAAGAGTCAGACATGACTGAGTAACTAAGCTCAGCACAACATAGTGAACTGTAACCCAGATATGGAACATGCCTCTCTTAAGTCTCCTGCATTGGTAGGCAGTTTCTTTACCACTAGTGCTACCTGGGAAACCCATACTTACCTCTACATGTGTGTGTTTGAGTGTGTGTTGTGTTGTGAGTGTTGTGTGTTTAGCTGTTTGCACATGTGTATTTATGGAGAGAGGCAGGCAATGAAGAATGCTGAGATGAGTTTATAAAATTAGGTAAAGGTGATCAGTATCCACAGGGCAACAATCAGTTGTATTCTACTGGATGAAATATGTTTGTATTTCTATGGACAAGAACCATTTGCATTATAATATGTGTTCTACAACTTATTAAACTGTGAAATGGCTCAAATATAATGAAAAGTGTAGATAATCTAGAGTGGTGCTCTGGTCATGACTTCCAGTGATCTTTTATGCCTCTTTCCAAGTCTCACCATTTTCCTCAATCAACTCCTCCATCATGATCATAAAATCTCAAAGCTTACTTCTCCTAGTAATAACATTCAGATATTGAGATTACTGAAGTCATAAAGTAAATTCTCTTTGAAAGTTTTCATAAGGGATCTTAGATCAGATTTTTGAAAGCCTGTATAATTTACTCTCCCAAGGGAATAATACTAAGTCTAAGAAACTCCACCAGATTTCTCTAGCCATACATGTAAATTTTGATGAATGCCTCCCTTTGCTATGTCAGCAAATTTACTAATTTTCATGTCCTACATGACTTTCTTAATTCCTGTAAGGCTGGGACCTGGTAAGCCAGGTACCAGGCCAATTTTCCTAACGTCTTATTTGACATTGACTCCAGACATAAACGATTTTTTTTTTCTTAAAAAGTACCTATCCTACTTGAGTTAATCAACATAATTAAAGTCCCTTGGACTGCAAGGAGATCCAATCAGTCCACCCTAAATGAAATCAGTCCTGAATATTCATTGGAAGGACTGATGCTGAAGCTGAAACTCCAATACTTTGGCCACCTGATGTGAAGAGCTGACTCATTTGAAAAGACCCTGATGCTGGGAAAGATTGAAGGTGGGAGGAGAAGGGGATGACAGAGGATGAGATGGTTGGATGGCATCACCAACTCGATGGACATGAGTTTGAGTAAGCTCTGGGAGTTGGTGATGGACAGGGAAGCCTGGTGTGCTGCAGTCCATGGGGTCACAAGAATCAGACATGACTGAGCAACTGAACTGAACTAAATTGTCAAATACAATACTCCAGATAAGGTCTTGGTTATGCAATTGATTCCCCAAATTGTGTCATGATAAATCATGATAAATGGAAGACAGATTCTTATTGATCCCCAATAAATATTTGCCAAAGTAATAAAAAGTAAGAAGATTTAGTAAGAGATTCTAGGAATTAGAATCAGACATGATTTTTAAATATTTTATTGTAGTTTTTAAAAACATAATTATGCATTCAAGTTAAGTAGAAAGAGAAAATACAGCTTTTTAAATCCAGATAAATATGACAATGAAACCATATCAACCACATTCAGACAAATAATCATAATCAAATGTCCCTCATCAGCTCATTCAGTCCTATCTAATTGAGTCTTCACTTATTGGATCTTTGGTTAAGAGTCTGTTTTCATAAAGCCCTTTGGCTTTTGGACTAAAATGAGTTCTGAAAGTCTGTCTCAGTCCACTAGTACAGTATGGAAGTTTTATAGCTGATGTGAGTTCAGAAGCTTGTATTTGAGAGTTTAAAGTATCAAAAGTTCAAAGTACCTGGAACAGTAATTTCCCACAGGCTTTGAGACTGTCCTTGGTTGAAGATTATATTAAAGCCCTCTGGTAAACTCTAAATTAAAGTTTAGGTAAACTCTAAATTAAAATAAAATCTCATTTTAAATGATAGATTTAATGGCTGTGATTTATTTAATAATATAACCCAAAATATCAATATGGAAAAGATCACATTTCTCTTTCGAGGTAGAGAATAATTTAGAAGAATTTTGATGAGTGTTTCTGCAGGTAAAACATAGTATGGTCAGCAATAGCATTGATACATCTCCAGGGAATTCCTATGGTGGCATACAAATTCTGAAATATGTGCATTAATTTATCTACACACATTTAACAAAGGAAGATCTTGTTTCTCCTAATTGGACAGATTTTCCCATATAATAATTTACAATACTAGCATAGTAAAGAAATCTAATTCTATCTAGCATTTCTCTGGGAAATTTCAAAGTTCGTTTTACATATTAAAGTTATGCTGAGACTTTCCTTTTATTCCTTTAACATATTTGAAATTTGATATTGAGAAGACAAACTCAAAATATTTATCAGAAGAAAGAATTTGACACTTATTAAGAAAGGATCATCCATGCCTAAAGATGCCTATTTAAGCACAGTGAGAAGAAAGCATTTAACAATACACGTGGAAGGTAATGTAAGTATAAAGAACCCTAGGTCTTTCATATGTAAGAAAAAATTTTTTTTCTTTTTTCTTTAATATCAAAGCATAATTAATTCAACATGAAGCATAAGAAAAGTGTTTGGTAAAACATGAAATCTCTGCTGAGGAAATCAGGTGAAGCAGGTAAAAAAATAATATTTCACAAAGTAGTCAAAGGCATTAGTCAGTAAACCTAGAAAGTAATTCTAATGAGATTAAGTGAAATTTGACAGACTTTTATTTAACACCTTTCCTCACTTTACAGACTTAGGTATTATATTCCACTGCAAATAAAATTTGCTTCCCAAGCTTTCTCTTTCATTAGTCTTTTTCATAGTGTAAAACTAACTGACTTTTTATTTGAGGACAGTGGTTCTCGCTTGGGTCTGAGAGTTCAAAAGTATTTTCAAAATAGTATCACGATGTTTTATGTTAACAGACAATGTGTTAATCATTGTTATCATAATTCAATAAATACAAATGTTAATTTTCCATTTTAACATCCAATTAGTTAAATATTGAAAATTATAATTCCCATAAACAAAAGCTATTTGGCATCCTTAGAGAATTTTAATAATTTTGGTCCAGAGACCAAAAAGATTGACAACTGCTGCTTTAGGCCAAAACACTTCTTTTTTCTTGAAAAACAAAAGCACTCGCACATACACAGTTTGATGTCTTGGTTTTTATTGCTCTTAGTATAACTTCAACTAATTAAATTAATTATGGGTATAGGTATTTAACCATAACACCATCACAACAATAACAGAGACTTCTATCACCCACCCCCTCCACCACCGCCAAAGTTTTCTTGAGGCTTTTTGTAATCCATCCTGCCTTCCATTCCCATTTCCAGATGGGGGATAGCTACTGATCTGCTTTCTTTCACTGTAGATTTGTTTGTATTTTCTAGAATTTTATCTGGAAAGGAAACATACAATATGTACTTTTCCCAGATTAAAGCATAATGATTTTAAGATTTATTCATGTTATTCTGTAATCAGTACTTTGTTCTTTTTGTAGCAGTATTATATTATCTGGATATACCACAATTTGTTTGAGCTTCCCAGGTGGCTCCAGTGGTAAACAATCTGCCTGGCAATGCAGGAGACGCAGGGGATGTGGATTCCGTCCCTGGGTCAGGAAGATCTCCTGGAGGAGGAAATGGCAACCTACTCCAGTATACTTGTCTGAAAAGTCCCATGGACAGAGAAGCCAGTTGGGCTACAGCCCACAGGGTTGAAAGAGCTGGACATATAATGTGTTTACCTACTTAACTATTGATGAGCCCCATGTGTTGTTTCTAGTTTTATAAGTCAAGTTGTTATGGTAGTATACAAAAAAATTATTACCTTTAACCACAGTAAGTAACTGTTATTTCACAATCAGGGCACAGATACGTGAAAATGCCTGGCAAATGACAGCATTTTAGCAGATGAGCAGAACCCATGAGCACAGGCATCATACCTCTCCGCTGCACACATCCAGTTCTCACCTTCTAAATGTGTCAAATATAGCACTTACATTATCCTGACCGAAAGCTCTAGTCTCTCTGTAATACATAGAAGTAATATATAAACTTAAAATTATGCTCAATGAATGATGTTTCAGTATTCTCTTACTCAGAAAATATTTAGCTATTTAGATTATTTAGTTAAAAGAATAGACTCAGGAAATTCACTTAATAGGGGGTGTATTTGCAATTCACTAAAAGTGAATCAATGAATAAGCTTCTCTGTTATCTTGATTATGTTCAAGTACCATGGAGAGTCAGAAAACCTGATGCAACTCCAAGACAATATCATTGCTTACAGCCTTTCTCTGAGTTTAGGTGCTGAAGAAAAAACTCCTTGGGACAGAGGAAATTATGCCTGCGTTTCCCAATCTATAAAACAATTGTTGAGATTATTAAATGAGTTAACTTGGTAAAATTGCTTAGAACTGTATTTGACACATGAAAGTGAAAGTGTTAGTCAGTCGTGTTGGACTCTTTGTGACCCAATGACTGTAGCCCACCAGGCTTCTCTCTCCATGGATTCTCCAGGCAACAATACTGGAGTGGATAGCGAATCCCTTCTCCACGGCATCTTCCCAACTCAGGAATTGAACCAGGTCTCCTGTATTTCAGGCACATTCTTTACTGTGTGAGCCATCAGGGAAGCCACCATTTGACCCATAGTAAATGCTCAGTAAAGCTTAATTTTCATCGTCATCTTTAGCATCATCATTGTCAGAAAAATCCTGATAATAGGTATTTAAGAAAAGGTATTTAAAAAATTAAGTTCATACTCGGTTAGAAATGAATTAGTGACTGCATGATCACACCATTTTAAAGATGAAAGTGCAGAAATTCAGAAGAATTCATAAATTTCCCATAATCACAGAACTTGTTAGGACTTTGCTACATCATATCAGTGTGGGATCATATCACAATTCTTAGAATGCCAAAGGCTACGATTTTAAACAAAATCTTTATCTTGGGATTAGTATGTGTGCCTCAGCTGGTTAAGAATCTGTCTACAAAGAGGGAGACCTGGGTTCAATCCCTGGGCTTGGAATTCCTCTGGAGAAGGGAAAGGTTACCCACTCCTGTATTCTGTTCTGGAGAATTCCATGGACAGAGGAGCCTGGAAGGCTACAGTCCATGGGATCTCAAAGAGTCAGATGCAACTGAATGACTTTCACTTTCACTTTCATGTTATGACTGGTGAATGCTTTTCTTCTAGTTATAGCGCATGGTCAGGTTAGGTGAATGGGTTAAGTTTAGAAAGGGAATTTTTCAAGGAAACTTTTTTTTTTTCTTTTTTTTAAGTAAAAAGGTACCTAATCATTGGAAAATATTTGTAAAATACAAGAGTATATATAAAAAGAACATCAGATCAAATCAAATCAGTCGCTCAGTCATGTCCAACTCTTTGCGACCCCATGAATCACAGCACGCCAGGCCTCCCTGTCCATCACCAACTCCCAGAGTTCACTCAGACTCACGTCCATCAAGTCAGTGATGCCATCCAGCCATCTCATCCTCTGTCGTCCCTTCTCCTCTTGCCCCCAATCCCTCCCAGCATCAGAGTCTTTTCCAATGAGTCAACTCTTCACATGAGGTGGCCAAAGTACTGGAGTTTCAGCTTTAGCATCATTCCTTCCAAAGAAATCCCAGGGCTGATCTCCTTCAGAATGGACTGGTTGGATCTCCTTGCAGTCCAAGGGACTCTCAAGAGTCTTCTCCAACATCACAGTTCAAAAGCATCAATTCTTTGGCGCTCAGCCTTCTTCACAGTCCAACTCTCACATCCATACATGACCACAGGAAAAACCATAGCCTTGACTAGACGAACCTTTGTTGGCAAAGTAATGTCTCTGTTTTTCAATATGCTATCTAGGTTGGTCATAACTTTCCTTCCAAGGAGTAAGCGTCTTTTAATTTTCTGGCTGCAGTCACCATCTGCAGTGATTTTGGAGCCCAGAAAAATAAAGTCTGACACTGTTTCCACTGTTTCCCTATCTATTTCCCGTGAAATGATGGGACTGGAGGTAATCTAATCTATAATCTTCCTTTCCATAACTACTCTAAACTGGCAGGTATTTCTTTTCTCTCAGTTTAGGTATGTATTTATTATTATTATTTTTATAAAATTGTTATGAAATTCAAAGTTCATTTATTTAATAAAGAGAATAGTTGGAAGGAAAGTAGATACCTCTCTTGGTAGCACTTATATCTGGGCCTTTTCATTTTGAGTGTCCAGTTTTTCAAGTGTAAGAAGCTGACTGCACTTTACCATTCTTTAGGGCATAAAGGCAAACCGTTTGTCTTTTGATTCTTAATTTATTACTTCACAGTTGTAATCTCCGGAACTGTAGAGGATGTTCATCTCTTTACATTGAAATGTGCTCCCACCATACACACTTTTTATTTTCTTTCATGTGGATTTTAGAATTACCTTGTCAAGATCCACAATATTGGCCCATTAAGATTTTAATTTCTATCATATTGAGCCTATAAATCTTGAGAATTGTTATTTTTATATATTTATTTTTCTAAGATTTGGAAAAATCTGGATTTTATTTTCTATTAAAATATATTTGTTGGTGATTTTACAGAAGCTTACTTTTTAAAAATATATTGACTCTAATCAAACTTTGTTAAAAATTATTCCTAGAATAATTCATTAAATTTTGCCATTTTAGCTTTTATTTTATTTTCCTTGCTATTGCCATCTAACTAGTTACTGTTACTAGTTACTAGTTACTGTTAATGTGGAGAAGTTTCTTAAAAAAATAAAATAAAACACAACACATCATTTTCTCTAGTATTTCTGCTTCTTTATATTTTATGGTTTGTTTCTGTAATTAGAATTTCCAGAACAGTTTTCAAAACAGTTTTTGTATAATAAATCAGATCAATTGTTGTTGGATTTAGAGTTCTACCAGTCAGCATGGCATAGACTGTAGATTTTAGACAAAAAATTAACCCTGGCATTTCATAGTGTTTCTTTTTTCAAGAACTAGCATTTTATCATATTTTATTTTGCATGCTTTCTTTTTATGTCTGATGTTGCATATACATGTGTTTAGTGACCAGTTTCTTCTTTTTAAACTCTGTTGTTCTTGGAATGCACTCACTTTGATTTTGATGGTTGATGAGAAATGAGGGATAGAAAGGAGGATTGAGAGAGTTCTCCTTGATTGAGAACTCTAAGACTTAACACATTCTTATTTTTGAAAGAGAAGCACATCTTCCTAAACTAATTGCACAAAGCATTATATAACAAGGAATTATGTTTTCTGGTGGCCAGATTCTCTGATTCTTGAGACACAGCCAGATGTGGAAGCCTAACTGCTATAACCACAAAACCCACAGAAATAGATTTTGGGCTGATGGTGAAGGCTTTGGTGTGTGAAGTCAGCACCAAGCATTTATCACTGAATTTTTCACAAAGTGCTTTGGAAGCCAAAAATACTGGTAGTTGTGATTCAGGAACAATACATGTATAATTCGTTATGTGAAGAAGAAGTAGTCTAAAACATCTTTTAAACTTTTGCTTTTTCCCTGAGTGTTCATTTGTGCATAATTTTGCAGAAAGTAGGCTATTAAAATGAAGCATTTAAAAATAAATGAACATAATTTGTATTAATCTTTCATTTGCCTTTTTAGCCATACCTACATTTATCTATTTGATCTAACACTCTTTAATGCATATTATTTCTCAGTCACTGCCAACAGTGGTAAAGGATTATATAGTAGCTTAGGCAAAAATACAGTGAGGACATTCTCATTTTATTTGGTGGTGGTGGGTATGTGTGAGAGTGTTCTAATCTTTATAAATAGAGTTCCGGACATGAGAGTCATATTACTTTTATTCTCTGTTCCCCTACTTTGTTCTCCCCAAAGCAAGCACAATCTTTCTGTTTTACACCTACAAGTATTTTTAAGGCATGCAATTATAAGTGCATACTTCTGTGTTTTAATAAAACATTAAATTTTATGCAAGAATTGTCTATACAGCTTAAAGCAAATGCTATTCTTAACATATATCTCTAAAAGTCAGTTTTTAAAAGATAGGCATACTTATATTTAAGCAATATTTTATAATTTATGAAATATCTTTGTTGGATTTAGAGCTAAGAAACACTTTAAAGATCATCTAGCCCAAATTTACCTGTGCTCCCAGAGCAGAAAGATAATCAAAACCAAGATGTCCTGCTGGGTATAGGCCTTTTAATCATCTCATTCGTATTTACTCTGTCTTTTGCCATGTTCTGATGCAGTCCCACTACAAACCAATAAGGTGATAGATTTGTGTACATTGACAGAGTCCGGCACATTATGTCTAAAGGTTAGTAATTTCAAATGATGATTCCCATCATCTAAAATTATGCATGCTTGTCTCTTTTCAATGTTTGAGGAAGAGCTCTTAACTTTATCAGTATTAAGATGTGCTACTTGCTTTTGGCAGTTGCTATAGAGATTTTAGGAGTGGAGACACTGACACATTAAGTATATACATCAATTTGATTATGTATTTTATTTTCTGAAAGTTTAAATGTGGGGGAAAAAACAATATATTGTAGTTTTTGTGGTTTAAGGATTCCCTCTATCTAATCAGGTCATGACATGCATTATACTACTTTAAATCTTATTTAGATGCATATTTTGCTGTTAATCTCATTTTAAGAAATTGCATTATATGACCTAACATGTGTAAAATGTTAGTTCAAAGAAGACATTCACAAAATAGAATTCCAGTTGTTCCCTTTTATTATTATCATTAGTATTATCGTTATTACTTTTCACACTATGTGCTAAGCTTTTAGTAAGATTTCCTCCTTTTTCACCTGGAAAAAGGAACTAGAAAATAATGTAGGTTCTCCTTTTACAAGAAACATAACTTCAAGATAGGTTCTGCACTTTTTTCCAGAAAACTGAATGGCTTAAAATCTCAAAGAGCTGTGTTTGGGATGCTCAGTTAAAGCACTGGAGATGCTGTGCTCATCTAGAGACATGAGGAAATTAATTTCCTACTAGAGCTTTGAATGCCCTGCTATAGAAATTGGTTTCTATTATTTGGTAAGTCTAATAAAATGTGCCACTGGGGGCAAAAGTAATCTTTGGTTAAGTTGAGTGTGCTAGTTCTTCAATTCAGATTTTTACTCAGCCTCTCACCAGCTGTGAGACCTTAGAGAAGGAACATCTTTCTCTCTTCAGCTACTTTTTATAACATCCAGAGTGAAAGGGAGCATGTTAGTTTCTGAGAATTGTTACAGAGGTAGAACTATGCTGATTGCATTGGAGATGACTGCTAGTATTTCATGGAAGTTTTCAAGCTTTCTGAAATAAACTGTGTATTTGCATCTTTCAGACAGATACCATTTATATTAATTTTCCTCCTATTATTATCTAGTGTGAAGTCATTTTGGTTTTAAGTTTATGGTATGTTTTTATTCATTATAAAGATAGGGAAAAAAGAAGAACCTTGACATACTGTGATTGTTCTTATCTTTCTGTCTAAAACACATGAATTTAGGTGCCTCACAATTACTTTCTGAGGTCTATGATTAAAATCATCTACATTTCAATCTTTTCACATCAGTAAGCATTTATTTATACAGTATTTTTCAAATTTCTTGTCACTTTCTTCCTCTTAAAATTAAAATAAAAATTGCTAGTAACTGGAAATAAGGCACAGATATTCAGGAAATGTAATTTGGCAATAAATGCTGTTTTAAAGTACACTGCATGGTTTGTGGATAAATATTTCTTTAATGTGTGTAATTACTGGATCAGCAGAATAAATGTGGTCATGTCCTTGTAATTAATACATTGTCAAAAGTTCATTTAAGTATAATAATTTTACTGGGAAAATGCTGTCTATGTGTTTCCTGCAATAATTTGTTAAATTAAGTGCAATAAATATAAAATTACTCTTTGGAATATATTTATTTTTTTCAAGTTCTTTTTTACACATAATGCTTTTAGGAAGCCCTTCCATATCTCCCTTTTACACTAGCCCTTACCTCTTCAATTAAAAGCCCTCAAGCAAGGGTAAGGATAGATACTAAATATTACAATTAACTTTTCTATAAATTTCACTTTATCTTTAGAATTATTATAATATAGTGTATATTGCAGCTTAGGTTGAAAATATTTAGCCAGAAATCATGCATGCAGACTGCCAGGTGGTCTTGGCCTTAATACAGAATACCGGTAAAGCATGCTGTCCCCTTCTGCACTCAACTGAGTATTTCTCTGTGGAGGTTGGAGTCACAGCAGTACAGAATTCTAGAGCTGGAAGGGATCTCAGAGATCACCCTGTGCAACCCCTTCATTTTATAATCTTGCCACCTTGCTCCAAGCCCTCCATACAAGGATTTAGGCCTCTACAAAGTGAAATAGCTGTGGGCACTCAAGGAAGACATGATAAATTAAAGGTGCTTTCTTTTTAATGTTACAGCCAAAGGGCTGCAGAGAGATATGTTTTCCATTGTCTGACATTTTACTTGTGGTGGGCATGTAGCTGGAAGTTCTATAAATAAAGGGCAGTGAGGAAACCGAAGATACTGAGCAGGGTTGGGAGAAGAATGTACTGTGTGGAAGACATGGCTGGAAGTCATATGCAGCTAGCAAATACCTTGTTATTTTTGCTCTACTCAAGTTATTGATGGATGAGGGATAAAGGACAAGATAAAGGCTGGAGCAGGTAGGAAGGAGAATGGACAGTTGCTAAGTCCAGCCTAGACTGACAGCTGCTGTTCTTAGATCCAGTAAACTGAGGTGGGTTGACCACTTGAAAATGTCTTCATGACCTCTTTGCACCCAGTTTTCTTTTTAAAAAATATTCAAAAACTTTGACTCCAGATCAACATTTCAAATATTATACATTTCAATCATTATGAGTCCAAAATCTAGCCTGCTTCAGAGAATATACCAACTTTACAATTAAATCAGGTTTTTCTTATTTTGCTAACTTGCCCTATAATAGACTACCCACCCTCTATATACTGTTGCTGCTGCTGCTGCTAAGTCGCTTCAGTCGTGTCCGACTCTGTGCGACCCCATAGACAGCAGCCGACCAGGCTCCCCCGTCCCTGGGATTCTCCAGGCAAGAACACTGGAGTGGGTTGCCATTTCCTTCTCCAATGCAGGAAAATGAAAAGTAAAAGTGAAGTGGCTCAGTTGTGCCAGACTCTTAGCGACCCCATGGACTGCAGCCTACCAGGTTCTTCCTTCCATGGGATTTTCCAGGCAAGAGTACTGGAGTGGGGTGCCATTGCCTTCCCACTCTCTCTCTATATATATACTAATGTACCACTAACTTAAATTTACTGTTTGTACTTGATGTTGACTGAAGAATGTTAAATAGGAAAGAGTTACTATAATTGAGTGAGGTAAAACAAATTCTTAAAATTCAATATTAAGCATTGTGACACCTAAACATATATTACCATTTCCCATCTTGGAAATCATTGCACTGATTGTTTCTCTCTTACATTGACCTCTTCATGTAAAAACTCAGACTCTCCATTCATACCTGGTTCTTGTGTATATCTTCTTCTTTCATCATCACACTCTTTCTGTCTTGGGCTGATTTTTCCTACGCTAATGTAGAATCATTCTATTCTGTCTTTATATTGCCTCTCGCCAAGATCACAGACTGATGGGCTCATCACCTACACAGATATCTAACAATATTCCTAAACAAGAAGCCATGGCCTTTTATTATACTACTCCCTAATTATACAAAAACTGCACAATGTATTCTTATACTAATTTCTTTTCCTTTCTGATCATTTAAGTCTTATTTGAGCAACCGTAGAAAGCATATGGGGTTTCCATGGTGGCTCAGATGGTAAAGAATCTGCCTGCAATACAGAAGACCCAGGTTCAGTCCCTGGGTCAGAAAGATCCCCTGAAAAAGGTAAGGGCTACCCACTTCAATATTCTTGCCTGGAGAATCCCATGGAGAGAGGAGCCTGGAGGGCTATAGTCCATGGGGTCACAAAGAGTTAGACATGACTGAGCAACTAACCCTTTCACTAACTTTTTCAGAAAACATGTAAGAAGAGGGAAGAAGGGGAGCCTTCACAATACATTGCATGAACATAAAATCTAGTTGTGAAAACATGTAGCAGATAGAATAGACAGAGAGAGAAAGAGAGAGAGATAATGCTGATAACTAGCTGGGAAACAGAAAATAACCAAGCCGTTGGTTATAATCAATTAAGCACGAGGTACTGTACAATGATATGAATATATGAATGTTCAGAGTGTAAAGAATTCAGAATTCAGAGGCTGAGTTGGTAGAATTTTCTGGGTAGTTTCAGTGCATAGTCATTGAACATGGACATGGATAACAGTTGTTTTTAGATCCAATGAACTGAGGCAGGTTGACTTTGAAATTAATTAACCTAAGCTTTTGGGCTCTTCACTTGCATGGATCCTTGGTACTGGTACGGGCTCTGACAACATGCTTATATGGTCCTATATTTGTGTTTATGATCAAAAGTTATAAAAGTAGTTTAGTTGATTTAACCACACTTGGTAAAACTCCTGCCTATTTTCCTTCCAATTTCCTCTGTATGACCCTCCCTCTTTATCAAATGGTATTACAGCAGTCATATCCTGTTTGGGGCTCTTACTCAGGGGAAGTTAAGTTGGTGATACGTTAATTTCAGTTTAATGGGTTAGGTTTGTGTGTTTCACGACCACTTTTTCAGAATTTCCAGATAGAATTCAATACATTAGGTAAATTTTAATTTCAGATAATGAATAGATAATTCAGTTGTAAGTATGTCCAAAAAATTATCTATTCATATGAATTACAAGCTTCACTGGCCACCCCCTGTTTTCTTTGCTAAATCTTACTATAGCACACTCGTGTGTTTGGTTTCTGCTATTCGTCCTGGTGGGGAATGGCCACCAGGTGTGCGTCTCATCCACTGTGCCTACTCCCCACTCATCAAGTCCCAAAGGTGTGGGTTCAGAGGTCATATAGCAAAATGGTCATGGTCAGTGCTGCCCTGGCACTGGAAGGATACCTGTCTGTGGTGGAAGAGAAACAAGGTTCAGAATCTCCTACATTAGAAGCTATATTGTGAAAATTTTTTCTCAAATTTACAGCTCATAAATAAAAAGAAGAATCTCACAGAAGTTTCCCCAAATTTGACAACAGTGCTAATAGTTCACATACTTTTATCAATAATGACCTGTGATCCTGAAAATAACTCTTCTAAACTACCAATATAGAAAAAAAAAATCAGATATACTATAAGGGAGATTTTATTATCTTTTCATTGTATAATAAATGATAATATTAAGATATTATAGTTCTATGAAGAGCCAAAGAATATACGAACAAAAATTGGAGGGGAAAAAGATTTTAGAGATGGACCAGGTAGCCAATTGATACAATTATTATTTTTCAAGTATTTGTGATGATTACTCTATTTAACTGCTTTAAAAATGATATTTTGGTGTGTTTTCTCATTCTAAGCAAATATATGTGCATTCTTAATTTTGCTTCCTTCTTAAAGAGGATTCTCAAAATTGTAAAAGCTTTAGACTTTGTGTAATGGCTTGAGCATCATCCAAAGATTCATAGAGTTATTTTCATACTGTGTTTGGTGTGTTTTGTAAATCTTGATTCTTTTCCATTAAAAAAAAAAGAAAAAAAAAACTATGATTTTGAGTTAGTTATAACCTACATTGGGCTTCCCTGGTAGCTCAGCTGGTAAAGAATCCTCCTGCAATGCAGGAGACTTCAGTTAGATTCCTGGGTTGGGATGATCCCCTGGAGAAGGGATGGACTACCCACTCCAGTATTCATGGGCTTCCCTGGTGGCTCAGAAGGTAAAGAATTTTCCTGGAATGTAGGTGACCTGGGTTTGATACCTGGGCTGGGTAGATCTCCTGGGTTGGGTAGATCTCTTGGAGGAGAGCATGGCAACCCACTCTAGTATTCTTGCCTGGAAAATCCCCGTGGACAGAGGAGCCTGGCAGGCTACAATCTGTTGGGTCACAAAGAGTCAGACATGACTGAGTAACTAAGTACATCACCTACTGTGGCTCAATAGTTGGGAATTAACTGTGATATCAGATTGCCTGTGTCCAATTCAAACTTTTTCCTCTTTTTACGTCTATGACCTTAGGTGAATTGCTTGGCTCACCTGTGCCTCAGTAGAATAAATAAGATTAGTGTTAGAACTAAGTGAGATAATTGTGATAAAAAAAACTTAGAAAAATAACTGACACATGAAGACTTAATAAATTGTGAACAATATTAGTACCATTATTATCAGTGTTATGATTAGACCAAAAATTCACCCCATGTAATTTATTAAAAAGCAGTAGGTACAAATGGGAGTATATTAGGCTCACAGTCTCATGGATTACTTAAATTATTTCATGAGCGTGTCTACATAAAGATACACAGGTTTTAACAATGAAACTCAAAGAAAGATGGGTGACCACAAGTGTCCCTTACTGTGCAGCCCCAAATGCGAACCATCCACAAACTCATAGGGTTATCTTCTTATTGTATTTGGTTTGTCTTCTAGATTTGAGGTTCTCTTCAATTATAGAAAAAAGAGCATCTGTGATTTTTGAATCAGTTATCAACTACTTATTCTCACAAGGCAGAAAAAGAGATTTTTTTCTCAATGTAAAAGAAGAAAAAATATCATAATATATAAGTCTCTCCTTTAGACTGTCAAAGTGATTCAGAATAAAATTATACCACTTAAAGTCACATTTGCTCAAGTCCCACTCACACCACATAATAATCAATGTGCTTTCACCAGGATAAAGCAGAAACTGGCCATCAGTCTGGATGGTCTTGGGGCACTTATGTCTGCCTCAGTGGGAATCTCAAATACTTGCTGACCCTGAAAAACTGCTCATGAAGTTCTATGACATCCATTAATTCAGTGTAATAATTTCATGGTGGACATTCAAAATAGATTCAAGTGCATGTTTGAAGCAAAGGAAAAGTAGTCATTTTACATATACAGAAATAATCATACATTAATATAAACAAGATAGGTTTGTGTGAGATGACACAAACCGAATGTTAAGAACTGAATGGTTTCATCTCCCTAAAATGTGCATGTTGAAGCCCTAGCCCCCAATATGATACAGATGGCACTGCTGCTGCTGCTGCTAAGTCGCTTCAGTCATGTCTGACTCTGTGCAACCCCATAGACGGCAGCCCACCAGGTTCCCCCGTCCCTGGGATTCTCCAGGCAAGAACACTGGAGTGGGTTGCCATTTCCTTCTCCAATGCATGAAAGTGAAAAGTGAAAGTGAAGTCCCTCAGTTGTGTCCAACTCTTAGTGACCCCATGGACTACAGCCTACCAGGCTCTTCCGTCCATGAGATTTTCCAGGCAAGAGTACTGGAGTGGGGTGCCATTGCCTTCTCCCACACCAGATGAAATCATAAGAGAAGGGCCTCCCTCAATGGAATTAGTATCCTCAGAAGTGGACAGAGAAAGACCAGAGCTAGCTTTTACTCTATCTCTCTCTCTACTGTGTGAAGAAACAGTGAAAAATTATCCATCTGTAAGTCAGAAATAGGGAACCAAATTATCCATTACCTTGATCTTGAACTTTCCAGCCTCTAGTACTGTGAGAAATAGTAATCTGGCAAAAAGTTTGGTTGGGGGTCTCCATAATGTCTTTTGGGAAACCCCAAACAGAGTTTTTGGTCAACTCAATAAATTCTGTTATTTAAAACATCCAGTTTTGTTACGGCAGCTTGGGCTGACTATGACAGTATGTATTGAAGTATATCCTGTTTTACTCTATGGAATCTTGTTGTGAATTCACTAAGTTATGTCAGTCTCTGTGACCCCATGGATTGCAGCGTGCCAGGCTTCCCTGTCCTTCACTATCTCCTGGAGTTTGCTCAAGCTCCTGTCCATTGTACAAATGATGCCATACAACCATCTCATCCTCTATCACTTCCTTCTGTTCCTGCCCTCAATCTTTCCCAGTATAAGCATCTTTTCCAATAAATTGGCTGTTTGCATCAGGTGGCCAAATCATTGGAGCTCCAGCTTCAGCATCAGTCCTTCCAATGAATATTCAGGACTGATTTCTTTTAGGTTTGACTGGTTTAATCTCCTTGCTGTCCAAGGGACTCTCAAGAGTCTTCTCCAGACTCACAGTTTGAAAGCATTAATTCTTTGGCACTCAGCCTTGTTTATGGTCCAACTCTCACATCTATTCATGATTGCTGTAAAAACCATGGCTTTGACAATACAGATCTTTGTTGGCAAAGTGATGGCTCTGCTTTTTAATATGCTGTCTAGGTTGGTCATGGCTTTTCTTTCAAGGAGCAAGCATCTTTTAATTTCATGGCTGTTGTCACTGTCTGCAATGATTTTGGAGCCCCCAAAAATAAAGTCTGTAACTGTTTCTACTTTTTCCCCATCTATTTGCCATGAAGTGATGGGACCAGATGCCATGATCTCAGTTTTTTGAATGCTGAGTTTTAAGCCAGCTTTTTCACTCTTCTCTTTCACCTTCATCAAGAGGCTCTTTAGTTACTCTTCACTTTCTGCCATTAGAGTGGTATCATCTGCACATCTGAGGTACTTGACATTTCTCCCTACAATCTTGATTCCAGCCTGAGCTTCGTCCAGCCTGGCGTTTTGTTCAGTGTACTCTGTATATAAGTTAAATGAGCAGGGTGACAATATACAGCCTCAACCTACTCCTTTCCCAATTTTGAACCAGTCTGTTCTTCTACGTTCAGTTCTAACTGTTGCTTCTTGACCTGTATACAGGTTTCTCAGGAGACAGGTAAGGTGGTCTGGTATTCCCATCTCTAAGAATTTTCTGCAGTTTGTTGTGATCCACATAGTCAAAGGCTTTAGCTTAGTCGTTGAAGCAGAAGTAGATGTTTTTCTGGAATTTCCTTGCTTTTTCTGTGATCCAACAGATGTTGGCAATTTAATCTCTGGTTCCTCTGCCTTTTGTAAATCCAGCTTATACATCCGGAAGTTCTTGGCTCACGTACTGTTGTAACCTAGCAAGAACTTTTTTATAATACTTCATGTGACACGATGGCATTCTTTGTCAAGGTAACTTATGCTAGATTTCCCTGCAGTTTGCTCCCTTCATCATGGTGCTCCCACTATGCTCTTTTCCATGGTGAAGCATTTATCCGAGTCAACTGAAATGACAGATTCTGTCTCCCCCCTGGTTTCTGAGGTCTGTTAGGTCCCCATTTTTCTGAATCCCTAGTACCTACTATGATGTCTGGCACAACGTTATGCTTTCGATAATGTTTTTTATGTGAAAGAATGAGATGGGGTACATATATTTTACTTGCTTAACATTTCACTTGACTACTGTCATATCTGCTGTCTGCCAATAAATGAAAGTGAAAAAGTGAAAGTGAAGTCACTTATCCGTGTTCGACTCTTTGCGACCCCATGGACTGTAACCTATCAGACTCCTCCAACCATGAGATTTTTCAGGCAAGAATGCTGGAGCAGGTTGACATTTCCTTTTCCAGGGGATCTTCCCAACCCAAGGATTGAACCCGGGTCTCCTGCATTTTAGGCAGATGCTTTACCATCTGAGGCACCAGCCAATAAATAGTTACATTATTTTTTTAAAATTTTATTTAATTTTTAAACTTTACATAATTGTATTAGTTTTGCCAAATATCAAAATGAATCCACCACAGGTATACATGTGTTCCCCATCCAATTCACTTTGGACCTTACTACTGTTATTTAAAATTCTTGATCTTATCTTGTTATTTATGTATTTGGCTATGCTGGGTCTTCATTACTGCATAGGCTATTTCTCCAGTTGTGAAGAGTGAAGGCTACTCTCTTCTGCGATGCACAGGCTTTCCATTGTGAGGACTTCTCTTGTTGCAGAGCATGGACTCTAGCATACAAAGGCTTCATAAGTTGCTGCACATGGGCTCAGTAGTTGTAGCTTCTGAGCACAGACTCAATATTTGTGGCAGATGGGCTCAATTGCTCCATAGCATGTGGGATCTACCCAGATCAGGGACTGAACCCTTGTCTCTTGCATTGGCAGGTGAATTCTTCACAACTAAGCCAAGGGAAGCCCCTTGATCCCATTTTGAAAAAGAACCTCATGCTATGGATTTTGTAGAATGTGTATCTAATATGTACATATATCAAATAAAGACACAATACATAAGAGGCACAACTAAGCATTGAGCTTGGAAAAACACTAGACAATCTTGATCTTCACATCTCAGAATATGATTCTAAATTCCCAGCAAAGTTGTAGAGAGTAGAGAGTTATCATGAAAACATATATCCTCCTGAAGTCTGTATTCTTATAAGTGTTTGCTGCCCTGGACCACTGTGATTATAGAACACATATTGAAGAAGCACAGAGTTCTTTACTGAATTCCAAACATCATCAGTTCAGGGACAAATGCTTAGCTAAGGCTCACATCTATCATTCTGGTTGGTACATATGGTAATTTTCTCTAAATTGGCTGGTTTTCTCAGGCTACTGTATCATCCTGAGATATTAAGTTTTTAAATTGGCTCTTCCCACCTCTTTTAAAGTTAGATGGCTGATTGCTGTCACATAATTTAATGATCTAGTCCAATCTATACAATGACTGTGTAACATGGGCAAGATAATTGTAGATGAATTGCATGCCATTAATCAGTTGGCTTTTTGTTCTTACATGTTCCATTGCTTATCATTCAAGGAAGAAAATTGTCTTTTGACAGGGGTCCCGTTGCAGCCTTTTTACTATCCAATAACATCAAGGCTGAGATTTCAAAAGATAAATGAGAATGATATAAGTGTTAGGGGGCGAGACTTAGTTAAAAGGCCTGTTTATCTGGGAATAGTTTATACAGAAATTAAAAATTTGCCTCTATCGCTAGAGAATAAGCTGTAGAAGTTTGTTACACGAAAAAAAATATGAAGTCTAAATATAAAATAGATTTTTTCATTAGAGATCCCCCAGTTTATACAAAAGACTACACTTGGATATGAAAAGGATAGCACCAAAGCTCTAACTCTTGGTAAGCTCCCTTACTATTTCACCCCCTAATAAACAGTGGCTATTTTGGCAGTAGGATAAGGCAATGGCACCCCACTCCAGTACTCTTGCCTGGAAAATCCCATGGACAGAGGAGCCTGGTGGGCTGCAGTCCATGGGGTCAGGAAGAGTCTGACATGACTGAGTGACTTCATTTCACTTTTCACTTTCCTGCATTGGAGAAGGAAATGGCAGCCCACTCCAGTGTACTTGCCTGGAAAATCCCAGGGGCGGTGGAGCCTGGTGGGCTGCCATCTATGGGGTCGCACAGAGTAGGATACGACTGAAGCCACTTAGCAGTAACATTTTGGCAGTGGAACTTTATCTTAAGTGATGGCCTAGGCAGTCTATTCATTGTTACACATTACTATCTCAGAAGTGGGAAGCCTGCCTTTTTAATCATGTGTTCCCACAGCCTAGGTCAATTTATTAGATGCTCAGTTAGTATTTCCTCAACTAGACCAGTTTGTTTTTGATTTAGTAAAGCTAACTCTGCAAATAAAAAGTGATTACTAGGGAAATAAATCAATATGAGCCTTCTGGATGGGGAGTCAACACAGTGAGTAAAATAGTGACATTTCCAACTGTATTAGATGATGTAATTAATAGCTTGAATGCAAAGTCAGAAGCCCCCTTTTATACTCAACATGTGTCATAGAGTTTTTATTTCATGTTGTTCTATTTAATCTCTAAGGATGACAACGAACTCAAATGAGATTGTAGAATAATCTCTTGTTAAACATATCCATATAGTCATATTTTATACACATATGCATATATGAGCAAGTATATGTGTTTCTTTCTTTCTTTTTTTCCTGTTAACTGTAGGCTTTATGAGTTAAATTTCTGATTGAACCACTTGTCATAAATTACTCCTCTAATGCATCTCAGTGCAGGGATGAGGGAGGGAGATGGACTTTGCTTGTCTTATAGACAGATTTTCTCAATGTTATACCAGATGTTCTTAAATGTACTCTTTGTTCCTCTTTTTTGACTGTTCCCACTTGTATCCTCTGGGGTAAAGCTGTTTCTGTGGGAACGACTGTCAATCAAGAATGTATGTTTCTTGATAATAACTTGAAGGCAAAGTCAACTATTGTAAAGAGACTGATGGAGTCTAATAGTCATGGAAGCAAAGTTAAAAATCTAGGGGGAAACATGAAGTTATTTCAGCATTAACATAAAACATTATTTACCTCCATTAAGCAGAAAATATTTGAACAATAATGTCTGACAACTGGCACTTATTTTATTAAAGTGAAATAGTTTTTTAGGAGAAAGAATGACATATATATATATATATATATATATATATATATATATATATATATAATTTCTCCAAGTGTTTTCTAGCTGCATCTTTACCTCAGAAATCTTTGCATATTCATAACTTCTATTTCTTTATCTTAAAACCTTCATTTTAGTCTAAGCTATAAGATGGCGCCCCTTGATGAAAAGCAGATGGTTTTTTGTTGTTTCTTTTTCTTTTTAAGAGCATTTGGATTTTTTCAGTACAGTGCAGAATGCTAACTCTTTTTAATAAGCAAAAACAGCCATGGCAGTTCCGTGAAAACGGGGCAGAGGGGCTGGCAGCCATAGACGGAGGGCTTCATCAAACACCAGGACGTGCGGACGTGCAAGAATGAATGATCAGAAGTGGGTTTTAAATCAATTTTATCTTCACCATTTTAACATTGAGAAGAGTTGTTAGTTGTAAACCAATTGTTATGCAACTTAATGAACTAATTAGGAAAATCAGTTGCAATAATAGTATTGGTACAAACTGATCTGAATATAAAAAGTAGAATTAGAATTCTAATACAAAACTTTTCCAGCTAGAAAGACTACATAATACTGTTGACAGGATCTGCTCTTTGTAAAATTAATCATAGATAGTTCTTCGTTTACTGCATTTGACTTTTATAGTCCATTCCTCTGTTATAGTGCTGTATCACACTTATGATTTTTCTGTTTGTATATATGTCTTGCAGTCTGCCAGTATGGTCTAGTTCATTTCTTAACAGTGTTGTGTAAGCTGGCTTTATTATTATGTTTTCTGTTCCTTTGCTTCATTTAGTGAATGAATGCCTGTCATTCAGAGGTATAAAATATCAAGACCTCTGACCAAAGACCACACTTGGGTTGACAAGAATGCCGCATCTGCCTGGTTAAATCCTAAACAGAGCTGGAGAATACTGGAACAGAGTCACAAATAACAGAGAAAAGCCATGTGAATATTGCTTAGCCCATTTTTCACATGAAATTTTCCAAAGATGGAATCATAAACTCCAGAAGACATATGCCAGTTGTCACTCCTATCTTTTGTTCCCTAGGTTGTGCATTTTAATATGAATGAAATATTTTCCTCAGAGGTAACTGGGTAATTCTTTTGATAGTTACATAATTTTATATCTCAGTGATGAAATATTTATGTATGCAATTCAAGTTATCTGTTATAAAGGGAAACTATTTAACCATAGTGAACTAATGGTACGTGGGGAAAATGGGTGTCAAAAGGAAATTTATTCTATCTTGCAAATACTGCTCTCTGTGGTAAAATACAATTGTGTGATTGTGAAGTAGCGTTGTTTATTTTTCCAGTCAAAAAGTCACTGTCAAAAGTATGTTTGGGGAGGGAAAAAATGGCCTTAAAACAAATGTATCACAGGGAATATCTAAGTTGTTTTAAAAAAAAAAAAAAAAACCTAGGGCAGCATGTTAAAAATGAACATTTCCAATACAATTTGTCACCCATGCATAAATCTTGCTGACATTTTCAGTCACTTTAATAGCTTGCCCATTTTATAAATCAGTATGAACTTGCACAGTTGCAAAAAGTGTGTATTTTGAACATCTCATTTGCATACTTTACCAAAAGCCAATGAGGCAGTGGGAGCAGCACTGGTGATCTCAATACGTGTTTGGGAGAGGCAGAGGAATCAGTAATGGCTTTGCCTTTAGGGATTGCTGTACTCCATAGGGGACGAAAATGAGAAATATTTTTCAAACAGCAGGGGTAAAGGTTTTAAAACTAGAAACACATGGAGTGATAAAGATGTTAGTGCCACAGGGCGCATAGCAGGAAAAATTTACAATGTAAAAACTGTAATTTCAGCATTAGGAAGTAATAATCGTGTTTCATCATTGTTATTAAAGCATGACCCTTAAAGTCACATAAATTAGATATAAGTTTCAAGAGAAGTTTATTAATCTTTAGCAGGAAAATATTAGGAAAGTTTATTATCAGATAAGATTTTCAGGGGGAGACACGTTCTTTTGATTGTGTGTGTGTGTGCGTGCGTGTGTGCACGTGTGTGACTTCTCAAGGAAGTCTGTATAATTTCAAAGGGTAAATAAAACTTTGCTCCCTATTAGTGGGTATAAATAATGACTTCTGACAGTTAGCTTTTATTCTTTTAAATTAGCAATTGGAGTTAACATGATACACAAAGAAGAGGGATTAACCCATCTGTAATATTCTACTTGTCCAGAATAAAATGGGAGCTAAAGCTTTTAATACAGAATGTTGCTTAGATGACACTGATGGTGAACTCATGTTGCTAGCATAATTATTAAATTGTTAAAAGATTTAGGCTTCTTAGAATATTGAACAATTTGTAACTAAATAATCAGGTTTTATCACTAGATCTGTGACAAAATTAGTGAAAAATTATACTCTAGAGAAAAGCAAGAGTTGATAATTATCAACGGGCATTATAGAACTATTTACGTAAATAAGGTAAATTATTGATGGTGGATATATTAATCTGGAATGGAGTATCTAGATTATGGATGAAATATTATTTTTACCAGTTAAGACTTACCTCAAAAGTCCGGTTTTAGAAGTTGTGAATGAAACCTCTTTGTTTGCATAATTATTTAGGTAGAACTCAAATCTTGCCAAGTTAAGGGGGAAAAAAACTTTCTTTCATTTTTTTTTCTAATAATCTGTTTTAACATTTAGGGAATATGATGAGGACTTGTAAAACATAAATTGTTGTAAAACACAAATTTTATAAAACATAGTTGTAGGACAGCAACACTCCTCAAATGTTATAAACTGAGATAAAACAAACTTGTGTTAGTGCAATATCAGAAGCACATTTTTGCATACAAGTAAAAGTTGTTATAGAATATATTGGAAAATATAAACAAGCATAAAATATAACTTTTCTACAAACACAGCCACTTTTTAACATTCTCATATGTACTATTCCAAAATTCTTTTAAGAATATGTATTTAGCCATATAATTTTATTTCGTATACATTATTATAGAAATATATTTTTAAATGTATAAGTCTTATTATTTTGGCAAAAACAATAAATGTGTTATCACTTAGCAAAGTGTGCCTAAGTAGAAAGCATATAGACTTTGATAGAATGATAATTGAAGATCATTAAAATGAGATTAATTAAGTGCTGCTGCTGCTGCTGCTGCTGCTAAGTCGCTTCAGTCGTGTCCGACTCTGTGTGACCCCATAGACGGCAGCCCACCAGGCTCCCCCGTCCCTGGGATTCTCCAGGAAAGAACACTGGAGTGGGTTGCCATTTCCTTCTCTGATGCATGAAAGGGAAAAGTGAAAGTGAAGTCGCTCAGTCGTGTCCGACTCTCAGCGACCCCATGGACTGCAGCCTACCAGGCTCCACCGTCCATGGGATTTTCCAGGCAAGAGTACTGGAATGGGGTCCCATTCCCTTCTCCGTAATTAACTGCAAAGGACTTCCAATAAGATAATAAGCTTGTGTACTATGCCCCATCTGAAAAATATCTGCTACTGATTTATTTAATAGCACCTTCTCATTCATAGATATTGCTTATATTGTTCTGAGTATTTTAGATGTTTTGTGATATTTTCAAATGCTTTCAGATAAAGTGATATTTATCCTCTTTCAAAAGAAGTAGTCATCCATAACAGTAAGTTGACTGATAGTCTGTATTCCTTTGCAGAATCATGAAGTAAATAATTTTCATTGCATTTCTTAATTTGCTGCAGGAAAACCAAAAAGAGTCAGTGATAGGAAATTAATGAGAAACAAGATGAAGAAACTACAAGGATCACGAAAATAACCATTCCTGAGTGGGACTGAGCTGCAAACTATTTGCAGAGGGAAAAGATTTGGTAGAGTCTGTGTTATACTTAACACAGGGTGAGATACGAAAAATAGGGAGAAAAAAAGTCAGTGAATCGAACTAACGATGATGCTGCAATGCTAAGTCACTGGGAAAAATAAACCACAATTAAACCAGCATATGAAGAGCCCTGGCAGGCTGTAAATGACAAGGGTACAGTAAATTCAGACTTTGGTTCATCTTTAAGGCCGGTAGAATTTGAAAAAGAATAGAAATAATGAGGAATGCTTTCTGTGCTTTCCTTTGAGAAATCTTTTATGTTTTTCTGTCATCAACTATCTCTGTTCTATTTAATATGTATCATAGTAATGTTATGTCAATGAGATGTTTATTCAGCAAAAGAGTGATATCTTAAGTTTGGGTTATTTCCATGAGGAGATTCACATTGCAAAATTTACATGTCAATATGAAAAAAAGAAAGTGAAAGTCACTCAGTCCCGTCCAAATCTTTGTGACCCCATGGACTATAACAGTCCGTGGAATTCTCTGGCCAAAAGAGTGGGTAGCCTTTTCCTTCTCCAGGGGATCTTCCTAACTCAGGGATCACACCCAAGTCTCCCTCATTGCAGGTGGATTCTTTACCAGTAGAGCCATAAGGGAAGCCCAGGAATACTAAAGTGGGTAGTTTATTTCTTATCCAGGGGATCTTCCCAACCCAGGGATCGAACCCAGGACTCCTTAATAGGACTCTTAAATCCTTCTGTCTAATCACCTCATATTTTATTAATCAGAGAAAGTCACAGAGTAAGCCTGATATCCATGCCATATCCATGTGGCAAACCACAAGAATATTCTACAAACAGCTAGAATGGGTTGCAATGTATAACCCTTTTAGGGGAATACAGGATAATTTTGCACAATAATAAAATTTGTTATATTTGTAAATACAATAATATTATTTAAGCTTTGAAATGAGTGTCTAATTGCAAAGTTTTTCTCTTCAATTAGATTTTACAAATACAGTTTTTAATTTTTCCACACTGGCTTTTTAGATTTTTGATTATTTTGATTGTTTTTGTTCTTGTTGGCTATGCTTCTAGTGTCATATCCAAAAAAATCATTGCCAGTATAGTTTTATTCTAACCATGAGATTGGGTGGAATGTGGAGGGTACAGGAGAGTTGAGATTGAAAGCAGTGTTGATAATTTTATTGACAAAACGATTGGATAAGAGAAATCAAAAGAAATCACCAAAGAGGTGGGAAGCCCCTTTTTGCTCACTTTACTGTAAAAAGCAGAGTTGTTAGTATTAACAGCTGAATGCTAGTATTACATTATCTGTAATGCCACCTGTTGGTTGTTCAGGATAATCTGCGCTCTTTTTCTTCCATGGTTTGCCCCAGGGATGGAACTGCCCAGCCACACAACTGAATTTTCAGCCTCCTCTTTAGTTAAACAGGCCACATGATGATGTGACTCTAGGATGGAATACTTGTAGGTGCAATGCCTGCCACTATCATATCTGTTTCCATATAAATTCCTTTGCATTCTGATTCTTGCTTTCCCTTCCCCCTTCCCTGGAGATGGAAAGAGATGATTATTCTGTCTTTGAAAGACACCTGTTGAAGATGGAAGAGCCACTATAGGCTGTGTCTGTGAATGTGGCAGAGCCTCTCCCATTCCTCAGCTCTATCAGGAATGCCTGCCCTGTGCTGTTACAGGAAAAAGAAAGAAAATGTTACTGTGTTTGAGCCAGTATTATGGGATCTATTTATTATAGGAGTTTACTTTTCCACTCATTTGAAAAGACCCTGATCCTGGGAAAGATTGAGGACAGGAGGAGAAGGGAACAACAGAGGATGAGATGGTTGGGTGGCATCACTGACTCAATGGACATGAGTTTGGGTAAGCTCTGGGAGTTGGTGATAGACAGGGAGGCCTGGCATGCTGTGGTTCATGGGGTCGCAAAGAGTCGGACATGACTGTGTGACTGAACTGAACTGAATATACTCTTCTAATAAATTTTCTTCTTAGTGATATTTTCTGTGAACTTGCCTTTTGTTTCTTCTCCGCTCAAAAATCTTCAAATGACTTCCTATTGCCTAGAAAATAACATTAAAATTCTTTAGTGAACCTTTGAAAGTCCTTACCAAATGTTCTACATTTCTGCCACTTTACTATTACACATTCTGTAAATAACAAATGCTTGTTGAGTTTCTCTAATACTACACATTTTTTAGCTTCTATGACTTTGATTATTGTATTTTCCTTTCCAGTAAAGCATCTCACTTTTTTGAAAAACTATTGACTCTTTAACTCTGCCATCTCCTGAATATGTTATTCTCTCAAAACAAATATTAAAATTTATTTGCTGCCACCATTAAAAAATTAATACGTTTATTAGCACATGCCCTATATCATAGAGATTGCTTTAATTTTTCTGCATAAAGTCATCTACTCCTAAAAAACAGAGACTGTTTCCTCTTCAACTGTATATTCTTAACACTGTATATGGTTTTAAAGTGCTCGTTTCTTCTAATGTGAAAGACTATCAAGAAAGTCGACCCAGAAATTAATAAAAATTGATTGGTGGATTCTATACAATTCATTGGTGATACTTTGTCCCAGAGATTCAGTTAAAGTTCTAAGGGGTATAATCAGAAAAAAATTGACTCATATTGCTGATAAACAATGAAAATGATCATCAATTATAATATGACGAATTCGAATATTTTCTTAAATTTTGAAAGACTAGGTGCTGCTAAAGAGATGTTGCTTTTATAGAATTAAATGTCTTCTGTTTTTAAGAACTTCATCCAACTTTCAAGCAATGGATACCATGTTTTCATACAAAAGGGAACATATCAATACTGAAGGTGGAGGTCTCCATCAATGAAAGGCAAAATTTATGTATTAAATATTGGTCTGTCTATTGACACATAAAATTTCAATTTTTTCAGCTCAAGTCAATTATCTCAGTGATTTTTTCAGTTCATATGTGGTCATGAAATATTTTCACATAGAATTTATCTAAAATTTTTATCTGTGATCCAAGTCATCTTATGATTAGTTAAGGATATCACTTCTTTTAAAAAATAACTTAAGTAATTATTTTATAATTTATTTGGGTTTTTAATATCTCACTTTGACTTTAAGGTTTTTTAGGACAAAATTTTTCCATGTAATGACTTATAAAATAGATAATGAAATATATTAGAAAAAGGGATCATCTTACTGACTTTTCTATAATGCATTTGCAGTTACAGAATGACAAAAAAAGAATGAGCTATAAGTCTTGTGAAAAATTTGGATTACTTTTAACAGAAGAGTTTTTATTATACATAAATTTTAAAAACTAAAGTTCCAATACTAAAAACTGAAAACTGAAGTTCCAATACTCAACTCTCAGTTTTCTTTATTTTTCAATTTACTTACTTATTTTTTTCAAGTGTAGTTGATTTATAATGTTTTGGTTTTACATGTACAGCAAAGTGATATGTATATATATATATATATTCTTTTTCAGATTCTGTTCCCTATAGATTATTGCAAAATAGCAAGTATAGTTATCTGTGCTATACAGTAAGTCCTTGTTGGTTATCTATTTTATATATATTAATCCAAAATTCCTAATTTATTTCTCTAACCCCTTCCTGCTTTAGTAGCCATAAGTTTGTTATCTATGTCTATGATCTGTTTCTGTTTTGTATATAAGTTCATCTGTATCATTCTTTTTAAGATTCCATATATAAGTGATATCATATGATATTTATCTTTTCTGTCTGGCTTACTTCACTTAGTCAATTTTTTGATAGTAAGCTAACATAGCATCTACTATAGGATATTAAGATAAGATAGAAATCATGTAATAACTCTGGTTATCCAGGGAAACAACAGAGTAGAAACAAATTTGTAATTTTTTGAAATTGAGAAAAGGTTTTCAAACTAGAAGTTAAATATGGCAATGACAAAGTTCTCTGACTCTTAAGTTAAAACTGGGATAAAATATCACAGATCTCAAAGTTTATGAGAATCAGTCACAGGTTGTCCATATGAACTTGAACTTTCAATACTGATGTTGATAATGTTCTATTACTTTTGGTAAGTTTTCTAAATAAAGGCAGAATACTCTCTAGTAAATTTTGCACAAGTAATTCTGGACTATTTTATTAAACAGAGATGACAAAGACCTTGGACTTTATGGCTCATCTAAGAATCTATAGATAATCTTCTTGATGTGAAGCATGTATTGGATACATGCAGATGATTATTTTTTTAGGAGGAAAATCCGTGTTCTTTGGATCCATCATTAGCATATATATTTTACTGGTATTTCTGAAACCAAACTATGTTATCCAATCTTGGTTTAATTGATTAATTAACTGATTCATTAAAAATTAATCAATGTATGTCAATAATTGTCCTAGGTATTAAGGATAAAACATATACAAATATTTAGTATCTTTAAAAGATCTCAGGAGGAATGTAATGCTCTATCAGCATCTTCAAAGGAAACATGCCACATTTAAATTAAAATTATTCAATTAATTAACACAGAGATTAATTCAAAGGGTCAGGCAGAATTTAGGTAATCCAAACTCTGCAAGGGCATGGGTGGCTCTGCCATCCTTAGTCTTTAGAGACGAGAGAAAAGTGAAAGTGGCTCAGTAGTGTCCGACGCTTTGTGACCCCATGGACTGTAGCTTGCCAGACTCCTCTGTCCATGGAATTCTCCAGGCCAGAATACTGGAGTAGATAGCCTTTCCCTTCTCTAGGGGATTTTCACAACCCAGGGATTGAATCCAGGTCTCCCTTATTGCAGGCAGATTCTTTACAGTCTGAGCCACCAGGGAAGCCCATGAGAGGAGAGAGTGGTTGACAAATTTAAAGACAGAGAAAGGGCTGTTGTGGAGGTACACACCTTTCAGGTGCCAAAATATACCAGGCCTCTTGACCCTATGAAGCACTCCTCATGCACTTCCCTCTGCCACTCAACCTCTAAGACCCAGTGGTTAAAGGTAACCAGAAGCCAGAGGGAAAGGACCACATTCAAGTCTTTAAGATCAGCCCCAGAGGGCAAAGACAGGTGGAGTAAGAATGGGAAAAAAGACATCCAACACAATGATTGTATCCGATTCACAGAGGAGGAAACTAGAAAAGTCATAACTGGTAAATGGAAGAGCCAAAATGCAGAGCCAAGTTTGCCTGATTCCAAAGTTTTTTCTGTCTTGCAGCAATGTTGGAAAAATGCCTTTAGCTCCCAAGGCACTTGCAGTTTTGTAAAGAAGAGGCTAATCTGCAGAGAAAAGAACAATGCATGTATCATCAGTATCAATATGTCAGGTGGGTTTCGCAGCCCTTGGCCATGGCTTTCCTTTGTACCCTATTAAAGATGAAGGAGGAACCATCAATTCCTTTAATCTGTGAATGAGTTTAGAATTGGGCCTCTGTCCAGGTGAGAATTTTGACATCCTTGAGGAGCATCACTTAAATGTTGCAGCTATTTATTTCATTCGTTGGTTGAAAGAGCAAATCAGACTTCGTGGTCACATACCTTCTCTTTCTGCTACCTTTGTCCTGAAATGTAGTTTTTTGTTTGGCATTTGGGGAAAATTGGTGGAGGTTACCAATACTTTAACTTTGGAATCTTTAGAGTGTTGTTGTTGTTATTGTCTTTGAAGATGCAGGTGGTGTGAATTTCATCTCCATTGATGCTTCTATTCCTCTAAATCTAAAATTGTCCTAAGAATACAAACTTTGTCAGACGGCAACATTTTAAATTATCAGAAAGGACTCTAGAAAAGATGAAGCCTATTCTTTCCTTGCAGGCCTGCATATGTGGAAATATTCTGTAAAAATCCAGTGTCAGCATCCAAACATTATAAAGGATGCCACTGTGCATTCATAAAACCCCTTACGTTATACTGTGGGATCATTCTCAATGGTTGTCACTGTGCTACAAAGGACAGCTTAATAACTCTGGTCTAAACTCTGTGATTACATATACTCAGATGCTAATTTGATATAATTGAGTGTGCTCTTTTGTTGCATTCTACATTCAGTTTATGTTAAATATGTGAAGACTATATTTAGTGGTGGTTATCAAGAGTGGAGTAAACCCCACAGGTGCTCCGCCCATGCTCAGGCATCTAAGTCACCTTTTCCATTAGCTGCTAATATTGTTAACGGCTGAGGCAGCTGGTACAGGAACGAGAGTTCTGCAGTTCCTTTACTTAGGACAAGATTCATTTAATCCAGATCTGAATGCTCTGTCTATGGCACATCTGTTTGGGAGACACAATATATGCATTTTTTTTAAACATCTGGAACATTTTGAATTTTTTAAGGTTTTCTGTAGGAAAAATATGTTTTTTATTTATCAATTCTTAGTCTTCTATATGTATCATTTAATTACTAAATCCCCAAATGCAAGATCCACACATACTTTGTCACCAAAGGTGCAGAGTTTTTAAATTTGTTCATTCTGAATGAGTCTCTCTTTTTTTTTGAAAGAGAGTTGTACAGTTTCAACTGTATATATGTCTGCATATTTACATGATAATGATAAAACTTAATCTATTGCAAGTGAGATGATGACTGATTCCCTTTCAAGAATATCACCTAGCACTCAGGTTTTGTATTTGATTTCACAATTTGTTGGGTTTTTTTAATTATTGATTTTTCCTCACAAACATAAGAATATGTTTTTATTAAGCTTTTAACTTGATTGTAATATTTTTAAAGGGTTGATATTATTTATTATATAAATACACATACTCACCCTGCCTGGAAATTTAGGATCCAGTGTCAACACTGTTTCACATAATTTTGAAACAATGAGCTATGATAGATTGTACTACTATTTGAAATTAGTTGCTTATATCTAAACAAAAAGGACCGTTTGGGGGATTTGGTCATGTGACTTATTAATAGTTTAGCCAATTGAATGTGACCAGAATTGGCATGCATTGTGTCTGAGCTGAAGCTTTAAGAACTATTAGGTTATCTCATTTTCTTTCTGCCATGAGAGGGGCAAAGCCTATAACGGTGACAGTTCCTTCTGCCTCTGTGACTCCTTCACATGGCTCCTTTCATCCTAGACTTTTCTTAAGAAAGACAAATGAAGCAGAGATGATTTCTGAATTCGATGCAATGCAAGCACACAATCTTTCCATTGTTAACCATGTTTGGTTTGGTTTTCTCTTACTAGAAAGAGATAACTGATATAAAAATTGGTACCTATAGACAGGATGTAGCCATGGCAAGATTCCTAAAATACGTGGCTTTGGCTTCAGGGCTATAGGGTTAGAAGTGCAGAAACTCTTAAAAGAGACTGGAAAAAGAAGGAACTTTGTGGAGTGGTGGTATATTTGGTAAATCTGTCTCATGCAATAACTTGAAAGACAGATAATATATTAACAAATTTGCAATTTTATTTTTTTATTTTGTTTTCAGGTATAGCCAAATAACAATGTTGCAATAGTTTCAGGTAAACAGTGGACTCAGCCATATATATACATGTATTCATTCTCCCCCAGACTCCCTTCCCATCTAGCCTGCCATATAACGTTGAGTAGAGTTTCACGTGCTAAACAAGAGGTCCTTGTTGGTTATTCCTTTTAAGTACAGCAGTGTGTACATGTCCATCCCAAACTCCCTAACTATCCCTTATCCCTATCTTTACCCCCAATAATCATAACAATTAACTTGCAATTTTAGATGAAGAGGTTGATAAACAAAGTGTGACGAAGTTACTTGGTTGCTTTTAGCAGCATTAAAAAAAGTTATTAAAAGAAAGAGCTTAGACAACTAAGATATAAGGATAATGAAAGAGATTTGCAGGTTCTGAAGATGCTACAGTTTTATTTTCTTCAACTAGTAAATATAAAGTTGAAAAATGCTTTGAATAACAACGATATGTTTGGCCTAGGGCAAAGATCAAATTAAGAAAGTTGGTGACTTGCTGTAGTTAAACTCCATGTTGTTGTTCAGACACTAAGTCCTCTCCAACTCTTTGCTATCCCATAAACTGCAGCATGCTGGCTGTATTCCTGTCCTCCACAATCTCCCTAAGTTTGCTCAAACTCACGTCCATTGAGTCAGTGATGCCACCCAGCCATCTCATCCTCTGTTGCCCCCTTCTCCTCCTGCCCTCAATCTTTCCCAGCATCAAGGTCTTTTCCAATGTGTTGGCTCCAATCATGTGGCCAAAGTATTGGAGCTCCAGCTTCAGCATCAGTCCTTCCAATGAGTATTCAGGGTTGATTTCCTTTAGGATTGACTGGTTTGAACTCCTTGCTGTCCAAGGGACTCTCAAGAGTCTTCTCCAGCACCACAATTCAAAAATATCAATTCTTCGGCACTTGATCTTCTTTATGATCCAGCTCCATAAAGGGATTAAATTGGCTTTCATAAAATCTATCCATTTGGACAAGGTGGCTTACAGAAAAGACAAAAAACAGCAAATCAACAGGTTCTCTGCTGAAGCTTAATAGTCTCAAGGTATTGACAGTAAAGTCTAGGGAGAAAAAGGTGCATCTCATAAGGAATCATACACATCTTTAGTGGAACATGGAGCTTATTAAGATCATATACATAAATATTCTAGAGGCTGAAAGAACTCCTTGACTGGACCATAATCCAAAATATGGCAAAACATACCAAAACAAAAATATAAGAATTAAAGAGAACTTGATCTCCCAACCTTCTATGGGCAAGATACACCTGTTAATGCTAGTTAGCCTCCAGAGAGGGTATGCAATTTAATACTTTCTTTAGATGTGTCAAAGGAGGTTGAAAAAGAAAGGATCTTTTTCTACCTTTTTGAGGTGGAACTGTAACCAAGAGAACTTGGTGATATCATCATGCAGGAGAACTGAGGGCTGATCCTGGAAGGTTCCCTATCCCCAGAGTAGGTGAGCTCTCAAAATGTTTCTGAAATAATTTCAGGCTTCTTATGTACCAGTTATTTTATGCTTCCCATTCTCCTTTTCTAGCACAATGTTTATTGAGATCAATACACTCCTGTTCTGCTACTAAATAGTTGGTGTGCATGGAGGAAATAACTTGTCTTTGTGGTTCACACAGCTCTAATTTAAGAGAAGTCGCAGTTATGATGTAGAGATAAGCATGGACCCTGGACTGGAGTCTAATTTCATGGTTGGTTGAGATTTTTTGAGATGTCTTCTTTGGGGTAGAATGTGTTTATTTTGTATGGAGATAGAAAGGAATGAATGCCATATAATTAAAAGGGTGAGATATAATAGGTTGTATTATTGTTCCTAATTATTGGCTTCCCATCATAAGAGATTGAGATATCTTCCTATTGCCATATGAGTGAAGGTGAATGTCCTTGGGTGGCATTTCCATCTTTCACCCATTGATATGAGACACAGCCATCTGATTTAATCTGGTCAATGGGATAAAGGTTGAAATGCTGACTCCATATCTGAGTGGAGCCATTAAGTGAATCAGACTCTCTCATTTTCTTCTGCTATGGGAGCCGTATGTCTCAGGGTGCAGCTGCTTCTGCAGCCTCAATCCTGTAACGTGGACATGAAAAGCAAAGTAGGGCCTCATCTGGCACATAACCAATATGTAACTGGAGTTAAGCAGTAGATTTTGGTTACTTTAAAGGTGCTAAGCTTCAAAGGGATCACCTTGGAAAAGCTGAGTGGTACGTGAATATTTTAAAATCTTTTTTTCTTCTTTTCCCACTTTTGTTTGACAAGGGTGTGAAAGGATAGCAAAGGCATTTGCCACTGAGATATTAAGGAAAACAGCTAGGCATTACCAGGAATAGTTTGGAAGCATGATAAGGCAAAGTAATAAAAAAGAGGTCAAAATCAAGATATAGCCAATGGTTTCTTAATTCCACAATATAAGACACATGGGAGAATGTTTAAGTGTAGTCTCAAAGCAAAGCTTTCATTCTTTCAACTTTCATACAACACTCACTGCCATCAATATTAATGAACACATTAATATTTATTTAAAAACACGTTTATTAGTGTATTAAAGCGCAACCATTTTCTTGACCAGGGGATGGATTCTTTCACTATCATCTGTTTTCTCCAAAACAGTCTCAGCTAATGTTAAGATACCCTTGCTTTACGAGTTATCCACACAATTCATCTTTGGCATTTCAAAAGCTCATGGATTTTGTGAAGCAGCCTTCTATTTTCACCTTTTGATAATGCAGCATATAATGAGGTTAGCTCATCTACCATACTGAACTTGACACAAAGAAAACTAGGATAAAATATTGGTCATCAAATCTAAAGATTCAGATTGTACTATTGCAACATTACACAAGAATGCACATTAGGAAAAATTGTCAGAGGCTTTTAAGGTGTCAGAAAGGGCAAGATCTGCATGGATAAATTATGAGAATTTTTTCCCTTTATTCTATTATGCCAAAAAATACTACCACCAGTCTGGTCTTCTCTATTGTTGAGCCTGATCTTTTGAAATAATAAACCCTAAACTTTCTAAAGCATTTTCCTATTTATATTGGTTTTATGTTCATATATTTATGTTTCTGAGCAGTCAATTCATTCACACTTTCTTCTCAGGTTTCTGTACATTGTGATACCAGTCCTGTGCTAGACTATTCAGCAAGTATAATTATGAAATTTTTACAGAAATTCAACTTTAATGTAAATAATATAATTTCATTGTGCTATTATTTGCTTAGAGAAACAGTATTTTAATATTATTTAGGAGTGTTAGTAGTTTTTAATGTTAATAGGAAAATAATTCATAAGAGATTACCAAAAAGGGGGATTGTGGGAAAAAGAATTCTATAGTAATATTGGTACTCATTATTTCTACTAAATAATTGCAATGATAAATATCAAATATTTTTATAGCCCTTGTTTTATGCCATGTATAATTCTAAGCTCTTTAAGTATGTTAATTCATTTAACTTTAAAACAATACCAATAAGTGGCTATTTTATAGATATATCTATTTTACAGATGAGGAAATTTAGGTGCAGATAAGTTAAGAAACTTAACTGTGGATACACAGCTAATAAGTGGTGGATTTATCAAATCCAGGCAATCTGAACTAGAACCTCTCTTTTAAACTACAATAGGTTCACAAATACCAGTGTTAAAATTTTGATTACCGTGCAAATATTCTCCGTTTTATGCTAATGTGCCATAAACCACAAGGCTTTTGAGTTTTGTAGGGAAAAGTTCATTAGTGGGATTTGTTGTTCAGTTCCTAATCTAAACCTTTTATTTTGCATAGAGATGTTTGCCAAAGTTTGTGTTTACTTTCCATACAATATAGTTTTGCTGCCCTAAGTTATCTTAAGTTACTGAGTATTTTTTTATGGGTCTTACTCACTAAATTAGGTACTTCTAAAAGGTAGGCAGGATGATTTATTTATCTTGCTGACTCTCTATCATCAATGCCTGTCTTTGGAGCCTCTTGTAAGTAAAAGACACCTTCTCATTGCTTATGTAGGTTCATTTATCTTCAGTTTAAGTCAGCCCTAACATTTGACTTATTGAAATGGTGTGGTCTTCCTGTTATTGTTCCCCAAATATGGACCAATATATGGCACTATATGCAATCATCCAGTATCTTAGGGCAGGCCCTCTGATCACACGTTTGCCCAAATTATTCTGAAATAGAAACAAAACATTCTACTTTTGGAGTGTATACAGTGTGTTTCTTTTTCTTACAGGTATGGAATAAACACTTGCAGAAAACTAGAAGAATGGGATTCACTAGAGAAACTATTTTAAAAAATATTATAAAGTGTTTTATTCATTGATGATTAGGGAAGAATGATTGATTTTCATGATTAGGCATTGGATTCCAAACCAATAATAGCAATGGCACTTTTGCTGGAGAGATTAAGGCATGTATAGTAAGAAACAATATGACTGATAAATAACCTATACTGAGCAATTTAAGATAGTAAAAGAAAACAAAAACACAGAAGAGGAAAAGTAAAACCATTTTCTAGTACATGGAATAAATATCTGAGCTAGGTGCTGAAGGATAGGCAGGCGATTTGGTCTGCTGCTGCTGCTAAGTCGCTTCAGTGGTGTCTGACTCTGTGCAATCCCATAGACAGCAGCCCACCAGGCTCCCTCGTCCCTGATATCTTCCAGGCAAGAACACTGGAGTGGGTTGCCATTTCCTTCTCCAATGCATGAAAGTGAAAAGTGAAAGTGAAGTCGCTCAGTTGTGTCTGACTCCAAGCGACCCCATGGACTGCAGCCTACCAGGCTCCACTGTCCATGGGATTTTCCAGGCAAGAGAACTGGAGTGGGGTGCCATTGCCTTCTCCTTTTTCCTTTATAGATAGTGAGAAAAAATCCACGGTGTAGGTAGTGACTGGAAGTATATAATTATATTCCAGAATAGCAGTTAATTTCAAGGATATGCGATAATTTATTTTTGGATGGACCAAAAAAATAGATCAAAGGTGAGCCCCAGGGAACTTACTATTTGAAGTTCAAACAGGCAGTTGGTATCTGGGCTGTCCATAAAGTAAGAAGGCCTAATCTTCACTGTGACTCAGATGCAGAAATCCATTGTCTAGAGAGAAATGTGCATGAACACAGCTGGGTTCTCTAACTAGTGGGTTGTGAACATTGATTCACAACTCTTCTAACCATTAGAATCATCTGGCAGAAATTTAAAATATCTAGATGCCCAGAATCCAATGCTAGATAAGTGAACCTGTAGTTTAATTAACATTCATTAACTAATGACTTGATCATTAGTTAGGTGTTTTGTTGTTGTTTTCTGTCTCCTGTTGTTTGTTTATATTTTGGTTTTAGTTCGTTTGGTTTTGTGGTTTAGATTCCTGGTGGTTCTAACCTACAACCAGGATTGTGAGCTTCTGCTTCAAAGTGTGCATAGCTACTAGGGATTTTGTAGAAACACATATTTTGATTCACGAGTCTGCCTGGGAGCCTGCATTCCTACCAAGTGCCCAGGTGCTACAGGTTCACACACTACACACAAGCCCATGAGGCTCTTCCCCATGATAATAACACTTAGACATAGGGTAAAAAAGGTTTTTCTTATTAGAACCAGATAAGTATTTTTGATGAGCTCACATTTCAGAATTAAGGTCTAAAAGTAAAAAAGGACATAGTTTAGCTTTAGGTTATCCATCTAATCTGTGCTGGGGAAAGTTTTAAAATTAAGCTTCAAGTTTATTACTGGTGTTTCTTATTCTTTTAAAGAATTCTGATCTCTATATGGCTTCAACTTACTTTTTATAATTTCTACAAACAGGAGTATTTTGTCAAGCTTTACTTTTTGGAGTGTGTATCATGAATTGATAATTTGTGTATGAAATAATTTATCTAGAAAATATACATATTTTTGAAAGGCTAATATTCTGACTCTTGCCACCCTTACTTATAGTTTGTACCACAAGAATACAAACTTTGTTTCCTATTTCTTTAAAAAACCTTTGAACATTTTATGACAAGATTTTACTTACTGGAAGTGTGAATTTTTAGGTGACTTTAATAATAGCAGCTACCAGATTCATTTCAGAAGAATCATTCCATTCACTTAATCTTTTTTGAAATTGCATTAAGAAATAGTTAATCACTATAAATTTGATACCATTAATTATTTCTAGAAAAATGCATTAATAAAAATTAGAGAACAAATTGTTAACAAGAGTAAAGTTTGCTTTTTTGAATGTTGTTGCAATGTTTTAGGGAATCTACTAGGGTCATGAAGTGCTGATAAAATGTACACAGTTATCACTATTTGCTGTTGTTGTTTGTTTGGTTAGTCATTAGAATAAGCAATGGCTTTCTTCTGAATCCTGATATTTGAATGAATTTCATTGTACTATTTAAGTTAAGCTATTATGTTAGGCAGGGTGGAAAGCCATGTCAACACTTTAAGTCCACCTGCTGCTGGTGCTGCTGCTAAGTCGCTTCAGTGGTGTCTGACTCTGTGCGACCTCATAGACGGCAGCCCACCAGGCTCCCCCGTCCCTGGGATTCTCCAGGCAAGAACACTAGAGTGGGTTGCCATTTCCTTCTCCAATGCATGAAAGTGAAGAGTGAAAGTGAAGTTGCTCAATCGTGTCCAACTCTTAGCAACCCCATGGACTGCAGCCTACCAGGCTCCTCTGTCCATGGGATTTTCCAGGCAAGAGTACTGGAGTGGGGTGCCATTGCCTTCTCCGTTAAGTCCGCCTACTTACTCTTAATGGAATAAATAATGCATTTAAAATTTATGTGTTGCAAGTCTGTTTTCATGAATTTATATATATATATATATATATATTTGTACATAACAGTATTGGGATTTTAGAAAATATGCATGCATCTTATAACAGATTTCATCTCTTTATTAATAAGATATGTGGAAAGTCATTTGTATTTGTTTGCTATTGCTGTGCCCCAAATTATTACACCTTTTGGAGCCTAAAGGAACACAAGTTACAATCTGCTAAATTAGAACAAAATTTCCGTGGTCAGGATTCCTGCTGTTGGTGAACTGGGTCCTTTGCTCAGGTTTTCACCGGGATGCAATTTTGGTGTCATTTAAGGCTGTGATCTCCTCTGAGGCTTGGAGTCCTCTTCCAAGCTCAAGCCCAATCTTGTTGCCAAGATTCAATTATTGCAGTTATAGGACTGAAGCTCGCAGCTCTGCACAGGTGCTCACTGTTCTCTAGCATGTGACTCTCATCAAAATGTGACTGTTTTCTTCATTAAGGCCAACAGGAGAGCACATCTGACATGTGAAATCTCTCTGACTTCTTCCTGACTCTGACCACTAGATCTTTACAAGGGCTCATCTAATTGGATCTTCCTCAGACTGGAGACCTGCATTCAATCCCTGGGTTGGGAAGGTTCCCTGGAGAAGGGAAAGGCTACCCACTCCAGTATTCTGGCCTGCAGAATTCCATGGACTGTATAGTCCATGGGGTCACAAAGATTCGGACATGAATGAGCAACTTTCACTTTCAGACTTAATATTCTAACTTTTTATTAACTTGAAGTAAACTGATGAGAGGACTTACTTCACTGGAAAATTTCTTCATTTGTGTTATATAACATAATCTTATCACATGAGTGATATCTTTTCCATAGAGCCATGTGGGCTTGACCCCCATCTTCCTGTTGAGGTGGGGCATGGAAGGTGGGGGCATCCAACCAAAGGGGATTATTCTGGAGCCTTAAGATCTGATGGAATTGCCTTGCTACATTTTAGACCTACTGATACTTAGAGTCCATTTTCCTCACAACTTCTCCCTTTTAGAATGAGACTGTCTGTGCCTTTTGCATTATTGCATTTTGGAAGTACATAACTTGCCTGGTTTGACAAAGTCACAACTACAGTGGGATTTTGCCTCAAGATGAATTGGATCTCAAGTCTAACCCATGATGTCATCTTAAATGAGACTCTAGACTTTAGAGTTGATGCTGCAATGAGTCAAGAATTTTAGAGCAATTGTTATGAAATTAATATAACTCACATGTGAAAAAGATGAATCTGGGGGGCAGAATGTTAGAGGCTAAAAGTTTGTATGGTATGGTGTGTGCATACTCAGTCATGTCTGACTCTTTGTGACCCCCATGGACTGCAGCCCTCCAGGCTCCTCTGTTCATGGAATTTTCTAGGCAAGAAATACTGGAGTGAGTTGCCACTTCCTTCTCCAGGAGATCTTCTAGACCCAGGGATCAAACCTGTGTCTCTTGCATCTCCTGCTTTGGCAGGGGGATTCTTTACCACTTGTGCCTCCTAGGTATCTCCCCCTCAAATTTATATGCTGAAGCCCTATCCTCACCCCCAGTGAGACTGTATTTGGAGACGGGGCCTCTAAGAGTTACTGAGGTTAAGTGAGGTCATAAGGTGAGGCCTTGATCCAAAAGGATTAATATCCTTACATGAGTCGCCAGAGAACGCTATTCCTTTACACCTTTCTGTGTCTCCACATGCAAAGAAAGGCCATGTGAGCACAAAGCAAGAAGGCAGGTCTCTGCAGTCCAGAAGGAAACTTTCACCAGACACCTATTAGCAACTTGACCTTGGACTGTTAGTCTCCAGAACTGTGAGGAAAACAGTTTCTATTGTTTCAAGCCATCCGGACTGTTTCATGACGACAGCGCAAGTGGACTGATAAACTAAATCCTACAGTATGTTTGGTTAGCTAAAGTAGATGATGTCACTGTTATGCAGCCTCTGCTAATGTGTTTCCCACAGCAGTTTATCAGAATTTTCAGTTGATCCACATTTTTGGTAACACACAGCATTTTCTATCTTTTTAATTTCAGCCATCCTGGTGGGTAGATAGTGATACATTAGTTTTATTTAACATTTCAACAGTAATGAAATTTAATACTTTTTCTTACTTTTACTGGATATGGAAGTATTTCTTTCATTAAGTGTTGAAGCCATTAGCTCTTTTTTTTTAAAAAAAAGATGAGCTTTATTTTCTTATAAATTTTTAGTCTTTTATATCTTTTGCACATGATTTAACACCTCTCTAGTAAGATATACATTTTGCAGATACATTCTTCAAATTCATGTATCTCTTTAATGCTTTTGATTAACATAAATTCTTAAATATATTTCAATTAATATTTTATGGTTAGCATTTTGGAGTTTGGCTAAAAATTCTCTGTTTACCCCAAAGTCATGAAGATGTTCTTCTGTGTTTTTGATTAAAATCTAATTGCTTTATATTCCCATTAAGAAATATTCAATACAATCTATATGGAATATCTATGTGTATTTGCTGTAAGAAAGGGTCTAAATTCATTTTTTCCCATATGGATAAATAATTAGTTTCATTTACTGAGAAAATACCATCTTATCTCCACTAAATTGCATGCCACCTTTGTCATAAATCAAGTGACTGGATATATATTCATATGTTTCTGGCCTTCTTATTCTATTTCACTAGCTGTTTTTTTTTTTTTCCTTTTGCTAAAACCCTGCTATATTAATTAATATTAGTTACTAAAGTTTTCATTAATGCTTGATAGCTGGTAGTGAAAAATTTCTGGCTTTATTCATCTTCTATAACATTGCCTTTCTATTCTTGGCCTTTTGTATTTTCATATGGATTTATGGGTCAGTTTTAATTTCCATGAAAATGCTCAATTATATATGAGAAAAATTGGATTGAAATCATAGATTAATCTGACACAAAACGACATTTTTACGCATTGGGTCTTCCATTCCAATCTATACTCATTATATGGGGCTTCATTTTTACAATTTTTCTTTAAAAATTTGATCTAAATAATGTTTTGTATCTTTAGTATACAGGAATAAAACACAACTTTTGGTAGGTTGCAATGGTTTTGATTCTAATATAGTTGTTATTATTTTAAAGAATTTTATTTTTAATTTGCTTGTTCATGTATAGAGGTACATTTTTTTAAATTAATCATGTATATAGGAAAACTATGAGATTCACAGATTTATTCTATAGGTTTTTCTGTAAGATTTTTTTTAAATGTCCTAGGTACAAAATCATTTCATTCCTAAGCTGGAAATTTTAATTTCTTCCCTTCCAATTGTTATAGTATTTCTTTTTTTTTTTTTTTTCCCTTTTCATGTGTGTATTTGTCCACTAGCTAAAACCTCATAATGTGCTCGGCATAATGTTAAACAAACAGGGTGACAACAGACAGCCCTGTAGTACTCCTTTCTCAATCCTGAACCAATCAATTGCTCCATACAGGGTTCTAACTGTTCCTTCTTGACCCATTTACAGGTTTCTTAGGAGACAGGTAAGATGTCTGGTATTCCCATCTCTTTAAGAGCTTTCCATAGTTTGTTATGATCCACACTGTCAAAGGCTTTAGCATAGTCAATGAAACAGAGGTAGATGTATCTTTCTGGAATTGCCTTGCTATCTCCATGATCCAGTGAATGTTGCAAGTTGATCTCTGGTTCCTCTACCTTTTCTAAATCCAGTTTAGACATCTGGATGCTCTTGGTTCATGTAATCCTGAAGCCTAACATGCAAGATTTTAAGTATAACCTTATTAGCAAGGGAGATGAGTGCAATTGTCTGATGTTTAGAACCTTCTTTAGTACTGTTCTTCTTGGGAATTGGGATGAGGATTGACCTTTTCCAGTCCTGTGGCCACTGTTGGGTCTTCCAGATTTGCTGACATATTGAGTGCAACACTTTGCTGGCATCATCCTTTAGGGTTTTCAATAGCTCTATTGGAATTCCATTGCATCCACTAGCTTTATTGACAGCAGTGCTTCCTAAGGCCCAGTTGACTTCACATTCCAGAAAGTCTGGCTCTGGGTGACTGACCGCACTATCATGGTTATCAGGTTCATTGAGTTCTTTTTTGAACAGTTCTTCTGTGTATTCTTTCCATCTCTGCTTGATCTCTTCAGAATCTATCAGTTGCTACTGTTTCTGTCCTTTATTGAGTCCATTTTGAGGGGGAATGTTCCTTTGATATTTCCAATTTTCCTGAAGCAATCTCTAGTCTTTCCCCTTCTGTTGTTTTCTTTTAGTTTTATGCACTGTTCATTGAAGAAGTCCTTCTTGTCTCTCCTTTCTATTTGGCTGCTCATTTTAGTTTAAGTATGAATGTTGCTAACAGAAGCTAATGATCTGAGTCACAATCAGCTTCAGGTCTTGTTTTTGCTGACTATATACAGCTTCTCCATCTTTGGCCACAAAGGATGTAATTAATTTGATTTCTGTTATTAGTTCAGTTCAGTCACTCAGTCATGTCCGACTCTTTACAACCCCATGGAACTGTAGGACACCAGGCTTCCCTGTCCATCACCAACTCTTGGAGCTCGCTCATACTCATGTCCATTGAGTCAGTGATGCCATCCAACTATCTCATCCTCTGTCGTCCCTTTTTCCTCCAGCCTTCAATCTTTTCCAGCAGCAGGGGCTTTTCTAATGAATCATTTTTTGCATCAGGTGGCCAAAGTATTGGAGCTTCAGCATCAGTCCTTCCAATGAATATTGGAAGGAAGGGTTGATTTCCTTTACAATTGACAGCGTTGTTCTCCTTGCAGTCCAAGGGACTCAAAAGTCTTCTCCAACACCACGCTTCAAAAGCATCAATTCTTCAGCGCTCAGCTTTCTTTATAGTCCAGCTCTCATATCCATACATGACTACAGGAAAAACCATAGCTTTGAGTATATGGAGTTTGTTGGCAAAGTGATGTTTCTGCTTTTTAATACACTGTATGGGTTGGTCATAGCTTTTCTTCCAAGGAGCAAGGGTCTTTTAATTTCATGGCTGCAGACACTGTCAGCAATGATTTTGGAGCCCAAGAAAATAAAGTTTGTCACTGTTTCCATTGTTTCCCCATTTATTTGCCATGAAGTGATAGGACTGGATGTCATGATCTTTGTTTCCTGAATGTTGTTTTAAGCCAGCTTTTTCACTCTCCTCTCTCTTTCACTTTCATCAAGGTTTCTTAGTTCCTTTTCTCTTTCTCCCATAATGGTAGTGTCATCTGCGTATCTTAGGTTATTGATATTTTTCCCAGCAATCTTGATTCCAGCTTGCACTTCAATCAGCCTGGCATTTTGAATGATGTACTCTGCATATGAGTTAAATAAGCAGGGCAATAATATACATCCCTGACGTACTCCTTTCCCAAATTGGAACCTGTTCATTTTTCCATGTCCAGTTCTAACTGTTGCTTCTTGACCTACATTCAGATTTCTCAAGAGACAGGTAAGGTGGTTTGGTATTCTCATCTCTTTAAGAATTTTCCACAGTTTGTTGTGATCCACACAATCAAAGGCTTTAGTGTAGTCAATGAAACAGAAGTTTTTCTGGAATTCTCTTGCTTTTTCTATGATCCAACTTATGTTGGATCATAGAAATTTGATCTCTGGTTCCTTTGCCCTTTCTAAATCCAGCTTGACATCTGGAAGTTCTTGGTTCATGTATTGTTGAAGCCTAACTTGGAGAATTTTGAGCATTACTTTGCTAGCATGTGAGATGACGGCAATTGTGTGGTAGTTTGAGCATTCTTTGTCATTGCTTTTCTTTGGGATTGGAATGAAAACTGAACTTTTCCAGTCCTGTGGCCACTGCTGAGTTTTCCAAATTTGCTGGCATACTGAGTGCAGCACTTTCACAGGATCACCTTTTAGGATTTGAAATAGCTCAGCTGGAATTCCATCATGTCCACTAGCTTTGTTCATAGTAATGTTTCCTAAGGCCGATTTGACTTTGCACTTCAGGATGTCTGGTTCTAGGTAAGTGATCTAGGTAAGTGATCCCACCGTTGTGGTCATTAAGATCTTTTTTATGTAGTTCTTCTGTGTATTTTTGCCAACTCTTCTTAAAATCTTCTGCTTCTGTTAGGTCCATACCATTTATGTCCTTTATTCTGCCCATCTTTGCATGAACTGTTCTCTTGGTATCTCTAATTTTCTTAAAGAGATCTCTAGTCTTCCCATTCTGTTGTTTCCCTCCATTTCTTTGCATTGATCACTTAGGAAGGCTTTCTTATCTCTCATTGCTATTCTTTGGAACTCTGCATTCAGATGTGTGTATCTTTCCTTTTCTCCTTTGCCTTTTGTGTCTCTTCTTTCCTCAGCTATTTGTAAGGGCTCCTCTGCTACTGCTACTGCTACGGCTGCTAAGTCGCTTCAGTTGTGTCCGACTCTGTGTGACCCCAGAGACAGCAGCCTATCAGGCTCCCCCATCCCTGGGATTCTCCAGGCAAGTATACTGGAGTGGGTTGCAATTTCCTTCTCCAATGCATGAAAGTGAAAAGTCAAAGTGAAGTTGCTCAGTTGTGTCTGACACTTCGTGACCCCATGGACTGCAGCCTACCAGGCTCTTCCGTCCATGGGATTTTCCAGGCAAGAGTACTGGAGTGGGGTGCCATTGCCTTCTCTGAAGGGCTCCTCGGACAACCATTTTGCCTTTTGTTATTTTTTTCTTGGATATGGTTTTGATCACCGCCTCCTATATAATGTTATGAACCTGCATCCATAGTTCTTCAAGCACTGTGTCAGATCTAATCCCTTGAATCTATTTGTCACTTCCATTGTATAATCATAAGGGATTAGATTTAGGTCATACCTGAATGGTCTAGTGTTTTACCTATGTTCTTCAGTTTAAGTCTGAATTTTGCAATAAGGAGTCCATGATCTGAGCCACCATCAACTCTCAGTCTTGTTTTAGCTAATTGTATAGAGCCTCTCCATCTTCCACTGCAAAGTATGTAATCTATCTGATTTTGGTATTGACTATCTGGTGATGTCCATGTGTCAAGTTGTCTCTTGTGTTGTTGGAAGACTGTGTTTGCTATGACAATGCATTCTCTTGGCAACACTGTTAGCCTTTGAACTGCTTCATTTTGTACTCTAAGGCTAAACTTGCCTGTTATTCCAGGGAGCTCTTGACTTCCTACTTTTGCATCCCAGTCCCCTGTCATGAAACAGACATCTTTTTTGGTGTTAGAAGTTTTGGTACTAGAAGATCTTGTAGGTCATCATATAACTGCTCAACTGATATTAGTAGAACTGTACAAAGTTTCCTTTGGTTAATATATGTATGCTCTTTGTCCTTTCACTTTCAAACTTCCTCTTGCCCTAAGCAAATTAAATGTATATTCATATTTTTAAGTAGATTTAAAAATCCAAGAATTTTACTTAAAGTGATTAGCCTATTTATATTTAAGTTGTTATTTATATATGTATCCACAATCATACTAGTCATTTTGTGACTCATTTAATTTTCACTTCGGGATTGTTCACCTTCTTCCTGATTCACCAACATTTTTTTCTTATTTTTTCTTTAATTATATCATTCTAACTATTTAATTATTCTCTTAGTGGTTACTATTGGTAACAACATTTAGTATTTATTTTCATTATCAAAATAGTTTCTTTATCTATAAAATACTGCTAGAATATCAAAATATTATCTTCCTCAAATTCCCAATATACTACATTGTGGCCATGCATTTGAGTTTTAGTTATAATTAAAATCACGTATAGCATTACAGTTATTTTTTTGTATAATCTCTAATTATATTTAAACCCATTTTTACTTCTTAAAAAATCCTTCTTTTCTTCCCCCATTTTTATGTTTCTGTTTAGGACCTTTGCCTTTTTGAAGAAATTAATTTAGTCTTTCTTTTAGTAAAACACTGATGGTGGTAAATTATCTATTTGTCAGAAATTGACTCTGTTTACCTTCTCTTTCACAAGAATATCTTGGGTATCTAGGTTAGCATTTTTTCCTGGTGAGCTGTAAAATGTCATTCCATTGTTTTACTTTTCATAATTTATGTTGATTAGTCATCTCTCTGTCTTGTTGCACCTATTAAGATAATGTAGTATTTCTCTGGAGAAGGCAATGGCACCCTACTCCACTACTCTTGCCTGGAAAATCCCATGAACAGAGGAGCCTAGTAGGCTGCAGTCCATGGGATTGCGAAGCGACTTCGTGATCTGAGCGACTTCCCTTTCACTTTTCACTTTCATGCATTGGAGAAGGAAATGGCAACCCACTCCAGTGTTCTTGCCTGGAGAATCCCAGGGATGGGGAAGCCTGGTGGGCTGTCATCTCTGGGGTCGCACCGAGTCAAACATGACTGAAACGACTTAGCAGCAGCAGCAGCAGTATTTCTCTAGTTGTTTTTAAGATTTTTTCAAAAAAATATTTTTCTGTCATTTTCTTGGTATGGCTTTCTTGGTATTTATCCATAGATTTTGTTAATCTTCACAAATCTCTAAATGGGCATCTGCCAGGAGATTTGAAATTCTGTGCTATTGTCTCTGCAAATATTTTGCCCCATTCTCTTTCTCATCTTCTTCTATGATTCTCATTATAGGTATATTAAAATTTTTAAACATTTTTTGAAACATGACTTACATGCTCTGTTTTTTCTTTTTCATACTTTCTTCTTTCTCTGCATAATATTTTGTATTTCCTATTGACTTCTCTTTCAGGTTACAAAACTTGTGTTTTTCTACTTGCAGTCTGCTATTCAAACCATCCATTTAATTCTAAATTCCAGGATTTTATTTTTCAATTATGGAAAGTTTTTGTGTTCTTATGTTTCAATATTCTGATGAAATTTCTTTCTCTTTACTTATTTTTTTTTGTATTGACTCTGTATTTTCTTAAACAATAGTCGAATATTTAAAATATTTGCTTGCAAATTCTGTTATCTATGTATTCTGTTAAATGTCTTCCGACAGTTTTTTCTTTATTTTTTTGCTTAAGTCTTTTCCTCTTCTCAGATCTAGTATATAATATTTTCATTGCATGCCAGATATTATGCATAAAGGAAACACAGAAGTTCAATATGTTGTTATTCCATCTGAGGATGTTCTTCCCTATGCTAGACAGATAGGAAAGGGCTGAAACCTCAATGAAATCATGACTGATTTGTTGGAGAACTTGGTTGTAGTTTTACTGACTCATTCTATCTTTGCTTTGTTTCTTGGCCCTGCCAGCCTTGAGATTTGATTGAAAGCCATTGTTTTTGTTCCTTTCTTTCTCTTTTCCTTTATCCTAATGGGATTACAGCAAACTGAGATTTACCCTCTAGAATTTCCCAATTCAATACAGTCTATAAGACTCTAGAATGTCTTTTTGCTGCTTTTTAGAAACTTTTAAATAGCTCCCAATCTTTCTGCAGTTTTGAAATTCTGCAGTGTGCTTTAGAAAACACTAGCTTAGTGATAAGACCTCTCAAATTTTAAAATTGTTACTCATATGGTGCTTGATATCTGTGACTGGTTCATGTTGATGTATGGCAGAAATCAACACAATATTATAAAGCAATTATCCTCCAATAAAGAAAAGAAAAAAAAGAGATTTTAACTGATTTCTCTTTATCCCAACAAAGTATGTAAGATGAAGGTAAGCTATACCATCAAATTTGACTAGAAAATGCCCACAATTTAGTAAATGCTTCAAGTGAAAAAATATCTGGTGAACATGAAGTCCCCTTGAAGACTTTCTCTACTTTCTGGTACTTTTGTTTCTTTTTTTTTTTTAATTTTTTTAAATTTTATTTTATTTTTAAACTTTACATAATTGTATTAGTTTTGCCAAAAATCAAAATGAATCCGCCACAGTTTCTTTATAAGTTCATGTCTTTAAAAATATTTTTTTGAAATACATTCAGCTTTTAAAAAGTCTTTAAGGGAGAGCATTCCCATCACAATCTATTGTATCCTTCTCATAGTGGGAGCTCTCAGTGAGATATCTTTTCCTTTTTTTAAGTCAAATATATTGAAAGTACAATTTAAATATATAATCACCACCAAAACCATAATATAGTATGTAGAATATTCCCAGCACCTCCAAAAGTTTCCCTGTGGATTTTTCTGTCAATGACTTCCTTCTACTATCAGACCCTGGCAGACATTAAGTCCCCTTCCTATATTTGTGCCTATTCCACAATGGAAATACAGGATAATTGGGATCATAGAGCATGCAGTCTTTTGTGCATGCCTTCTTTCACTCAGCTTAAGTCTTTGTAGATTCATCCATATTGTTACATATATCCATAGTTCATTAATGTTTCTGAAAAACATTTTATTTATTTTACTTGAGTTGACAGACGTTTGTCATTTTTGTAGATTTGGTAATTATGAATGAAGTCACTGTATCAGGACACACATTTCCAGACCTTGAGGAGAGGGTTAAGGGCATGTAGGCTGTTTCCAGCTGTTATTGACATATAGATATTTGGGTAGGCCAGTTTTTATTTCATTTGCCTAGATATATAGGGGTGAAATTACTCTGTTGTGTGTAAGTATATGTTTGCTTCATAAGAAATTGACAAACGGTTTTCCAGCAGAGCTGTATTATTTGACAGGACCCACTAGCACTGCAAGCAAGTTCTACTTGCTCAACATCTTCACTAACGCTTGATATTTTCCATTTAATTATAGCCAGTTAGTATGTAGTGGTTTTAATTTGCATTTCCCTAATGTCTATTAATGTTTTTAAGTGAAATATCAAATTTTTTGCCTTTCTTATTGGACTCTGACTATTACTTGAGTTGTAAAAATTCTTTGAATATTCTGCATACCATGTCTTTCATCAGATATATACGTTATAAAAATTTATCTCCCTGTCTATAGCTTGGATTTACCTTTTTGTAACAGTATCTTTGTGAGTATGAAGTTTCTTACTTTGATAAAATTTAATCTGTATTCATATATATATATGTATGTATAAAGTTATATGCATGTCTTTATATGTATTTGCATCAGATCAGATCAGTCGCTCACTTGTGTCCGACTCTTTGCGACCCCATGAATCGCAGCACGCCAGGCCTCCCGGTCCATCACCAACTCCCGGAGTTCACTGAGACTCACATCCATCGAGTCAGTGATGCCATTCAGTCATCTCATCCTCTGTCGTCCTCTTCTCCTCCTTCCCCCAATCCCTCCCAGCATGAGTCTTTTCCAATGAGTCAACTCTTTGCATGAGGTGGCCAAAGTATTCCTTCCAAAGAAATCCCAGGGTTGTTACCATCTTTCTAAATTCCATATATATGCTTTAGTATACTGTATTGGTGTTTTTCTTTCTGGCTTACTTCACTCTGTATAATAGGTTCCAGTTAGTCTTATGGACTCTGGGAGAGGGAGAGGGTGGGGAGATTTGGGAGAATGGCATTGAAATATGTATAATATCATGTATGAAACGAGTCGCCAGTCCAGGTTCAATGCACGATACTGGATGCTTGGGGCTGGTGCACTGGGACGACCCAGAGGGAGGGTATGGGGAGGGAGGAGGGAGGAGGGAGGAGGGTTCAGGATGGGGAACACAGGTATACCTGTGGCGGATTCATTTCGATATTTGGCAAAACTAATACAATATTGTAAAGTTTAAAAATAAAATAAAAATAAAAATAAAGTAAAAAAAAAAAAAGGAAATCCCAGGGTTGATCTCCCTCAGAATGGACTGGTTGGTTCTCCTTGCAGTCCAAGGGACTCAAGAGTCTTCTCCAACACCACAGTTCAAAAGCATCAATTCTTCGGTGCTCAGCCTCCTTCACAGTCCAACTCTCACATCCATACATGACCACAGGAAAAACCATATATATATATAGCTTTCCTGATAGCTCAGTTAGTAAAGAATACACATATATATTTACATATATATCCATGTCTATATATATATTTGAATATATATATATATATATGTGGCTTTCCTGATAGCTCAGTTGGTAAAGAATCCGCCTGCAATGCAGGAGATCCTGGTTCAAATCCTGGGTGGGGAAGATCCGCTGGAGAAGGGATTAAGCTACTCACTCCAGTATTCTGGCCTGGAGAATTCCACAGACTATATGCTTCCCTTTTGGCTCAGCTGGTAAAGAGTCCTCCTTCAATGCAATGTGGGAGACCTGGGTTTGATTCCTGTGTTGGGAAGATCCCCTGGAGAAGGGAACAGCTACCCACTCCAGTATTCTGGCCTGGAGAATTCCACAGACTATATAGTTCATGGGGTTATAAAGAGTCGGACATGCCTAAGCAACTTTCACTTGCAAATATAAGAAATGTAAATGTATGTACCTAAACAATCTTTCCATAGCAGAATAATATTAGGATTTTCTACTTTGTTTCCTTCTGGAATTTCTGTATTTTGCCAATTGCATTTATGTCTGTGATCTGTTTTGAACTAATTGTTACATATGGTACCAAGAAGAAAGCTGTTCCTTTATTTTTTCCTGTACTAATGCTCTTTTCCAGCAGTTATTCTATCCATGTCCCACTATTGTATGGTGAAAGACAGTGGAGCAGATAGCCTTTATCATTAATTTCATAGATCTGATTAAGTGGTATTATCCTGTAGGAGTTATACTTCAGGATCTATTCTTGAGGTGCCTCATCCACACTGGGAACTAATATAAGTGATTAAACTTCAAGATGCTACTGCAAGGGATAAAACTTTTACAAATTTGAGGAGGAAGGAGGAAATGTAGTTTGCACACAAAAGGTACAAATGCATAGAATGTGGTATAAATGATAGGATGTTATTCAATGATTAGGATACAAGACTGTATGTTTTTCCTTTCTGTCCCCTCTCTGTCTATCTCTCTTATTCTCTCTTTCTCTCTCTCTCATTCCCCATTTCAGCCTGATATATTGTGACCCTTCACTAATGGAGAAGTCTCATATAGCAACAAGCTGAAGCTAGCCTCTGGCCAATAGCATATAAGGAACTGAAGCTCTCCATCCAACAGGCTGTGGAAACTAAATTCCGCAAACAACCATGTAAGAGAGTTTGAAGCAGTGCCTGTCTTAGTCTGTTCAAGCTATTATAACAAAATACCACAGACCAGATAGCTGATAAGGAGCACCAAAAAAGTATTGCCTACGATACCAGTTCTAGAAGCTGTAAACTCAAGATGGGAGAGATCGTCTTCTGGGTCTCACACTTCTTCTATCCCCACATGACAGAAGGTGCTGGGAAACTCTGTGAAGTCTCTTAAAAGAGCAATCATCCCATTCATGTGAGCTTCATTCTCATGACCTAATCATCTCTCAAAGCCCCCAGCATACTAATAATTATCTCACTTGGGGGAGTAGGACTTCAACATGTGAATCTGGAGGGACACAGACCTTCAGACCATAGCAGATCCTTTCCCAGTTGAGCCTTGAGACTGCTATGACCATATCTGGCACTTAGCTTGCAGCCTATGAGGGACCTTGGGTAGGAGGCATTCAGCTAAATTTTACCCAAATTCTTGATCTACAGAAACTCCGAGATAATAAATATTGTTTACTGTTTCAGTTCAGTTGCTCAGTCCAGTTTGGCTGTTTGCGACCCCATGGACTGCAGCACGTCAGGCTTCCCAGTCCATCATCAATTCCTGAAGCTTGCTCAAACTCATGGCCATCAGGCACATGATGCCATTCAACCATTTCCTCCCATGTTGCCCCCTTTTCCTCCCACCTTCAATCTTTTCTAGCATCAGGGTATTTTCTAATCAGTCAGTTCTTTGCATCAGTGGACAAAGTATTGGAATTTCAGCTTCAGCATCAGTCCTTCCAATGAATATTCAGGGTTGATTTCCTTTATGATTGACTGGGTTGATTTGCAGTCCAAGGGACTCTCAAAAGTCTTCTCCAACACCACAGTTCAAAAGCATCATTTCTTTGGTACTCAGCTTTCTTTATAGTCCAACTGTCACATCCATACATGACTACTGGGAAAGCCATAGCTTTGACTAGACAGACCTTTGTTGGCAAAGTAATGTCTCCACTTTTCAATATGCTATCTAGGTTGGTCATAAGCTTTTCTTCCAAGGAGCAAGTGTCTTTTAATTTTATGGTGGCAGTCACCATCTGCAGTGATTTTGGAGCCCAAGAAAATAAAGTTTGTCACTGTTTCCATTGTTTCTTCATTTATTTGCCATGAAGTGATGGGACCAGATGCCATGATCTGAGTTTTTTGAATGTTGAGTTTTAATCCAGCTTTTTCACTCTTGTCTTTCACTTTCATCAAGAGGCTCTTTAGTTCTTCTTCACTTTCTGCCACAAGGGTGGTATCCTCTGCATATCCGAGGTTATTGATATTTCTCCTGGCAATCTTGATTCCAGCTTGTGCTTCTTCCAGCCTGGCATTTGACATGATATACTCTGCATATAAGTTAAATAAGCAGGGTGACAATATACAACCTTGACATACTCCTTTCCAATTTTGAACCAGTCTGTTGTTCCATGTTCAGCTCTAACTATTGCTTCTTGACGTACATACAGATTTCTCAGGAGGCAGGTCAGGTGGTCTGGTATTCCCATCTCTTTAAGAATTTTCCAGTTTGTTGTGATCCACACAGTCAAAGGCTTTGGTGTAGTTAATAAAGCAGAAGTAGATGTTTTTTTCTGGAACCTCCTTGCTTTTTCAGTGATCCAAAGGATGTTGGCAATTTGATCTCTGGTTCTTCTGCCTTTTCTAAATCCAGCTTGAACATCTGAAAGTTCACATACTGTTAGAGGCTGGAATACTGGAGTGGATAGCCATTTCCTTCTCCAGGGGATATTCCCAACACAGGTATCGAATCTGCGTCTCCTATGACTATTGCATTGGCAGGTGGATTCTTTACCACTGAGCCACAGGGCTTCCCATAGGAATTTATATGGGCAACAAATACCTGAGATATCCTTACTAAAATATGAAACAATTATCTGGAAAGCCTTATCACCGTGTGCATGTCAAGGCTTAACTTTATCAGAAATGATATCCTCTCCCCTATTCCCTCCTATACATTGCTTTCCTCTCTTCCTTACAAGTTTTTTCTGATGAACATTCCCCCAAAGCATATGTGTGCTGAATCCCTGTCTTTTATGAAACACAACTGAAGACACTAAGAATTGTACCCATGCTTATTTATATTCATCCTTAGGGTAATTTTGTCCAAATGGTGGAGGAAGAATTGTGGATACCCAAAACTTCTGTGGCGCAAAAGACACAGAATGCTGAGCACTGAGCCGACCTTTTTGTGCTTTATAGCAGGTTCCCATTAGCTGTCTATTTTACACATGGTAGTATATATATGTCAATTATACTCTAGTAAATACAATACTAGAATAGTATCTTCAGATTCTATCCAGAAGGTCCATTTTACTGCAAGTTTTGTCTCCAGGTAAAATATTTGAGGAACTGGTGATTCTAATGAAGAAATAGAAAAGAACATTTTGCCAGAGTGACTCCCTAAGATCCAGTTAACTAGACAGATTAAAGGAAGTGGTGTAGGTTTCAAAATATGGTCTAGCATGAGAGGACATAACATCATCCTCAAGCCAAAGATTTTTCTAGTAAAAACTAGACCACCAAAGATCAATGTTTAGATTATTCATTACTGCATTTATTGTGTGTGTGTGTGTGTGTGTATCTTTCATTTTCAATCTGTATGAGATGATGGTTGCTTACCAAACTTACTGTGGTAATTATTTTGTGGTGTATATAAATCAAATAATTATGCTTTACACCTTTAACTATACAGTGCTATTTGTCAATTTTTTCTCAACAAAGCTAGAAGAAAAAAAATAAAGGATTTTTCTAAAATACAAAAGATACATTAACATCTGTATATTGTAAATAAAATCCTTTATTATTATATGGTGGAAGTGACAAATAGATTGAAGGCATTAGATCTGATAGAGTGCATGAAAAACTATGAACAGAGGTTTGTAGCATTGTATGGGCGGTGGTGATCAAAACCATCTGAAGAAAAAGAAATGCAAAAAGGCAAAATGGTTGTCTGAGGAGGCCTTACAAATAGCTGAGGAAAGAACAAAAGTGAAAGGAAAAGGAGAAAAGGAAAGATATTCCCATTTGAACAGAGCCCAATGAATAGCAAGGAGAGATAAGAAAAGCTTCGTCAGTGATCAGTGCAAAGAAATAGAGAAAAATAATAGCATGGGAAAGACTAGAGATCTCTTCAAGACAATTAGAGATACCAAGGGAACATTTCATGCAAAGTTGGGCACAATAAAGAACAGAAATGATATGGACCTAACAGAAGCTAGATATTAAGAGGTGGCAAGAATGCAGAAAAACTATACAAAAAATATTTTCATGACCCAGATAACCACGATGGTGTGATCACTCACCTAGAGCCAGACATCCTGGAGTGTGAAGTCAAGTGGGCTGTAGGAAACATCACTACAAACAAAGCTAGTGGAGGTGATGGAATTCCAACTGAGCTACTTCAAATCCAAAAAGATGATGCTGTGCTACATTCAGTATGCCAGCGAATTTGGAAAACTCAGCAGTGGCCACAGGACTATAAAATGTCAGTTTTCATTCCAATCCGAAAGGAAGGCAATGCCAAAGAATGCTCAAACTACTACACAATTGCACTCATCTCACGCGCTAGCAAAGTAATGCTCAAAATTCTCCCAGCTAGGCTTCAACAATACATGAACTGAGAACTTCCAGATTTTCAAGCTGGATTTAGAAAAGACAGAGGAACCAGTGATCAAATTGTCAACATCCATTGGATCACTGAAAAAGCAAGAGAATTCCAGAAAAATATCTACTTCTGCTTCATTGACTATGCTAAAATCTTTGAATGGGTGGATCATAGCAAACTGTGGAAAATTCTGAAAGAGATGGGAATACCAGACCACCTTACCTGCCTCCCAAGATATCTGTATGCAGGTAAAGAAGTAACAATTAGAACCAGACATGGAACAATGGACAGGTTTGAAATTGGGAAAGGAGTATGCAAGGGTGTATATTGTCACCTTGCTTATTTAACTTACATGCAGATACTAAATGCCAGGTTGGATAAAGCTAAAGCTGGAATCAAGAATTCCAGGAGAAATATCAATAACCTCAGATATGGAGATGACACCACCCTTACGGCACAAAGGGAATAGGAACTAAAGAGCTCTTGATGAAAGTGAAAGAGGAGAGTGACTTAAAACTCAGCATTCAAAAAATGAAGATCATGGCATCCAGTCCCATCACTTCATTACAAAGAGATGGGGAAACAATGGAAAGAGTGACAGACTTGATTTTCTTGGGCTCCAAAATCACTTCAGATGGTGACTGCAGCTGTGAAATTAAAAAACACTCCTTTGAAGAAAAGTTATGACAAACATAGCCAGCTTATTAAAATGCAGAAACATTAATTTGCTAACAAAGGTCTGTCTAGTCAAAGCTATGGCTTTTCTAGCAGTCAGGTATGAACATGAGAGTTGGACTATAAAGAAAGCGGAATGCCAAAGAATTGACGCTTTTGAAGTGTGGTGTTGGAGAAAATGCTTGAGAGTCCCTTAGACTGCAAGGAGATCCAACCAGTCTATCCTAAAGGAAATCAGTCCTGAATATTCATTGGAAGGACTGGTGCTGAAGCTGAAACTCCAATACTTTGTCCACTGATGCAAAGAACTGACTGATTAGAAAAGACCCTGATGCTAGGAAAGACTGAAGCCAAGAGGAGAAGGGGATGACAGGAGATGAGATGTTTGGATGGCATCACTTACTCAATGACCACAAGTTTGAGCAAGCTCCGGGAGTTGGTGATGGACAGTGAAGCCTGCCTGGCATGCTGCAATGCATGAGATCGCAAAGAGTTGAACACAAGTGAGCAACTGAACTGATTGACTGAAATTAACATAATTTCCAAGTCCTAATTAGTCTTTCTCTTAAAGATGGCTTGTCTAGTAGTTTAATAGATAAAGGATTTTGAAGGGGTAATAGAGAAATTTTTACTCTAGAATTAAAAGTGCTGAAGGTATCACAGAGTCTCATAATAAAGAGAAACTTACATCTCAATTAAATTTAGGCATCATTATGCACAAAATATCAGTGAGTACCAAGAGAGTAAAAAAGAAAAGTCCTATTGATGTTAATAGGTAAAAGGTAAGAGAGAATATTGATTGGATCAAGTATTGCAGAAGTTAGAAGTAATGTGAATAATATCAGAAAACTGGAAGTCAGTCCTCTCTCTAGTAACCTGATGAATATATTCTTGACGTGGAAGACTATCCAATGTTTCAAATACATTAACTCAAGTTTAAAAGAAACACTCTGAATATTTTTTTTTAATTTTGAGTGGATTGGAGATATTGGGATATAAAATATAATATGTATACAGAAATTATTTGGAAAAAGGAAAACAAGTAACACTTACAACTGATAAGATTTTCACCTGATTCACTCTTATAAAACATTTTTAAGAGACTGAGGTGAATTATTTCAAAGGAGGGCTATTTTAACTTTCAGGAATCATGACATAGAAAAAAATTTAAGAAACATAACAGGTTAAGTAGCTTCTTTGAAAAAAGTCGTGGGTTATAACATAATTAGAAACTTTTCATTAGAAAAACTAATATTACTATATTTAAAAGAACTTTATAATAGATCCAACAGGTAAATTGGAGTAGGTAATGGCAACTCACTCCAGTATTTTTTCCTAGAAAATCCCACGGACAGAGGAGCTTGGAGGGCTACAGTCCATGGGGCTGCAAAGAGTTGGATATGACTGAGTGACTGGGCACACACACATATAGGTAAATAGATAGTTAGATAGATAAAGCTACAATATAGATATGTTAATATAGTTGTAGATGTGATATTTGTAACTACATTCCCATCTATATCGATGTCTTCCCTTTAGATCTTTCTCATCTTATATATCTGTTTACAAATACAATCTATACCAGTGGTGAAGAAATTTCTAGTTAAGAAAGTTTAATTTCACTGGATCTTGGTTTTCTCATATGTAAAATATTGAAGATGGGCCCTGTGATTTTCAAAGCCCTTTTTCACTTTAAGTCTTTGAACTCTGTTATTATCTAAGACAGTTTCTACTACAACAAACTTTCATAAATATTTAGATCTTACAAGTGAATTTTATGTGATGATAAAAAAGAAATTCTATTGCTCAGAGTATTTTTGGACATTGCCAATCAGTGCTAATTTTACTGAGTTGTTTTACCTACTGCCTAACACTTGGTTTTTAGCATAAACACATTGTTGGAATTTTATCAGTGCTGAATGTCTAGTTTTTGTCTGGTTTTTTAATCTGGATAGAATTCATGTAATTCGTGGTAATTTTAAGATATACAGTGGTTTCTACATTTGTACCAAAGGATTTTCTTCAGTACTTTTCTTATCTTGGAAAGTTTGTGTGTATATGACGTGCTACCTAATGTTTCTAGCTGTCCCGTAATAGTATTGATGCAACAGTAACCACCCTGGCTTTCAATAAATTAAAGTCACAATCACTTCAGCCTCTCCCTTTGCTCTGCCTATATAAGGGAATCTTTTTTTCCCTCCCCTCCATTCCTCCTGTTGACTCTCTGTCCCTCTTCAAAAAGACAGATGTCTTCATTTTTTTTGGAGAGCCTCCTTCTGTTACTGGTGTCTGTGCTAATTTACTGCTATAAAAATTGAGAGAGGTTATAGAAAGAATATGGTAAGGTAAACAGTTTGCAAATTTGATTTAGAGAAAGATGTTAGTTGAATATCATCAGAATTATCATCCTATAAAGACAAGTGTTAACATTCTGAGTCATATGTAACAAAAGAGTTTACCTGACCAACCAATCAACATATAACAAAAGTACAGCAACGCTAAATTTTGTTTCGTTTTCTGCTTCATCTCTCTTATTATCAGTTTTTCTCTTTTCTTTTGCTCCCTTCTTATATGTCTCCTTCAGTCCCAACCTCACTATCTCTTCTTTAATTTTCTATGGACCTGACTTGAATTCAAATAATTAATGTCATACTTGGACAGAAGAAAAAAAAATCATTGCCTCACCACAAGTGCACAAATTTAACTATATTTTTCGTTATGTTTGTATTATCTTCATGATGTGTGGGTAAAAAAAAATCTTCATTTGTTTGTGTTTTAACCAGAGTAAACTTTTAGTTTTATATTTAGGTTAACTCCTAAATTTTAAATTCTTATCCAAGTTTATTCTGATAGAAAATGTGGCTTTCTAAACTGGTAAATGTATGCTGTTGGAGCCTTGTTTGCATCTCATGACTAAAGTTACATCTTGGTCAGTTTTGACTCCAGTCTCATGTTTTACTTTGACTAAGTAAACTAGAAAATAGCACTGTTTTTGGAGAAGGAAATGTCTTTACACTAACACCAAAAGAATGAGCATATTGCTTGGTTTCAAGCATGGCATGGTTTAGATTTGTATTCTTGCTGTTATTCCTAATGATTTGAAAGGACATCCAAGGGTTGGGACTTTAAAATCATGCTAACTTTTACACCTTACTCTTGCAGATTTCCTCATGAGTTTGCTTTATTTTTCATCTTAAAATATCTCAAAATATTTTATTGAGGTGTAATGGAGAGTAAAAATGACCAAAATCATGAAAATAAAACAATTAACAAAAAGTATTTCAAAAGATCAGGTTGAGGTTGAAGGGCACCAGAGTGCTCTAAAGTGTCTGAAAATAGAGGGAAGGGACAGAAGGCCATGACTATTTTATCATGTTAGGATCACAGTTAAAATATCCAGAGCACAGTTCTCACATATTTACAACAAACACTAAGATTGTTCTATGCTCAAATCTTTCAGATTTTTCTGAAGACAAACACCAGCATTTCAAAATATGTTGAGAGTATGTTAAGACTCTATTGTTTTGTTCTATATTCATTAGAAATACATATTACATATAAACATTATTTTTCCATATAAATTTCATGAATAGTTAAAAGGAACACCTATGTGCCTTAAAGTTAAGTTGATTATAAATAAATCATACACTAAATAAGTATTATAGATACAATCTGTAAAATATTTTAAATTGTTATTATACTGAGGGAGAAGCACTGTATTTGAACATGTAATCAAAGCAGCATAAAAATTACAGTTTCATGTTTAAAATCTTTAGATAAAAATTTTTCATATAAATATTCATATTCTTAACTTTAAATTGGAAATATTTAAATTACCTAAAGTTTGGAAAGGTCCACTTATATTAATTTTCAAAACAGCTTGCCCCCAATATAGAACTCTTTGAAGATTGTTTTCATTTTCAGAAGGAAGTTAATACTTCTTCATTTTTAATATCATTTAAATGATGGGTAGAGTGAGAGTTCACATATGCCGTATCTGTAGTAAGAATCATCTTTTAGATATTTCATAAAACTTTTTGTTGTTAGTCTGATTTTTCTAATATCTAGCTTGCCCTTTCTTTTTTTCTTGTTAATGCCTGAAACATGTATGAGTTAAATTTAGATATCTTACTAAAGGTTTTTTGCACTGATTTATATGAGGTTATTAATAAATCTATTTGGATGATCAATATAATCCCCTCTCTCCTCCTTTTTTTAAACTCCTCTCCACCTGACAATTAAATTTTATCAATATTAAAACATCATTTATTTTATTTATGTAAGAGAAATGTGTCAGGGAAAACATCCATAGCAACATAAAACAGTCTGTGAGAGATGAATTATTTTCATAATGCTATGCTGTACCTTACACACTTAATCTGTTTGATGTTTTTGAATAAATTGACTTGGCATTTCAAATACAGATAAGTAGTGATTTTAATTTTTAAAATCAAAGAAATCAGACAAATTATTTATTTTAATAAAGCGTTGATCAATTTGATTACATTACCAATCTATTATACACGTGGCATAATAATTTTTATTGCTATTAAATTCTTACCTGATCCCTAAAAATACTTGTGATACAGGAAAATTAGAGCACTGTTCTTCCCATTTCAATTGTCCTACTAATTTCACAGCTGTATAGTGGGAAACATGTTGAGAGAAAGTATTAAAATATTTTAAAGCCGCATGGGATTATTAAAAACTGAAATGAATCCTCTAAATCTTTGAGACAACTGTTCATCAGATACATTTTCTTAAAAAGAAAGAAAAAAAAAAAAAAAACCTCCGTACTTTACTGGAAACCTAGAATTCATAGCTGTTAGTTCAAGCAATGTTCCTGGAGAATGGCCAGAGGAATATACTGGAACATTGGAAGAGGAAGAAATTAGCCAAATTCATCATTTGCTTTTAATTTTGCATTTTCTTTCAATTAATTCCCCTTACTTGTCTAGCAAGACCAAACTCATCTTAAAAGTCTTTTGGCTTAATGTAGATTTTGATGCCTGAGAGTCTTGGACTATGAATATTGTGGCCTATTTTGGGGGGCTGCTGTCTAACTGCAGCATTTTTTTGGATGGGAAAAGGAAAAGCATTTCACATACTCCAAGAAAAAGTAGTGAGTGTTGAAAGTAATCAATGACTTGCTTTTTATTTCTTCTAAATGACAAGCTTAACAATTGTCACAGAAATCACCAGTGCATTCTGGAAATCTCATTCTGTCATCATAAAACCCTGACTGTAGCAACATCTGTCTAGAGCTGGACAGAACCCCAGTGACCCTGTGCTAACACTGGATCCCTAGTGGTCAGAAAGCAAGCAAGAAAGGTAAAAGTAAAGAAACATGTAAACGGCTTAAATGACAGAAAAATACTCTCAGAAGAAAACCTGTTCTTTCTTTTTGTTCAAAGCTGTCAGAGATAATTCTTTGGATGTTTGTCTACTTTCATTGAACAAGAATCAAAACATAAGTTACAATTTATACATATTAAAATTAGTGATAGACTCAACATTTTAACAGTGAATGCATTTTTTTTTTGCTTTTTCTCTCTAATACCTTAACAACTGCAAAATGTATCGATTTATTTTTGTTTTACATTATATATTAGATTTTACAGTATTATACATTAGATTTTATAATATTTTAATATAAGGTAAATATTAATAGATCATTAAGGATAACAAGAAAGAATAGACCTTCATCTTGCTTTCTTTAAAGCCAATGCCAAGAGATTTTATGTTTCCTCTTGTTGTCACCTGGGGTTGGTGTAGCTATGTCACTAAGTTCTTTCATTTCATTGAATGTGTCATTTTATCCAGCCTAGAGATCTTGCGACCAGGCAATCTTTTCAGTAATGATGGAAAGAAATGAAATGTACAGATTTACTAGATCTGTCTGATTCATTTGCCATAAAACATTGTCATTTATTAAATGGATTATTTTCTCTGTCACATATATACACATATGGATATATATGCATATTGAATATATATATTTCTTTCTTGGACATTGGAAGTCTAGTATCACTGTAAAACTATTTAGATAAAACATGTTTTAATGAAATGACATGCACAGCAAAGCTTAGACATCTTTTCCTCTCATTTTTCTCTGCATGGATGAATATACCTTTGCCAGGGGGTGGATGATTGAATAATAAAGCAAATTGTAAAGCTCAATACACTTCCCTTAGCACTAAAGCAAATCAATCACTCTGGAGAACACACACACACACAAAAAAGACTGATCATTAAGGTTTTCAGACAGGGTTTGAGTGCCTTAGACTATTTAAAAAAGTGTGTGTGTGTGTGTCTGTGTGTGTTTTATCAATTTATGAGAAATGTAATTTACAAGTAAAAATTAATTTATATAACATATTTACAGCCTCTGAGACATGTAATTTCTGAGCCTCACAAATATTAGGATGAGCAGAAATCTGTGTTAAGCATTTACCATCGTAGAATTTTTTTTTTTAATTTGCCTGTCTACATTTAGGAAAGTTCGGGAAACTCACATATCAACACAAGTTTTCAGTTCCACCACTTCTGCCTCAAGTGCACAAAGACAAAGCAGTAATCTATCTAGTTTATTTCTTTGAAAATGGTGTTCTTAAAGTACATCTTGCAGATAGATTATCTATCCCTCACAGCAAAGCTTCACAATGGGAGTCTAATAATTGCTCCTTTTCTAATTTCACTAAATGAGTTATAATTATTTTATGTCTGTTTTATGGTTACTGAGTAGTATTAACCTAAACTCTAATTATAATATAGCTTTCAAAGAAATGTATGGACACCAAATTGATGAACAGCCAGCTTATGTAGGAACATCCCATAAAGCAGATACACAGCTAATAGTTTTAGGAATAGCATGTTAAAATTCAGGAGCAAAATTGATTTGTGAAGGAAACAGGATATAAATTCATTAAGTTTATATCTTCCAAGTCTGGATAGATGGAAACATGCAATTGTGATTATTACAAAAAAATTTACAGTTAAGCACAAAATCACTATTTTCCATTAGCTTTGAAACCAATGATAAGATCCTTGAGTCCTGTATAATACTCACAATGTGAGTATCAAATGCCAGAGTCACTGGATTTATAGCAATCTTTGCAAAGTAAATAGGGGCTTCCCAGGTGGTGCCGTGATAAAGAATCCACCTGCTAATATAATATAATCCACCTGGTAATAAGGAGATGCAGGAGTTGCTGGTTCTATCCCTGAGTTGGGGAAATCCCCCGGAGTAAGCCACGTCAACCCACTCTAGTATTATTGCCTGTAAAATTCCATGGACAGAGAAGCCTGGCAGGTTACAGTCCATGGAATCTCAAAGAATCAGACACAACTGAGAGATTGTGCACACAAAGTAAATACTATGAACTATGACTAAAACAGATTTTATTATTGAAGAAAGTAATTCCTCTAGGGTATTTTAACAGCAACATTTTATTTAAAAATTTTCCATGTTGATATTATAACATTCTTTTAAAAAGAAAATTGATTAATCTATGGATTTTTCTAAAGGGAGGGGTAGATAAAACATGTTTTTACAACTAAAAAAATCCTTTACGTCTAACTACTGAAAAATAACTAGTTTTAGAGAGATATACCTTTATGTTTGGTAGCCATATTTTGAAATGTTTCTATAAATTGTAAATTAGAAAATATTCACATATAGATTAAATTGATTCCTTATGCAATTAAAGTGCATTTTTATTTGAAAAATTTGGTTTTATCAAAATAAAAGGTAGTCCAAAGCAACAGTAACTGTGTGATCATTGGTGCTGAATATGAATCCTCTAATGCTGTCCATCTTGTCAACAACGAAAATGTTTCCAATCAAGCAAGTACAAATTCACATTAGCCTCTTAGAAATGTCTTTCTGATTCATCTAAGCTTTCCTATAGGGTTTTTTCTTTCCCCAAAGACTATACTGAACTTTAATTCAGCCCACTAAATATTTATCAAAGCCTTTTAATATGCCAAGTACTGGTACCTAGGAGTACAAAGATAATAAGGCACAGTTCCTGACCCTTAAGACATTGCCATGATATTTCTAAAAACTGATATAAATGATTAATTTTCATATAATGGGATAGCACTGGAAATATCTGGAATGGGAATGTGCAGCAGAATCTGTGGAGTCCAGAAAATACTTTCTCTAAGATGATAGCTGGTTAAGAAGGTAAAAAGAGTTGTTACAGGCAGAGAGAGCCTTAGGGCGAGGGCTCAAAATGTCTATCCAATCAAAGGTGAATAGAAATATAGAATGGTTGTGTCTTTTTATTGGCCTCTGTTTGTCTTCATTGATTGGGCAAGGAAAAATGGGAGTAGCCGGAGAAGGCTAAGACTGTTAGACAGGCAACCATCTGATTTACTCCGAGCAACTTTGAAAATGGGCCCTGAATTTCCAGGCTATCCTCATTTCCAGATTCCTTGCTGTTCTCAATTAGTTTTGTTTTTATAATTCTAATGTCTGAAATAACTGCTATAACATAAATACAGATATGGAAGCTGGCAACTTCGACTCTAGAAGTCTAGGAAGAAGTGCTTGGCATTATTGCTGATATATAAGTTGAATTTTGACTCATTTTCTCATTTTACCTTGTCCCATTTCCTTCAGTTCAGTTCAGTTCAGTCCCTCAGTTATGTCCGACTCTTTGAGACCCCATGGACTGCAGCACGCCAGGCCTCCTTGGCCATTACCACCTCCCAGAGCTTACTCAAACTCATGTCCATCGAGTCAGTGATGCCATCCAACCATCTCACCTCTGTCGTCCCCTTCTCCTCCAGCCTTCAATCTTTGCCAGCATCAGGGTCTTTTCAAATGAGTCAGTTCTTTACATCAGGTGGCCAAAATATTGGAGTTTCAGCTTCAGCATCAGTCCTTCCAGTGAATATTCAAGACTGATCTCTTTTAGGCTGGACTGGTTGGATCTCTTTGAAGTCCAAGGGACTCTCAAAAGTCTTCTCCAATACCACAGTTCAAAATCATCAACTTTTTGGCACTCAGCTTCCTTTATAGTCCATCTCTCAAATCCATACATGACTACTGGAAAAACCACAGCTTTGACTAGTTGGACCTTTGTTGGCAAAGTAATGTCTCTGCTTTTTAATATGCTGTGTAGGTTGGTCATAACTTTTCTTCCAAGGAGCAACCCATTTCCTTAAGGCTGGACAAATTGATTTAAAGTCTGCGGCCTGCAGGCCTCTTTTGTTAATTTTAATAAGTGGAAAAAAGAGCTGTTAAGCAGCGCTGTAAATGTTTGAGATTGGTTTTAAGACATAATTTGTTTTTGGTATAACCTTTTGACCTTTTTTCTAGTTCACCAGACTTCTCAAACTGAGTGTATTTGAAGGGCTAATAATTTGCTTAGCTAACAGATTCCTGTGTATCCTATTATATCTCCTGGCACTAAACAACCTTTTTATACACTAGAGAAATAATTTGATAAAGACTTATATAATATTATCAGTTCCCCCTCCCTGCCTTTTTTTCCCCCAGTTATAAAGTAAGCTGGGTTATTTTCCCTTCACTAGATTGGCTATAAAACAACATCTGGGTCTCTCGAGTTTATCATTTTTGCTTCCTTTATACCAGTTGGGCATCCTTATAAATTTAAAATGGGTTTCCATCTGCTAAAAGCTTTCAACATGTTTATTTTATATTCTTTACCCTGAATTCCAATCCATAATGCAGAATTGCTTTTTGTTGTTATTGTTATTTTAACAAACCTGGATATACAGTATGAGAAACCATACTGTAGTTAAGCATTTGCTTAGCTATGTTGCAAAAGATGAGCATATTTGTCATGTGCCATGACCTCTTCTGAGGAGAGGAGAGGAGAGGAGACTTATTTTTTATCCATTTGGGTCCGCATTTCCACTACCATAATACATTGAGGCAAATTTACTCTTTACTTCTATATTTTAAAATTTAACAGGGCAGAAGTATTATTTGACTATTGACTATTAAGCAATCACTTGAATCTGAGATACTGATGTAGGAATGCCATTAGCTCATTCTAACATATTCCCCTATGGCCTTCTCTTCATCCCTTAAGTATGATTTTTTTGTTTTGGCATTATTATGGGGACAATCAGTTACTTAGTACAATGCTGCCTTCTATAAATGGCAAGCACTAAACCAGAAACATTCTCTCAAATTCATATTTACATAGACAATAAAATTATAAAGGGCAGATTCAACCAGGAGGCAGCCATTATCTCAGTGGGCATTTTATCCCATTCCCACCCAGGACAACTGTGTAGTATTAGAGCTTCAGCTCTAGCATCAGTCCTTCCAATGAGTTTTCAGGATTGATTTCCTTTAGAATTGACTGGTCCTAAAGGATTTCAGACTCAGGAATCTGAAATCTGCCTTACTTAAGCCAGTGGATGTTTAATCATTATAAATCAGTTATGAATATTTTTCAGTATGAGATAAAAGTAGATCTTTCTCATTTTCTTTGTATAATAAGATATATAAGGAAGTTTGAAGGTTGTAATTATTAAACATTTGAATTAATATTAATTCACTCTTGAGGAAATCACAGGACTATTTCTATAAACTGCTCATATTCTGTGTGTTCATGCACTTACTAAGATGGACAATAACCTTTCTGTCATTTTACATAAACCCAATAATTTTTCTTAAAGGATTTGGTATTTTTGTTTGTTGACTTTCTATCCTTTAAATATTCCATTTTCTTTCTACTGCTGAGTATAGAATAATTTGTTCCATAGATTTAAGTGTAGTGATGGTTAGAATAGGCTTCCCCAGTGGCTCAGTGGTTAAGAATCTGCCTGCCAATGCAGGAGAAACAAGAGTTATGGGTTCAGGCATGAAGGATACCCTGGAGGAGGAAATGGCAACCCATTCCAGTATTTTTTCTTGGAAAATCCCAAGGACAGAGGAGCCTGGCAGGCTACAGTCCATGGCATTGCAAAGAACTGAATATGACTGAACAACGAGGACACAAAAACCAATGGTTAGGTTGAGGAAGAGGTTAAGCCAGAAGAGCTGTAAAGCCAATCCCACCTCTACATTGACTATGTATAACTGTGGAGAAATGAAATTGCAACTTTCCCACTGGTAGAGATATGCTCTTCCATAGCATGTTTGAGGGTAATAATTAAATAGGGTATAATTTGTATAGTCTGGATCACTGTACTTGACATACAGTTGTTGTTGTTGTTCAATCACTCAGGCCTATCCAACCAACTCTTTGTAACCCTATGGATTGCAGCATGTCAGGCTTCCCTCTCCTTCACTATTTCCCAGAGTTTGTTTAAACTCATGTCTATTGAGTCAATGATGGTATCCAACCACCTTATCCTCTGTTGCCCCGTGCTGTTTTGCCTTCAATCTTTCCCAGCATCAGGGTCTTTTCCAGTGAGTCATCTCTTTGCATCATTTTGCCAAAGTATTGGAGCTTCAGCTTCAGCACCAGTCCTTCCAATGAGTAATCGGGGTTGATTTCCTTTGGGATTGACTGGTTTGATCTCCTTGCTGTCCAAGGGACTCTCAAAAGTCTTCTCCAGCACCCCAATTAAAAAGCATCAATTCTTTGATGCTCAGCCTATTTTATGGTCTGACCCTCACATCTATACTGGAAAAACTATAGCTTTGACTATATGGACCTTTGTCGGTAAAGTGATGTCTCAGCTTTTGAATACACTGTCTAGGTTTGTCACAGCTATTCTTCCAAGGAGCAAGTGTCTTTTAATTTCATGGCTGCAGTCACTGTTGGCAGTGATTTTGGAACCCAAGAATATAAAGTCTGTCACTGTTTCCATTTTTTCCTTATATGCCACGGAATGATGTGACCAGATGACATGATTTTGTTTTTTTGAATGTTGAATTTTAAGCCAGCTTTTTCACTCTCTTCTTTCACCTTCATCAAGAGGCTCTTTAATTCCTTTTCATTTACTGCCTTTAGGATGGTGTCACCTGCATATCTGAGGTTCTTCATATTTCTCCCTGCAATCTTGATTCCAGCATGAGCTTCATCCAGCCCAGCATTTTGTGTGATGTACTCTGCATATATGTTAAGCAAGCAGGGTGACAATATATAGTCTTGACGTACTCCTTCCCAAGTTTGAACCAATCTATTGTTCCATGTCTTGTTCTTACTACTGCTTCTTGACCTGCATAGATATTTCTCAGGAGGCAGATAAGATGGTCTGATATTCCCATCTCTTTAAGAATTTTTCACAATTTGTTGTGACCAGACAGTCAAAGGCTTTGGCATAGTCAGTGAAGCAGACGTTTTTCTAGAACTCTTGCTTTTTCTATGATCCAGTGGATGTTGGCAATTTGATCTCTGGTTCCTCTGCATTTTCTAAATCTTACTTGTACATCTGGAAGTCCTCAGTTCATGTACTGTTGAAGACTAGCTTGGAGGATTTTGAGCATGACCTTGCTGGCATGTGAAATGAGTGCAATTATGCATTAGTTTGAACATTCTTTGGCATTGCCCTTCTTTGGGAACGGAATGAAAACTAACCTTTTCCAGTCCTGTGGCCACTGCTGAGTTTTCCAAATTTGCTGGCATATTGAGTGCAACACTTTCACAGCATCATCTTTTAGGATTTGAAATAGCTCAGCTGGAATTCCATCACCTCCACTAGCTTTGTTTGTCTTGATGTTTCCTATGGCCCAACTTCACACTCCAGGATGTCTGGCTCTAGGTGAGTGATCACACCATCATGGTTATCTGGATCATTAAGGTGTTTTTTTTTTTTCTAGTTCTCTGTGTATTCTTGCCACCTCTTAATCTTTTTGCTTCTGTTAGGTCCGTACCATTTCTGTCATTTATTGTGTCCATCTTTCCATGAAATATTCCCTTGGTATCTCTAATTTTCTTGAAGAGATCTCTACTCTCCCGTTCTATTATGTTCCACTCTGTCTTTGCACTGTTGTTTGCACTGTTGCTTTCTTGGGGCGCAAAAACTAAACCTGTGTGCCCAAGAACCCAGGAGAAAGGAGCAGTGACCCTACAAGAGACTGAACCAGACCTGCCTGTGAGTGTTTGGGAGTCTCCAGTGGAGGTGTGGGTCAGCCGTGGCCTACCACCAGGTTAGAGGCACTGACAGCAGCAGTCTGTTAGGTACGGCATGCTGGCATAAGTCCTTTTGGAAGAGGTCACCATTACTGCCATTACCCCTACCATATTTTGGCATTAGGCCAAACTACAAGGTGGGAACACAGGCCCATCCATCAGCAGAAAATTGAATTAAAGATTTACTGAGCATGGCCCTGCCCACCAGAGCAAGCCCCAGTTTTCCCCACAGCCAGTCCCTCCAATCAGGATGCTTGCACAAACCTCTTACCATCATCCATCAGAGGGAAGAGAATGAAAACCACAATCACAGAAAAATAACCAAAATGATTTCATGGACCACAGCTTGTGTAACTTAATTAAACTATGAGCCATGCTGTATAGGACCACCCAAGACAGGCAGGTCATGGTAGAGTGTTCTGACAATACATGGTCCACTGGAGAAGGGAATGGTGAACCACTTCAGCATTCTCGCCTTGAGAACCCCATGAACTGTATGAAAAGGCAAAAAGGTATGACATACAGTAGTTATTCAATAAATATTAAGATAATTATCATCATTTCCCAGGGCTTCTCAAGTACCTTTTAATTTAAAACAAAACAAAGCTTCAATTCTTATGTGTAGAAATACTTTTGAGTGCCAAAACAGAATTTATATTTTGTCTTGTTTTCAAGAGGTTGTGCCTCTCTCCTATGGCCCATTATTCATTTAATTCATATGTAATTGAGGAAGTGATCTTGACCTATTATTGTCAGTCTAACAGTGACTAGAAGCAAATAATTTTAGTTTAGTTCTGAATTATTCTTCCTTGTAGTCCTTTATTTAACTTAATATTTGAGTTTCTAAATGACTTAATTCTCACCACTTTTATCCAGTATCACTTCTATGACTTTTTTTTTTAATCTATCTATTCTCACTGATATTAGGACAGTGAATTAACATTCATAATCTTAGGGCTATACCTTTTTAGGTGCTAAGAATTAGCTCAGAATTCATTGTATTTTCCTGTACCTTAGGTTTAAAATCCATGGTAGAAGAGACCTTCATTTATTTTGTTCACTGACATAGTTCAAGCTCGTAGTTTAGTACCTGGTCATAGTAGCCACTGAAAAAATATTTATTGAGTATTAAATAAATATAATTACATATATATTGAGACAATTCAGCAACATCTAAAGCCCATACAATTTTAAAATTCTGAAGGTTTTTGTGCTGTTTGAACTCCCACTGATTTCTGTATTTCTAAGTTTAACAACTCATATGTGGAACTGTTATTTGGTTTGTCTATTATGTTAACATCATTATTTGTTTCTACTGTCAGACTGATCTTTTGATCGTTGATTTACCTTCCAAAATTCAGGTTCCTTACATCCTGTTTCTTGGTTAATGATGATATTCCTGATTTGTTGTTGTTTTTTAATAGATCTAACACTTTGTGATTTAGCTTAACTTAGAATCCATTGTTTAATTCAAGTTATCTTAAATCAGTCCAGTGATTTAAGTCTCTGAGTTCCAGAGCTGGTTAACCATTGGTGAAGTATAATTAGCTACATTTTACAATTTTCTTGTCTTCTTAGAAATGAATCTTTTTTAACTCACTTTTTCTTTTCCTTTACATATCTTATAGATGTTTGAATCTAGCTCTTTCATCTTCAACTTTTTCCCCAATTCCATAGTACTTAAAATTGAATACTTTGATTATATCATTCATTATCTACTGGGACACTGATTTAAATATGCAGATTGGCAGACTCTTTCTGAAACCTGTCAAATCTAGAGTTTTCTCACAAACCAAGTTGGTATTTGAGGCAGGAAACATTGTTTTACACTGATCACATTGTCATTACCTCCTCCTGGATTGTAACTTCCCATGATAATTTCTTGCCTGACTTTCTATGTGTTTTATTTAAAACAACAACAACAAAAACCAAATTATTCCACCAGACTAAGCAAAGTGTGGGAAAGTTCAGATCTAAGTATGTTGTTAAAAATAATAGAGAATATGATAAGCAATTAAGAGAGGACTCTTAGCTTTTATTAGAGCAACAAACTAAACCAGGAATCAGTGAGAAGTTTACCACAAATTACCAGAGAAAAAGATAGCCAATAAGAGCCATACTCAGTAGTACATCTTGAAAGGATCCCAAATTTGATGGATCTGATCATGAAGCAATTCTGTATCAGGGCATTATCAAAAACAGTGGAACAATCAGTCAACCATTAGTGGACATTAGGCTCTGGGTACGATGCCAATAACAGACACAAAACTTTAAGAAGAGGTGGGGACAGGGGCAAGAGATTCCTGCTAAAACCATTGTCATGCTTAGATGACTAAACAGATTCTCAGTTTTCCTTCTGAGGTGAAATGTTAGAGATTACACACTGATGTGGAATAGTGGATCACTAGCCACAGTTGGTTTAGGTTATATAATTGCCCAAAATAGAAATTTAAAAAAAAAACAAAAATGTAAAGAAACAGGAAAGTGTGATACATATAGAGGAAAATCTTGATCAATAGAAAATACCCTTGAAAATATGCAAATTAGATAATTTCAAAGCAAATGTTATAAATATGTTGGCAAAATGCAGGAAAACATGTTTAAAGAATTAAAAAAGGATATGATCCCCATATCTCATCAAATAAAAACTATTAAAAAGAGAAAGAAATTTAAAAATAAGAGAGTTCTGAAATTTGAGAAGCAATAACAACAGCAAAAATAAAGAAACATGAAGCATACTAAAAAGGAAAAGTTAATTTGCAAATGTAAATATCTATAATAACATTAAATGTAAACATCCAATAAAAGATTATGAACTGTAAGTCAAGCATCCAACTCTCAGCTGTGTATAGCAGACATACTAAGATTCAGAGATACAAATAAATTGAAAGAAAACAAATGGAAAAAAAATTTCAAATAGTAAACCTAAGAAAGTTGGAGAGGCTATACTCCAACATCAGACAAAATAGATTTTATATATATTCTAGAGATAATGAGGGACTTATAATGAAAGTTGTCAATCCGTAAGAGATATATAACAATTGCAAACTTATACAAAGCTAACAACAGAGCCTCAAAATACTTGAAACAAAAATTGACAAAACTGAAATTAGAAAAAATAATTCAGCAATACTAGTTGGACATTTTAATGTTACATTTTTAGAAATGGATAGAACAACTAGGCAGCAGATTAACAAGAGAATGGACATCTGGGGAACACTCTTCACCAAAACAGCACAATACAACTTTTTCTCAAGGGCATATCTTCTCCAGAACAGAATATATACTAGGCTACACAACAAGCCTTAATGGGTTTAAAATTATTTCAATTATATAGCATATGTCCTCTGACCATAATGGAATGAATTAGAGTTCAATAACAGAAAAAATTTGGGGAAATTCACATATATGTAATGCTTAAAAAATGTGCTCCTAAATAACTAAATAGTTGAAGAAGAGATCACAAAGAGCATTAGAAACTACTTTGAAATGAACATAAAGGAAGACATAATGTATAAAAACTTTTGGGACTCAGGTAAAGCATGATTTATAGGGAAATTTATGCTGTAAATATTCATATAAAAAACAATAAATAGATAATGAAAGAAATAAAATCAAGAATGTTTCATTTTAATATAATAGGTAAAGAAGATAAAACCAAATCTATATAAAGAAAAATAAGGAAAATAATGAAAACTAGATCAGAAAATTAACAAAATAAAGAATAAAAAAATCCAAAATTTGGTTCCTTAAGAATATTCATAAAACTAGTAAATCTTAAGCTAGGCAGACTGAGAGAAAGACAGAGGAGAGAATTCAATTAATAAAATCAGGAATGAATGAGAAACCATCATCACTTGTGATAATTTAATGAAAAGAACAAGTTTATAAAAATGCACAAACCACTGAAATAAACTCAAGAAAAAAATAAGAATAGATCTATAAAAAGTAAAGAAATTGAATTAGTAATTTTAAGAAACTTCAAAGAAAGGCCAGGTTGATGGTTTTACTGGTGAATTCTACCATTTTCTTTATAAACTCTTCCAAATGATAAAAGAGAGTACATACCTCAGCTCATTCTAAGAAGTCATTTTTTCTCTGATATCAAAACTAAAGAAATGACAAGAAAGCTACAGACCAATATTTCTTATCCATTCAATCATGTCCAACTCTTTGCAACCCCATGGACTGCAGCATGCCAGGTTTCCCTATCCATCACCAACTCTCGGAGAATGCTCAAACTCATGTCCATCAAGTCGGTGACACCATCCAATCATCTCATCCTCTGTCATTCCCTTCTCCTCCTGCCTTCAATCTTTCCCACCATCAGGGTCTTTCCCAATAAGTCAGTTCTTCACATCAGGTGGCCAAAGTATTGGAGCTTCAGCATCAGTCCTTCCAATGAATATGCAGAACTGATTTCCTTTAGGATTGATGGATTTGATCTCCTTGCAGTCCAAGGGACTCTCAAGAGTGTTTTCAAACACCACAGTTCGAAAGCATCAATTCTTTGGTTCTCAGCTTTCTATTATGGTCCAACTCTCACATTCATACATGACTACTGGAAAAATCATAGCTTTGACTATGGGAATCTTTGTCAGTAAAGTAATATCTCTACTTTTAATATGTTGTCTAGGTTTGTCATAGCTTATGTATCTCTTATGACTGCATCCCTGTATCTCTTATGAGAGACTGTGTTGCTTATGACTAGACACAAAAATTCCTTAACACAACACTATCATATCAACTCTAGCAACAAATAAAAGGGACTATACATTATTATCAAATGAGATTTATCCAGGAAAGCAAGACTGGATCAATATGAAAATTAGTCAGTGTTATACAAATTATCAACAAATAAAAAGACAAAAATTACATGATTTTGCTAACACCCTTTGGATGATAAAAACAATTAACAAACTAAGTAAAGAAGGAAACTTTCAAATTAATAAGGACATGTACAAAAACTCCACAGCTAATATCATAATTAATCAAGACTGAACACTTTGCACCCCAAATAAGGGGAAAACAATGATGTCCACTCTCACCAGTTCTATTCAGTATTGTATTAATGGTTCTCTTCAAGCCTGTTAGGCAACAAAATGAAATAAAAGATGTGCAGATATCCTTGAAAAGGATGAAGTAAAACTACCTTTGTATATATTACATAATTTTGTAGATAGAAATATTTAAGGAATCCACTTAAAATTCTAGGACTAGTAAACATGTTCAGCCCAAATACAGAGTTTAGGATCAATAACAAAAACTAATTGTATATACTTGCAATGTATAACCCAAAAATAAAAGTAAGAAAACAATTTCATTTAAAATAACATGAGAAAGAAAAAAATTAAGAATGATTTAACTTTCTATTCTGTGAAAAAGTATAAAACATAGTCAAAAAACAATAATTAAAGATGGAAATTAAGAGTTAAATAAATGGAAACATTCCATGTAATGGATTTGAAGAGTCAATATTGAAAAGATTGCAAATACATCCAAAATTGAGAAAGGATTTAATACAATCCCTATCTAAATCCCAGATTTTTTTCCCCCACAATTTGATAATCTGTTCATAAACTTCAAATAGCAATTCAATGTATTCAGCATAGTAAAATAATCTTTAAAAATAAGAAGTGTTGGAGATTTTCACTTCCCAGTTTCAAAACTTGCTACAGTCTACAGTTATCCAAATGATCTGGTAGTCACACAAGAATCAACGTATAGATTGATAACACTGAATAGAAGTCCAGAAATAAATAGTTACATTCATTATTCAATAACTGTCAATAAAGATGCCAAGACAATTCACTGTGTGAGTGGCTGTGAGGAGGGAATAATATTTTCAACAAATGATGCTGGCCCAACTAGCTATAAACATGCAAATAATGAAGTTGGACTTCTTAAGCACCATATAAAAATTAATCCAAAATGAATCATAGATATAAATAGTAAGGGCTAAGAGTATACAACTCTAAGGAGAAAACATTGGTATAAATTTTCATGACCTTAAATAGGCAATTTTTTTTTTCAGATATGACCTCAAAAACACAAGCAACAGAAGAAAAGATAAATTCTTCAAAATTAAAAACTTTTATCATAGGACACTGTCAAAAAGTGAAAGGACAATCTAGAAATTGAAAGAAAATGTTGGCAAACCATATATCCATTAAATAATACAAAAATATATAAATTCATCATTAAAAAGACAAACAATCCAATTTAAAAATGGGTGAAGTATTTGAATATACATTTCCCAAAAGAAGATGTATAAATGGCCAATAAGGACATAAAAACTTGTTCAACATCATTACTCTTTAAAGAAGTACAAATCAAAACTACAGTGAGATACTACTTCACACCCACTGGAAAGGTTATTATTAAAAATGGATGAAAACAAAGAAATTAGTATTGACAGGAGAAATTGGAAAACTCGTATACAACTCATAGGAATGTAAAATGGTGTAAATGCTACAGAAAACAATTTTATCATTTCTTAACATATTAAACATAGATTTGCCTCATGACCTAGCAATTCCACTTATGGGTATCTACGTAAGAAAAATGAAACCATACGTTCACACAAAATTTTATACTTGAAAGTTCATAGCAGCAGTACTCTTTTTTTAACTAATTAATTTATTTTTATTGGAGTATAGTTGCTTTACAATATTGTGTTTCTGTTGTACAAGGAATTGAATCAGCTATATGTATACATATATTCCCTCCCTTGTAGAACATCCTGCCCAAATTCCACCCATCTATGTCGCCACAGAGGACAGAGCTAGCAGCAATATTCTTAATAGCCAAAAGTGCAAATAACCTAAATATTCATTAACTGATGAACAGATAAACAAAAAGTAATATATTAATTCAATTGAATAATACTAGCCAATAAATGGAGAAAGCAATGGCAACCCACTCCAGTACTCTTGCCTGGAAAATCCCATGGACGGAGGAGCCTGGTAGGCTGCAGTCCATGGGGTCGCTAAGAGTGGGACACGACTGAGCGACTTCACTTTCACTTTTCCCTTTCATGCATTGGAGAAGGAAATGGCAGCCAACTCCAGTGTTCTTGCCTGGAGAATCCCAGGGATGGGGGAGCCTGGTGGGCTGCCGTCTATGGGGTCGCACAGAGTCGTACACGACTGAAGCAACTTAGCTGCAGCAGCAGCCAATAAAAAGAAATGGAGTACTGATAAATATGGATAAACTTTGAAAACATACTAAATGAAAGAAGTCAGTCACAAAGACTACATACTATGTGATTCTATCTATATACAATGAAATGTCCATAATTTTCAAATCTGTAGAGACAGAAAGCACCTTAGTAGTAAAGGAGAATGGGAATTGGCAGAAATGGGGAGTAACTCTACACACGGACATCACCAGATGGTCAACACCGAAATCAGATTGATTATATTCTTTGCAGCCAAAGATGGAGAAGCTCTATACACTCAGGAAAAAACAAGACCGGGAGCTGACTGTGGCTCAGATCATGAACTCCTTATTGCCAAATTCAGACTTAAATTGAATAAAGTAGGGAAAACCACTAGACCATTCAGGTATGACCTAAATCAAATCCCTTATGATTATACAGTGGAAATGAGAAGTAGATTTAAGGGACTAGATCTGATAGATAGAGTGCCTGATGAACTATGGACTGAGGTTCATGACATTGTACAGGAGACAGGGATCAAGACCATCCCCATGGAAAAGAAATGCAAAAAAGCAAAATGGCTTTCTGGGGAGGCCTTACAAATAGCTGTGAAAAGAAGAGAAGCGAAAAGCAAAGGAGAAAAGGAAAGATATAAGCATCTGAATGCAGAGTTCCAAAGAATAGCAAGAAGAGATAAGAAAGCCTTCCTCAGCGATCAATGCAAAGAAATAGAGGAAAGGAACAGAATGGGAAAGACTAGAGATCTCTTCAAGAAAATCAGAGATACCGAGGGAACATTTCATGCAAAGATGGGCCCGATAAAGGACAGAAATGGTATGGACCTAACAGAAGCAGAAGATATTAAGAAGAGATGGCAAGAATACACAGAAGAACTATACAAAAAAGATCTACACGACCCAGATAATCACAACGGTGTGATCACTGACCTAGAGCCAGACATCCTGGAATGTGAAGTCAAGTGGGCCTTAGAAAGCATGACTACGAACAAAGCTAGTGGAGGTGATGAAATTCCAGTTGAGCTATTTCAAATCCTGAAAGATGATGCTGTGAAAGTGCTGCACTCAATGTGCCAGCAAATTTGGAGAACTCAGCAGTGGCCACAGGACTGGAAAAGGTCGGTTTTCATTCCATTCCAAAAGAAAGGCAATGCCAAAGAATGCTCAAACTACCGCACAATTGCACTCATCTCACATGCTAGTAAAGCAATGCTCAAAATTCTCCAAGCCAGGCTTCAGCAGTACATGAACTGTGAACTTCCAGATGTTCAAGCTGGTTTTAGAAAAGGCAGAGGAACCAGAGATCAAATTGCCAACATCTGCTGGATTGTCGAAAAAGCAAGAGAGTTCCATAAAAACATCTATTTCTGCTTTATTGACTATGCCAAAGCTTTTGACTGTGTGGCTCACAATAAACTGTGGAAAATTCTGAAAGAGATGGGAATATCAGAGCACCTAATCTGCCTCTTGAGAAACCTATATGCAGGTCAGGACGCAACAGACAGAACTAGACATGGAACAACAGACTGGTTCCAAATAGGAAAAGGAGTACGTCAAGGCTGTATATTGTCACCCTTCTTATTTAACATACGGAGAGTACATCATGAGAAACGCTGGGCTGGAAGAAGCATAAGCTGAAATCAAGATTGCTGGGAGAAATATCAATAACCTCAGATATGCAGATGACACCCCCCCTAATGGCAGAAAGTGAAGAGGAACTAAAAAGCCTCTTGGTGAAAGTGAAAGAGCAGAGTGAAAAATTTGGCTTAAAGCTCAACATTCAGAAAGTAAGATCATGGCATCTGGTCCCATCACTTCATGGGAAATAGATGGGGAAACAGTGGAAACAGTGTCAGACTTTATTTTGGGGGGCTCCAAAATCACTTCAGATGGTGACTGCAGCCATGAAATTAAAAGATGCTCACTCCTTGGAAGGAAAGTTATGACCAACCTAGATAGCATATTGAAAAGCAGAAACACTACTTTGCCAACAAAGGTCCATCTAGCCAAGGCTATGATTTTTCCAGTAGTCATGTATGGATGTGAGAGTTGGACTGTGAAGAAAGCTGAGCCCCGAAGAATTGATGCTTTTGAACTGTGGTGTTGGAGAAGACTCTTGAGAGTCCCTTGGACTGCAAGGAGATCCAGCCAGTCCATTCTGAAGGAAATCAGCCCTGGGATTTCTTTGGAAGGAATGATGCTAAAGCTGAAACTCCAGTACTTTGGCCACCTCATGCAAAGAGTTGACTCATTGGAAAAGACTCTGATTTTGGGAGGGATTGGGGGCAGGAGGAGAAGGGGACGACAGAGGATGCGATGGCTGGATGGCATCACTGACTCAATGGACGTGAGTCTGGGTGAACTCCGGGAGTTGGTGATGGACAGGGAGGCCTGACGTGCTGCGATTCATGGGGTCGCAAAAAGTCAGACACAACTGAGGGACTGAACTGAACTGGGGAGTAACTAATATGGGTCCAGTTTCTTTTTAAGATGATGAAAGTGTTCTAAAATTAGATTGTCCTCATACTAGCAAAACACTTTCTATGAATCTGCTAAAAAAAATTAAACAGTAAAATTTAAGTGAATGGATTTATATGGTAGGAGGATTGCTTCTCAATAAAGCCTTGAAAATGTTTGGATTGAGGGAAGGGTTGCACAGCTCTGTAAATTTACTAAAAATTACTGAATTATACATTTAGAAGGGATAACTATTATGGTATGTTAAAAAAAATACTCAAAACAGTCTCTTTGAAAGCCACATGCACTACAAATGACAGTTAATTTAGTTTTACAGACTTTATTTATTGTGCTAAGAAGCAGTAAATGAAGAATCTAAAAGGCAGAATTTCTGACTATAACTGAATACAGAGGATCTACCCTGGAAGTGAAATAAAATCCTGGCTAGCTATTGCAGGATAATCAGTGTCATCACCAACACTTACAGATGCTTTTGAATATTTGGCATCTTTTCTTCCTGCTCTGACCCTATTGTCTCCATTTTTTGTTACCATACTGCTGTAATTATGTAGGTTATCCTGAAAGACACTTTTCACCATGTCTTATCAATACTGAATGCCTTTGCTATAGAGGTATGAAGTTGGCTTCAGTTTCACAACTTCACTTTAGCTTGTGTCAAACGTTTATGTTTGCTCTAGGTATGTTTTCTGTTCTAAGTATTTAAGTAATAATAATAATAGTGAATATAAATAATAGCTAATTATAGGTTGTTGCAAATTAATTGCAGTTTTTGCATGCTCTTTGATATTGGAATACATTCTTAAATAAATGTAGTTATGTTATACATCATTTTAATGCACATTTCTCACTTTTTGTTTCTTTTTGCTAATGACTTATCACTTGCTGTTTGTTTTATACATTTTAGACTAGGGATATTGTGTTAGACAAAAGCAAATTTGAATGATTTTTCTTATTCCATTTCAAAATGTGTTGTAAAGTAGTGGAGATAGCTTGCAACATAAACAATACAGTTGGCCCAAGAACCATTAATGAATTTATAGTTCAGTGGTGGTTCAAGAGATTTTGCAGAGGAGACAAGAGCCTTGACGATGAGGAGTGCAGTGGCCTGCGCATCTGTAAGAAGTTGACAGTGACCAATGGAAAGCAATCGTTGAAGCTGATCCTTTTACAGCTACATGAGAAGTGTACATGTCTAATGTACACTTACATTGTACATGCTGATCCTCTTACAACTACATGTCCAATGACAACCACACTATGGTCATTCTGCATTTGAAGAAAACTGGAAAGGTGAAAAAGCTCGATAAGTAGGAGCCTCATAAGCTGACTGAAAAATCAAAAAATCATCTTCTTGAAGTATCTTTTTTTATTCTACACAACAATGAACCATTTCTTGATCAGATTGTGGTGTTTGATGAAAAGTGGATTGTATATGACAACTGGCAATGGCCAGATCAGTGGTTGGGCCAAGAAGAAGCGCCAAAGCAGTTCTCCAGTCAAACTTGCACCAAAGTTCATGGTCACTGTGGTGGTCCGTTGCTGGTCTGATCACTACAGCTTTCTGAATCCTAGTGAAGCAAAACCATTACATCTGAGAAGTGTGCTCAGCAAATCAATGAGATGTACCAAAACCTGCATGTCTGCAGCAGGCATTGGTCAACAGAAAGGGCCCAGTTCTTCACAACAGTGCCCCATCACACATTGCACAACCAATGCTTCTAAATTTGAATGAATTGGGCTGCAGTGTTTGCCTCATCTGCCATAGTCACCTGACATCTTGCCTACTGACTACCACGTCTTCCAAAATCTAAACAACTTTTTGCAGGGGAAATGCTTTCACAACTGGCAGGAGTAGGAAAATGCTTTCCAAGAGTTAGTAGAATCCTGAAGTATGGATTTTCATGCTACTGGAATAACCAACTTATTTCTTGTTGGCAAAAATGTGTTTATTGTAATGGTTCCTGTTTTGATTAATAAAGATGTGATTGAGCCTAGTTAAAATTAATTAAAACTCATGGTCTGAAACCACAATTATGCTTGCACCAACCTATTATTTATTGAATGTTTGCATGTTATAGGCACTTCCTCTGTATACATAGGAAGTATTCCTATACAGCGGTTAGTCTTAGAACATAGAACAAATGAGTAGTATTATCTTTATATGAAGAAATTAAAGATATTCTGTACTTGCAATTTGTGATTAATCTGAAAGTATAAACCCCATTCTTTTCACATTTTGAATGTGCTACCTATCTCCATCCCATTCTGCATCCTGCCGAGTAAACAAACTCTACCTATGACTGTAGTTCAGTTGCTATTTGAACTTTGATATTTGTCATCAGAATTATGCAAAAATATCTTTGGTTGATGTGGGTGTGTGTTTAAAGGTGGGGTCACCATGTTATGTTATATTATTTTATCTCATAATTGAATGGTAAAGACAAAAAATGAAGGCTCACACTTTTATGCCTTAACCTATTGGAGTTCAAAACTTTTCCATCATTTTCTCCATATTTCCTATTGACTTTTCTTATCTGAATATTCGTGTTTTAACTTTGAATTTTCACTCAGTGAAAACTGAGGGTTCCTGTGTATCTGTTCTGAAATCATCCTCTGCTCAGCAGTTCAACCCTTCTAGTGCCCTGTCTATATATTTTTTCCAATGTGACTGCTTGCAGTTTTTCACTAATAGCCTTGAACCCTACTCTGTCCATATTCTGGCTGCTAGCCATCAAAAACATAGCTGGGAGTGGGGGAGGGGATTGAGCTGCCATGTTAAATCGTCTCCTTCCCTCCCTCTGGGAAAGGACCTTAACCTCAAGCACTTTCAGTCAATCACAGTCCAAGAGAGAACCTTGAAAATGTTCTGCAACACTGATTGGTTCCATAAAATATGCTGGCTGGATGCAGAAGTTGAGTTTCTTTTAGCTTATTTCATAATAAAGGGCAATGCATGGGCTGTATTCATAGTAATTCAAATCTGACACAAATAATACAGCAAATAATTACAGTGACCTTTAACTCACCTCGAATTTAAACAAAGGTTAAGCTGCCCTTTACTAAAGTAAATATTTTCTGTAGTCAAATAAATGCAGACACCTTTAGAGAGGAGAATACATTGCCAAACTAAACGAATCTGAAAATGGTTACAACAGAATAATTTCAAAACATAAAGAATGCAGGACTCTTCAGCATAAACAACCTCTAGACGTGCTGGCATCTGCCATTATTAATTTACCTTACAATATTTCCAATGGGTTTTCCCATATGTTTGCTGGGAACTGTTGCTTGAATTTTCTGTCCAGAAGGGCAGATATCAAAGAGAAATATTAAAAGTAAGAGAATTTAGCTCTTCTCTCCATACCCTGATTTAGTAAACAATTTATATTTTATTCCATAAAGCTGAACAAAGCCTTAAATGTTTAAGTGGTTACCATGCAGACCTAAGTCTTAAAAAATAAACCCAGAAGACAATGCTAACTGTGCAAAAGAAGCAGCTGATAAGTTTATGCAGTTCTTACACCAAGGTTTAGCTGTTGGTCAGATAAGGGCCAGGTGTGTTTTTGCACATTTTAATTTGTTTAGTCTATGTCTATTTCAAATAGCACTTAAAGAAAGAAAGAAACTTGGGGGTGGACTATGTTATGTATACATCATCTTTAATTTTAAAAGTTTATTAAAAAAAATAATTACTCTCTTTCTAGGGTCCAAATGCTAATGATATGTTGACTATGAAAAGCAAGTCATCAGCTTGTTACTACAACTGGTATTGCCTCCAAATTCTCCCTTCATTAAAATAAGGTCACCTGATTTAATTAGAAGTAGTCAGCATGCTTATAATATTTTTGGTCACAATTTAAATTGCATGTCTCAAATAGGGATAAAATTTACATTTAACAGGACAATAATTGTATGGTAAAAGGAAAACCAAGTTTATTTCTTTTTGTTTCTCTCAGTGCAGTTTTGCTAACTCTGTTATTAAGTAAAGATGTTCTTAGAGACAAAAATTAATGGGTTTATTTTTAACCAATTAAAAAAAATGGAAAATCTCAGGTTAATAAAACCCTCATACATGTCTCTCCTAACTCTGACTCAGCATCTTTTTTTTTTTTTTTTTTGCCCCCTGCTCCTCTTCCCCCTTTTGAAGTTATTGGAACAATAGCACGGGTATTTCTACTTATTCAGCAAGAGGGTGAAAATCAAGGAACTGAGACCATGGAGAGTAGGTGTCTCAAAGATTATGATCCTCTTGGGTTCTTGCTCCATAGGGAAATGTCTCACATTGACATTGATAGCAATAAATGATTTTGTAGAGGGCATGAAAATGAATTCTTAGTAAAAGTGAAATAGCTATCAAAAAATACTGAATACCTAGTTTTGTTTGAATTCTTTCACATCTCCACTGTTCTATTATTCAACACTTGATGAGAAATCTTGTTCCTCTATAATTTAAGAGTTTTACATTTTTTTGCAACTCCTAACTTCCTGATTCTTCCTCTCTTGATCTCTCCCTTTGAGGTAGGAGAAATTACCCATTCTCCCCCTGACCCCAATATTTCTGACAACCTTCCTCCTCCTCTTTGGAAATTTTCTATTTGGAAACTTTATTCCAGGACAAAGTTCTGTAGTGCACTAATGGACAGCTAGAAACAATGTATAAGGGGGGAACACAAATTTGAATCAGGAGATGTGAAAATTAATAACTTTAATATGTACTATCATTCATTAAAGCATGCTGCTTCTGTATAAGTTTTGAGTTTGAAGGAAGATACTCCCATTAAGTTTAGACCGCTGACCCTGACAAAAATTAATATATATCAGTTCCTAGAAGGTTCTGTCTCTTTGTGTTCAAAAACACCTACCTATGAGATTTGTCCCTCTTATTGAGAACAAAGTACATAACCAAATTTTAAAGTATTAACCACCTTGGTTTCTCAAAAATGGAGATCATAGAATTAAACTTGTACTTTTAGAATTGTCTTTTTATTCTTTTGAACATTAGGGCCTGCCTAAACTTTGAATTTACTTATTTATCTGGTCTACTAATACTTGTCTGCTGTTCTCTTCTAATGTTTTTTTTTCCCTCTATTGATTTGAGTATGTATGTAAAGAGAAACTAATATATGTAGATAATCACAGATGTATTTCTAGTACTTTTTTGCTAAATCTAATTTCCCTGTCTTAGGATATAGAGCTAAAATGCAATTGGGCATTTTAAAGCAATGAATACATTTGAGCACTAAATGCAATTGAGCACTAAGAAAATCTTTTCTTCCTAAGACCATTTTCGTCCGTAAGTAGCATCTATACTACAGAGTAAGAGTGGGAAGACCAGGTGTATTAAAACAGCAGAGTGTCTGGAATCCATTCTATTTTGGAAAATCAGAGTTGTTTAGTTAAATTATAAGGTTCTCTGAAAAACTAATGCCATTTTTCTCAAGGACGAGTAAGGTCTATCACATTGGGCAAGTGAAAGGATTTGAAAAGAAGTAATGGGATTCTCATGAAGTTGTTGTGTAGTCACTCAATTGTGTTTGACTCTTTTGAGACCCTATGGACTGTAGCCCACCAGGCTCCCCTGTCCATGGGATTTCCCAGGCAAGAATACTGGAGTGGGTTACTATTTCCTTCTCCAGGGAATCTTTCCAACCGAGAGATCAAACCGGTGTCTCCTGCATTGTAGGCAGATTCTTTACTGCTGAGCCACCAAGGAAGCCCTCTCATGAAGTTAGGGACCTTTAAATGAACTAAAAGAGAGTTTGTTTCACCATAAAGAAGGAATAGTATAATCGGTAAGGGAAAAATGCCCAACAATTAAAAACGTAAGAAGAGAACAAAAGACAGTCAGTGGATCTGATCAAAACAGCCAGGAAATCCAACCAGAAAGGTAATTGTGAATTGACAGTTACAACAGGTCTAAGTTTCCAAGATATTGGAGCATATCAGAGAGTATGGCTGCCACATGTGCCAGGAACTTGAAGCCATAGGGGATAGGATATGGGAATCAGAATAGAAAATTCCAGTTTCGTTGGAACTACATGTATACTAGAGGGATGGTAGCTGGTTGGAATTAATAGAATACTTAAATGTGGGGCAGCAGTTGTGAGTCATATGGACACACATAGGAAGTGAAAAAAGAAGGGATCAGAATGCTTTGTTTAATGCAGACATGTAAGTATCACTGAAAATGAGATACTGCCAATGATGTGAACACCTTAGAAAGAGACTGGTGGAAAAGACTCTCTGGGCTAAAAATAAAATATTTTTGCATATCTTCAGGAGACTACTTCCCCTTTCCAAAGATACGTGCAATCTTTTAATCATCATTCAAAATGATATTAAGGGATTTTCTCTATATATTCATGGGAACCTTTTCTCATGCTCTAAGAAAGAATCTTGTTCTTCTTTCTCTTACCTCTGTGTTTTGTATATATTTTAAATACTACTTAGCATAGCATCTTATAATTATTTGAAAACCGGTTTGTTTTCTTTGTTAGATAGGAAACCCATTAAAAGCAGGCTACTTTTTTTTTCTTTTTTTTAAATCTTATTTTATTTTTAAACTTTACAATATTGTATTAGTTTTGCCAAATATTGAAATGAATCCACCACAGGTATACATGTGTTCCCCATCAGGCTACTTTTTAAAAAGTTTTTATTCAATTTTGTAAGCTACCAAGTATCTAGCACCATAGTTGACAGTGTTTAATACATCAAGTGAATATATTAAATATAATAATAAATATGGATTTATATTGATATAAAATTTATATGGATATAAATAAATATCAAATGGAATTTAATTTTAAAAATTTCCTGATTTTAACTAAAGTTTTGACCAAAAGTTTACTAATGTTTGGGATGGGTGAATCTGTCAATAGGGGCAGGAGATGTTTCCTTTTTGAGGGCTTATCTATGAACAAGAAGAAGGAAATATTATGTTTTGACAAGGGCCCCTAAAAATCACGTGTGAATATTGTGTTTCTAGTGTAGTTTGTCACTTCACTGCTAAGAGTTTCTAGAGAGGAGGTGGCCAGACCATTTGTGTGAGAGGAAAGGTTCTTCTATTGCTGGAAAATATGAAGATCCTTGCAGTATTTTTTTTTTTTTTTCCTGACCTCACTTCTTTGTAAAGCTCCATTTCTCTTGATTATCTAGCATAGTTTATCTCACACATCATGGAAATAAATTTTATAAAAATTGTTTTTTCACTCTTCACTGTGGGTGCTATGAAGCTTAGTGAAGCATTGTTATCTCATCTTACATAATTTCTTTTATTGATTTTTCTTAATTTTAAAATTAAGGACAAAATAACTTTATGTCCTTTGTTTCTTTATATTACCTCTCCCTAGAATTCTTCTTATGATTTTAGTCTTTTTCCCTTCACCTCAATTACTTTATCATATTATTGCATGATTTTTTAAATAACTATCTCAAATACATCTGGGAACAAGGCAGGATATAAAGTAATTAATAAGTAAAATAAATCCAGGCACGTTAGCCCCACATACTACCTGCCTGCCAATACCACATAATACAAACCACATTGCACTGTTTAGAATGAATGAAAGCAAAGGTCTCGAGTTGGTGGCTAACAGGCAAAATCCTGCCTGCTGACATGTTTTGTTTGGCCCACACAGTGTGTTTAAAATACGAATTACTTGCCAACCTTTAAGAATCAGGAAATTTTACATGAAATCTCAGTTTTTCTTAAAGGGGCCTGTATTCCATGACACAATGCATGAGTGGTAGCTGCTCCTTCTCTAGTCTGTCCAGGCCCTGATACTCTGTTTTACTTCTGCTATACTTTGCATGGTCCTGTTGCATCCATTTATAGGACCTGCTAGACACTATAAAGACTTAGCTTGGGGTTCCTGCATAAATAAGATGAGCAATTTACTTAAATAAGCCAACATTATTCACTAGCATTTTTTTTCTATTAATAATATAATAGCAGACATTTTTATTATTCACTTTGCTTCTTTCTAACATGAACGTACTCACTGATGTTTTGCAGCTTAAACCAGAAAAGTAGCCTACTTTTTTATGATATTTCTATCCATATATTATAACTCTAGCCATCAGGGGATTAATATTCAGGACACCTTAACCCTTCAAATCATAGTCCTGAATCTAGAAATAAGGCTTGACCTTGCAAAGATATCAGAAACCACTGCCTTTTAGTCATGCGTTGTAAATCTTTTGACCTCAATGAGGTCCTAGTGACACTTACTTATCATAATATCTTAACAAGCTTGACTGTCTTTTCTTCAGTCCGGAGAAGAATACAAATATTGTTAAAGAGAAGCCAAGTTGTAAAAGGAAAAGTGACAAAACTGACATTGAAGGAGACTCCTTCCTACCAAAAGGACACAATTAAAACAAAACATATAAAATCTAAAAATTTACAATTTTTTACTTGGTGAAATTTAACTGTTTATATCAATGCTCAGTTATATTTATACCTTCTGCATAAAAAAAGATTGTTGCTTTGTAGTTTAGTTGCTAAGTCTTGTTCGACTCTTTGTGACCCCATGGACTATAGCCGGTGAGGCTCCTCTGTCCATGGGATATCCTAGACGAGAATGCTAGAGTGGGTCACCATTTCATTCTACAGGGGATCTTCCCGACCCAAGGATCAAACCTGTATCTTCTGCATTGGCAGGCAGATTCTTTACCATTGAGCCACCGGGGAAGCCTGTTAGATGACTGGGGAGCTCCCATATTACCCAGCTTTAGTATTGTGCTAGAGCTGGCTCATTCTTGGCTCATGATAGGAAAGAGTGTGTGTCTTTTCCCAACTTTGTACTCACTGAAATCACATTTTTTGCTTGTTTCCAAAGAACTGGTTGTTAACCATTTACTAAAACATCACTGAATCAATTCCAACTAAAGCTGGCCTGACTTTCCCTCCATGGGTTTGTACGTTAATAGGTGCTGTTGGCCATCCTTCCACACTGAAACTCACCTTCCAAATCCTCCATTGGCAATCTGATAATTATTCATTAAACCCCTACTTTTGGTTTCAGCTCCCCTGTAAATTCTTCTCCAAATTTAGACAGAAATAATTATTCATAATTTATATCAACATCTACCCCGTCTTATTTTCCTTACGTTTTTAATTTATCTTTGTCTAGATCACGATTTATTTTCATGAGAACAAGGACAAAGTATTTTTCTTTTTCTGATGATATATTCTTAAGGGACTCTTTCCATACAACGCCATAGTGATTATCCACTGCAAATGAAACATAAGTTGCTGCTGAGCCTAAACCAAGTTGATCTGTTGGCAAATGAGTAAAGGACACAACTAACCCTTCATTCTTGGCATTGTACTATCAGTTAGTAAAGGCAAGAAATCAAAAGACAAAGGTGTAAGACAGGGACATGGGAGACTAAGTTCTCCAATCTGGCAAAGGGGGAAGGCACTTTTATTAAAGACTGAGGGTATATTTTTCTTTAACTCTATAAGGGAAAACTGGCATATCTGGTAGTGTATATGAAAATATCTGATACTTGGTAGTTATTTTAGGGAGAACATGATTAGGAGTATTGTCCCTTAGCAACACCAAATGCTTATCCCTTATCCTTTCATAGCAATTTCCAAACCTATAGCAACCTAAACTTCCTGTGCACTCTGCACAAATTGTGTGTAACAAGTCACCATTATTTGATAGAGTGTAATAGTCCCCATGTCTCATAATTTGTATCATTTAAACACTCTCATGTCAGTAACTGTAGGCTAAATTTGTATCCAAGTCATTTTCATCCCCAGAAGTTAAATGTGATACTGGCAAAAATATAGCTTTTACATTATTTGGTGTTTTTATTATTAAATAATTATGCTCAAGGAGCTTCATTGCTTGTTATAAGCTTGGGATGTGAGGAAAATTCCAAAGCAAAGGCTGCATCAGTTTGTAGACATTTCTTTGTCATCGCCAAGTTGTTTTTTCTTTGAATGCTCTTTGATTTCCTCCCCCAAGAGAATGAAAGTCCATTCAGTAGCATCAAAGTGTGGATGTTGTCCATAGCGATCTGGAAGGGAATCAGTAGCAGGGAGCTGGCCTCAGTGTCTATGGTTCAAGGGAGGATGTCACTCTTTAGACACTGTGTGAGCAATAGGGAAGCAGGGGAAGTTTCTGAATGACCGCACAGCAAGAGATGAGCGGTCAGTACTGTAATAATGGTTTACATTGGCAGAAGTCCACTTCTGGGGTGGTCCGTAGTGACATTGTCAAGAATCTCTTTCATTAGTACTGTGAATACTACAGGGACACATTGGTTGAAAGGTGAAAAGTTGGAAACACTGCTGTTTTTCATGGCTGGGGATAAGGAGAGTCTATTGAGGAGTTACAAGAAGCTCTTTTTGAAAGAAAATAAAAAATGCCAACTCAATTTTAACTATCAAATTCACTGTGGTACAGACTTTTGATTAACAAACTACCCTCTCTCTCCTGTTAGAAATGTGGTTTCCTTTTGGCAGTGTGGTTTTTTGCTAGGAAATCTCCATTTACTGAGGTTGAGAGGTTAATGGTTTAGGCTACAGGTAGCAACAATTATCTAAACTGGAGGGCAAATTGTCTAAAATAACTGACATGCATTTTATCAAGTTTATTGATTAAGGTTTTGTGTTCTTTCTATTATAGAACTGAAGACTCATTCCTTGTAATCTAACAAACAGTTAATCTAACAACCAGAAAACCTGGAATGTTACACACTCTCACACACACACACACACCTTCCTTTGAATCCTTTACTAGTAATGTTAACAACATTAGTCGCTTAATATCTACTATTGCAAGGGTTCGTTTTATTTTTTTACATATATCTTAGGGAAAATATAGGAACAGTTGGTAAGTTGAACAGGCATGACCAAGAGCAGTTTAAATTAATAGAATGCTTTCTATTTTATGAGTAATTTACATTCAATGTGATGTCAATTCTAGCAAATCTGAAAAAAGAAAGATCTAAAATTGTTTGACTGCTTCATGAATGTATAAGCTCATCTTTCCACATTTGATTGACTGACATTTTAGTAGCACAAAACTTAATGATAAGACATTTTAAAAAGTAATACATAACAGTATCAGAAAAATGCTTATTTCATGTCAGCATTATATTTCAAGTAATAGTGGATATGTGCTTTATCTGAAGGTTTTTCCTGTCTATTATTTCCTGAACTTACATTTTTATTTATAATTCTATTTGGCATGTTTATTTGGATAATTTCATCCTAATTAAAATTGATTTTGTTTTTTTAATTATAAAATAATATACAGTTATGTTAGGTAATTTGCAAATATAAAAATATAAAGAAACCCATAACATTTTATCTTTTATCTTTCCCAGTTAATGTCTATGTATTTTAATTTTTCTACTCATAAATATGTATTTTATGTATACAGAACATTACAAAAACTTATCCTGGAAAAATAAATATTGCTAAATTTTAATTTCAGAACTGCCGCTGCTGCTGCTAAGTTGCTTTAGTCATGTCCGACTTTGTGCAACTCCATAGACGGCAGCCCACCAGGCTCCGCTGTCCCTGGGATTCTCTAGGCAAGAACACTGGAGTGGGTTGCCATTTCCTTCTCCAATTCATGAAAGGGAAAAGTGAAAGTGAAGTCGCTCAGTCATGTCTGACTCCTAGCGACCCCATAGACTGCAGCCTACCAGGCTCCTCCATCCATGGGATTTTCCAGGCAAGAGTACTGGAGTGGGTTGCCATTGCCTTCTCCGATTTCAGAGCTAGTAAATGTTAATTACAGATTTTCCCATGAATTAAAAGCACATAACAAGATGCAAGTTATTTTTAAGTAAAGGAGTGGCTCTATGTCCTTTCAAAACTTTTTTTTTCCCTTAAAAATGAAATATATAGATAAGTATATTCTATGTGTATTTTTAACATATTGAATCATAGTTACTTATTAACTTATATGCATCTTTTTCTACTTATAACTAATTTGGGATGAACATGTACACAGTGCTATATTTAAAATGGATCACCATGGACCCACTGTATAGCACATGGAACTTTGCTCATTTTTATGTGACCGCCTGGGTGGGAGGGGAGTCTGGGGGAAAATGGATACATGTACATGCATGGCTAAGTCCCTTTGCTGTTCACCTGAAACTGTCACAACATTGTTAATCAGCTATACCCTAATACAAAGTAAAAACTTAAAAAAAATTATAGCTAGAACAATTTCTCATCATTATTAAACTTTTCATTCTTTTTAACTTTGTAATAGGCCATTGCACTATTTAGGAATAAGTATCTTCGTAATTTTAATATCAGTTTGAATACCTTTCATCATCCTCATCCCTTTTTCCTTCTTATTGAATTGTACCAATGGGAAATATTGGACCAAAGGACATAGAAATTTTCAGACTCTTGTCTTATATTAAGTAATTACTTAATATGAACTTTATATTGAAGTGTATACGAGTACTTGTTTCCTGAAATTTCATACTTATGTGGTCTTACTGTTGTTTCCCTTTTTAATTTGCACTCAATGGTTGAAAAGAAATGCCTTATTGCTAAGAGTTTCATTCTAATCCTCACCAAAATTTACTGTTATTTCCAAAAATTTATTGAATGACTTAATGTGGAGCAAAAGTGCGGCAGCTAGAAAACTAATAGTGAAAAATTATTCCCAGATTAGTCCTGCAGCTTTTGAGAACATAATTATAAGAATTTGCAATTATAACAATTATATGGAGAAATTTAGAGTGTTTGCTTAAATAATTGCCACAGAGTAAATAAGCATAAATGGTAGCATTATAACTAATATGTGTTAAAATGTAACTTGAAGTGGCCTGACTCTTGGGAAGTAAGGCTCTGAAGGAAAGCCTTTGAAGGATGCTGTAAAATGGGTTCCCATAATGATCTGAAAGTTAGCTTAGATGATCTCTGGTTTAGTTATGAAGTCCTCCATAGGCTTTTTCCAGATGGGTGTAGGATTAAGGAAAGGGGACCTTTATTTTCATTGTCATGTCCAAGTAATCTGAATTTTGTTGCTAGCCAGGTGCCTTTTGCCTTGATTTTAAAAGTATAGGATGTAAAATAAATAAATAAAAGTATAGGAATCTCAGCCTCAGTCTTCAATGTGAACTCAGTAACAAAAACATAAATAAGATTTTCTGAAATTTCTGGGATGCATTTTTGCATAGACTGCCCCCAGATTTGTTCACATAAGATGGTACTAGATTGCAGACTCCTGGAAGACAGAAGCCATGTTTAGTTACCATTACATGGCATTACATACATAGATGATACAACATGCTTATTTAAGACAATGAGTAAATGGGTTAAAGTGTGGACTAAGAGGGTGAATGAATTCTATTAACTAATAAGGTAGTGCTCTACTGAGGTTTCTCTATTGGTCTAAAACCTTTTGGAATATCCTGACTAGATCATCTGATTAGTATGATAAAAACTTAGGAAGTTGCCTAAGGCATAGCATATTTATATTCCTTTCCTATCCTGTGACTGTGTCCAGAGGCTCCTGTGAGGAAGTCCTGGGATCTGTCTTAGTCAAACTTCTTAAGATAAAGAAAAAATCAAGGTTTACATTGGTGCTTCTTGTACTTTCTCTCTTGCTTCCCTTCTCATGTTTTGAATCTAGGTGGCAATCTCTTTATGCTGCCTCTCTGTGATTGAAACTTTCTCTGGGGAAAAAATCTGGAAATATAATTTTGTTATGGGTGGAAATGACTGATAAGGTGAAGGATTTGTCCCTCCCAGAGCTATTATTGCCATTAACAGATTTTTTTTTTTTTTTCCTTGTTTGACTTTTGCCAGAGTATAGAGTCCTTATGCTAAGTCCAGGTATTCATGACTTGGGGTGAGGAAGTCTTGGAGTTCAGAGACTTAACTGATGTAAATTTTTGACCTTCTCTCTGTTCATTTATGGGTCTGGAGCTGATTTCAGCTCTTATAGCGCTTTTGAAGATTTCAGATCTTATAGCCTTGCCTTACACTATTTTGGTTATGTATCTTATCATCCTTGTTAGTTGCTCAGTCATGTCTAACTGAGAACCCATGGACTGTAGCCTGCCAGGCTCCCCTGTAAATGGAATTCTCCAGGCAAGAATACTGGATCGGGTAGCCATTCCTTTCTCCAGGGGATCTTCCCTATCCAGGAATTGAACCCAGGTCTCCTGAACTGCCGGAGAAGGCAATGGCACACCACTCCAGTACTCTAGCCTGGAAAATCGCATGGATGGAGGAGCCTGGAAGGCTGCAGTCCATGGAGTCACTGAGGGTCAGACACGACTGAGCAACTTCACTTTCATTTTCACTTTCATGCACTGGAGAAGGAAATGGCAACCCACTCCAGTGTTCTTGCCTGGAGAATCCCAGGGATGGGGGAGCCCTGTGGGCTGCCGTCTATGGGATTGCACAGAGTCGGACACGAGTGAAGCGACTTAGTAGCAGCAGCAGCAGCTCCTGAACTGCAGGCAGATTCTTTACTGTCTGAGTCACCATGCTATTTCTCTCATGTATTCTATCCCCCTTGTACTTCCCCAAATCTCATCACTATTCCTGAGTTCCCTCTCCCTGGGGGTGCATAATAGGCTTTGCTTTGGTTTTCATTTCCATGAGATTTCATAGGGAGTTAGTACTCCTCTTACTATTATTAATATTAACTTAAAGATGGGCTTCCCTAGAGAAGGGAAAGGCTACCCACTCCAGTATTCCAGCCTGGAGAATTCCATGGACTGTATAGTCCATGGGGTTGCAAAGAGTTGGACACAACTGAGTGACTTTCACCTTCACTTTAAATATGAATCAGGCATGAGTATAGGCAGGCTAACATGAAGTTATTTATAGGGATTCTAGACTGGCGTTTGGTGTGAACTCAGTACTACACTGGAAGAAAGTATCTGAGTTGAAGTGATAAGACAATCTTTTGAAATCATAGAATTTTAGAAGTGGAAGTGACTTTAGAAATCATCTTGTCTGGTTTGTTTTTTAGTTTTAAAGATGATCAATGGTATGCGTAAGTGAAACACTGGGCACAGTGGACTTTGTGAGCACTAAATGTGAACAACAACAACAAAAGAGGTGAATGACTCTTCTGGCCATGCCTAAATGTGATATAAAATTACAACTCCCATGAAACAGTGAAAATCACCCTGTCCTCTTTATAAATGTTGGATGAATCGATGGCTCACAAATATTGGATGAAATGAGGAACACAAGAATAATACTAAAAAAACATAGAAGATGATTATTATTAATAGTTGAAAATTTGTTGAACTTTGTGAAGCCCAATGTATGTTTTCTAGGTTTTATGGTCCGAGATGCAATTTACCTGAAATCCCTCAATAGAATCACATTTTTAGATTTATGTGTCTTGAGTTGACATTTTCTGTGTTTGTATCCCAATAGATTCCACCCCCTCCCCTTGGTTCTACAAGTGGACAAATGATAGAGTAATATATGTTCTGTCATGTTAATAAATTTATTATATTAAAAATAAATGAATTTAAAAGTTAAGATTTATGAATCATTCAGACAAAGCTGTTGTCTATACAAAGATAGTTCAGCTGGCCTTTGTTGAGTTTGGACTTCTTGCTTTACTCAGTGTGTGTTAAAGACAATCCAAGTCATCAGTATTTTCTGGGTTACTGGTAGGTGTTCAAAATAGTGCCCTTTCCTTCCATTGAGGTACTATATCAACTGCTTCTTTCAGAGATGGTATGTGATGTAGCTATATATAAAATGCAATATACTATATTATAAATATATTTGGGATTCCATCATTTCAAAAGGAACAGCTTGATATTTATTAATGCAAACTGTTCTGCAATTAAGACTTTCTGAACACTAAAAGGCAATCTGAATTTACCAAAAAAGGAAAAAAAAAAGGAAGGAAGAAAAATTGAGTTGTTCTGTCTAGTTGGTGTGATAACATTCCATGGGTCTCTGGGCTAAGGTAAACTGAAATAAGGATTACTGACTATTGCAAAGGCTAATTTACAGAAACCACATGAGGAGTTCCTGAGCACAGCCCAGATAACAAAAATATTATCCACGTTGTTTACAATGGAGTTAGTCAGTTTATTAGTTGGAGTGCTTCATTATGTATAAAAGATGCCAATGATAGTCTCCTAGTCAAAATAAACAGGCATAAAGTGTTCCACATATACAATTTGTGGTGAATAGTTACTTTGCTATTTATTTAATAATTGACCATAAATGGAGTCAAAGTGCAAAGGGAAAAACTAAAAAAGCAGTCCACTAAGGGCTTTTTGAAAGATTGATAAATAATGTGGAATCTCAATTAGGCTGTAGAAGGAATGCAGATATTAAAAATTTGGTCAAGAATCTAATTAGCTGGAGGTAATTAAACAGTCTCACACGGGGTCATTAATCTTTTCCACAGACCTTTGATGTTTTGCACACTGTCTCCTAGTCATTAATAAAATTCATAACACTCCACTTTGTGCTGTTTTATCATCATGTTTTTTCTCTGTAAGAGCATAGAGCAAGTGTCATTGTAGCACAAGGGCCTTACTTTAGTTAATTTCTTTTCCTTCCCCCATGCTTGTTAGGATTAACCATTTAATGATCCAAAGAAAAGCAAAGGAACATGTAAACTTATCCATAACTTTAGTAAGTAATATAATTTCATAATTTTGTCATCATTACTGTAAAAACAGATTTCTTTTGTTCCCATTCAAATGTTATGGTAAATTACAGTAAAAGTATATTTGTCTGAAGACTTACATTCAGTTTGTAGCTTCTCAAAAAGTAGAATAGTTATTTAATTAAGGAAAACATACTAAACGGAAATTGTATAACACAAACTGTACATTGAGCATGAAAAGAATAGAATGTCATTTCAACAGTGCTTTATTCTGATATGTTCCAAAGTAATACCATATTTGGAACTGGTTGGGTTATAAAAGGCAAGAAAACACAAAGACTACATTTAGAAAATATGATTCCTGTCTTTGGAAAAATATTTTATTCATTTTCATCAATGCAATGTTTGTGGGTGTGTGATTTTATTTCAGTCTTTTAACTAAATATATTTCTGGGGAAAAAACAAAAAAACTTGTTTCACAGAATTGATTGCATTTCTAATAGAACCTGTTACTCCAAAAGCCATTGTACCTATCCCCTGGTAGACTATATTGAATTAGCAGAGAATGCTAAAAGAGATGAAGTAGTGCTGAACACTGATAATAACGCAGGGATAATGCTCTCAAATGATGGCATAAGACAATATATGGGAAATGTTATTCATCTCAAATCACCTGAAGACTTCACAAGCATTCATTTGAGAAATCCATAGAAAGGAAGTCTGCAGCATATTAAACACACACAAAAAATGTTATTTTGTATTAATTGGTTGTTTCTGAAAGGAAGGTATACAAACTAAACAAAAAACAAAACTACAGTCATTCGCCTGTTTAATAGAGTAAATCTTCCTGGCAAAAAATTACTTGTTTTCTGAATTTTAGGAATTGTTAGACAGTAACTCTTAACTTCTGACATTATATTTTGTGTGGGTGAAATCATGTCATATTTTCTTTAAAAATAAATGCTCATCTTCCACATACTTAGCAGTTATTTTTTTAGAAGTCATTGTTTAACCTAAAATAACACATAATATTTGCATGAAATTAAATTATATTTCTTGAAAATGTTATTAAAACAATTAGTAACATTTTTATATATACCTTGTTTAGAAATCAACAGAAAATAAATATTTAGAAAAGAAAAATTTGTGTCATTAACATTATAAAGAGAAAGCTCATATGACAGAAAAATGTCTTAACTACACACTAACAGTACATTATTTAAGATTGAGATACAATCCATTAGGCATAATATGAAGAGAAGGAACGTCTCAACTTCACAGACAAATGGAATTACTTAGGAAATCCATGTGAAATCCCCAATCAAAAATAGAAACACCCACTCACATTGATTAAAATTTAATAGTGATTTGACTAATCAAGATGTTTATTCTGAGCAATTACATAGTAAGACTAATTGTTAAATTTGTACAGCTTTGTTATTCTCAATCCTCCAGTGACATAAATTTAAAACAGGTTGAAGTTAACGATTAAAGAGTGTAAATAAAATAGTTAAGTGTTCTAAAATATTAAAGGGTTTAATTCCACCCACACTGGAGTAACAAAAAAGGTTTAAATCACACTGTGAACCTCCGACTTCCTGTGAAAGAGTCTGCTCAGCAATTAATTATCTTAGTTGAGGTCTTGAATTAAATATCTATTTTTAAAGATATAAAGTAACTTTACACAAAAACTAAATGTAATTTATTTGGCACTGCATTTGCATACAATTTTAAATGGAGAAGTTTATATTATTAATAGGTACCTCTGTGCCCATGTTTTTGTGTGAGTTTTAGGTATGTAATTTTTATTGGGTATATTTCTACTAGGAGATATTGTCTATCTTTGAGAAAAAATAACAATGGACACATATTAATATAATTTATCATTTTGTGGCATATAAAAGCACACATCTTATAAAGCAGTTTTTAAATGCAAAGATCTAACTGTAAAAAAAAAACTAAGTATTTAATAATAAATGGCATCAAAGTTGCATTTTCATGAGAAAATAAGCTCCATAAATATTAAAGCATTTAGAAGTTTGTTGTTTTAATATTTAGGTGGTTTATATGCTATATTTTTGTTAGCTAACTGGATATTAATGTTGGCTTTGAATTGTCTGCTCAAAAATCTAGAAACATATTAATATAATCTAACAGACAAATATTTTCTTTGTTAAGGTTTCTTTATCTATTGGTCCTAGAATTTTAATTTGTTCTTTTAAGTAAAGAGGATCAAGGAACAAAAAAGTTCAATAATATGAGTGAGGTTCAGTACCACCACACAATTTCCTGGTTAACTATAGGGTCATTCCCCAAACACCAGGGCATAGGGGAAATATACAATTCTGGAATCATTGTATCATTTCCTGTCCTGTTTCCTGTTAACAGTTCCTGCCAGAAATGGCAAATAATGACCTATTTTCACCAAGCAATACAAAAAGCTGAAGTCAGAATTATGCTGTAGAATTAGATCTCTTTCTTAAATGTAGTTATAAAAACTGAACTAAAGAGGGCAGGAGATACTCTACAAAAACCTACAGAGGATCAAAAACAATCTCTATCAAAAATCATGCCTGCATTTGAGTACATGATAAAGTGATTTATTTGCAATAAAATCTGTATAAATGCTTTGATTTCTTTGATTCCTTGACTAACTGGAGTTTCAGCGATATTTGTGGGTGTGAGCTTTCCTTTCACTGAGTGTTCAGCTTACTGCACTGCATTTGCATTGGATATAGAAGTTTTTAAAACATTCCTTTAGACTGTAGTTTCCTTGGGTATATCAGGAATAAGGAAATTAATAGTAGCCTATAAGTAGGAAACATGTCTTTCATTTAGTGTAAAATATGAGATCTATTTTAATCTTTACTCTCCATCCTCAAACTTTTCATTTAAAACCCATGACAACATATTTCACAAATGAATCTCTCTCCAAATTAATGTGAACTAGCTGCATAGAATTCTAATCTATTAAATGAAAGTCCATATACTCCTCTTTCTTTTTTTTAAGTTTTATAAATTTATCTGTCAAAACTGAGAATCTGAAGTTGGTGTACCTGCTGAAAAACTGATGAATGATACTGGCCATCACTTGTAGATAAGTATTCAAGATAAATTGCTAAATAAGAGACAAGGCATGTTAACTTCTTCCTTCTTTATTTTCAAGCAGCGCACGTTTTTATTTTAGTCTGTATATATCCAGTTAATCTCACATCTCCAAAAACATTTATAGATATTCAGGTAATTAAGTAAACTGAAGAAAAAGTTCTTTGAAACAAATCATACTGTATTTTTTTTTTTCTAATTTTATTTTATTTTTAAACTTTACATAATTGTATTAGTTTTGCCAAATATCAAAATGAATCCGCCACAGGTATATATGTGTTCCCCATCCCGAACCCTCCTCCCTCCTCCCTCCCCATACCTGGGCCGTCCAGTGCACCAGCCCCAAGCATCCAGCATCGTGCATCGAACCTGGACTGGCAACTCGTTTCCTACATGATATTTTACATGTTTCAATGCCATTCTCCCAAATCTTCCCACCCTCTCCCTCTCCCACAGAGTCCATAAGACTGTTCTATACATCAGTGTCTCTTTTGCTGTCTCGTATACAGAGTTATTGTTACCATCTTTCTAAATTCCATATATATGCGTTAGTATACTGTATTTATGTTTTTCCTTCTGGCTTACTTCACTCTGTATAATAGGCTCCAGTTTCATCCACCTCATTAGAACTGATTCAAATGTATTCTTTTTAATGGCTGAGTAATACTCCATTGTGTATATGTACCACAGCTTTCTTATCCATTCATCTGCTGATGGGCATCTAGGTTGCTTCCATGTCCTGGCTATTATAAACAGTGCTGCGATGAACATTGGGGTACACATGTCTCTTTCCCTTCTGGTTTCCTCAGTGTGTATGCCTAGCAGTGGGATTGCTCAGAGACCTCCAGGACAATATTAAACATACTGTATTTTTAATGTGGTCAATGTCTAGCTTATTATTCTTCACAGAATACTAAACTTTCACTTGTTTAATATATATCCTTAGAAAAAAATGTTTTAACAATTACTGGGATACTTCAATTATTCTGAAAATAAATATTTTTCTTACCTAGTTTACTTTAACATAAAATTTAAAATCTAATAATGATGTTACATAAAATTATTGTAATTCTTATACTGCTTCTAAATGTCATTTTATTGACTAAATAAACTGAAAACTTGAAAGGCTAAAAAAGAGAAAAAATTATTTAACCTTGTTGACAGGATGAAACACTCAGGTTGTTATAGACAGTCACATATAAAGAATTTAACACTGAGTTTAAATGTCTTGAAAATTGCTTTCATCTGGGACAAGTTTTGTAATTCCCCATCTCTCAGCACATCAGAAATAAATATTGGTTGTACGTACATGGATTCTTCTAAGCAGTAGACAATTCTATCAGGCAGAGTAAGGTAGATAGAGGCTAATCTTCTTTGCAATTTAAATGAATGCATTTATTTGGGGGGGGGGGACCCTGTCACCCCCCAAATCACAAGGGTATGAGTTCTAGGGCACACTTACTCATGCCTGTAAATAACCATTTTTAATGAATCTCACCTTCCTCCCTAATGTCTGCCATGTGTTTTATTTTTCTGTCTTACAAAGACCAGATTTCTGGCTATTTGGAGAATTGAGGGATAGAAGGCCATCTCTGTTATAATAATAATTAGTTTGCAGATAACCAGGAAAATAACCAATAAACTTATGGGTGTAGGTAAACATTATTTTTCATTCATAATAAATTTCTAGCAATGAAAAGAGTTGTTTAATGCATAATTTTTCCTAGTGTCTGTGGTCTGCATATTGTATTCTGTAAAACTTCCAAAAAGTGATATTCTGAAAATTCTACACAATTAATTAAAACATAAGGCTTCCCAGGTGGTAAAGGATCTGCCTGCAATGTAGGAGACACAAGAGACATGGGTTCTATCCCTGGGTCAGGAAGATCCTCTGGAGAAGGAAATGGCAACCCACTCCAGTACTCTTTTCTTGAAAAATTCCATGGACAGAGGAGCGTGGCAGGCTATAATCCATAGATCTCAGTGTTGGACTGAGCATGCATGCAGTTAAAACATAACATCTATTGATCATAAAATATTAGAAATCTGTGACTGTTTTCTGGGTGACATATGGGTTATTTTGTATGTGCTGATGTCCAGGGTTGTTTCTGAATGACTTGGTGTCCTTGAACTAAAATCTTCCTAGATTTGAACTTAAAAAGTTTAGTAACAAATTTCACTGTTTCCTTCATACCTTGATGAAAATCTGCCATATTATACTTATTGCTTTAAGACTACATAGTGTACTTCATTATAAGCAGTGCCCTCTTGAAATTTACAGTTTTTTGTTTTTGTTTTTTTGCTGAAAACACATTATTCCATGTGCTGAAATTTAATTTACTTCGGGTCAGTATTTATTGAGGATCCACTAAGAAGATTTGAAGATAGTAAACCAATCTATCAGAGTTAAGGAACAAAAATTTCAGTACCTAATTTTCCTTAAAATGCATAAATATAATCCCAGCAACTGCTGCTTTATAAGAAAAGTGGATAAGAGAGGCTGAGATAATATATAAACTATTATACTTTTTTTTTTTTAATCAAAAATTCAAAGGATACTCCCAGGATTGTATCTTTGCAATCTCCCTGGATCTATAGTGGGCAGGAGTAATATTGGAAGTTGTTCACAGAAGTTAGGTAAAAAATGGTACTTTAAAATTAGATTCATTGTGTTCTGAGGAAAAAAGTTATTGACCTGAATTTTAAACAAATGGTATATACAATGGCACCCACTCCAGTACTCTTGCCTGGAAAATCCCATGGACGGAGGAGCCTGGTAGGCTGTAGTCCATGGGGTCACGAAGTGTCAGACACAACTGAGCGACTTCACTTTGACTTTTCACTTTCATGCATTGGAGAAGGAAATGGCAACCCACTCCAGTGTTCTTGCCTGGAGAATCCCAGGGACAGAGGAGCCTGGTGGGCTGCCGTCCCTGGGGTCGCACAGAGTCGGACAGGACTGAAGCGACTTAGCAGCAGCAGCAGCATATACTATGTAGGAGGGAAAATATTAATCAGGTTGCTTTATTTTAATTCATGAGAATTTAAGTTATTTTTACCTTCTGGATACAATATATACATTTAAAATCCCTATCAAGTTGACTCTTAAATATTAATAGGTGTGCCTATGAAATAGCAATGATTTTTTTAAAGATATACAAATTTTACGAAGTTAGGACAGGGTTAACCTGCAATATAAATATTTTAAGTATATTTGTATAAGTACAGATTAACAAAAATGCTATAACTTCGTTTGTAAATATCTTTAGATCTCATTTATCACTTTTTCTTTTTCTCTTCATCTGTCATATAGCTGTTTTGGCCCCAGTTGCTCAGCATTATAAGGCAGAGAATTCACAGATTTTAGTCTCGTGGAATATTAGTCTCTTTATTTAAAAATAAATAAATAAAAATAATGCTTATTACCACAATTCACTTAGACTAGAGTTTCTGGAATTAATTTCATCTTAAGAAAATGCATAGGACATATTCCTTAAGAAAGCACCAGAATATTTGAATAATAGCAAGATAATTGGAAAAAATGTACAACCACACTTTTAAAGAAGTTAACTGATCTGGATATATGAAATATGAATTGTTTTTCCAAATTACTTGCAACAGTTTAGAACTCTTCCTCACATGTTGCTGATTTTCTTTGACTAGATTTGGACACAGCTAAGTCTGACACAAGGCTTAATTCAGTACTCATGGCATCATGCTTCACTCCATCAGGAAATCAAGATCCATCATCAGGAAAAACCAAAAAGGAGCAGCCAGTATCAGCCCAGGAGAACAATCAATGAAACCATTCCTAGTTAAGGCGGAGGGAGTGTACTGAGAGCTAATTGTAGAGTTTAAAATGTAGGTTATTAATTTACATTTTCTAAACTCGTGTATTTTTCTGTGTAAAGAATAGTTAGAAATTATAGTGTTTTATTTTCACCCTATCCTCTTTCAAATCAAAGAAATAAATGGTCAGTGCACCCCCTTAATTGAATGAACTGATATAATTAATTTTAAAATGTTTTTAAGGAGAGGTGACTATTCATGTTAACACGAGAGGGTATTTGAATAAAAATAATAGTTTTTCATATTTAGCTAAGCAGCCTCAGTAGTGCTTGCCATGAATAACAATGGCAAATGACCCCATTTTCCTTTCTTTTTGGAGAATTTTAATCTTGTTCTAACTGTATGTAATGTATTTCAGAACATTCTTTCCTTTTAGACTTTTATATTTCACCTTCTCTTCTTCATTCTTCTTTGGATTGCCTTTCATTTTTCCCCTGAACTTTGTTCCTTCTGTGAACTTTTAACCCACTATTTGAACTCCAGTTCCCTAAGAAGACATTAACTTTATAACGGGTTGGAATATAAGAAAATGTTGGGTTCAGGAAATTGTTCTAATTTGTTTTCACCATACCTCAAGCTCATTCACTTAAAAGTATGTGCCTGAAATAGGTCATGTAAAACAATAACACTAGAATTTAGTTTCTTCAGTCTTTAAATTTATCATATAGCTTTTGGAAAGCAATGAAATACACAGATTGGAGATATCCCACACATCTGAGAAAAACATAAATTCAGACTTTGATGAGATATTTCTTAGCCTTAGTATATTTGTTCTACATAATAATTTGGGTTTATTTCATTTTTGACAATTATTTTAAAAAATTTAAATGAGATCTTTACAGAAAACAGTTAAGTTTAACAACTTATTGCAATGGCTTCTTAAATAGAGTAGAAAGGTTTACTTTTAGCCATAATTTCTAAGGAAAAATAAGCTTTAACATCATTCTGTATGCAAGGATTTGTGTTCATCAAATTGGTCTCCTGCCTTTTTATTGTCAAATGATAGATTCATTATGTGAAAATATTCTGTAAATGGAAGGTCATTTCATGTAATGAAGTATTTTCAATTAAATAAATACTTTAAGAAATATTTATATTTTCAATGATATACATATTTTTTAACTGAAGCATAGTTGATATACAGTAATATATGAGTTTCAGATATGTTGCAAGAGTTGGACACAACTTAACAACTAAAGCTCCACTACTACATACAATATAGTAATTGGATATTTTGTAGTAGGTTCAAGCATACATTTAATGATAAGAAAGTAGTTGAGAAAAAAATTCCTACACTACATATGGAGTTTTGTTATTCTTTAAAAATCTTGTAGTTTATTCTACTGGAAACCCAACACTAACATCATGCAAGAAGAATAAAACCTGTTAGCTAGAATATGAAAATCTTGCAGAGTGACCTCTAAGGTTGTAGCTCAGCCAAGAGGCCAGATTGCCATTAAACTAGCAGTCTTTCATATGTCTCAGATATCATGTGGGGAGACATGAGTAGCTGAGCCTGATTGTAATAATTAAGTTATATTTTCTGGAGTATAAAATTTTGAAACTATTTCAGGGATAAATTTTAAAATTAGTCTATTTAATAATGTTCTGTCCCTTTTCTTCTCTCTTTTGTGATATTTACCAATTGTTCTCGAATGTCACCATCTGGATGAAACACTGAATAAAACCCCCAGGTTGGGACTCTGTCCACTAACAGAACTTCTGAGTCAGTTCAGTTCAGTCGCTCAGTCATGTCTGATCTTTGTGACCCCGTGGACTCCAACATGCCTGAGTTCCCTGTCCATCACCAACTCCCAGATATTGCTCAAACTCATGTCCATCCAGTCGGTGATGTCATCCAACCATCTCATCCTCTGTCATCCCCTTCTCCTCCTGCCTTCAATCTTTCCCAGCCTCAGGGTCTTTTCCAACATGTCAATTCTTCAAATCAGGTGGGCAAAGTATTGGAGCTTCAGCTTCAGCATCAGTCCTTCCAATGAATATTCAGGACTGATTTCCTTTAGGATGGTCTGGTTAGATCTCTTAGCTGTCCAAGGAAATCTCAAGAGTCTTCTCCAACACCACAGATCAAAAACATGAATTATTTGGCACATAGCTTTCTTTATGGTTCAACTTTCACATCCATACATGACTACTGGAAAAACTATAGCTTTAACTAGGCAGACCTTTGTCAGCAACATAATGTCTCTGCTTTTTAATATGCTGTCTAGGTTGGTCATAGCATTGCTTTCAAGGAGCAAGCATTTTTTAATTTCATGGCTGCAATCACCATCTGCAGTGATTTTGGAGCCCAAGGAAATAAAGTCTGTCACTGTTTCCATTGTTTCCCTATCTATTTTCTGTGAAATGTTGGGACCAGATACCATATTCTTAGTTTTTAGAATACTGAGTTTTAAGCCAGCATTTCACTCTTGTCTTTCACTTTCATCAACAGGATGTTCAGTTCCTCTTCTCTTTCTGCCGTAAGTGTGGTGTCATCTGCATATAATATGTTATTTCTATTTCTCCCGGCAGCCTTGATTCCAGCTTATGTTTCATCCAGCCCAGTATTTTGCATGATGTACTGTGAATATAAGTGAAATAAGCAGGGCGACAATATACAGGCTTGACCTACTCCTTTCCCAAATTGGAACCAGTCTGTTGTTCCATAACCGGTTCTAATTGTTGCTTTTTGACCTACATACAGATTTCTCAGGAGGCAAGTCAGGTGGTCTGGTATTCCCATCTCTTTCAGAATTTTCCACAGTCTGTTGTGATCCACACAGTCAAAGGCTTGGTCGTAGAGAAGCAGAGTAGCAGAGAAGCAGAAGGAGATGTTTTTCCGGAACTCTCTTGCTTTTTCGATGATCCAACAGGTGTTGGTAATTTGATCTCTGGCTCCTCTGCCTTTTCTAAATCCAGCTTGAACATCTGGAAATTCTCAGTTTATGTATTGTTGAAGCCTCACCTGGAGAATTTTGAGTATCACTTTGCTAGTGTGTGAGATGAGTGCAGTTGTGCAGATGTTTGAACATTCTTTGGTATTGCCTTTCTGTGGGATTGGAATGAAAACCGACCTTTTCTAGTCCTGTGGCCACTGTTGAGTTTTCCAAATTTGCTGGCATATTGAGTGCAGCACTTTTACAGCATCATATATGAGGATTTGAAACAACTCAGCTGGAATTCCGTCACCTCCACTAGCTTTGTTTGTAGTGATGTTTCTCATGGCCCAGTTGACTTTGCATTCCAAGATGCCTGGCTCTAGGTGAGTGATCACACTGTCATGGTTATCTGGGTCATTAAGATCTTTTTGAGTATAGTTCTGTGTATTCTTGCCACCTCTTCTTAATATCATCTGCTTCTGTTCAGTCCATCCCATTTCTGTCCTTTATTGTGCCCATCTTGCATAAAATGTTCCCTTGGTATCTCTAATTTTCTTGAAGAGATCTCTAGTGTTTCCCATTCTATTGTTTTCCTCTATTTCTTTGCATTGATCACTGAGGAAGGCTTTCTTATCTCTCCTTGCTATTCTTTGAAACTCTGCATTCAAATGGGTATATCTTTCCTTTTCTCTTTTGCCTTTAGCTTCTCTTCTTTTCTCAGCTCTTTGTAAGGCCTGCTTAGACAACCATTTTGCTTTTTTGCATTTTTTCTTCTTGGGATGTTCTTGATCACTGCCTCATGTACAATGTCATGAACCTCTGTTCATAGTTCATCAGGCACTATATCAGATCTCAACCCTGAATCCATCTGTCACTCCCACTGTATAATTATAAGGGATTTGATTTAGGTCATTCCTGAATGGTCTAGTGGTTTTCCCTAGTTTCTTCAATTTAAGTCTGAATTGTGCAATAAGGAGTTTGTTATCTGAGCCACAGTCAGCTCCCAGTCTTTTTTCTGCTGACTGTATAGAGCTTCTCCATCTTCCACTGTGAAGAGTATAATCAGTCTGATTTTGGTATTGACCATCTGGTGATGTCTGTGTATAGAGTATTCTCTTGTGTTGTTGGAAGAGGGTGTTTGCTATGACCAGTGTGTTCTCTTGGCAAAACTCTGTTAGCCTTTGTCCTGCTTCATTTTGTACTCCAAGGCCAAACTTGCCTGTTACTCCAGGGATCTCTTGACTTCCTAATTTTGCATGCCAGCCCCCTATGATGAAAAGGACATCTTTTTTTTTTTTTGGTGTTAGTTCTGATGGGTCTTGTCATTCATCTTAGAATTCTTCAACTTCAGCTTCTTTGGCCTTAGTGATTGGGTCATAGACTTTGATTACTGTGATATTGATTGATTTGTCTTGCAAACAGAGATCATCCTGTCATTTTTGAGATTGCACCCAATTACTGCATTTTGGATTCTTAGGTTGACTATGAGGGCTGCTCCATTTCTTCTATGGGATTCTTGCTCACAGTAGTAGATACTGAATTAAATTTGCTCATTCCAGTCCATTTTAGTTCACTGATTCCTAAAATGTGAATGTTCACTCTTGCCATCTCCTGTTTGACCACTTCCAATTTACCTTGATTCATGGACCTAACATTCTAGGTTCCATTGCAATATTGTTCTTTACAGCATCGGACTTTACTTCCATCACGTCATATCCACCAGAGGCAAATGCACTAAGACTATTTGGAACAGAAAATAATGTACTAGTAGTTTCCATAGCTGCCCCAGAATTGTGAATTGTTGAGAGATATAGCCATTTCTAAGAGATTAATCACAATATTGAACAATTGGTATGAAAAAATATACTGACCATCAGATTAGATGCTGGTATAAATGGGCTGAAAATTGTTCCATCCTCAGAGGATTGGACGGCCAGAGATCTTCTGGTACAGACCATCACTGATCACTTGGGAAATAACTGATCTTTAATATAGAAATACCTAGCTTAGAATTAATTATTTTTCTTATAACAAATAATGTGATCACACTATTTTTAAAACATGGAAAATATCTATCAATGCCCAGAGTTTTGAAATACCTTATTTCTCTTATGTTAAAGATAGTTTTATACTTGGTAGGTTGTGGAAGAGCCAATACAACATACATACACATACATATATATATACACACACACATACAAGAAAATAAAATGTAAAAGATCATGTCTGGCATATGATACTTGAAGAAATGGACATCAGATACAAGGAGTCCAAATGATGCATACTGTGAGGGAATAAAAGTCAGCACTAAGCAAAAACTAGCAAAAATTTGACAGGAAATAGAGGTAAGTTTGTTGCAGAACCATGGATCTTTAGGAAATCTGAGGAATATTTAAGGAACCCTTTGTCAACCTTAGTGCATTTCATCTCATTTTCCAGGGATGGTATAGATTACTGCATTTTAATTTAAAGGAACTTCTGTTTACCAACTTGAAGTTTGCTAAAGAATTTACTTCAAATCATTGGACTTAACCTATTATGTGGCGGATGCACACAAACCCTACAATACTGTGAAACTTTAGTATGAAAGGACAAAGGAGCTCGCAATTTCATTCTCTTTGTTGAAGGGTCTTAAACTATGAGAACCAAGGTAGTTTTAATCCACTTCACATGTATTTCTTTCTCTCCTTGTACATACATATATGACATGGCTTGAGAGTTTCCCTTAAGCTGCAATTACTTTGGGACATTTTCTCTTAAATTTAAGAAATAGATGCAGAAAATCAGATTTGAATTCCTGGCTATATGCCAATGACTAATAGTTCTCTTTGGCTCTTTTCTGTGATGCTTCTGTAACTGGATAGATGATGGTGACTTTTAATGGCTGCTTTGGGCCTTGGGAAAAAATTATATATAATATATATGGAAAAGAAAGCCATTAAGGACAAAAGATTGTTGAAAGCTTTACTGACTTTCAAACTGTGAAAAGAAGAGGCCAAGGTACCTTATGCTTTTGATGCCTGAGGGCTATGAACCAGAAAGGGAAAGAAGAAATAAAAAATCACATATTGGGGCTCTGATTTGAAATCTTTTTTCTTCTTTCCATCCGTGGGTACCTAAATAGGGTCAAAAAGCCAGCACCTCAGTTATTTTGTTGAAAGGCTAACAAAATGTCTCAACTTTCAGCTCACATTCCCACTATAAGTGATAACTAAGTAAGTTGATCTTCAAGTCACTAATGCTTTCTTCCTGTTAGAACTATAGCCTCATGGTGAACTTCAGAAACAGGTTTGAATTTTTCATAATAAATTTCCCCTGACTTACTTATGTAGATAATTAAACTAAATTCTTCCCCTCAAGAGTCAGGTTTTTTCTGCAGTGGAATAAGTCAGATAGGTTCGAAATCTGATCCAAGGTTCAATCAAATGTTATCTCTTCTTTAAAAAATGGTACCCAAGTCAGTCATTACATGTATTGTTTGCATTTAGGAGAAACTATGAGCTCATGTTATGACCAGTGCTATCATCTTGTGAAATCACAATTGTGTCTTGATTTTTTTCAACTTTAAGAAAAAGGAAAACAATTCTATGTGCCTCATAAAACACTTTCAGCACTACTGTTATAAATCTTGGATGGAATAGAATTGCGATTAGTCAGAATAGCTACTTGTGGACAACTGCCAAACATCAAATCAAAGCAGACAAACTATGTAAATTCTGTGTGTGTTAGTCAGTCGTGTCCGACTCTTTGTGACCCCATGGACTGTAGCCCACCACAGTCCTCTGTTCAAGGGATCTCCCAGGCAAGATACTGGAGCGGGTTGCCATTTCCTTCCCCAGGGGATCTTCTCAACCTAGGGAACAAACCTCGGTCTCCTGCTTTACAGGTGGATGCTTCACTGTCTGAGCCACCAAGGAAGCCCTGTAAATTCTATAAACACACTAATTTGGATTTGTAAGAATAATTTCAGTCTTTTAGGTAGGAAAAAAGAAAAAAAGTCTATGGGATAAATTTAAATATTGTTTGGACTAAATATAATGGAAATACAGTGGAAAATTATCACAAATTTTGTTAAGTATTAGTTTATTAAAAATTTGGAGGATGTACATTCATGCTACTTCTAAAATAAATCTATTACTGACTCCATACAGTCAAAACTTTTTCTGATGCACAAGAAAGTAAAGTTTGCCATATTTTTGAGCAACCCAGAAAGTATTTCACAGTTCCATAACACATGATTGTCTGATCCATGGTTTATATTTATTATAGATCTATTTATATATCATACTGTCATCCAAGTGAAAAACATATGAATGCTGTTCACAAAAACTAAAATCATGATATTAAAAATAAAAGCCAAGAAAAGCAATAAAATCCCAAATAGATGCTACTTTGCTATTTTTCTGATTTGTGTGCTATTATCAATTTTTAAAATTTTTGTTCACAGCTCTGTTTCCTTTGGACTAATAAACATGTTTTTATGTGCTTGCTTCATCACCGAAGAATGGTAAGTCTTTAATCTTACTCATGTTAGTACTTTTCCCTTCTGGTACTAATTTGTCTGAAAGAAAGTAAACATGAAAGCACTATAATAACTTAATTTTTTATAGTATCATACCTTTTCTGAGCAAGTTTTGTATGTTATCTTATTTTACCCTTATTTTCTAATTTTGTACGTGGGTGGAAAATGCTATTATGGTTAGTTGAAAAAAGGAAACTGGTGCATAGAAGGAATGTAACCGTCTAAAATCATAGAAGTAGTTATTCTTATTTACAAGAATACTTATTTTTCTTCTGTACGAAGTAAAAAATATATATATAAGCACAGTATGTGCCCTGTTTGTTTAATCCCTCTGCCAAGGTAGGCATATTATCTACATTTTTACATTTGAGGAAAAAAGAGCTGAGAGTTATTTACCTTGCCCAAGTTGATGCAACTAGCAAGGGGTTATATGAGAGTTTAACCTGGCTAAGGCTGATTTTAAAGGCCATTCTTCTTCAAATATATATATCCTTTAGATTGGTCTAGTTTTTGTATTCCAAATGGTACTTTCAACTAGTCATAGATTCCCTTTTTGTGTGTGTGTGGTGATTATGACTCCTACCCAATTAATAGAACTCAGTTTAATACAATTGTAAGTATTTGTAGAGAAATAATTCTTCTTGCATATGATTAAAATATTTTTTAAACTTACATTCTACTAATTGTCACATTACAAAAATCTGAGTGGTCTTGATAAAGAAGAATTGTGTCTGTGCATAATGGGTGGCTATCATTGCAGAAAGGAAAAATAAAACTAATCAGATTAAAATTTCAAGCTAAGTTAGGGATTTTTATTTTATTAAACATAAATTGTGTGTGTGTAATAATCACATAAAATAAACATAAAAATAATATTACAAAATGTTCTTATAATGATTAACTAGCTTAGGAAACAATACATATATTATTTATTGATATTTCTGTATTCCTTTTTCATATTTATCCTCAATACTCTTTCTGCAAAAGTATACCATAATCCTATACTTGGTATTAATCCATCTCACCTATGGCTATATAAATCAAAATATATGTATTTGTCAACAAACAGCATGTATTATTATGTTGTATATTAAACAAAAAAAATAAACATCCTTTTGAAGCATAAGAACACATGGCCTGCCTAAGACTGAGATTGAATGAGAGTAACAGATAAAAGCTCCTGACTCTTACATCAGCTGAGTAATCTATCTAGTAACTAGCAGTAGCAAAATGTATCAACAGAGGAGGGGCAAGAGAGCAGGGAGACCACATTTGTGGCACAGCATGTAGGTAAGGGTGAAACCTGAGGATATAGCAAGGACAATCAGAAAATCCTTCTGACTCTGGAGCCATCGCTCTAAGTTCAACCAATAGAATCTCACACTAAATAAATTTGAAGCTTGATGTGTACTGAAGGTATCACAGCAAGATAGACAGACAGACAGACAGACATATAGATAGGTACATAAACAGATAGACAGACACATAGATACAAAGATAGATTCATTAGCAAACCAGTGAAAACCCCATACTAACAACCTGATAGAAGAAGAGATATGCCCACAGCAGGCTCAAATACTATTTTTTCATTCTATACTTTTTGAATACACTATCATTAACATTTAAAGTTACAAGACAAAAAAAGAAATTTTTTTAAAAAACTTACCCACTGTGAACAATGTTGTAAAGTCATGCCAACATTATCCAGATATTCATTAACTGAATAACCATGAGTGGTATGTTAAAGATTCCATAGAAAATATAGGCAATATGAAGGAACAAATGGAGAATTTGTACAGAGAGATTAAGACTAGAAAAAGGGTTTAATAAAAACAATAGAAATGGAAGAAAAAGGCAAGAGAAGTGAAACATGATTTCAAAGAGCTCATCCTCAAAACATCTGAAGAAAGAAATCAAAATTGAAAGTTAACCAATAAAATTATCAAAATGTAGTCACAAAGAATAAAGAAAAAACAAAATGGATTATCCAAAAATGAGATGAAACAAACAAAAGCCTACTTAGTTATAATACAATATCAGATATTCTAACATATGTGATTAGAGCGTCATGAGGAAATGAAAGAATATGAAAGAAGAAAGGTTTGAGAAATAGTAGCTGATAAATATTCAATAATAATGAAAGGTATTAAAACACAGAACCAAGAAGCTCAGAGAAACCTCAGGCTCTACTACAAAGCCACAGTTATCAAGACAGTATGGTACTGGCACAAGGACAGAAATATAGATCAATGGAACAAAATAGAAAGCCCAGAGATAAATCCATGCACATATGGACACCTTATCTTTGACAAAGGAGGCAGGCATATACAATGGATTAAAGACAATCTCTTTAACAAGTGGTGCTGGGAAATCTGGTCAACCACTTGTAAAAGAATGAAACTAGACCACTTTCTAACACCATACACAAAAATAAACTCAAAATGGATTAAAGATCTAAACGTAAGACCAGAAACTATAAAACTCCTAGACGAGAACATAGGCAAAACACTCTCTGACATACATCATAGCAAGATCCTCTATGACCCACCTCCCAGAATATTGGAAATAAAAGCAAAAATAAACAAATGGGACCTAATTAAAAGCTTCTGCACATCAAAGGAAACTATTAGCAAGATGAAAAGGCAGCCTTCAGAATGGGAGAAAATAATAGCAAATGAAGTAACTGACAAACAACTAATCTCAAAAATATACAAGCAACTCCTACAGCTCAACTCCAGAAAAATAAATGACCCAATCAAAAAATGGGCCAAAGAACTAAATAGACATTTCTCCAAAGAAGACATACAGATGGCTAACAAACACATGAAAAGATGCTCAACATCACTCATTATCAGAGAAATGCAAATCAAAACCACTATGAAGTACCATTTCACATCAGTCAGAATGGCTGCGATCCAAAAGTCTACAAGCAATAAATGCTGGAGAGGGTGTGGAGAAAAGGGAACTCTCTTACACTGTTGGTGGGAATGCAAACTAGTACAGCCACTATGGAGAACAGTGTGGAGATTCCTTAAAAAACTGGAAATAGAACTGCCTTATGATCCAGCAATCCCACTGCTTGGCATACACACTGAGGAAACCAGAAGGGAAAGAGACACGTGTACCCCAATGTTCATCGCAGCACTGTTTATAATAGCCAGGACATGGAAGCAACCTAGATGTCCATCAGCAGATGAATGGATAAGAAAGCTGTGGTACATATACACAATGGAGTATTACTCAGCCATTAAAAAGAATACATTTGAATCAGTTCTAATGAGGTGGATGAAACTGGAGCCTATTATACAGAGTGAAGTAAGCCAGAAAGAAAAACACCAATACAGTATACTAACGCATATATATGGAATTTAGAAAGATGGTAACAATAACCCTGTGTATGAGACAGCAAAAGAGACACTGATGTATAGAACAGTCTTACAGACTCTGTTTGAGAGGGAGAGGGTGGCAAGATTTGGGAGAATGGCACTGAAACATGTATAATATCATATATGAAACGAGTTGCCAGTCCAGGTTCGATGCACGATACAGGATGCTTGGGGCTGGTGCACTGGGACGACCCAGAGGGATTGTATGGGGAGGGAGAAGGGAGGAGGGTTCAGGATGGGGAACACATGTATACCTGTGGCAGATTCATTTCGATATTTGGCAAAACTAGTACAATCTTGTAAAGTTTAAAAATAAAATAGAATTTAAAAAAAAGGAAAATGCACATATATATCATATAATATTCACATTTTCAAATCATTTAAAAAAGAAAAGATAAAAGGAACATCTTGCAAGCAGTCAGAAAATGAAAAATAAATACAGCTGAAATCTCCTTAGAAATTATGCAAACCCAATGACAGTAAATTGATATTTAAAGTACCAACATGAAAAAAGCTGTCAATTCAAAATTCTATACCCAACAAAATTCTTTTAAAAAGTAAAAGGAAAATGGAAAAAAAAAAAACAAACAACAGCAACAAAAAACTATTTGTTATTTTGCTTACATAGCCATATGTTGCTTGTTTATCAGAACTCATTGTTATGTCTTTGAGACTTCTTCATCTATATACATAACTGCTGCTGCTGCTGCTGCCGCTGCTAAATCACATCAGTCATGTCCGACTCTGTGCGACCCCATAGACAGCAGCCCACTAGGCTCCCCCGTCCCTGGGATTCTCCAGGCAAGAACACTGGAGTGGGTTGCCATTTCTTTCTCCAGTGCATGAAAGTGAAAAGTCAAAGTGAAGTCACTCAGTCATGTCCAACTCTTCACGACCCCATCTGCAGCCTACCAGGCTCCTCCGTCCATGGAATTTGCCAGGCAAGAGTACTGGAGTGGGGTGCCATCACCTTCTCCAATATACATAACTACTTCACCTATTTTGACTATCATTTAACATTTTTTTGTATATATAAACTCAACTTTAAAATCCATATTTTTGCTGATGGACATTGAGTTTTTATAATTTTTTTCTATTCTAAATATTACTGTAGTAGCATTCTTAAGTGTCTTTTGGTAATTAATGCACAAGATTTTCTCTATGGTGTATGACTAAGTGTGGAATTTCTAGTTAAAGTCTTCAGTTCAGTCGCTCAGTCGTGTCCGACTCTTTGCGACCCCAATAACCGCAGCACACCAGGCCTCCCTGTCCATCACCAACTTGCAGAGTTTACTCAAACTCCTGTTCATTGAGTCAGTGATGCCATCCAACCATCTCATCCTCTGTTGTCCCCTTCTCCTCCTGCCCTCAATCTTTCCCAGTGTCAGGGTCTTTTCAAATGAGTCAGCTCTTCACATCACGTGGCCAAAGTATTGGAGTTTCAGCTTCAACATCAGTCCTTGCAATGAACATTCAGCACTGATGTCCTTTAGGATGGACTGGTTGGATCTCCATGCAGTCTAAGGGACTCTCAAGAGTCTTCTTCAACACCACAGTTCAAAAGCATCAATTCTTCAGTGCTCAGCTTTCTTTAGAGTCTACCTCTCACATCCATACATGACTACTAGAAAAACCATAGCCTTCACTAGACGGACTTTTGTTGGCAAAGTAATGTCTTTGCTTTTTAATATGCTGTCTAGGTTAAAGTGTAACTATTATAAATTTTTGACTATGCTAGATAAGAACAAATTGCTTTACAACTGCTTAAGCAATTTGCATTCTCCCTAACAGTGTCCAATATTGTCAGTTACAGTTTTCCTAAATTCTTTTCACGGTGTGTGACATCAGGATTTTTTTTAACTTTTGTTTAAAAATTGTTGAAAGCACAAATTCCTTCTCAGTGTCATTTCTGCTTACAAGTCCTTGATTAGTAGTGAGGTTGCAGGGTGTTTTATGTTTATTGTAAATGTAATTTCTTCTATGTATCAACTATTTAATATTTTATCATTTTTCTAATAAGTTTTCTTTGTCTTATTTGTCAGAAGACAGAATTTGTCTTCTATACATCAGTCCTCTGGATTGTAAATAGTTTTTGTATAATCTGTCATTTTACCTTTTTGTGAAGTCATTTGATCCATGGGCTATCTTAATGTCATATAACTCACTGTATCAATCTTATGGCTTTCAGTTTAGGTTTATTACAAAATTCACCTATATCTTGTAGTCCTAAAGACATTTGTTCTTGATGCTTTGATTTTTACTTTTAAATCTTAAATGTTAGATCTAGTATTTATTTTTGTATAGTATTTAAGACAGTAAGTAAATCTTTATTTTCCTTATGACAAGCTCTCCAAGAATCGTTAGACCATGTATTGCCCACTAAGTTTTCAGTTTTATTAAGATTTTAAGGAAATGTAACACAATGCACATGTTTAAATTATATAAACTGATCAGTTTTTACATATATATGCACTCATAAAATCATCACTACAGTCAAGAAAAAGAACCAGTCACCTCCAAATTCTTCATGTCCCTTCATAATCTCATTCTGAAGACCATCTTTATCTGTTTTGCCCATCAACAACTACTTTATATACTTTTTTCTGTTTCCCAATTTCTATTTTATACTCTGGGAAGCCAATTATATGTATATTAGGCTGCTTGAAGTTGTCCCACAGCTCACTATGATGTGTTCATTTACTTTCAGTCCTTTTTATCTGTGTTTCATTTTGGACACTTTCCATGCTTTATCTTCAGGTTCACAAATCTGTTCTCTTACAAGTCTGCTGCTGCTGCTAAGTCACTTCAGGCGTGTCTGACTCTGTGCAACCCCATAGACGGCAGCCCACCAGGCTCCTCTGTCCCTGGGATTCTCCAGGCAAGAACACTGGAGTGGGTTGCCATTTCCTTCTCCAGTGCATGAAAGTGGAAAGTGAAAGTGAAATCGCTCAGTCGTGTCCAACTCTTAGTGACCCCATGGACTGCAACCTACCAGGCTTCTCTGTCCATAGGATTTTCCAGGCAAGAGTACTGGAGTAGGGTACCATTGCCTTCTCCGTTTACAAGTCTAATCTACTGTTATTCTCTGATTTTTGTTTGTTTGTTTTTTACTCTGTTATTTATTTTTTACCTCTAGAAATTTGATTTAGTTGTAGCTTTGGTGGCTCAGATGGTAAAGAATCCACCTGCAATGAGGGAGACCTGGGTTTGAGCCCTTGGTTGGGAAGATCCCCTGGAGGAGGGCATGGCAACCCACTCCAGAATTCTTTCCTGGAGAATCCCCATGGACAGACAAACCTGGTGGGCTACAATCCATGAGGTCGCAAAGAGTCGGAAACGACTGAGTGACTGAGAATGCACCTATTTTCTGTATCTTGTATTTCTAAATTTAACATGATCAATCTTTAACTTATTGATCATTTGGAGTATAGAATTCATATTTTTGTTTTAATGCTTTTGGCTAATAATTTCTATTGAATAATTTTTCTCTTTATTATGGATCATATTGTTTTATTTCTTTGAATACCTGGAAAAGTTTTATTTGATTTCAAACATGTGGACTTTACCTTGCTGGGTACTGAGTATTTTCATATTCCTACAATTATTACTTTTTTTTTTTATTTGGTGTGCAGCTAAGTTATCTGAATATTTTGCTCCTTTCAAGTTCTTTCATTTAAGTTTACTCCTGGGATCATCAAGGAAATAGTCTTGGGCTAAATTTGACCTACTCTTAAGCCATATACTGAAGTGGAACCCCCAGTTTTTCATGAATTATAAGGTTTTTCCATCTTCATTGGTGGAAAAAACAAAGAAACAAACAACTATTCCTAGTCAGTTCCAGGGTGTTTTCCCTCTAGTGTTTTTAGTTAAATATTTTGGGGACCTCAGGAAATTTCTATTCAGAAATTCTAATCAGTGCTCAGTTGAAGTCTTGAGAATGACCTTTTACAGACCTATAGAACTTTATCTTTTGTAAGTTTCTCCTTTCTGATCCTCTGATCTATAGACTCAGACTGCTTTAGTCCCTTTGGACTCACAACTTTATTTCTCCAACTCAGGGAGACTTCTAGTATCTACTAGGGTTTTTTGTTTTCTTTTTTTTACTGCCTCTATAACTTACATATTTTCTCCAGGCAGTAAGTTTGAACAATCAAAAGGCTCATCTTGTTTCCTCTTTCTCAGTGGTCATTTCCTGCACTGCCTAATGTCTAAAAGTTGTTTTCTCACGTATTTTTAAGTGTTATGGTTGTTTTAGGCAAAGAGAATAAATCCAGTCCCTGGCACTATTTTTTAAGCCAGAAGCAGAAAACTGCTCATTTTTAAACTTTCTACATATGTATAATGTTCAGTTCTGATTCATTGATCCATTTATGTATCTCTACACAAATTCTCTTCATACTATACTTGTATAAATTTGTTAGTAACTTATGGAGAAAATTTACCTTTTATTTTCCTTCAAACATTGTTTCATTGGTTCATAACCCTATTATTTTTTATAGAATTTAAAATTAGTTTACAAAAATTTTTCATTGTAATTTTGGTTGGAATTACATTGAATTTAGAGATTAATTTGAGGAAATTAAAAAATATGAAATAGTCTCATTAATGAACACAGTTTTCCTCTGCAGGTCTTCATACCTTTCAATAAGTGTAAAATTTTTAATATAAAATTCCAGAATATTTTTCCAATATTTATTTCTTATTTATATTTTAATTATTTTTAAAATTCTGCATGCATTTAAATTAAAATTTCTAATTATTTTATGTCTGAAGGAGCATTTTTAATTTTTCACTATAGGCCTAATAGAAAACTACTGTTTTCTTACTATTCTGATAATCTATATAGAGGATTTTATCTTTTATGAATAATGACATATAATTATTTCTTTCCATATATATTCACTTTCTTTGTTCTTAGTGTTTGTTATACTAAATAATGGTGGAACAAATTCTTTTCTTGCTTTTCTAAAATCTGATTGACCCAAGGATCAAACCTGTGTCTCTTAACTCTCCTGCATTGGCAGGCAGGTTCTTTACCACTAACGCCACGTGGGAAGCCCCAGATTTTAAATAGGTTCATATTTTTATGATAAACCCAAACTGATCAATTAAAAAAAATAAAATTGTTAGACTCTGATACCTTATATTGAGTCTCCATGAGTATACCTACAGACTTGTAACTTCCAGGGAACATTACTGTCTAAAGGTTTAGTTGTTGCACTCTGAAATTTATTTCCTCATTTGTAACAAGTCCAAGCTTCACATAGGGCACAAGTTCTTACCAACCAATGAATAGTGTAGCAGAGATGCAATCATACAATCATAACACTGGATCAGTCTTGGAAACTGGAGGCTCCTCTGATGGTGAACTTTGTCTCAAACTCTCCCTGAAATTCTTTTTTCTTTTCATTTTTTAAAATTTTATTTTATTTAACTTTACAATATTGTATTGGTTTTGCCATATATCAAAATGAATCTGCCATAGGTATACATGTGTTCCCCATCCTGAACCCTCCTGAAATTCTTGCCAAACCATTCTTAAACTTCCTGGCATTATATGATGCTCTCATCAAACCTTCCTTCTCCCTCTCCTTCACTCAGGATCAGTCTTTGCTTCATCCTTGTTTTCTTTGACAGACAGTTCTTCTATTGAAATGCATGTGAGTGTAATCCCATCTTGATGTCTGCTTCTTAGAGACCTCGATATAACAAAAATGGCACTGCTACTGGGACAGTCTGAGAAAAAAGTCTACAAGATTGGGTTTGGAAATGACTCATTCACAGGCAGGGCAGCATTTTGGTTGATAGGCAAGGCATGCATGCATATTAACTAGAGAAATGTGGTCCTTCAATTGCTTAAAATTTCACCAACAGTAATCTGGGAAATTTTCTTCATAGAGGGAATACAGTGGCAGGTATAAAGTTATTTAACGTTGAAAAACGTGGGAGTAACAATGCCCTCAAAGACAGCAGAGTGAGCTGGTTACTGGTATAATGTATTGAAGCCTTGCAGAGAGCAATGAAAGACTGAGACCTCTCAACAAGCAGTTAATATATGAGTCACAGAAGGCATTATCCCCAAAATGGAAAGACTGACATAAATGAGCAGCAGACTGAACACCTAACTGTAAGAGCTGAAGTGCTCTAGAGACATTTGATTATTCAGCATAGCAGATCTGTTAAGTGAAGGGTGAGAGAAATCTGATATCCTATAATACGGTGTGGAGGTACAAGTTTGGATATCCCTGAGGATATTGACTCTGCAACCTTCCTGTATTCCGCAGGTTTGCAAGAATAGTCCACCCTTCCCTAAAACAAGTTAGCACCTACCTATGTTGAAAAATACTGTAGAAGTCTCTTTCCCACTTAAAAAGTGCCCTCAGAAGCTGTTTCTACCTGTTCTTATTGCTGTCCAGCCAAAAAAAAAAAGATGACATAGTCTTGCTGAAGATGGCACTTGCCCAATAAAGGCAGGTCATGAATTTCCTAGTGTAGGATTCCAAGCTGAACTTATATCCACATTTCTAAAAACTAGATTACTTTGTTTCATGTTATTTCCTTTTCCTTGTTTTAACATCTGTTCCTTACTCAGGCTTTATGCAGATATCCAGCTATATCACCTGACTATGTATATACAGGTAGGATAACATGTGAAAAGAAGAGTAGTATGTACAGTTTTAAAGAGGTGTGATAACTGAAATCAGAGAAAGAGACCTCCCTGAGACATTCTGAGACATTAACATTCTTGTTAATCAAGAATGGGGTTAATACTCTACCTACTACTCTTTATGTAACAATATTCACTACATAACCAGCAGTCAGGAAGCTGGGAAAGCTACATGCATAATCTTAGAGAAGTCATTCCTTAGCTTGAGAAAGCTGAGACACTGAAATAACTCTCTAAGGTCAGATCAGGAGCTCCTTGTTGCAAAATTTAGACTTAAATTGAACAAAATAGGGAAAGCCACTAGATAATTTAGGATTGATCTAAATCAAATTCTTTATGAATATACAGTGGAAGTGACAAATAGATTCAAAGAAGTAGATGTGATAAGAGTACCTGGAGAAATATGGATGGAACTTTGTAACATTGTACAGGAGGGGGTAACCAAAATCATCCTCAAGAAAAAGAAATGCAAAAAGAAAAGAAGAGAAGCTAAAGGCAAAGTACAAAAGGAAAGATATACTCATCTGAATGCAGAGTTCCGAAAAATAGCAAGGAGAGATAAAAAAGTTGTCCTAAGTGATCAATGCAAAGAAATAGAGAAAAACAATAGAATGGGAAGACTAGAGATCTCTTCAAGAAAATTAGAGATACCAAGGGAAAATTTATTGCAAAGATGGGCACAATAAAGGACAGAATCCTTAAGGACCTAAAGGAAGCAGAAGATATTAAAAAGAGGTGACAAGAATACACAGAAGAATTGTATGAAAAAGGTCTTAATGACCCAGATGACCATGCTGGCATGGTCACTCTTCTAGAGCCAGACATACTGGTGTGTGATGTCAAATATAATGCTTTAGGAAGCATTATTAAGAACAAAGCTAGTAGAAATGATGGAATTACAGCTGGGCTATTTCAAACCTAAAAGATGATGCTGGTAAAGTGCTGCACTCAATATGACAGCAAATTTGGAAAACAAGAATGGCCACAGGACTGAAATATGTGTTTTCCTTGCAATCCCAAAGAAAGGCAATGCCAAAGAATGTTCAAATTGTCCTACAATACAATTGGACTCATTTCACATGCTATCAAGATAATGCTAAAAATCCTTCAAGCTAGGCTTCAACAGTAAGTGAACCAAGAACTTCCAGATGTACAAGCTAGATTTATAAAAAGGAAAGGTCCAGTGATCAAATTGCCAATATCTGTTGGGTCATAGAAAAACTAAGAGAATTCCAGAAAAACATCTACTACTGCTTCATTGATTACACTAAAAACTTTGACTGTGGATCACAACAAACTGTGGAAAATTCTTGAAGAGATGGGAATACCAGACCACCTGACCTGTATCCTGAGAAACCACTATGCAGGACACACAGCAACAGCCACAACTGGACATGAAACAATGGACTGGTTCCAAATTGGGAAAGGAGTACATCAAGGCTATATATTGTCACCCTACTTATCTAACTTATATGGAAAGTACATCATGTGAAACGCCAGGCTGGATAAAGCATAAGCTGGAATCAAGATTGCCAGAGAAATATCAATAAACTCAGATATGCAGATGATACGATTCTAATGGCAGAAAGCAAAGAGAAACTGAAGAGCCTCTTGATGAAGGTGAAGGAGGAGAATGAAAAGTTGGCTTAAAACTCAACATTCAGAAAGCAAAGATCATGGCATCCGGTCCCATTCCTTCATGGCAAATAGAGGGGGAAAAAGTGAAGTCAGTGACGGATTTTATTTTCTTGGACTTCAAAATCATTGAGGACAGTGTAGCCATGAAAGTAAAAGATGCTTGTTCCTTGGAAGAACAGCTATGCTTAAAAAGCAGAGACATCTCTTTGCCAACGTAAGTCCATCTAGTCAAAGCTATGGTTTTCCCATTAGTCATGTATTAATGTGTGGGTCAGACCATAAAGAAGGCTGAGCACCAAAGAGTTGATGCTTTTAACTGTGGTGATAGAGAAGACTCTTGAGAGTTCCTTAGACAGCAAGGAGATTAAACCAGTCAGTCCTAAAGGAAATCAGTCCTGAATATTTATTGGGAAAAATTGATGCTGAAGCTGAAGTTCCAATATTTTGACCACCTGATGCAAAGAACTGGTTTGTTGGAAAAGACCCAGATCCTCAGAAAGATTGAGGGCAGGAGGAGAAGGGCATGACAGAGGATGAAATGGTTGGATTGCATCACCAACTCAATGGACATGAGTTTGAACACACTCCAGGAGATAGCAAAGGACAGGGAGGATATCACACTCCGGGATATAGTGAAGTATAGTGAAGTAAAGAAATGTGTGCTGCAATTAATGGGGTCACAAAAAGTCAGACATAAATTAGTGACTTGAACAACAAGATCCTCAAAATAATTAACAGATGTGATCCCAATGTAGGTAAACCAAACTCTCTAAAACATGACACCATTTCATAAACTCTTTTTTATACCCATAATACTTCCCTCAGAGAAGGCAATGGTACCCCCACTCCAGTACTCTTGCCTGGAAAATCCATGGATGGAGGAGCCTGTTAGGCTGCAGTCCGTGGGGTCGCTAAGAGTCAGACACGACTGAGCGACTTCACTTTCACTTTTTACTTACATGCATTGGAGAAGGAAATTGCAACCCACTCCAGTATTCTTGCCTGGAGAATCCCAGGGACAGGGAAGCCTGGTGGGCTGCTGTCTATGGGTCGCACAGAGTTGGACACGACTGAAGTGACTTAGCAGCAGCAGCAGTAAGTGGTGCTTACCCTGGTGGCTCAGACAGTAAAGCGTCTGTCTACAGTGCGAGAGACCCGGGTTCAATCCCTGGGTCGGGAAGATCCCCTAGAGAAAGAAATGGCAACCCACTCCAGTACTATTGCCTGGAAAAATCCCCTGGATGGAGGAGCCTGGTAGGCTACAGTCCATGGGGTCGCAAAGAGTCAGACACAACTGAGCCACTTCACTTCATTACTCATATTTTGGTTCTAGTTCTATTCTGTGCAGCTAGGTAAAGTAAGTCTTAGTCATAGAAAATGTGATATGCCTACAAGTACTTAAAAATTAGTCTTGTGGTAAGTTGCTAAGCTGTATGTTTTTAGTTTCTTCAGTCATTTCACATATATCCTTTCTCAGACTTTTTTACTTTAAATGTACTCTATTTAGCATTATTTCTCAGTATCACAAAAGATCATGATAAATAGATAATACCCTTCTTTATAAGTATTCATTTGTGTCCTCTCATTTAGGATAATGGCATTCCCTGAATTACTCATTACAGTCTTCAGTTCAGTTCAGTCTCTCAGTCATGTTCGACTCTGCAACCCTATGGACTGCAGCACGCCAGGCTTCCCTGTCCAACATGAACTCCTGGAGCCTGCTCAAATTCATGTCCATCAAGTTGGTGATGCCATCCAGCCATCTCATCCTCTGTCATCCCCTTCTCCTCCTGTCTTCAGTACAGTCTTAGTTTATGTGTTTTGTCCTCCTGCTGTTGCTGCTAAGTCACATCAGTCGTGTCCGACTCTGTGCAACTCCACAGACGGAAGCCCACCAGGCTCCTCTGTCCCTGGGATTCTCCAGGCAAGAACACTGGAGTGGGTTGCCATTTCCTTCTCCAATGCATGAAAGTGAAAAGTGAAAGTGAAGTCGCTCAGTCGTGTCCGACTCTTAGCGACCTCATGGACTGCAGCCCACCAGGCTCCTCCGTCCATGGGATTTCCCAGGCAAGAGTGGTGGAATGGGGTGCCATTGCCTTCTCCGGTGTTTTGTCCTAGAGGAGCTAGTTTGGAAAATATGTGATATGGTTATTCCTTCTGTAATCTCATTTGCTTAGTTTTGTGTGAATCATTAAGTCCTTCCTTATTCCCTTAATCAAGGGTATCTTCTAATTTATAAACACCTTTATGAGCCCCCTCCCACCTTGTTTTTCATGTTTTTATCCTCTTCCTTCTCACCACGCAATTCATCATTCACATAGACCACTTCTAGGTATATCATCCATTCATAAAACTCCTGATTTGCTACTCTCAAATCAACAGGTTGATAAAGCATTATTTGAAAGAATTTAGATATGTCCTAAGCTAAGGCTTTTGAATAGTCTCATTGTCTTAAAGTAGTGTTTTGAGTTCTTTCAGTTCTTGAGTCGTTCCAGAGACTCAGATTTTAGATTCTGAATAAGTACTACTACTCGTGAGACACAAGCATTTGAACAATTGCTTATTATTGAAAAATGATTTGACTTTGTTTCTGACTTTCACCCCATATCTTAATTTTCTTACATATTCTTTACCAATGAGTTGTTCTGTCTCTAAATGTCTGTGCTAGTTAAATGGTTAGAAGCTGCCTTTTAATACTGTACATCTCATATAAAGCTATTATCCTAACACACTTCAAATATGAAACAAAAGAGTATAGGTACTTGGACTGAGCAAGATTTCTCAGGAACTAATGAATAAATAATGATAGTTCATGAATAATTCAAGATGAGCATAGTATGCCTCAAACAATCTTTGTCTGCAAAATAATAAAATCTTTTAATACAAATAGGGATGGGGTTAATTGTATTCTTGGACACATGTACTATACTCTCACATTCTGTCTTTGCATGAGGATTTAATGTACAGGTGAGGCTTTAGAATAGTAGGAATTTTAAACCTTGCTTGAAAGAGATTATAAGATTTAATTCCTACTATAAAGAAAGGACTCTGGCATTATGTTTACCATCCTCAAAGCAAACATTTCCATGCAAATAAAAATTAATAGTAAGACAGTACAAGGAAATGTAAGGTAACAAAATGTCACAGCTCTGCTACTTACTCAAATTTGAGCCAATCACTTACCAGCTTGTTTCTCAGCTAAAAACTTATAATTATGTTGATTTTGACCTTCAACCATCCCATTTTTCTTCACTATAGATTATTCTAGTATTGCTTATAAAAATAAAGAGAATTTTGTATTATGGTCTCTTTAAAATATCAAGTGACATATCAGTTTCAAGAAATGATTGTATAGTGTTCAGGGATTTTAAATCAACACAACTAACAAGCCAAATACAACAACAACAATACAAGTCAAGCTGGCAGACCTCTAGGACTCCACCAGGATTTAAGAAGTCTCATTTAATTTGCATGTCTTCACTCTAGACAACTGGATAATTTTGAATTACTTTAGGTACAATACTTATGAACTATGTGACTTTACCTCCCTAAGTGTCCATATCTATTTATTAAAATGAGTTTTTAAAAATGCTAATCTTATAGGGTTGTTTAAAAATTAAATGAGGTAATACATGCCAAACTCTTACCATGAACCATTAATTTTTACTGTTTTCTAATGTACACATTACTCACTCATAGGAATTATCATAAAGTATAACTCATAACAACAAAATTTCCACTTCTATAGTAATCTTAGAAATGCAGTTAAAATAACAAAGTACTTTTTTTTTAATTTTAGAAAACTGAAAATAGAATTACTGTATGAGGTAGAAACCCTACTCCTGGGCTTACATACAGACATAACTCTAATTCAAAAAGACACACACATCCCAATGTTCATTTTAGCACTATTTACAATAACCAGGACCTGAAATCAACTTAAATGTCCATCAATAGATGAATAGATAAAGAATCTATGGTACATGTGCATGATGGAATATTATGTGGGCATAAAAAAGGACACATTTGAGTCAGTTCTATGAACCTAAAGACTATTATATAGAGTGAAGTAAATCAGAAAGAGAAAAAAATATCATATATTAACACATATATATGGAATCTATAAAGTAAGTACCGATGAACCTCTTTGTAGAGCAGCAATGGAGATGCAGACATAGACAATACAGTTAGAGGAGAGGGTGCAACAGATTGAGAGTAGAATGTATATGGAAACATATACATTATCATATGTAAAATAGGTTGCCATGGAAATTTACTATATGATCCAGGGAGCTCAAACTGGTGCTCTGTGACAGCCTAGAGGGACGGATTAGGATGGGAGGTAGAAGGGAGGTTCAAGAGGGAGGGCATGTATGTATGCCTACAGTTAATTCATGTCCATGTATGGCAGAAACCAACACAATATTGTAAAGCAATTATCCTCCAATTAAAAATAAATTTTGAAAAAAGATTTTAAAAACTACGTTAGAAAAGTTTATTATTTCTGATATTTGTGAAGTTGCTATGAAATTGGAACTTCCATACTTTGCTGATGAATCATGTAATATTTTTGAAATAATTCAGTAATTATATAATTAAACTTATAGAATTTTAACCTAATTATTCCACTTCTGTAAATATATCAAATGGGAAACCAGTAAAAATGGGAAAAACTAAGGACACACCTATACACTGCAATATTCTTTGAAATGGTGAAATAGAAAACCTTGTAATCACCAATAGCATAATAAAAATGAACTAATATACATTAATTTAAATGATAATAATAGAAATCATTATTCTTATATCACAACATGAGAAACTAGAAATACAAAATATTGCTTCAATGCTGGAAATAGGCATGTGAAAAAAATCCTGACAGTCAAATAATAAAAAGTGCACTACTTTTTTAAACAAACAACTTTATGCATGGTTTCTCTCCTTTTTTCTATTTCAAATTACTTTTTTGATGTTTTTATATATATATATAATATACTGTATATTTTTTATACAGTAAAATCAGCTTCAAATGCTTTACAAGGAAAAATAAAGTTTTGACAAAATAATTACTTATATTCTCAGCAATTATGTTTTTAAGCACTTAACATATACCCAGTTCTGAGCTTTCCAGTGCTGAAAGGAGGAATACATGGTTTAGTAAATTTGACGTGGTTGTAGGAAGGTGACCTTTTTAAAAAAAAGAGGCTAAATTAGATAATAATATTATACAAGCTTCAAGTTTATAACATATTTTGATATTTGTTTATACTTCAAAGTTATCACCACTATAAGTTTATCTTCCATCACCCAAACAACTGACCCCCTTCACCCAAACCCCTAACTCCCTTCCTTTCTGGTTAGAACTAATCTGTTCTCTATATCTGTGATTTTGTTTTTGTTTATTTATGTAATTTTTTTAAGTTCCACATATAAGTGAAATCACATGGTATTAGTCTTTCTCTACCTAACATTTCACTTAGTATAATACCCTTAAGGTCCATTTATGTTGTTGCAAATGGCAAGATGTCCCTTTTTATTTTATTTTTTTGGCTTTGTAGTATTCCATTTTGTATGTGTGTGTGTGTATATATATATATTTATTCATTCATCCATCATCAGACATTAAAGTTGTTTCCATGTCTTGGTTATTGTTAATGCTGCAGTGAACATATGGGTGCATATATATTTTTGAGTTAGTGTGTTCATACATGCATACATGCTAAGTGTTCATATTCTTCAGATAAATACCTAGAAGTGGCAATAGGTGGATACTTTGGTAGTTCTATTTTTAATTTTTTGAGGAATCTCCGTACTGTTTCCCATGGAAATGACTTAGCTGAACTGTCAGCAAGAATTTGCAAATACTTTCACATCAGTTTTCCTTGTCAAAATCCAGGTAGGAAACACATAGAAATGAGATTATTCTGTTAAAATTGTCTTATGTCATATATTTTTAATGAAATCTGTCTACACTCAGTCTTCAAAAATAAAACTAAAAAATAGAATATTTATTACATATTCACAAAAAAACCTAGTCCAGCAATCTGCAAAAGTGAAGTGGCCTATAGGGGAGATAAAACCATAGTTCAATTCCAAGTCAACAGATACTCAAATATTTCAATGTATATTGTCCTAAGGACCCTGGGTTCCATTATGCTTCCTGTAAACTGAGACATTTGAGAGGAATTCTGTCTCATTCAGCCCTCCATAATTTTCTGTTAAATATCTATCCCCATGGAAACAAACAAAGAAAAAAACCCATTGGACTCTGTTTTTTATGATGATCCTTTGGAGTTATTCAGAATGGTTTTGTTTTCTATAAAATGCTTGGAGTGATCAGAACTTTGAAATCGCTGCAGTGTCAGTTCATGTTTGAGGATGCATTCACTGCTCTGGGCTCACTCAGTCTTCAGTAGGCTGCAGAATAACTTTCTAGTGAAACAAAATTAGTGATTAAGAGCTGATTTGAGATAGAAACATAACACAGAGAATGCATGAGCAGAGATCTTCTAGGGTTTCCACTTTTGCCAATAACATACATTTTTCTCTGTCTACTTATTTTTTGTTTCAGGTATTTAAAAGCTGAGGTCTAGGATTTTAAGCAAGTTAGCAATAATTAGGGAAATAAAGTAAAAGATAATAAGGAAGCATACATATGTGTACATATATATGCATAAACACAGATATAAAATAGTAATGTAATACATATAATAACTGCATTGCAATTGAATAAATGTTTGCAATAGCTAATTCAAAGGTTTTCTTTGCATTGTATTTAAGATGGCCTCAAAATACTTCAGTGTGTTTAAAGATGTTCTAACATTTTTGGGTATATACTCTTACACCAACTAAAATAATTTTTCCAAGTCTTGTAATCATTGAATGGGTTACATTCCTTTTTTCTTTTCATTTTTTTAAATTTCTTCTCAGTAGACTAAAAAATTGACTAAAACTACATCTTCTTGGCACATTTGAGAAAAATGTTAGCAATTTTTCAGATAGAAAAGCAAAAAAGATGCATCATAGAGTGTAAAGCTGGAAATAAAGAGATTCTGTTTGCACATCATTTTGCCATCAAGAGACACTATCATGAATATCTTTAGGCAAGGACACCAAGATTTAGAGAGGTTCAGTCTCTCCCCGTTTCAGGCCATTGAAAGCACATTTGAACTCGTGACTGTAATTGAAGTCAGGACTCATTTCACTGTACTTGACTGCTTCTAGAATGGAACATGGCGGTCTTTGCTCAAGCGAAATTCAGACATCAGTTTTTCCAGCAGCAAGTATCAGCCTGTGAAAGTAAGGGAGAGGATCTGAGAACTTTGCTTATTTGGCTGTGTGGCATGCCTCAGTCTGGTGAGAAACAGGACACATTTTGAGAATTCTAGTCTAGCTCAGTCTCTTCATTTTATAGATGAAAAACCTGAGACTTAGAAACTTTAATACCTTGCCTGAATTCATACTAAGTTCAATTTCCATTTGAGATCTTTGAAAAGCATTACTTGAGACATAATGTTATTAAAGTATGGCACAATCCTGAAGTCAAAAGGGCTATGAGCAGGTATCTGTCATACCACTCTGCAGCAAATCATGTTTATACCACCTCACCAAGTTTCTCTTCCATTTTTGAAGAGCTCAGAAGAATCATCTCTCTTCACTGAAGTCAAAATATAACACATATCACCATTACTAATTTCTTCATATAACTGATGAAGCTCAACTCATTGTTTAAACAATCAGGAAATTGTTTAAACATCTTTAATTGTGTTACGTATTTATAAAAAATCCATGTCCTATAATATATTTTCACAAAACACCTGGTCACCATGTTCTTCATGACAGCCCTTTGTCTACTTGAAAATTGTAATTATTAAATCACTCCTGAAAGTTTTATCCAGAACTTGAAATCCATATAAGTTATATTTGTTAACCAGTCATATCACTTACAGCCTTTTAATGAATTTCTGACTGTAGACTAAGTTTTTGGCTGTAGAACTACAAACTTCATGTCTCTTAAAAAAGAGCTGACTATTGCTCAGTACAATAGATAGTATTATTGTTTTGTAAGTCAGAAAATGTAGTGTTGTTTTTGTGATACGGTGGAACACACTACATAAACAAATGATTTGTTTTAATCTGTCCACTTAGATGTTTTCTGTTAGTTATGCCTCAAGTATTATCACCAGTTTCTATTAATAATGTCTCATATATCTTGCCAATTTGTTTTTTTTTTAATCAGAGCTCATCTAGTTGATAGTGTCTTTTCCTAAAATTATCTGCATATTATAATACAAAATAATAATGTAGGATGTATAGAAGAATACTGAATCTCACATAGAGATGGATAAAATTTTATGTGTTTTGGGTATTATGGGCCTCTTCTTCTACTGATAAAAGGTTAAGTGTGTTTTCATAATTAGATAATTATGCATATTGGGTAAAACCAGTTATTTGTACTGTTTCTCTTTTGATGTTTAAGTAGAGGGATGTGCATGGAATTTGAGCAACTAAAAGATTAGACGTAGCAATTATTGACACATTCTATTCCATACACTTTCTAAGATGCCTTTCTATACCACATAGACTTAGAAATTTGAAAACTATATTTCCTGAACACTTTTGTAGCTAGAGTTCTGCTTCTTATTTTTAAAACCAAAAACCTGTCTCTTCTTAGGGAAACTTTGTTTTGTTCCCCAAGTTCTTTCAGAATTATTCTAAATCTCTTTATACAAGGAATCTACCAAGTATGAAGTATAATATGAAAATTGAGTCTCAGTAGAACGAGGATGTAGGTCTAAACTAACCTCCAAGAAAACATACCTGTAATTTCAGTTCTACCACTAACTCCATATATGATCATGCAAATTTTATTCTAAATCTTCGGCCTTCAAATGAATGCTTTCATTCATTTTGTGTATAAACTTCCACCCTTTATAAATGTATCACTGAATAATTTTATCTCACAAGTTATATCATACCTATATTAGGAAACTGATGTTACACCTTTTCTCTTCACACAGATTTACATACTCATTTCATATTTTCTGGTATCATTGGAACAATGAATGTGGACTTTTTCACAAATGTGTGCACACAGATAGATTACATGTATCTTCTGATACAGGCTGGAAAAAGTAGTTAAGTAAATTATAAGTATAATTGAGCATGTGTTTCATTCATACATATATAAATATACACAAAAAGAATGTGCATGCATTGGCTACATGGACATATATTCTTCTTCAGTTAACTCTGCTAAAACTCATATTCCCTTGAGCCAGAATATGAACATGGCAGCCATTTAAGTGTACAAAGAAATCAACAATGAAGAAAAGTAAATAATTCAGAGTCTTTAATGAAACACTGCTTCAGTGTTAGAACATAAAACAAAGCTAGCAGGTAAGTGGGAATTTTTTGCTGATCTTACTATAAAATGAACAGAAAACAAAGGTCACTTATTACTGGAACAGTTTTGCTCATTTCACATTAATAAGTAAAATTTTCATAGCGAAAATTTATTTGTACAATGTATGTTAGAACAATGTGTTAGTAAAGCTATATTAGAAATATTTTGGTTTAAGTACATACATTTTCAGTTCAGTTCAATTGCTCAGTCATGTCTGATTCTTTGTGACCCTGTGGTCGTCAGCACTCCAGGCTTCCTTGTCCATCTCCAACTCCCGGAATTTACTCAAACTCATGTCCATTGAATTGGTGATGCCATCCAATCATCTCATCCTCTGTCATCCCCTTTTCCTCCCACCTTCAATCTTTCCTAGCATCATTTGACTTTTCAAAGGAGTCAGTCCTTTGCATCAGATGGCCAAAGTACTAGAGTTTCAGCTTCAGCATCAGTCTTTCCAATGAATATTCAGGACTGATTTCCTTTGGGATGGACTGGTTGGATCTCCTTGCTGTCCAAGGGACTTTCAAGAGTCGTCTCCAAAACCACAGTTCAAAAGCATCAATTCTTTGTCAATCAGCTTTGTTTATAGTCCAACACTCACATCCATACATGACTACTGAAAAAACCATAGCTTTGAATAGACAGACCTCTGTTGGCAAAGTAATGTCTCTGCTTTTTAATTTGCTGTCTAGGTTGGTCATAACTTCTCTACCAAGGAGCTAGCATCTTTTAATTTCATGGCTGCAGCCACCATTCACAGTGACTTTGGAGCCCCCAAAATAAAGTCTGTCACTGTTTTCACTCTTTCCCCATCAATTTGCCATGAAGTGATGGGACCGGATGCCATGATCTTCATTTTCTGAATGTTGAGCTTTAAGCCAACTTTTTCAGTCTCCTTTTTCACTTTCATCAAGAGGCTCTTTAGTTCTTCTTCACTTTCTGCCATAAGGGTGGTGTCATCTGTGTAACTGAGGTTATTGATATTTCTCCCAGCAATCTTGATTCCAGCTTGTGCTTCTTCCAGTCCAGCGCTTCTCATGATGTACTCTGCATATAAGTTAAATAAGCAGGATGACAATATACAGCCTAGACGTACTCCTTCCCCAACTTGAAACCAGTCTGTTGTTCCGTGTCCAGTTCTACTGTTGCTTCTTGACCTGTATACAGTTTTCTCAGGAGGCAAGTCAGGTGGTCTGGTATCCCCATCTCTTGAAGAATTTTCCAAGTTTGTGGTGATCCACACAGTTGAAGACTTTGGCATAGTCAATAAAGCAGAAGTAGATGTTTTTCTGGAACTCTCTTGCTTTTTCCATGATCCAGCAGATGTTGGCAATTTGATCTCTGGTTCCTCAGCCTTTTCTAAGTCGAGCTTGAACTAGAAGTTCGTGGTTCATGTACTGTTGAAGCCTCACTTGGAGAATTTTGAGCATTACATTGCTAGCGTGTGAGATGAGTGCAATTGTGTGGTAGTTTGAGCATTCTTTGACATTACCTTTCTTTGGGATTGGAATGAAAACTGACCTTTTCCAGCCCTGTGGCCACTGCTGAGTTTTCCAAATTTGCTGGCATTTTAAGTGTAGCACTTTCACAGCCCCATCTTTTAGGACTGGAAATAGCTCAACTGGAATTCCATCACCTCTACTACCTTTGTTTGCAGTGATGCTTCCTAAGGCCTTCTTGACTTCACATTCCAGAATGTCTGGGTCTTGGTTGATGATCACACCATCGTGATTATGTGGGTCATGAAGATCTTTTTGTATATTTCTTCTTTTGCCACCTCTTCTTAATATTTTCTGCTTCAGTTAGATCCATACCATTTCTGTCCTTTATTGTGCCCATCCTTGTATGAAAAGTTCCCTTGGTATCTCTAATTTTCTTGAAGAGCTCTCTAGTCTTTCCCATTCTATTGTTTTTCCTCTATTTCTTTGCATTGATCCTGAGGAAGGCTTTCTTATCTCTCCCTGCTATTCTTTGGAACTCTGCATTCAGATGATTATCTCTTTCCTTTTCTCCTCTGCCTTTTCCTTCTCTTCTTTTCATAGCCATTTGTAAAGCCTCCTCAGCCTTTCATACATTTTAAGGTGGCATTATATGAGAAGAGATGAAGTCAAAAGATAGACTTGATCTGAGGACATGTTTTTATGGTAATTTTTCACACAGATTAGAAATAGAGATTGAGAAATCAAAAATGGGAATCTTATAAAAGTGATTCATAAGAAATAAAAAGTGGAACAAATTTTCATTTGTTCAGTTTGTTCATATTGAAACAACCCTTACAGATTTATCCAGAATACTTTAGAAGCCAGCTAATACAATTTTGGGAGATGGAGAAAAATAAATTTCTTGGAGATCCAAGAGCAAGTCTTATGTAACTTGAATGTTTGTTGTATTTTAGTACTGTCTCTGGTAGTTGTTAAAATTAAATATCCTATTTGCAATGATTCAGTTATCTTTGAGCTTTTGACTTTTATGCTGGATATTTTAAATGGGCTTCCCAGGTGATGCTAGTTGTAAAGAACCCGCCTGCCAATGCAGGAGACCTAAGAGATGAGGGTTTGATTACTGGGTCAGGAAGATCCCCTGGAGAAGGACATGTCAACCCACTCCAGTATTGTTCAGAATTCCATGAACAGAGGAGCCTGGTGGGCTACAGTTCATGGAATCACAAAGAGTCAGACATAATTTAAGTGACTCAGCATACATTTTAAATGGTAATTTGAAAATTAAAGTAGGCCATATATAGCTGCCATTGTGATGGTTAACTTTATGTGTCAACTTGCCTAGTCCATGGTACCCAGTTGGTCAAGCAATTATTTTAGATGTCACTGTGAAGACATTTTGTAGCTGGGATTATCAATTTATCAGTGTACATTGTAAAGCAGATCACTCTCCTTAATGTGGGTGGGCCTTTTCCAATCAGTTGAAGGTGTTAAACTGAAATCCCCTGAGTAAGAAAGAATTCTGCCTCCAGACCTCCAATAATTCAAGCAGCATCAACTGGTCTCCATCGATTTTTGACTTCTAGTCTACAATGGCATGAACCAATTTCTTAAAATCATTCTCTCTCCCATTCTCTTCCCTCTCCCCCTCCACACACACACACACACACACACACACACACACACGTATATATGCATATATATTCCTAAAGATGGAATTTGGAAATTTCCAGCATAAAAGTTAATTGTAATTTTCTGAATGAGCCTACTATAGAGCACAATCTCAAAAGCTATTACTACACAGTACCTTATAGATTTATGGAACATAGTTTTACACCTTGAATTGTATCTGAAGTAAAATGGACAATTTTGAGAGAATGTGGAGCTTTAGCATAACTTAAACCATTGAGAAATTACTCAGTCATTCCATTTCCTGCCTTCCTGCCTCTGACTTTTAGATGGTCTTCATGGGAATGTCTCACAGAAAATGTCTTTTAATAAATGTAAAATAGAATCAAAATATTTTAAGGAACCAGGAAATAAAGATTATGTCATCATTATACTAAAATATATACAAATAGATTATAAACAAATCCACAAAGACAAAAAATGATATTAACTTTTAAAGTGGTACATACTAATTTTTATTGAGTGTCATTAGAAGAGAGTAAGCATTGTCCAAGGCATAGTTTGGTGGAGGAATGACTACTATTTTCTTTTTCTAAATTAACTTTTTTTGGAGTATAGTTGCTTTACAATGTTGTGTTAGTTTCTGTTACACAGCAAAATGAAACAGCTCTATGTTTGCATATATCCCCTCTGTTTTAAATGTCCTTCCCATTTAGGTCACCACAGAGCACTGAGTAGAATTCCCTGTACTATGCGGGTTCTTATTAATTGCCTATTTTATGCATAGTATCAATAGTGTATGTAAATCTAAATCTCCCAATTCATCCCCACAGCTTTCCCCCTTAGTATCCATATATTTGCTCTCTACATTTGTGCCTCTATTTCTGCTTTGCAAATAAGATCATCTGTACCATTTTTCTCGATTCCACATATATGCATATATGATAATCTATGATATTTGTTTTTCTGACTTGCTTCACTCTGTATGATAGTCTCTTAAGTCCATCCGCATCTCTGCAAATGGCACAATTTCATTCTTTTTAGGGCTGAGTAATATTCTACTATATATGTGTACCATATCTCCTTTATCTGTTTCTCTGTTGATGTACATTTAGGTTGCTGCCATGTCCTGCTTTTTGTAAATAGTGCTGCAATGAAGATTGGGTGCATATGTCTTTTTGAATTATGGTTTTCTCTGGGACTGGGATTGCTGGATCATATGGTATTTCTATTTAGTTTTTTAAGGAAACTCCATACTGTCTCCATAGTGGCTGAATAAATTTATATTCACACCAACAGTGTAAGAGGATTCCCCTTTCTCCATACTTTCTCCAGCATTTAATGTTTATAGATTTAAATTATTTATTTATTTATTTCATTTATTTTTGTTTTTGGTTGTACTGGATCTTCATTACCCTGCAGGTTTTTCTCTAGTTTCTGCAAGAATGGGCTACTCCCTAGTTGCAGTATGCAGGCTTCTCATTGCAGTGGCTTCTCTTATTGCCAAGTGTGGGCCCTAGGGCCTGTGGGCTTCAGTTGCAGCTCCTGGTCTCTGGGGTACAGGCTCAATAGTTGTGGTACATGAGCTTCATTGCTCTGTGGCATGTGGGATCTTTCCCGATCAGGGATTGAACCTGTGTCCCCTGCTTTGGCAGCGGAATCTTTACCAATGAACCACTAGGGAAGCCCTGTTGGTAGCTTTTTTTGATGATGGTCATTCTGGTTTGTGTGAGTTGATACATCATTGTAGTTTGATTTGCATTTCTCTGGTTATTAGTGAGGTTGAGCATCTTTTCACATATTTGTTGGCCATTGTATGTCTTCTTTGGCAAAATGTCTATTTAGGTCTTCTGCTCATTTTTTGTTTGGGTTGTGTGTTTTTGTTTTATGATATTGAGCTATATGTGCTGTTTGTATATTTTGGAGATTAATCCCTTGTCAGTTGCTTCTTTTGCAAATACTTTCTCCCATTCTCAGTATTCTTTAGTCTTGTTTATGTAAACAAGTCTTGCTATGTAAAAGGTTTAAGTTTAATTAGGCCCCATTTATTTATTTATTTTTGTTTTTATTTTCATTACCCTAGGAGGTGGGTCAAAAAGGATTTTGTTGTGATTTATGTCAAAGAGTGTTCTGCCTGTTTTCCTCTAAGAATTAAAAAGCTATTAATTGAATATAGTATTGTTTGTCACAGCTTGTCTCCTCTCATGTGACCAAAATGTTAAAAGCTTTAAGTATTTTCTGGTTTTAGTTCTTCTGTCAGTTATAAAACTAATTCTAAATATTCTCTTATCTCTGAATTTTAGTTGATAAATGTTATCAATTATCTACATGAAAGATTAGTGGAATATGTTACTTCCCATTTTCATTACTCTTTTACTTCATGTTTGCTTTTCTGTTATTATTTTTAATTTTCTAGTAACTATATCTATATTTTAGGTCATAATTCAAACCTCTATTTTAAAAAATTTTCTACTATAATTTCATCTCTCTCCCTATATTCTCTTTATTCCCAGACATATTTTAGTATAAAACTTTACAGTGTCAAATTTTATACCATACAGATTATTTTGTTACTGTTTAAGTTTGTAGAGATTGAAAACTTGCATTATGCATGTTATTATTGCTCTACATATTATTCAGTGAAGAAATAAGTAGTATGTTAAAGTTTTAAAATGGTATAATATTTCCATCTGATTCATATTTGATTCATCTTGAACAACTCTTTTGACTGTAATTTTAATTATTTTGTAATTTTTAAGATAAGAAAGTTGTCCTCCTCATTATTGAACTAAGAATGTCCGGATTCTTAAATTTTTTTTAATTAATTTATTTGTGGTTGTGCTTAGTCTTTGCTGCTGTTTGTGGGCTTTCTCTAGTTGCTGAGAGTAAGGGTTTCTCTGGTTGTGGAGCACAGGCTCCAGAGCACAGGCTCAGTAGTGGTGGTACATGGGCTTAGTTGCTCTGTGGCCTGTGGCATCTTCCCTGACCAAGGTATGAACCTATGACCCCTGCATCGGCAGGTAGACTCTCAACCACTGGACCACGAGGAAAGTCCAGAAAGTCCAGATTCTTAACTGCATATTTTTTTGTTTTCTCTTTCTTCATGGAATCATTCAACTGAGAGTCCCCTGGCTTCCTGTTCTCGTTTATATTGGCTACATTTCACATCTATGGCCAAACCAATAGTCTGGAATTTCTTTTCCTTTTGTATATGTGTGTGAGTTCAATTTTTTTCATGGAAACTACCAAAATAACTTCCAGATATTCCTTGTGTAATGTTCTGGAGGACATCAAATGAGTTTTTTAGCAAGGAAAAGCTAAGGCACCATTTCTAAATTGTTGCTTGTTTGAAACTCACTATTTTCCCTTCATACGTCATTGAAAATGTCATGGAACCTTCTCAGCTGTATTTTCAGTTGCTCTGTAACTATATTCTTTAATGACACATGCAAAACCTCCAGTTAAAATTAAGCCTTTACTTGTTCAAATCCACCACTCTTTCTTTTTATCTGTGTATCTTATCCATTTTGGTCTCACGATCCATCTTTTTAAGAACATTCCACCAGTAACCAATTTCACATTTCTTCAGTGAAAATTCAAACCTGGATGAAACCTGCTATCTCTTTTCTCTGCACTCATTTCTGAGAATCTATGCATAAGTGGAGAAATTTGTATAACAGAACATATTAACGTCACCACAAACATCTTTAACACTAATCTCAAATGGTCTTCAATTTGCTTCTGATTATTTGGGCATACTCTTGAAGTTGGATGCTTGTCAATGATAATTAAACATGTTCAAGTGTCTCCTACCTTAAAAGATTAGGTCACTGCTTCTCAAGAAAATACATTTCTTTCCAGTTGTCACATTTTCATCTTTGCTATATTGTCTTCTCTTTTATGGAGTTCAGCTTTCTCATCTCTATTTTATTCTATAGTAATATGCCATCTGCTTTAAGTCTTCCAAAAATTAATCAAGCTCTTTTGTCTGTTGTCTCTGCTATTCCATTCTTGATATTACGGTTTTGGTAGATTTTTGAAATCTTCTCAATGCTGTGTATGAAGTAAATGCCAATTTTCAGGTGACTATCTTGCATTTAAAGACTGTACAAAGTTTGCATGAATATAGACTTTTTAGCACAAAAAGGACATAAAAGCATAATTCAAGCCAGATATTTATTTTTTAAATAAAGAAATTGGTGTCTTAAAAAGTGTGAAAGCATGATGTAATCAAAGTACAAATGACCCTTGAATAATGCAGGGGTTATGGGTGATGACCTCTTGCACAGTTAAAAATCCACATATAACTTGACTCCCTTAAAATAACTACTAATAGCCCACTGTTGACTGGAAGCCTTACACAATAGCATATACTGTGGGTTAACACAAATTTTGTATATTATATACTCTATTGTTATAATCAGATCAGATCAGTCGCTCAGTAGTGTCCGACTCTTTGCGACCCCATGAATCACAGCACGCCAGGCCTCCCTGTCCATCACCAACTCCTAGAGTTCACTGAGACTCACGTCCATCAAGTCAGTGATGCCATCCAGCCATCTCATCCTCTGTCGTTCCCTTCTCCTCCTGCCCCCAATCCCTCCCAGCATCAGAGTCTTTTCCAATGAGTCAACTCTTCGCATGAGGTGGCCAAAGTACTGGAGTTTCAGCTTTAGTATTATTCCTTCCAAAGAAATCCCAGGGCTGATCTCTTTCAGAATGGACTGGTTGGATCTCCTTGCAGTCCAAGGGACTCTCAAGAGTCTTCTCCAACACCACAGTTCAAAAGCATCAGTTTTTCGGCGCTTAGCCTTCTTCACAGTCCAACTCTCACATCCATACATGACCACAGGAAAAACCATAGCCTTGACTAGACGAACCTTTGTTGGCAAAGTAATGTCTCTGCTTTTGAATATGCTATCTAGGTTTGTCATAACTTTCCTTCCAAGGAGTAAGCATCTTTTAATTTCATGGCTGCAGTCACCATCTGTAGTGATTTTGGAGCCCAGAAAAATAAAGTCTGACACTGTTTCCACTGTTTCCCCGTCTATTTCCCATGAAGTGGTGGGACTGGATGCCATGATCTTTGTTTTCTGAATGTTGAGCTTTAAGCCAACTTTTTCACTCTCCACTTTCACTTTCATCAAGAGGCTTTTGAATTCCTCTTCACTTTCTGCCATAAGGGTGGTGTCATCTGCATATCTGAGGTTATTGATATTTCTCCCGGCAATCTTGATTTCAGCTTGTATTTCTTCTAGTCCAGCGTTTCTCATGATGTACTCTGCATATAAGTTAAATAAACAGGGTGACAATATACAGCCTTGACGAACTCCTTTTCCTATTTGGAACCAGTCTGTTGTTCCATGTCCAGTTCTAACTGTTGCTTCCTGACCTGCGTACAAATTTCTCAAGAGGCAGATCAGGTGTTCTGGTATTCCCATCTCTTTCAGAATTTTCCACAGTTTATTGTGATCCACACAGTCAAAGGCTTTGGCATAGTCAATAAAGCAGAAATAGATATTTTTTCTGGAACTCTCTTGCTTTTTCCATGATCCAGCGGATGTTGGCAATTTGATCTCTGGTTCCTCTGCCTTTTCTAAAACCAGCTTGAACATCAGGAAGTTCACGGTTCACATATTGCTGAAGCCTGGCTTGGAGAACTTTGAGCATTACTTTACTAGCGTGTGAGATGAGTGCAATTGTGCGGTAGTTTGAGCATTCTTTGGCATTGCCTTTCTTTGGGATTGGAATGAAAACTGACCTTTTCCAGTCCTGTGGCCACTGCTGAGTTTTCCAAATTTGCTGGCATATTGAGTGCAGCCCTTTCACAGCATCATCTTTCAGGATTTGGAATAGCTCAACTGGAATGCCATCACCTCCACTAGCTTTGTTGCTATTAATAAAACCATAATAAAGAGAAAATAAAGTTATAGTACTACATTGTATTTATACATACCATAAATTTATGTTGTCTGTTTACAAGGTGAATGGTCTGTACATTAGTATTTACATCAATATTGCCCTGCTGCTGCTGCTACTGCTGCTAAGTCGCTTCAGTCGCGTCCAACTCTGTGCGACCCCATAGACGGCAGCCCACCAGGCTCCCTGTCCCTGGGATTCTCCAGGAAAGAACACTGGAGTGGGTTTCCATTTCCTTCTCCAATGCATGAAAGTGAAAAGTGAAAGTGAAGTCGCTTAGTTGTATCCGACTCCTAGCGACCCCATGGACTGCCGCCTACCAGGCCCCTCCTTACATGATACCAAACATTGTAGATGTTATACGTATTGCTAACACTAGACATCAAAAGTTAAAAGATAATGTGAAAAAAATTTTATTTATTTACAGGTAAAATAGTTTATTGATTAGTTTATTGAGAGCAAAGAAGCAGCAATATGATTGTTTTATGATAGCCTAGTAAAATCATATCATGACTTCATGCTACCCTAGCCTGTACACTAGTGAATGAATCATAATAAGAATTTTATGACATACAGTATTACAGTTGTACTCATAATACAGTATTGGAAACATTGTTACATTTTTAGAAACTACTTGTGATGATAGTCTGATACTCAGCTTCTCCAATTAGGAGACAGAGAGAGGTATACTGCATAATCACGTAATTCTTTGAAAGCAAAGTATTACACAGTAAGAAAACTAAGACATTATTAATTTTATATTAACTATTACTCTTTTTATGTCTGTAAGGATAGGCTAGCCACTTCAGTACAAGTCTTGCACACAATGAATACTTGGACAATGTTGATGATAATGGTGGCAAAAAAACCTCTCATGTAGTTATTAGATTTTCATACAGACAACACGTATACATAACAGATAAGTTTATTAACTTTAAGCATGATGATTATTAGTAAATAATAATTTAGGTGGAAATCATCCTAAAGGTGTCCATCCTGCTCGTCCTCTCATTGAACTGGCTGAGAAGGAGGAAGAAGAGGGGTTGGTCTTGCTGTCTCAGAAGTGGAAGAGGTGGAGCAGGTATAAAGGGAGGGGTCAGAGGCAGGCACACTTGTTATAACTGTACATCATAATTTCTATCTGACATTTTTGCTTCTTCATTTCTCTAAAAGTATTTATTTATGGCACCAATCCTCCTTCTACCTTTTGCTTTAGTTTCAGTGCTCTCATCATAGAAGAGTTCATGGCATAAAAGAAGTGAAAAGCAGCCTTGAATAATAGGCTTCTGCTAGATTATCCAGTGTCAATTTGCTGTCTGGCACTACTTCTTCTACATCTTCTTCTTCATCATTTGGCACTGAATCAGAAGCACTCAAATCCATCAAGTCATCTGTTAATTCCTCTAGTGTGTTATTGTAGTGAAGGTTAGCTCTAGAATTTGTTCAAGATGCATATCTTGAAACTCTTCACCACGACTCCACCACCTTTTTGGCATAAACACAGTATCTTTCATGATTTCCTTATTTGGTTCTGTCGTAAATACTTTGAAGTCACATACATCTGGACACTTCTCCATCAAGAATTTATTATTTAGGGCTTACTGGCTTTCACAACCTTTTATGTTACAGTACTGAAGATGCCATTGTTGTAATCCTTAGAGACTTTTGTGATGTTCCATCGCATTAGCAGTCATTTTCATAAGTTACTGTGTGGTGGTGGTGTTCAGTCACTCAATCATGTCCAACTCTTTGCAACCGCATGGACTGCAGCACATCAAACTTCCCTGTCCTTCACTGTCTCCCAGAGTTTGCTCAAACTAATGTACGTTGAGTCGATGATGCCATTGAACCATCTCATCCTCGGTCACATCCTTCTCCTGCCCTCAATATTTCCCAGCATCAGGGTCTTTTGCAAAGGGTTGGCTCTTTGTATCAGGTGACCAAAGTATTGAAGCTTCAGCTTCAGTCCTTCCAATGAATATTCAGGATTTATTTCCTTTGGGATTGATTGACTTGATCTCCTTTCTGCCCAAGGAACTCTCTAGTGTCTTCTCCAGCACTGCAGTTCAAAAGCATCAATTCTTCGGTGTTCTCACTTCCTTATGGTCCATCTATCACATCCATACATGACTACTGGAAAGACCATAGTTTTGACTATGCATATTTTTGTTAGCAAAGTGCTGTCTTCGCTTTTTAATACAGTGTCTAGGTTTGTCATAGCTTGATAGCTCAGTTGGTAAAGAATCCACCTGCAATGCAGGAGACTCCAGATCGATTCCTGTGTTGGGAAGATCCTCTGGAGAAAGGATAGGCTATGCACTCCAGTATTCTTGGGCTTCTCCTGTGGCTCAGCTGGAAAAGAATCCACCTGCAATGTGGGAGACCTGGGTTCGATCCCTGGGTTGGGGAAATCCCCTAGAAAAGGGAACGGCGACCCACTCCAGTATTTTTCCCCTTTTATTTGCCATGAAGTGAGGGGACCAGATGTGATGATCTTACTTTTTTTTTTAATACTGAGTTTTAATTCAGTTTTTTCAGTCTCCTCTTTCACCTTCATCCAGAGGCTCTTTAGTTCCTCTTTGCTTTCTGCCATTAGAGTGGTATCATTTGCACATCTAAGGTTGTTGATATTTCTCCTGGAAATCTTGCTTACAGCTTGTAACTCAGCCAACCTGGCATTTCACATCATGTACTCTGCATATCATGTACTCTGCATTTTACGAGAAATGCTGGGCTGGATGAAGTTCTAGCTGGAATCAAGATTGCTGGGAGAAATATCAATAACCTCAGATGCAGATGACACCACCCTTATGGCAGAAAGTGAAGAATAACTAAAGAGCCTCTTGATGAAAGTGAAAGAGGAGAATGAAAAAGTTGGCTTTAAACTCAACATTCAGAAAACGAAGATCATGGCATCTGGTCCCATCACTTCATGGCAAATAGATGGGAAAACAGTGGAAAGAGTAACAGACTTTATTTTTGGGGGGCTCCAAAATCACTGCAGATTGTGAACTGCAGCCATGAAATTAAAAGACATTTGCTCCTTGGAAGAAAAGTTTTGACCAACCTAGACAGCATATTAAAAACCAGACACATTACTTTGCTAACGAAGTTCTGTCTGATCAGAGCTATGGTTTTTCCAGTAGTCATGTATGGATGTGAGAGTTGCACTAAAAAGAAGCTGAGCACTGAAGAATGGATGCTTTTGAACTGTGGTGTTGGAGAAGACTCTTGAGAGTCCCTTGAACTGCAAGGAGATCCAACCAGTCCATCCTAAAGGAAATCAATCCTGAATATTCATTGGAAGGACTGATGCTGAAGCTGAAGCTCCAATACTATGGCCACTGATGCAAAAAACTGATTCATTTGAAAAGACCCTGATGCTGGGAAAGATTGAGGGCAGGAGGAGAAGGGAATGACAGAGGATGAGATGGTTGGATGACTGTAGCAATGGACATGAGTTTGAGTAAACTCTGGGAGTTTACTCCTGGCAATGGACAGGGAAGCCTGGCGTGCTGCAGTTCGTGGGGTCACAAAGAGTTTGACATGACTGAGTGACTAAACTGAACTGAACTTTGCATATAAGTTAAATAAACAGGGTGACAATACACAGCCTTGTCATACTCCTTTCCTAATTTTGAGTCAGTCAGCTGTTCCATCACAGTCCAACTCTCACATCCATACATGACCACTGGAAAAAACCATAGCCTTGACTAGACGGACCTTGTTGGTCAAGTAATATCTCTGCTTTTGAATATGCTCTCTAGGTTGGTCATAACTTTCCATCCAAGGAGTAAGCGTCTTTTAATTTCATGGCTGCAGTCACCATCTGAAGTGATTTTGGAGCCCAAAAAAATAAAGTCTGACACTGTTTCCACTGTTTCCCCATCTATTTCCCTTGAAGTGATGGGACCAGATGCCATGATCTTCATTTTCTGAATGTTGAGCTTTAAGCCAACTTCTTCATTCTCCACTTTCACTTTCACCAAGAGGCTTTTTAGTTCCTCTTCACTTTCTGCCATAAGGGTGGTGTCATCTGCATATCTGAGGTTATTGATATTTCTCCCGGCAATCTTGATTCCAGCTTGTGCTTCTTCCAGCCCAGTGTTTCTCATGATATATTCTGCATATAGGTTAAATAAGCAGGGTGACAATATACAGCCTTGACGAACTCCTTTTCCTATTTGGAACCAGTCTGTTGTTCCATGTCCAGTTCTAACTGTTGCTTCCTGACCTGCATACATGTTTCTCAAGAGACAGGTCAGGTGGTCTGGTATTCCCATCTCTTTCAGAATTTTCCACAGTTTATTGTGATCCACACAGTCAAAGGCTTCGGCATAGTCAACAAAGCAGAATAGATATTTTTTCTGGAACTCTCTTGCTTTTTCCATGATCCAGCAGATGTTGGCAATTTGATCTCTGGTTCCTCTGCCTTTTCTAAAACCAGCTTGAACATCAGGAAGTTCACGGTTCACGTATTGCTGAAGCGTGGTTTGGAGAATTTTAAGCATTACTTTACTAGTGTGTGGGATGAGTGCAATTGTGCGGTAGTTTGAGCATTCTTTGGCATTGCCTTTCTTTGGGATTGGAATGAAAACTGACCTTTTTTTACTTTGCTTTTTCTCAAATCATATTTGAGTGTATAGGTATGACTTTCTTAAGCAATTTGCATCCATATAAGAGCAACATTCTCAATGTGAGATAAAAAAGTATTTTGCAGGAAGTGCAAGATTTTCATGCCTGCTGGCATAGCTACAGTCATGGAGTCCTGGGTTTCTTTTATGTATTTATTATTCTTATTTTTTACAATGGTCCTCACTCTGGTTTCATTTTTCTTGTTATGACTGGCAACCACAGCTTCAGGCCTCTATTTGTGGTACATATCAAACAGTTCGGCTTCTCTTTGTAGTGTCATGACTTCTCTCTGCTTCATGAAAGCACTTCCAGCATCACTAGTGGCAATTTGTGTGGGCCCTGTAGCATTATTCGCGGTTTATGGTATTGCACTAAACACAGTGAAAAATACACGAGGACCAAGAGAGATCGCTTTTTAATAGGATATTCAATTTACTGGAGAAACAAGCTGGTCACATTGAGATGATGAGAGTCACAAGACATTTTAAGTGGATATTCACAACACTTGAACAATAGCAGCAATAGCAGCAGGAGATGGCTACAGAATTATAACCACAGTACAATTAACCTTTACATTTCTCTGGGACTGCAAATGGTGCCGTGGATGACTTGCAAATGTGTGCCTTAAGTTTTGATAAAGTTTAACATTTTATAATATACTTGTGTCTATTTTATGGTAGCAAATAATAAAAGAGACTAGTATCTTAATATGTTTTATGCATTCATGACATACCTAATTTTTTTCTAAGTTTCTTTTTTGATGTTTCTAGGCTACACAGTTTCATCTGTGAGTTTTTTTCCAATTGTCACAAATCTTCCACAAATTTCCTAATATATTTATTGGAAAAAAAAAAAAACTGTTCATAAGTGGACCTTCACAGTTCAAACACATTTTTCAAGGGTTAACTATAATTATATTAGAGTGGCTTTCATCTTGACCTAAGTACAGCTAAAGATGGATAATAATGGAGATTGCTATAATGAAAATACAATTCTTTTCAGTTTTCACAAAATTTAAACTAGATATGATGAATGATAACCTTGATTTTTATCTTTAGTGTATTAGAAACTAACTTTTACTTTATCCTCTTTCCCTAATACCTTTTTTTTTCTTTAAAAGTTTAACTAGAAACATAAGAAATTACATTTCAAACCAAGGTAAATAAAATAAGCAGTATCTCTTCCCAATAAATTAGTTTTTCATTAGTTTATTTAATTAAAACAAACAGAATTGTGATTAAGTTTTGATTGAAAAATTATGCTATTCAGTAAAAGAGATCTTGTTGAATATATCTAGTCCTAATATTTATATGAGATAATGTAATGGTAACAAGACCTAGAATATAGTTTATATACAAAGTGAAAATAGTGCTAGGCAGAAAAATTTACTAAGTATTATGTAATCCAATATGGCACCACTATGGTTGGAGTAAACTCTTCCTAGCTTCTAGATGACATGGCTATGATCTATAACATGATGAGTCAGTTTTCTAATGAGCCTATTCATAATATTATTTAACAGTTGAAGTATTTTGATAGTATTTACTATAACCAGGGACTGTAAAGCATTGGTCAGCTTATCATGTGTATCCATAGAAATTTAAAAAATTATGATATATATGATTCTAGGATTATGATAACAACTAAATTATTAATGATACATAGAAACATGAGGCTTTATTTTTATTATGGTGTTTTTTTTCCCCTAAAAATCTCTTCCCTGAATAATTTTGGAGTACTAGTTGTATCATGTAATAATTTAAGAAATCATCCCTTGAAATACTTTTTAGTTTTACATTAAATGCTGTTTGAGGTATTAGTGCTTTATAAAGCCTAGAATGTATGCTGGTACTTTTATCAAGTTAACACTTTATTTTTCCAATTTAATTTTCTAATATTATTCAAAAGAATAAAATTTGCAAATACAAAGTAGTTTTTCTGGTATATTATAAATTGCTTATTCAATCAATATGTGTAATAGATATATTCCTACTGATCTGATGTCCTTCCTTAATACCCTGTACACTGTCTGAAGTCATTGCTGATAACTAATTAGACAGTACAAACTGTGGGAGCAATTCTGGCATTTAAGTCATTAAAACACTATGGATGGTGTTCAAGTCTTACCAAATCTTATGCTATCATTAACGGTTCCATTGAGATTCCCTTTAATCAGTTTCCCTTAACATATACAAAATCATTCATGAAAATTCAGTCACATGAATTTAATAATGAAAAAGAGACACTTTTGCCCAGAACAACTACTCATGGATATTTTGATTTCTATTGTTATTTCTTGTCCTCCTTTGACACCTACATCAGTTCTTGAACCTGATTACCTGGCCTAGAGTAAGTAATGAATGTTTGAAGAAAATGAGTTCAAAAGACACCAGAAGTCACTTAGCATTTTGTCATGTCATTTTTTTCTTTTAAAGGAGATACTACAATATTATAACTCTAAAGAGTGGATGTGTTTATAAAAACTACAGTCATGAAATTATACTGCCTATCATGAAATGAGGTTGAACCTCATAGAAAGTATTTTCTTGCTTTCTTGCCAAGTTTTTGATCTTATCAATAGCTTTCCTCTCCCAACTTTTATTTATTTTTTTAATTTTGATTTTATTGGAGTATAGTTGATTTACAATATTGTATTAGTTTCAAATGTACAGCAAAGTGATTCAGTTATACATATACATATATTCATTATTTTTTAGATTCTTTGCGCATATAGGTTGTCACAGAATATTGAGAATTCCCTGTGCTATACAGTAGGTCCTTGTTGGTTATCTATCTTAACTTTTAAATACTTTATGCTTTGCTACATAAAGTGGTGCAAAATATTTTATATGCATCTTTTTGAAATTGTTTTCTAAAAAGTCCAGAGATAACGATGCATTTTATATTTCAGATTTTTAAACTATTTCATGTATATGATTTGATATTTGAAAAAACACACTAACCTATGAACATGTCAGTTTTTAAGACACTGAATTCTCTCAATCATTTCATCTTTATTTTTTATTGTTCAGATATACTATTTATTGCTCCTTTTTAAATAGCATTATATTACCTATTTGTTAATTATATATTTATGTATGGTGTATTATAGATATAAAAGGTTAAAAATAGAGCATGTTTCTCAATCTATGACTGTATGGCATATCCTAGTCTGATAATATACGTTAAAAAGTCTAAAAAAAATCTTTTTTTTTTACTTTTTCATGCAACAATAGGTATAAGCATATTAGATTGAGAACTCTCATTATTTTTGGACTTGATTACTCTATTTAATATTATTCTATTAACATAGTTATTATATGTTACATGCATACAGTTAGTAGTCATTTAATCTGTTCTTTTAAAGTTTTTGTGAGTTAAAATACTATTTTATCCACAACCAATCTACTTTTAGATATTTTAAATATGGACTTAGACTAGAAACCCTAGGGTATTTATTCTGAATCACCCCCAACCCCAATGTAGTATTTCCTCAAATCAGCATTGTTATGAGAATACTGTAAATGTTTTTGATGTGATGAACTCAAGGTATTTCCCATAATTACTCAGTCCTTAACTTTAATAGAAATTATACGTGATCAATTACAGCATATATATTTGTGTTACTATTTGTACTGTTTATATTACCATAAAATAAGACATTCTTGATGTTGCTTTTTACAATTTTAGAGTAAAATTTAAGCTATTTCATCCCTGGACTTAGCATAAGTATTGGTAACCTTTCCAAAGTGACATACAAGGTTTTATTTTCCTTGTTTGATATTTTTAGTCCTAGAGATGTTGTTGTGAGATGTGATAGAAACTTTATTTTACATTGTGAAGTAAGTAAATAAAAGATAGAGTTAGTGGTAATAAGTCTCCATGACACTTAAGAATAATTTTCATATTTTTATTTTTTATTTTGATATTTGACTTTGTGAAATAAGCAAGCATAGGTCTATTGCCTAAGAATTGGAAAGATGTGAGGGAAAGATTAGAAAGATTGATGGCCATGTAAGCACATCACTTTAAACTGAATAGTGAATCAGTGATCTCACCTGGCTAGAGAATAGTGGTACCCATAAGTGCATCTGTGTTGTGTTTATTTGGGGTCAATAAGTAACCCATCTAGGGAAAAGGGTGGTGACGGAAAAAAGCCTATAAATTCTAAACTATCATTAAAAGGTAGAGAGTTTTAAAAAGCTGCTTTAGTAAAAACAAAAAATAGAATGGTGGTCACCAGAGCCTGAGGGTCAGGGATTGGGGAGATATTTAAGGGTATAAACTTGTAACTAGCAGATAAAATAGTCCTGAAGATCTAATGCACAGCATAGTGGTTATGGTCAACAATACTGTATTAGGAACTTCAAAGTTGCTAAGAGACTAGATCTTAATTTTTCTTGCCACAAGAAAGAAATGATAATTGTGTGACATAATAGAGGTGTTATGCAGTGGTAATCCTATTGCAACACATACATGCATTAAATTAACATGCTGTATACCTTAAAATTACACAATATGCCAATTACATCTCAATTAAAAGAGTATCTAGGATAGAGCAAAACATTTCACAGTGGCTAAACATTTCACTTGGCTCCCTGATGACTCAATGGTAAAGAATCCTCCTGCCAATGCAGGAGATGAGGTTTTGATCCCTGGGTCAGGAAGATTCCCCTGGAGAAGGAAATGGCGACCCACTGGAGTATTCTTGCCTGGAGAATCCCATGGATAGAGGAGCCTGTTGGGTCGCAGTCCATGGGGTCATAAAAGAGTTGGACATGACTTAGCAACTAAATAACAACAAACATCTCACTTACTATAGGAGAAAAACATCTCCAAGTACTATAGGAGAAAATAAGATATTTATGGATAGTTTATAGCTGGTTGGTTTCTGTTCGTGGAATGTAACATGTAAAAACTGGTTTAAAATGAAAGAGGCTGAAGTAATGGTTGTCTTCATTTATAAAATACAGCAACTAGAGACTGAATAGTTCTAAAAATGTCTCTGAATTGTTCTATAAATTATATTATATGTTGACTTTTCTTCTGACCTTCAAATGTATTAGAATAGCACAGTGTTTCTCAGCTTCATGTTTATTATTGCTTTCCTTAGAAGCCTTTACACATCTTTATCTAATCCTCCCATGACATTCTAGTGTATATACTGTCCATTATATACTGTATGTATATCTGTACTTTATACATCAAAAAATGAGCTTTTCCCAATCCCCAGACAAGTAATTATTACCCCTTTAGGGCAATACCACCCTCTTTGAAAATCCCTGAAACAGCTCTAAACCTGAAAGTTAAATTTAGTTTCTTAGGGCATCAAAACCATGGATGTTTACTTTTTAAAAAATGATTCAAGTTATACCATTAAGATTTTAAACATTAGTTTCTCAGCCTGAAACAAATGTTCTGTATATGATTTTCACAAACAAATTTCTACAAAATCTGGTTCCATTCAGAGTGACATACAGAAGGGCCAAAACAACTAACCTTGAAAACTAATGGGGAACACATGTATACCTGTGGCGGATTCATTTTGATATTTGGCAAAACTAATACAATATTGTAAAGTTTAAAAATAAAATAAAATTAAATTAAATGTAAAAAAGAAAAGAAAAGAAAGTTCACTTGGTTGAAAAAAAAAAAAGAAAACTAAAGATGTTATTTTATGATTAAAAACTCTCAAATAAGGTTTTGTTTCAACTTGGCTATAAAAATGGATGCTAGGTGGTTCTGATTTAAGATATGCCTAGATCTAGTCATTGGTTTCCTGTCTTATTCCAGTGAAAATTGTTTGACTCTATATCCACAACAAATAAAAGGAGAGTTTGATAGAAATTTAAAGCCAGAAGAAAGTTACCATCAGTGCTAATTGAAATAAATGTGCCAGATGATATAGACAGGGAGTTTAGTAATTACTTTATATTGCAAAGATCACATTTCTGCAGCTCTAATAGTCTAAAACAGGCAGACTGTGGTTGTATCATTAACTGGAAAATTTTTCAGTTATGGAGTGGGGTCAGAAGTAATCTCTTATTGTGGTTTGTGCAACGAAATGATCACTTAATGAGGAAGATGGTCATTTGAAAAGTTAAGTGGCTAGTCTCCATCATCATGCAGAGATCCACTTCTAACACAACCCTAACATTATTATTGATATATTCAAGTATTCATCCCCCAAAGCAATCAGTTCTTAATTATTAAATAAAAGATAACATTTAAAATGGCATTTTAGTTTATATGTTTGTGGGTCTTTCATAAAAATCAAAATTAAATAACTTATAGTAAGGTACTGTGAGTACATATAAATTTTATTAAGATATTTGGCTGAGATATTCTAAAGGGTTTGTATATATAGTAAAATTGAGATATTCTTAATGCTGAATTAAAATTCTAATGTTTAATAAAGACATTTTCCAACTGGATATGCAATGATAGAATTTAGTGTGAATCAATCAAAGCAGTATTTCTCGGTTTACCCATGATAAACCATACCTTCCATTTTTAACTCTCTCTGTTATAATGAGTCAATTCCTAGTATTAATTGAGCAGCTACAAAGTACCAGTAAAATAGCTCAGCTTTCCATTTCTCCCTGTTCATAGATGGTTTACTCTCCAACATTTTTGATAGCTATGAGAGAGGGAGGCATGTACAAGTCAGAATTGGGACCAGTGAAAACAAGAGGGTGTTAAAAGAGTTTTTATGGTATTTTCTCCCTTTTCTCACTGGTCTGACATGAGTTCTCTGCCCTCCTTTCACATCTGAATACAGTCTTCTGGGAAAACAGTTTGAAATGAGTTCTACTATTAAAAAAACATCTTATGATAGGAGTACCTCATTTATGACAGCAATTAGTCAATAGCGAGCATGATTTAAATAGACATAACTTAAATTGGAATATATATTTTCATTAAGATAACTGTTATGATACAGATTAAGTATATAATCCTCCAATATATTAATTGTCCATTATATACAGAAATGATTTTTAAATCACTCAAATTCACATTGCAACATTAGCAAGTTAATAAATGGAGACCAGGCTTGAAAAAGAGAACCTTTGCTTCATTTATTCTCTAGGGTGTTCAGATTATCAAGTGCTACAATTGGAAAAGGCTCTAATAGTGCAAAAAATTAACAAAAAATAATTTGGATAAAAATTTATGCATTTAAAATTAGGCTTTGATATTTAACAATTATGTGATCTTTAATCAGTTACTTAACATACCAAAGCCTCGGTTTCTACACCAGTAATAACAAAACAAAAAGAAACAGTAAAGTTTGCATCATTGGATTTTTATGGGGCTTCCCTCACAGCTCAGTTGGTAAAGAATCCACCTGCAATGCGGGAGACCCCGGTTTGATTCCAGGGTCAGGAAGAAATGTTGTGTAGATGTTAGGCATTAGAAAGTAATATATGGTCAAGACACCAGAAAAAGTCTCTATAGGACAGAGTCTGGACTAGTTTGGCCTTCCCTGGTGGCTCAGAGGGTAAAGCGTCTGCCTGCAATGCAGGAGACCTGGGTTTGGTCCCTGGTCAGGAAGATCCCCTGGAGAAGGAAATGGCAACCCACTCCAGTACTCTCGCCTGGAAAATCCCATGGACGGAGAAGCCTGGTGCACCTCCAGGGTTGCTGTGATAATTAAATTTAGCCAAAGAAAGTGAAAGTGAAGTCATTCAGTTGTATTGGACTCTGAGACCCCATGGACTATAGCCTACCAGGTTCCTTTCTCCATGGGATTTTCCAGGCAAGAATACTGGAGTGGGTTTCCATTTCCTTCTCCAGGAGATCTTCCCAACCCAGGGATTGAATCCAGTTGTCTCACACTGTAGGCAGACTCTTTATAGTCTGAGCCACAAGGGAAGTCCAAATTTATCCGATATATTAGATAATAAAGATTTAAAATCCTGGTAGGTGCCTATATTTATTTACTCATTTATCTACTCAGCCATTCAATTCACAAATACTAAAGAGGATATTGTACATGTGACTTGACCTGGTGAAAGTTTCTACATTATCCAGGATAAGATAGGCTGTGTTCCAGTCAGAAAAACCACAACATCTCACTAGAATAAAACAATCAAAGCTTATTACAAACTCATGTCACAGGCTGATACAGGTCTGGCAGCTTCCTTTGGCTGGTCTCCAAGCTATGAATTTGCCTGTGAGACCTGGGTTCAAGTCCTATCTCTGAGGCATGACTGAGAAATCACTTAATCTTTTAAAGTACCAGTTCCATCACTTTAATCTGAGGACAAAAATAGGAGCTACCCAGAGAGAAAATTAAATGAGATAATGTTTATAAAGTACTTTGCACCAAAATGGCACACAGCATGGGCTCTACTAATGTGAGTCATTATTTTTCTGGGAACAGCCAGGGTGTAAGGTAATAATAAACCATTCAAGACGTCTCAAGGATTTTTCTCATTTCTAATATTTATGGAAGCAAAACTTCATCCAGGTTTACAGTGACCCTACTCCACCCCTGACCTCTGCACCTGACCCCTGCAGGCCAGTTCATATTCATTAAGCCTCTGGGGTCTGACTGTCAATATGAAAAACTTCATTCTTTACAACTATGATGTACTTTGAAGACACTGTTAGTGATTCTCCTTGTCATTCATATCATTTCTGGAGCAAGCAAAACAGACCTTAGGATGTCTTGACTTGACTGCCTTTGCTTTTTTCAGGTTAATTTTCTTATTTATTTAATTTTTGGCCTCCTCATCTGACTGGGAAAATCACTTCAGAGAGGTTAAGCATTTCAGGCTCCATCTTTTGATCAGACTACATCTTAATGCCCTAGAATCATTTTGGAGTATCTTTGCCTTAGATTGCTACTACCTTTCTGAATGAAAAAAAGAACAAAATCTACCTTATGCTTTATATTCCTTAAACGGAACCATGTTGGGATACCAACCAAGCTTTTATCTGCACACCAGACTCCCAGCCTTCCCTCTCCAGTCAGCAAACTGGGCCACATCTGGGGGTATAAGAGAACATCCACTCTTGTTTGACTCCATTCACTTAAATACTGAATATCAAACCAGAAAAACAACACACACACATACACACACATTAAAAAAAAAAAGAAAGAGACAAAAGAAAAAGTGCATGGTGGAAAGTCTATGAATATGTCAACACTTTCTAGAAAACCAGGAAGTGATAAATAGATACCACAGTGTCACCCTCAGACAGTATTGTTCAGCTTGCTTAATGCTATATTGAATTAGTGCTGTATATTGAGAAAGGAGACTGTTAAACCCTACATGAGACTGTACAGCTCAGTGAGACGAGCTTGCTATGTCTTAGACTTTCCTTATGAATTCTTCATACTTACTCAATGTCTGACATATAGTAGGTGCTTGATTTATGGATGTGTTGAAAACATTCAACACATTTATTCTTGCTCATTGCATGCCAAGCCTCTCGGTGAGCTGCTGCTGCTGCTAAGTCACTTCAGTTGTGTCCGACTCTGTGTGACCCCATACACGGCAGCCCACGAGGCTCCCCCGTCCCTGGGATTCTCCAGGCAAGAACACTGAAGTGGGTTGCCATTTCCTTCTCCAAGGCAGGAAAGTGAAAAGTGAGAGTGAAGTCGCTCAGTCGTGTCCGACTCTTAGCGACCCCATGGACTGCAGCCTACCAGGCTCCTCCATCCATGGGATTTAACAGGCAAGAGTACTGGAGTGGGCTGCCATTGCCTTCTCCATCTCGGTGAGCTAAAGCTGTACAAAGATCACTGTAGTGGCCACATACCTAGTTAAGCTTTTCAAAAAGGAGTAGTTCTACTTTGAAGATTGGATTTCCAAAAATATAATATGTTGGAAAAATACTCACTGAGGGAATCTAATTTTTAGTAGTTGTTTTTGTTGTCATTATTTGCATTTTTAGATTTTTTTAAGCTTTCATTTTTAATTATGTTTTTAACATTTTCAAGAAGTATAGCACTCAATAGATTATGTTAACTGTTATTAGTTATTTTTTAACTTTTTATTTCCTATTATAGTTGATTAATGTTATGATACTTTCAGGTGTATAAAGTGACTCAGTTATACAAATACATGTATCCATTCTTTTTCAAATTCTTTTCCCATTTAGGTTGTTACATAATATTAAGCAGAGTTCCCTGTGCTATACAGTAGGTCTTCGTTGGTTATCTATTTTAAATATATTAGTGTACACATGTACTTTTTAGTAGTCTTAACCTTCAAATATGGAGGATAAAATAGTAAATTGTAAACAAAATTCCTCAGGGCAAGTGGACTAGCCAACACATAAACATACATAAACTTTAAAATTAACTTTTTCAGTGCAAAATGGCATATTTTTTCAAATACTTTTTATTTTATTTTTCAAATACTTTTTATTTAGCTTTAATTGAGATATAACAGTTTCAAGTGTAAAATACAATAATTCAGCATCTGTATACATTGCAAAATGATCTCCACAGATCATTTTGTTAGTTAACATCACATAGTTTAGTTAACATCACATAGTTTTAAGTTATTTTAAAATTGAGGAATTAAACCATCAAAACAATTGCTCTGAGATCTTTTCCAAAGTTGCATAACAATTTGCATCTTGCTAATAGAGGATAATGGTGAGAAAGCCCAGTATTAAGGCTGGAGAGTCACATAAAATATATAATCTTGCCCAGTGGTACATTCCGGCCAGAGATCGTTCAATAAAAGGAAATGAATATATACGAAAAATGTTCAGAGATAATTATGCTAGTTTTTCAACCTAAATACCTTGGAATTTGCAAAGACAGCTCATAGACAAAAGGGATACCAGTAAAATTCAGTGCAATAGATTTCTCCATTCGCAGTGACAGGAACATCTCTCTCAATATTACTTAGCTAATGAACGAATAGATCTGCTGTGAAGTTCCTAGGAGGCTCATTTTCTTGAGTACAGTAGTAAAAGTTAGCTGATGAATGACCTAAATTGCTTAATGTTTCTCCTTATAACTTCTGAGCAGCAAGGCGTATCCAGGCAAGTACTGAAGGAGTTATCCTCAGGAGGCCCTGCTGTCCTTGCAGGTTGTCAGAGGCAATGAGCCAGGTTTATTTCAAATGGCTCCTTAAATGAACATTTATTTTGTGCCAGTAACACGTTTTTGATTAACAGCTCCTTTTGACTAATTTGCTTCCCTAAACAGCCCAATAAAGGACTCGTTTAAAACATAATTAAAAGCATGTTATTGCTCGTAGTTAATACTGATTAAAACAGACATTAAGACAATTATCATTGAAGGAAAGTAAGCATCGCGTAGTTAGTATTGAATCCATCCTTACTGTTTTTATGCATCATATACAGAGATGGGTACTTCACAGGCTAGAACAAGGTATTATTTTTAATGGAATCATATAAAAATATGTTCCTGTTTTGTTTGTTTTAATGAATGGACAGATCTTTGTCTCTGTGGACTATGGACTTTTTTTTCTTGCGGGAAACATTCATATATTCAACAAGGTGTAAAGGTCACTGAACTGACTTCGGTTATGCAGAGTTAAAGCTCAGCTAATTCTCTTGTGTAAATGGGATATAAACTCTTCTTCTTTCTACTTGCTCTCAGTACACAAACTCTCTTGGTCCCATTATTGACTGAATGCAGCTTTTATTAGTATTATTTGGTACTTTTGATCCATTTGTTTTCACATTGATTCTTGTTTTGTTATGCCATGAAATAAAACTAAGACCTTCATTGATTTCTGATTCTTTTTAAAACAGAACAATAGTGAAACAATATTATGTGAAGTAAGTATGTAAAGTTTTTTTTAATAACTTCTGTATTTTGCATCAAAGTATGATTTTTTTAAGAAATCATACTTTGTGTAGGTCAGGAGTCCCCAGCCTCTGGGACCTGATGCCTAATGATCTGAGGTGGAACTAATGTAATAATAATAGAATAAAGTGCACAACAAATGTAATGTACTTGAATCATCCTGAAACCACTCCCCCCACCCCCAACTGGTAGAAAAAATTGTCTTCACAATACCAATCCCTGGTGCTGAAAAGGTTGGGAACCACTGGTATAGGAAATTAAAAAGGAGCATGTGTTTTGCATGAATGATTACTTCACTGAAAATGAAAATACAGAAAACCACCTCCATTTCATGTGAAGGATTTCTTTCTAGAAGTATTTTTATTATGATCAACTTGATATTTAATCCTTTTTTTTATGTATGGGCTTCCCTGGTAGTTCAGCTGGTAAAGAATCCACCTGCAATGCTGGAGACCCCAGTTCAATTCCTAGGTCAGGAAGATTCCCTGGAGAAGGGATAAGCTACCCACACCAGTATTCTTGGACTTCCCTAGTGGCTCAGATGGTAAAGAATCCACCTGTAATGTGGGATACCTGGGTTTGATCCCTGGCTTGGGAAGATCTCCTGGAGAAGGGAAAGGCTACCCACTTCAGGAATCTGGCCTGGAGAATTCCATAAGTCCATGGTGTCACAAAGAGTCAGATGTACCCTTCACTTCACTTTTATTTTCTGACCATTCAAGAAGGCATGTGGTGGACATAATGAGGAATTGATTTTGGTATACTTGATGAGAGTGAAATAGCTTTTACAGAATGCATTTATAAGAAGTCATTTTAAAAGTTAAAATAAAATCGCAGAGACAAAACTCTGCTGACAGATTTGATCATTGTTTAGATTCCTGTTTTTCTGTGGTAGCCCCTGGATAGTCTTTCAAGTAGATGGCACTCACTAAGTGTCTTGGCCAGTGCAATTATCCAGGGATCATTTGTCTTCTCCTTCATGGTTCCAAGAAAATTCAGGGGTCACAATAGTCACTAGAGGCCAATTCCCAAGAAACAGACAAGAACTTATAAGGCATTATGTGAACAAAACTGTGGGGGAGAAATACTAAAAAGGAGAAAGTCTTTCGTCATGTTTTATATAAAGAATAAATATTTCTTTTCATTACACTGCAATTTAGGCTGTTTACATCTCTTTTCTGGATGATTCCAAGAACCTTCTAAAATGTCTTCCCCCTTTTACTTTGGTTATTCCTTTAACACTCTGTCCATATTATGGTTCTAAAAATGCAAAGATGATCTTGGCCTGTCACTAGTTAAAAATCTCTGTGTGATTCATATTGATTCCTTTTGACAAGGTGTAATTATTAGATTATCTGACCTCAAACCATATTTACAGTCACATTTTCCCATCTTCCCTCTAGTGGACATCATGAACTGGCCTCACTGAACCAAACTGCTTCTTCTCTGAATACATACTTCAGTGTATACCTACAACTACACTTTTATGTGCAGGTCTCTTTGCTCATATTCACTCTGCCTAGAGTGTTTTTTCCCCACATTTTCCAAGGGTTAGACTTCTATTCATCTTCAAGTTGCCAGAGTTAGCAAATAAAAATCCAGGTACATTTGAATTTCAGGTAAACACTGCAGTTTAATATAATAATGTCCCATGCAGTGATTTTACATACTCCCAGTTATAACTAAAGCTAATAGTTGCAATAAAATTAAATATCTCTCCTATAAATATGTCATTGAACTTTGTATGTCTTCAGTCTTTAATTGCATTAGCCAGTGAAAATTCTGATATAAAAAAACAATTAATACTTTTACTGAATAAAAGTATATTGTTTTTTTATGTATTATTAATACTGTGTTAACATATGTAGGTATATTTAATAGTGAATAAAAGTGCAGCTAGTATGTTGAATCCTGATCTACTTAGGTCAATGCAATAATCACAGAGCTTTCACAACTACTACACAGCATAGACTGGACTTTATTATCTAAGAGTTAAGCATTCTAACTGGACAGCCTAGCTGGGAAATCTGACCTACCTGCTTCAATTTCTTTGTCTGCCAAATGGGGATAATGAAAATGGGGATAAGTAAACATGGCTACACAATGGACATGAGTTTGAGCAAACTCTGGGAGATGGTGAAGGACAGGGAAGCCTGGTGTGCTGCAGTCCATGGGGTCGCAAACATTCGGGTGTGACTTAGTGACTGAAGATTTAAGAGTAATATGAATGTAAATTTCTCAGAAGTGTATCTGTATGTAGCATGTTCTACCTGAAAATAAGCATCCGTATCAACCTCAGATAGGTACATTAAAAGAAACAGTCACTCTCAGTGATCTTAAAACATCCATGAATATAAATGTCTATGAGTCTAAAACAAACAATTCTTTGTGTCTTTGTTCCTCCTGATCCATCTTTTCTTTTCTCCCCTCTACTTTAAGGCTGAAGACAGTGGACCATACACACAACATTAATAGGTTCCCTGCCCTTTGGCTTGAGGTGAGGTCAGCCCATGCCAGTGGGGCAAGAGTGTGATCATGAAATGTATTTCACTGGCACCATGGCTGATACAGTTCTCTACCCTTAGGTCAGCAGGTCTAGGCAGATATCCTTTCCACATAACACTCCCAGCTCTGAGATCTAGTGGCCACCTTGTCCCCTTTACTCCTCAAGCTGGGGCTGTGGAAATCTCACTAGCTCTTAAACCATCCCCTGGGCTCTGTCAACTGGGGAATATAGTGCATGTATTTTAAAGTAGAACATTTACTAGAATATATAAAAAGTATTGTGATAATAATGAAAAATTATTGAATGTTACCTATTACCAAGATTTTATATGTGGAAAATTATATTTGCAGTTATAATAACTGATGAAAAATGAAAGGACAGTGAAAGTGAAAGTCACTCATTCATGTCTGACTCTTTGTGACCCCATGGATAGAGTCCATGGAATTCTCCAGGCCAGAATACTGGGGTGGGTTGCCATTCCCTTCTCCAAGGGATCTTCCCAACCCAGGGATCAAACCCAGGTCTCCTGCATTGCAGGCAGATTCTTTACCAGCTGAGCCACCAGGGAAGCATAACAATTGATATGTCAATTTATAACATATTTCTGACAAGGACTTCCCTGGGGGTCCTTTTGGCTTAGACTATGCACTCCCAATACAGGGGGCCCAGTTTCATTCCCTGGTCAGAGAACTAGATACGACATGCCACAACTTAGTTAAGACCCAGTGCAGACCAGCAAATAAATGAATGAATGAATGAATACTAAAAAATTTTAAATATACATATATGCATAATATTATAGTTAAATCATGAAGATTATCTCATAGAAATAATAGAGACTTATTCTACATATATTGCATAGTATTCATAAATTGCATTTCTTTTTAGTCTTTTGTTGACAATATTAGCTTTGCTGCTTTATACAAAGAAACCAAATGTAAGTAATTAAAAAAATAAAACATATCTTAGTGAACTAATGAATAACAATGAAGTTTGAAGTTTCTTCTAAAACAACTAGTCTCAGGAAAAATTCTATGCAAATTTTTACTTCACAGATATGCCTTCTTCAGAAAATGTCCACCAGAATTCACACTCAACAAATATTTTAATTCCTGAGGTCTTATAGAGGAAGACAATTTTTGTCATTGTTCTGAAAAAATATTCTTTTTATGTCCTTCAAACAACGAATGCAAACCTAAATGAGTTTTATATTCCTAGAGGACTCCCTCCCAGATCCATAGAGTCTAAGTAGGCAATCACTCACTACCCTGTGAAAGCAAGCAGATGATGTCTAGTTAGAAGTCACAGACTTTTGGCAATACTAAAAAATCTAAGAGTCTGTGTCTGATTTGAAGCAGCTTTTTGCTTCACTTTCTGTGATAGAACTAACATGACCTGAAATAATGCAGTTGTCAAACGAGAATCTGTTCCAAAATTAAGATTTACTGAACTAGTCCTTTCTCTGCCAGTGCATTGTATTGGTGGGACATGGCAATTTTATGCTTTGGAAGAACAGCCAGAAGAAAACCAGCTGAAACAGCAGACAATGCATTTCATTCATAACTTCACAATTTTTGTTTTTCTCTTGATGTCCTGTTCTTAATATTACTAGGACACAGCCTCTACATTTTCTACCCAATTAATTGGAAAGTAAAGAGTTCATTCTCTGCTATGTGATTCTTTCTACTTTCTCTATAAGGAAGAAAGTTTTTAGAAGAACTTATCCAGCTAAAATATAGAAAAGAAACTAGGGCAGCAAATTTTTTCTCATTTCAACTTATGGACTATACTGAAATGGATATAAAGCAGTTTTGGTTCACATGTAAAAGATCTGATTCAATACTAGAAATAAAAAAATTGGCTTTAAAGAAGTTTTGGTTCACATGTAAAAGATCTGATTCAATATTAAGAACAAAAAATTGGCTTAGCGGGTACAGTGATATGGAGCCACAGAAAATAATCATTCACAGAACTCCTGACAGTTTCAATCACAGGATTCCCTGCAATGACTGAAAGAAATTGTGGGGTAACTTATTCAGGAATGATTCAGAATTGATGCAAACCCAAAGCGTAACTTCTTTGTTGCTGATGTTAATGGTGGACCACAACAAAAATATCGTCATTAAAATATCTGTCCTAAAATGGTATGCGTGTGTGTGTGTGTGTGTTGTCATGAAATTGCATGATTTGAGATGAATCAAGTTTCATTTATTGTCTCCAAATATCTTACTACTTATCTGTTAAAAATGAAACTTCTTTAGTAAAAGAAACCCAGTGTGGGGTTTCCATCCAACATTGCTTCCGTCCAAGAGTTTGTAAAACAGAAGTTGAATTTAGACCATACTCTAACACAAAGAGATAAAGCTTTATAGCAATCCATGTGTAACTCCAAACCAAATAACTGCAAATAAATTGGCAAATGGCATGGTCTTTTTAATACACTGTCAGTTTATGGAGCTGTGATAAACTAAACCTGGAATTTAATTACAAATGAAAGCCAAAAGTATCTGAATGAAGAAACTGAGTAGGAATATATGTTTATAATATGCTGAAACCCTTTTTCTTTTCTATATCTTGTTTCCTAAACTCTCACTTTTAGATACTAGTTTCTTATAATTTAGCTTAAATCCCAAAATGCCATTTGTGTTTGTGTGTGTGTGTACATTGCCATGAAATTTCAATTTTGAAAAAAATATGTTTAGATTTTTTTAAGCATGCCATGTAAAAGCAAGAGAACAAAAAATAATCTGTGTTCTCTGATTTCATCTACTTATGATGCATTTAGACATTATAAGGATATTTACCTCACTTCTGAAATGCCTGCCTTCTCTAGCCTCAGTGCTACCTATGTGCACACACACACAAAAAAGCAGCTTTTCCATGAGATACTTAGTAGACATACAAAGGTATGATGAAAATACAAATGTATGACAGTTTCTTAGACTTCTGCAGTACCTAATTTGGACAAACATACCTGTGGCAAGTTGCTTTAAACTGTTTACTTTTGTCTACCTCAAGTTTTTCATAAAGTGCTTACATGATCTCTCAACTATCTAGGGCTTCCCAGGTGACTCAGTGGTAAACAATCTGCATGCAACGCAGGAGATGTAAGTCTGATCCCTGGGTTGGGAAGATCCTCTGGAGAAGGAAATGACAACCCACTCCAGTATTCTTGCCTGGGAAATCCCATGGACAGAGGAGCCTGGTGGGCTATGGACTATGGAGTTGCATAAAAGTTGGGCATGACTTAAGCAACTAAACAACAACTCTACTATCTTAATGGTGATAAAACACACACTCGTATTTTGAAGTACATCCTGAAAATAAAACCCTCTACAAAAAATGACTAATCCAGAAATTCACCACTTTACCCACTGGTTACAGAGTATTTTGAACCAGATTTTGTTCCAGTTTCATTGGAAAGCATCACACATATTTGGTAATCAATGTCCTCTAAAATCAGTGTTTTATTTGCATAGTGATCAGTATACTACAACTCATTTTAAGATAATAATCTAGCAATACATTTAAAAATCTTTCATTCGTGTGTCATATTCTCAGATTCCTATGGAAGCAATTCCTGTTTATCCTTGATATAGACATTAATACCAAGCAACATTCATGAGAAAGAGATTCATAGTATTTTATAGGCAAAATAAGCATACAAAACTAAGATCTTTGTGTGCTAGGATTCTGGGATAATTCCACAGCATGATCTTCTGTTACAATAAATTTGTGAAATGTTGAGTGACCTCCACATATTTTGCTGCATTGAAATATCCAGACAGGAATATTATGCATTTCATACATATAGAAGCATAGATTGTTCTGTGCGTTAATCATGGCCATTTGTGTGCATTTTTTATTTTTATTACCTAGGCTTGGAGCAATCTTTGCAAAACAGACCCATAACAAACATGTAAAAATGGAATAAAAAGCACATTCCCCATAAAGTGCTTGCACAGCACAGAAATGTAGAGTTTTGGCACCCGGTCAGTTTTATGTGGTATGAAAAATTCTTATATTTAAATTCTCTATATTTTACCAGTCTTTTAATGTGAAACCTTAAGTGGGCTTGACTGTTTATCCCAGTTGACTTGGCCATCTGACGCCTTCTAGGTTAGGGAGTTCTCATTTTACTCTGTTTCCTATCAGCCCCCCTCAACTACTGGCATGTGGGGCCAATTTGTTTCTTCTGTAGGGAAAGAAGAGGTTTGGATTTAATTTGAAGCTGTGACATAAGGTTTAATTTGCTAAAAAGGGGGCCTATGTCATTGTAAATCTTGGAATGAGACACCAAGGTGGTAAGAACTATCAACCCAATTGGTTTTACGCACTGTTTGAGGTGTTTGTTAACTATATTTCTTTCCAGAACTCACTCACTTAATTGAACTGATGCTTAATTGCAAATATACTTCTATTCTTTATTCTAATAAGCTGTTTCATTTTTTGGTAGGGGGATGATGGATTATAGAAAGTTTTCATACGAAATATGGATTTATAGTAGATGCAAGGATAGATAGTGTATTATATGTATGAAATTCATGAAAGGACAATCCTCATCTTATGTTTACACCTTACTACAAATAGAAGGGAAGAGAGTGTAATGAACTACTGTCTAATAAACTCAGTAGTTCAGTTCAGTTCAATCCAGTCGCTCAGTTGTGTCCGACTCTTTGCGACCCCATGAACTGTAGCACGCCAGGCCTCCCTGTCCATCACCAACTGCCGGAGTTTACCCAAACTCATGTCCGTTGAGTCAGTGATGCCATCCAACCATCTCATTCTCTGCTGTTCCCTTCTCCTCTTGCCTTCAATCTTTCCAAGCATCAGGGGCTTTTCAAATGAGTCAGCCCTTCAAATCAGGTGGCCAAAGTATTGGAGTTTCAGCTTCAACATCACTCCTTCCAATGAATACCCAGGACGGATCACCTTTAGGATGAACTGGTTGGATCTCCTCGCAGTCCAAGGGAGTCTCAAGAGTCTTCTCCAACACCACAGTTCAAAAGCATCAATTCTTTGGCGCTCAGCTTTCTTTATAGTCAAACTCTCAAAACCATACATGACTACTGGAAAAACCATAGCCTTGACTAGACGGACCTTGGTAGATAAAGTAACATCTCTGTTTTTTAATATGCTGTGTAGGTTGGTCATAACTTTCCTTCCAAAGAGTGTCTTTTAATTTCATGGCTGCAATCACCATCTGCAGTGATTTTGGAGCCCAGAAAAATAAAGTCAGCCACTGTTTTCACTGTATCCCCATCTATTTGCCATGAAGTGATGGGACCAGATGCCATGATCTTAGTTTTCTGAGTGTTGAGCTTTAAGCCAACTTTTTCACTCTCCTCTTTCACTTTCATCAAGAGGCTTTTTAGTTCTTCTTCACCATAAGAATGGTGTCATCTGCATATCTGAGGTTATTGATATTTCTCCCAGCAATCTTGATTCCAGCTTGTGCTTCCTCCCAGCCCAATGTTTCTCATGATGTACTCTGCATATTAGTTAAATAAGCAGGGTGACAATATACAGCCTTAACATCCTCCTTTTCCTATTTGGAACCAGTCTGTTGTTCCATGTCCAGTTCTAACTGTTGCTTCCTGACCTGATTACAGGTTTCTCAAGAGGCAGGTCAGGTGGTCTGGTATTCCCATCTCTTTCAGAATTTTCCACAGTTTATTGTGATCCACACAGTCAAAGGCTTTGGCATAGTCAATAAAGCAAAATAGATGTTTTTCTGGAACTCTCTTGCTATTTTGATGATCCAGAGAATGTTGGCAATTTGATCTCTGGTTCCTCTGCCTTTTCTAAAATGGCTGCAGGAGCAGTGGCCTTGCGACGGCACACAGCAGCTGAGAGGAAATACCAAACATTCAAGTTCAGGGGCGGCAGAAAAGAGGAGCTACCCCACGTCCAAGCTAAGGAGCTGTGGCTGTGCTTTGCTGAAGCTGTGAAGACATATCCCACATCCAAGGTAAGAGAAACCCAAGTAAGAGGGTAGGTGCTGAGAAGAGGGCATCAGAGGGCAGACAGACTGACACCACAGTCACAGACAACTAGGCAATCTGATCACATGGACCACAGGTTATGTAACTCAATGAAACTAAGCCATGCCCCGTGGGGCCACCCAAGATGGACAGGTCATGGTGGAGAGGTCTGACAGAATGTGGTCCACTGGAGAAGGGAACGGCAAACCACTTCAGTATTCTTGCCTTGAGAACCGCATGAACAGTATGAAAAGGCAAAAAGATAGGACACTGAAAGATGAACTCGCCAGGTTGGTAGGTGCCCAGTATGCTACTGGAGATCAGTGGAGAAATAACTCCAGAAAGAATGAAGGGATGGAGCCAAAGCAAAAACAATACTCAGCTGTGGATGTGACAGGTGATAGAAGCAAGGTCCAATGCTGTAAATGGCAATATTGCATAGGAACCTGGAATGTCAGGTCCATGAATCAAGGCAAATTGGAAGTGGTCAAACAGGAGATGGCAAGAGTGAACGTCAACATTTTAGGAATCAGCCAACTAAGATGGACTGGAATGGGTGAATTTAACTCAGATGACCATTACATCTACTACTGTGGGCAGGAATCCCTTAGAAGAAATGGAGTAGCCATCATGGTCAACAAAAGAGTCCGAAATGCAGTACTTGGATGCAATCTCAAAAACGACAGAATGATTTCTGTTCGTTTCCAAGGCAAACCATTCAATATCACAGTGATCCAAGTCTATGCCCCAACCAGTAACGCTGAAGAAGCTGAAGTTGAACGGTTCTATGAAGACCTACAGGACCTTTTAGAACCAACACCCAAAAAAGATATCCTTTTCATTATAGGGGACTGGAATGGAAAAGTAGGAAGTCAAGAAACACCTGGAGTAACAGGCAAATTTGGCCTTGGGGTACAGAATGAAGCAGGGCAAAGACTAATAGAGTTTTGCCAAGAGAATGCACTGGTCATAGCAAACACCCTCTTCCAACAACACAAGAGAAGACTACACTTGGACATCACCAGATGGTCAACACCGAAATGAGATTGATTATATTCTTCGCAGTGGAAGATGGAGAAGCTCTATACAGTCAGCAAAAACAAGACCGGGAGCTGACTGTGGCTCAGATCACAAGCTCCTTATTGCCAAATTCAGACTTAAATTGAAGAAAGTGAGGAAAACCACTAGACCATTCACATATGACCTAAATCATATCCCTAAACTCAGTAGAGAATACCAGAAATTCCCAAATGTAAGGCGTATTTAACATTGAGTACTATTTATGTGGGAAATCTTTGCTTGTCATAGCTTTTAAGAATTATGCAGACTAACATCAGCTTGTACATTTCACTTGGGAAATTTCTTGATAGGGAAAGGAGAAATGAGCTCGTTCCCATCCTTGGGGTTGCATTTTCCATCCCAGGAGCATTTGTAAATGTGAGAGGGCTGTCAATTCTGATGATGAATGAAGGGAAAACTCCATCATGCAGTGGATAGTTAACATGGATAGAAGTTATCCTGCATCATAGGCCATTTCTGTACCATTTGTGCCTTCTTAAATGCCAATAACTCTGCAGTTAGAACAAATATGCATAAATATAATTTTTATTTCTAGAAACTATATATTTAGAAAAATTTTACAGTAGGTCGTTATTTGTTAACTATTTTTTTAACTTTTTATTTTATATTGGAGTATAAAATTCAGGTGGACAGCAAAGGGACTCAGCCATACATATTCCATTCCTATCCAAGCTACCACATAACACTGAGCAGAATTCTCTGTGATATACAGTAGGATCTTGTTGATTACATACATTTAAAATATAACAGTGTGTACTGTTAATACCAAACTCCCAATCTATCCCTCTTTCCCACCCTTCCCCTCTGGCAAATGTAAGTTCATTCTCTAAGGCTGTGAGTCTATTTCTGTTTTGTAAATAAGTTTGTTTGTATCATTTTTTGGATTCCACATAAAAATGATATCATATGTCTTTCTCTTCCTGACTTACTTCACTAAGTATTATAATCTCCATGTCAATTCATGCTGCTGCAAATGGCATTATTTCATCCATATTAATGGTTAATATTTTTAATGGCTGAGTAGTATTCCACACTGTATGTACCACATCTTCTTTACCCATTCATCTGTCGGTGGACATTTAGGTTGCCTTCATGTCTTGACTATTGTAAACAGTGATAAAATGAACACTAGGGTGCAAGTATCCTTTCAGATCATGTTTTTTTCTGGACATGTAAGTAGGAATGGGATTGCTAGATCATAAGGTAGCTCTATTTTTAGTTTGTTTAAAGAAACCTCCATACTGTATTCCATGAGAGCTATACAAATTTACATTCCCACCAAGAATGTATGGAGATTACCTTGGTTGCCTTTTCTCTACACCCTCTCCAGCATTTATTTTTTGTAGATTTTTTGATGATGGCCATTTAGACTGGTGTGAGGTGATATCTCATTGTAGTTTTAATTTGCATTTCTTTAGTAATTAGTGATGCTGAGCATCATTTCCTGTGCCTCTTGGCTATCTATATTTCTTTGGAGAAATGTCAATTTAGATCTTCTGTCCATTATTTTATTGAGTTGTTTGATTTTTTTTTTTTTTTTTTGATATTGAGCTACATGAGCTGTTGGTAAATATTGGAGACTAATCCCTTGTCTGTTACTTTGTGAATGTTTTATCACATTCTGTGGGTTGTCTTATTGTTTTACTTGTGGTTTTCTTTGCTGTACAAAAGTTTTGTTGTTGTTGTTGTTGAGTTAGGTCTCATTTGTTTATCTTTATTTCCATTACTCTGGAAGATGGATTGAAAAGGATACTTCTGTGACTTGTGTCAAATAGTGTTCTGCCTACGTTTTCCTCTAAAACTTTTATAGTATTCAGCCTTACATTTAGGTCTGTAATTCATTTTGTGTTTATTTTTGTGTATGGTGTTAAAGAATGTTCTAGTTTCATTTTTTTTCTATTTGTAGCTGTCCAGTTTCTGAGCACCATTTATTGAAGAGACTACCTTTTCCTCATTGTATAGTCTAGCCTCCTTTGCTGTAGATTAATTGACCATAGGTGTGTGGGTTTATTTCTGGGCTTTCTGTTCTGCTCCACTGACCCCTATTTATGTTTTTGTGCCAATACTATACTATTTTGATGACTGTAGATTTATATATTTCTCTGTGTGTGTGTGTGTGTGTGAGGTGTGTTGTGTTCTGTATTTACTATCAGAGGAACAACACTGTATAATATATCAGATCACTATCTCTGGAGTCATACTCCCTAGATTTATATTCCAACCTAGCCATTTGCTATTTTCTGTGATTTTGAGTAAGGTACATTAACTCTCTGGGCTTCAGTTACTTCATCTGTGGATTTCATAGAATAATATTTTCTTCTATGTTGTAGTAAGCATTAATTGAGACATATCAGGTGCTTTAACACTACAGCAAAACAAAATAACACACAATGACAAATATGTCTGTGTTTATGAGTTAAATGTTAGCACTTAGTAGTAATACTAATTACTTCTGTTATCTCAGACCAAGCTTTCAGTAATCTGCCAAACTCCACTCTTTCCGTCACATCCATTCTCTGCCTCTACAGGAGAGTGGGCATGCAGAATAATATTTGCCCAAAACCCGAACACTGGGAATTTTAAAATTCCTCTAGAAACACAAAGTATCTATGAATACTCAATTCTACTTCTACACCACCTATTATTTGATAGGTCCCTAGTGAGAAATAAGTTTTGGATTATAATTTACTATAGAATTCAAAATCTGAAAGTCAACTGATGGAAAGTTTTAGAAACAAATGAGACAGATGATTTTCATATGTATAAAAATTACCCAGTATTTTTATGTTGTCAAAGAACTAAGTCTCAATAATTCAAATGACATAATCTCACATTGTTTTAGTAAAACATAAATTTTTGATTTTTGAAATCGTAACTGTATATTCACAGTAGTCTTGTGTTTGAGAAATGTTATCAGCCAGCATATTTTGTAATTTGGATAATAATTTCTTTGGAAATGAGCATTGATGCAGCAATAAATGTTTTTAAGCCTACTAATAGCATCCTGTAGGCCCTAATAATTTTCTACTAATTTTGTTTGATTGCAATCACTCATCAAGTGTTTCTATAAAACTTTTTGTTCGGTTGCTAAATCTTGTCAAACTCTTTGTAACTCCACAGGCTGTGAAAGAAAAGAAAGAGAAGTCACTCAGTCGTGTCCAACTCTTTTGACCCCATGGACTGTAGCTACCAGGCTCCTCTGTCCATGGGATTTTCCAGGCAAGAATACTGGAGTGAGTGGCCATTTCCTTCTCCAGGAGATCCTCCCAACCTAGGGATTGAACCGAGGTCTCTCGCATTGTAGGCAGACGCTTTACCATCTGAGCCACCAGGGAAGTCATATCTTCTGTCCTCCACTTTCTCCAAGAATTTGCTCAAATCCGTCTCCATTGAGTCAGTTCAGTTTAGTTCAGTCACTCAGTTGTGTCCAACTCTTTCTGACTCCATGGACTGTAGCACACAAGGCTTCCTGGTCCATCACCAGCTCCCAGAGCTTTCTCAAACTCATGTCCTTCAAGTTGGTGATGCCATCCAGCCATCTTATCTGTTGTCCCCTTCTCCTCCTGCCTTCAATTTTCCCCAGCATCAGGGTCTTTTCTAATGAGTTAGTGCTTCACGTCAGCTGGCCAAAGTATTGGAGCTTCAGCATCAGTCTTTCCAATGAATATTCAACACTGATTTCCTTTAGGATTGACTGGTTTGATGTCCTTGCAGTCCAGGGAACTTTCAAAAGTCTTCTCCAACACCACAGTTCAAAAGCATCAATTCTTTGGTGCTCAGCTTTCTTTATGGTCCAACTCTTATATCCATACATGACTATAGGAAAAACCATGCTGCTGCTGCTGCTAAGTCGTGTCCGACTGTGCGCAACCCCGTAGATGGCAGCCCACCAGGCTCTGCCGTCCCTGGGATTCTCCAGGCAAGAACACTGGAGTGGGTTGCCATTTCCTTCTCCAATCCATGAAAGTGAAAAGTGAAAGTGAAATTGCTCAGTCATGTCTGACACTTCGCAACCACATGGACTGCAGCCTACCAGGCTCCTCCGTCCATGGGATTTTCCAGGCAAGGGTACTGGAGTGGGGTGCCATTGCCTTCTCCATAGCTTTGAATATATGGACTTTGTTGGCAAAATAATGTCTCTGCTTTTTAATAAACTGTCTAGGTTGGTCATAGCTTTTTTTCCCAGAAAGAAGCATTTTTTAATTTCATGGCTGCAGTCACCATCTGCAGTGATTTTGAAGCCCAAGAAAATAAAGTCTGTCACTGTTTCTGTTTTTTTCCCCATGTATTTGCCATGAAATGATGGGACCAGATGCCATGATCTTTGTTTTTTGAATGTTGAGTTTTAAACAAGCTTTTTCACTCTCTTGTTTCACCTTCAAGAGGCTCTTTAGTTCCTCTTCTCTTTCTGCCAAAAGGGTGGTGTCATCTGCATATCTGAGGTTATTGATATCTTTCCCAGCAATCTTGATTCCAGCTTGTGCTTCATCCAGCCTGGCATTTTGCCTGATGAACTCTCCATATAAGTTAAACAAGCAGGGTGACAGTATACAGCCTTGATGTACTCCTTTCCCAATTTGGAACCAGTCCATTGTACCATGTTCAGATCTAACTGTTGCTTCTTGATCTGATTATAGATTTCTCAGGAGGCAGATAAGGTGGTCTGATATTCTCATCTCTTTAAGAATTTTCCACAGTTTGTTGTGATCCAGAGAGTCAAAGGCTTTAGCATAGTCAATTGAGTCATTTATGCTATCTAACCATCTCATCCTCTGTCATCCCCTTCTCCTCCCGTCTTCAATCTTTCTCAACATCAGGGTCTTTTTCAGTGAGTCGGCTCTTCACATAAGGTGGCCAAAGTCTTGGAGCTTCAGCATCAGTTCTTGCAATGGATATTCAGAGTTGATTTTCTTTAGGATTGACTGGCTTGATATCCTTGCTGTCCAAGGGACTCTCAAGAGTCTTCTCCAGCACCACAATTCAAAAACATCAATTCCTCTGTGCTCAGCTTTCTCTATGGCCCAAGTCTATGACTACTAGAAAAATCATAGCTTTGACTATACAGGCCTTTGTAGGCAAAGTGATGTCTGTGCTTTTCAATATCCTTTCTAGGTTTCTCAATGTCTTCCTTCCAAGGAGCAAGTGTCTTTTAATTTCATGGCTGCAATCACTGTCTGTAGTGATTTTAGAGCTCAAGAAAATGAAATCTGTCACTACTTTCATTTGTTTCCTCTATTTGCCATGAAGTGATGAGACAGGATGACATGATCTTAGTTTTTTTAATGTTGCATTACAAACCAGCCTTTCATTCTCTTATTTTACCCTCATCAAGAGGCTCTTTAGTTTCTCTTGGATTTCTGTCAGCAAAGTATTATTATCTGCATATCTGATGTTGTTGATATTTCTCCTGGAAGTCTTGACTCCAGCTTGGAATTCATCCAGCCCAGCATCTTTCATGATGTACTCAGCATAGAAGTTAAATAAGCAGGGTGACAACATATTGCCTTGTCGTACTCCTTTCCCAATTTTGAACCAGTCAGTTGTTCTGTGTCTGGTTCTAACTGTGGTTTCTTGACTCACATACAGGTTTCTTAGGAGATAGGTAAGGTGGTCTGGTACTCCCATTTCTTTAAGAATTTTCCACAGTTTGTGTGATCCATACAGTCAAAGGCTTTAGTGTATTCAATTCATAAGTAGATGTTTTTCTGGAATTCCGTAGCTATCATCCATGACCTAACAAATGTTTGCAATTTGATCTCTGGTTCTTCTGCCTATTCTAAACCCAGCTTGTTCATCTGGAAGTTCCTGGTTTATGTACTACTGATGCATAGTTTGAAGGACTTGGAGCATAATTTTGCTAACATGTGACATGAGCACTATTGTACCATAATTTGAACATTCTTTGGATTGCCCTTCTTTGGGATTGAAATGAAAACTGACACTTTCCAGTCCTGTGGCCTTGCTGACATACTGAGTGCAGCATTTTAATAGCATCATCTTTTAGGATTTTAAATAGCTCAACTGGAATTCCATCACCTCCACTGACTTTGTTCATAGTAATTCTTCCTAAGGCCCACTTGATTTCATACTCCAGGATAACCATTGTGGTTATCCAGGTAATTAAGACCTTTCTTGTACATTCTTCTGTGTCTTCTTGCTACCTCTTCTTAATCTCTTCTGCTTCTGTTAGATCTGTTAGGTAGGTAAAATAGGGAAAAGGAGTCCAAAATGGCGGTGGCTAAAAGACAAGGAAGGGAAAAGCTCCTGAAAATAGAACAAAGGTCCGGGGACCAGAGTGAGGACCTCAGGTAAAACAAACAACACTCCTGGCTGGCCCAATTTACATAGGACAGGCCCAGGGAGAGATAGACATATAAAAAGAGGAGCCAAACCTAGCTCTCTCTCTCTCTCCTGCACGCTGGGGCGTTCTTCTCTTTGCATCATTGGATTGACGTGCCCTCACACCTCAAAGATGGATTTTCCTGCCATCTTCTAAATAAAATAGAGCTGTAACACTGAGCTGTAACACTGATTTGTCTAAGAGCTATAACATGGTCCATTCGAGACCTGAGAGCTATAACACGGTTTGTCCAAGACCCGAGAGCTGTGACATGTTGAGGGGCTTTAATGTCCGTCACTCCAAATCTTTGTTGTGATGAGACAAAAACTGAAGAACATATACTCGCCTGACAGATCCTTACCATTTCTGTCTTTTATTGTGCCCATCCTTGCATGAAACATTACTTTGATATCTCTAGTTTTCTTGAAGCGATCTCTAGTCTTTCCCATTCTATTTTTCCCCCCTCTATTTCTTTGCATCCTTCAGTTAAGAAGGGCTTCTTATCTCTCCTTGCTATTCTCTGGAATTCTGCCTTCAGTTGGTAACTACCATATCCTTAAAAGTGTGTGTGATAGCATGAGGGTAACTGGTGAACCAGGTGGCACGGGACCGATCCACATGGAGCTGGATTTGTAATTAGGAGGAAGGTAAGACTGATGCATGTACATTCTTTTATTAAGCAGATATTTTTGTGCAACTGTACTGCTCTGCATGATGGGGATTTCACAGTTTATAAAACAGACTAAACAGATGATGGTGTTTGCATTGTAGGGAGTTGGTAGGATGAAAAACTGAATGTCCCCTACCACATGGGGATAGGGTTTATGGAGAAAACTAACCTATAAAGGCTACCACGGAGAACAGGACAGAGGATGTTTTGATTTTCAATAGGGTGATTAGGAATTTACATTTGAAAAAGACTTGAAGAATGTGAGGAAACCAATAGCAAGTAAAAGATTCTAGGTTGGGCAGAAAATAGCAAACACAAAAACTCAAGATGTAGAACTTGGAAATTCTGGAAAAACAAGGTGAACATAATAACTAGACTTGAGTGGGTGAAAGGAAGTCTAAGTGGGATATGATTCAGAAGGGGCTAGATCACGAGACTCTTTGGACATTTTAGGACTTTGGGTTTTACTAAGTTAGGGAGTCTCTGGAAGGTATTGCTAAGAAGAGGGATCTGATGATCTGATCTGATATGATCTAACTCCACAGTTTTTATGATTTCATGGCCTGTTGTGTTGAGAAAAACCTTGCCTTTCTCCCAACCCCCTACCGACAGCCTAACATAGGAAACACAGAGACCAATGATGGTATCTTAGAGAGTCATAGCTGTAGATACAGACATGGCAGATCTGGATCTGTTTTTATGATCAAGTTGATAGTATTCATTGCTGGATTTGTTATTGGACAGGAAAGAAAGAGCAGACTCAAAGATAATGGCAAGGTTGATAGGTAGACCCGAAGAAATGAGAATTTGAGGTTGACTGAGATAGGAAAAGCTGGTGGACAAGCTTTTGAGAGGCATATTATGAAGAGTTTAATCTGAGGCGTGTTAAGTTTTAGCTGTGGGTTTTCCATCAAAGTGAAGATGTAAAGTAAATATCGTGCATATATTTCAATAGGCTGGTATTTAGGGGAAAGATCAGGGTTGGAGATAAACAGGCACACCTCCTTTTATTGAACTTTGCTTTATTGCACTTCACAGACATTGGATTTTTGTAGGAATTGAAGGCTTGTGGCAACCCTGCCTACAGCAAATCTATCAGGACCATTTTTTTTCTAATAGCATGTGCTTACTTCCTATCTCAGTGTCACATTTTTGTAATTCTTGCAATATTTCAGATTTTTTCATTATTATTATATTTGTTATGCTGACGTTACTGTTATAATTGTTTGGGAGCACCATGAACCATGCCCATATAAGACAGCAAATTTAACTGATAAATGTGTGTGTTCTGACTATTCCACTGACCATTGAGTTCCCTCTCCTTAGGCCTCCCTATTTCTGAGATACAAGAATATTGAAATTAGGCTCATTACAATAATCCTATAATGGTCTCTAAGTGTTCAAGTACAAGGAAGGGTAATATATCTCTCATTTTAAATCAAAAGCTAGAAATGATTAAGCTTAATTAGGAAGGCATGTCAAAAGCTGCAACAGGCCAAAAGCTAGGCTTCTTGTGCCAAACAGTCAAGTTGTGCATATAAAGGAAAATTTCCTGAAGGAAATCAAAAGTGCTACTCCAGTGAGCACACAAATCATAAGATAAATAGCTTTACTATTGCTATGCAGAAAGTTTTAGTGGTCTAGATAGAATATCAAACCAGCCACAACCATCCCTTAAGTCACAGCATAACCCAAAGCAAGGCCTTAGTTCTCTTCAATTCTACAAAGTTTGAGAGAGTTGAGGGAACTATATAAGAAAAGGTTGAAACTAGCAGAGGTTGGTTCCTGAAGTTTAAGGAAATAAACTGTCTCTATAACATCAAATTGCAAGGTGAAACAGCAAGTGCTGATGAAGAAACCACAGCAAGGTATCCAGAAGTTCCAGTTAAGACCATTAACAAAGGTGGCTATAGTAAACAACAGGTTTTCAATGCAGACAAAATATCCTTCTATTGGAAGATGCTATCTAGGATTTTCATAGCCAGAAAGGAGATGTCAATGCTGAGCTTCAAAACTTCAAAGGAAAGATTGACTTTCTTATTAGTGGCTAATGCACTGGTGACTAGGTTGAAGCATGGTTTGTAGGATATTTGAAAATTCTAGGGCCCTTAAGAATTATGCTAAATCTACTCTGCCTGTAGTCTATAAGTGGAACAGCAAAGTTTGAATGACAGTATCTGTTGACAGCATGATTTGCTTAATATTTTAAGCCCATTATTGAGACCTACTGCTCAGAAAAAAATAATTGCTTTCAAAGTATGACTCCTTTTTGACAATAAACCTGGACACTCAGGACGTCTGCTGAAGATGCTTAATGAAATTAATGTTGTTTTCATGCCTGCTAACAAAACACCCATTTTGCAACCCATGGGTCAATGAGTAATTTTTACTTTCAAGTCTTATTATTTAATAAATACATTTTGTATTTATGTTGTCATAACTAGTGATTCCTCTGGTAGATCTGGGCAAAGTAAACTGAAAAAATTCTAGGAATCATCATTCTAGCTGCCATAAAGAACATTTGTTATTCATGGTAAGAGGTGACAGTATCAATATTAACAGGAGTTTGAAAGCAGTTAATTCCAGTCCTCATGCATGACTTTGAAGGGTTCAAGACTTCAGCAGAGGAATTAACTGCAGATGTGTTAGAAATGGCAAGAAACTAGAACTAGAAATGGAGCCTGAAAAAGTGACTGAATTGCTACAGTATCATGTTAAAACTTGAATAGATTAGGGATTGCTTTTTATGAATAAGCAAAGCAATTGGTTTCTTGAGATGGAAACTTTTCCTGGTGAAGATGCTGTGAAGACTGTTGAAATGACAGCAAATAGTTTAGACTATTACATAAACAGTTGCTTAAGCAGAGAGAAGGTTTGAGAGGATTGACTCCAACTTTTTTTTTTTTTTATTCTTCCAATTTTATTTTATTTTTAAACTTTACATAATTGTATTAGTTTTGCCAAATATCAAAATGAATCCGCCACAGGTATACATGTGTTCCCCACCCCGAACCCTCCTTCCTCCTCCCTCCCCATACCATCCCTCTGGGCCGTCCCAGTGCACCAGCCCCAAGCATCCAGCATCATGCATCGAACCTGGACTGGCAACTCGTTTCCTACATGATATTTTACATGTTTCATTGCCATTCTCCCAAATCTTCCCACCCTCTCCCTCTCCCACAGAGTCCATAAGACTGTTCTATACATCAGTGTCTCTTTTGCTGTCTCGTACACCGGGTTATTATTACCATCTTTCTAAATTCCATATATATGCGTTAGTATACTGTATTTATGTTTTTCCTTCTGGCTTACTTCACTCTGTATAATAGGCTCCAGTTTCATCCACCTCATTAGAACTGATTCAAATGTATTCTTTTTAATGGCTGAGTAATACTCCATTGTGTATATGTACCACAGCTTTCTTATCCATTCATCTGCTGATGGACATCTAGGTTGCTTCCATGTCCTGGCTATTATAAACAGTGCTGCGATGAACATTGGGGTACACGTGTCTCTTTCCCTTCTGGTTTCCTCAGTGTGTATGCCTAGCAGTGGGATTGCTGGATCATAAGGCAGTTCTATTTCCAGTTTTTTAAGGAATCTCCACACTGTTCTCCATAGTGGCTGTACTAGTTTGCATTCCCACCAACAGTGTAGGAGGGTTCCCTTTTCTCCACACCCTCTCCAGCATTTATTATTTGTAGACTTTTGGATCGCAGCCATTCTGACTGGTGTGAAATGGTACCTCATAGTGGTTTTGATTTGCATTTCTCTGATAATGAGTGATGTTGAGCATCTTTTCATGTGTTTGTTAGCCATCTGTATGTCTTTTTTGGAGAAATGTCTATTTAGTTCTTTGGCCCATTTTTTGATTGGGTCGTTTATTTTTCTGGAGTTGAGCTGTAGGAGTTGCTTGTATATTTTTGAGATTAGTTGTTTGTCAGTTGCTTCATTTGCTATTATTTTCTCCCATTCTGAAGGCTGTCTTTTCACCTTGCTAATAGTTTCCTTTGATGTGCAGAAGCTTTTAAGTAAAACTCTCACTATTTGCAGATGACATGATCCTCTACATAGAAAACCCTAAAGAGTCCACCAGAAAATTACTAGAAATAATCAATGACTACAGTAAAGTTGCAGGATATAAAATCAACACACAGAAATCCCTTGCATTCCTATACACTAATAATGAGAAAACAGAAAGAGAAATTAAGGAAACAATTCCATTCACCATTGCAACGGAAAGAATAAAATACTTAGGAATATATCTACCTAAAGAAACTAAAGACCTATATATAGAAAACTATAAAACACTGGTGAAAGAAATCAAAGAGGACACTAATAGATGGAGAAATATACCATGTTCATGGATTGGAAGAATCAATATAGTGAAAATGAGTATACTACCCAAAGCAATTTATAGATTCAACGCAATCCCTATCAAGCTACCAACAGTATTCTTCACAGAGCTAGAACAAATAATTTCACAATTTGTATGGAAATACAAAAAACCTCGAATAGCCAAAGCGATCTTGAGAAAGAAGAATGGAACTGGAGGAATCAACCTACCTGACTTCAGGCTCTACTACAAAGCCACAGTTATCAAGACAGTATGGTACTGGCACAAAGACAGAAATATTGATCAATGGAATAAAATAGAAAGCCCAGAGATAAATCCACGCACATATAGACACCTTATCTTCGACAAAGGAGGCAAGAATATACAATGGATTAAAGACAATCTCTTTAACAAGTGGTGCTGGGAAATCTGGTCAACCACTTGTAAAAGAATGAAACTGGACCACTTTCTAACACCATACACAAAAATAAACTCAAAATGGATTAAAGATCTAAACGTAAGACCAGAAACTATAAAACTCCTAGAGGAGAACATAGGCAAAACACTCTCCGACATACATCACAGCAGGATCCTCTATGACCCACCTCCCAGAATATTGGAAATAAAAGCAAAAATAAACAAATGGGACCTGATTGACTCCAACTTTGAAGGACGTTCTTCTGTGTATAAAATGCTATCAAACAGCATTGCATGCTATGCAGAAATTGTTCATGAAATGAAGATTTGGCAAACTTCATTGTTGCTTTAACAAATTGCCACAATCACCCCAACCTTCAGCTGCTGCTGCTACTGCTGCTAAGTCGCTTCAGTCGTTTCCGACTCTGTGCGACCCCATAGACAGAAGCCCACCAGGCTTCCCCGTCCCTGGGATTCTCCAGGCAAGAACATTGGAGTGGGTTGCCATTTCCTTCTCCAATGCATGAAAGTGAAAAGTGAAAAGGAAGTTGCTCAGTTGTGTCCAACTCTTAGCGACCCCATGGACTACAGCCCACCAGGCTCCTCCATCCATGGGATTTTCCAGGCAAGAGTACTGGAGTGGGGTGCCATTGTCTTCTCCGAACCTTCAGCTACTACTACCACCCTAATCAATCAGTAGCCATCAATATTGAGGCAATATCCTTTACCAGAAAAAAAGATTGTGACTTGGGGACGAGTCAAATAATTGTTAGCATTTTTTAGCAGTAAATTATCTTTTAATTAAGGTATATACATTTTTAGTCATAATGTTTATGCCCACTTAATAAACTACAGTATAGTATAAGCGTAATTTTTATAATTACTGTGCAACCAAAAATCTGTGTGCTTTCCTTTATTGCAACATTTGCCTTATTTCCATGATCTGAATCAAACCCCACAGTATCTTTGAGTTATGTCTATACATTAAGTGGTGTCATTTCAGTGGTATTTAAAGCCATAAGACTGAATGGGGACACCAAGAGAGTGAGTATGAGTAGAGATGGAGGAGTCCATGGATTTGCCCTTGAGGAATTCTAAAGATACAAGTAAAGGGAGAAGCGGTAGGACAAAAAAGCAGACTGAGAAGGAGTGGGAATATTAATAGAAAGAAAATAATTTTGTTCTATAAGCAACTAGGAGGTAGAAGCGATGATAGGAAGTTGTGCAAATTACATGCCAACTGCTTTTTCTTTATCAGAAAACAGGAAACGAGGTTAGCAAATGAAGGAAAATAAAAGTTTTTCAGGTTTGAGGAGAGAGGAAAATATAAGATACATTCTTTTAAGAAAGTAAGAAAGTAAGCACATAGGTGATATTCTTTTAAAAAAGTAAGTGGATAAGGCAATGCAGTGTTACTGCTGGAAAGGCTTAAAAGCTGCTTCAGTTTTGTGAGCAAGATTTAAATCAAAGCTAGTCAGCATGATTGTGCTTTTTTCTCTAGTGGTGTTAATCTGCATGAATGCAGGCCAGATATTCTGGTTATTGATTAGTACTGAACAAACCACTTCAATACTTAATGGCTTAAAATTGCAACAATGATTATTTTGCTCACAGATGTGAATTTTAAGCAGAGCTCAGAAAGTATGGCTCATCTCTGCTTCGTGCAGCATCAGCTTTGGTAGTTCACGTGGTGTGGAGGACCCATTGCCAAAGTGGCTTACTCAAGACTGGGAAGTGGGTGACTCCCGCCAGGATCCCAGTGGACCAATATTGCTGGATCAGTAGTTCCTCTCCACGTAAGCTTTTCTACAGGATCACTTGGGCTTTCTCACAGCTTGGTAGCTGGTTTCCAAGAGCAAGTATTCCAAGAAATCTTGGGGAAAGATGCAAGGTGTCCTGTGGCCTGGTCTCAGAAGAACAGAAAAATGACACTTCTGTTGGGCAAGCAAACCACTCAGCTTCTCTCAAAGAAAGGGAAGAACATGGGGATCTCTTTACCACACACAGACTTAGCAGATGTTTGAGTTTAATCAGGTTTGAGGTTTTCCCAGATGAGTACTATGAGGAAGATTAAGACAAGAGTATATTCTCAGATTCTCAGGATAAATTACAATGGCAAATGGTGGAATTTAATAGAGGGAGGTAGGAAATAAACACAGAAGCAAGGTGATTGCCCATGAGAAATTGGTGGGATTCATGGCGTTTAGTTCCCAGTGAGGTGGAACAACTGTTGGAAAAGGATATTAATGGGATATAGCTAAGACATAGGATGTGATGGTTTTAGGGCTGGGTGCTTAAAATTTATATTGCAGATGGGTTCTAATGGTAATAACAAGTCTATATTATGACGATGGGTATCAATGGTTGATAAAAGAGGGAAATTTTTGTAAAGATAATAACATATAATGGAATGAGATTTGTGCTCTGAACTTTCAGGAGACTGAAATGAGAATTGTAAAGGGCAGAGAATATCTCTTGTGGGAGGAAGACATATCTGTGTCCTTAGTGTTGAACATCTATAAAGTAATGAAGTAGTGATGAAAAGAAATCATGTTTGAACATAACTATTGACTGAATATGAGGCTAAATTAAAAACAAATTCAAAACAAAGAGTAAAAAAAAAAAAGTACTTAATGTTCAAAATTTTAATTGACCAGGGAAATGGCAATGTAATTTTACAGCTATAAGGAACTTGGTAAGGAAAATTTTCTGGAATATGTGTAGTTTGAAAAGTTGTGCGGTTGTGGCAAAAATAAACCACTTCAAATTTGCAGTGTATTTATCAAAATTAACTGTGCACTGAGTTTTGATTTGCTTTAAATAAGCAAATTAGCTGCCTTAATTATTTTCCAAATAACATGGGGATTTACCCCATGTTATTTGGAAAATAATTAAGGCATCTAATAAAATCTGCTATATGAAAGATGTTATTTAGCTGATGTAGAGTAAATAAAAGTAAACTACATATATATTCTGATCAAGGAATTCCTAAGTGAAGGTATTTAAAAGGCATTTGGAGGTGTTCACATTTCATGTAAAAAAAAAAAAAAAAGCAGCTATCCTACTATCTTGGAGAAGGAAATGGCAACCCACACCAGTAATTTGGAGAATTCCATGGACAGAGGAGCCTGGTGGGCTACAGTCCATAGAGGTCTCAAAGAGTCAGACTCAACTGAGTGACTAACACTTTCACTGGGCTTCCCTGTTAGCTCAGGTAGTAAAGATCTGCCTGCAAATCAGGAGACCTGGTTCGATCTCTGGGTCAGGACGATCCCCTGGAGAAGGGATAGGTTACCTACTCCGGTATTCTTGGGCTTCCCTGGTGGCTCAGACAGTAGAGAATCTGCCTGCAATGTGGGAAACCTGGGTTCGATCCCTGGGTTGGAAAAATCCTCTGGAGGAGGGCATGGCAACCTACTCCAATATTTTTGCCTGGAGAATCCCCATGGACAGAGGAGCCTGGTGGGCTACAGTTCATGGGGTCACAAAGAGTCGGACATGACTGTGTGACTAAGCACAGCATGCTATATATTATCAGATATAATATTATCAGATATTCAATACATATATTGTATTATATGTATATTATCAGATATTATTGGACATTCAACATAGTTTTCTTAGTGTATGCCAGGGATTATGTCATACACTGAATATAAAAAAACCAATACAATATTGTAAAGTAATTAACCTCCAATTAAAATAAATAAATTTATATTTTAAAAAAAAGCAGCACAAAGACAGATACAGTTTCTGCCCTCATGAAGCTTACAGTTTAATTAGGGAGGGGTATTTAATTCTTTTCAAGATGCAATTATACACACACACACAATACATATATAGGAGAGACAGAGAGTGTTGCCACTGCTTGCTTTATGGAATATGACGTTGTAGAAGAGGAAGAAAAGAGCTCTGAGAGAAATCAGAAATAAAGAGCACTTGCACAATCTGGTGGCAGGAAAGTCACAGTGGGCTGGAGGGATTGAAGGGGAGCAAGCAAGGCTGAGAGCAGGAAGCAGTGGTGATCCTGTTTCCAGAAGCCAAAGCAACTGGAAGGAGATAGACCTGAAAGGTCTTACAGTGCTTATCTTTAGATCAATGGGCAGTTACTGAATTGTCTTAATTATGGGTTGCTGCTGCTGCTGCTAAGTCGCTTCAGTCATGTCCGACTCTGTGTGACCCTATAGACGGCAGCCCACCAGGCTCCCCCATCCCTGGGATTCTCCAGGCAAGAACACTGGAGCGGGTTGCCATTTCCTTGTCCAATGCATAAAAGTGAAAGTGAAGTCACTCAGTCCTGTCTGACTCTTAGCAACCCCATGGACTGCAGTCTACCAGGCTCCTCTGTCCATGGGATTTGCCAGTCAAGAGTACTGGAGTGGGGTGCCATATAGTAATATTTGTTTTCAGTTAATATGTGAATTGAAAGGAATGAACAGAGAAAGAGTGAGATGGAAACATGGCCATAGCAATGGAAACAGAGTAGATGAGAAATGTTTACCAAAAATTTTAAAAAGTACTTCTGTAAGGATTGGTTATATCCCACTTAAACAGGTCTTAGTTATAGATGGATGCTTACCAAAAGTGTCTAAAATTGGAATTTTTCATTCATCTAAAATTTTGTCACTCTACGTTCTACAATAGGTCAGCAAGATGTATAGGGCAATAAAACTAGTAATTCTAAAAAAGATATATGAAAAAGAATGCCCATATAAACTAAATTTGGTGTAAACCTAGCATGGAATGTTTTTGGAGTTTCCAAGCATGTTTCTATATAATAGGACAAAGGTATTAGGAACAAAGCAGATTTGTTGAGCATACAACTTAGTGATAATGCTCTGAGAATATGTTGCCTTGGGTATGAATAAAAACATTTAACAGTTTTTGAGTGCTTACTACAGTGACTACACTGCAAGGTAAGAATTTAGAACTTTTCAAAGATTTTGTTACTTAATTTTCACAGCAACCCAAGGCAGCAGGAACTGTTATGTTCTCTTTCCTACAAATAATAAACCAAGGTCCAAAAATGTTCTTTTGTTTCCTCAAAGTGACACAATTAATTGTAGTAAATCCTGAGTTCAGGAATTAGACCCAGGTAGTTTGACTTTCCTGTGTACATTGACATATTGGTTATAAGATGAGACATATGACTCTAGCAGAAGAAACTCATTCACACAGTGTTGTCTAATCCATAGCTACTTGCTTCCAGCCCTAGAAGTAGGAATGGAATTGTAACTTTTGGGGTGACAAAATACAGGTGCTCATGAGTTTCACCACATAATTCTTCATCTTGACTCTTGGAGATTTTAGTTATTTACATTTAGTTGTTTTGCTGTAAGGCTATGGATTGTGGTACCATGTAACAATGTGAGATTTTAAGTAGCATGTAAGTGGCATGTACTACCATCTTAATGTAACTATATACATTCTATTTTATAATGCAATTGACTGAAGGTTGTGGTGTTTTGGCTCATTTTTTAGCCAGCATAAATATATACTACTTACTTTTCCAGACTCTAGAGCAACATCAAATTAAAGTGTATTTCATTTTGTTTAGTTTCTCTGAAACTCCCTTGTTGCTGTTAATAATCATTATTACCCTCTTAGCTCTATGATCAGCTAGTAAATTTCACCAGTTGATCAAATTGGGCAAGTGAAATAAATAGTAATCTTAGTTACGTTTACACTACTCGAAGCCCCACCGTAAAGCACTATTCTTTCAACTCCTTAAGTCTGTACTGTGTGAGAAATTATGTCCTCCATGTACCATTGCTGTATAATACATCTTTGAAAAACAAAACTTTGCAGCCTGTGCTTATATGCTAGCATAGGCTTTCAATGTATTTTCAGTATTATAACATTTAAAACACCAGTGCAAAGAAAAATTGCATAGAATATAGTTTTCCATTGTAAGAGCATATTCTAAGAAACTTTTAATATTAAGTGTAAAATGCAGCAAAATCTAAGAGTAGGTAACAGGAAGGAAACTGACACATTTAATATTAGGCTGGTGCTGAGGTAGATCCCTCTTGTAGTAGTATAGAGAACTGAAATACATTTGTACATCGAGATGATAATGCAAGATTACGTTGCTGGTTACTATAGCCACAATGTACAAAGACATGAGACTTTAGAATAAATGGTCCACCTTTATATAGAGAATCTGCCTGCAATGCAGGAGACTTGGGTTTGATCTCTGAGTTGGGAAGATCCCCTGGAGAAGGGAACATTACCCACATTGGTACTCTGGCCTGGAGAATTCCATGGACTGTATAGTCCATGGGGTTGCAGAGTTGGACACAGCTGAGTGACTCTCATTTACTTAATATTTTAAAATATTGTATTGTAAAATATTGGTTTACCTTCTGCTCCCTCTGTAAGCCTTTGTTGGGTATAATCTTCAAGTATTTCTTTCCCAAAGTTATACACATTGTGGGGAACCTTCCACTTTCTCCCAACCATTTCTACTTAGCATCAACATCTGGTTTGTTTTAAAGGTACTGTCCATGGCTATTCAAGTGTAAAAATAACTATTTCTTTTTTTGTTCCTAAAATTGGAGGATAATTGTTTGACAAGGTTGTATTGGTTTCTGCCATACATCAACATGAATCAGCCATAGGTACATATATGTTCCCATCCTCTTGAATCTCCCTCCTGCTTTCCACTCCATCCCACCCATCTAGGTTGTCACGGAGCACCAGGTTGAGCTCTCTTTGTAAAAGTAACTATTTTATATCCAAGTGGTAACATAAGATAAAATCTTTTATACATTCAGAATATGTTTTTCCAGCACCAGCTAAATGTCCACTGAGTGTCTCATGACTGTCTCATGTCATGTTCACAATATATCTGTGAACAAAACAGACACAATCCATGTTCTTATGGAGTTTACACTCTAGTGGGACTACACATTTTTTAAAAAAAGGCAGAATAAGATACAGTATATCAGTGTAAATACTATAAAGTGCTGTAAAGAAAAATAAAATTAAGGGGACAGAAAATTAGAGGCTTTCTCCTTAGAAGAAAAGCTATGACCAACCTGCTGCTTCAGTCGTGTCTGACTCTGTGTGATCCCAGAGACGGCAGCCCACCAGGCTCCCCCGTCCCTGGGATTCTCCAAGCACGAACACTGGAGTGTGTTGCCATTTCCTTCTCCAATGCATGAAAGTGAAAAGTGAAAGTGAAGTCGTTCAGTCGTGTCTGACTCTTTGCGACCCCATGGACTGCAGCCTACCAGGCTCCTCCATGTATGGGATTTTCCAGGCAAGAGTATGACCAACCTAGACAGTTAAAAAGCAGATACATTACTTTATCAACAAAGGTCCATCTAGTCAAAGGTACGGTTTTTCCAGTAGTCATGTATGAATGTGAGAGTTGGACTATAAAGAAAGCTGAGCCTTGAAGAATTGATGCTTCTGAAATGTGGTGTTGTAGAAGGCACTTGAGTCCCTTGGACTGCAAGGAGATCCAACCAGTCAATCATAAAGGAAATCAGTCCTGAATATTCATTGGAAGGACTGATGCTAAAGCTGAAACTCCAATACTTTGGCCACCTGATGTGAAGAACCGACTCACTGGAAAAGACTGATGCTGGGAAATTATGTTTCCGGTACATTCTCGAAATTCTATTTCTGGAAGCAGAGAGAGACTAAGGAAAGACTATGTACTCTAGCCAGAAAACCTCAGTTCAAATCTTGTTTCAGACACTCACTCTCTGAGTGTGGCCTGGGTAAGCCACTTACCAGTCTGTGGTCACTTACCAGTCTGTGGCCTTTTCCCCTGATATGTGAAATACTCAAAACCATTCGCCTCAGGAATTTGTGCACAGGACTAAATGAGATGAAGCACTCAAAGTGCATTGCAATCTCCTTAGCAAACTGTAGACCATTTTTATAATTCCTCCTATTTTATAACCCTGACTCAGATGTCCAGGTATTTAATGATAGATTACCATACATGAGAGTGGTCAGATAACTTCTTGTTACTCAATTTAGTTTGCATTTCTAAACTGGCATTCTAGTTATAATATCTGCCTCACAAGCTTTATCTCCAAAGAACTGTACAGATTTGAAAAAAGAAGAAACTGTATTTGAAAATCCTTGTCTGAAATGGTCTGCTAACATCTTTACAAACATCTTAGTTTGCATTTCTAAACTGGAATTCTAGTTATAATATCTGCCTTACAAGCTTTATCTCAAAAGCACTGTACAGATTCGAAAAAGAAGAAACTGTATTTGAAAATCCTTCTTGTCTGAAATGGTCTGCTAGCATCTTTACATCAGGATAAGTATCAGTTCAGTTCAATTCAGTTGCTCAGTCATGTCCGACTCTTTGTGACCCCATGAATCGCAGCACACCAGGCCTCCCTGTCCATCACCAACTCCCAAAGTTCACCCAAACTCATGTGCATCCAGTCAGTGATGCCATCCATCCATCTCATCTTCTGTTGTCCCCTTCTCCTCCTGTCCCCAATCCCTCCCAGCATCAGAGTCTTTTCCAATGAGTCAACTCTTCACATGAGGTGGCCAAATTATTGGATTTCAGCCTCAGCATCTGTCCTTCCAATGAACACCCAGGACTGGTCTCCTTTAGAATGGACTGGTTGGATCTCCTTGCAGTTCAAGGGACTCTCAAGAGTCTTCTCCAGCACCACAGTTCAAAAGCATCAATGCTTTGGCACTCAGCTTTCTTTATAGTCCAACTTTCACTGGAAAAACCATAGCATTGACTAGATGGACCTTTGTTGGCAAAGTAATGTCTCTGCTTTTCAATATGCTATCTAGGTTGGTCATAACTTTCCTTCCAAGGAGTAAGCATCTTTTAATTTCATGGCTGCAGTCACCATCTGCAGTGATTTTGGAGCCTTCAAAAATAAAGTCTGACACTGTTTCCACTGTTTCCCCATCTATTTCCCTTGAAGTGATGGGACCAGATGCTATGATCTAAGTGTTCTGAAAGTTGAGCTTTAAGCCAATTTCTTCACTCTCCTCTTTCACTTTCATCGAGACTTTTTAGTTCCTCTTCACCTTCTACCATATGGGTGGTGTCATCTGCATATCTGAGGTTATTGATATTTCTCCCGGCAATCTTGATTCCAGCTTGTGCTTCTTCCAGCCCAGTGTTTCTCATGATGTGCTCTGCATAGAAGTTAAATAAGCAGGGTGACAATATACAGCCTTGACATACTCCTTTTCCTCTTTGGAACCAGTCTGTTGTTCCATGTCCAGTTCTAACTGCTGCTTCCTGACCTGCATATAGGTTTCTCAAGTGGCAGGTCAGGTGGTCTGATATTCCCATCTCTTTCAGAATTTTCCACAGTTTATTGTGATCCATGCTGTCAAAGGCTTTGGCACAGTCAATAAAGCAGAAATAGATGTTTTTCTAGAACTCTCTTGCTTTTTCAATGATCCAGTGGATGTTGGCAATTTGATCTCTGGTTCCTCTGCCTTTTCTAAAACCAGCTTGAACATCTGGAAATTCATGGTTCACGTATTGCTAAAGCCTTGCTTGGAGAATTTTGAGCATTACTTTACTAGCATGTGAGATGAGTGCAGTTGTGTAGTAGTTTGAGCATTCTTTGGCATTGCCTTTCTTTGGGATTGCAATGAAAACTGACCTTTTCCAGTCCTGCGGCCACTGCTGCATTTTCCAAATTTGCTGGCATGTTGAGTGCAGCACTTTCATAGCATCATCTTTCAGGATTTGAAATAGCTCAACTGGAATTCCATCACCTCCACTAGCTTTGTTCATAGTGATGCTTTATAAGGCCCACTTGACTCCACATTCCAGAATATCTGGCTCTAGGTGAGTGATCATACCATCGTGATTATCTGGGTCGTAAAGATCTTTTTTGTACAGTTCTTCTGTGTATTCTTGCCACCTCTTCTTAATATCTTCTACTTCTGTTAGATCCATACCATTTCTGTCCTTTATCAAGCCCATCTTTCCATGAAATGTTCCCTTGGTATTTCTAATTTTCTTGAAGAGGTCTCTAGTCTTTCCCATTCTGTTATTTTCCTGTATTTCTTTGTATTGATAGAATCATCCAAAAAATTAAATTCTATAAGGGCTCAATTCATGTTTTTAAATGTCTTTCCTTTTTCAAATATACCATTAGATTAAAATTTTTCTATCATACTTTAAATAGTACAAAAGTGCAATGAGCAGGTCTGCTCTGGAGAACACCAGTTTTTAGGCAACTGCTGCTGCTGCTGCTAAGTCACTTCATTCGTGTCTGACTCTGTGTGACCCCATAGATGGCAGCCCACCAGGTTCCTCCATCCCTGGGATTCTCCAGGCAAGAACACTGGAGTGGGTTGCCATTTCCTTCTCCAATGCATGAAAGTGAAAAGTGAAAGTGAAGTTGCTCAGTCGTGTCCGACTCTTAGCGACCCCATGGACTGCAGCCTACCAGGCTCCTCCATCCGTGGGATTTTCCAGGCAAGAGTACTAGCCTCTACTTTATAAGTTCTCAAGAGTCATGTGTGGATTCTAGTCATTGCAGTAGATTAACAGGACCTTTTTCATGTTTACAAATATATATATATGTGTGTGTGTGTGTATTTATTTATATTATGGTTAACACATGAATCTCATTTCTTATAACCACTGGTGAAATCAGGAGAGATTGAAAGGAATCAGTAACACTCACTGTCATGTACTAGACCAATGTATCTGACCAAATATCATAGTTAGATCAGTTCTTAAAACCGCTTATATGGATCCAGTTCAGACTGATTACTGGCTTAAAGCAGTTAATAGTACATCAAGAACATGGGTCAATAGCTAACTTTTGTTAACTGTTTATATATATATATATATAGTATAAAGTTTCTATATTTTACTTTATGAAAATTTGCTCCATTGACTTGACACTATGTTCCTGATCCAAGGACCACACATGGGCCTTGTGCTCAATGTGGAGAATGTTTATATTTACTCAATTCCGTATTTAGCAGTTTTTAAAGCAGTGCATTTTGAACCAGTTAGGCCAAGTTGGCCCATCTGTCTCCCAAATCCTCTTTAATTAACAGATTAAATGTCTTGGAAATCATCATAAATCTTGAGAATCATCAGAATCTTCTCTGTCAACTGACAAGCAAAGTTTGCACAGTGAAATCATTTCAACTAATGTAATAAGTTCCTTAGTTTTGCTAAAAAAATGTTACAAATTATGCAAGTAGACATTGGTGAAAAATTTAACCACTTCAACCATGCTTCCAAGCATTTGAACAGCCTTTGACTGTGTGGATCACAATGAACTGTGGAAAATTCTGAAAGAGATGGGAATACCAGACCACCTGACCTGCCTCCTGAGAAACCTGTATGCAGGTCAGGAAGGAATAGTTAGAACTGGACACAGAACAACAGACGCTCCAAATAGGAAAAGGAGTATGTCAAGGCTGTATATCGTCCCCCTGCTTATTTAACTACTATGCAGAGTACATCATGAGAAATGCCGGGCTGAAAGAAGCACAAGCTGGAATCAAGATTTCCGGGAAAATATCAGTAACCTCAGATATGCAGATGACACCACCCTTATGGCAGAAAGTGAAGAAGAACTAAAGAGCCTCTTGATGAAAGTGAAAGAGGAGAGTGAAGAAGTTGGCTTAAAGCTCAACATTCAGAAAACGAAGATCATGGCATCCAGTCCCATTACTTCATGGCAAATAGATGGGGAAACAGTGTCAGACTTTATTTTTTGGGGCTCCAAAATCACTACAGATGGTGACTGCAGCCATGAAATTAAAATATGCTTACGTCTTAGCTATTATGAATAAAGCTGCTATGAACATAGGGTACATGTATCTCTTTGAACTAGAGTTTTTTTCTGGATGTATGCCCAGGAGTAGGTTTTCTAGATTATAAGGTTATTCTATTTTTAGTTTTCTTAGGAACCTCCATACAGTTTTCTATAGGGTCTGTACCAACTTATATTCCCACCAATAGTGTAGGAGAGTTCCCTTTTATTCACTCTTTCTCCAGCATTTGTTATTTGTAGAGTTGTTAATGATGGCCAGTGCATGATGGTAGCTCATTTGTAGCTTTGATTTGCCTTCTCTAATAATTAATGATAGTGAGCATTTTTTGACATGCCTCTTGGCCATTTGTATTTCTTTGGAGAAATGCTTATTTAGGTCTTCTGCCCATATTTCAATTAGGTTAGTTTTTATTCATTGAGTCGTATGAGCTATTTGTATAGCCCTATCAGTCAAAAATTTTTCAAATATTTTCTCTTATTCCATAGATTGTGCTTTCATCTTACAGATATTGAATAATTACTGCATCCCTGAGATAAATCCTGTTTAATCATGGTGTATGATTCTTTTTATGTGTTGTTAAATTTCTTTGCTAATATTTTGTTGAGAATTTCTGCATCTATATTTATCACAGCTACTGACTTATAATTTTCTTTTTTGATAGTGCCTTTGTCTGGTTTTGATATCAGGGTGATGCTGGCTTCAGAGAATGTCTTTGAGTGTGTTCCCTTCTTTATAATCTATTAGAGAATTAAGGATAAGTATAAGTTCTTCTTTGTATATTTGGTAGAATTCACCTATGAAACCTAGTCCTAGACTTTTGTTTGTAGGGAAGTTTTAAATTACAGATTGGAGGAGATTCTTGAGAGTCCCTTGGACTGCAAGGAGATCCAACCAGTCCATTCTGAAGGAGATCAGCCCTGGGATTGCTTTGGAAGGAATGATGCTAAAGCTGAAACTCCAGTACTTTGGCCACCTCATGCGAAGAGTTGACTCATTGGGAAAGACTCTGATGCTGGGAGGGATTGGGGGCAGGAGGAGAAGGGGACGACAGAGGATGAGATAGCTGGATGGCATCACTGACTCGATGCACATGAGTTTGAGTGAACTCCAGGAGTTGGTGATGGAGAGGGAGGCCTGACATGCTGCAATTCACGGGGTCCCAAAGAGTCGGACACGACTGAGCAACTGATCTGATCTGATCTGATTTCATTTTTAGTGATAAGTTTATTTAAATTATCTATTTCTACTTGATTTGATTTTGTTTGACTGTATGTTTCTGGGGCTTCCCTGGTGGCTCAGATGGTAAAGAATCTGCCTGCAATGCAGGAGACCTGGGTTTGATCCTTGGGTTGGGAATATCCCCTGGAGAAGGGAACAGCAACCCACTCCAGAATTCTTGCCTGGAGAATTCCATGGACAGAGAAGTCTGATGGGCTACAGTCCTTGGGGTTGCAAAGAGTTGAACATGACTGAGCAACTAACACACATATGATGTTTCTAGAAGCTTGTCCATTCTTCTAAATTGTGAATTTGTTGCCATATAATTGTTCATAGTATTCCCTTATTTATTTTTTGTGTTTCTGCAGTATTTGGTTGTTATGTCTCCTTTTCATTTCTTATTTTGTTTATTTGTGTTTTCTCTCTTTTCTTCTTGGCGAGTCTAGTCAGAGATTTGTCAGTCAATCTTGTTTACCTTTCAAAGAACCAGTTCTTGGTTTTATTGATTTTTTACCCGTTTTTTAAATCTCTGATTTACTCTGATCTTTATTATTTCCTTCCTTCTGCTGACTTTATGTGTTTTTTGCCCTCTCCTTTTCTAACTCTTTTAAGTGGTCAGTTAGGTCATTTGACATTTTCTATTTCAGTCTCAGTTTGATTTATTTAAATAAGTTGTTTCATTTCTTTGGAAACCTACAGTAACTTTATCCTTGGCATTTTTACATTTTTCACAAAGATAGTTGAAGAAAATATATTTCATTGGATATTGGGCATTTGTTGAATCATTAACTCTAGACTTCTAACTTTAGTTCATATTCTCTCTCCCTTTATCCTTCTGATATTGAATAATTCCTCCCCTGCTTTCCTCCTAATTTTCTTTTTCTAGAACTCTGTATTTTTTCCTCATAGTTTTTGTTAATCTTTCTACTCTACATACTGGGACAGAACCCCTCCTCCTCTTTTTCCTCTTCTTTCTATTGTGTCAAATTTAAATCTAATCACCTAAGCACATTTATCCTCAGATGTTTTTCTTACTTGTTATCTTCTTTCCTCCACAGTCAGCTTTTATGTTTATCTTGGTATTTCTCATTGAGGCTCTTAATTTTTTCAGATCTGAGGATCTTAATTTTCACACTTAAGAACAAAGAATGGTTAGCACATATGGTTTTCTTTGGCAAATTTATAAATGTACAAATGGTTCTATTTATGCTCCTCCCATGAATAGACTGTAGTACTTGTGCATTTGAGTAAGGTGCATGTGTGCTAAGTCACTTCAACTGTGTTTGACTCTATGCAGCCAAATGGACTGTGGCCTGTCAGGCTCCTCTGTCCATGGGATTCTGCAGGCAAGAATAGTGGAGTCAGTTGCCATGCCCTCCTCCAGGGGATCTTCCTGACTCAGGGATCGAACCCACATCTCTTGCATCCCTGCTTTGACAGGCAGATTCTTTACCATTAGCAACACCTGGTATCTACGTAGATTTACCAAGCAAGGTGTGAGCTACATGTCACACATCAAAACAATTAGAGCTTTATTCAAGGTTTCAATATCCCCATTAGTTTCTTACTGTACCTCCCACCAGATATCTCATTTAACTGCTTTAGTAAAAAGCATGCTGCTGTTGTTTCCCCAAAAGACAAATTCTGGACTATCTAGGCTCTGTGTAAGGAGACTCAGTGCAACTTAGCACAACCATTTCAAATTGACCCTTAAATGATTGCTTTCTCCCAGAGTTACTTCTTTCTCCCTCCATCTAATCACCTCTGAGCCCAAAGACATTTCAGTGGTCTCATGGCAAAGTTGACTCATCTCTCAGAGATAGGAAACTTCTCCTAGTAAATTCTACTCTATTTTTTGACTTACACACTTCCCTCTGTTTTTGGTCTTCCAAAACCTCACTGAAATGTCTATGATGATATCCACATGTCCTCTTTGGTTCTCTGCATTTATTCATTTTGTGCATGTTGTGTCATTTTTTAAATATAGGCTTCAGAAGGAGAAAATTGTCTATTTTCAAGTATATCATCTTGAAAGTTAAGAATAGAGAGTTAAATACTCAGGTTAATAACAGCTCATTATCTTGAAATAATTTATTAATAACATGCACATTTAAAATTAATGATATATTTCTCTTCCTAAGAGAATTATGGCATCTTAAATCTCTTGCAAATAAAATAATAAAATTTAAGAGAAGGCCAACAAATAGAAATTCTCCTTTAATATTTTCTTTTAATTTTAAAACTGAGACATGCCTATAGCCAATAAACAGATGTGATGACATGCCCATAACCAATGAATGGATGTGATATTTGAAGTTCAAAGGCTGAAGCATGTTACAGGACTAGAATATGAAGATCATAAAGATGAACTAAATGAGTGTGTGTGTGTGTGTATTTCCCCTCTGTTTTGGAAGCTAAAGACAATTTTCATATAAAATGTTTAGCCAAGATTATGGAATTTATGAAAAAGTATGTTTCATTTTTACAGGAAGGTTTTTTATTAATGCATCAGTATATTGGCTTGTTACTCATCAGTTCTCTCATCCTGGGATATCCTTTTCCTCCTGAATTTATAACATTATAGCTCTTATTCTTAAAGGGCTATGAAGAGTGCAGCCTGATGAGCTCTTCTGTGTCACTGAATACTATTTGGATTTACATTTTTACATTGTAGTGAAAAGGGCCATTAACTCTTTATTGCAAACTCATTTGGTATACAGGTATTAATTTAATTATTCCTTTATCAGAAGCATGGTTGAAGGTAATTAAAAAGTTACTGATTTGACTTGTTTCTGGTATTTGCATATGTCTGATATTTTATTATAATCATAAATGGATTATAAATGATATGATCATATTATGTTGTATTATAATTAAGCTATAAATTCATTTGTACTTTTAGTAGTGATAATGTGATAAATTGTTGCTAAAAGTCATGGTCTATAACAAAAGATACATATTTCTCTTTCAAAAAACTTATATATATGCCAACATTTTGTGATAATTTTCTAATTTTATCAAACATATAGTGGAAGCCATCAATATCTGTTCCTCAAGATTTGGAATTGTAATATTTTGAAGTAATGCCTGTGCAAAGTAACTTCTAAGTACAGGCTATTAAAATGTCAGATAAAACAAATTTTCTATACTTATTAAGGTTTATTTTCTCTGGAAATCATACATATATACAATTTGCATTATCTAGGGAGTCAGCAACTGAGGTTTTATTTTGCAGCAGTACAGTTGGAATAAAAACATGGAACGGTACATTCACTGGGTCAGCTATAATATAAGCTTGAGAGGAAATGTGTGACCCGAGATTGGGTGTATATATTTAGTTACTGTAGATCTATGGTTATTATTCTGCTCTATGGCAATAATTTAAGGTTTTACCAGTTTTCCAATTGCATTTCACTTCTTAGAATTTATGTCAAAAGTGAAAGGTCATGATTTTTAGCTATTAATTTTTCCTCTCTGGAGAAACAATCCAACTATGTTTAGTTGGAAGAGCTGTTTCAAACTGTTGACTGTATAGTACTAAAGTTTAGAATGTTGCAGTTTTTGCAACCAATCTCCCTTATTTAAGTTTCATTGATAGATCTTTTTATTTTGTTTATCACCAAATAGCAATGCAAACATGTCATGATGTGTGGTCACTGGAAGAGGCATTTGCTAAATTGATTTTGGGTCTAGGTCTTTAAAACTTATTAAAAGCATCTTATTGTTATGTACAGCTATAGAGAAAAAAAATAAGCTTTTTGTTTACATAGGATGAGACTAAGCCAGTCACTTTGTCTTCTTGATCATCAGTTGTTTGGTTAATCAGAAAAGCTACGTTATTACAGTATTTTTGTAAACAGCAGTTTAGGAGAACAACTATAAATGGGGAAATGTGTTACTGGAAATTGAAATTCCAATTTTAAAATTAGACAAGCATTTTATGTGTTTATCATATTAGAATAATTAAGTTTCTCTCACAGATTAGAATGTAAACTTTTAGCAAAAGTATACTCTTGCTATATTTTGGTAACACAAATGTTATTACAAAAGCACTGTAGGGTTTTGGGCTTTTCTGGATAATTATGAGTAAATGATCATTTTATAATGAAGTCATCTTCAGCTTGTGACTCTCAACTGATTTTTCCATCTGGTGTTTGTCATGTAAAGATGTCCAGTCAGCAGCATTAAGCAGCTTGAAAAATACCAACTGAGCTTCTATATTTACAGAGGCTTCTTATTTGATACAGTTTTTTCCAGATCTCTCTCTATTTGAAGGGCATTTTCTTCTCAGGATAGCAGAAAGAACATTTCGTTTTTATTTCTAATTCACCTAAAAACTTGAATGAGTGCAATCACTTTCTGCTTATTCCTTGTTTATCTTACATAGAAAACATAACTACCAATTAAAACAAATTTGTTCCCTGGGTATTGTTGGGCTGGCAAAAAAATGAGAATATAAACCATAGGACATTTCTTTCTTAATCCCAATTTCTAAATTATCCTCTGATAATTTTCCAAAAGTATTTCCTTTCTTCTACTGCCACAACCTTACCTTTTTGAATCAAGCTTCTTCATGTACCAGAGAATTCCTTCTAAAGCCTTTTTCATATTTGAATCACTGTTTCATACTTAAAATACACACTGGTCCCACTATCCAGAATCCTAGAAAAAAAGGCAGGGAGAGGTGGGAAGCTTTATTGAATTAAATGTTCAAAAATGTGTTCTGTTAGAAGAATTTTCTTACTAGGCATTTTCAGTTGCCAGGCCTGCCAGCCCTGAGAGGCATCCACCACACCCCTGTGCTCTGCTCTGCTCTGTTCTGTCTTCAGTGGGGCCTGACTCCTGTAGGGTACCTTTCTTAGCTAACTTTTGACTAGGTTTCACAAGTGGCAGGCCTGCTGAAAGGTTGGAAGGCAGGAGTGTGGAAAGCAGAGTGACTTCATTTCTCTGACCTTAAACGTATCCCTCCCAGTAGCATTGACCCATCTGTGGTTCATTGCTTACCAGCAGAGTCACAAATGGTTTCAGCTTCCTCCATGTGAATGCGACCATGAGTTCCAGTGACCTGCAGGGTCCCTTGTCCCTCAAGGGTAGGGGTGGAGGGACACCTTCTGTTGTTGCTAAGGCCCCATTCTGGCCTCAGGTGGACCCTCCCCTGCCAGAGGGGATATAGCCTCCAGAGAATCCTCCACCAGAGGATTCTATAGCCTCTGGGCCAGAATCCTTCCAAAGACCTAACCCAGCCTCAAGTTCTCTAAGCAGGTAATAGGGTGGGTGCAGAGGGTGAGGCATCCCCCATCATTGGGGTTTATGTTTTTATATGTAGTATGTGCAACCCCTGTACATCCTGTGAGATCTGGCTTTTTCTGAGAAGTATGATAGTGCTTCCAGGGCCTGGGGCCTGATTCTTTCACTTTCTGAGCCACCTCTAGTGCTCAGGGTACCTCAATCCATCTTCTCTTTGTCCTTCAAATATACCTACTGTCCACACACACCCACAGTAACAAAGTGCACTCTAAGAGCTCCAACTGTACCCTGATAGCATTTCTGGAGACCCCACATTCTACCTACCTAGACTAGGCCCCTACTGAGACTTGAGCATCCCACATAAAATAATTTATTTAATATTTAATTTTATTGGAGTATAGCTGATTTACAATGTTGTATTAGTTTCAGGTATATAGCAAAATGTTTCAATATATACATACACACGCATACATTCATTCTTTTTTAGAAACTTTTCTCATATAGGTCATCATAGATCATTGAGTAGAGTTATCTGTGCTACAAAATAGGTCCTTGTTGGCCATCTATCTTATATACAGAGGTGTTGTGTATTCATCCCAAGATCCTGATTTATCCACTCTCCCAAATTTCCCCTCTGGTAACCAAAAGTTTGTTTTTGATAATTGTACATCTGTTTCTATTTTGTAAGTAAGTTCAGTTTTATCACTTTTTCAAGTTAGATTCCACTTATGAGAGAGATCACATGATATGTCTTCCACTGTCAGACTTACTTCATTTAGTATGACAATTTCTAGGTCCATCTGTGTTGCTGCAAATGGCGTTATCTCATTTTTATGGCTTAGGAATATTCCCTTGCATATATGTACCACACCTTCTTTGTCCATTCCTCTGTTGATGGATATTTAGGTTGTTTCCCTGTGTTGGCTATTGTAAACAGCAGTGCAATGAACATTGGGTGCATAATCTTTTCAAATTATAGTTATCTCTAGATACGTGCTCAGGAGTAGGATTGTTGGGTCAAATGGTAGCAAAAAAATCAAGTCCCATATCCATTGTTTAGGTGACCCACAAACTGGAAAATAATTATACCAAAGAAGTCCTCCAACAGGACTCATCAGTCTGAACCCAGCAAAAGGCTTCCCAGCCTGGGGGTCTGGTAATGGGAAGAGGAGCCCCCAGAGAATCTGGATTTGAAGGCTAGCAGGGTTTGACTGCAGGATTTCCATCAGACTTGGAGAAACAGAAACTCCACTTTTGGAGGTCACACACAAGGTCTCATGTGCACCAGGACCCAGGGATAAAAGCAGGGATGTCATAAGAGACTGTATACTACCTTCCAGTATTGTAGGATCTCCTGTGGAGATAGCTGTGCCTCATTCTGGGGACAAAGATGCTAGTGGCAGCAGTTCTGGCAGATATTCATTAGTGTGAGCTATTCTAATAGAGAAGTTTATAGCAATATAATCTTACCTCAAACAATCTACCCTTACATCTAAAGCAACTAGAGAAAGAAGAAAAACAAAACCAAAGTCAGCATAAGGGAAGAAATGGTAAAGATCAGGGCAGAAATAAATGATATAGAGATAAAGATAACAATGGAAAAAAAAAATCAGTGAAATTCAAGCTGATTCTTTGAAAAGCGAACAAAATTGATAAGCCTTTAGCCAGACTCATCAAGAAAAAAGACAGAGGGCTCAAGTCAATAAAATTGAAAATAAAAAAAAGTTACAAAGGACACTAATGAAATGGTGCAGAAATGCATATAGAGCTTTTGACAAAATTTAACACCCATTTATGATAAACATCCTCCAGAAAGTAGACAAACAAGGAAGGAACATACCTCAACTCAATAAAGGCCATACATGACAAACATACAACTAACATCATACTCAATGGTGAAAAGTTGAAAATATTTCCTCTAAGATCACAAAGAAGACAAGTGTCAACTCTTGCCACTTTTATTCAACATAGTTCTGAAAGTCCTAGTGACAGCAATAAGAAGAAAAATAAAAGGAATCCAAATTGGGAAAGAAATTAAATTGTCACTGTTTGCAGATTATGATAATATACATAAAAAACCCCAAAAACATGCTACCAGAAAAATACTAGACTTGCTCAATGAATTTTGTAAATTTGCAGGATACAAAATTAATATAGAAATCTATTGCATTTCTATACAGTAACAATAGATTCAGAAAAGGAAATTAAGGAAACAATTCCATTTTCTGTCACATCAAAAAGAATAAAATACCTAGTACTAAAGTTACCTAAAGAGGCAAAAGACTTGTACACTGAAAAATGTAAGATACTGATAAAAGAAATTGAAGATGATACAAGCAGATGGAAAGCTATACCATGTTCTTCAACTGGAAAAATCAGTATTGTCAAAATGACTATACTACCCAAGGCAATCTACAGATTCAATGCAATCCCTATTGAATTACCAATGGCATTTTTTTCTTTCTTTTTTTTATTACAGAACTAGAACAAAAATCTTAAAATTTATAGAAACACAGAAGACTCCAAATAGCCAAAGCAATCTCAAGAAAACAGAACAGAGCTGGAGGAATCATGCTCACATTCTACAAATCTACAATCATCAAATCAGTATGATACTGGCAGAAAAGCAGAAATATAGATCAGGATAGAAATCTCAAAAATAAACCCACGCACTTATGGTCAATTAATCTATGGCAAAGTAGACAAGACTATACAATGGAGAAAATATAGTCTCTCCAGTAAACGGTATTGGGAAAACTGGACAGCTACAAAAAGAAAGAACAAAAAAAAGGTGATATCATTATTTATATGATTTAGTATATTTGAAGAAAAAGAAAAATATATATATCTTACCTTGTTATTGCAAAGTCAAGAAATTCCTTCAGAAGGTTTTCATAAAAATAGTATGTTCTAATGTAGTTAATAAAGGTCTCAATAGCATCCTTAGTGTTACTAACTACCACAATGACTTTATTAGGGTTTGTTTGTTTTTTTTCAAATAAAGAGCCTTCATATTGGCTATATTGGCTAATAGTGTAAAGCCAAAGTAAAGTTTGAATAAAATAGTCTTCTTAATCAGAATCTGCCAGATCTTCAAATCAAGACTTCCTAAAAGGAACAAAGGCAATATGATGTTTAGAATAAGATTTGTATTTGTTGTAATGTTAGGTGAAATCTGATCTTTGATTTAGTAATCACTTTTTATTTAAAGATTTTTCCTTACTTATTTCATCTCTTTCTCTTGCTTATTCCCCCTTCTTATATCCTAACTTCCAAGCCTCCATTTTCATTTTCTTCCTACTTCATCCTTCCCTTCTCTTCTTCCTTCCCTTCTTTTTTTTTGTTTTCTTTTCTTCCATCCTTCTTTACTTTAAATGTATCTAACTGGTCAAAGTTGAATCTAAAATGTTGAGTCTATTTTCTCAGAATTAAATATGGAGAGAACTTTAAAAATAACTCTCAATTTACTGAAGAAGTGAGAGGAAAACATTTTTCCTCTTAACTAAGAAGGCAGTGTATTGGAATGTCATTAATACACTTTAAAACCTCATAGAATACCTTATTCTCAATGACTCCCTGATTGTACTGACTGCCCCTCAGTGCATATAGATTCTTGGACACTTAAAGAGAATGGAGGGGCAATTATCATTTTCTACTCAAATGTTCCATATTGCACATGTAGCAAGTGAATTATTAAGAATGGTATCTTATCTTTTCTTTATATTATAGATTTGTCACCTAAAAAGAAAGGTTGTTTTCCTTTGTTTAAAAAAAAAACAAAAATCAGAACATTCTCTAACATCATACACAAAAATAATCTCAAAATGGATCAAACCTAAATGTAATGGAGGATACTATAAAACTCTTAGAAGGAAACATAGGCAGAACACTCTGATATAAATCGTAAGATCTTTTTTGATCCACCTCCTCAAATGAAGTAAATAAAAACAAAAATAAACAAATGAAATCTAATTAAACTTAAAAGCTTTTGCACAGCAAAGGAAACCATAAACAAAGCAAACCACCAAAGGGGAGAAAATAGTTACAAATGAAGCAACCTTCAAGAATTAATATCCAGGATTTCCCTGGTGCTCCAGTGGTTAGGAATCTGTTTGCCAGTGCAGGGGCCATGGGTTCAACACCATGGGGCAACTAATCCCATGCTCCACAACACTGACCCTGCACTGTAGAGACTACGTTCCACGACAAGAGAAGTCACTGCAGTGAGAACCCAGGCACCACAACTAGAAAAAGCCCATGCAGCAATGAAGGCTCATCAGAGCCAAAAATAAATCAATTTAAAAAAGAGAGAGAGAATAGCCAAAATATACAAGCAGCTCATGCAGTTCAATATTAAAAATAATAAAAATCCAGTCAAAACCATAATGAGATGTTGCCTCATACCAGTGAGAATGGCCATTATCAAGAAGTCCATAAACAGTAAATACTGGAGAGGGTGTGGAGAAAAGGGAACCCTCTTGTCTAGTTGGTGGGAATGTAACTTGATACAGTCACCAGGGAGAACAGTGTGGAAGTTCCTTAAAAGTCTAAAAGTAGAACTACTATATGACCCAGTAATCTCACTACTGGGCATATACACAGAGAAAACCATAATCCAAAAAGACACACGTACCTCAGTAGTCATTGCAGTACTATTTCCAACAGCCAGGACATGGAAGGAATCTAATTATCCATCAACAAAGAAATGGATAAAGAAGATGCGGTACACATGTACAATGGGATGTTACTCAGCCATAATATGAAAGAAAACTGAGTTATTCGTAGAGATGTGGATGGAACTAGAGGTGGTCATACAGAGTGAAGTAAGTCAGAGAAATATATCATTAATGCATATATGTAGAATCTAGAAAAATGGTACAGATGATCTTATTTGCAAAGCAGAAATAGAGACACAGATGTAGAGACCAAATGTATGGACACCAAAGGGGAACTGTGTGGGGTGGGATGAATTGAGAGATTGGGATTGCCATATATACACCACTGATACTATAGGTAAAATATTGGGTTGGCCAAAAAGTTCATTTGGGTTTTTCCATAAGGTGTTAAAGAAAAACCGATATGAACATTTGGTTGACCCAATAGATTACTAATGAGAACCTACAGTACAGCTCTTGGAACTCTACTCAATGTTCTGCAGTGACCTGAATGGGAAGGTAATCCAAAACAGAGGAAATATGTGTATACATATAGCTGATTCCCTGGTGGCTCAGATGGTAAAGAATCCACCTGCAATGTGGGAGACCTGGGGTTTGATCCCTGGGTTGGGAAGATCCCCTGGAATAGGAAATGGCTACCCACTCTACTATTCTAGCCTGGAAAATTCCATGGATAGAGAAGCCTGGTGGGCTACAGTCCACGGGGTCACAAAGAGCTGGACAAGACTGAGTGACTTTCACTCACGTAGCTGATTCACTTTGCTGTACAGTAGAAACACATCATTATAAATCAACTATATTCCAATAAAAATAATTTAAAAAAGAAAAAGAAATCTAAAATTTTGGAAAAGAAGAAAAGCTGTCACTGTTGGCAGATGACATGATATTATACATAGTGTGTGCATGCTAAGTCACTTCAGTCATGTCCAACTCTTTGTGACCCTATGGACTGTAGCCCGCCAGGCTCCCCTGTCCATGGGGATTCTCTAGGCAAGAATACTGGAATGGGTAGCCATTTCCTTCTCCAGAGGATCTTCCCAGAGATTGAACCCATGTCTCTTATGTCTTCTGGGAACATAGTAAGTGTTTTAATACATTAAAAATAAATAATAATAAAGTGTAAAGTGTAGCCAAAGGAAAAAAATGGATTCTTCATCATCACTTCCTGTTAATTTCCCTGTAAAACTGTAAGCCTACAGAAATTTCTTCCTCATGATCAGAAAATCACTGTTTTTGGTTCAATAAAATCTGAGTGGCTTCTCTCTTACCCTGGTTGCCTATGTAGCCTCTTCCAAATCCCGATGTAACAAATAACCAGCCTTTAATTTCCTTTGTTTTAGCTCCTCAGAATGGTTTGTCTTTTTTTAATGGATTCAAACAGATACAGGAATCCACTTATTTTCTTAGATGATGTCAAAGAAAGGCAGAGTACTTCCCGCGTGCCTAACCTTTTCCTCTATGCTATGGAATTGCAGTAGAAGAGATACCAGCAAATAGGATAAATAAGTAAAATATGTGGTTGGATAGTAGTATGTACAAGACAAAAGAGAAAAAAAAAAAAGGACAGAGGAAGTGAGTTGGAGGTGAGATTTTTTATTTTTTTAATGATCATGGCAAAATTGGATTAAATAAGACTATCTCATGACATTATCTCCCTAGCTGTGTCTTTCCAGCACTAGGGTGCAAGACAATTCTCAAAAACTATTAAACTAGAAATATAAATGCAAAAATGGGAGTGATGTGTATGGACTAGAACAATTAGCAGTAGTTTTATGGAAGAAACATGAGTTCATTTAGTCCTTGAAGCACAGGGAGAACTTGGAAAACACTACTTCTTTGAAAGGTCTCCTAATTAAACCAGTACTCTTCTCTATTTTATATCGTATAGAACCTTGGTGGAGATGGCGTTAAGGGTGAACTGCATGTCTCTAATACAACATCACTTAGAAGTTAATGATATATTTGCAAGTTGAATACATGTATGTGCATGTTTATGTATGCAAACATAAATAGGATGTAAAAATTTCCTATTACACATTAATTCAACCCTGCTATTTCAATTACATTTACCTCATTTTGAATTCTGATTTATTAGGAAGGTATATTTCAAATATCAGTTTGTTATAATAAACTGCAAGATACTTTCTACTTTGGTTCTGTTGGAATTTTAATTTATTCATTAAATGCCTACATTTAGGCTGAAGATATAACAATACCTACTGTAGTTTCTGAAGATATGACAATGAGACAAGAATGCTTGCCTTTACAAATTTACATTTCAGCAGAAGAGTTGAGGGGAAAAGAGCAGGATGAAAATGTGAAACATCTGGCATGTTCAATGTTAATAAATGATAGGGAAAATAAATGAAGCACAGATAGTAGATAGAAATTCCTTGAATGAATGCTGCAATTTTAGATTGATTGGTCAAAAAGGAAGAAAGGAGGATTTTAAAAAATGTGATGGAAGCAAAAGTGATGTCATGCATATGTCTGAGGGAAGCATATTTCAGGTAGAAGGAACAGCAAATAGCAACTACAAAGGCTTGATGGCATTAAACATTGCCTTAGGAACTAAATGCTTGGGTTTACTACCTTGCTGCAAGGAAGATTTGAGGTTTTGATTTCTTTTTTTGGTATTATTTCCTTTGGTGTTATAAAACTGATCTACATGATAAAAAGCAAATATGCCAGTGAAAATTCCAAGATCAACATTTTCTCTAATGTGTTCGACTACCTTAGTTTTTTTAATACACTGTTTTCACAGTAATTTGTTTTTTTGAAAAGTGATGGGCAAAATAGGTAAGAATTTTAAACCATTATGCTTTTGAACATATATTCTGGTGAGAAATAAGAATTATACATTAATATACATACATATGACACAAAAACAAGACTATGTGTGTGTATATATATGTATATATATTCAGACATACAGAAACATATATAAGAAAGTATCAAACTAAGGAATACATTTGTACATACATATATATTTTTTTTTCTTACCTAAAATATTTTGATTAAAGGTATGAAGACCTAGGAAGGACTGATGCTAAAGCTGAAACTCCAGTACTTTGGCCACCTGGTGCAAAGAACTGACTCATTGGAAAAGACCCTGATGCTGGGAAAGATTGAAGGCTGGAGGAGAAGGGATGAAATGGTTGGATATATATCACTTTATGTATATATAAGTATATCATATATCACAATATATCACTTTACCCAATGCATCACTGACATGATGGACATGAATTTGAATAGGCTCCTGGAGTTGGTGATGGACAGGAAAGCCTGGTGTGCTATAGTCCATGGGGTCCAAAGAGTTGGACACGACTGAGCAACTGAACTAATGATGACCTAGAAGGTGGCTGTGCTTAACAGTGACTCTTTGCAACCCTATAGACTGTAGCCCGCCAAGCTCCACTGTCCATAAGATTCTCCAGGCAAGAATACTGGAGTGGGCTGCCATGCCCTCCTCCAGGGGATCTTCCCAACCCAGGGACTGAACTCAGGTCTTCCTCATTGCAGGCAGATTCTTTACCACCTGAGCCACCAGGGAAGTCCAAGAATACGGGAGTGGATAGCCTATCCCTTCTCCAGGGGATCTTCCGACCCAGGAATTGAACTGGGGTCTCCTGCATTGCAGGCAGATTCTTTACCAGCTGAGCTACCTGGGTCAAATGCTGAAGATGAGAAAGATAATTTACTCAGTGTTCTAATGTAAATAGAAAAGGAAAGTTCTAGATTTATCAGGAGAATCAAGTTAGGAGTCTATAAATTTCATAAGAATGTAAATATTCTTGTAGATAAATATTAGGAATCAGGATTAATATAGAGATGAAAGGGCGATGCACTTATTTTACCCAATGTATCATCTCCAGAGATCTATTAAGCAAATCTCATACATCGTCTTCTGACTTTCCAGCTGGTACATATCGCAGCTAATCAATGAGTTCAGAAAAGAAGAATTAAAATAAAACCAAATTCCAAAGAAGTGATTACTCTGAGTGAGAGTGAAAATGCTTGTGTGGAAAATATTTCAAATCAAACCGTCAGAAAACAAAACCTCTGAATTTCCAAGAAATGCTATGCGTGTTGGCAGTGCAAACACAGGCACACCCCAGATCTCTGAACTAACATATATAAGGTGTTAATAACCCAAGGATTAACATCCACACCCGCCTTCAGCACAAAAAGTGATTCAAAGGCCAGTCAGTTCCAAATACCTTAGCCAATCAGGAAGCTGTAGGATTATCACTGAATGACACAAAGTTAAAAGCAGCCATCTGATACACTTTTGCAAGAAAATGCTTCCAAAGAACTTCGTAAGTATTCAAGTTTCATTTGGTTTTGTTTCTGAAATTTAGCTAGGGCTTATAAAATAAACTACTTTTGATTCTGTGCCTATATCAAAGCATATTTGGTAAAGTTGTAAGAGGTATTTTCATTATAAACTTCTGCTTTCCTCTTCTAAAATTTTTCCTTTTGGGGCCTAGGAATTTCCATGTGTGGTTTTATTCTTAACGGAAACTCCTTGGAAAAATGTGAAAAATCCATAGATCTAATAAATGCTTGGGAAATATGGGGTGGGGACATGGAGGCCTGCTTCTGCTGTCTTTATCAAAAGAAGTGTAATTTCTACTACCATTATTGTTCAAAAATAACATCATAAACCACTTCAAGGTTCCCACCAGATTAGATCTCCAGGGAGAAAAGGATGTAACGGCTACATAATCCAGCAATATGAGAGGAGTGTTGAGTTTGTTGGCATATAAAAGAGCTTCGCATTAAGGAGCAGAAGGTGACGGTGTCTCAACATGACAGAATTGAGTATAAGCAGGGAAATCTGTCTTCCGTTTTTGTCACGGCAGAACACAAAGCCAAATTGGAGTGACTTCATAGAAGAACAACAAAATGATTAGGAGACCAAGGCCTTGATTTATGTGGAAAGATTAAAAGAGCACAGGGTAATGTATATTTTGGCTAAGTGATTGGTAAGAGGAGCATGATAAGAGTCTCCAAATATGTGAAAGATGTAAACGCCTCAGGAGAGGAAGAATCCTTTGGCAGGATGCAAATGGACAGCACGAAGGACCAACAGGAAGCCATCTGAGTAAAACATGAGAGGGGAGAATGCTCACCGTGAGAACCGATCGCATCCTCAGAAAACCAGTGAGCCGCCTCATTCTTGGGACATTTGAAACATCCTAAATGAAACCTCAGGAGGCTTTCTGAGAGAACAATTCTTTTGTGGTGTGATGCTATGGAATCAGTGGTCCCTTGGGTCAAGGGAAAATAGGAAGCACAGATTGTGGGTGTGGGTGTGTGTGTGTGTGTGTGTGTGTGTGTACTCACACGGTTTATGGAATTGGGGAAGAATAGGGGAGTGGGGTTCATAGAACTTTGGTTAAAAAAAATAGACAAAGATAAAATAAAAATATTTTCCAGCTGCATTAAAATGGACATTTTTTTTCCCCTAAAACTTATGAGTAACTGAGGGGAAACAAATCTCCTTCCTATTAGGTTTTGGAGATTGACCAAAATATTACAATAGACTCCTAAGGTCATCTTGCCCTCTCATGACATCATCAGAGGACATAGGTAATTATATCTCAGCTTTGTCATCCACAGTTCCTAACTTCAAGGTTGGGAGGGAATGGTCATAGCATTTGCCACTTTTGGAGTATGTTAGAATTTTTTGTTTAAACATCTCTCATCCAATCATAATATAAAATCATCTTTGAAGCAGCTTAAGTCTATAACAGCCTGGAGTGGTATCACATCAACCTTTGTAAATGTGGAGTAAACAATATTGATTTGGAGAAATGGTGAAAAGAGGTGGTTTCATTCTCATTCAACCCTTCCCTGGCCCTCTGGCCACCTTCAACACAGGCGGATACTAACAAATGTGAGAGTTTCTGAAAAGGCATCATTTAAAGCCATTTCCCTGGGAAGAAAAGGAAGAGAAACTTCTACGCCATTAATGAAAAAAAAAGGTGGGAGGAAAGCGGGTAAAGAAAAGACTTTTACTTCCTTCTGCTGTCCTTCTCTCCTTGGTTTTGCAGCTAACCAACAGAAAAGATCTTTACCTCTAGGAACAAGGTCAAGTGCACCGGCCCCCACACAGCAGCCAGCGCTCTGTGGAGTGACCAAGTGCTCCAGCTGCCATCCGTGTGAGACTGAGCACATCTGCTCAGAGATGTTTTCAGCATTCCCTGACCTAGGGCATGGGAACCTCAGAATATTTCCTAACCCAGGTCTCATTAGCTTGATACAATTAGATTACGGAAGAATGCAGTTGACGAAAGGCACATATTATTTATAATTTCCATTAGCAGTAAAAATTGCTCCAGACGAAATTTCATAAGGCCATCTCATGTCATTTGTCATACAATTAATCTCACCAAGGAAGGGAGGGTATGCCATGAGAGAATTATAGGAAATATTTGCCTGCCAAATCACTGATGTATTTTTTTAGTTTTCTTTCTTTAAGACAGGAATGGTTATTAGCCTTGGTTTAGTTCTCTGTGTGTGTGTTACTGTTGTGTGCTACTTTTGGCAAATAGATATAATGAATATTGTAAAATATTATTTTTCAACTTATGAGCTTTTTGCAGAATGAATTCAAGGATAGTAATTACCGGGTTGATGTTTACAGTTTAGGGTGCAAAATGTCATTAACAACATTTTAAAGTAATACACAGATTGAAATAGGAGGTGATTTGAAGGTGGCTGGGAGTCTTGGGCCGAGTGAAAAGAGGTAATTTCCACTGCTGGCTCTGTCAGGTGCTTATGTTCAGTCCTTGCAGAAGACACACAAAAATTCTCTCTGTAATTCATTTCTTTGTGTGTATTTCGGTTGTTGCATAAAGAAAGCTGAGCATCGAAGAATTGATGCTTTTGAACTGTGGTGTTGGAGAAGACTCTTGAGAGTCCCTTGGACTCCAAGGAGATCCAACCAGTCCATCCTAAAAGAAATCAGTCCTGAATGTTCATTGGAAGGACTGATGTTGAAGCTGAAATTCCAATACTTTGGCCACCTGATGTGAAGAGGTGACTCATTTGAAAAGACCCTGATACTGAGAAAGATTGAAGGCAGGAGGAAAAGGGGACGACAGAGGATGGAATGGTTGGATGGCATCACGAACTCAATGGACATGAGTTTGCGTAAACTCCAGAAGTTGGTGATAGACAGGGAGGCCTGGCGTGCTGCAGTCCATGGGGTCGCAAAGAGTCAGACACGACTGAGCAACTGAACTGAGGTTGTTGCATGAAATGAATACTGAGTTTGGATATATCTGAAGTCATTTAAATGTATTGGCTAATGATTAGATGAAATGAGTATAATTTTTTGCTTGAAAACTACACATAAATGTACATGTGTATATGAGGACTGACAGACTAATGTACTGCAACATCAAATCTTGGATTCCTTTTATGCAAAAATAGAAATAACTGATCCTTTTTCAATATGTATAGCAAATTGAATGGACAAAATGAACTTCCTCTTATATAGCTGTTTTCCTCCCTTATCTTTATTGCATATTTATGAAAGAACTAGTTATTATAGGATTTTCAGTAAGATAAAGGGGGTAGAATTTATTTTTTTGCTGGAATGATCCAAGAGAAGTCTTTCCTTGGTCATGCTACTATACACTGTTCTTGAGGAATAAATTGAAGATAATTTGGACTATAATAGAATATGGATATAACAAACTCAGAGCTTACAGGGTAGTTCATTCTTAGTTTCTAAAATTCTCCTTAATGGAGTGCCCAGATGTGTATACCTTCTATTTAATAGAGCTCCATATCATACTTTCTGAGAGGAGGCTTACAGTAAGCTTATAGATCATTCCTAAATGCAGGAACTATAGAAAGAGAATATAAAATTAGGTTTCTCTTTGCTTTTGTGTTTTGATAATTATTTAAGGAAATGAGGACATTCTACTATGAAAAAATATTATTATGGTGGCTGGTAAATTTTAATGATGTAATTTTTAAATGCTTACAAATAATTTCAACATTATGGGTCCAAACACAGCAATTTATTCATTCATTTACTCAGTCTATTTAATGGACACTTCCTAAGTATATACAATTTGGCAGACATTCTTGAGCATCAGGATACAACATTTGTGTAAATAAAAGCTAGTTGGAGATATGCTGGGGTCTCTGGTAATCCAAAATAAGGCATTTAATATTTTTAAGAACAGGGGGAGCTTTTCATAGGATATGCTTTGAGGTGGAGATATAGAAACTATAACAGGAGTTAGCCAACTGAAAATATGGTGAAGTGGGAAATAAGGGGTGGTGGTAAGGGGCAAATGATTCACAAGCTCTAAGAAAAGTTTTCCAGGGAAGGATCTCTAAATTGAAAGGCTTGGACATTTATATTTTGATACATAATAAAAATTACCCTCCAGAAAGGTTCTGTCAATTTATATTCTCACTAAAGTGCACCAGAGAGTCCATATGCCCACAGGTTTTACTAGGGCTAGAAATCTTTTTATTAGATAAATACTAGTTGCATGTGTTTTGTTCAGCACTGTGGAAACTGTGGGCTACACTGGATTAACATGGATAAGACAGAGCCTATATCCCCTAGGAACTGATTAACTAGTTGAAACAAGAAGTAGGAAGCAGAGAACAGTAATGAGATACAGTATTAACAGCACAGTTGTAAAATGCACTGAAAAGGTGGGGAGTTGTCTAAGTAGTAAAGGTAATTAGTAAAAGTTGCTAAAGCCTACAGAACAAATGCACACAATGAAAGAGCAGGGGAAGTATGAATAGATAGTATCTCTGCATTTCTAAGATTACTTTTCCACTTGACGTGCTTGCTTCCATCAAATCATGAGGGCAATTGTTTTTGCCATAGATGATTATTTTCAAGCTAGACATATTACAAAATGGTCTATACCTGGCCACTGTGAGTTATGATAATCTTTTCATTAGAATTTTGTCACCTAAATTCTTTATCATCAATAAATATAATTAGAAGATATGCACTGACTCATTTACTAAATAGTAAAAAATCATTTACTAAATAATGTTCTAGAAAATTATAAACCTCCTCTCACTAATATTTTCATTAAAAAGCATAAATCCCAACACCTGTATTCAAAATGGATCTGACAGAAGATGGCGGAGTAGAAGGACATGTGCTCATCTTCTCCTGTGAGAACTCCAAAATTGCAACTAACTGCTGAACAACCATTGACAGGAGAATGTTGGATCCCATCAAAAAAAGATACCCCAGGTCTAAGGGCAAAGGAGAAGCCCCAACAAGATGGCTGGAGGGGCAATATTGAGTTTAGAATCAAACAACATACCCCCACCAGAGATGCTCGGAGGGCTCAAACAAAACCTTGTGTGCACAGACCCCAGGGACCCCACAAGTGACTGAGCCAGACCTACATTCAAGTATCTGAGCATCCCCTGTGGAGGCATGGATCATCAGTGGCCTGCCCTTGGGACAGGGGTTCTGGCTGCAGAGGGCCTGGGAGGTGCAGCATGTGAGCCCCACCATAAAGCCACTGAGCAGACAAACCACAAACTGAAGAACAATGACACCAAAGATGTTCTTGCACTGTTGCAAAAGTTCTAGGGCCCACAACAGATTTTCCAACCTGGGGGTCCGGCAAAGGGACTAAGAACCTGCAGGGAACTTGACTTTGAAGGTTAGTTCAGTTCAGTTCAGTTCAGTCGCTCAGTCATGTCCGGCTCTTTGGGTCCCCATGAACTGTAGCATGCTAGGCCTCCCTGTCCATCACCAACTCCCGGAGTTCACTCAGACTCACGTCCATCGAGTCGGTGATACCATCCAGCCATCTCATCCTCTGTCGTCCCCTTCTCCTCCTGCCCCCAATCCCTCCCAGCATCAGAGTCTTTTCCAATGAGTCAACTCTTTGCATGAGGTGGCCAAAGTACTGGAGTTTCAGCTTTAGCATCATTCTGTCCAAAGAAATCCCAGGGCTGATCTCCTTCAGAAAGGACTGGTTGGATCTCCTTGCAGTCCAAGGGACTCTCAAGAGTCTTCTCCAACACCACAATTCAAAAGCATCAGTTCTTCAGTGCTCAGCTTTCTTCACAGTCCAACTCTCACATCCATACATGACTACTGGAAAAACCACAGCCTTGACTAGACGGACCTTTGTTGGCAAAGTAATGTCTCTGCTTTTGAATATGCTATCTAGGTTGGTCATAACTTTCCTTCCAAGGAGTAAGCGTCTTTTAATTTCATGGCTGCAGTCACCATCTGCAGTGATTTTGGAGCCCTCCAAAATAAAGTCTGACACTATTTCCACTGTTTCCCCATCTATTTCCCATGAAGTGATGGGATCAGATGCCATGATCTTCGTTTTCCAAATGTTGAGCTTTAAGCCAACTTTTTCACTCTCCACTTTCACTTTCATCAAGAGGCTTTTTAGTTCCTCTTCACTTTCTGTCATAAGGGTGACATCATCTGAATATCTGAGGTTATTGATATTTCTCCCGGCAATCTTGATTCCAGCTTGTGCTTCTTCCAGCCCAGTATTTCTCATGATATACTCTGCATATAAGTTAAATAAGTCCTGGCATAAGTCCTTTTAACCCTCCATAGTTTGGCCTCAGGCCAGAAACACAGCCCCACCCAGCAACAGAAAATTGAGCATGTCCCTGCCCATCAGAGCAAGACCCAGATTCACCCATCACTGGTCCCTCCCATCAGGAAGCTTTCACAAGCCTCTTAATCTTATCCATCAGAGGGCAGACAGAATGGAAACTGCAATTACAGATCACAGCCTTGACTAACTCATTGAAACTAGGAGCCACGACATGTAGGGCCACCTAAGATGAATGGGTAACAGTGGGGAGTTTTGACAAAACGTGGTACACTGGGGAAGGGAATGGCAAACCACTTCAATATTCTTGCCTTGAGAACCCCATGAACAGTAAGAAAAGGCAAAAAGATATGACACTGAAAGACGACCCCCCCCCTACGTCGGTAGGTGCCAAATTTGCTACTGGAAATGAGTGGAGAAATAGCTACAGAATGAGTGAAGAGGCTGAGTCAAAGCAAAAAAATCACCCAGTTGTGGATGTGACTGGTAATGCAAGTAAAGTACGATAACGTAAAGAACGGTTTTGCATAAGAAGCAGGAATGTTCGGTCCATGAATCAAGATAAATTGGAAGTGGTAAAACAGGAGATGACAAGAGTGAACATAGATATTTTACTAGTCAGTGAACTAAAATGGACCAGAATGGGTGAATTTAATTCAGATGACCATTGTATCTACTCCCATGGGCAAGAATCCCTTAGAAGAAATGGAGTAGCCTTCATAGTCAACACGAGTCTGAAATGTAGTACTTGGGTGAAATCTAAAAAACAACAGAATGATCACTGTTCGTTTCCAAGGCAAACCATTAAATATTACAGTAACCCAAGTCTATGTCCCAACCACTAATGCTGAAGAAGCTGAAGTTGAATAGTTCTATGATGATTTACAAACCTTCTAGAACAAACACCAAAAAAAGATGTCCTTTTCATGATAGGGGACTGGAATGCAAAAGTAGGAAGTAGAGATACCTGGAATAACAGGCAAGTTTGGCCTTGGAGTACAAAATGAAGGACAAAGGATAACAGTTTTGCCAAGAGAATGCACTTATCATAGTGCACACCCTATTCCAATAACATAAAAGATGAATCTACATGTGGACATCTCCAGTCAATACCAAAATTAGATTGATTATATTCTATTCTTAAGAAGAGGTAGCAAGAAAACACAGAAGAATTATAGAAAAAAGATCTTCATGACCCAAATAATCACGATGGTGTGATCACTCATCTAGAACCAGGCATCCTGGAGTGTGAAGTTGAGTGGGCCTTAGGAAGCATCACTACAAAGAAAGCTAGTTGAGGTGATGGAATTCCAATTGAGCTATTTCAAATTCTCAAAGATAATGCTATTAAACTGCTGCACTCAATATGCCAGCAAATTTGGAAAACTCAGCAGTGGCCACAGGACTGGAAAAGGTCAGTTTTCATTCCAATCCCAAAGAAAGGTGGTGCCAAAGAATGTTCCAACTACCACACAATTGCACTCATCTCACATATTAGCAAAGTAATAATCAAAATTCTCCAAGCTAGGTTTCAACAGTATGTGAACCAAGAACTTCTAGATGTTCAAGCTGAATTTAGAAAAGGCATAGAAATCCAGAGATCAAATTGCCAACATCTGTTGGATCATCAAAAAAAGCACGAGAATTCCAGAAAAGCATCTACTTCTACTTTATTGATTATGCCAAAGCCTTTGACTGTGTGGATAACAACAAACTATGAAAAATTCTTAAAGAGATGGGAATACCAGACCACCTCACCTGCCTCTTGAGAAATCTATATGCATGTCGAGAAGCAACAATTAGAACCAGACATGGAACAATGGACAGGTTCCAAATTAGGAAAGGAGTACATCAAGGCTATATATTGTCTCCTTATGCAGAGTACATCATCATGGGAAATGCCAGACTGGATGAAGCACAAGCTGGATCCAGTCACCTGATGAGGACTATCAGTCACCTCAGATATGCAGATGATACCACCCTTATGGCAGAAAGTGAAGAAAAACTAAAGAGCCTCTTGAAGAAGGTGAAACAGGAGAGTGAAAAAGTTGGCTTAAAATTCAACAGTCAAAAAATGAAGATCATGGCATCTGGACCCATCACTTCATGGCAAATAGATGGGGAAAAAATGGAAACAGTGACAAACTTTATTTCCTTGGGCTCCAAAATCACTGCAGATGATGACTGCAGCCATGAAATTAAAAGATGCTTGCTCCTTGAGGAAAAGCAATAACAAACCTAGACAGCATACTAAAAAGCAGAGACATTACTTTACCAACAAAGGTCCCCATAGTCAAAGCTATGGTTGTTGTAGTAGTCATGTATGGATGTGAGATTTGGACCATAAAGAAAGCTGAGCACCAAAGAATTTATGCTTTTGAACTGTGGTGTTGGAGAAAACTCTTGAGAGTCCCTTGGACTTCAGGGAGATCCAACCAGTCAATCCTAAAGGAAATCAGTCCTGAGTATTCATTGGAAAAACTGATGCTGAAATTGAAGCTCCAACACTTTGGCCACCTGATGCGATGACCTTACTCATTGGAAAAGACCCTGATTCTGGGAAAGACTAAAGGCAAAAGAAGGGGATGGCAGTAGATGGGATGGTTGGAATGCATCACTGACTTGAAGGACATGAGTTTGTGCAATCTCTGTGAGTTGGTGTTGGAACAGGAAGCCCTGTGTGCTGTATTCCATGGAGGTCACAAAGAGTTGGGCACGACTGAACTGAACGGATGTTCAAAGTGATTTCCAGTGATAGAAAATATATTCTGCATTAGTGTTTTTTTATTTGCAATTTCATAAAGAAAAACTTGCTTGTATGTGCACTCATGATTTACACTGAATAAAAAATGTATTAGAATAAAGACAGGACCTAACTTTCCATAGCCACAGCCATCAAATTATCCAAGTTTGTATGGCTTAATAGAAAGCACACAAGCTGTAGAATTGGTTTGATACAGATATGAGTCTTTATATTATGCATTTTATAAGACTATAAACAAGGTTAAGCTATTTATATCTCTGAAGTTCTATCTTTGAATCCTAGAAATTGGATATTATAATAATAATATCTTTCATATGTTGTGGGCTAATTTGCTGACAGTATCATCCACAATTCTGGATACAGTTTAAACATTCAGAGAAAAAAATATTTTATATGCAAATCAATCAATGCAATAAACCACATATGCAAAAGACAAAAACCACATGATTATCTCAATAGGTGCAAAAAGTCATTTGACAAGATTCTATATCTATTCATGATAAGAACTCTTACCAAAGAGTTAGATATACAAGGATATAGAGGGAACATATCTCAACATAATAAAGCCACTTATGACAAACTCACCTTGAATATAATATGCAACAGTGAAAAGCTAAAAGTATTCCTGCTAAAATCTGAAGTAAGACAAGGATGCTTACTCTCATCTCTTCTATTAATATAGTATTGGAAGTCCTAATCACAGCCATAAGAAAGAAAAATAAATAAAAGTTATACATATTGGAAAGAAAAAGGTTAAATTGTCATTATAGGCAGATGGCATGATACTATATATAGAAAACTCTAAAAATTCCACACAAAAACTATTAGGTCTAATAAATAAGTTCAGCAAAGTAGCAGGATAAAAACGATTAGATCTAATAAATGAATTCAGAAAAGTAGCAGGATACAAGATTAACACTCAGAAATTGGTTACATTACTTTACACAAACAATGAAATATCAGAAAGGGAATGTAAAAAAAAAAAAAATCTTTAAAATTGCAGCAAAAATAAAATACTTAGGGATAAACCTGACCAAGGAAATGAAAGATTTACATGCTGAGAACTATAAAACATTGATAAAGGAAATTAAAGAAGATTCAAAGAAGTCAGAGAAGGCAATGGGAACCCACTCCAGTACTCTTGCCTGGAAAATCCCATGGATGGAGGAGCCTGGTAGGCTGCAGTCCACGGGGTCACAAAGAGTGGGACATGACTGAGCGACTCCACTTTCACTTTTCACTTTTATACATTGGAGAAGGAAATGGGAACCCACTCCAGTGTTCTTGCCTGGAGAATCCCAGGGGAGCCTGGTGGGCTGCCGTCTATTCGGTTGCTCAGAGTTGGACACGACTGAGGCGACTTAGCAGCAGCAGTAGCAAAGAAAGGGAAAGATAGCCTATACTTTTGTATTGAAAGAATTAATATTGTGAATGGTCATACTACTCAAAGGAATCTACAGAGCCAATGTGATCCCTATCAAATTACCCATAATGTATTTCACAGAACTAGAACAAATATTCTAAAATTATATGGAACAATAAAAGACCCATAATTGCCAAAGCAATCCTGAAGAAAAAGAACAAAGCAGAAAGCATAACCCTCTCATACTTCAGACAACACTACAAAGCTATGGTAATAAAAACAGTGTAGTATTGGTACAAAAACAGACATACAGATCAACAGAACAGAATAGATAGCCCAGAAATAAATGCACACACTTACAGTCATTTAAATTTCAACAAAGAAGTCAAGAATACCTAGTGGAAAAAAGATAGTCTCTTCAGCAAGTGGTGCTTGCTAGTAAAGTTGGACAGTTGCATGTAAACCAAAGAAGTTAGGACACTCTCTCACATCATGCATTAAAAATATCCAAAATAGCTTCAAAATGTAAATACAAGACATGACACCATAAAACTGGACGAGAACACAGGCAAAACATTCTCTGACATAAATCATACCAATGTTTTCTTAGGTCAGTCTCCCAAAGCAATCGAAATAAAAACAAAAATAAACTAATGGGACATAATCAAACTTACAAGCTACTGCACAGCAAAGGAAATCATTTAAAAAAGAGAGAGAGAACCTACAGAATGGGAGAAAATATTTGCAAATGTTGTGATGGATAAGGGCTTAAATTCCAAAATATACAAACAGCTCATGCAATGCAACAAAAAACAAATTCAACTGAAAAGTGGGCAGAATTTATTGATAGACATTTCTCCAAAACATATATATTTGGTCACTAGACACATGAAAAGATACTTATCACTAATTATTAGAGAAATGCAAATCAAAAGTACAACGAGGTATCACCTCACACTGGTCAGATCAGTTCAGTTCAGACACTCCGTCAAGTCTGACTCTTTGCAACCCCATAGACTGCAGTATGCCAGGCCTCCCTGTCCATCACAGACTCCTGGAGTTTATTCAAACTCATGTCCATTGAGTCTGTGATGCAATCCAACCACCTCATCCTCTGTTGTCCCCTTCTCCTACCACCTTTAATCTTTCCCAACATCAGGGTCTTTACAAATGAGTCTGTTCATTGCATCAGGTGGCCAAAGTATTGGAGTTTCAGCTTCAACATCAGTCCTTCCAATGAATATTCAGGACTGATTTCCTTTAGGATTGACCGGTTTGATCTCCTTGCAGTCCAAGGGACTCTCAAGTGTCTTCTCCAACACCATAGTTCAAAAGCATCATTCTTTGGCACTCAGCTTTCTTTATAGTCCAACTTTCACATCCATATGTGACTACCGGAAAAACCACATAGCCTTGACTAGATGGATCTTTGTTGGCGAAGTAATGTCTCTGCTTTTTAATATGCTGTCTAGGTTGATCATAACTTTTCTTCCAAGGAATAAACATCCTTTAATTTCATGGCTACAGTTACCATCTACAGTGATTTTGGAGCCCCCAAAATAAAATCAGCCATTGTTTCCACTGTTTCCCCATCTATTTCCCATGAAGTGATGGGACCGGATGCCATGATCTTCATTTTCTGAATGTTGAGGTTTAAGTCAACTTTTTCACTCTCCTCTTTCACTTTCATCAAGAGGATCTTTAGTTCTTCTTTGCTTTCTGCCATAAAGGTTTTGTCATCTGCATATCTGAGGTTATTGATATTTCTCCAAGCAATCTTGATTCCAGCTTGTGTTTCATCCAGCCCAGTGTTTCTCATCGCGTACTCTGCATAGAAGTTAAATAAGCAAGGTGACAATGTACAGCCTTGACTTACTCTTTTTCCTATCTGGAACAAGTCTGTTGTTACATGTTCAGTTCTAACTGTTTTTTCCTGACCTGCATACAGATTTCTTAAGACTCAGGTCAGGTGGTCTGGTATTCCCATCTCGTGAGGAATTTTCCATAGTTTGTGAGATGAGTGCAATTTGCGTTAGTTTGAGCATTCTTTGACATTGCCTTTCTTTGGGATTGAAATGAAAACTGACCTCTTCCAGTCCTGTGGCCACTGCCGAGTTTTCCTAATTTGCTGGCATATTGAGTGCAGCACTTTCACAGCATCATCTCTTAGGCTTTGAAATAGCTTAACTGGAATTCCATCACTTCCAATAGCTTTCTTTGCAGTGATGCCTCCTAAGGCCCACTTGATTCCACATTCCAGAATGTCTGGCTCTAGGTGAGTGATCACACCATCGTGATTATCTGGGTTGTGAAGATCTTTTTTGTATAGTTCTTCTGTGTATTCTTGCCACCTCTTCTTAATATCTTCTGCTTCTGTTAGGTCCACACCATTTCTGTCCTTTATCGAGCCCATCTTTGCATGAAATGTTCCCTTGGTATCTCTAATTTTATTGAAGAGATCTCTAGTCTTTCCCATTCTATAGTTTTCCTCTATTTCTTGCACTGATCACTGAGGATGGCTTTCTTATCTCTCCCTGTTATTCTTCAGAACTCTGCATTCAAATGGGTATATCTTTCCTTTTCTCCTTTGCTTTTCACTTCCCTTCTTTTCACAGCTATTTGTAAGGCCTCCTCTGATAGCCATTTTGCTTTTTGTATTTCTTTTTCTTGGGGATGGTCTTGATCCCTGTCTCCTATACAATGTCATGAACGTCTGTCCATAGTTCATCAGGCACTCTATCAGATCTAGTCCCTTAAATCTATTTGTCACTTCCACTGTATAATCATAAAGGATTTGATTTATGTCATACTTGGATGGTCTAGTGATTTTCCTCTACATTCTTCAATTTAAGTCTGGTCAGAATAGCCATAATTATATGATCTACAAAAAACAAATGCTAGAGAGAGTGTAGAGAAAATGGAACCATCTTACACTGTTGGTAGGAATGTGAGTTGCTGCAGCCAGTATGGATAAATTATGGAGGGTCCTCAGAAAACTAAAAATAGAACTGCTATATGATCCAGCAATTCCACGCCTGGGCATATACCCTGTAAAAACTCTAATTAAAAAAGAGGCATGTACCTCTATGTTCAGAGTAGCACTATCTACAACAGGCAGGACATGTAAGCAACCTAAATGTCCATTGACAGGAGAATGGATAAAGCAGATGTGGTCCATATATACAATGGACTACTACTCAACCATAAGAAAGAATGAAACAATGCCATTTGGAGCATCATGGATGCAACTAAAGATTATTTTACAAAGTGAAGTAAGAAAGAGAAAGGCAAATACCATGTGATATCACTTATATGTGGAATCTAAAATATGGCACAATGAACCTACCTAAAAACTGAAATAGACCTACAGATGGATATCAGAAATGTGGTTGCCAAGAGGGAGGGGTGAAAGAGAGGAGTGGACAGATTGTTTGGGGTAGATAGATGCAAATTATCATATTTAGAATGGATAAACAACAAAATCCTACTTCATAGCACAGGGAATAGTATAAAATCTCCTGGGATAAACCATAATGGAAAAGAATATATATGTATACATACATATAGATATATAGATATATGTATTTGTATAACTGAGTCACTTTGCTGTGTAGCACAAATTGGCACACAATGTAATCAACTATACTTCAATAAATAAAAGTTATTGTTTTGTAAAAATGACTTAATAGCTGAGTCTATTTTAGGCCCACAATCAAGATGGCAGAGGAGTAGAATGTGCAGTTTGCCTTCTCCACAAAAACATTAAAAATACATGTACAAGTGGAACAATTCACATAGAAGATCTACTGAATGCTGGCAGAAGACCAAAGTCTTTCCAAAGGACAAGGAAACCTCCATGTAACTAGGTAGGACAAAAGGAAAAAGAAAAAGAGGTGTATCAGGATTTTACTTGCACTCCAGAGAAGGAGCTATGGAGGAGGATAAGTTCCTGCATGCTGGCAAGTCACCTTAGCAGCAGGGAGGTCAGCCTGGACAAAGAGGGAGCTTCAGGGCCTAGAAGGACAGTACGGCAACCAGTTTGCAGAAGGCAAAATGGAGAGTAACCCACAATGTAGGATGGCACCACTGCACTGCAATCCCCACTCATTGGTATGGGTATAGCTGCATGCTAAAGGTGCAGCCTTCAGAGGTCAGATCCAGGGAGAGGACTGGGGTTCACTGTATGGAGACAGACTGAAGAGGCTGTATTATGGCAACTGAAAGTGAACTCAGAAGAAACCTAAGCCCACTAGAGAGGCAAGGTGTTATTATCGTGGGGCACGTGAAGAGAGGTGGGATGTAAGAGCTCCATTTCCTATAAGCACTTTCATGAAACATGACACTGCTTACAGGAGCTATCGTTGGCTCCAGAGGTAGGCATGGGCCACCACTAGCAAGAGACCCATGAGTAGGCACAAAGCACTGCCCGCACTGGTTCAACAGTGTGTGGGCCACAGTGGCCCCTTAGAGACCTGCGAGCAAGTATGAAGTGCTGCCACTGCCATCCTAGGAGCACAGAGGCTGTCACACCTGCATAGTCCATATCAAGGGGATCACAGCCAGTACACACTGAGGAAAGAAGCAGCAAGCATCCAAATTAAAAGCAGCCCTTCAATTTCAGACAAGATGTTGGAGTAGAATGACTTGAGTTCATCTCGTCTCATGAAAACACCAAAATCACAACTAACTGCTGAACTACCATTGACAAAAAAAAAAAGACTAGAACCTACTAAAACAGGTATTTTACATTTATGGCAAATAAACCACAATGAGACAGTGGGTAGGCACCAGTACTTTCAATAAGGTAGCCTGCACAAGCCCCAGGACTAAGCTCTCCCACTAGGGGCAGACACCAAAAGCAAGAGGAGCTATAATCCTGAAGCCTACAGATAGGACACCACAAATATAGAAAGTGAGAAAAAATGAGATGAAAGATAAGCATGTTCTAGAGGAAGAAACAAGATTAAAAATCCACACACACACAAAAAGTAAATGGATAGGAGATAGGCAATATAAGTCCAGAAAGTGCAGAGAGTCCCAGACAGGATAAACACAAGGAAAAACAAAGAGACATATGTTAATCAAATTGAAAATACTAAAGACAGAGAAAATATTAAAAGCAATACATAACATACAAGGGGATTCCCATAAGGTTATCAGCTAAATTTTTCAGCAGAAAGTCTGCAGGCCAGAAGGGAATGGCATGATATATTTAAAGTGACAAAAGGGAAGAACCTATGATCAAGAAAGCTCCACCCAGCAAGATTCTCATGCAGATTCAGTGCTGATACCAAAAGCTTTACAAATAAGCAAAAGGTAAGAGAATTTAGCACCACCAGACCAGCTCTGCAAAAAATGCTAAAGGAACTTCCCTAGGTGGAAAAGAAATGGTCACAACTAGAAACAAGATAATTATGAATGGAAAAGCTCACGTGTAAAGGCAAATATGGTGTAAAAGTAGGAACTCATCCAAACACAAATATGATACCAAAACCACCAATTGTGAGGACAGTGCAAATGCAGGATATTGGAAATGCATTGGAAATGAGAGGTCACCAAATTAAAATAATCTTGTATATATATGTGTGTGTGTATGTGTGTGTGTGTGTGTGTATATATATATATATATATATATATATATGCATGTGTATATACATAAGAATTTACCTGCATATATATACATACATACGGATTCGCCTGTAATGCAGGAGACCCAGGATTGATTCCTGGGTTGGGAAAATCCCCTGGAAAAGGGAATGGCTATACATTTCAGTATTCTTGCCTAGAGAATTTTATGGACAGAGGAGTCAGGCAGACCTCAGTCCATAAGGTTGCAAAGAATCAGACACAACTGAGTGATTAACACTAGTTTTATATATGTGTGTGTATGTATATACACACATATACATGTATCTATATACACACACACACTACTGTATCAAAATGTCATGGGAAAATGCAAAACAAAAATCCACAATAGATACACAGAAAAAAGCAAAACAATCCAAAGCAAAAAAGCAAAACACAACACTAAAAATATTTACCAAATCATAAGAAGTGAACAAAAGAGGAATAAAAATAAAAGACCTACAAAAACAAATCCAAAACAAGAAAATGATACTATGAGCATAAATATCAATAATTACCTTAAATATAATGGATTAAATGCCCCAAGCAAAAGACACAGACTGGCTGAATGAGTATAAAAATAAGACCCATATGCTGTCTACAAGAGATCCACTTCAGATATAGGGACATTTATAGGCTGAAAGTGAGGGGATGGAAGAAGCTATTACATGCAAATGCAAATCAAAAGTTAGCTGAAGTAACAATATTCATTATCAAACAAAATAGACTTTAAACACGGTTACAAGAAACATGGGAGGACATTATATAATGATGAATCTAAGAAGAAGATATAAGTCAAATATATATATGCACCCAACATAGGAGCACCTTATTATATAAGGCAAATGCTAACATCCATAGAAGGAGAAATCAACAGGAACACAGTAATAGTGGGGGTTTTAGCACCACACTTACACCAATGGATAAATCATCCAGATAGAAAATCACCAAGGAAACACAAGCCTTAAATGACATATTAGACAAGATGGACTTAATTGATATTTTAGAACATTCCATTTGAAAAGTGCAGAATACACTTACTTCTCAAGTGCACATGGAACATTCTCCAAGACAGAGCACATCTTGGGCCATCAATCAATCCTCAGTAAATTTAAGGAAATTGAAATCATATCAAACATCATTTTTAACCATAACACTATGAGAAATACACAGAAAAAAAAAACTTTAAAAAATCCAAACATGTGGAGGCTAAACAATATGTTACTAAATAACCAATGGATCACTGAAGAAAGCAAAAATGAAAAAAAAAAAAAAATGCCTAGAGACAAATGACAACTAAAACACAGCAATCCAAAACCTATTGGACACAGCAAAATCAGTTCTAAAAGAAGTTTATAGCAATACAATCTTACCTCAGGAAATAAGAAAACCCCCCCAAAAACAACGTATCCTTACATCTAAAGCAAATACATGAAGAAAAAACAAAACCAAAAGTAAATAAAGGGAAGAAATCACAAAGATCAGGCTAGAAATATATGAAATAGAAATGAAGAAAACAAAAGAGATTTAACTAAAATCTGGTATTTGAGAAAATAAACAAAACTGATGAACCTTTATCATCAAGAAAAACAGGGAGAGAAATCAATAAAATTAGAAATGAAAAGGAGAATTCACAATGACCATCATAGAACTACAAAGGATCATAAGAGACTATTTACTACATGCAACTATATGCCAATAAAATGGACAACCTAGAATCAATGGAAGAATTCTTAGAAAGATACACTCTCTCAAGATTGAACCAGGAAGAAATAAAAAACAGAAAATATGAACTGACCAATCACAAGTACTGCAATTGAAACAGTGATTATAAAACTTTCAACAAACAAAAGTCCAGGACCATATGGCTTCACAGGGAAATTCTATGAAACATTTAGAAAACAGTCAACACCTATCCTTCAGAAACTCTTCCAAAATAACTACAGAGGAAGGAACACTCTCAAGCTCATTCAATGAGGCTACCATCACCCTCATCCCAAGACCAGACAAAGATACCACAAAAAAAGAAAATTACAAACCAAATGATGAACATTGATACATTGATACAAAATCCTAAACAAAATACTAGCACACCAAAACCAGCAGCATGTAAAAGGGTCATAAAGGATTTAATCACGAATGAAATGATTTTTCAATATCTGCTAATCATTCAAGTGATAAACCACATTAACAAACTGAAAAAATAAAAAGCATATGATCATCTCAATAGATACATAAAAAGGTTTTGACCAAATTTACATCCAGTTATGATTAAAAAAAAAAGAAAGAAAAAAGAAATTCCCCAGAAAGTGGACATAGAGGGGATTTCAGTTCAGTTCAGTCACTCAGTCGTGTCCGACTCTTTGCGACCCCATGAATCGCAGCATGCCAGGACTCCCTGTCCATCACCAACTCCCGGAGTTCACCCAGACTCACATCCATTGAGTCAGTGATGCCATCCAGCCATCTCATCCTCTCTCGCCCCCTTTTCCTCCTGCCCACAATCCCTCCCAGCATCAGAGTCTTTTCCAATGGGTCAACTCTTCTCATGAGGTGGCCAAAGTACTGGAGTTTCAGCTTTAGCATCATTCCTTCCAAAGAAATCCCAGGGCTGATCTCCTTTAGAATGGACCGGTTGGATCTCCTTGCAGTCCAAGGGACTCTCAAGAGTCTTCTCCAACACCACAGTTCAAAAGCATCAATTCTTTGGTGCTCAGCCTTCTTCACAGTCCAACTCTCACATCCATACATGACCACAGGAAAAACCATAGCCTTGACTAGACGGACCTTTGTTGGCAAGGTAATGTCTCTGCTTTTGAATATGCTATCTAGGTTGGTCATACTCCTTCCAAGGAGTAAGCGTCTTTTAATTTCATGGCTGCAGTCACCATCTGTAGTATTTTGAAGCTTCCCAAAATAAAGTCTGACACTGTTTCCACTGTTTCCCCATCTATTTCCGGTGAAGTGATGGGACCGAATGCCATGATCTTTGTTTTCTGAATGTTGAGCTTTAAGCCAACTTTTTCATTCTCCACTTTCACTTTCATCAAGAGGCTTTTTAGTTCCTCTTCACTTTCTGCCATAAGGGTGGTGTCATCTGCATATCTGAGGTCATTGAGATTTCTCCGGGCAATCTTGATTCCAGCTTGTACCACTTCCAGCCCAGCGTTTCTCATTATGTACTCTGCATAAAAGTTAAATAAGCAGGGTGACAATATACAGCCTTGACGAACTCCTTTTCCTATTGGGAACCAGTCTGTTGTTCCATGTCTGCAGGCGGCTGTGACCGGCGCACTAAGCGCGGCCGAGAGGAGCTACCCCACATCCAAGGTCAGGGGGGTACACCACGTCCAAGGTCTGGCTGAGAGTGCCAGGCTGCGACGGCGCAGGAACAGATGAGAGGAGCTACCCCGCGTCCAAGGTCGGGGGGTGGGGGTGGGGCGTCCTAGAGGAGCTACCCCGCGTCTGAGGTCAGGGGCTGCGGCTGGGAGGACCTACCCCATGCCCTCAAGCCCGAGGCCAGGGGCAGCGGCCAGGAGAACCAAGGCCATGCCCAAGGAGCCATGGCTAAGTGGGAGCAGGAGGGCCTAGAGGATCTATCCCACACTGAAGGTCAGGAAGGGCGGAGGTGAGGAGATACCCCTGTCCAAGGTAAGGAGCAGCGGCTGTGCTTTGCTGGAGCAGCCGTGAAGAGATACCCCACATCCAAGGTAAGAGAAACCCAAGTAAGATGGTAGGTATTGCAAGAGGGCATCAGAGGGCAGACACACTGAAACCATACTCACATAAAACTAGTCAATCTAATCACACTAGGACCACAACCTTGTCTAACTCAATGAAACTAAGCCATGCCCATGGGGCAACCCAAGATGGGTGTGTCATGGTGGAGAGATCTGACAGAATGTGGTCCACTGGAGAAGGGGATGGCAAACCACTTCAGTACTCTTGCCTTGAGAACCCGATGAACAGTATGAAAAGGCAAAATGATAGGACACTGAAAGAGGAACTCCCCAGGTCAGTAGGTGCCCAATATGCTACTGGAGACCAGTGGAGAAATAACTCCAGAAAGAATGAAAGGATGAAGCCAAAGCAAAAACAATACTCAGCTGTGGATGTGACTGGTGATAGAAGCAAGGTCTGATGCTGTAAAGAGCAATATTGCATAGGAACCTGGAATGTCAGGTCCATGAATCAAGGCAAATTGGAAGTGGTCAAACAAGAGATGGCAAGAGTGAATGTCGACATTCTAGGAATCAGCAAACTGAAATGGACTGGAATGGGTGAATTTAACTCAGATGACCATTATATCTACTACTGCGGGCAGGAATCCCTCAGAAGAAATGGAGTAGCCATCATGGTCAACAAAAGAGTCTGAAATGCAGTATTTGGATGCAATCTCAAAAGCGACAGAATGATCTGTGTTCGTTTCCAAGGCAAACCATTCAATATCACAGTAATCCAAGTCTATGCCCCAACCAGTAATGCTGAAGAAGCTGAAGTTGAATGGTTCTATGAAGACCTACAAGACCTTTTAGAACTAACACCCCAAAGAAAGATGTCCTTTTCATTATAGGGGACTGGAATGCAAAAGTAGGAAGTCAAGAAACACCTGGAGTAACAGGCAAATTTGGCCTTGGGGTACAGAATGAAGAAGCAGGGCAAAGACTAATAGAGTTTTGCCAAGAAACGCACTGGTCATAACAAACACCCTCTTCCACCAACACAAGAGAAGACTCTTCACATGGACATCACCAGATGGTCAACACCGAAATCAGATTGATTATATTCTTTGCAGCCAAAGATGGAGAAGCTCTATACACTCAGGAAAAAACAAGACCGGGAGCTGACTGTGGCTCAGATCATGAACTCCTTATTGACAAATTCAGACTTAAATTGAATAAAGTAGGGAAAACCACTAGACCATTCAGGTATGACCTAAATCAAATCCCTTATAATTATACAGTGGAAGTGAGAAATAGATTTAAGGGACTAGATCTGATAGATAGAATGCCTGATGAACTATGGAATGAGGCTCATGACATTGTATAGGAGACAGGGATCAAGATCATCCCCATGGAAAAGAAATGCAAAAAAGCAAAATGGCTGTCTGGGGAGGCCTTACAAATAGCTGTGAAAAGAAGAGAAGCGAAAAGCAAAGGAAAAAACAAATGATATAAGCATCTGAATGCAGAGTTCCAAAGAATAGCAAGAAGAGATAAGAAAGCCTTCTTTAGCGATCAATGCAAAGAAATAGAGGAAAACAACAGAATGGGAAGACTAGAGATCTCTTTAAGAAAATTAGAGATACCAAGGGAATATTTCATGTAAAGATGGGCTCGATAAAGGACAGAAATGGTATGGACCTAAGAGAAGCAGAAGATATTAAGAAGAGATGGCAAGAATACACAGAAGAACTGTACAAAAAAGATCTTCACAACCCAGATAATCGTGCTGGTGTGATCACTGATCTAGAGCCAGACATCCTGGAATGTGAAGTCAAGTGGGCATTAGAAAGCATCACTACGAACAAAGCTAGTGGAGGTGATGGAATTCCAGTTGAGCTGTTTCAAATCCTGAAGGATGATACTGTGAAAGTGCTGCACTCAATATGCCAGCAAATTTGGAAAACTCAGCAGTGGCCACAGGACTGGAAAAGCTCCGTTTTCATTCCAATCTCAATGAAAGGCAATGCCAAAGAATGCTCAAACTACCGCACAATTGCACTCATCTCACACGTTAGTAAAGAAATGCTCAAAATTCTCCAAGCCAGGCTTCAGCAATATGTGAACCATGAACTTCCTGATGTTCAAGCTGGTTTTAGAAAAGGCAGAGGAACCAGAGATCAAATTGCCAACATCCGCTGGATCATGGAAAAAGCAAGAGAGTTCCAGAAAATCATCTATTTCTGCTTTATTGACTATGCCAAAGCCTTTGACTGTGTGGCTCACAATAAACTGTGGAAAATTCTGAAAGAGATGGGAATACCAGACCACCTGATCTGCCTCTTGAGTGGGGATTTACCTCAAGTTAATAAAGGCCACATATGACAAACCCACAGCTAACATTGTTCTCAACAGTGAAAAGCTGAAAGCATTTCCTGTAAGAGGAGGAACAAGACAAGGATGTCTACTCTTGCCACTCTTATTCAACATAATTCTGGAAGTCCTAGCCATGGCAATCAGAGAAGAATAAGAAAGAAAAGGAACCCAAGTTGGAAAACAAAGAGTAAAACTAACTGCTTGAAGATGGCATGATACTACACATAGGAAATCCCAAAATTCATCAATGAGTTTTGCAAGGTTTCAGAATACAAAATTAATACATAGAATCTATTTCATTTCTATACACTAACAAATGATCAGAAATCAGGAATATAATCCCATTTACCATAACATCATAAAGAATAAAATACCTAGGAATAAACCTATCTAAGCAGACAAAAGACCTGTACTGTGAAAATTATAAGATGTTGATGAAGAATTCAAAGACACAAACAGATGGATGGATATAGCATGTTCTTGGATGGGAAGAGCCAATACTGTCTAAATGACTATACTACCCAAGGCAATCTACAGATTCTATGTAATCACTATCAAATTAAGTATGGCATTTTTCACAGAACTAGAAAAAAGAATTTAAAACTTGTATGTAATCACTATGGACCCCAAGTAGCCAAAGCATTCCTAAGAAAGAAAAAGGGAGCTGGAGGAATCAGGGTTCATGACTCAGACTATACCAGAAATTTACTGTCATGAAATCAGTATGGTACTGGCACAAAAACAGATGTACAGATCAATGAAACAAGATAGAAAGTCCAGAAATAAACTCACACACTATGGTGAATTCATCTATGGCAAATGCGGCAAGAATACACAATGGAGGAAAAACAGGCTTAGTGCTTAGAAAATTAGACGATTACATGTAAAAGAATGAAATTAGAACACTCTCTAATACCATATACAAAAAGTAAACTCAAAATGGATTACAGGGCTAAATGTAAGAGATACTATAAAACTCTTAGAGGAAAACCTACATAGAATACTCTGACATAAATTACAGCAAAATCTTTTATGATCCACTTCATAGATTGATGAAAATAAAAACAAAAATAAATAAATGATATTTAACTAAACATAAAAGTTTCTGCAAAACAAAGCATTAAAAAAAAAAAAAAGACAACCCTCAGATTGGGAGAAAATATTTGTAAATGAAGCAATCGACAAGGGATTAATCTCCAAAATATACAAACACATCACGCAGCTAAGTATCAAAAACACAAACCTAATCAAAAAATAAGTGGAAGATCTGAATAGACATTTTCCCAAAGAAGACATACAGATGGCCAAAAAGCACATAAAAGATACTCAACATCACTAATTATTAGAGAAATGCAAATCAAAACTACAATGAGGTCGCTGACAAATATTAGAATGTCCATGATCAAAAAAATCTACAAACAGCAAATTCTGGAGAGGTTGCGGAGAAAAGAGAATCCTCCTACACTGTTGATGGGAATCTAAATGGTACAACCATTACTGAGAACAGTATGGAGGAGTTTCTTTAACACATTGTTGACCACAGACATAGTATGTCTTTCGTTACGCAAATGTTACTGACTAGAGATGGATCAATACATTTTTAGAAAGTGACACAATTAACATCACTGTGCAAAGCTGTTAGAGCTTAAAACTCATCAACATAAGCATCAATATAAACATCATTATACAATTTGTGATTGTAGTTATCATTCACAATTTTTCCCCATTAGGTTTTTGTTCCAACACTGCATAAATTATAAACACAAGTCTATTACCATAAATTTTTCAATTTTGGATGAGGAAGATTTTTTTGGTGAATTTTATGCAGATGCTCTCTCTGATTGTCTAAGTGACATGTACACTAGTGTCTCAGAAGATGAAAGTTCTTCGAAACATAGTTTAATTCAGACAATCTGAATATTAAATGAAGAAAACAAGAAAAAATGTAGTGATTGATTCTGATATTAAAAGTGAAAATGAAACCCATGCTACTGGAGAATGCCCTTTTGCTTCTACATAAGAGTAGATTGAGGACAACATTTCATGAAAATTAGAAGGCTTTACAGGTGTGTCAAATGTAACCACTGAATTTAATAACCCACAAAGTGTTAGTGAAATAATAGAATTAATTTTTGGTATTGACTTTTTGGAGGTGGCACTTCTCAAACAAACTTGCATCACCAACAGAATGAAAGATCATATAAAAATATGATAAGGCTTTAAAGTGGATGATATAACCAATGGTGATGTGAAGTTTCATGGATTAATACTTTTTATAGGACAATAAGAAAGTCACACTTGAAAGAATATTGGTGAACTGATCCCTTACTTGAAACATCTATTTTTCCAAAGATTATGATAAGTTTTGAACAAATAATGACATTTCTTCACTTTAGTGATGACTGAAAAATTCCATTTCCTGCAGATAGTATTTCAAAAGTTACCCTTTTTTGGATAATTTTCTACCAAAATTTCTATTGACCTATTTACCCAAACAAGAGCTATCACTTGATGAGGCAATGATAAAACTGGCAAGGGTGACTCAGATACAAAACCTACAATCCTGGAAAACTTACAAAATACAGAATTTTGGTCTGGATGATTAGCAAAAGTGAAACTGGATACATATGCCATCTTGAGATTTACAAAGGTGAAGGAAAGAAAGTGCAAGAAACAATTTTACTGGTCCTACAACCTTATCTTCATTCACAATATCATATTTATCAAGACGATTATTACAACAGTATGTCCGCATCTGAAATATTGTTGAAAAATAAAAGCGGAGTTTGTGGGACTATAAGAGAACCATGGTTTACCAAACACACTAAAAGAAAAATCTAAAAATCTACAGAGGGGAGAAATGACATTCTTAAGGAAGGGAGAAGTGATTCTTATACGGAAAGATAAGAGGCTATTCTGCATGATGAAAACTATTTGTGATGCCTCCATAGCATCTACAGGAGAGGAAGACAGGAGGACTGGCCATCAGGTAACTAAGCCCACTTGTATATTAGAGTATAATAAATATGTGAAAGGATTGATCCAATCAATTTCTGGCAATCTCCAATATCTTCTGAAAAACTCAAAAATGATATAAGAAAATGAGTTTTTACTTGAGTAACTGCAGTTTATTCAATGCATTTACAATTTATTGTAGCATTACATGCACAGAATAAAATTACTTACAAGCAACAGCTAGCGAATGTGAAACCGACCATTCTAATGAATGTAGTTTGTTAGTCCTGCACTTGGTCCTTGTGGCATTTCTAAAAGAGCCACCTACAAAGGTCAACCTTGTTGCCTACAAGATCCTTTGTAGGATCTTTATAGATCCACCAGGTAAAATACTGGAACATATTCCAGAGGAAATAATCCCTATAGGACTAAAATAAATTCCACCAGAAAGTAGAGTCTACTCTTCCAGGGGAAGGCCCAGTGAAACACAGTGTATTTATAATAGATGTTTTTTACCCCCTGCACAGAGGTGCCTGCTATAGGGCCTATCACACTCCAACAAAATATTAGATACTTTAGTCAGACATGTACAAAGTTTCAAATAAATACATCATTAGCAGAAAAAGTTGCTGATATTTACTCAGACATGGGTGTTTCAATATTAACTTACATAACAAATCATTGGCCATAGGCTTTAGTTTCTGCAAAAATCCCTTGGTTGATAAAGTACTAAAAAAGTAAAAGAATAATCCAGCAATGCCACTCCTGGGCACATATCCAAAGAAAACCGTAATTCAAAAAGATACATACACTCCAGTGTTCATTTGCAGCACTATTTACAACAGCCAGGATATGCAAACAATATAAATATCCATCAACCAAGGAGTGGATAAGGAAGATGTAGTGTACACACACACACACACACACACACACACCATGGAATATTAATTGCCCATAAAAAAAAGAATGAAATAATGCCATTTGCAGCATCCTCTAGGATGGGCCCAGAGATTGTCATGTTGAATAAAGTAAGTCAGACAGAGAAAGACAGATAGTATATGGTATTATTTACATGTGGAATCTAAAAAAATGGTATAGATAAACTTATAAAACAGAAATAGAATCACAGAGGGATTTCCCTGGTGGTCCAGTGGTTAAGACTCCATGCTTCCAATGCACGAAACTTGGATGCAATCCCTTGTTGGGGAACTAAGATACCACTTGCCAAAACATGAAAAGATAAACAAGGATTTGTAGCATTTAGGGCTTCCCTGGTGGCTCAGATGGTAAAGAATCTGCCTGCAGTGCAGGAGATCCAGATTCAATCCCTGGGTCAGGAAGATCCCCTGGAGAAGGGAATGGCAACCCACTGCAGTATTCTTGCCTGGAGAATCCCATGGACGGAGAAGCCTGGTAGGCTGCAGTCCATGGGGTCGCACAGAGTCGGACACGACTGAAGAGACTTAGCAGCAGCAGCAGCAAGATTAACTTCTGTACAACTGAGAAGTTTGATACAGTGTGAAGAATAATTTTGGAAATGGGTATTCTGGGTCATGCACAGCCCCTGAGAGCCTGGATGTCTGGACAAGGAGTTTACATGGGGAGTATTAAGCATCAGCATCTTAGTGCATCCCCAGGATGGAGGGAAGCCATGAGGCAGATGGGGAGACCAAGAAGAGGTGCCAGAGCCAGAATATAAACACAAAGCACAATGTTTATCACATAGTAGGTGCCTAAAAAAGGTTTACTGAATGAATGAATATGAACATCTGCTTATAGTTTTGATAAATACAGATTTAGAAAAAAGAACAATAAGAAGAGGAATTCTATGCTTATCTAACTGAAGCTAGATCTGAGTGTAGCAAAAAAAAAAAAAAAAAGGAAGCAAGGAAAGAAAATGTAACCCAGTAGGGAAAGAATGATGAAAAGAGATTAGACTCACCTTCCATCAGAAGTCCATTCAAGGATCCATTTCTCTGCTAAAGCAAATACTTGGCTGCCTTCCTTTAATTCTCTTCTGTCCTTGGTACTTGTCCTCTAGGATGGAAGCCCTACTCATTGAATTTAAAGCTATTGATCTATTCTCGCTGGGGCATTACTCCTTAAAGACCTTACTCTAACTGTTGGATCAGTAAGATGAATAGAGCCAAGCAACGTATGTTTATTACGTCATTTTATTTCATTATAAGGCATATAGATAACAAAGATGGAGTAGGAAGAGATAGCTTAGGACATATAACACTTATTCAAATGGACTAGCTAAAATCACTGGGAAAATACATTTATCTTTTTTACACTTGTTTGCCTTCTAGCACTCAGAACAGTGTTTATGAGTAACCTCCTGAACTGAATCAATTAGGAAATGAAGGCAGGCAAACTAGGAAATTATTCTGCTTCTTAAAGTTTCAAATTTGGAACAGATAAAGAGATCAGATTGTTTCATCTGGTTAGTGCTGAAATTTGTAGAATATTTGCCTGGCTTTATATTCACTTTCTCCCAGTAAACACATTTATGACCTTCTCAGCAACAGGAACTCTTTCTTCAATTAACCAAATTATGACCTCAGAAACTCACTTACCGAGCCTTTAAGAGTCCCCTCCTTACATTTTTATTTTTTGCTAGGAGTTTACCCCCACTCTTTTATTTTTCCTTCCAGAAAATTACTTTCAAATTCTTCTCTTCACAGACACCATTTAAGCTAATGTTATGTGATCACAGAAAAGTGAATAGTGGGTTATAATATTTAGGCAAAAAGATTAAAAATCCTCATGTAAAGATTCAAATTTTACTTGAGAGGACAATTATGATTCACCTGGGTTCACAAACCTTTCTATATGGAGACAGAGTGATTGATTGACAATGTATTGGATTGGCCCATAAAGTTCTTTGGGTTTTCCCATAAGATGTTATGAAAAAACCCAAACAAATGTTTTGACCAATCCAATCCAATAACTTGTTTCTGTGCTGTTGTGGTATGGAGAGAGATTGCAAAGGGTTCAGGAAGTCTGATGGACTATCCTTTCAGTCCTCCCAACCTAAAAGCAGAGACACTCCAAAACACGAATTTGTGTCTTGAGTCTTCCATTGTTATTTGTACATGTTTATTCTTGGTCCATACAAGAGCTTACTAGTTTGTAGGAAATGCTTTAACCTGGACACTGAGAGCCCTGTTTTCTGATCTTGACACTATGTAGTCAAGTTGCTATTATTAAGTTTTTTCTTTTAGCTCTTTAAGCACTTAAAGATAGCCAATGAAATACTTATCAAGTCCAATAAATATCTAATATTCTAACATATGCTATCATATGATTACATTTTTCTTGCAAATTGAAGTGTTTTAATAGCTAAAGTTCCATGATCAGATACTTTCTGAGCTAAAGCATAAAATAGCATATCTACTGATGTAGCTGTCCAAATAGATAATATAACATCTTTTGAAAACACTGTATAGGACACCAGATCATGAAGATGATACTTTATGGACATCATCACAATATGTATGCTTTAAAAGGATCACTGTAAATGATCCGTTCTCAAAAATATAGTCACTTTCTTACATTCCTAATGAGATTTGATAACCCTGCACATCTAAATAGCTAAATCCTTAAATATGAGATGTGTGTGTGTGTGTATCTTCTCTGGCTCAGATAGTAAAGAATCTGCCTGCAATGCAAGAGACCCAGATTCAATCCCTGGGTCAGGAAGATCCCATGGAGAAGGGAATCTCCAATATTCTTGGCTAGAGAATTTCATGGACAGAGGAGCCTGGCAGGCTACAGTCGCAGAGAGTTGGACACAACTAAGCAACTCTCACTCATATACACACGCACACACACACATATACACACATTCACAAATCATTTGTGCTTTGTGGCTCAATAAATCAAGGAATTGTAATCTTAACATTAGGAACATTTTGATCATCTCACACTGTAACAGAGACTGAGGAGTTGAAATTAAGCATCATCAAATGCAGATTAAAATTATAAAGACCTTCTTGTAATACAAAATTCATGGAAACAAAACTCTAATTTCCTGATGGATATATTATATTAATGTAATGGATACCTCAGTGTAGTTAAATTGCATTAAATGGTTATTAATGCTTGAATAAACTTCAAGGAAGTGGGTACTGGTTGAAATGGGATAATATTTTGTTCTGCTAAATTATATGTTAATTGGTATTTCCTCTCTTGTAAAAGGACCTAAAGGGTTTAATAAAATATGTGGTAGAAACATTATTTTTTTTTCCTTCTTGAGATATTAACTCAAGAGTTTAACTGGAAGTGTTTCAAACCTTTCCCAGAAAATTCTTCAGTATTTGCAATGACATGGGTTTCAGGGACTCCCAAAAGTAAATAATTAAAGCTTTTAGTCATCTAAATAATGATAGACTGCATCATGGGAAAAAAATGTTACGAATTGCACAATGGAGATTTGCTTTCTTACATATTCCATAGAGGGGAGAAAGGGAGGGGTGCAGGGTGGAAAAGAGGCATTCCATAGGCAAGTGCAGGCCATCTTTGTTATTCTCAAGTTACTTCAAAAACTTTATTTGATAATACAAGGAACAGGACCTTGCAGTTCATTTTCATTTTATCAGATTATGAAAAATAACAGAAACCTCAAGCTTTACCTGAGGGATGTGATGCTTCTGCTATGCATGAGGAAAACAGCTGCAACCAAGTACTTGACTGGCCAGGCTAGAGTCTTACTTTGAGCTTTAAATTTTTAGAGTGGTGTCAACTCTGTGATAAAATCAGATCTGTGCCCCCGAATGCTTAAAAGGGACAAAGTACTTAAAAATCATATAGTTTTCAAGACTGAATACAAATGAAACTGGCACAAGGGGCATGTCAGGAAAATTAAGTTTGGGAACTTAGAAAGTACACGAAAATTTACAAGCCAGAGTTAGTGTACTGACTTCTATTTAAACATTATTTAGACGTTTTGGTGCTCAGTTCTTGTCCTGTGGGAGGCATATCTCATTTTCTTTAGGGTCAGCAGTCATACAATGTTACTCAAGTACCATACAAAAAAGGAAACACAAGCCACTCAATCTAAAATAATAGACAACATGGCCCAGTCACAGGGACTACATCACTGAGATGAAATATCTGTAGCACTGTAAAAACTAAACCCATGGGGCTGGCAATTCCAAGTAACTAAGACCAACAGGAAGTGACCCCAACTCTAGGGTGACACACTGCTTTCAGTTGAAACATACTTATCAACAGGGAAGTTAAGAGAAACTACAGCAAAGGAGTGAAGAGTCATTAATCAAGGCACCAAAAGGGGAAAATGGTATGTGCCCTTCAGGATAAACAGGAACACGGTAAGGTCAATGTAAATTCATGGCCATTTAAATCTATCACTGAAACCTGTGTGTACCCTCAGGTCCTTTAGGACCACCCACACACCCACACCCAGACCCATTATCCATCTAGACAGAATATGGAGAAAAATCAAAAAGGCTAAAAATTCAGCTAAAACCATACAACTGAGATGTATATATACACTCACATCGTATAGGTTTAGCAAGTGTAAAAAAAAAGTGTCCTCAACTTTCAGTGTATTTGTCAACCAACAGAAGACACATTCCTGGTTTAAGATTTCAGGCTTTGTATGGATTCTACCTTGTTGAGCTTCCTCTAACATAATTCTCTTCAGAGGTTACTGTATTTGTTATTTTTAAAGACACTTTATGTATTTGCTTTTTTAAAGACACTTTATCAAGACTTGACAGAATCTTACTTTTTCAGTGATTTAAACCTAGGAAGTACCTAGTTTCCAATGATTCTAGTTGTTTGTCATCTAGTTTATACAGATGGAAACCATTGTTTTTTTCTTCTGTGCGTGGATGGTTCAAACTGAAAATCCTGCAGCATTATGTCTTCTCTGGAGAAAACATAAAAAACTTTATTGGTCTCCAAAGACAGTGCACCTAATAACAGTGCATGGGGAAATCTCTTCCTGTCTCTTCACACTTCCTAGACTGTGCAGAGGAAATAAAAGATCTAATTCCATGTCAGCACCAAAGTAAGTGTATTGTTTTATCTATAAGATTTTAATCCAAAAAAATCACATAAAATATGTTAATACCCTAGTTAAACTGAAAACAGACAGCTGTTAGCCAGCTTTAAATCACAAGGTGTGATTGTATTAGCTCGAGGGAAAGCACTGGGCTTACTCCACCTTACTAACTTTGTGATCTTAAATGAATTACCTACATACCCCCATTTAATTTTCATCTTCTTTAAAATGCAGTACTCATCTCCTTAAAGTTGTGATGAGACTTACATAGTACATATGTATCTTTTTAAACAGTCCCAAGGCCCTCTCCCATAGGAGAGTTTCAAAAGGAGTCAGTATTACATGCTTCTGGTCCCATCACTTCATGGGAAATAGATGGGGAAACAGTGGAAACAGTGTCAGACTTTATTTTGGGGGGCTCCAAAATCACTGCAGATGGTGATTGCAGCCATGAAATTAAAAGACGCTTACTCCTTGGAAGGAAAGTTATGACCAACCTAGAGAGCATATTAAAAAGCAGAGACATTACTTTGCCAACAAAGGTCCATCTAGTCAAGGCTATGGTTTTTCCAGTGGTCATGTGTGGATGTGAGAGTTGGACTGTGAAGAAAGCTGAGCACCGAAGAATTAATGCTTTTCAACTGTGGTGTTGGAAGTCCCTTGAGAGTCCCTTGGGCTGTAAGGAGATCCAACCAGTCCATCCTAAAGGAGATCAGTCCTGGGTGTTCATTGGAAGGACTGATGCTGAGGCTGAAACTCCAATACTTTGGCCACCTCATGTGAAGAGTTGACTCATTGGAAAAGATCCTGATGCTGGGAGGGATTGGGGGCAGGAGGAGAAGGGGACAACAGAGGATGAGATGGCTGGATGGCATCACTGACTCGATGAACATGAGTTTGAGTGAACTCCAGGAGTTGTTGATGGACAGGGAGGCCTGGCATGCTGCAATTCATGGGGTCACAAGGAGTCAGACACGACTGAGTGACTGAACTGAACTGAACCAAATCCAAGAAATTTTTCACATCAGGTGATATCATACTGCATAAACTATATACAAATAGAAGTGTTTTAAGTTAGCACTCCTTTTATTATTAAACTTGTTCCTCCTAAAAATCCATACAATTTAGAAAATCCTTCTCCTATTAAATATTTTATATCCCTGCCCAAATTCCTATGATTAGAAAAAAATGATTATATTATCTCACCAAGAGAGGATATTGTCACCTTTAAGTATAATATATTCCCCCATCCTTCCCACTGTATTTAACTCAGAAAGTTGTCCTACATCTGGTGTTCACCTTCCTGACACAAAGCAGATGTTTCTTTGCCCAGTAGCTCTCTAAACAAGAGTGATAATTACTGGTGCAGAATAAGTGTGATAATGGCTGCCAAATATTTTGTGTCTATATTTGGAAGCTTATAGTTTTTCTCTGTCTCATCCCATTTCTGACATCATCCCAAAGCTGTGATAAGTCTTAGGGATGCAGAATGTAGACAATTGCATTAAACCACAAAAATCTTTGCACATTTTGTCTGGAGGTTTTACCCTGACCTTTTACTTTCCATTATCTGGGGGCACACTGTGGTTCATAAAGGAAGAAGCTGCCTGGGAAATGGAGAGAAGGGAGACTGTCAGGTGCATGGACATAAACAGTCTATAGCTGTGATACAATTTGAATAACTGAGGGGAAACCTGTGAATGCCCCTTTGGACTCAGGGAATATTCAGTGGGTTAAAAGAAGAAGTAACAGAGTTAGAACAGAACAGAAAGGTATCACTTATTAAATACATTTCTGGGCAAACATTAGAGAGTGGTCATATACTGAGACAATGCTAAAAATGATACTCCTACTCAGGAATTTTATTCAGATACTTAAAATTCCACAGGTCACTTGAAAATATAGATATAACATTCGCTTACTGACAGCAAAAGCATAAGAGCTAAAGTTTGAAAGTAAATGAAAGCTTCATGGTAGAATCCATTCCTATCTAAGAGCATTTAGAAACCTCTGGAAAAGGTAGAGAAAAACCTAAAAAAGAAGAAGCACTTGGGAAAGTGCATTCGACTGGTTAGTATGACCAAGGGGATTGTGGACTCAAAGACAAGCATAAAGTCAATGCTGTCTTACAAATGAAAAGAAGATGTGTGCTCCAAGTAAAACTGTACAGACAAAGAATGTGAGAGCCTGTGGGCTTTCAGGGTTGGACACTGTCATAACAGCCAGCCTGGTCATTTGTTATTTACAACTGTTAAGCTCAGGGGCTAGTCATAGCCTCTTCACAGTGTTCTAGATTATTGCTTCTGCTAGAGTCAGAGGAAACAAAGTAATTTTTCTAGTGCATTCAGTGACTTTTGAGTGAAATTCTAACCATAAGACATAAAACCTAAAGTGAGATTCAACTGGCTGATAGGCATAGGTTCTCAAGACATACACTGCTGCCTAACAGGGTGGTGAGCCTTGCAACTCTCAGAACAGAGTTCAGAGTGCCTCCTTATGTTATGTCTGGAAGCAAAAGACAGATATCAGGTCAATAAGGAGGTTAATAAAAATATGCAGAGGCAATGACATGCTGTTTTAACACATGTCTGACATGCTGTTCTGTAAAAGGAAATTTGTGACTATGAACTGTTGATTATTAGTGGCCTAATAGTGGTAATATTGATAATTTAGATCACACTGTAGATGATGATAATTATGGAAGGCCATGGTCTCTCTACTGTGAATTTGGCTTTTAACATGTTGCTTCTTCTTTGGTAAAAGAAATGTTATTGAAGCTATTATGTTATTACTACATTCTAGGACAAAAATGAATGAACCGATTTTCCGAGAATGACAGATGATCACTGAATCATCATCCACTCAGACAAAATAGCGGCAGACACTAACTCAGTTACCCCTCCACAACAGAATATTTTTTCAGCTTTCAATCCCTCAATTCTCCTTGGTCATATATCTGCTAGTTCTGATCAAATTGTTTAAAACATTTGAGCCATCATAAAGGAGAAATTAGATTCGATCTTCCTACTTAGAAGTGGCAACCAAAATATGAATTAACAGAAACATACTGAGCAACCACTGCAGTGCAGATACTGTCCTAGTGTATCACAGGAGAAGGCAAGGGAAAGATGGGCAGGATATAGAAATGCATATTGTACACATTATAGTCTAGGTGTACAGATGAACTAAACATATTTGGAAAGCTTACTAAATGCCAACATTACATATTAACTCAACAGTACAAGAATGGCTGCAGAGCAATTCAAAATAAAATTTCTTTTTGAAGAACTATGGCATAAAATGCTATGAATGAAAAGCGGATGAGACTGTAGTGCCTGGAAGTGGGCTGAGGCTATGACTGTCACAGAACTGAGAGAAAAAGGAAAGCATGGACATGAGCACAAGCTCAGGCAAAAGAGTGCAGGACAAGCTTCCTAATGTAAGTCCGAACTAACAGAATACTGGCTTTAGAAGTAGAATGTATTACATTTTACCTGTTTATCAGGTTAAACTCAAGGCTAGCCTGCCTGGTAGTAGAGGGTGGTTCAGCCACTCTGAAAACAAATGATCAGAGTTAAACATTAAGAAAATATTAAGAGAGAAGTTGAAGGAAATAAATCCATCAAATCTATAGTAAGTCAATATGTTTTAAGATATAATAAGCAAAATAAAGGTTTACCCTATCCCTTCCCCACACAAACACCACTACTATGAGATTGTAGGCAAGGCATGTCATACACTTTTTGCCATTCATAGTCTATTTATGAAAAAAAAAAACATTCAATTTCTCATTATAAGTGTCAAAAACATTCTCTTTTAAGAAATCATCAGGGACATCCCTGGTGGTCTGGTGGTTAAAAATTTGGCCCACAGTTCAGGGGACAAAGGTTCAATCCTTGGTCGAGGAGCGAATATCCCACATTCCACAAAGCAACTAAGCCCAGGTACCGCAACTATTGAAGTCTGCGTGCCACGACTGGAGAGTCTGTGCAATGCAATGAAAGAGTCTGCGTGCTGCAACTAAGACCCAATGCAGCCAAGTTAATTAATGATTTTTTAAAAAGATACAATCAGGATGTGGATGTACTACAAGACTGGACAGATGCTGGGGTAAAAAGCATGAGAGTACATTTGTCCACATTACAGGTTCTGTCACTTCAAGGGAGACACACGTATGAACATGTCAGAGCTGGCTGAAAAAGGTGGAGCTGCCATTTTTAGTACAACCCTGGACTTGGAAACAGGGCTGCCAGGGAACAGAAAACAGATGCTCTGCTGGACTTATTAATACTGTAACACTTTTATATAAAGCACTGAGATCTGGTATGGCTTTTATAAAAAAGCAAAAATCCAGGAAAACCTTTCAGTTGCTTAGGTCACTGGACTTGTTAATGTTTGCTCTGATTACTGCTTTGGGAATTTAAAAGATCTTTTTCTTTGAATGTTTTAAAAACTTTCTCTGGGCATTGCTTTTAAAATAATATCCTGTTTTGCTAGTAGGCATCCACATTCTTTAACTACTTGTACCCTTCTCTACTTTGGCATTAGAATTAAAACATTTATGTTTTAAGGTTTAACCAGAAATGTGTTTTTGTATTTGCCTTCTTAGACGGATTCTTGAATATTAATGAGGCTCCTCCCCATTTTCCTGTAATTCTCTATACAAGCTCAAATTTAAGAATAAATTATGCAACCTCCTTACTCCTGACAGTGTTTTCTCAATTGTTTAGCCATAAGAACAAGAAAAATCATTCCTGTCAATTTTATGAGATTTCTGCAGTACACCACACCAGTGCAGTACACTTAATCCTGTGTAACTCAGTAAGCAGAATAAGGACTGAGGTTTCACCATACTATTTTATAATCTTTTGGAGTTTCCTCCAAGTACTACTTCCTCTTGAACCCCTTACACCAAACTTCTGAGGGAATCTGAAAATCTCTGCTTGGAAACTCCTTAAATTTCCAAATATAGGCCTCTACACATTGATTTTAATTAATTATCAAAGATAACATAAGTCATGCTGGAGGTCCAATTGCTAATCCTCCTAGTCGGCTTTCATCTAAGACATGGACAATTCATCCATGGCAAAATTTAATTTTAGCTATAATTATAAAAGTTTGAAATTAAATCACACTAGTGCTATGCTTCCATTAATATGGACAAAATAACTGATCTACTTAGGATTAATGTGGGGGACAAAAGTAAGATTTAATTTTTAACTTTTATAATTAATTGGGAAAATGTGATAAAGGATTTTGTTTCGGAGAGAAAGAAATAGAGAAAGTTTCAGAGTTTCAAGGAAGACATTCCAGCAGTCTCTCAAACCTCTTATATCCTTAAAGAATATTGCTTAAGGTAATATGAACTGTAGCTCAAATTAAAAATAATACATAACAGTTCTCAAACTTGAAGAATTGAAACTTGAGCCTACATTTCTCTCTGACAATTAAAGAGGATGGAGATATAGAACAGAATTCTGGTTTTGTTATACACTACAGGATAACTACATAAGCCAAATATATTGATAATCAAGGTCATCATAAGGAATATAATATTCTTACACAAAAAAGACACCAACTTTTCAATTACCTTATCACAGTCAATATTTCTTCATGCTGCTAATATTTTCACTGGTATATGAGTTTCAAGTTATTAAGGTCCAGAAAATTAAAAGAAACTAACAAGCATATTAAGAACCAGACTCTGAGATACATTCAAGAAAATCTCAATGCTCATTTTTATGGTTCCTATTTATTCTACTTAAATGACAGTTGTGGTTTGTGGAATGAAACATTCTCAAGTTTCAAAAAATTTCCAGCTTAGACCACAAAGGGAGTAATCAATGGAGAGAGAGATTCATAACATTCTCTAACCACAGAACTCTCAGAGATACAGACAAGAAAGTCTTTCAGTAACCCTAATGTGAATTACCCCAATGGGAAATCCTAATGTGTAACAGAATGTAAATGATGATCATCAGTAAGCTGAGGCAACAGGGACTCTGTAGGAATTGATCATTATAAGAGAAACATACTTAATCATAACTTCCTTTTGCCTCAGATATTCAGGTAGTTAGAGATATCTTTGGCAATTTATGGAGTAAACACAAAATAAAATATGGTGACACGTTTAGATATGTTGCTGAAGGAGAAAAGAGAATGTACTAAGTTCTGAGAATTGATTTCACCTGGTTTTAGTAACTACAGAGAAAGAATAAGTATTTAGTCTTAAAGACAAGCTCATTTTTTTAAATAGTCCATATCTCTCATTTAAATGAACTAGGTGTATATTTTAAGACAATTAAAGATTTTCCCTTAGGATCAATGATATACTTGGATGTTACACTGCATGAGAAATTTCAAATTACCACAAAATAAATGTTATGCCTAAATTCAAATTTAGGCATAACAAAATAATTATGACCAGTAAAATCCAATGGCAAGGTATGTAAATGAAACTAGTCTTCTTTTATTGGAGATAAAGAGCTATGTTCTTTTGGCAAATAAAAAGAATGTATGGATTGACTCATGGTTAAATTACTAGAATATTAGAAAGTGAGAGTTAAGTTTGAAAGATCTGCAATATACCAAATGAATACAGAGAGAGCACTGCTCATCTAATTAGCATTAAATGAATAATAATAATTCTTCAAGAACATTTTATAGCATTTTTGTTGGTGATAAATTATATTTAAAAATAAGCCTTTAAAATTACAAGCCATAAAGTAATAAGAAATTCAGAATTATTTTTTCAAATTTGTTTCCTTAAAATGCATCATCTCTCTTATTTAAGAAGGCTACCAATTACTGGGTTTCACTTTATGCTAGTGGCCCATTAATGACACAAAAATAAGCTTGCTGAAAAATTAAATACAAACCCCAAAGTGAAAAAGATGTTGCTGACAAAATGTGAATGACTTTATTTGGTGGAAGAAAACAAACATTCACCTTTCCCATAAGCATTTGTTTGATTTCAGTGTACTTAGTCTTCAAAAATATGCAATTGGTATTTTTTTCAGTCAGGATTAGATTAGATTAAAAGTGTGAAAATAGAATGGTAAATATCACAAGTCAGAAACTTCTCATAAATATCAGTTCTGAAGTTTTCAATTGCTCTCTTCACCTTTGATTAAGATCCTCATTTATTCTGAATATTTCTATGTCAGATAAAAATACAACAAACATTGAGTCCAATTAGAGGTTAAATTATCCTGGAAACAAGGGGCTTATGTAAATGAACAATCAAAATAAACTACATTCAATTCAGCCTAACAGACGACAGAATCAGATTTTTTTTTTTCCCCTGAATGATTGAAAACATTAATTTTTGTTGACAGAGACTATCTCTTCTTACTACTGGTAAGTCAACAGAAGGATATAGTTTGATATAGTGGTTACTATTATTTAAGTAATTAAGGAAAACTGTGTAATCAATTCAACTATAGTAATTTGTGCTTGTATAAACATCTAGAATGAAAAGCTAGTATATGTGCCAGTTTCTTTTAAAGAACTTTTGACTGACAATCTATACAGATTATGAGATTAAATATTTATGAATAAGAATTTTTTTCCCTTATGGCTTAGGAAGATAATCTTAGAAATATTCATAAACAATGCAGAGTGCATCCCAATCTATGAAGTAAAATTTGTACAATTTCAAAAAATCCTGAACATAAGGTAAGATCAAAACAGAGGCAGAAATCATGCAGCATGCAGAACAAAGCCCAGATAACTTTCCATTTCTAACAAAGACATAGAAATTTAGACAAAATTAGACAGCAGAGAAATATGTTCCAGAGAAAGGGAAAGGTAAAATCCCAGAATAATACTAAGTAAAGTGGAGACAGGAAACCTGCTTGAAAAATAATTCAGAATAATGATGGTAAAGATGATCCAAGATCTTGAAAAAAGAATGGAGGCACAGACCAAGAAGATACAAGAAATATTGAACAAAGAACTAGAAGATTTTTAAGAAAAAGCAGAGATGAATAATACAATAACTGAAGTGAAAAATACACTAGACAGAATCAATAACAAAATAAATGAGGCAGAAGAATGAGTAAGTGAGCTGGAAGAAAGACTGGTGAAAATTACTGCCACAGAAGAGAATAAAGAAAAAAAGAATGAAAAGAAATGAGAACAGTCTAAGAGGCCTCTGGACTACATTAAATATTCCAACACTTACAATACAAGGTAGCAGAAGAAGAAATAAAGAGCCTAAGAAAATATTTGAAGAGATAATAACTGAAAACTTCCCTAACATCAAAAAGGAAACACTCAATTTCAGGAAGCAGAGAGTCAAAGATAGGATAAACACAAGAAGGAACAGGCTTTAGTTCAGTTGTTCAGTCATGTTCAACTCTTTGCATCCCCATGGACTGCAGCATGCCAGAACTCCCTGTCCATCACCAACTCCTGGAGTTTACTCAAACTCATGTCTATTGAGTCAGTGATGTCATCCAACCATCTCATCCTCTGTCATCCCTTTCTCCTCCTGCCTTCAATCTTTCCTAACATCAAGGTCTTTTCAATGAGTCAGCTCTTTGCATCAGGTGGCCAAAGTATTGGAATATCAGCTTCAACATCAGTCCTTTCAATGAATATTCAGGACTGATCTCCTTTAGAATAGACTGGTTGGATCTCTCACAGTCCAAGGAACTCTCAAGAGTCTTATCCAACACCACAGTTCAAAAGCATTAAAGACAAAGAGAAAATATCAATAGCAACAGGGGGAAAGTAAAAGATAGCATACAAGGGAATCACTTTGAGGTTATCAGATAACTTTTTTCAACATAAACTCTGCAGGCCAGAACAGAGTGGCTGACATATTTAAAGTGATGAAAGGGGAAAACTTACAATAAAGAATACTCTACCCAGCAAAACTCTCATTCAGATTTAATGGAAAAATCAAAAGCTTTACAGACAAGCAAAAGCTAGGAAAATTTAGAACCACCAAACCAGCTTTACAATAAATCCTAAAGGAACTTATCTAGACAGAAAAGGCCACAACTAGAAACAAGAAAATTATAAATGGAAAAAAGTTCACCAGTAAAGACATACATACAGTAAAGGTAGGAAATGACACACAAATATGATATGAAAACCAGTCATCATAAGAGGAGAGTATTAGATACACAAGATATTTGAAACACACTGGAAGATAAGAGACCAATAACTTAATCTTGTGTGTGGTATGTATGTGTATATATGTATAAGTATGTATACATGTACATATACATTTTATGTGTGTGTATATGTATACATGTATAGACTGCTATGTCAAAAACCTCATGGGAGACACAAACCAACAATCTACAATAGAATCTACAATCACACAAAAATGAAAAAGCAATCCAAACCCAACACTGAAGATAGTCATCAAATCAAAAGAGAAGTGAACAAAAGAGGAAAAAGGCCTACAAAAATGAATCCAAAACAATTACCAAAATTCCAAAAAGATCATACATACCAATAGTTACCTTAAAGGTAAATGGAATAAATGGTCCCACCAAAAGACATAGACTTGTAAAGGGATACAAAAACCAGACATGCTATCTTCAAGAGACCAACTTCAGATCTAGGGGCACAAAGAGACTAAAAATAAGGGGATAGAAAAAGTTATTGTATTCAAATAGAAGGAGTAGCAATTCTCATATAAAAATAGACATTAAAATAAAGATTATTATAAGAGAGAAGGAAAGACATTATATAATGATCAAATGATCAATTCAAGAAGAAGATATAACAAATGTAAATATATACATACCCAACATAGGAGCACCTCAACACATAAGACAAATGTTATTAGTAACACCCATAAAAGAGGAAATCAACAGTAACATAATAATAGTTGGGGACTTCATCAATGGGAAGATCAGACAGAAAATCAATAAGGAAATATAGCTTTAAATGATACATTAGATGATGGGATTTATTAATATTTATAGAGCATTCCATCTTAAAGCAGCAGAATACACTCTCTTTTCAAGTCACAAGGAACACTATCCAGTATAGATCACATGCTGGGCCACAAGTCAAACATGGGCAAATTTAAGAAAACTGAAATAATATCAAACAACTTTCCCAACCATGATGCTATCAGATTAGAAATAACTAAAGGAATAAAACTGTCACACACACACACACAAGTGGAGACTAAATAATATGATACTAAAGCCCAATAGATTATTGAAGAAATCAAAAAGGATATACAGTAACTAAAGAAAAATGAAAACTAAAACAGGATGACCCAAAATCTATGGTATTTAGCAGTTTTCAGAGAGAAGTTTATAGCAAATAAAATCTTACCTTAGGAAACAAGAAAACTTCTCAAATAAACGAGCTAACCTTACACCTAAAGCAACTAGAGAAAGAACAAAATGCAAAGTAAGTAGAAAGAAAAAAAATATTCATGAAGATCATAGAAGAAATAAATGAAGTACAGATGAAAAAAATAGATCAAACTAAAAGCTGGTACTTTGAAAGGATAAACAAAACTAATAAAACTTTAGCCAGATTCAAGAAAAACAGAGAGAGGGCTCAAATCAAACATATTAGAAAAAGGAAAATTTACAGTGGACGTTGCAAAATACAAAGGATTGAGACAAAATTCTATAAGCAACTATATGCCAATAAAATGGACAACACAAAAGAAATGGACAAATTCTTATAAAGATACAACCTTCCATGACTGAACAAGGAATAAACAGAAAATATGAACAGACTAAAAACAAGTAGTAAAATTAAAACTGTAAAACAACTTCCCCAAAAAAGACCAAAAAACCCCTCCAGGACAGAATGGCTTCACAAGTGAATTCTATTAAATATTTAGAGTAGAGTTAACACTTATCCTTCAGAAACTCTTACCAAAAAAAAAAAATAATAATAATTGCAGAGGAAGGAACATTCCCAAACTCATTCTATGATGCCATGATCACACTGATATCAGAACTAGATAAAGATATCACAAGAAAAGTAAAGTACAGGCCAATATTACTATGAATACAAATGCAAAATTCTCCATAAAATGTTGCCAAACAGAATCCAGCAATACATTAAAAGGACCATACACCATGACCAAGGGGCTTGTGTAACTCATTGAAGCTTTGAGCCATGCCATGCAGGGTCATCCAATATGCCCGGGTCATAGGGAAGAGTTTTGACATCATCTAGTCCACTGCAGGAGGAAATGGAAACCCACTCCAGTATTCTTGCCTCTAGAATGCCACGAATAGTATGAAAAGGCAAAAAATCTGACACCATAAGATGAGCTCCTCCAGGTTGGAAGGTTGTCCAATATGCTAATGGGGAAGAGCAGAGGCAATTAGTAAGGAAGAATGTAGCTCCAGAAAGAATGAAGCAGCTGGCCAAATGGAAACAATGCTCAACTGTGGATATGTCTGGTGGTGAAGGTAAAGTCTGATACTGTAAAGACAAATATTACATAGGAACCTGTAATGTTAAGGTACATGAAACAAGGTAAATTGGTCATGGTCAAGCAGAAGATGGCAAGACTGAACACTGACATTTTAGGTATCAATGAACTAAAATGGATGGGAATGGGCAAATTTAATTCAGATGACCATTATATTAACTACTGTGAGCAAGAATCCCATAGAAGAAATAGAGTGGCCCTCATAGTCAACAAGAGAGTCCAAAATGCAGTTTTGGGTGCAGCCTCATAAATTACGGAATGATCTTGGTCTGTTTCCAAGGCAAATCATTCAACATCACAGCAATCCAATTCTATACCCAAACCACTGATGCCAAAGAAGCTGAAGTTGACCGGTTCTATGAAGATCTAAAACACCTTCTAGAACTAACACCAATAAGAGATGTACTTTTCTTTTCCTTCTCTCTCTTTTTTTTTTTTTTGCAATTAGAATGCAATTTTAGGGAAAATGCAAAATTAGGAAGAGATACCTGGAATAACAGGCAAGTTCGTCTTTAGAGTACAAAATGAAGCAGGGCAAAAGCTACCAAAGTTTGGACAAGAAAACACACTGGTCATGGAAAACACCCTTTTCCACTAACCCAAGAGATGACTTGTTCAGTCGCTCAGTCATGTCTGACTCTTTAAACCTCAAGGATTGTAAAAACAAGACCTGGAGCTGACTGTAGCTCAGATCAACAGCTCCTTATTGCAGCACTCAGATGGAAGAAAGTAGGGAAAACCATTAGGCCATTCAGGTGTGACCTAAATCAAAGCCGTTGTAATTATATGATGGAGGTGATTAATAGATTCAAGGGATTAGATCTGATAGAGTGCCAGAAGAACTATGGACAAAGGTTCATAACATTGTAAACGAGGCATTGACCAAAACCATCCCAAAGAAAAAGAAATGCAAGAATGCAAAGTGGTTGTCTGAGGAAGCTTTAGAAATATAGCTGAGGAAAGAAGAGAAGCAAAAGGCAAAGGAGAAAAGGAAAGATATATCAACTGAATGCAGAGTTCCAGAGAACAGCAAGGAGAGATAAGAGGCCCTTCTTAAAAGAAGAATGCAAAGAAATAGAGGGAAAGAATGGGAAGGACTAGAGATCTCTTCAAGAAAATTGGAGATACTAAGGAAACATTTCATACAAAGATGGGCACAATAAAGGACAGAAATGGCAAGGACCTAACAGAAACAGAAGAGATTGAGAAGAGGTGGCAAGAATACACAGAAGAATTAAATTAAAAAGTATAATGGCTTGGATAATCACAGTGGGGTGGCCACTCACCTAGAGCCAGACATCCTGGAGTGTGGAAGATAAGTGGGCCATAGGAAGCATTACTATGAACAAAGCTAGTGGAGGTGATGGAATTTCAGTTGAGCTATTTCAAATCCTAAAAGAAGATGCTTTTGAACTGCTGCTCTCAATATACCAGCATATCTGGAAAACTCAACAGTGGCCAAAGGACTGGAAAATGTCACTCTTTGTTCCAATGCCGAAGAATGTTTAAACTACCATACAACTCTACTCATTTCACATTCTAGCAAAGTAATGCTCAAAATCCTTCAAGCCAGACTTCAACAGTACATGAACTGAGAACTTCCAGATATAGAAACTGGGTTTAGAAAAGGCAGAAGCAGCAGACATCAAATTACCAACATCCACTGGATCACAGAGAAAGCAAGGGAATTCCAGAAAAGCATCTAATTTTGCTTCATTGACTCTCCCAAAGCCTTTGGCTATGTGATCACAACAAACTGTTGTAGTTATTGTTCAGTCAGTCAGTCCTGTTCAACTTTGTGAGCCCATAGACTACAGCACTTGGCTCCCTTATACTTCATGATCTCCCAGAGCTTGCTCAAATTAATGTTCATCAAGTCGGTGATACCATCCAGCCACCGAGTCCTCTGTCATCCTCTTCTCCTCCTGCCTTCAATCTTTCCCAGCACCAGGGTCTTTTCTAATGCATCAGTTCTTCACATCAGGTGGCCAAAGTATTGGAGTTTCAGCTTCAGCATCAGTCCCTCCAATGAATATTCAGGACCTATTTCCATTAGGATTAACCCATTAGGATTAGGTTTTATCTACTTGCAGTCCAAGGGACTCTCAAAAGTCTTCTCCAACACCACAGTTCAAAAGCATCAATTCCTTAACACTCAGCCTTTTTATGGTCCAACTTGCACATCCATACATGATTACTGGAAAACTCATAGCTTTGACTAGATGGAACTTTGTTGGCAAACTAATGTCTGTGCTTTTTAATATGATGTATAGGTTTGTCATAGCTTTTCTTCCTAGGAGCAAGTGTCATAATTTCATGGCCATAGTCACCATCTGCAGTGATTTTGGAGCCAAAGAAAATAAAGTCTGCCACTGTTTCCATTGTTTCCCTATCTATTTGCCATGAAGAGATGGGACCAGATGCCATGATCTTAGTTTTCTGAATATTGAGTTTTAAGTCAAAATTTTAACTCTCTTTCACTTTAATTAAGATACTCTTCTGTTCTTCTTCACTTTCTGCCATAAGGGTGGTGTCATCTGCATATCTGAGGTTATTGATATTCCTCCCAGCAATCTTGATTCCAGCTTGTGCTTCATCCAGTCTGGCATTTCGCCTGATGTACCCTGCATATAAGTAAAATAAGCAAGGTGACAATACCTTGATGCACTCCTTTCCCAATTCGGAACCAGTCCATTGTTCCATGTCTGGTTCTAACTGTTGTTTCTTGACCTGCATACAGGTTTCCCAGGAGGCAGGTAAGCTGGCCTGGTACTCCCATCTCTTAAAGAATTTTCCACAGTTTGTGTTATCCACACAGTCAAAAGCTTTAGCATAGTCCATGAAGCAGTAGACGGAGAAGGCAATGACACCCCAGTAATTTTGCCTAGAAAATCCCATGGACGGAGGAGCCTGGTAGGCTGCAGTCCATGGGGTCGCTAGAGTTGGACACGACTGAGCGACTTCACTTTCACTTTTCACTCTCATGCATTGGAGAAGGAAATGGCAACCCACTCCAGTGTTCTTGCCTGGAGAATCCCAGGGACAAGGAAGCCTGGTGGGCTGCCGTCTATGGGGTGTAACAGAGTCGGACACACCTGAAGTGACTTAGCAGCAGCAGCAGCAGCAGCATGAAGCAGTAGAAGATATTTTTCTGGAATTTCCTTGCAGAAATTTCCTTTTCTGGAATTTTCTTTGATCCAACAGATGTTGCCAATTTAATCTCTGGCTCCCCTTCCTTTTCTAAATCCAGCTTGTACATCTGGAAGTTCTCAGTTCACATACTGTTGAAGCCTAGTTTGGAGAATTTTGAGCATTTCTTTGCTAGTGTTTGAAATGAGCATATCTGTAATTCTTAAAGAGATGGGAGTACCAAACCACTGTTTCCTAACAAACCTGTATGCAGGTCAAGAAGCAACAGTTAGACCTGGACATGGAATAACTGACTGGTTCAAATTTGGCAAAGGAGTATGACAAGGCTGTATACTGCTTATTTAACTTACATACAGAATACATCATGTAAAATGCTGGGCTGGATGAATAACAAGATAGAATCAAGATTGCTAGAACTATCAACAACCTCATATATGCAGATACCACACTAATAGCAAAAAGTGAAATGAATTTAAGAACCTCTTAAAGAAGGTGAAAGAGCAGAGTAAGAAAACTGGCTTGAAACTCAACATTCAAAAAACTAAGATCATAGTATCTTGTCCTGTCACTTCATAGGAAATAGATGGAGGAAAAGTGGAAGAAGTGACACATTTTATTTTCTTGGGCTCCAAAATCACTGTGGATGGTGGGTGACCACGGCCATGAAATCAAACAACACTTGATCTGTGACAAACCCAGAGCGTGGGCGGCTGCAACGGCACACAGAGAGTGGCCAAGAGGAGCTACCCCACCTCCGAGGTCAGGGGTGGCAGCCAGGAGAAGCTACCCCATGTCTGAGGTCAGGGGCAGAGGCCCAGAGGAGCTACCCTGCGTCCGAGGTCAGGGGCGGCGGCTGAGAGTGCCAGGCTGCGACAGCGCAGGAGCAGCCGAGAGAGCTACCCCATGTCCAAGGAGCGGTGGCTGCTAGGGTGCTGGAGGGCCTAGAGGAGCTATTCCACGTTCAAGGTCCGGAGGGGCGGCGGTGAGGACATACCCCTCCTCCAAGGTAAGGAGCAGCGGCTGTGCTTTGCTGGAGCAGCCATGAAGAGATACCCCACATCCAAGGTAAGAGAAACCCAAGTAAGACAGTAGGTGTTGCAAGAGGGCATCAGAGGGCAGACACACTGAAACCATAATCACAGAAAACTAGTCAATCTAATCACACTAGGACCACAGCCTTGTCTAGCTCAATGAAACTAAGCCATGCTCTGTGGGCTACACAAGACGGATGGGCATGGTGGAGAGGTCTGACACAATGTGGTCCACTGGAGAAGGGAACGGCAAACGGCAAACGGCAATACCCTCAGTATTCTTGCCTTGAGAACCCCATGAACAGTATGAAAAGGCAAAATGATAGGATACTGAAAGAGGAACTCCCCAGGTCAGTAGGTCATATCTCCAATATGCTACTGGAGATCAGTGGAGAAATAACTCCAGAAAGAATGAAAGGATGGAGCCAAAGCAAAAACAATACCCAGCTGTGGATGTGACTGGTGATAGAAGCAAGGTCCGATGCTGTAAAGAGCAATATTGCATAGGAACCTGGAATGTCAGGTCCATGAATCAAGGCAAATTGGAAGTGGTCAAACAGGAGATGGCAAGAGTGAACATCGACATCCTAGGAATCAGTTCAGTTCAGTCGCTCAGTTGTGTCCGACTCTTTGCAACCCTATGAATCGCAGCACGTCAGGCCTCCCTGTCCATCACCAACTCCCGCGGTTCACTCAGACTCATGTCCATCGAGTCAGTGATGCCATCCAGCCATCTCATCCTTTAATCAGTGAACTAAAATGGACCGGGATGGGTGAATTTAACTCAGATGACCACTATATCTACTACTGTGGGCAGGAATCCCTTAGAAGAAATGGAGTAGCCATCATGGTCAACAAAATAGTCCAAAATGCAGTACTTGGATGTGACCTGAAAAACAACAGAATGATCTCTGTTCCTTTCCAAGGCAAATCATTCAATATCACAGTAATCCAAGTCTATGCCCCAACCAGTAACGAAAAGAAGCTGAAGTTGAACAGTTCTATGAAGACCTACAAGAACTTTTAGAACTAACACCCCAAAGAAAGATGTCATTTTCATTATAGGGGACTGAAATGCAAAGGAAGTCAAGAAACACCTGGATTAACAGGTAAATTTGGCCTGGGAATATGGAATGAAGCAGGGCAAAGACTAATAGAGTTTTGCCAAGAAAATGCACTGGTCATAGCAAACACACTCTTCTAACAACACAAAAGAAGACTCTAAACATGGACATCACCAGATGGTCAACACCGAAATCAGACTGATTATATTCTTTGCAGCCAAAGATGGAGAAGCGCTATACAGTCACAAAAACGAGACCAGGAGCTGACTGTGGCTCAGATCATGAACTCCTTATTGCCAAATTCAGACTGAAATTGAAGAAAGTAGGGAAAACCACTAGACCATTCAGGTATGACCTAAACCAAATCTCTTATGAATATACAGTGGAAGTGAGAAATATATTTAAGGGACTAGATCTGATAGAGTGCCTGATGAACTATGGACGGAGGTTCATGACATTGTACAGGAGACAGGGATCAAGACCATCCCCATGGAAAAGAAATGCAAAAAAGCAAAATGGCTGTCTGGGGAGGCCTTACAAATAGCTGTGAAAAGAAGAGAAGCGAAAAGCAAAGGAGAAAAGGAAAGATATAAGCATCTGAATGCAGAGTTCCAAAGAATAGCAAGGAGAGATAAAAAAGCTTCCTCAGTGATCAATGCAAAGAAATAGAGGAAAACAACAGAATGGGAAAGACTAGTGATCTCTTTAAGAAAATTAGAGATACCAAGGGAACATTTCATGCAAAGATGGGCTCGATAAAGGACAGAAATTGTATGGACCTAACAGAAGCAGAACATATTAATAAGAGGTAGTAAGAATACACAGAAGAGCTGTATAAGATCTTCATGATCCAGATAATCACGATGGTGTGATCACTGACCTAGAGCCAGACATCCTGGAATGTGAAGTCAAGTGGGCCTTAGAAAGCACCACTATGAACAAAGCTAGTGGAGGTGATGGAATTCCAGTTGAGCTGTTTCAAATCGTGAATGATGATGCTGTGAAAGTGCTGCACTAAATATGCCAGCAAATTTGGAAAACTCAGCAGTGGCCACAAGACTGGAAAAGGTCAGTTTTCATTCCAATCCCAAAGAAAGGCAATGCCAAAGAATGCTCAAACTACTGCATAATTGCACTCATCTCACATGCTGGTAATGTAATGCTCAAAATTCTCCAAGCCAGGCTTCAGCAATACGTGAACCATGAACTTCCAGATGTTCAAGCTGGTTTTAGAAAAGGCAGAGGAACCAGAGATCAAATTGCCAACATCCACTGGATCATCGAAAAAGCAAGAGAGTTCCAGAAAAACATCTATTTCTGCTTTATTGACTATGCCAAAGCCTTTGACTTGTGGATCACAATAAACTGTGGAAAATTCTGAAAGAGATGGGAATACCAGATCACCTGACCTGCCTCTTGAGAAACATATATGCAGGTCAAGAAGCAACAGTTAGAATTGGACATGGAACAACAGACTGGTTCCAAATCAGGAAAGGAGTACGTCAAGGCTGCATATTGTCACCCTGCTTATTTAAGTTCTATGCAGAGTACATCATGAGAAAAGCTGGGCTGGAAGAAGCACAAGCTGGAATCAAGATTGCTGGAAGAAATATCAATAACCTCAGATATGCAGATGACACCATCCTTATGGCAGAAAGCGAAGGGGAACTAAAAAGCCTCTTGATGAAAGTGAAAGTGGAGAGTGAAAAAGTTGGCTTAAAGCTCAACATTCAGAAAACAAAGATCATGGCATTCGGTCCCATCACTTCACCGGAAATAGATGGGGAAACAGTGGAAACAGTGTCAGACTTTATTTTTTTGGGCTCCAAAATCACTGCAGATGGTGACTGCAGCCATGAAATCAAAAGATGCTTACTCCTTGGAAGAAAAGTTATGACCAACCTAGATAGCATATTCAAAAGCAGAGACATTACTTTGCCAACAAAGGTCCATCTAGTCAAGGCTATGGTTTTTCCAGTGGTCATGTATGGATGTGAGAGTTGGACTGTGAAGAAAGCTGAGCGCCAAAGAATGGATGCTTTTGAATTGTGGTGTTGGAGAAGACTCTTGAGATTCCCTTGGACTGCAAGGAGATCCAACCAGTCCATTCTGAAGGAGACCAGCCCTGGATTTCTTTGGAAGGAATGATGCTAAAGCTGAAACTCCAGTACTTTGGCCACCTCATGAGAAGAGTTGACTTATTGGAAAATACTCTGATGCTGGGAGAGATTGGGGGCAGGAAGAGAAGGGGACGACAGAGGATGAGATGGCTGGATGGCATCACTGACTCGATGGCATGAGTCTGAGTGAACTCCAGGTGTTGGTGATGGACGGGGAGGCATGGCGTGCTGGGATTCATGGGGTTGCAAAGAGTCAGATACGACTGAGTGACTGAACTGAATTGAGACAGCCTGTTTAAAAGCAGAGACATCACTTTGTCAACAAAGATTCATATGGTCCAAGCTATAGGTTTTCTAGTATTCATGTAAGTACGTGAGAGTTGGAACATAAATAAGGCTGAGAACTGAAGAACTGTTGATTTCAAGTTGTGTTCGTGAAGAAGATTCTTGAGAGTCCCTTGGACTGCAAAGAGATCATATTAGTGGATCCTAAAGGAAATCAACCCTGTATATTCATTGGAAGACTGATGCTGAAGCTGAAGCTCCAATACTTTGGTCACCTGATGTTAAGAGCCAACTCAATGGAAAAGACTCTGATCCTGGGAAAAATTAAAAGCAAATGGATAAGAGGTCGGCAGAGAATGAGATGGTTAGACAACCTCACCAACTCAATGGAAATTAATTTTAGGAAACTCAGGAAGATAGCAGAGGACTGAGGAGTCTGGTGTGCTATAGTCCATGCAGTCACAGAGTCAGATATGACTTAGGAACTTAACAACAATATGAACAAAGGAGACAAGAACATACAATCGAGGAAGGACAGTCTCTTCAATAAGTGGTGCTGGGAAAACTGGACAGCTACGTGTAAAAGAATGAAATTAGAACATTTTTAACACTACACACAAAAATAAACTCAAATTGGATTAGAGATCTAAATGTAAGACTGGATACGATAAAATACAGGGAGAACAGTCTGACATAAATAGCAGCAATTATATTGATATGTTTGTGTCCACCTTCTCAAGTAGTGAAAATAAAAACAAGATAAACAAGTGGGACCTAATTAAACTTAAAATCTTTTGCATGACAACAGAAACCATAAGCAAATCAAACAAACACCAAAATGGTTGCAATTGAAGTGACTGACAGGGGATTACTCTTCAAGATATACAAACACCTCATGCAGTCCAATACTCAAAAACAACCAAATCAAAAAAATGGGAAAAAATCTAAATATACATTTCCCTAAATAAAACATACAGATGGCCAAGACACACATGAAAAGATACTTAACATCACTAATCATTCAGTTCAGTTCAGTCACTCAGTAGTGTCCGACTCTTTGTGACCCCATGAAGGGGGTCCCTGTCCATCACCAACTCCCAGAGTTCACCCAAACTCACGTCCATCGAGTCAGTGATGCCATCCAGCCATCTCATCCTTTGTCCTCCCCTTTTCCTCCTGCCCCCAATCTCTCCCAGCATCAGGGTCTTTTCCAATGAGTCAACTCTTTGCATGAGGTGGCCAAATTATTGGAGTTTCAGCCTCAGCATCAGTCCTTCCAATGAACATCCAGGACTGGTTTCCTTTAGGATGGACTGGTTGGATCTCCTTGCAGTCCAAGGGACTCACAAGTGTCTTCTCCAGCTAATCATTAGAGAAATGTAAATCAAAACTACTTTGAGCTATCACCTCACACCAGTCAGAATGTCCATGATCAAAAATTCACAAATATTTGAGAGTCTGGAAAAAAGGGAACCTCATACACTATTGGTGGGAATGTAAACTAGTACAACCAGTACAAGGAACAGTATTGAGGTTCCTCTTTAAAAATTGAACTACCATATGATCCAACAATATCACTCTGGGCATATATCTGGAGACAAACCATAATTCAAAAAGATATATGTAGCTCAGTGTTCAATAGCCAACACACAGCCACAACTTCAGTGTTCATCAATACAGGAATGGAGAAAGATTTGGTACATATATACAATGGAACATTCTCTGCTGTAAAAAAAAAAAAAAAAGAAGAAGAAGAAGAAGAAAGAAAGAACATCATTTGCAGTGATATGGATGAACCAAGAGATTATCATGCTAAGTGAAGTAAATGAGACACAGAAAGAAAATACCATGTATCATTATATGTGGAATCTAAAATATGACATGAATGAATGTATTTACAAAACAGAAAAAAGCTCGCAATCTTTGAAAAAGAAACTTATGATTACCAAAGGGCAAACATTGGTGAGGGGAGGGGATAAATTAGGAGTTTGGAATTAACATATACACACACGAATTTATAGATAACCAAAAAGGACCTACTACATAGCATAGGGAATTCTACTCAATATTCTATAATAATTTATATGGGAAAATAATCTGAAAAAGAATGGATATATGTGTGTGTATATATGGCACCCTACTCCAGTACTCTTGCCTGGAAAATCCCATGGACAGAGGAGCCTGGTAGGCTGCAGTCCATGGGGTCGCTAAGAGTCAGACACAACTGAGCGACTTCACTTTGACTTTTCACTTTCATGCACTGGAGAAGGAAATGGCAACCCACTCCAGTGTTCTTGCCTGGAGAATCCCATGGACAGAGGAGCCTGGTGGGCTGCCCTCTATGGGGTCGCACAGAGTCGGACAGGACTGAAGCGACTTAGCAGCAACAGCAGCATATATATATCTATATATATCTATATATATCTGAATCACTTTGCTATAAACCTTAAACAAACAACTGTAAATCAACTATACTCCAGTATAAACATTTAATTTTTAAAAAGAGGGTATATTTAATGACCTTAGCATCACATCAATAGATGTTTGTTTTTTCATTGAATATTTGTATCAATTTGTTGGACAGAGAAGCACTCAGGCAGAGTCAGGTCACTTGATTTCTTTGAAAATCTCTTCAGATGACTTATCAAAATTACAGATTTTGTTATTGATTTTGGAGTTCCTGTCCATGGAACCTTTAATTACTCTACCACTTGCTCCATGGGCATTTTTTCCCCCTGAACAAATGAGAAAAGACACTTTATAGAAGGACAATATGCATAAGGCTTAGGAATCTGGTATCTATTGTGGTAACATCTGAATGCTGTTGCTGCTGCTGCTGCTAAGTCTCTTCAGTCGTGTTCAACTCTCTGTGACCCCATTGATGGCAGCCCACCAGGGTCCCCTGTCCCTGGGATTCTCCAGGCAAGAACACTGGAATGGGTTGCCATTTCCTTCTCCAATGCATGAAAGTGAAAAGTGAAAGTGAAGGCATTCAGTTGTGTCCAACTCTTCGCGACCCCATGGACTGCAGCCAACCAGGCTCCTCCGTCCATGGGATTTTCCAGGCAAGAGTACTGGAGTGGGGTGCCATTGCCTTCTCCAGAGGAATTCCATAACCTTTCCCAAAATCCCTCATGCTACACTTTTGCAGTCAAAACTTTACTTGATTTATAACCCTTGTAGCCACTAATTTATTCTCCATTGATGTAGCTTTATCTTTTCAAGAGGGTCAAATAAATCAATTCATACAGTATGATGACTTTTGAGATTGACTTGTATCTTGTATAATATTTTGAGATTCATCCATATGGTTGCATGTATCAATAGTTACTTCCTTTCTATTTTTGTCAATTTTCCATATTTATATATTCCCTCAGTTCAATTCAGTAGCTCAGCTGTGTCCAGCTCTTTGCGATTCAATGAACTGCAGCACGCCAGGCATCCCTGTCCCATCACCAACTCCTGAAGTTTGACAAACTCATGTCCATTGATCATAATGCCATCCAGCCATCTAATCCTCTGTTGTCCCCTTCTCCTCCCACCTTCAATCTTTCCCAGCATCAGGATCTTTTAAATGAGTTGGTTCTTTGCATCAGGTGGCCAAAATATTGGAGTTTCAGCTTCAACACCAGTCCTTCCAATGAATATTCAGGACTGATCTCCTTTAGGATGGACTGGTCTGATCTCCTTGCCGTTCAAGAGAATCTCAAGAATCTTCTCCAGTACCACAGTTCAAAAGCATCAATTCTTTGGTGCTCAGCTTTCTCTATAGTCCAACTCTCACATCCATGCATGACTACTAGAAAAACCATAGCCTTGACTAGACAGACCTCTGTTAGCAAAGTAATGTCTCTGCTTTTTATTTTTTATTTTTTTTAATGTCTCTGCTTTTTAATATGTGGTCTAGGTTGGTGATAACTTTTCTTCCAAGGAGCAAATGTCTTTTAATTTCATGGCTGCAGCCACCATCTGCAGTGAATTTGGAGGCCCCCCAAAATAAAGTCTGTCACTGTTTCCACGATCTCCCCATCAATTTGCCATGAGGAGATGGGACTAGATATCATGATCTTAGTTTTCTGAATGCTGAGTTTTAAACCAACTTTTTCACTCTCCTCTTTCACTTTCATCAAGAGGCTCTTCAGTTCTTTGCTTTCTGCCATAAGGGTGGTGTCATCTGCATTTATAAGGTTACTGATATTTCTCCCAGCATTTCTTGATTCTAGCTGGTGCTTCATTCAGTCCAGCATTTCTCATGATGTACTCTGCATGTAAGTTAAATAAGCAGGATGACAATATGCAGCCTTGACTTACTCCTTTCCTGATTTGGAACCAGTCTGTTGTTCCATGTCCAGTTCTAACTGTTCCTTCTTGACCTGCATACAGATTTCTCAGGAGGCAGGTCAGGTGGTCTGGTATTCCCATCTCTTTAAGAATTTTCCACAGTTTGTTGTAATCCACACAGTCAAAGGCTTGGCATAGTCAATAAAACAGAAATAGATGTTTTTCTGGAACTCTCTTGCTTTTTCAATGATCCAGAAGATGTGGGCAATTTGATCTCTGGTTCCTCTGCCTTTGCTAAATCTAGCTTGAACATCTGCAAGTTAACAGTTCACATATTGTTGAAGCCTGGCTTGGAGAATTTTTAGCATTACTTTGCTAGCATGTGAGATGCATATATTTGTGTGGTAATATAAGCATTCTTTGGCATTGCCTTTCTTTGGATTGTAATGAAACCTGACCTTTTCCATTCCTGGGGCCACTGCTGAGTTGTCCAAATTTGCTGGCATATTGAAAGCATCATCTTTTAGGATTTGAAATAGCTCAACTGGAATTCCATCACCTCCACTAGCTGTCTTCATAGTGATGCTTCCTAAGGACACTTGACTTCACATTCCAGGATGTCTGGCTCTAGGTGAGTGATAACACCACTGTGATTATCTGTGTCATGAAGATCTTTTTTGTACAGTTCTTCTGTGTATTCTTGCCACCTCTTCTTAATATCTTATGCTTCTGTTAGGTCCATATACCACTTCTGTCCTTTATTGAGCCCATCTTTGCATGAAATATTCCCTTGGTATCTCTAATTTTCTTGAGAAGGTCTCTAGTCTTTCCAATGTTATTGTTCTCCTCTATTTCTTTGCACTGATCACTAAGTAAGGTTTTCTTTTCTCTTATTGCTATTCCTTGGAACTATATATTCAAATGAGTACATCTTTCCTTTTCTCCTTTGCCTTTCACTTCTCTTCTTTACATAGCTATTTGTAAGGCCTGCTCGGACAACCATTTTGCCTTTTTGCATTTCTTTTTCTTGGGTATGGTCTTGATATCTGCCTCTTGTAGAATGTCAGGAACCTCCATCCATAGTTCATCGGGCACTCTATCACATCTAATCCCTTGAATCTATTTGTCTCTTCCACTGTATAATTGTAAAGGATTTGATTTAGGTCATACATGAATGGTCTAGTGGTTTTCCCTACTTTCTTCAATTTAAGCCTGAATTTGGAAATAAGGAGGTCATGGTTTGAGCCACAGTCAGCTCCTGGTCTTGTTTTTGCTGACTGTATAGAACTTCTCCATCTTTGGCTGCAAAGAATATAATCAATCTGATTTCGGTGTTGGCCATCTGGTGATGTCCATGTGAAGAGTCTTCTCTTGTGTTGTTGGAAGAGGGTATTTGCTATGACCAGTGTGTTCTCCTAGCAAAACTCTGTTAGCCTTTGCCCTGCTTCATTCTGTACCCCAAGGCCAAATTTGCCTGTTACTCCAAGTATTTCTTGACTTCCTACTTTGGCATTCCAGTCCTCTATAATGAAAAGGACATCTTTTTTGGGTGTTAGTTCTAAAAGGTCTTGTAGGTCTTCATATAACCGTTGAACTTCACCTTCTTCAGTATTACTGGTCGGGGCATAGACTTGGATTACTGTGATATTGAATGGTTTGCCTTGGAAATGAACAGAGTTCATTCTGTTTTTGAAATTGCATCCAAATACTGCATTTCAGACTCTTTTGTTGACTATGATGGGTACTCCATTTCTTCTAAAGGATTCTTGCTCACAGTAGTAGATACAATGGTAATATAAATTCACCCATTCCAGTCCATTTTAGTTCACTGATTCCTAAAATGTCGATGTCCACTCTTGCCACCTCCTGTTTGACTGCTTCCAATTTGCCTTGATTTATGGACCTAACATTCCAGGTTCCTATGCAGTATTGCTCTTTACAGCATCGGACTTTACTTCCATCACCCATCACATACACAGCCAGGTGTTGTTTTTGCTTTGGCTCTGTCTCTTCTTTCTTTCTGGAATTATTTCTCTACTGATCTCCAGTAGCATATTGGGCACCTACCGACCTGGGGAGTTCATCTTTCAGTGTCCTATCCTTTTGCCTTTTCATACTGTTCATGGGGTTCTCAAGGCAAGAATACTGAAGTGGCTTCCCATTCTCTTCTCCAGTAGACCATGTTTTCTCAGAACTCTCTACCATGACCCTACATGTCTTGGGTTGCCCTACTTAATTGAGTTAGACAAGGCTGTGGTTCATGTGATCAGATTGGTTAGTTTTCTGTGATTGTGGTTTTCAGTCTATCTGCCCTCTGATGGAAAAGGAAAGAGGCTTATGGAAGCTTCCTGAGGGGAGAGACTGACAGGTGGAAATGGGTCTTGTTCTGATGGGCCATGCTCAGTAAATCTTTAATTCAATTTTCTGCTGAAGGGTGGGGCTGTGTTCCCTCCCTTTTATTTGACCTGAGGCCAAACTCTTGGGAAGGTAATGAAAATAATGATGATCTCCTTCAAAATGTCCCATACATGCACTGCTACACTGAGTGCCCCCAACCTTGCAGTAGGCCACTGCTGACCCTTGCCTCTGCCAGAGACTCCTGGACACTCATGGGCAAGTCGGGGTCAGTCTCTTGTGGGGTCACTGGAGCAGCGGCTGTGTGATGCTGGAGTGACTTGAAGGAGATCCCTCACATCCAAGGGCAAAGGAGAAGCCCCAGCAAGATGGTAGGAGGGGCAAATTCACATTTAGAATCAAACCCAATACCCACCAGAAATGCTCAGAGGGCTCAAACATAACTTGTTTGAGGACCCAGAGACCCCACAAAGACTGAGACATAACTGTGTTTGGGTGTCTCCTGAGGAGGTATGGGTCATCAGTGGACTGTTGCAGGGGCATGGGCTCTGGGCACAGTAGACCAAGTATAGCATAAGCCCTCTTGGAGGAGGTCCTCATTAACCCACAATAGAGCCGCCAGACCTTACACAGCACTGGGGAAACAGACTCTTGGAGGGCACAAACAGAACCCTGTGTGCACCAGGCCCCAGGAGAAAGGATATATTCCCTAATTCCAGGATATTTGGGTTGTATTCATGGCTTAGTGATTAGAAATGTAACTTCTATGCAAACTGTGTATATTTCTTTATGGTGGTTTATTTGCTAAGTCATGTTCAACTCTTGCAACCCCATGGACTGTAGCCTGCAAGGTTCCTCTGTCCATGGGATTTTTCAAGCAAGAATACTGGAGTGGATTGCCATTTCCTTCTCCAGGGGATCTTTCCGACCCAGGAATTGAACTCACGTCTCCTGCATTGCAGGAAGATTCTTTACCAATGGAGCTATGAGGGAAGCCCATATTTCTTTATACAAGAACATTATTAATATATAATGCACATAGATACAAATTATGGATTAAGATGTATAATTCACTGATGTTCAGTGTATTTCTAGAGTTATGCAACAATTCATCAATAAGTTTTAGGACATTTTTATCACCCAATTGTAACATTATCTTTAATATTTTAAGGACTGTCAAAATGTTTTCCAAAGGAGTTGCCTCATTTTATAGTCAAGTCAGCATTGTATGATGGTTCCAGTTTCTCCATATCCTTACGAAAAACTGGTTTGTTTCTGAGTGTTTTACTATAACAATCCTACTGGGTGTATAGTGATTTTATTGTAGTTTGATTTGCATTTCCCTATGGTTAATGATGTAAAGCATCTTTCATGTACTTTTTATATATATTCTCTAGATAAATATATATTTAAATATTTGTCCTTTTTAAAAAGGAGATATTTTTCTTTTGTCTTATTATTTATTTATCAGAGCTCTTTATTTCAGCTACAAATTTCATCAGATACATATATGTAAAATACCCAGGTATTTTCTTTCATTGTCTTTCTCCTTTCTTAATGGTATCTTCTGGAACAAAATAATAATAATAACAATTATAATGAAGTTTAATTTTTCTGTATTTTTCTTTTGTCCTTTGTGCTTTTGGTGTCTCTAGGCGAAAATTTTGATTTACACGAGGACACAAATTTTGTTACATCTTCTTCCAAGACATCGTGGCTTTAGGTCTTATATTTAAATGTATGTTCCATTTAGAATTAATTTGTGTGTATAGTTAAGCTTCATCCTTTTGTATGTGGATACCCAGCTTAATTTCTGAAGATTGTTCTTTCCCAATTAAATTGTCTTGGCATATGTGTCAAAATCAATTTATGATAAATGCGAAGGCTTATTTCTGGCTCTCAGTTCTGATCTATTGATGTATATATCTATCTACCCTTATGCCATCACATCACCACATTGTTTTCACTACTGTGTCTTCACACAAAATTTTAATTTGGGAAGTGTGAGTCCTCCAACTCTATTCTTGTTCAAATTTTTGCTTTCTGGGTTCCACGCTTTCCAATAAGAGTTTTAGGATCATCTTGTCAGTTTCTATAAAACAGAAATCTGGAATTTCAATAGATACTGCATTAAATCTGTAGACCAATTTGCATAATACTGCCACTTTAAACATTAAGTCTTCTGATCTACAGACATGGGTTTTTTGGCAAATATTTAGATTTTTAATTTCTTTCAAAAATCATTCATCAGTCAGTTCTGTTCAGTCACACAATCATGTCCAACTCTTTGCAATTCAATGGACTGCACCACACCAGGCTTCCCTGTCCATCACCAACTCTCAGAGCTTGCTCAAACTCATGTGCATTGGGTTGGAGATGCCATGCAACCATCTCATCCTTTGTCATGCCCTTCTCCTCCTGCCTTCAACCTTTCCCAGTATCAGGGTCTTTTCCAACGAGTCGGTTCTTCCCATCAAGTTGCCAAAGTGTTGGAGTTTCAGCTTCAGCATCAGTCCTTTCAATGAATATTAAGGACTGATTTCCTTTACGATTGACTGGTTGGATCTCCTTGCAGCCCAAGGGGCTCTCAAGAGTCTTTTCCAACACCACAGTTCAAAAGCATCAATTCTTCAGCACTCAGCTTTCTTTATACTCCAACTCTCACATCCATACATGACTACTGGAAAAACCATACCTTGACCAAATGGACCTTTGTTGGCAAAGTAATGTCTCTGCTTTTTAATATGCTGTCTTGGTTGGTCATAGCTTCCTTCCAAGGAACAAACATCTTTTAATTTCATGGCTGCAGCCACCATCTGCGGTGATTTTGGAGCCTGAAAAAATAAAGTCTCTCACTGTTTCCCTTGTTTCCCCATCTATTTAACATGAAATGATGGGACCAGATGCCATATCTTAGTTTTCTGAATGTTGAGTTTTAAACAAACTTTTTAACCCTACTGTTTCACTTTCATCAAGAGGCTCTTTAGTTCTTCTTCACTTTCTGCCATAAGGGTGGTGTCATCTGCATATCTGAGGTTATTGATATTTCTCCCGGCAATCTTGATTCCAGCTTGTGCTTCATCCAGCCTGGCATTTCTCATGATGTACTCTGCATATAAGTTAAATAAGCAGGGTGATAATATACAGCCTTGACGTACTCCTTTCCTGATTTGGAACCAGTCATTGTTCCACGTACAGTTCTAACTGTTGCTTCTTGACCTGCATACAGATTTCTCAGGAGGCTTTCACCTTTTATATGTTTACCTTCTGTAGTAATGCCCTCTTTTATTGATACTATTGTTAATTTCAGTCTTATTTTGGTCAGACTAGGAAGTGGTTATACATTTCTTGATACTATCTCAGAACCATCTATTGTCTCCACTGATTCAGTTTTGTTTTTATGTAACTATTTTTGTTCTTTTTTATTTTCTTTTGCTTGGTTTTTATTTGTTACTCTTTTTCAAGTTTCTCAAGGCAGAAGCTCTGATTATTAAGATCTTTATTATTTTAATACAAATATTTATTGCTATAAATTTCCCTTTTAGAACTACTTTAGCTGCATTCCATACATTTTAATGTGTAGTAATTCTAGTAAAAAAATATGTTTTATTTTTCTTTGTGACTCACATTTATCATCATTATTTATACTGAAGTAAAGTGTTTAATTTCAACCTATTTGGGGATTATCCAGCTATTTTCCTGTTGACAATTTCTATGTTAGGCCTGACATTATCAGAAAACATACATTGTATAATTTCCTATACAATCTACAAATACTTTTAGATTTTTTTAACGTTTGGTTTATGGTCCAAAATATGGTCTATCTTAGGATATATTCCATGAACATGTGCAATAGTATCGGTTCTGCAGTTGCTGAGTAGAGTGTTCTATAAATATCAATTGATTTCTAGTTCAGAGATTGGCATGCTTTTTATTACAGTGAAAAGTAGTAAATATTTTACAATATCCAGACTAAGGGATAATATTGAAGACATTTTGTAGGTATTAAAAAAAAATTCTTTACTCAGGGACCAGGCCAAAAAAAGGTGGTAGGCCAGATTTTCTTGGTAAGCCACAGTTTGTTAACCTCTGTTCTAGTTAGTGGATGGTATTAAGATTTTTTTTGTATCCTTGATTAGTTTATATCTGCTCTCTCAATTACAGAGGAGTGCTGATATCTTCAAATATAATTCTGGACTTCTCTATTTCTCCTTTTTAAGTCAGTTTAGTATTTCTTTTATTCTGGCTTTCTCTACAAATAATGATACTTTTAAGATTGCCATGGATTTGGAGTTTATTGACTTTTCTGAAACTAAATGTATGCCTTTCACCAAATTTGGGATACTTTCAACTACTGTTTCTTCAAGTATGCTTTACGTAATTCATTCTCCTCTTTCAGGAATTCCAAAAACAAAAATATTAAATATATAAGTATTATTTCACAAGTGTCTAAGGCTTTGTTCAGTTTTTTTTTTTAATTTTTGTTCCCACTGAATACTGTCTATGGTTCTGTCTTCATTTTTACTGTCTCTTTCTTCTTTACTCCCTCTTCTCTTCAGTCTTATATTGAGCTCATCTAATAATTTTTTAATTTCAGATATTTATTTCTAAATTCTTTATTTGCTTCTGTTTTATGCTTTCTATTTCTCTAATTAGAGTGTCTAATCTCTCAGTCAATTTCAATAATGTTTGTATTTACCTCATGAGCATGATTCAGAGACGGCAATGGCACCCCACTCGAGTACTCTTGCCTGGAAAAATCCTATGGAAGGAGGAGCCTGGTAGGCTGCAGTTCATGGGGTCGCTAAGAGTCGGACATGACTGAGTGACTTTACTTTCACTTTTCACTTTGATGCATTGGAGAAGGAAATGGCAACCCACTCCAGTGTTCTTGCCTGGAGAATCCCAGGGACAGGGGAGCCTGGTGGACTGCCGTCTATCGGGTCACAACAGAGTCAGACACGACTGAAGCGACTTAGCAGCAGCAGCAACAGCATAAGCATGATTATAATAACTTCTTTGAAGTCGTAAGGCAGTACTTGCAACATCTGTATCATCTCAGGATTCTCTTTAATAGACTGTCTTTTCCTTTAATAACTGGTCCAACTTTCCTAATTCTTGGTCATATTGTCCTGGGTTTGGATATTTTGGGTAAGTTGGATTGTTTCCTGGACATTCGGAAGCTATACTGTAAGAAATTGGGTCTTCTTCATACAGATGGCCAAGAAGCACATCAAAAGATACATGACATCATTATTACAGAAATGCAAATCAAAATTACAATGAGATATGACCTCTCATAAGTCAGAATGGCATCATCAAAAAAATCTGCAAGCAATAAATGCTGGACATGGTGGAATAAAGGAAACTCTTCTGCTCTGTTGACAGGAATGTAAATTGGTACAGCTACTGTGGAGAACAGTATGGAGATTCCTTAAAGAACTAAAGATAGAGCTACCATATGATCCAGCAGTCCCACTCATCCTTGGGAACATTATCTGAAGAAAAACATGGCTTGAAGGGATACAGTCACTTCAGTGTTCACTGCAGTACTATTTACAATAGCCAAGACGTGGAAGCCACCTAAATATCCATTGACAGATGGGTGGATAAAGATGTGATACATATATAGAATGAAATATTACTCAGCCATTAAAAAAATACTGCGATTTTCAGCAACATGGACAAACCTGGAGATCATATTAAGTGAAATAAGTCAGACAAAGACAAATACCATATGAAATCGCTTATTTGTGGAATCTAAAAAATGATACAAATGAACTTATTTACAAAACAGAAACAAACTCACAGACTGAGAGAACAAACTCATGGTTACTAGGGGGAAGGTAGGGGGAGGGATGGGTTGGCAGTTTGGGATTGACATGTACAAACTGCCATATTTATTAATACAATAAAATGCCTTTCCATAAGAAAAACAGGAATTGGGTCTTCTTAAAGTCAAGGGGACAACTGACTTTTATTTTAATAGGCAATCAACTCATGTACAGAATGCAAGTGAGACTGTCCTCTACAGGTCATGATTCTAACATAAGTTAAGTTTTCGAAGTGTTTACTATGTTGAGTATACCTTTTATATGAGCAACTCAGAGGATGAACTGGGACCCAACTGTAGGGTCTTACTCCAAATAGTGTGGTTTGTATGGTAGTTCACTTTTCAAACCCTTGGCTGTGCTTCTTGGGTATGTTCTGCACACACTCAAGGGGTATGAATTTAGGACTCTTCTATGGGATATCCGTGACACTCTGCAGCTTTTGTGGACTGACATTTTGTTTGTTTTGGGTGGTATTGTTTTTGGTTGCTCTGGACAAAAATGGTAAGATTCTCTCAGTCTCTTGGCCTCTCATGTTCTTGTGCAGTGCCATATATCTGGGCCTATTCCTGGAGCAAGGTAAAGACAGAAGAGATAGAAAAAAATATGAAAATTCTCCCACACTCTTTGTATAAAAGGACTCCTTTGTTCCTAAATCCAGAGGACTAAGTGTTTTTCTCATCTCTAGGTATCTGTGCCACTTTGGCTCTGCAGTATTGTAGGTCTGCAATGGGGCTGGTTTTGCAGCAGCGCTAGGAAAATTTCAAAAAGGAGAAATAAATTATCCCTATTTTATTGAGCTCACAGGTGGTTTTTTTCTTGAAGATGTTGTCAGAAAGATGGGTTATAGGAGATTTTGTTGATGGTATCCATCATCCAGTTTACTGTATCAGACAGTGGGAAGATAAAGAAAAAAAATGCAAAACACAAAAAAGACAACATTAGTTGTTCTTCAAGATTTAACATCTTTCCTAATTTTCTTGTTGTTATTTACTTTTCAGATCCCTCAAGCAGTTGCTTTTTGTATTTTGTCAAGTTTTAAGTAGTAATCAACTGCAGTGTTCCTACTGCAAATAGAAGTTTTAGTTCTTCGCTTTATAATTCTGAGGCAACACACATACCACAGACTATAAAAACAGGAGTTCTACAAAAAAAGAGAAAAAGGACTACTACTGTGTACTTCTAAAGAGTAAACGTTCTAATTTATTTAGTTGCTAAAGGTACAGTTTTTGTTGTTAGCATTACATCAGTTCAGTTCAGTTGCTCAGTCGTGTCCAACTGTTTATGACCCCATGGACTGCAGCACGCCAGGCTTCCCTGTCCATCACCAATTCCTGGAGCTTACTCAAACTCATGTCCATTGAGTCAGTGATGCCATCCAACCATCTAATCTTCTGTCATCCCCTTCTTCTCACACCTTCAATCTTTTCCAGCATCAGGGTCTTTTCAAATAAGTCAGTTCTTTGCATCAGGTGGCCAAAGTATTGGAGTTTCAGCTTCAAAATCAGTTCTTCCAATGAATATTCAGGACTGATTTCCTTTAGGATGGACTGGTTAGATCTCCTTGCTGTCCAAAGGACTTTCAAGAGTCTTCTCCAACATAGGGTTGAGCATAGCATAGCATTACATAGGGTTGAGCATTTTTGGGAACAGAGCTCAGGTTTATGAGCACTTAACTTCTTATCATAGGAGTCATAAACTGAAATTGCCATTTCTAAAGAGTGTGTATTTTTTCCCAGAATCTTGATTTCCTTGAAACCCTTTATAAAACATCAGAGGCAAATTATCATAATTGATTATACTGTGATATCTGAATAAATTAAAAAATATTTTAATGTTACTGTGATAATATTTTGTCAGATTCATAATTAGTTTTTATTATAAAAAGATAAGCTGGCCAAACATCTCTCAAGTGGTCATGCAATACTGCTGAGGAACATTCCAAGGAAATATCTGTTTATGAATTTTAAATTATCTACTCCCTCATAAATTAAAAAAAAAATCCAACATATATGTCACAATTGAAATTTATCATTATCAAGTGATTTGAAAAAATTAACCTACTTAGAATAATTTTTATCAATACTTCTCTTTACAGGTGTCTCACAGTGTATTCTTTAACTTTTAAAATAATATTAGTGAGATGCCAAGCACCCAGGACATTAAAAAAATCAACCCCTATGCCATAGAGTAATTGGGGCTAAGATAAACGTTATAGTCCACAAAAGGCTAAATATTGATCTGTTCAGTTTGCATCCATTATTGCTGATCTTTCAGGATTTAAATATTGATTGTGCAGTGCAGTTACGATAAGCTAGAGCTAAAGCTCATCCATATTGCAATGTTGGGCAAAAGAAAAAGAGTTTTAACCTCAATAAGCCTGTGCCCTAGTTAGAAAATGCCATCCTCCTTCTAAATCTTTAGCCTGGCTATGAAAAATTAATAATTTATTAAAACATACTTTATTACAGGACTTTCCCTTCTGTCTCCCTGGCACAATGCCAGTGTACACTATGAAGTAATAGTTGGAAAATGACCTCCACTTCTTCAAATGAGTTGTTTCTTTAGTTTGGCTTAATATTAATCATTAACTAAAAAAATACAAGAACTGTTTCTCAGGATAGCTAAACTTTCATGCACATGTGGCTCTTTGCCAGAGTCTAAGATGACATCAGAGTGATATTACTATGACTGTACCAACCATCCTAGAATTATTGATATAATACATTGTTCTGATGATATAGTAAACATTGATGTGGAAATTGAATATATAACTGGCAATGACTGAGGAAATATAATTTAATATCTTCTGTGCTACCTTCTTCTTCCACTCCCCTCACTCGGCTTGCTTAGGGTAATGTCTTCTCAATGCATTCTTATTATTTCAAATAGGATATCCTGACGTGTAGCACAAGTTGATAAGCAGACACCAAAACCCTTTTGTTGGAAATATTTTGTACATATTACAACACTCAAGGGGATTTCTCATTCCTTTTTTTAAAATAAATATAAAAGTAGAATTAAAGACCTGATTTTTCCTCTCCTCCCCCAAAATAGTACATGGGTAGCTTAGTTGGCAAAGAATCCTCCTGCAATGCAGGAGGCCCTGGTTCAATTCCTGGGTCCGGAAGATCACGTGGAAAAGGGATAGGCTACCCACACCAGCATTCTTGGGCTTCCCTGGTGGCTCAGATGGTAAAGAATCCACCTGCAATGTGGGAGACCTGGGTTTGATTGCTGGGTTTGGAAGATCCCCTGGAGAAGGGAACCATTACCCCCTCCAGTATTCTGGCCTGGAGCATCCCATGGACTGAGGAACCTGGGAGGTTACAGTCCATGGGATCACAGAGTCGGACATGACTGAGTGACTTGCACTTTTTTTTTTTTTTTCTTTCAATTAAATAGCTGATTGTTCATAGATCCAGAAAGCATAAAACATCCCTTGAAACATCTTACACTGAAGCTTATTTGTTTCTAATCTGTCCAGAAACCATATTTATAAACTCTCAGCCAACATTTCAGAGACAAAATATCCTTCACATTTTTACCACCCTAGCAGAATCAACTTCTGCCATATTGTCTCATTGACATTTATTTCTTATAATAATCAGCAAAAAAAAAAAAAAAAAAAAAACAGTATTGTTTTGAAGAAAATCAGAAGGCAATAATTTCAGGTTGCCCTTGAGTCTATTTTATATTTGTCCTTTTCTGTTTCCTAGGAATATTTTTCATTTATTTTCTCTTTCAAGTACCATCTGAACTGTCAGATATTTTCCTAAAAATCATACAGTGTGATTTTGAGAAACACTGTCTTAGATTTATCATCCTGAGACTTAGCCAAAAAGAAATCCACTGATTTCCCCTTTACTTTTATTCTGGGGTTTTCAACATCTGATATTATTTGGCCTTGTGAGTTGCAAGAAAAGTATAACTCACAGTTTGATGACAATTTCCTGTACTCTGCTGTTTTCAAGTTTCAAATAATTATATATTTTTAAAATAACTGCTGTGAGACAGACAAAAATTGTCAGCTTTGTCTCTTCACATTTACATTTTTTGGCTAAAAATAATGGATAAATTTCAGAACCAAAATCCTACTCAGTTTCCACATAAACTGTTCACAGTGAAGAAAGAGTTTAACAATTGTCTAATCCTACAACTGGCAAAGTACACCACAGGATCACACCTGCTCAGCCCTTAGGCCAGCATCTGTCTTTACTTACATCGTACATTTTTGAATAAATGAAAGTTTCTTCCCCAATTTCATATTTATGCTGTTACCACTTTGTTTTGGGGAGGGGGCTTTCTGGAGACTGCTTCCCTTTTCATACCCATCCCTCAAATGCAGTTAGTTATAGTAATAAACTTGCTTTGCATGAGATCCATAGCATGCATATTTTAGACTAATGGCAATTGTCAAGACAGTTCTTCTCAGCATGTTGTCTTTGATTAAGACCATATAGTGAAAAAGAGGTCGGGGGAATAGTGGGAAATGGCAAGGAAACCTCTAGAATACATAATATTTGGATAGTAAAATTGCATTTCAATGACAGAATTGGATTGACCAAAAGAATTTTTTCATGAAAATAATGTACATTGTGCTGGCATGTTCTGCAGTTCTCTGGGAACATTTTTTTCTAAAATTATTTTCCCTATGATCCTGAGCCAGAATAGCTCCTACACTGTTATTGTGTAGGAAAAATGACAGTGCTTACAATCTTGCTGTATAGCCACTGAAGGCAAGTGGCTTCAGGGGTCAGAGGGTACACTTGGTGTATTTCAAGTGTTTTTTTTTTTTTGTAAAACTTAATCCTCAAGGCTAGGATGTCTAAAGCCCTTCTTATCAAGTTTTTCAAGAAATGATATCCAAAGTAACTTAAAATTCCCACTATTCACTAGAATTTATTCACTTAAATTGGGTTTTGGGGATACCATATTATTTGCACAGGGTTCTCATTAAAATGTTGGATTCCTGGGTCTTGCAACCACTTTATCAAATATTTAGGGTAATCTTATTCTGGGTAGTATCACATTCCTGGGTCACTGTACACATTTAAGGACACATTCCTTAGGGAACTTAGTTGTTTTAAGTCTTGCCCTTGAATAAAGTAACATACTTACATTTTATCATAAAGTCACTGACATTTTTAGCAGGTTGTGAGCACAAACTTAAAAAAAAAAAAATAAGCTTTCTCCCTATCTCTCATCATACTGAAAAATTAATTCAAAGTAGATCACAGGCCTAAATGTAAGAGCTAAAACTATAAATGTCATAAATAAGACAAAAAATAAACAAACAGAAAACAGGAGTAAATCTTTGTGACCTTGCGCTAGGCAACAATTTCTTAGATGTGACACCAAAAACACAAGTGATAAAAGAGAATATTGACAAGGTGGACTTTATCAATTTAAAAAAGCCCTTTGTACTTCAAGGATGCCACCAAGGAAGTAAAAAAACAACCCATAGGGAAAAAATATTTATAAAGAACATATCTGACAGTGAACTTGTGTCCAGACACATAAAGCAACTTTATGATTTAATTATAAAAAAGAAATAACCTAATTCAAAAATGGGTCAGGTGTTTGAATAATTATTTGTTTCCAAAGAAAATCTAAAAATGATCAATAATCACTAAAAAGGTGCTCAATATCATTAGTTGTTAGGAAATTGCAAATTAATACCACCATGGGATAATGCTTCAAACCTACTAAGATTTCTTGGATCAAAAAACATAATAGCAATACTGGCAAAGAAACAGAAAAAGTAGAATTATCATATATTGCTGAGAATGTAAAGCAGTGCAACCAATTAGAATACAGTTTTGCAGTTCCTGAAAATTTTGAACACAGTTTATCATATAACCCAGCATTTCCACTCATAGGTATTATTTTCATAAAATTGAAAATATGTCCGCACAAAAAAGCTGTACACAAATGTTCCCAGTATAGCCAAAATGTGTAAAGAACCCAAATGTCCATTGGCTAATGAATGGATACACTTAATGTGGATCTTTATACAATAGAATGTTACTCAAACATGTTAGAACATGGGTAGACCTCAGAGTCGCGGTGCTTATTAAACCTGCCACCTACCAGTCTAGAATTGTCTGCCTCTTTCTTGGTTTGTGCTTGGCCTTCAAGGATGGAGGCTGGTTTCAGATTTCAGCCAGGAAGTTCCTGATAATGTTGAAAAACAACAATGGAGGAGACAACCAGGAGACCAAAGAAATGGGCTTTAGGAAAGAGGCATGCTCCAGGAAATGCCGAGCGGGCAATCAATCTCTATGTTGGGAGGGGTGCACCACTTGTTAGATGCTTGTGGAGCACTGCATGATTTGGGGATACCCTGAGAACACCGGCTGGTTTAATGTACTTATTTGAGGATGATGCACAGTGCATTGTGACCAAAAAGATCAACAAATGGCTGCACAGTTGGTTGGCCTCTATTGTGGGCGTTCCACCTGCCACCAAAGACCAAGAAGAGGCTGAACTCAAATTAAAATGTTGAAAAGCTAAGCTTGGAAAAGGACCTTCTTTTTGCCCATTATTTGCTAGCTTGCAGATAAGACAGACCTTAGTGTGCCATTTTGCAAAACTAGGTCAGTGCTTGCTGCCTTGAATTAAGGTCAGAGTGCTTGTGACAAAGCCTAATAGGGACTTGAGATAGAATCCTTAAAAGAGTGTTGATGAAAAAGAATAAAATGTTATTATGTTGATTGATGAAATGGACAAAAATGCCGCATGCCACCCAACAACTTATACAAAGAAAAGCAAAATCACATCCTGAGCTAGCCAGGCATCCCCCAGCTGAGGAAATATTCATGATGACAGAATATACTTAGCTGAGCTATGGACATTGGTGCCAAGTTGTAACAAAAGGCCAGGGAAAGTATCCAGGCACAGTTAGTGTGGCTATGAGACACAGTGGACAATGACATTTCTGTAACCAGGCAGGAGGCAAAAAAAAATAAAAAAGTAACATCACACCCTACCCTCTGACAGAGTTTACGGAGATCAGGGGATTCAAGACATTCGCTTCCTGGTAGATTGCATTAGCCTTTTCTAAAGAGAGGCTTTGCCCAATGAAGGGAATCTCCCTGGGTGTGGGACTCTGAAAATCTAGAGAAGGTACAACAAATCCTTACAGCATTGGGAATGAAACAGGCAAATTATACCCCATCTTTGAAGACCCTGGTTGAGCCACATTCACTACAGAGATGAAAGTTAAGATGCTCCAGGCTACTCCCAACACCTGATATGGGGTGGGGTGCTGATATCCATGCTGAGCCCAGTTCTAAGAAAAGATATTTATGATGGTGGGTAATCCTTTGTTGATCTGGGGAAAACCAATAAATCCTGGAAACAGGAATGAGCTGTGGGAGAGAGAGGGAAGGAGCTCAGGAAGCCAAGGAACCATAATAGGCTATAAAGGGTCCAGTAAAAATAATGCAAAAGCAAACATGGCTTGACCTTATTGCTGTGGGGATTCCACCTGAACAGACAGGCTGAAACCCAGTGCTGTGCTGGTCAACTTAAGAAATGTTTTAGAACCAGAAGAGTAGTTTAGAGTTCCCCATCTGCCCTATTAACCAGAGGCCTCAAGTATACAGTCTTATGCAGTATGGGCACTCCCCTTTTCCCTGGGTATAGGATACAGGCCAAGACTGTCTCTAGGTAAGGCCCACTAGAGGCAATCAGAGATCTCATGTTGAACACAGTATTCACAGGTCCTCCAGAAATTCACAAAAGATGATGACTGGTTGACACTGGAGCTGAGTAGTCCCTAATACATGGTAACACTCAAGAGTTTTCTAGCCCCCTCAGCAACACTGATGGTTATGGAGGGCAAACAGCTAGAGCCAGAAGGTCCTTTTGACACTGCAAGTTGGGGGTTTATCCCAATCTCCACCAAAAATATGAGGTTTATAAATCTCTCCAGTACCATAGAACATACTGGCATTAATATCCTATGAACCTCTATCAGTGACTTTGAACTCCAGGTTAAAGTAATCAAACCAGTACTGTGAGGGAACATCAGCTGGGAACAAGCAAGCCTGCTGCCCTTGTGAAGAACGGTAGCTCTCAAGTAATATAAATGTCTGGGTGGGATAAAGAAATAGGAGAAACTAAGAATTGCACTAAGTGGGTATTGTATGCCCTTCCCATTGTGCTTCCAACAGTTGGTTAAAGAAAAAAGAAAAACAAAACCAGATGGCTCATGACATATTAACAGTAGACTCCCAAGAACTGAACAAGGTAGTACCCTCCACCATCCATACATCTGTACTCAACATTGCCACCATCTTAGATACCTTGGCCATGGTCCCAGGAGTGTACTATGCTGTACTGGACTGAACAAGTATCTTTTCAGTACACCCCTGGACCCTGAGTCACAAGATAAATTTCCCTTCTCTCTGGAGGGGCAACAATGGGCCTTTCAAGTGCTTCCCCAGGTTACCTGCCCAGCCACACTAGATATCATGGGGTAGTGACCTGCGACCTGTCTCTGTTCTCCTTCACCACATCAGTAAACTTGATGATATAATGTTAACATGTAAAAACTTGCCCCAAACTTCCCTGGTGGTCCAATCGTTAAGAATTTGACTGCCAATGCAGGGGAAACAGGTTTGATCCCTAGTCCAGGAAGATCCCACAAGCCACGGGGCAACTAAACCATCTGCCACAACTACTGAGCCCATGCTCCAGAGCCCATGAGTCACAATTACTGAGCCTTATACACCAGAACTACTGAAGCCCTCGCACCCTAGAGTTCAGCTCTGCAACAAGAGAAGATACAGCAATGAGAAGCCCACGCAACTAGAGAAAGCCTGCATGCAGCAATGACAACCCAGGACAGACAAAAATAAATATATAAATAATAATAATAAAAACATACTGAAAAAGTTGGGGGAAAAAAAAAAAGCAGTTAAAAAATTAAAAGACTTGCCTCTGAAGCAAGTTATGCAGACTTTACTAGAACACCTTCAGTGGAGAAGATGGGTGGTGAAACCACAGAAAATTCAAGGCCCAGGCACTGCCCTAAGTTTCAGAAATCATTTTATTCTCCACCTGACACTGTCTCCATTCCTTACATGCTGTGCTTAGTCTCTCAGTCATGTCCAACTCTTTGTGACCACCTGAACTGTACCCACCAGGCTTCTCTGTCCATGGGGATTCTCCAGGCAAAAATACTGGAGTGGGTTGCATGCCCTCCTCTAGGGGATCTTCCCAACCCAGGGATCAAACTCAGGTCTCTAACACTGCAGGCGGATTCTCTACCATCTGAACCACCAGGGAGACCCTTCATTCCTTATACTGCCTGATAAAGAAAAAGGACATATGGGGCCAAACATCAAAGCAGCAAGCCACTCCAAGAAGGCAAAAACACTGCACCCCGAGTGCAGGCTCCCATTTGAGTTAGGTATGTCTGTGACTCTGGAAGGTATGAGTCGGGCACTGTGGCAGAGACAACAGAAGGGGAGATAGTCTAGGACTTTTGTTCCCAGCTCTGAAAGGGGACAAAAATCCAATAAACCCCCCAGAGCAACAATTCCTAACAGCATATACAGTACTCCTCCAGGTGGAACCTCTCAGGAAGGAACATACACCACAGCAACAAATAGGCTGAACTCAGAGCAATTTGGCTGAAGATCACTCATAAGCCTTTACACTAACAGTTGGGCCATTGTAAAAAGATTAACACTATGGCTGGGACAATGGGAAGCCAAGGGGTAGGTGATTCATGATTGGGCTCTTATGGAGTCAGGATGTATGGGGTACATTTAGGTTAGCAACAGTCTGAGCACGCCTCAGTTTTCCCTATCCTGACACTGACACCCCCTGGCCACCAGGAAGCTGATGTCCTAGCAACTGACACTTCAGTGGAGACAACAACTTGGGTACATAAGCTAATAACCACCTCAGCACCCAGTAGGATGGCATATTGCCAAACATGCCAGATTATCCTGAAAATATGCGAATTGGTTAATGCAGTAACAATATGACCTCTGTATGTGGGTTTTTTTTCCAGCCATGTGGGAGAGTTCCCTGACCAGGGATTGAACTCAAGACCCCAGTGCAAAGTCATAACCATTGGACCACCAGGGAATTCCCTATCCTGAGTGTTCTAAACAACACCCAAGGCAACTTCCAAAGGAACCTGGGCCCATTCATTGGAATTCCCAACCAGTGAAAAGTTGGCAAACTGACTATACCAACCCACTCATTCTGAATGAAGGTTCTAAATATAACCTGGTTTGCTTGTACAATTCAAAATCTGACCTAGCCCAAGATTTATTTACCCTGTCACTGTACAAACCAGGCTGCCATTTTTAGGGTATTAGGTGGAGAATCATGTTTGTATACTCTCATCAAATGGAAGTGATTGAGTGTCACACTTCAAAAGTCATGATATGCAAGACTGGACAAAACAAACAAACCAAAATGCCATGACATTAAATAGAGGTTCCATCTCTCCTATAATCTGAAAAAGGCAGAATTGATAGGGAAAACAGAATACAATATTAAAACAGCAGATTAAATCACTAACAGGTAAAAATCACCTCAACAGGGTAGACTAAAGTACTGTCAGGCTTTAATACATTTGAATGATCAACCAATAAGGTCTGTTGCCCCATATGGCGGACTGAAGACTCTGCTGAGGAACCCAATACCATAAAATATAAAAATCATGGAAAATAGCTGACTTTCACTGACTTGTACTGACTTTCACCAAAGACCAACATATTATGCTGCTGAGAATACCACATTCCATTATGCCTAGAAAAGGAATTATCTACTGAAATTTACACTGCCAGGATGGATGAAGTACTTGGCACCCCTGGATGAGAAGGAAACCATTCAATCTCCACTAGGATACCACTGTCCTGCTACAGGTTGGACCTATCAAAACACATTAGACGTGGAGTAGAATACACATCATTAAAAGAGAGGACAAGACATTTTGGCCTGGTATATCCTGCCTCCAACCCATTGCCTCCTGCCTGGCAGTGCTGGTTCCCCCACCATCACCAACATGCACGGTACATACAACCAAGCCAAGTTCCAAAAGCTGACAATTTCTTTCTCCTCATGGCCAGGTAGGCACATTCATTTTTCCACAGGTACAACCATTCGGCTGCCATCTTTGTTCCCTCCATTCACATGGAGGACATGCTAGCCCTTATAAATTCACCCAAAAAGGCTTAAATGATGGCCAACAAAGCCTGTTCTTAAACACTGCTGCTGCTAAGTCGCTTCAGTCGTGTCCGACTCTGTGCAACCCCATAGAGGGCAGCCTACCAGGCTCCCGGGTCCCTAGGATTCTCCAGGCAAGAACACTGGAGTGGGTTGCCATTTCCTTCTCCAATGCATGAAAGTGAAAAGTGAAAGTGAAGTTGCTGAGTCGTGTCCAACTCTTAGCAACTCCGTGGACTGCAGCCCAGAGGCTCCTCCATCCATGGGATTTTCCAGGTAAGAGTACTGGAGTGGGGCGCCATTGCCTTCTCTGGTTCTTAAACACTGGAATGTCTCTAATTAAAAAGGAAAGCTTTCCTCCAAAATAAAATGGCCTTGGACATTATTGTGCTTCAAAAGGAGCCATCTGAAACATTATGCCAATTAAATGTTGTGTTGTTCATACCTGATGAGTCTGTTAATGTGTTATCTTTATTAAATCACATAAAAACACAAGTGAACACTCAATGATCTTAGGCCCAAGTCTAGGGGATTTAGTAAATAAACGGTTTGGCTCATGGGGCTCTTGGTAAAAAAAAAAAAAAAAAAAAAAAGGTGTCACTAATTTTAAAAGTATCATCCCAATCTTTGGTTTCTCTTACACGTGCTTACAATTAATGCTTTGCATTGTTGCTGAGGCATCTGTGTCCAATGCAGCCATATAGCCACCAAGTGAGCCATCTCCATGCTAGTGAAACCACTTGCTTACCACGCAGGATGTATTGCAAAAGAGGACGAACTATAAAGATTATAAAAGCCAGTCAACACATGGAGTGTTGCAGGAAGTAATGAGGACGTGACCACCAGTTAAGCCAAGAACTAAATCTGGTCCTCAAAATTTCCTGACTCCCTCCTTTGTGCTTGGAATGTACACTGAGTGAGCAATATTTTCTTGAGACCATCTGGGTGGTATACCTGACTGAACTCAGTTACTGCCTCTATATAAACCTGTAAGATTTGGTGGGCAGGTGAGAAAATCTACCAGTCTTACACCTACCCAAGCCAAATCTCATAAGCAGGTTTTCATGCTTATTAAACCTGCCACCTACCGAGTATGGAGGTTGGTTTCAGTATTCACTTGAAAAGGCTGTGAACCAGCATATTAAACTGTTCCAGCAGTACCCAATATACAACTATAAACATGGTAATTTGGATTTTTTAAAGTAGGAATAGTAGTGTGGTGATTTTGAAAAACTAACAAATGAAAGGACAGACTAGTCAGGTCTCTGTTGCTGGTATTGTGATCCTAGGCAAGATACTCATTTTCTATTTTAGTTTTATAGCTAATAAAATGGGACAATAGTACCTACCTCAGAGGACTATAAGAAGAAAGAAATTATATAATCAGCATGAGTAGTAACACTCAGCAGAGTGCTTGGCATACATAAAATCAATTTCTGATATTTATTATTAGAACTATTATAATTTTTAAAAAATTTTACTTCCATTTGTAATCTTGCCCTTTGTTTTTCAGGATCAGGACTGCCTTTGCCATCCCTTACTCCATTTTTCAGCTCTTGTTACCGAACCAAACTTGAACCTACTCAGGGGACTCAGAACAAAGTCAATCTACTGATACTGGGTTGTGATGAAGGAAAGTACAGCATTTTTCGCAAAGTGCCCAACATGAGGCCAGGTAAAGAGAACAATAGCTCATGCTTAAAAGACCTGAATTCCCTGATGGCTTCCAGGAAAGGATATTTAAGACAAGATACCTGATCAGCTCACAGATGTTCTTCTGATTGGTTGGTGGGAGGTAACAGAGTGATACATCATCATCTATTTTCTAATTCCAACTAGTCTGGGGTTTAGCGCTGTGCTTGTGATTAGCATGTAGTTGTTTTCTTCCATCTGGTGAGGTTCTGGTATCTGTAAAACAACTCAAGGATAAGGCTCAGAATATTATCTATAGCCCTTGAGGAGGAACAAAAGGCTCTTTGGGTTTATAGCTAAACAACTATTTATATGCCGCTTGACTGTTTTTGTTTCTTGGCTCTTTGGAACTCAGGGAAGGCCTAGGAGGCCAAAGTTTTTGCTTTTTGTTTTTATTTTTAAACAAATAAGGTAAGGTGGACACTGGGTTTCTGCCCCCAGGAAGGCTCCACAGGGTCCTACTCAGTTTCACTCTGTTACACATAACCTGCCCACAGAGTCATCTTCCTAAACCCCAGTTCGCCCTCCATTTCAATGTGTTTCAAAGCTCCCTCCAAGTTTCTATCTAAATCAGAAGTAAAAGCCTGCATCTCTCTCTCTAGAGCTTTGAAAGTCTCAGGTATCACACAGATTTTGCGCTCCAGCTTTATCTTCTGCTCTTCCTCAAAAATCTGTCAGGTGCATTCTCACACCAACAGACAAACAACAGTATAAAACAACAGTGAAAGCATCACTCTCAGTTCCTCTTAATTTCAAAATCTGCTTTGCATCTGCACTCCAACTGTCAGGCTTTTTTTTTTTTTTTTTTTGTAATTCTTGCAATAACTGCCAGATTGCTCTTTCTGAGTCAAGTTCCTCAGTTGTCCATTTTACATCATTTCCAGATTCAGCTCAGTAAACTACAAACTGTAACATATCCCTTTCTGTTCCATCCACATGATGGTTCCTTCACATACTACTGCTGCTGCTAAGTCACTTCAGTCGTGTCCGACTCTGTGTGACCCCAGAGACGGCAGCCCACCAGGCTCCCCCGTCCCTGGGATTCTCCAGGCAAGATCACTGGAGTGGGTTGCCATTTCCTTCTCCAATGCATGAAAGTGAAAAGTGAAAGTGAAGTCGCTCAGTCATGTCCGACCCTGTCCATTGGATTTTCCAGGCAAGAGTACTGGAGTGGGGTGCCATTGTCTTCTCCATCACATACTACAGTCTTCCATAATTTGGCACCTACCACCATGCTATGCTGTTGCTTAGTCTTTTTTCCTTGGCTTACAATATTTTCCCCAATTTCAATGTCTGGTATACTCTGAAAGTCCATACCAAAAGTTGCATTTAAAGACTGCTAAAATATAATCTATATTTATTCATTCATTGTGTTTACAGAAACCATTTTGAAACATCCACCTTTGGAGGAATGGTCTTCTGGGACTTAGGATAATGTAGAAGAACACTAAGTCAGAGGGAGTCCCTTCTTTGAAAGCATTTTACATCCACAACTCATTGTAGGACGTAAAGTAATGAATGCTTTCTGCCCAGATTTTAAAACAAGCTTAAAAAAAATTACAGAATATTGTGAGGCAAAGAGTCAGCAAAGATTCTGAGATAAATGAATTTTTGACAACAGTGATACCGTTCTTAAGCACTGAAAGATCTGGTCTATATTGTACATCTTGGCCAGACTTATGACATGGGACCTCTCCATTCTGTCTAGCATCAAGAATCAGAGGGAAGATAAAAGCAGAAATATTTTAAGACAAAATGAAAAAAATATGGACTAACCTCTTGCTAATCAACAATAGTCTGTCACATGCTTAGCCACAGAGGAAATCCAGATGAAAAAGCTGAGTAGAAGAAACACTGTTTCTGACCATCACTGCTTACATGGAAAGAATAATTCTTTCAATGCCTATTGAAGGCAATCTTAGTCATCTGCCCCTCCCTTTTCATAGGCAGACCTGATACCTTATAATGCTTTATAACTCCACACTTGATACATTTCTATGTTCATTTCTTGATGCTCAAATTCTCATGAAGGAATCACTACTCAGCATACAGAATACATCTAAACTATATTGATGTTTTAAAGTTACCATGTAAAAGAATGCTTTCATGACCTAAAATTCCATTCCCATATATAACCACCACCTATTAAATAATACTTTTAATGAGCCAAGTTAATATTCCCATGCATGTCATATTATATATACATACACACACACACAGATAAAGCTAATTACTATGTAACCAAACACAATTGTTTAACCCATGTTAATTCCAACTAGCTGATTTTTCACTTATGAGTTTATAAAAAATGCATAATCATAAACACACATTTCACCAGAGTTATTTGACTGAATTGCTTGATTAGGTTGAATATAAGTAGTTTTGTCATTTCACTGACCCAGACGCTATCTTATTGGATTCTAATCCATTGGTCAAATCACATCATTTATCTCAAAGTTAAATATATTATCTATTTTGCATTTAACACAGTTTGGCTGCATTTATTTGAGTGATTTAAGTGCTGATAAGGACCAAGTCTTAGAATTGTATAATATGGATGTTATAATACATTTTCAAATGCCAATAATATTTTTGGCACTATCTTAAAAAACAGTTTTAAGACTTGATACAAATTTGCTTGCAAACCTCCCATTTTACCTTTTAGTGCTTTACTGAGGCACTCCTGTGAAAACTTAGCAAGGTCTCTAACACAAAGTTTAAATTCTTACTGGCCAATGGAATTCTGCAATTCCATTAACACATGAGTCTGACATAGCTGAGATTTATATTGCCAGAAACTCTCATTTGATTTATAATCTGGTAATCCTTTTATCCTCCATTTATATGCAGTATAACTTGACATAAGTGCAAGAATGCCTTCACTAATAGAATTCACGAATATTGGACCAAGACGTTTTTTAGATCATAAAGGCTCTCTGAAAAGGGAAAGAAAGGGAAAGACTGGAGCTGGCTGGGATGGGATCTGGCTTTAAATCAGTCTAATAAAATGAAACTCAGGTTAAAACTACTGATTTTAGAACATTAGCTTGGCATACAGTTCTCTTTTGATGGGTCTGCTCCCTCAACTCAGCCCACAAAACTGTTTTACCAGCCCTCAGGCTACAAAGGAGTCAGATATCTGTAGCCTTTGTTACAGTTCATATTAAAAAGTTATGTGGACTAATGAAGTATATTTAGATAGGGAGAAGCAAAGAAAGTGGAATATGGGAGGGGAGAAAGTTCTAAACATCATACTGAGCCTGGGAAAATTCTGGGATATAATGAACATGAAGAACAACAAAGAACATTTGCCACATCTGCTTCATTTACAAAATGATATCTTTAAATCAACCACCACCACCACCACCAAAACAGAAAACTAAGAATCCAAGGTTTGTATCTGTTACCATCCACATTATGCCCTATTTGTTGACTACACTTTAAACTTGGTTTGAGTATTAATTCTTCTCAGTGTTTTCCATTTAACAATAAAACACCATTTCTGCTTCTTCCCATTCAAATGCTGATATTGAACAAGTATTATTTTCATGGTTTTTATCTATGCAGTTCAGAATTCTACTTAAAAAAAAAAAAAACTCTTAGATATATAATAGATGCATAAGCCCATCTCCACACATGACATTTGCATAGAAAACTCAATTAGAGAACTATATTATTACATTTGGGAGATTAGTGGGGTATCAAATGACTTAGAGATACTTCTGTATGTTTTCCAGATTTTACTCTTGACTGTGTTATTTTGGAGATTCATAAAATTCAAAAATTATTCTTGGGAAAAAATAAACTTTGCAGGTATGTACATTAACAGAAAACTATATCAGAGTACAATGATAAGGTCATAGGAGGGCAATGCTTTATGATAATTAACAGGTAGGTCATCCAAAACAAGGTACTAATCAGCTAGTTTTTAACATTTTTGAGTTTTCTGTGATTAAATATTACTTTCTTATCAATAATATGTCTATTATTTTTATCATTTGGCATTTTAAATACTACAATATATAGCATCCACAATACTAAATAACTGTGGCAAAACACGTTTTAAGGTTAATTTAGCTACGTACTTATAGCATTAAAACAAATTTCACAAGTGAAGCAGGATAAAAAATTATTTATAGCTACACTTAATAGTTTCAGACACAGAATAGTAAATGTAAATACTTAATTCTATTGAATTTAATGGTTAGATTTTATTTTAGTAATTTTAAAGTCTGAAAGAATGGGAGAGACAGATCCAGAGTGGCAGAGATAGAAAGGCAGAGTTAGAGTTGGAGAGAGAAAGGAGGAGACAGAAAAATCACATTATCAATGTGATGCTGAATCTTACGCCTGGACCAAAAGCTCTGTCCCTGTAGTTAATGTGACTATGAGTCAACTTCAAAATGTCTCTCCATTCTCTAAAGGAGAAATACTATTACCAAGATCTCATACCACAAACATTGCTGCCTCACAGTTTAAGCTAAATGCAAAGCTGGCATCATAAAAGTTGTACAACTCTTTCTCCACTAAAATGCATATATTTATTATTAATTATTATTAAATTTCTTAATTTTAGAGTATTAGAGGGCAATGGAAAAATTTTGTTGACTCATTAGAAAGACCTAATGTGATAATCTGCACAATGTAACACTGTATTAAAAGGCTGTATTTATAGCATTAATTTTAAGTCTCCATTTGAACTGTTATATTAGAGAAGAACACAAAGGTAAATCTAAAGATTAAATTGAGAACTTTGCCTATTTAGTTTTCCAATTTGCTGAACACACACATATTCTTTCCTTTTCCCGCCTCATATGTACCCCTCTCTAAATTCCTTTAACTTTTTACTTGGTTTTTATCTATTTCTCTTTCTGTTACCCTATCTCCATTTTCTTCTTTTCCACTCCTCTTTCTCCCTATTCTTTTTAAATTATTTTCACACCACTATTATATAAGTAGAACTTTGAATATTACTATGTCAGTTCTGAAATGCATTGATTTATTCACAATGATCAAAGATAAATTATTAAATTTCCTTTTAAAGCAGTTGAGATTTTCAGAAATTTCATGCATTATAGCAGTTCATGATTCAGTCAAAATGAATCAAATAAAATCTTGGTTAAGTTTTATATTCTACTTCTCTATGACTTGTGATCTGGTTGAACTAAAATAAAATTAGGAATTTGCTCAGAATTAATTTAAGCATTGTACTAGAAGCAATCATATGTGTAGCACGTTACTAAGATTCATTTTTTCTTATTTTCTAGATAATGACTGCCTCTATGATACAATAATATAATAGTTACCATGTTCAATTTTTCATCAAAATACATTTAATTCTGGTAATGATAAGAAATCAATGCATTACAATATCTATAAGACTGTATCATTCAGGAAAAGAAGAATGCACTATTTATGCCTTTTTCTATATCTTAATATGGAAAAATTTGTTACTAATTGCAAGTATGTATTATCTTGACTTACAAGACACAAAGTAGAGGACTAGGGGAAAAGACTGGCGTTTCAAAATTAACAAGTCCTTGATGATACATTTTTCAAGGGGTGTGTTTGTGTAAGCAAAAATTCAACAAAAAATAGAAAAAGACATATTCCAGATGTGACCAAAAATAATATTGAAATAGTTTATAAAGTGTTCTGGAGCACTCATTTTCCTTAGGAATGGTAGATTCTCTCTAGAGGCAGGGGAATGAATTAATGTATCTTTAAATATCATTTCACTTTGCTTTATCTGTGAAAACTTTCTAAAAATAATTTGATAGAAATTGGAGAGTTAGAAATACCTGATGTAATTATCTTTTATTACAAACTTTTGAGAATGTTGCTTAACCCTATGCTTCTCAGTTTTTAACTAAAAACATGGAGATTACAATCCTCAGTGATATGTGTGGTTTAAAGGATATAATAAAAGTTAAAGCAACAAGTATGAGTATACAATACGTATTTCTCTCTTTCTTTCTTGTCCCCCACTTCTTTCAGTAGATCATTTTGCCCTTACTTTCAAGGGTTTTATGTGTGTTAGGGTAACTATTTTGTTAAAACTCTTAAAATAAGAACATTAATAAGACTCTCTTGTTCCACTGAATTATGCCTTCATTTCTGAAAGTAGAGAAGTGTTATGCTAAAATAATGTAAGCTACATATATTAAATATATCAATTATCTCTGACTTGTGTTTAGAAAAGCTAACTGGATTTTCTCTTTTTCTTTTAGATGAGTAATGTAAACCATATGATAAAAAGAATTTTTCTGTCTAGTTTTTACTGTTAGATCTGCAGTGGCTAGAAGAACAGCTCAGACATATTAGGCACTCAAGGAATAATTGTGGAATTAAAAATACAATAAAGTTTGAGTTTTATCCATTTTCCTCAATCCATTTTAATTGGAAATAACTGTCTTTGACTTGGTTTTATTAAAATTGGACAATTTAAATATATGGTTACCAGGGGGAAAGAGGGAGAGGGATAAATTTGGAGATTGGGATTAACATATACACACTACTAGGTATAAAATACAGAAGGAATAAAGACCTACTGTATAGCAGAGGGAAATCTACTCAATACTCTGTAATGGCCTATAAGGGAAAAGAATCCAAAAAAGACTGAATATATGTATGTGTAGAAGTGATTCACTTTACTGTACACCCAAAACATTGTAAACTGTAAATCAACGTGTCTCACTCTGTGACCCCATGGACTGTATTCCACCAGGCTCTTTGTCCATTGGGATTCTCCAGGCAAGAATACTAGAATGGGTTGCTATGCCCTCCTCCAGGGGATCTTCCCAACCCAGGGATTGAACCCAGGTCTTCTCCATTGCAGGTGGATTATTTACCATCTGAAGCATCAGGGAAGCCCATGGACTTTACTCCTGTATTTTTTTTATTTTAAAGACAATTTAACATTTTCAATGATAATATACAATTTTCTTCATTTTAGTTTAAAGCATAAAATGGAAAAGGTGATGCATACAGTAGAAAATTAATTTATCAGTCTACTCATTTTTGGAAATGAATCAAGCAAAGTTTATTAAAACTATATATTTGGAAAATATATTTACCATCATGCCAATATGAGAAGAATGACTGTACTTGCTTCAGCAGCATATATATCAATATGAGAAGAATGATAATAAAAATTTAATATGCTCATTGTCCTAGAGAACAATTTGTATTGGCAATTTGCAAAATTCAGTGCTCAGTATAACTCTGGCTCAAAATAATAGAATACAACTGTGAATTCTGAGTTCATGTGAATATTTTATTTCTTGGAATTGACAGACTTGTAGTTTGATTATGCTATTATGTTAATCTGTAGTTTATTTTTAAAATATATATACATATAATTTAAATATATATGTATATATATTATATGTAAAAGATGGAGGCAGAAGGAGAAGAGGGTGTCAGAGAATGAGATGGCTGGATGGTAATGAACATGAACTTGGGAAAACTCCAGGAGATTGTGAAGGACAGGGAGGCTTGGCATGCTGCAGTTCATGGGGTCTCAAGGAGTTAGACACGACTGGATGATTGAACAACATAGTTGTTGTTCAGTCCTATATATATATAGATAGATAGATAGCATCCTAGGTGGCTCATTGGTAAAGAATCTGCCTACCAATGCAGTAGATGTGGGTTTGATTCCTGGGCTGGGAAGATCCCCTGGAGAAATGGCAACCCACTTCAGTATTATTGCCTGGGCAATCCCATGTACAGAGGAGTCTGTCAGACTACTGTCCATGGGGTCACTAAAAAGTTGGACACGACTTAGCAACTAAACAAAATACTTATATACACTTTCTTTTAATCTCCCACAATAATAAAAGTTTTTTATAACAAAATGAGTTCAAGAGCTACCATCTGGAGAGAGAGAGAGTGCTACTGCTACTTCTACTACTGCTAACTCGCTTCAGTGGTGTCCGACTCTGTGTGACCCCATAAGACGGCAGCCACCAGGCTCCACCGTCCCTGGGATTCTCCAGGAAAGAACACTGGAATGGGTTGCCATTTCCTTCTCCAATGCATGAAAGTGAAAAGTGAAAGTGGAGTTGCTCAGTCGTGTCTGACTCTTAGCGACCCCATGGACTGCAGCCTACCAGGCTCCTCCGTCCATGGGATTTTCCAGGCAAGAGTACTGGAGTGGGGTGCCGTCGCCTTCTCAAGAGAGAGTGCTAGGTATATCATCAAAGGCAATGAATCTAAGAATCCAGGAAGATCTTGAATTATTACTCTTTCAATTTAATTTTTAATCATGAAAATACTTGTTAGGAAAGAAAACTATCTAAATGACAGCCATTTTTATATTCAGATATTTGCCAAGTAAAATAATTGGATGTCAGATGAGGAACTGCCTGTCATATATTGCTATTAAAATAATATATTTTTTGTGCATAACCAACCTGCCTGAGTGGGTTACTATAGTCTATGGTTTCCCTGAGATTTTCCAGTGGGATTTTAATAATACTCTTATGTTTGCCATCTTAGCAGTACAGCCTGTTAAACAATTTGTAAGAAAAATATTCAGGTATAAAGCTAGATAATCTGTATCCCTTTGGAATCAAAAGTCACTTTGCCAAAATATTTTAACATGCAAAATTGCTTCTTGAGAGATGTTTGCCATGATAAAATGACAGAAAACTACATTTTCATTATAATTATAACTGACTTGTGGTGCTAACTTTTTATAATTTAAAGGTATTCTCAACTCTGACAGCCCTTCCATGTTGAATTATGCATCTCAGGCTCTTAAATAGTTCTGCTGGCATGAGACAGCTGAGATGAAGTTGTCTTTCTAAAATAATTGCTCCATGGAGCATCCATTATACCTTCAGAAAAAATGTATTACTTGACTTCTACAAATTATAGACTAGCCTATAATGGGTATTTTTGACAGCTATTAGCTTAAAAAAAATCTGAACAGTAAAATGAGTATTGATATCACAATGGTGTGCTGTGCATGTTAATACCAACCTTCTCTGTACTTCCCTTCTAAAGCATGATGTAATCATTAATTATAATAATATTGATGTAACTGAACTCATGTTAAAAATACAGTATTGGCAAAGTATGTCATTTTCTCACCTGTGAGATAAAAACCATTAACTCAATATTTACAATACATACTGAAGACATCATCCAGGTTTAAAAGATAAAAAATGAATTCACTTTTGGTAATGTTTTTCTGATTCATTAAGTTACTGGGTAAATTTTAAAAATCATAAATGATACAATAATCAGATAAAGAAAAAGATGATATGTTTTTACCTCCCACATGCCTCTTCAAAATATTGAACAGATGATAACTCAATTTATCAATACTTTGTTAAAATATATATTATTTCTTATCAAGAATTTTATACTTTATATTTCTATGGCAGTTAAAATTTCCCCTAATAAAAACACTTGCAAATATCTTTTCAGGAATGTTCTACCTCATGGCACTATAACGATTCCACCCCATGGAACTATAATGATTCCATTATTATTAAAGTCCAGAATGAAAACAATAGTGACAGTCTATCAGAATCTTTACTATTTCTGTGTATATCAATTAAATGCAGTCATGTGAATGAAAATATTTGTTGTTAAGTTTAGGAGATTCTATGCAAATATAGGCAAAGTTTTTATTAGTAGGTTAATATGTGGTAAATATTTTCCAATTCTATTGAATCACTAGGTTTTGGTGGGTTGTTTGTTTGACCACAGTAGGAAGAAATGGCTTAGGTTCCTATGTCCCTCCTGTATAAACATAACACAGACCCAGACACATATACACATATCTCTGATCTCAAGAATCAAAAAGCTAACATCTATAATAAAACTTAAGTTAATGAACATATTAATCTAAGGTGTATCAAGTGCCTACTGTCTCATTCTGCCAAGAATTGATCACACAGTTATTATTTATACCTATTCCTTATTAACCAAATCCTAGAGGGTTCATACCTCTACACATGGCCAGAAGAAAAATTGCACACATTATGTGGTCTCTTCAAATTCTCTTGGCTTTAAGCTCACCCTCATCTCTTAGGTTAATAGTAGAAAGACAAATCTTGTGCTGAGCTCTAATACTCCATTTGTTACTTACTGAGGCTTAGGTGGGGTGGAATAGGTAGAATGATAGATGGAAATTTGATAGTTTTAGTACATCTTTCCAGTTCTACTCTCACATCTCTTATTTAAATGAAGTTTTTAGAAGTCTTAACGACTGGCTAGCTTAAGAGAAAAAGAAACATTTAGAAATTGTCAACTACAAATTGGCACTTGCCATCTACCTCTAAAAGGATTAAATCATATGCTGCTAAATTGCTGCTAATTTTCAACACCCCCTGAAAGCAGTTCAGGATGGAGAGCAGAAGTGAGGCACTCTGTGCTTAGGGTAGGAAAGCTGGCAGAACAGGTCTCAGATAGTTATTTTAAGGAGCCAATTTTATAAGCCTAATTCTTGTATCTCATATTTAGAAAACCAATCGAATCCTTCATGGTGACCACTGCTCCTCATGACTAGCAGAAACCTTCAAGACACTAACAGAAGCCTTCTGCAAATTGCATGTACTTAATTGCATGTACTCCCCCTTCACCAAAATCACATATACACCGACAGTCCCCCCTACCTCTCTGGAGTGGTTTCTCAGAGCTATCTGCAGTCACCCAGGCTTCAGTTCTCATTTTGCCCCAAATAAAACTTAACTGGCAACTCTCATATTGTGCATTTTTTTAGTCAACAAAATAAATTTTAGTAGATAGTTTTGAGAGAACAAAGATAGGAGAGAATAAAGAAAATGGTCTACACTGACTTTGTAATACCTTGCTATATTTTAACCATCACACCTTCAGTCTATATACTGGCCCCAATGAGTAGACCAGGGTGGAGAAAAATACCCCAATGTTGGTTTTAACAAATTACACTAAAGTGATCACAACTGTCCATAACAATATAAATTAAAATTTCTTCCATTTATTCCTTTCAGCTTATATAAAATTAAACTTTTTAAAAAATTTTTTTACTTTACAATATTGTATTGGTTTTGCCACACATCAACACGCATCCGCCACGGGTGTACACGTGTTTAAAGTTTAAAATTTAACTTCAAAATACTTTTTAAATAATGAATGTCTTACATTCTAATTTCATGAGATTTAGCTTTTAAATTATTTATTGTAGTCCCAAGTTATTAAACTATTGACTACAAATTACCTGTTTACACAGTTGAGGCATTATATATGGAATTACCAAACAGATGAGTATCATCTATCCCTCCCACCAAAGCAAATTGCTTAGAGTAACATAATGACTTATTTCAGGGAACTTGAAAATCTTTAAAAATCATTGAATATAGAGGCTTTTTTTTTAATTGGGAAAGATTACCTGGTATCAAGATTGCCTGGTATCAAGATTACTTGCCTTGATATATGAAAAATGGAGTATTTCCTGCATATCAGTAAATAAAGATGTCAGAGTCATCAGGGATTGCAGCCAGTGAGTCCTGAGGAAACTCAGGAAAGAAAAGACTACCTGCCACCTAGCAGCCATCAGAATGCAGCCACGCACTATGTAGAGGCCTGAGGAAATGCAGGATGTGAAAATATGGAATACTGGCCCCACTTACCTGAGATGCATATCAAAGGAATAATTTCATGAGCCCAGACTGTTGCATCTTCCCATACATAGAAAAGCATTAAATTTCTGGAGATAACTGGCTTTCCTTTAATTAACAATCATCTTTTGACATTCAGACTACCTTCCCTTTGTTGCAAAACTTCTACATAACCTGCCTCACCCACTCTTCTCCTCAGAGTAGCTGTCTCAAGGTTACTTCAGATGCTGCCTCCCAGGCTCAAAGTCCTAAAAATTCTACCAAATAGTACATAACCCTCAATTTTTAGGTTGTGAATATTTTTAAGTCCAAATATATTATGTTCTTTCAAAAGGCTATGCAGTGGTTATGAATGAAAGCTAATGTGCACATTACAAGTATGCACTCAGACCTATGATGAATGTTAAAATTATACATAAAAGAGTTGGTAGAGATGCAGTGGATTTTGTGGGATTTTAATTGCCTCTAGATTTTTCTATAGCCTTCAAATTTTCTCATAATATGAATAACTATTTTCATTTTATGTAAGCAAAACAAAAACCTGTTTCAAAATTTTTCAAAGATATAGAGTAAAAAGTTAAAGTACTTTTTCTTGATGTCTTGACATTTCCCATCCTCTGACCCCTAACGCCAACAACTCGATGTTTGTCCAGAAGTAACTGATGTTGTTTGTTAGCACCACCCAGACCTTTATTTTCTACTTTTTTTTTTTTTTCTTTCATATATATTGGATTGGCCAAAAGGCTTTTTGGGCTTTCTCATAAGATGGCTCTAATAGTGCTTAGCTCTTTTTAACTTCATTTGAAACAACTTTTAGATTGTATTGTGACAGCTGTCATATAAGAGTGCATTTTAAAAAAACAGCAAAATTGTTCAATTTTTATATAGCCATTTTAATATGAAGATGAGAAAAAAATCAACATTTTTAGCATATTATGCTTTATTATTTTAAGAAAAGTAAAAATGCAGCTAAAATGCGAAGAAAGATTGGTGCAGGGTATGGAAAAGCTACTGTCACTGATCGAATGTGTCAAAAGTGCTCTGTGAAGTTTTGTCCTGGGGATTTTCTCACTGGATAATTCTCCATGGTCAGGGAGACCAATTGTGGTTGAGAGCAATCAAATTCAGACACTGAGAACAATTAACATCATACCACAGAGGAGATAGCCAACATACTCAAAATATCTAAATTGAGTATTGAAAGTCATTTGCACCAGCTTGGTTATGTTAATCGTGGTAATATTTGGCTTCCACATAAGTGAAAGAAACCTTCTTAACTGTGTTTCTGTGTGTGATTCTCTACTGAAATGTAATGAAAGCATTCTGTTTCTAAAACAAATTGTGATGGACAATGAAAAGTGGATATTGTACAGTAATGTGGAATGGATAAAACTGTGAAGCAAGTGAAATGAACCACCACCAACTACACCAAAGTCTGGTCTTCATCCGAAGAGGGTGCTGGTGTATATATGATGGGATTGAAAGGGAGTTCTCTATTATGATCTCCTTCTGGAAATCCAAAAGATTAATTCCAACAAGCACTGCTCCCAATTATGCCAACTGAAAGTAACACTCGAAAAGCATCAGGAATAAGTCAACAGAAAATGCATAATCTTCCATCAAGATACTACAAAACCGTGTGTTTGTTGGCCAGGCAAAAATTGTTACAGCTTGGCTGGGAAGTTCTGATTCATCTTCCATATTCACTAGATATTGTACCTTCGGAATTCCATTTATTTTGGCCTTTACAAAATTCTCTTAATGGAAAAAAAATTCAATTCCCTGGAGTACTGTAAAAGGCACCTGGAACAGTTCTTTGCTCAAAAAGGTAAGTTTTGGGAAGATAAAATTATGAAACTGCCTGAAAGAAGCCAAAAGACAGTGGAACAAAATGGTGAATACATTGTTCAATACAGTTCTTGGTGACAATGAAAAAAAAAGTGTCTGGAGACATGGCATTGTCTCCACATAGGAATAGGTTAACTATTCCTATTCAATCTCTCAAGACAGAGGAAAAAAGTGTGTGGAGACATGGCATTGTCTCCACATAGGAATAGGTTAGCTATTCCTATTCAATCTCTCAAGACAGAGGAAAAAATGTCTTCCTACAGCTTCCTTGCAGACAGGAGTGTGACATCCTCTGGTCTATGAAATAGAAGTCCTTCTGTTGGGCTTTGGGAAACTTCTTAAAGTTGGGCACACCCAGGGAGGCATGCTCTACTCTACTCTACCCCTCCTCTTTCCCTTTTTCCTGTCTAGACTAGTCAAGGTGTTAAGAGGAGGGGTGCTGGTAGCAGCCAGTTTTGCAAATGCAACAAGAGCCATCCAGTGGAACACAGCCACTATGGAGAACAGTGTGGAGATTCCTTAAAAAACTGGAAATAGAACTATGATACAACCCAGAAATCCCACTGTTGGGCATACAACCGAGGAAACCAGAATTGAAAGAGACACATGCACCCCAATGTTCATCGCAGCACTGTTTACAATAGCTAGGACATGGAAGCAACCTAGGTGTCCATTGGCAGATGAATGGATAACAAAGCTGTGGTACATATACACAATGGAATATTACTCAGCTATTAAAAGGAATGCATTTGAATCAGTTCTAATGAGATGGATGAAACTGGAGCCTGTTATACAGAGTGAAGTAAGTCAGAAAGAAAAACACCAATATGGTATACTAATGCATATATATGGAATTTAGAAAGATGGTAACGACGACCCTATATGCAAGACAGCAAAAGAAACACAGAGATGAAGAACAGACTTATGGACTCTGTGGGAGAAGATCCCACTCTGAGGGTGGGATGATTTGAGACAATAGCATTGTAACATGTATATTACCATATGTGAAATAGATCGCCAATCCAGGTTTGACGCATGAGACAGGGTGCTCAGGGCCGGTGCACTGGGATGACCCTGAGGGATGGAATGGGGAGGGAGGTGGGAAGGGGGTTCAGGATGAGGGACATGTGTACACCCATGGCTGACGCATGTTGATGTATGGTGAAAGCCGCTACAATATTTTAATTAGTCTCCAATGAAAATAAACTAATAAAAAAATAACAAGAGATTTCACTTCTGTCATAGTAGTGTGATTTCAAAGCAGAACAGTTTTATTAAAAACAGAAGGGAAAACAAAACAAAAAACTAAAAAGCTGGACTCTTGCTGTTAATTGCTGTAATACTGAATGATTATTTCTGCATTTCATTCTATGTGACAAAATAATGAATAATAATATCCTCTCTTGCTTAAGCAAATGTTATTTATGTTTTCTGTTGCAAAGTGATTTGAATTCCTAGTTGAAGGTGTCTAGGTATATTTAAAACAATAGCTCTGTTTCTCATTTTACATGACATCATAGGATAATCAATTTCAAATAGTTTTTATTTATTCAATGACAGTTTCAGGTTATTTTCACTTCAGCATATGAAAATCTATCTTTAGCTTAAGTTTATTATTCAATTCTATTAATGAAACCATTAATTTAACTTGGTAAATGCTTAAATTCAACTTGTTAGATGATTAGGTGGCATATAATGCTTGGTTATTGAAATCAATACAGAAATTAATATCCTGGTACATACATGTATACTTCTTGAGGTAGATACATAGAAGTATAGTTCCTGGGTTCAAGGATATGTGTTTTTTGAATACTAATGGATATTTTGAAAATCTTATTTTTTTCTCCCACCACATTGCCTAAAATTGGATACTGTCACATATATAAATTTTTTGTCAGTTTTAATGGAATAATATGAAATTAGTTTTTGTTTGCATAAATGTTACTATTGAATTTTAATATATATTCATTTATATATTGCCATTTTAATTTTTTATCAAGTAAATTGCTATATTAACCATTTAAAAATATATATATATTGGATTATCTTTTGTTGCTTTTAGGAAACTCTTTATATAGTAAAAGTAAGTTTTATTTGTGGCACATTTATTTGCCTCATCTGTGGCAGAAATAATCATTTATTTGTAAATGTGAAATCATTTTGTTGTAAATGCAAAAATCATTTAGTACTTTACCTGCACATCTGTTTTGTTTCTTGAATTTCATGCATTATTTCTTTGTATGTAATTTTCACATTGCTTCAATGTATCCTAAACAGTTATTTCAGATATATTTAGAAGAAAATGCTTTATTATTATCTTGATATAATTTTTTTTTATTTTTCCCTTTTCTTTTGATTAAACTTCAATCAGGCCTGTGGCTTTTGCCATAGGATCCTGTCTTATTTTGAGATACTGTTGTCCCTTTTCTACTTCATAAGAGGTCTAAACTTTGTTTCTCTTTTCTATTTGAGAGCTTTTAGTAATTTTAGAAATTTCAGATGTCTAAGTACATACTTAAATTCAGCTTGTACAGCACTTAAGAAACCTTTTCAATACAAAGATTTCTGTTGTCAAGTAGGTTCACTGTATGATTTAGATTTTAATTTTTATTTTCTAGTAATTTCCTTGCTTTCTAAACACTTCCTTTTCATAGCACCCTTCCCCCATTTTAATTATTACATATTTCCTGATGCACATATTGTTATTTTATATCCTCATTTCGGTCCTTCTCTAAGAGATTTGTTTCTATCAAATTGTCAGCTACAAATTGGCACTTGCCATCTACATTCACAAGGGTTAAATTATGTACTGCTATAACTGCTGATTTTCAATACCCCCTGAAAAGAGTTCAGGGTGGAGAGCAGAAATGAGGCACATTTTGCTTGGGGAAAAACTGGCAGAACAAGTCTTCAGATATTTTCAAGGGCTGAATTTATGAACCCAGTTCTTCTATCTCCTCATATCTAGAAAATCCTTCATGGTGACAACTGCTCCTCATGACTAGCAGAAACATTCTGCAAAAAAAAAAAAAAAATATGTGCTTGACTACACATACTCCCGTTTCACCAAAATCACATATGCTGACCTTGCCCCCTGCATTTTGGAGCAGATTCTAAGAGGTATCTGAGGTGCTGTCTCCAGGGCTGAAGTGCTCTTTTTGCCCCAATAAAACAACTTTCAAATCTAATATAGTGCTTTTTTTTTTTTTTCAAGACGACAGCTTTATGACGACCATGAAGAAGGGACCCAGAATGGACTTCTCTCCTTCACCCAAATTCTAAGTGAAACCAGAGTGTTGGCACCAGAAGCCCCCTTCACCCATCTTCCTCCTTGAAGAGTCCAGATGAATTGGGTAAGTCTTTCCTGATTCTTGTATCTTCCATATTAGTTGATGATCCTGAGTTGTATTTTGTGGTGTATAGCAGGAACTTGTCTTCTCCCAGTTGAAAGTATTGGGTGTAGGGGGTGAAAAAGGAGAAGTTGAAAGCTACCTGGGAATATCCACCCAGTAGAAAGATATTGGATGGGGTTCAGTTTAATGATATAGGGGAATACCCACCCAGGTGAAAGATACTGGAGTGGTGGGAGGCTGGCTGAAAGATATCAGGGTTTGCTCAGGTGTAGGAGACTGACTGGTCTGTGCTGAGTGGTTAAGTAAGAGGCTGATGTGATGCTTTTCCTCAGTTCAGCTGCTTTAATAGAATTTGTTGGGATAAAAGTTAAGGTATATGAGAGCTTTGCTCTGAAGAAAAGGGACAAGACTCCTCCTGGCCAGTTATGGTTTTCTTGGACAACTGGGAAATTTATGGGAGTGGTGGAGGCAGAGTCCTCATAGGGAAACCAACTCATTAATTAAAACACTTTCTCATCCAGGTGTCACAGAGACGATATGGCCATTCAATGTTCCAAGCATCCACATGGGCTTAGACTACCAACCCAAGGGGAGAAACCGAGATACATAAGAGATCCGAAACAACTCTAGGGTGTTGCCTAGAGGAGTTAAGTTCCCAAGCAGCACACTGGACCACCACACAACTTCACTAGTTAATTTTATCCCTGACAAATTCAATTTAAAACAGGAAATAGAGCCTTTCAAACAGAAACAAAAGGCATCAGAAAGCCAGTCTCAAAATAACATCCTAGCCAGGATTATGTATGTACAAAACTCATACTTGCAAGTACCTACTTAACTGGGGAAATTATACTAAAGAATATCAAGTATACCAATCTAAAATACCAACTGGGGTTTTTCGATATCCAAAATTAATATTTTTGTGTGCACAGTTAGAAAAAAACGGCCATAAGATCTAACAGACTGAATGAAAAGCTTACATTGATTTGTATCTAGAAACAACTAAATGAGGCAATAATAGTGTAACTTCTTGAAGCTATATCAGAACTAAAAGAGGCTGCTAGCACTCTGATTCTGATTCTCTCTGCTCCTCCAACATATCCTCTTTTATCTGAATTGCCTGGCCCAGACACTATCTCTTTTTTCTTTTCCAACTCCTTTGCCTCTTACTACTGCTTTCCCCAGGACAGAAGGATAAAAAATCAGAAGTAATTATAGTTGTTCCCTTTAAGGAAAAATCTATTACAGGGAGAAGTGAACCACCTTTATTGCTTATGTATACACCCAGGACCTGAGCAGAACTTAGAGCCTTGGCTAAGGAATATTTTCAGCCAAGTCAGGGTTCATTGGGACTTGGCTAAGGAATTTGAGTTCCATCTACTCCCACAAGCCCGGGTTTTCAGATCTGTGTCAAGGAGAACAGCTATCAGTTTCTCAAAGAAAAGCAAGGGAATGAATAGAGAAAGTAGGATGAAAACACCTCTTAATTCATTTTGAATCACATACTCCACAGGTTTACAATGAATGCAAGGAATTAGCTCAGAAATTACTCAAATTTATCCCAGAGCTTTTTCTAAAAACATAGGCCAAAGATTCAACACTGCAAGCAAAGATCAGATGAATCAATTCTGGACTATTATGAAAGATTTGAAAAAACTTTTAAGAAATATTCTGGCTTGACACATGAATCATTCTCTAACCACCAAAATGATCCAGTCAGTCAACTAAAGGATCATTTTGGTGGTTAGAGAATGATTCATGTGTCAAGCCAGAATATTTCTTAAAAGTACCCCCCCCACACCCCAAACCTTTCATTTTAGAAGGCTTCCCTCATAGCTCAGTTGGTAAATCATCTGCCTGCAATGCAGGAGACCTGGGTTTGATTCCTGGGTTGGGAAGATCTCCTGGAGAAGGAAATGGCAACCCACTCAAGTATTCCTGCCTAGAGAATCCCATGGACAGAGGAGCCTGGCAGGCTACAGTCCACAGGATGGCAAGAGTTGGACCCGACTTAGCAGCTCAACCACCACTATCTTTTTAGAAGATGCTGCTGCTGCTGCTGCTAAGTCGCTTCAGTCGTGTCCGACTCTGTGCGACCCCATAGAGAGCAGCCCACCAGGCTCCCCCTTCCCTGGGATTCTCCAGGCAAGAACACTGGAGTGGGTTGCCATTTCCTTCTCCAGTGCATGAAAGTGAAAAGTGAAAGTGAAGTTGCTCAGTCGTATCCGACTCTCAGCGACCCCATGGACTGCAGCCTTCCAGGCTCCTCCATCCATGGGATTTTCCAGGCAAGAGTACTGGAGTGGGGTGCCATTGCCTTCTCCGTAGAAGATGCTACTTTAGTCAAAAGACAATCAGGCTGGTCAGATTTATATACAAAACCCTTGTTACACTGGCTGATTGACTTTTCACAATCATTAAAAATAAAAAAGGAGGAATCTACAAAAATTATGAACTTTCAAATTGTACCAGTAAAGTACACAATGCCGGTTGAAGTTTACCTCAGCCCCCAGCTGCTGCTGCTGTCACTTCAGTCGCGTCCGACTCTGTGCGACCCCATAGACGGCAGCCTACCAGGCTCCCCTGTCCCTGGGGTTCTCCAGGCAAGAACACTGGAGTGGGTTGCCATTTCCTTCTCCAATGCATGAAAGTGAAAAGTGAAAGTGAAGTCACTCAGTCGTGTCCGACTCTTTGTGACCCCATGGACTGCAGCCTACCAGGCTCCTCCATCCATGGGATTTTCCAGGCAAGAGTACTGGAGTGGGGTGTCATTGCCTTCTCCCCAGCGCCCCCGCTTAATTTCCAATCAGTAGAGAAAACTAGCTTGAAAAAATAAAATCTTCAGAATTCAGATCCTGAGGGAATAAGTTATTCCTGTGCCTTGAGACCAGAGCTCTCAGAATCACTTATCTAGACCATCTCTGATACCTGAAACTGAGAAAAAAACAGAGAATAAAGCATTTAAAAGTTTTTCTTATTAGAAGTGTTATTTACAACTAGTAAGTTTTATACTGTGCTGATTCATTTAGAAAATGAAAGTTTAAAAAATGAAACTATGAGATTTCTCATTGTGTATGTATATGTTTACATGTGTATTATCTTTGTTTTTTACCTTTGAATGGCAATACCAAAAATTAATTTGTAAGTGAACTTTTATTATAGTTGGATAAAAGGAAATTAAGTGTTTATATAAATTATCAAAAAAATACAGGACAGAATTAATTTCAGGTTCACATAAACTGAGAAATATTCAATATTAAATTAATACCTGGTATTAATGTTTAAGTTTGTTGATCTAATTAATATAGGCATGCCTTAGAGTCATCAACATTATGCATAATATTTTCATTGTGCCTAGGTTTAATATAAATTAAACAAAACCTTGTTATAACTGTTACTAATTTGTCAGCAAAGAAAGTAACTTGATGTGAAGAAACTTTTAAGGAAAGAAAATGTAAATAAGATAAGAGCTTTTAGATAAACTCTATTAAGAATAATTATGCTTAGGAATGTCTATCTAAAATAATCTCTCCGGATTTTGGTAACTTGAATTTTTAGGGCTGTGAGAAATTAAGTGACGGAAGTTTATTGAAGAGTTAGGTCACTCCCAAATATAGTAAGATAATGAAAGATTAATTACTGAACACTGGCTTCCTCTTACAGAGAAACTAGATATTTTGGACTATTAACATGTTTGGTGCCATTCTGAGATGTTCTCTATGAGAAAATGTTTCTAGAAATTATCACTGGTATTTATGATCACCAATCTACAGAATGCTAATATAAAGGACAATGCACAGTTACTTAAGGAAAGTAGGATGTGTGTTTTCAGTAAAGAAGGCATAAGGAATGTAATTGTATTTTATTAAGGGAAAGGGAGTAGATCTGACTTACAAGTGACTGTTTCTGAATGGAAAATATTGGATATAGAAAGTGATTAAAAGGTTTGTGGAAAAGTTTTCTAGATGTTGAACCACCTTTGATAACAGATTTTAAGTTCTTTACCTTTTAAGTGATCTGCTTTATATTTGCCTTTGAAATCTTTTATTGTTACTTGGCTAAGTGAATATTGTTTCACAGTGACCTATGATCCTATGTGACTGGGTGTTCTAAACCTTTTTGATATTTATTGACAAAACTTCCTAAATCAAAATTTAATGAGGTCATTTGATCTCTAGCTAACTTTGAGATGCTTCAAAAGTCCCCTGAAACATCCCTCAAAGAGTTATTAATTAGGTTAATTTGGTATATTAACTTACTTGGGAAGTATTGTCAACTGAGCAATAATCTTCTCAAGTATATTACAAAGTAAATGCTTAGTAATGACAGTTTAGAAATTATATAAAATTCCTAAAAACCTGACATGTTCTGGTAAAATGTTATGTCATAATTCTAGATATTATCTTAGTGTTGTGTGACACAGCAGTAACCAAGTTTCTTTGTCAGTTGCATTGTAATCAGATTTAAATCTGCCTTCTTAAAGGCTTGTCATTATAGACAGTTATAGCTTTATTTTAATGCCCTTGCAAAAATGCTTCTTCAAGAAGATTAACAAGAAGAACTTTTGGGTAAATATGTTTCTGACTTTCAGAACATAATGTTGAACTGGGTAAGAAATTAAAGACACGACTGAAGTGACTTAGCAGAACACTTAGCAGTAAGAAACTTGATGGCTTCATAAACTGTTGCAAAAGCATTACATAAAACCAAGTGAAATGTTGAATATGGTTATAATTCTTTATGAATTTGAAAAATTATTGGTTTAAATGTGTTTTCCATTTGAAAAAGTATTGGTTTATATCTGTGTTTTCCAGGTATAAGGAAAACCTTTCCCTCAAACTAATTATGATGTACAATTATTTAGTAAATTATATTTTTGTAAGCAGAACTGAGAGTCCTTGGACTGCAAGAAGATCCAACCAGTCCATCCTAAAGGAAGTCCTGAATATTCGTTGGAAGGACTGATGTTGAAGCTGAAACTCCAATACTTTGGCCACCTGATGCAAAGAACTTACTCGTTGGAAAAGACCCTGATGCTGGGAAAGACTGAAGGCAGGAAGAGAAGGGGACAACAGAGGAAGAGATGGTTGGATGGCATCACCGACGCAATAGACCTGAGTTTGAGTAAGCTCTGGGAGTTGGTTATGGACAGGGAAGCCTGGCATGCTGCAGTCCATGGGGTCCCAGAGGTTCAGACATGACTGAGCGACTGGACTGAACTGAACTGAAGCAGAACTAAAACATTTACCTTTTCCTTCTATTTGATCCCTCTAGAGATTGCAAACTCAAGTTCTCAGCAGCTTTATCAGATAAATCAGGAAGGGAACTCACTAAAAGGTACAGAAAGCTCAAAGTATTTTGGGGATTTTAAGAGGGAGGAATTCACCTGTATCTATAAGGTGAAATCTGTAATAAGTCTTTGGCATGACTTCCCTAGCCTTGAGAGGTCTTTTAAAAGTTTAGTCTGAGACTCCTTTTAAAAGTTTCAGCAAAGCAAAAAGCCTATATGATCAGTTATATAAATTATCAGGCCAAATTTTTAAAGATTAGACATATTTTACAAACAAATTAGTCTTAATTTGGATATATTTGGTAGAAATTAGGATAATTTTAGAGAGCAAAGATTATGTTTCAATAAATGCTAAATCTAAGTTTTGTTAATGGAAATCTGTACTGACTCACTTCCCAGATAGTTCCTTGCTGTTATGCTAATGTAAAGTTTAACTGAATTATTAAAGGACACTAAGTTTGTTTCTGAAGCTTATCTCAGTAATCTATCTTTGAGTAAAAATCAAATGTCCCATGATCTACAACCAGGAGATCATTTATAGTGGAAAAGACATACTTTAAAGGACTATCTCCAATCTGGATGGATGGACCTTTATCAAGTACTCATTCTTAACTATCTTAGGCACAGTCAAACTGAAGGGAAACTGACTCTTGGATTAATTCCTACTTCCAAAGGTCCCTACACCAGACTTGTCTTTGAGAGACTGCTGACCTAAAATCACCTTAAAATAATGCTCAAACAGAGGAGAAACTACACTTACACTAGGAGGAGAAGATGACAACCATTAGAAGTAGACAGGTAGCCCAAGATTCTGGACCTGACTCATTTGATCATTTATAATATTTTCTTGACTTTTTGGAGCTTTGTATATAAATTAATTGTTTGTCTATCATGGGCATGTTCCTATGCTAGTTTTAAAAATTAATCCAATTGTTGGATTTCTGGCTAATTACCTATGCTCAGTACTTCTAGATTACTTTGGTGGATTTCTCCACTCCAAGGCTATAATTGGATGTTCTTTAGGAAATTTACTTTAGAAGAAGGAAAAATCAGTCTTCCTCAGGCTAGTCTTGATGTTACTAGACAGGATCCTCTCATGTGGCCAATTAATAATACCTGCTCTAGCCCAGGCCATAAATGTGAATTTTCCTCTACAGTACTCAGAGCAACAACAAAAATTCAGCATATGAATAAAACCTCCCACAATTATGGGATGGATTTATGTGGTTAATACCAGTCTCTGATAATTTAAGCTTTAAAGCCCCCTTTATCTTGGGAACAATTAAATTATACTAAGGATAACCAGCCTAGCCAACACTAGGAAACTGGGCTCAGAGCCTTATGAACAGTGCTAATATATTAATATGATTTCCCTGAAAAATAAAGATTGGTACAGAAGAGACTAAAATAAACAACCTGTGGATATACTGGGCTGCATATAATGGAAGTTCTTAGCTTAATTCTTACTTATGACTTTAATAACACTGCCAGCATTTCTATTTGTACTTTGTCTGTTTTACAAGATTGTTGTTTCTTACATTACCAAATGTGTGACTGAACCTCTTACAAAATATATAATTTCATATGAGATCAATGGTTGTAATAGTGTAACTCTAGATATGGAAAGATACAACAAGAGGAAATTTATTCTGAAACATACAGATTAATAAAACAGGTGGTCCAGAGCCCTTTGGTTGCTGTTGATATAACCTGGTCTAGTAATAGCACATTGAGTGGCCTATCATCAAAATCTTTGCCAGAACTACGAAAAAGTCTTCTTAGCACAATGGGACAAAATGATCATAAAATGCCTCCCAAAACATGATCTAATTTATGATCACGAGGGAGCTGTGTCAACCACAAATTGGCACTTGCCATCTACAAGGATTAAATCATGTGCTGCTACAGTTGCTGCTGATTTTAAACCACCTCCTGAAAGGAGTATAAGGTGGAGAGCAGAAATGAGACACTCTGTGGTTGGGGTGGGAGAACTGGCACAACAGGTCTTCAGGTAGATATTTTCAGGAGCCAATTTTATGAGCCCAATTCTTGTATCTCCTCATATCTAGAAAAGCATGAAAATCCATTATGGTGACAACTATTCCTCATGCCTAGCAGAAATTTTCAGGAGAAAAACAGAAACCTTCTGCAAAAATGATGTACTTATTGCATATTGCATGTACTTCCTCTTTAGCAAAATCACATGTATACTGATCTTCCCCTTGCCTCTTTGGAGCAGTTTCTCAGAGCTATCTAAGGTGCTATCTCTCAGGCTGAACTCCTCACTTTTCCTCCAATAAAACTTAACTTGAAACACTCACGTTGTGCAATCTTTTAAGTCAACAGTCAACAATACTTACAGTTATGAATGATAAACTCAACTGGTTATCATAGGTATTTCAAGTCGATTTCCTTTAAGGTTTATTAAGGTGATCCAAAATGGATTATGCCATAAATGAATCAGCTCCAGGGTGGCCAGCAGCAGCAGTGAGGCTGGAGGGGCACTTCTACCCCTGGGCAGTGGATAGGCTCCAGGGCCACCAATGGTAGCAGGGAGACCAGGGTGCCCTGTGCTCCTGGGTGTCCACCAACATCGGTTTCAACCTCCCCCGTACCCTTTTCCCAGCCACTCTGGCAGTGAGGTTGGCTCCATCCCAAGCTGCACATTGACTGACACCTGACAGCCAGTGAAGGTTTACATGCTCAACAAGGGCCAGCAGAGGGACAACCAGGACTCTGGGCATGTCATTCAGCTACATGGAGTGATTAAAGGACACGTCCCTGCTAGTTAGGGCCTGACAAAATGTGGTCCACTGGAGAAGGGAATGGCAAAAACCACTTCACTATTCTTGCTTTGATAATCTTGTGAACAGTATGAAAAGGCAAAAAAGATATGATGCTGAAAGATGAGCACACCAGGTTGGTAGCTCTCCAATATACTATTGGGGAAGAGTGAAGAAATAACTATAGAAAGAATGAAGAGGCTGAGCCAAAGCAGAAACAATGCCCAGTTGTGGTTGTGTCTAATGGTGGAAGTAAAGTCTGATGCTGTAAAGAACCATATTGCAAAGGAACCTGGAATGTTAGTTCCATGAATCAAGGTGAACTGGAAGTGGTCAAACAGGAGGTGGCAAGAATGAACACTGACATTTTAGGAATCAGTGAACCAAAATGAAAAGGAATGGAGGAATTTAATTCAAATGGCCTTTATATCTACTACTGAGGGCAAGAATCCCTTAGAAAGAATGGAGTAGCCTTCATAGTCAACAAAAGAGCCTGAAATGCAGTACTAGTTTGTGATCTCAAAAATGATAGCTTGTTCTTGATTTGTTACCAAGGCAAACCATTCAATATCACGGTAATCAAAGTCTATGCCCCAACTACTAATGCCGAAGAAGTTGAAGTTGAATGAGTTTATGAAGACATATGAAACGTCCTAGAACTAACACCAAAAAAAGATATCCTTTTCATCATAGGGGACTGAAATGCAAAAGTAAAAGTAGTAAGTCAAGAGATACCTGGAGAAACAGGCAAGTTTGGCCTTTAAGTATAAAATGAAGAAGGGCAAAGGCTGACACAGTTTTGCCAAGAAAACACAACTGGTCATAGCAAACATCTTCTTCCAACAACACAAGTGATGACACTACACATAGATATCACCAGATGGTCAATACCAAAATCAGATTGATTATATTCTTTGCAGTTGAAGATGGAGAAGTTCAATACAGTCAGCGAAAACGAGAACAGCTGACTGTGGTGCAGATCATGAACTCCTTATTGCAAAATTCAGACTTAAAATTGAAGAAAGTAGTGAAAACCACTAGGCCATTCAGATATGACCTAAATCAAATCCCTTACAATTTTACAGAGGAGGTGATGAATAGATTCAAGGGATCAGATCTGATAGACAGAGTGCCTGAAGAAGTATGGGTGGAGGTTTGTGACACTGTACAGGAGGCAGTGATCAAGATCATCCCCAAGAAAAAGAAATGTGAAAAGGCAAAATGGTTGTCTGAGTAGGCCTTACAAATAGCTGAGATAGGAGAAGTGAAAAGCAAAGGAGAAAGGGAAAGATATATCCATCTGAATGCAGTGTTCCAAAGAATAGCAAGGAGAGATGAGAAAACCTTCCTAAGTGATCAATGCAAAGAAATAGAGGGAAAGGACAGAATGGGAAAGACTGGAGATCACTTCAGTGAATTCCAAGGGAATATTTTATGCAAAGATGGTTACAATAAAGGACAGAAACAGTATGGACCTAACAGAAGCAGAAGATATTAAGAAGAGGTGGCAAGAATACACAGAACTATACAAAAAAGATGACTCAGATAACCATGATGATGTGATCACTCACCTAGAGCCAGATATCCTGGAGTCAAGTGGACATTAGGAAGCATCACTATGAGCAAAGCTAGTGAAGGTGATGGAATCCCAGCTGAGCTATTTCAAATCCTAAAAGATGATGCTGTGAAAGTGCTGCACTCAATATGCCAGTAAAATTGGAAAACTCAGCAGTAGTCACAGGACTGGAAAAGGTCAGGTTTAATTCCAATCCAAAAGAGGAACAATGCCAAAGAATGTTCAAACTACAGCACAACTGCACTCTTCTCACATACTAGCAAAGTAATGGTCAAAATTCTCCAGGCTAGGCTTCAATAGTACGTCAACTGAGAACTTCCAGATTTTCAACCTGGATTTAAAAAAGGCAGAGGAACTAGAGATTAAATTTCCAACATCTGTTGAACAATACAAAAAGCAAGAGAATTCCAGAAGAAAAAAAAAATCTACTTCTGCTTCATGGACTGTGCTAAAGCCTTTGACTTTTGAGGGTCACAACAAACTGTGGAAAATTATTAAAGATTTGGGAATACAAGATCATCTACCCTGCCTCTGGAGAAATCTGTATGCAGGTAAAGAAGCAACAATTAGAATCAGACATGGAACAACGGACTGGTTCAAAATTGGGAAAGGAGTACACCATGGCTGCATATTGTCACCCTGCTTATTTAGCTTATATGCACAGTACCTTATGAGAAATGCCAGGCTGGATGAAACACAAGTTGGAATCAAGATTGCTGGGAGAAATGTCAATAACCTCAGATATGAAGATGACACCACCGTTAGGGCAGAAAACAAAGAGGAACTATAGATCCTCTTGATGAAGGTGAAAGATGAGAGTAAAAATTCTGGCTTAAAACTCAACATTCAAAAAATGAAGATCATGGTATCCAATCTCATCACTTCATAGCAAATAACAAAACAACGGAAAAAGTGACAGACTTTATTTTTGGAAGCTCTAAAATCACTGCTGATGGTGACTGCAGCCATGAAATTAAAAGATGCTTGCTCCTTGGAAGAAAAGCTATGACCAACCTAGACAGCATATTGAAAAGCAGATACATTATTTGCCAACAAGATCCATATAGTCAAAGCTATGGTTTTTCCAATAGTCATGTATGGTTGTGAGAATTGGACCATAAAAAGGCTGAGTGCCGAAGAATTGGTGCTTTTGAACTGTGGTGTTGGAGAAGACTCTTGAGAGTCCCTTGGACTGCAAGGAGATCAAACCCATCAATCCTAAAGGAAATCAGTTCTGAATATTCATTGGAAGGACTGATGCTGAAGCTCCAATACTTTGGCCACCTGATGTGAAGAGCCAACTCATTAGAAAAGACCCTGGTGCTGGGAAAGATTGAAAGCAGGAGAAGAAAGGAATGACAGCAGGCGAGATATTTTGATGGCATCACTGCCTCAATGGACACAAGTTTGAGCAAACTCAGGGAGATAGTGAAAGACAGGGAAGCCTGTAATGCTGCAGTTCATAGAGTCAGAACGAGTCAGACATGACTTCCTGACTGAATAACATTCCACATCATAAATGAGATGGATGCTTACAGGCTCCTTGTAAGGATGGTGTTGGCATCGTGACCTACAGGTTTTGCTTTAGCATTCTTAGATGCGAACATAACTAGCACTTAAGATTTCCTCAGATTCTAAAGTGACCATGTCTTGGCTTGATATTGGAAGAAGTCAAGTATGTCTGTCCTTCGTAGGGCTTTCTGTTCATGGACTGTGACCAAAGCTTCTCTCTCACCACCTGAGAAGTAATTCACTTTGTCCATACAGGTCTCAGGATCAAATGCTGCTCCTTTGGTTAGTGATAGCATCAGGACTTTAGAGGTATAGTCTGTATATTCTTCTGTATACAGAATTTAAAGCAATTCCTCTACTTCATGATTTATCTTTTTCTATATATCTGTTGATGTCTTATGTTTATTTTTTTTGCTTATAGTCCCTCATTCTCAATAGGTTTTCTGTGTATACTGTGTAGAGGGCTGTGCTTTTCTTCTATGTTTTCAACCCTTTTTATTTCTATTTATAATAACTCACCATAATAGCTCTTGTCACACATTTCTCTAGATTATTAAATATAAATGCATTTTTTCAATTATTTTGAGATATTTGGGGACAAAAAAACATAAAAGAAGGGGAAGTACATGCCAGTGCTCAGTTTATAAAGTTGGACCAAATCTCCTTAGAGCTGTATTTACTTAGAAAATACATACAGCAGTTACATGTTTATACATGATACGGGTCATATATGCATGTAACTAGAGGAAATTTTATATTCCCTGTGTATTTTTATGTCTTTAATAATGAACATGTATTGATTTTATGATTAAATCTATCATTAAAAATAAATGTTTTATGGGATGGCATTAAACTACAACATACCTGGTTTAATCTTTATAAAATGACAATAACTAAACACAATAGGTCTTTTATGTGCAAAGTACTCTAAGTATTTTATCTGTATTAAGTTATTCAATCCTTACAAGCATCTTTTGGAGGGTTATTATTCCTTTTTTATAGTTGGGAACTGAAGCACAGAGAAGTTAAAGAACTTGCCTAATACTACATAGCCTGTATGAAAGGGAAGTAGGTTTCAAACCAAGTACTTTTTAGTTCATTAATAAAATATGTGTGTTTTGCAGAGATTAGGGATGAGGGAAGAGTTAGTAAATACAAATGCAGGTGAGAAAGAATTTATCAGACATAGTCTAAATCTCATGACTTCATTTCAATATACCTGCATCTGAATAAATGTTAGACATTTCCTCTTTGACATATATTCATGTTATAACTGCTAGGAATTAAAAATTATGAAATGAGATTCCTTTGAGAATATAATCAAGATTTGCTTGTGTGGCAGTTTTTATGGAATGCCAGGAAAAGCATTTTATACTAAAACATTCCATGGTCATAGAAGTGTTATCATTAGAAAAATCATTAATTTGAAGTTATCTTTTCATCTTTGAATGTTCTACATATGATTTCAAAAATGTATGCATATGAGAAACAAACAGCTTATTAATGAATATTTTAAAGACTTATCCAAGCAAATCTCTAACTAAAAACCTGTGGCTGAGAAAATGTAGCACTAAACACTGAAGAAAAGAAGTGCCAGAATTTAACAGGAGAAACAACAACAACAACAAAAAAAGCAATTGAAAGGAGCTATATCAGATGGAATCTTTATCCCCTGAGTGGGGCTGACTTGGGTGCATACCATTAGACACAGTACTTAAAGTGTTTACTCAACTTTATAATCCATATATTACAGAAACTTGAATTAAATAAGGGAAGTTATATTAGGATTAGAGCTCAGGGTGGTAGGATCTTCAGAATTGTTATGTTAGAAAGCTTCTCATCTTACAGATCAGCTTGTGTTATGGGACTTAAAAGGAGCTGGTGGATCACTTAAGCGACCGAAGTGAAGATTCTGTGAAGCATCATAGTCACATGAAGAAATCTGGGGTATCAAGTTTCACCAAAGTCTCTGACTAAAACTTCTTTGTATAGAGTAGATATCCTGACCTTCAGAAATTAATCTCTCTGCCTAAGATTCCTCATAAATTAAAATAGGGATTCTAATGATACCTTACTCCTAAGATTGTTATAAGAATGAAATAACTCAATGTTTATAATGTGCTTAGAACAATACTGACATTACTGCTATATGTGTGAGTGATACAGGCATATATGTACAAATTTGTTTTCTGAGATCATCTTTATTCACTTCACCATCTAATTCTAAGTTTACATTGTCACTCCTCCATTTCTCCATAAAAAATGAGAATAACTTCTTTGCCAAATTGCTGAGTATGGTTTTCAAGTTTCTTGAACATACTAATGATCTAAATTTATGTACCTTAACTTATATCTGATGTTTAGACTGTCTTGTTTTACATAAATTGTCTCCTGTATATTGTAAATAAAATATTTGATAAAATATATTTTTATATTGTGGCAAGGTCCTCAAATTTTCTCTAAAATTTTGGTGTGATTTACAATTAATTGAAATCAAAATCTTTTCATAAAACAGTAATAGCTAAGCTATTTATAAGTTGATGTGCTATTATGTCTTTTTCTGATTATGAAGGCAACACAGGTACATGGGAGAATTTGTTTTTTTTTTTTAATATAAGGAAGCATAAAGTCACATATTCCCTTTAGGAATAAACATTGTTAAATTTTTATTATACTTTGCTAATCTTTTTTTTCTAAATAAGCCTATATTTAACAAAATTAGAAACACATTAAGCTTATTGTCTTGTAATCTGATTTTTCCACTTTACATGCGTCTGTGACTTTATAAACGGAAAAGGGATAATCTATGACTTTTTGGTTTTTAAACTTTTCTGATCATAAGGGTAATGCCATAAATTAAAAACAGTTCAGTTCAGTTCAGTCACTCAGTCGTGTCTGACTCTTTGAGACCCCAACAATAGCAGAATGCCAGGCCTCCCTGTCTATCACCAACTCCCAGAGTTCACTCAAACTCATGTCCATCGAGTCGGTGATGCCATCCAGCTATCTCATCTTCCATGGTCCCCTTTTCCTCCTGCCCCCAATCTCTCCCAGCATCAGAGTCTTTTCCAATGAGTCAACTCTTCACATGAGGTGGCCAAAGTACTGGAGTTTCAGCTTTAGCATCATTCCTTCCAAAGAACACACAGGGCTGATCTCCTTCAGAATGGACTGGGTGGATCTCCTTGCAGTCCAAGGGACTCTCAAGAGTCTTCTCCAAAACCACAGTTGAAAAGTATCAATTCTTCGGCGCTCAGCTTTCTTCACAGTCCAACTCTCACATCTATACATAACCACTGGAAAAACTATAGCCTTGACTAGACGGACCTTTGTTGGCAAAATAATGTCTCTGCTTTTCAATATGCTATCTAGGTTGGTCATAACTTTTCTTCCAAGGAGTAAGTATCTTTTAATTTCATGGCTGCAATCACCATCTGCAGTGATTTTGGAGCCCAAAAAAATAAAGTCTGACACTGTTTCCCCATCTATTTGCCATGAAGTGATGGGACCAGATACCATGATCTTCGTTTTCTGAATGTTGAGCTTTAAGCCAGCTTTTTCACCCTCCTCTTTCACTCTCTGCCATAAGGGTGGTGTCATGTTCCTCTTCATTTTCTGCCATAAGGATGGTGTCATCTGCATATCTGAGGTTATTGACATTTCTCCCAGCAAACTTGATTCCAGCTTGTGTTTCTTCCAGCCCAGCGTTTCTCATGATGTTCTCTGCATTTAAGTTAAATAAACAGGGTGACAATATACAGCCTTGACGTACTCCTTTTCCTATTTGGAACCAGTCTGTTGTTTTATGTCCAGTTTTAATTGTTGCTTCCTGACCTGCATATAGGTTTCTCAAGAGGCAGGTCAGGTGGTCTGGTATTCCCATCTCTTTCAGAATTTTCCACAGTTTATTGTGATCCACACAGTCAAAGTCTTTGGCATAGTCAATAAAGCAGAATAGAGATAGATTTTATCTAGTTATATATATGCTGGTGTGTGTGTTAGTCTGGTGTACAGTAGTGTGTTAGTTGCTCAGCCATGTCCGACTCTTTGAGCCCACATGAACTGTAGCCCATCAGGCTCCTCTGTACATGGAATTCTATAGAAAAGAATACTGGAGTGGAGTGTCATTCCCTTCTCCAGGGGGTCTTTCCATCTCAGGGATCAAACATGTGTCTTCTGCATTGCAGACAGATTCTTTACCATCTGAGCCACCAAGGTGTGTTTTTATTTTACAATGTATTTTGGTAACCTTTCCAAATAAGTACATTGAGATATATCCATTTTCTTTTATAAGCTGCATATTATTTTGAGGATATACCACATTCATCAACCTATTACTTTATTCCTGGACATTTGTATTGTTTCCCATTTTTAACTTTACTAAAAAAGAAACTATGAGCCATGCCGTGTAGGGCCACACAAGACAGACAGGTAATGGTGGAGAGTTCTGATAAAACGTGGTCCACTGGAGAAAGGAATGGCAAACCACTTCGGTGTTTTTGCCTTGAGAACCCCATGAACAATATGAAAAGGCAAAAAGATAGGACACTGAAAGATGAACTCCCCAGGTTGGTAGGTGCCCAATATGTTACTAGAGATCAGTGGAGAAATAATTCTAGAAAGAATGAAGAGAAGGAGCCAAAGCAAAAACAACACCCAATTGTGGATGTGACTGGTGATGGAAGTAAAGAGCAATATTGCATAGGAACCTGGAATGTTAGGACCATGATTCAAGGCAAATTTGAAGTGGTCAAACAGGAGAGGGCAAGAGTAAACGTCGACATTTTAGGAATCAGCAAAATAAAATGGACTGGAATGGGTGAATTTAACTCAGGTGACCATTATATCTACTACTGTGGTCAAGAAACCCTTAGAAGAAACGGAATAGCCATCATAGTCAACAAAAGAGTCCAAAATGCAGTACCTGGATTCAATCTCAAAGACAGAATTAACTCTGTTTGTTTCCAAGGCAAACCATTCAATATCACAGTAATCCAAGTCTATACACCAACCAGTAATGCTGAAGAAGCTGAAGTTGAATGGTTCTAGGAAGACCTGAAAGACCATCTAAGACTAAAAACCAAAAGAGATGTCCTTTTCATTATAGGGGACTGGAATGCAAAAGTAGGGAGTCAAGAAATACCTCGAGTAACAGGCAAATTAGCCTTGGATTACAGAATGAAACAGGGCAAAGGATAATAGAGGTTTTCCGAGTGAATGCCCTGGTCATAGCAAACACCGTCTTCCAACAACACAAGAGTAGATTCTACATATGAACAACACCAGATGGTCAATATTGAAATTAGATTGATTATATACTTTGTAGCTCAAGATGGAGAAGTTCTATAAAGTCAGCAAAAACAAGACTGGGAGGTGACTGTGGCTCAGATCATGAACTTCTTATTGCCAAACTCAGGCTTAAATTGAAGTGCGGGAAGCGAGCTCCGCCCCTGGCAAAGGTCATGAGGAAGGAGGCTTGGCATACGCAAAGGCGGGATCAAGCCTTAGGAGTCTCCCTTGAAATTCTCGAGCAATCTACCCCCAAAACCAGAGTCTGCCTACTTTCTGCTTTGTGCTTTCACCTACACCTCTGACTTTACGGGGGGCTGTCCCCCACTACCTCTCTCTGAAAAAAGAGTTAAATTACAGCTCCAGTTAATAATTCCTGGGTGTGACAGTGTTTCAACCTACAAACTCCCTTGGAAGCCCTCTAGCCTGCCTGAATAGGTTTTTCCGGCCACATGTGATTGCTCAGAGCCTCCAAACTGTGAGAGGCATGAGATGTACTAAACTGTCTAAATACAGATTCCTTTGAGCAGTCAAAAGATTGATTAGAAATTGTATTGGTGAAGGGATTTTCACTTGTTGGGCCAATATTTGCTGCTAAGTCTCCATATCCCTTACCTGCTGTGTCCCTGGCAGTGTATTGATTAATATAATTGGCGTAAATAGTAGCTTTAATGTTTGTAACCTGGGACCCTTGAGTTAATTCTTTTTCTTGTTATAGCCCACCACACCTTTGCTCTGTAGGAATGCAACTTTATCTAATGCTTTTTGGAGGCTGGCGCCTGACATTATAATAATCACCTTTAGAGGAAAAGGCCTTCGGGCCAGAAGATGATGCAAATCACCTAAACTTTTGCATATGATAAGTTTGCAGGAAGAAAGCCTGGCTTACTGCATGACTCTACCCCTTCCCCCATTATCCTCTATGCATAACTTAAGGTATAAAAACTACTTTGGAAAATAAAGTGCGGGCGTTGTTCACCGAAACTTGGTCTCCCCATGTCGTTCTTTCTCTCACCTTCTGGCTGAATTATTCAGCCTCTTTTCTCCACTGAATTTCCTCACTGAGCTATCCTCATTCTATTACTCTTTATATCTTTGATAAAATATTTAAATAAATAGGTCGCTGACGCCGTCCCCGCTTCGATTACCCTGGATCAGCCGGGGCTGGTCCCCGGCATTGAAGAAAGTAGGGAAAACCACTAGACCATTCAGGTATGAACTAAATCAAATCCCTTATGATGATACAGTGGAAGTGAGAAATAGATTCAAGGGATTAGATCTGAGAGACAGAGTGCCTGAAGAACTATGGACGGAGGTTTGTGACATTGTACAGGAGGCAGGGATTGAGAAAATCCACAAGGGAAAAAAATGCAAAAAGGCAAAATGGTTGTCTGAGGAGGCCTTACAAATAGCTGTGAATAGAACAGAAGCAAAAGGCAAAGGTGAAAAGGAAAGATATATCCATTTGAATGCAAAGTTCCAAAGAATAGCAAGGAGAGATAAGAAAGGCTTCCTCAGCGAGCAATGCAAAGAAATAGAAGAAAACAATAGAATGGGAATGTCTAGAGATCTCAAGAAAATTAGAAATACCAAGGGAAGATTTCAGGCAAATATGGGCACAAAAAGGACAGAAATGGTATGGACCTAACAGAAGCAGAAGCTATTAAAAAGAGGTGACAAGAATACACAGAAGAACTGTACAAAAAAGATCTTCATGATCTTGCCATTCCTTTCTCCAGTGGACCACCATGGATAATCATGATGGTGTGATCATCAACCTAGAGCCAGACATCCTGGAATGTGAATTCAAGTGGGCCTTAGGAAGCATCACTATGAAGAAAGCTAATTTAGGTGATGGGATTCCACTTGAGCTATTTTAAATCCTAAGAGATGGTGCTTTTAAAGTGCTGCACTCAATATGCCAGCAAATTTGGAAAACTCAGCATTGGCCACAGGACTGAAAAAGGTCAACTTTCTCTCCAATCCCAAAGAAAGGCAATGCCAAAGAATGCTCAAACTACTACACAGTTGCACTCATCTCACACACTAGTAAAATAAGTTCAAAATTCTCCAAGCCAGGCTTCTACAGTACATAAGTCATTAACTTCCAGATGTTCAAGCTGGTTTTAGAAAAGTCAGAGGAACCAGAGATTAAATTGCCAACATCTGTTGGATCATCAAAAAAGCAAGAGATTTCCGGAAAAGCATCTACCTTTGCTTTATTGACTATGCCAAGCCTTTGATGGTGTGGACCACAACAAACTCTGGAAAATTCTTAAAGAGATGGGAATACCAGTCTACATGATGTGCCTCTTGAAAAATCTGTACACAGGTCAGGAAGCAACAGTTAGAATGGGAAATGGAACAATAGACTGGTTCCAAATTGGGAAAGGAGTACGTCAAGGCTGTACATTGTTACCCTGCTTATTTAGCTTATATGCAGAGAACATCATGAGAAATGCTGGGCTGGATGAAGCACAAGCTGGAATCAAGATTGCTGGGAGAAATATAAATAACTTCAGATATGCAGATGACACTACCCTTATGGTACAGAATGAAGAACTAAAAGCCTCTTGATGAAGAGGAGAGTGAAAAAGTTGGCTTGATACTCAACATCCAGAAAACTAAGATCATGGCATCTGGTCCCATCACTTCGTGATAAATAGAGAAAGAGTGAAAATAGTGACAGACTTTATTTTTGGGGGCTCCAAAATCGTTGTAGATGGTGATTACAGCCATGAAAGTAAAAGACGCTTAGTCCTTGGAAGAAAAGCTATGACCAATCTAGACAGCATATTAAAAAGCAGAGACATTACTTTGGCAACAAAGGTCCATCTAGTCAAAGCTATGGTTTCTCCAGTCATCATGTATGGATGTGAGAGTTGGACTATAAAGAAGGCTGAGTGATGAAGAATTGTTGCTTTTGAACTGTGGTGTTGGAGAAGACTCTTGAGAGTCCCTTGAACTTCAAGGAGATCCAACCCATCCATCCCAAAGAAATCTGTCCTGAATATTCATTGGAAGGACTGATGCTGAAGCTACAACTCCAATTCTTTGGCCACCTGATGCAAAGACCTGACTCATTTGAAAAGACCCTAATGCTGGGAAAGATTGAAGGTAGTAGAAGAAGAGGATGACAGAAGATGAGATGGTTGGATGGCATCACCAACCCAATGGCCATGAATTTGGATAAACTCCAGGAGTTGGTGATGGACAGGGATGCCTGGCATGCTGCAGTCCATGGGTCACAAAGTGTTGGACATGACTGAGAGACTGAACTGAACAATGTCTCAGTGAGTCTCCTTAATTTTTTTATCTTTGTGCACTGATGTCAGAATTTCTATAGGATAAATTGGTTGAAATGGATTTGCTGAGTTGAAGAAGCATATTTATAATAACTTTTAATTTTAGTAATTTTCCTTCTGAATTGGTTATAGCAATATGCATGTTCTAAAACAGTAGGAGAGGCTATGTTTTCTCCACATCATATATTTTTAATGTTTTAAAATTTTGGCCAAATAAGAGGTCAAAAATGAAGAATTTTACCAAACAATACAAATTTTCCCTTTATTTTACAATGCTGGAACTTTTCTAGCTTTCCAGGAGTGTCCAATATCTGTTTTCCATTTCCATTGGGGGTTTTGATGGAATTCTTATCAATGTCTAACCATCTTTCTCTAATTTATAGTTGAGGTAGAAAGGAGTGCTGGGTAATTTGCTTACATGTTGTATAAAAAGAGAGAGGGAAAGAAATGCAAATATACAGACATAAGGCATACTTCTTCGCCTCAAGCTTACACACACTAGAAACAAAATAAGACATTTCCAGAAGATTATGTCTATATAGAGGAATAAAGAAAGACTGTAAAAGAGATAATGTTTTTTAATACCCCCCAAAAATGTAATTACAACATATCTGCTGAAAAGCATGAGTCTGATTTTAAGCAATAATATAATATCATGTTATTAAATGGTCAGTTAATCAACATGATTAATGCTTGGGTTTGTGTGTAAACCTGACCATTGTAAATAGTCCGTTAGAATTGTATTGATTACAATCAGCAATTCTCCTTTTAGACACTGCTTTAAAAGAATTCTTGAAGATTCAACAAATAAGACCACAGATACATTAGCAACACTGACTGAGTGAGGAGAGACTCTGGGTGTGGTTCTTTACATCATGGTGAGTCTGATATTGTGGAGAAATGTGAATAAACTTTAAAAGAGATGCCAAAAAACTGGACTGAAGTCTTGTTTTGAAACACTCTAGTGACAATTTTAAATCATTTCATCTTGAACAACTGATTAATCAATGAAATTAGTACTGTGAATGGCATTTCAGTTCCCACTAGCTCCAAGACTATGAATTAGGATGCTATGATCTCAGCAATCTCTGATCTCTACAATCTTCCACAGTTCCCTTACCTATCTCTTCTAGCTTCACTCTGTAAATTACAGTAAACTTCCTGTCACTGCAAGATATTAATATTTTTAATAGTTTCTAAGTAGTCCTTTTTGTTATCCGTCCTTTCTCTTTTAGGGATTGTCACTGCCCCTATTTCCTACCGTTGTAGGCTGGAGGCAATGTTCTTCTTCCCTCTTTAGAAGCTGAAATCCTCCTATAGCTCACTGCTGGTAGCCAGGACACTAACCACTGGTCCATGATCAGCCAACTGAATGTCCCAAGTTGGGTTTTGTGTGTCAAGCAAACGACTCAAAGACAAAGGTTGATAAATTAATAGAAGTCTCTTTGTTCTTTTTTTTTTTTTAAACTTTACAATATTGTATTGGTTTTGCCATATATCAACATGAATCTGCCACAGGTATACACATGTTCCCCATCCTGAACCCCCTCCTCCCTCCCCGTACCATTCCTCTGGGTCGTCCCAGTGCACCAGCCCCAAGCATCCAGTATCATGCATCAAACCTGGACTGGCGACTCGTTTCATACATGATATTATACATGTTTCAATGCCATTCTCCCAAATCATCCCACCCTCTCCCTCTCCTACAGAGTCCAAAAGACTGTTCTATACATCAGTGTCTCTTTTGCTGTCTCATACACAGGGTTATTGTTACCATCTTTCTAAATTCCATACATATGCATTAGTATACTGTATTGGTGTTTTTCTTTCTGGGTTACTTCACTCTGTATAATAGGCTCCAGTTTCATCCACCTCATTAGAACTGATTCAAATGTATTATTTTTAATGGCTGAGTAATACTCCATTGTGTATATGTACCACAGCTTTCTTATCCATTCATCTGCTGATGGACATGTAGGTTGCTTCCATGTCCTGGCTATTATAAACAGTGATGCGATGAACATTGGGGTACACGTGTCTCTTTCCCTTCTGGTTTCCTCAGTGTGTATGCCCAGCAGTGGGATTGCTGGATCATAAGCCTCTTTGTTCTGATCTAGATCTTCCAAATTATATTGATGGCTGAATTTTCCAGTTCACAGCCTTTGAAGTTGCTTTTTCCTGAGTGGTTTCTCCTGACTCTGAACAATCTTGAGAACCCCTAATACCCTTCCAGTAAATACTTACACTTACTGTCTGTTCTTTGTAATCTAAAGAATTCTGAAGTATTATATCTAGCCTCTTTACTGGGTCTTTGTTTTTTAGGAAGTCTATTCTTGTTAAGGGGTTCCTGGTAGCTCAGAGGTTAAAGCATCTGCCTGCAGTACTGGAGACCTGGGTTCAATCCCTGGGTCGGGAAGATTCCCTGGAGAAGAAAATGGCAACCCACTCCAGTATTTTTGCCTGGAGAATCCCATAGACAGAGGAGCTGGTGGGCTACAGTCCAGGGGGTTGCAAAGAGTTGGACACGACTGAGTGACTTCACTTCTTCACTTCACTTCTATTCTTGTTAACGTAAGAGTAATTATTGGAAATAAGGAAAATTCCCACTGAAAAGTAAAAATAAAGAGTAAAAATGCTGAGACAATAAAACCCTATGTTACAAAACTACATCGTCAGCTTTTTTTAACTGGAAGAAGTGCATATAATTAGAAATAATTGATGGAAACACACTTATGTGGCTAATATATGAGCATTTGTAAAAGATCCTTGTTCACACCCCTGTAATGAGTACAACAATGTTCTCTAACTACTCAACATATCCATTTTCAAGAAATATGACTTTAGTATAGTCAACCTTCTATTTTTCTTTCACTATAGGTGTTGTAGGTTAATATTAGATAATTCATAGAATAATATAGCTAATCTGCCTCTGCTTTATCTCTCATTCCTAACCCACCTAGAAGATGGAATAAGGTGAAAAATCATTGAGGATAAAGCTTAGCCAATAAATATTTTTCATGCTACTTTGCCTTAATCCTTTACATAAAAATGTTTAGAACTGTGGAGCCAAAAGAGTGCTATGATTCTAAAGTATAGTTTAAGGAAACCAGGAAAAACCCAATGAAAGACAGCAATGTTTACTACAGTTTCTGGATCATAGAAGAAACTCAATAAGCATCTGTAGAAAGAAGGAGAGAAAAACAAAAGACAGAATAAAGGAAAGAAGAGGAAGGGAGGAAAAAGGAATGTATACAAGGTGAGTTTTTGAACATCAAAATGGAAATTTTCTTTTTTGTTCTTTGAGAAATTTTAGGACCTGAATAAATTCTAACATAAATTGCTCTCCAAAAATACTGGAACAGAGATTAAACAAGATATCTCTAAACTAACTTATCAACATGAAAGCATTATATAAGATAGACTTACATGTCAAAATCTTAGGCATCTAGCAGACCTCACTGTAAGGTCTATGGGCCCAATATTTGAATCTGACATTATGATCGTCTTACTACCAATTTCATGACCTCTCAGCTGTTAAGTTGGCTAAATAGTAATGCTATGTCACTGTAGTATCAGAAGGAGTAATGTAGTCTATGTATCCTTATGGGTCCAAAGCTGCTATAAAGTAACTCTACTAAATTGTGTTACCATTTGAGAGACCAAATAATAACTTTTGCGGAGCCAGGAAAGTATTAAAGTCCATTAAAATTGCTTTTTCTGTATCCAGTTTTCCTTCCTCTCCCTCTTTCTACTTCTCCTTTTACAATTGCTAGAAACTGGTCTTTATAGAAGTCTTTTAAAACTAGGTCATAGTTAAATTAATTACTCACAGTACACCTTACTTTAGGATAGAAAGTCATTGTACCTATAGAATACAGCATGAAATTCAGGAACACAAGGAGAAATGAAGATCATAAATCAAGTTGAGTGGGACAAGAAGTGTGAAAATACAGAAAAATTCTTTTTGTTTATCCACCTAACAAATATTTCTTGACTTACTTATTATACCAAGGATATGAGCTGGGCTGTGGAGATGTGTAATCCCAAATTACTTTACTAATCCTTAATTAACCACCTTTTATTCCTAGCATTGTCTACTGTGTTCCTTCTAATGTTACACTGGAACCTGAATTTTTAGATAGATCTGCATAGGACTGAATGACTTCAATAAAAAAATGGGAACAATAAACCTAAAGTGCCTGTCTGTGTGTGTGTGCTCAGTCATGTCCAACTCTTTGTGGCCCCGTGAACTGTATAGCCCGCCAGGCTCCTCTGCTCATGGAATTTTTCAGGCAAGAATACTGGAGTGGACTGGCATTTCCTACTCCAAGAGATCTTCCCAACCCAGGGATCAAAACCGTGTCTCTTGCATCTCCTGCACTGGTGGGTGGATTTTTTCTTTCCCAGTAGCACCGCCTGGGAAGCCCTAGACCATGTAATTATACTCAATGAACTGCACTGCACTACTCAGCACTGCATTGAGTCAGCTTCAAAGACATCACCAAAGACAATGTTACAACAGTAGTATCCACCCTGATGTCTAAATTCTCCCTTCCTTACCCTTCATGAGCCCCCGTCAACCCACTGTCTTTCCCAAGTATCTTTTACAGTGTCATTTCCATTTTAGCATGCTGAATAATACTGCAATAAACAACAAGAAAGTTTTTATATCTATAGAGAACCAACTTTTCTATTTGGTTTAGCTTGAACATAGGAAGGGAAAGCAGCTGTTAAATAAGTAGCCTGTGTAAAAGTTCATTATGAACATTGTACACTAACAAAGTAAAGATGCCATATTTTCTGAATAATACATGTATATACCATGTTAATCTTTTATAACATACCCTTATCAGGAAATAAATCTTATTAAGGCACAAAAAAGTTATTGCAGTTATTAAAATGGGTGAATCAATTTAAGCTTTCTTATGGTTTGTCAAATTTGCAAAATATTATATTTCTCTTCAGATAGAGTTACATTCTGTGTAGCTCAAAGATAATCCCTATGGTCTTGGCATATGTTACTTAATTGTCTCAGAAGGAAATGCCATAAATAGCATGCTGTCATCCCCCACAGGCACTGTCTCATCTGTCACAGTGGGGGCTCCAGACAGGGTGAGGTGCTCTAAGACATTTCTTAGTCTATGTAAATCACAGCCATTACTTCTTACCACTTTTCAATCGGTCAATTATGTATAAACATGTGTTAATAAAAATTTGCCTCTGTGCCTCTAAGGTACACACCCATAAAGCTATGTGAGTATGATAAAGTATAAATGGCATACATTATTATTTGATTCAACCTACCTCATAAATTATGATCCAAAGTGCTTCCATAGAAACAAAATTCCAGAAAAGCCTCTAGAGCCAAATGCTTGAAAAAAAATTAAAAAGACAGAATGGAAAACAGTATTTTCTCCCCAGATTTTGTAACTCAGTGAAGAAATCACTCAATTTTGTCTTAGAAGAAGAGAGAAAACTGAAGATATATTGTTTTATAAATGCTTTTTATAAACATTTGAACTCTTAATTGTTATGATAGTAGGACTATAGAAATAAATTTTCTAATGTAGTAATAAATATAGTGGGTGTACTTGGAAAAAATCTATAAATGAATTGGTTTTAAAATATTAAAAACAGATTTTCTGAAAAATATTTAAATAATGATTATCATAAAGATGAGCCATTGTTGTTGTTTGGTCACTAAGTCATATCCAACTCTTTTGCAATCCCATGGACTGTAGCCCACCAAGCTCCTCTTGTCCATTGAATTCTCCAGGGAAAAATCCTGGGGTGAGTTGCCATTTTCTTCTCCAGGAGATCTTCCTCACTCACGGGTGGAACTGGTGTCCCCTGTGTTGGCAGGCAGATTCTTTACCACCGAGCCACCAGGGAAGACCAAAGATGAGCCATATGTACTTTGATTAGGGTACTCCTGATCAAAAAATATAAGCAGTAGTCTGATGTATGCTCTTGAGGGTTATAAGAGAAATGTAATAAGCATGTTGTAGTGGAAGGTGTAGGGGATTAGGATCATAAGCCCTGAAATAAAGTCACTCTCTCTTTAGGGCTCTACAACTTTGGACATATTGAACTTTTCTAAGTGTCGGTAACCTTAGCAAAGCAATGGTTGCTTATGTCAGTCCAACTCACAGAGTTGATATTGAGGAATAAATGAGGTTAGTAAATGCTGAAAAATAGTTTACAAATGTAGGTCTTTATTACTGGCATTTAAAAAAGACTTTCTAATAAAAATATTGAAAGATATATTTAAGACTAATGATCATAAAGTTATAATTTTGGGGGAGGTAACAAACAAAATGTTCTTTAAAAGCAAATTTGTTAGTGTTTCTTAGTTGATGCAACAGTATATAGGATAGTAAATTATGCCTGAACTGAATTAAAATTGCACTGTTAGTGATTGATTGCTTATTATTCCACTAGGAATTGTGTCTACCTTCAAAAAGCATATAATTTAGAATACGACTTTAGAAATAGATTATTACAGACATCAAAGAAATGCCAGAGTTTATCTACTGTGTATCATTTACTCATCTATTTAGTGCCTCTTTTCATCTGGGCTTTTAAAAATCTGGAATTTCTTAATCCACTGACAAGATTTATCTAGATTTAAAGTAGGGTGGATCCCAGCTAAGTGTACAGAACTGTCAACCAACAGATATATGAGTCAATAACAATATATCAGGACACACTCCAACATAATTGTAGAATTGGCCAGGACTTGATACCTGGTAAAATAATTTTGTGAGCACTGGAATAAGGTTACATCATCACCCAAAAAATGTTAAACTGACCTTTGGCATTGAAGAAATTTTAAAATTCTGTTTTAGTTTAACAGACATAGGCTAAGTGTGTTATTGTTTAATATTTTGAAGATTCTCAACATTCTTATTCTACTTGTATATGATTTACAGGAATTAATCCCTAAATGATATGACACATGCAATTTAGTAAAACAAATCATCAACTATTATTTATCAACTTTGAATATAATGAATAATTAAGGAGAATAAAGAGATTAGAATTACAAATGATGGGATGTAGATTCATGAAAAATAGAGGCATGGCTATTTACTACTTTTTCTACCACTATAACATCATTCTATGTGGATTTACTAATAACCAGGGGACATAGCAATTTTTAATAAGAATTTTTCGAATCCTTACTCATATTTTCAACTATATAATCTTTCACCTTCTTGCAACCTACATAACCCACAATAGATCCAAAGAGAACTATGATTCATTGTGCAATAAAATTAATACACACACAATAGAGAGGTCATTATGCTCTCAGGTCATTTTAACTTTTGTATCTGAGCAATTGACACTCTTAGACATTTCACTATATAACATATATTGTATGAAATAAGGACTTTTATTTATTTGAGGACTATGCCACAACCTTCCTCCATACTTTCTTTTCTTTCCTTCCTGTATACCTTTAAATTAGTTCAATACACATTTATTAGATGGCTCCTACACAACAGCCAGAGAAGGCAATGGCACCCCACTCCAGTCCTCTTGCCTGGAAAATCCCATGGACGGAGGAGCCTGGTAGGCTGCAGTCCATGGGGTTGCAAAGAGTCAGACTTGACTGAGTGACTTCACTTTCACGCATTGGAGAAGGAAACGGTAACCTACTCCAGTGTTCTTGCCTAGAGAATCCCAGGGACAGGGGAGCCTGGTGGGCTGCTGTCTATGGGGTTGCATAGAGTCGGACACGACTGAAGCAACTTAGCAGCACACAACAGCCAGGACATACAGAAGTGAATAGAGTAGCCTTCCTTTAAAGAAAGTTTATATGGTACAAAAATTACCTTTCACAATTTTGTAACAGATTAATTTAAATCACAATGCTTCACTATGAGATAAAAATACACTTCCATAGTAGGCTATAATAATAAATTTAAATAAACACATAATTACAGAATAACTAACATAAGGAGATACTGTGGTGAAAACAGAAATAATGTAGCATTACACATGAGCATTACAAAGTATTGGGGTAGCATACTATAGAAATATGATTAAATTAAATGTGTGAATCTTAATATATATATATATATATACGTGTGTGCATGTATATAGAGTCCTCTGTTTCTGGCAATATGGCAAACAAGACACCCTAGTATCTCCTTGTGCAAAATTACTAGGTCTAGATAAATTTTATATCTTAAATATATTGCTGGGATTATAATCAAGAGGGAACATCTCAAGGATATCCTGTAAAAACAGATTCAACTATGTACCCACAAAATATCTAGGAGCAAGAAGAAGAAATATAGTTGCTGTAAGGGAAACTGCTCTTGATATGCAGTAATCTGCATTAGATAATATGTCTTGGACAAGATGATAGAAAAATCTTGTTAAGTCAGACTAAGATGATTATAGATAAAAAGTCAAGAAAATATAAGAAGTCGCCAGACATATGAGCTAGAGTTAGCAAAAGCAGAAATACAGACACATATATTCCTCCACTTCAATTTGATATTAATATGATTAAATTCACAATATAGAATTGAAATTATATAATGTTAAAAAAATTTATTGGCAGTTAAGGCAATAGGAAATTTTTAGGAATGACTAGGCAGACTAAATTTTTAAAAAGCATATATATAAATTCAAAATGTATTGATGGAAATATATAATAAATTAGACAAAACTCAAAAGAGAATTAGAGAACTGAAAAAGATATCTGAAGAACTTATTAATAGAATATGTATATTGGCAATGAAGTGGGCAGTGAAATAAAAAATAATACTGTTGTGTACAATATTAAAGATCACACATTCACCTCGAGTATGTGTAGAATACTTATATAAAATGACCATGTATCAGTCCTCAACATTAATTGAAAAAAAACACAAAGATACAAAATGCAATTAAGTTGGAAGTTATTAAAATACAAATTAAAAAATCTCCACACATTTTGTAATATATTTTCCAGTACTTCACATACAAAAATAAGACCATAAGACTAAAATATTTTGATACAAGGATATAGAGCCAATAAAGAAAAATCAACTATTTTTAGATACTAACACTGAACATTTGTAAAATGAAACAGGAATCAAAATCATTTATGATAGCGTCATGGCAAGTATTTTCTAAGAAATATTTAGGACTGCATTCAACATAAGTGCTTAGTAACAAATTATTATGTAATTGCTGTATATGAATTTGGGAAATCAAGCAAAAGAGATATTAATGGAACTTTATAGCTTAAACATATGAATTAGAAGATAAGTAAATGAAAATTAAATGAGCTAACATTCTATTTGAGTAGTGAGGAAAATAAAAACACAGAAAAATAAACTTATAACTCTAAGAATAAGTAAGGTAAAATAAAGATAACACTAGAAAGTAAAACAGAAAAAAGCATAGAGGATCAAAAACAAGCAAGTTTGTATATATATGAGTATAGAAAAAAAGGCAAAAATAATCTTAAGATCTCAAAATGGGAATGTATTATAATAATTGCAGTAAAGAATATTATTAGTAAATTTATTCTGAACACATAGATAAAATGAATAAATACATAGGATACTAAAATTTACTAAAGCTAATATATTCTTTAAAAATACCCACAACCCTCTTACAACTAGTTAAGAAAGAGAACTAGTAATTTAAAAGACCAAGGAATGATGCTAAAGCTGAAACTCCAGTACTTTGGCCACCTCATGTGAAGAGTTGACTCATTGGAAAAGACTCTGATGCTGGGAGGGATTGGGGCCAGGAGGAGAAGGGGACGACAGAGGATGAGATGGCTGGATGGCATCACTGACTCGATGGACGTGAGTCTGAGTGAACTCCGGGAGTTGGTGATGGACAGAGAGGCCTGGCATGCTGTGATTCATGGGGTCGCAAAGAGTCAGACACGACTGAGTGACTGAACTGAACTGATGGGAAAAACTCAGATTCAAATGATTTCATAGACAAATTCTAGACAATTTCAATAACAGGTAAGTTCAGTTATATGCAACAAGTTAGACTACTTCACAATCATTTCCACTAAAGTAGTATAACCTTAATTTTAAATCCAGACAATGAGTATGTGAGAAAACTAAGCCAGAGTCCAATCTTGCTGTGAATATAGATCAAAAGTCATGTACTCAGAAGCCACATCCTATGGTGTAAAAAGGTTTCAACCATGAGCAAGTGATTTACCTCAGAATTTAAAGGTTGGCTTAACATCAGAAAAATCAATGATAATTTGCCACATAACATGATTAAAAGAGGAGAAATAATATGATAACTACCAAAGGATAAATTTTTAAAAGCAGAAATTGTGTTCTATAATATTCCACTCTTTATCATTAAATCTGTTAGCAAAGTAATTCATTAGAGACAGCTATCAAAAATCATAGTAAATACTATTCAACTGAAAATATTTGAAGCACTTCCTCTAAAGTAAGATCACCTCTATTACCACTTTTATTCAACTATGTACAAAATGTCTTAGCCAGCACAGAAAAAAGAAAATAGAGAAAACATAAAATAAACAAAGGCAAATGGCTAGAAAAATAAGAAACAATAAATGCTATGCTTGTGCTATGATACACAACCCAGTAGAGTAATCAAAATAGCATGGTATTGGCATAAATACAGACACATGGATCAATGGAATACAGAGCCCAGACATCAACTCACACACTTATGGTCAGTTAATCTCTGACAAATGAGGCAAGAATACACAATAGAGAAAAGACAGTCTCTTCAGCAAGTGGTGCTGGGAAAGCTGGACAGCTGCATGTAAATCAGTGAAGTTAGAACACACTCTCATATCTTGCACAAAAATAAACTCAAAATGCCTTAAAGACTTAAACATAAGACATGACATCATTAAACTCCTAGAAGAGATCATAGGCAAAACATTCTGACATAAATTATACTGTCAGTCTCCCAAGGCAACATAAATAAAAACAAAAATAAACAAATGGGATATAATTAAACTTTGCTTTTGCACAGCGAAGGAAGCCATAAACAAAATGAAATAAAGTGGACAATCAATGGAAATGCAGAAAATATTTGCAAATGATGTGACTGATAAGGGCTCAATTTCCAAAATATACAAACAGCTCATACAACTCAACAAAAAAGGAACAACCCAATTGAAAAATGTAAAGAAGACCTAAAAAGACAATTCTCCAAAGATGACATACACATGGTCAGTAGGCACATGAAGAGATGTTCAACATTGCTAATTATTAGAGAAATGCAAATCAAAACTTTAATGAGGTATCACTTCACACCAGTCAGAATGGCCGTCATCAAGAAATCTACAAACACATGCTGGAGAAGGTGTGCAGAAAAGGGAATTCTTCTTGGTGGGAATGTAAACTGGCACAGCTATTATGGAGAACAGTATGGGGGAGCCACCATTTTATCCAGCAATCCCACTCCTGGGCATACATCCAGAGAAAACTATATAATTAAAAATAAATACATGCACCCCTATATTCATAGAAGCACTATTCTCAATAGCCAAGACTTGGAAACAACTCATATGTCCATCAACAAATGAATGGATAAAGATGTGACCCATATATACAATGGAATACTATATATAATGGAATACTACCCAGCCATAAAAAGGAACAAAATAATCCCAACTGCAGCAACATGGATGCAACTAGAGATTATCACACTAAGAAAAGCCAGTAAGAGAAAGACAAATACCATGCAATATCACTTATATATGGCACAAGTTAACTTATCTATGAAACAAAAAACAGATGCACAGATATAGAAAAAAGACTGGTTGCCAAGGAGGAGCTAGGTGTGGGAGATACATGGACTGGGAATTTGAGGTTAGCCATTGCAAACCATTACATATAGAACAGATAAACAATAAGGTCCTACTGTATAGGACAGGGAACTATATTCAGTATCCTGGGATAAACCATAATGAAAAGGAATATAAAAAACAATGCATATATGTGTATAACTTAGTCACTATGTTGTAGAGCAGAGATTAACACAACATTGTAAAGCAACTGCTGCTGCTGCTAAGTCACCTCAGTTGTGTCCGACTCTATGTGACCCCATAGACGGCAGCCCACCAGGCTCCCCCGTCCCTGGGATTCTCCAGGCAAGAACACTGGAGAAGGTTGCCATTTCCTTCTCCAATTCATGAAAGTGAAAGAGAAGTCGCTCAGTCGTGTCCAACTCTAGCAACCCCATGGACTGCAGCCTGCCAGGCTCCTCCATCCATGGGATTTTCCAAGCAAGAGTACTGGAGTGGGGTGCCATTACCTTCTCCGTGTAAAGCAACTATACTTCAATTAAAAATACTTTAAAAAATAAAACAGTATATTTCCAAGTAAAATATATTCTTATTTTTAATCCATCTAATATATTGTAATGTTTTTATCACATTTATTATAAACTTTTGCCTTTTGAGTCATGAGAGGCCAACTCCCAGCTTGTCCATTACCGGGGTCCAGCCCGGTGGGATCCAGGGGTTCCCTCAGAATGACGGCGTCGGCGATTAGAATAGCAAAGCAAAGATTTTAGAGGCTCATTATAACTGGTTTACGCGAAAAGTCAATATAACCTGTGACACCAGGTTTGCTCTGACCATGGAGGCTGCAGGCGCTCTCTCGAATCGCTGAAGGTGCCCCACCTTGGGCACCTTCTCGAGTGGGTCTTAGAAGCCCAGGCCAGTAAGTGGTCTCAGAGGACCTCCGCACTCCGTTTATTTTGGCCTGAAGGAAGATCAGAAGAGAAAAGGAGGAAAAGGAAACAAGAAAGAACGACATGGGGAGACCAAGCTTTGAGCAAGGCCCGTAGCCTTATTTTCAAAGGGAGCTTATATACCTTAAATTGTGCATAGAGGATAATAGGGGGTGTGAAATCATGCAAAGTCAGCAGTCTTTGATCCTTATCGAGACCAGACTTTCTTTTCTGCAAACTTATCGTATACAAATGGTTTAGGTGATTTACATCATCTTCTGGCCAGAAGGCCTGTTAACATTTTATGACTCTGATAAAGGTTTGTCAACCATAAGACTTATTTTCTCTAAGAGTAATTATTTTAAAGTTTGGCGCCATCCTCCGAAGGTGTTAGATAAAGTTGCATTCCTATAGGGCAGAGGTGCAGTGGGTTTACAACAAGGAAAGAATTTATTACCTTAAGGGTCTAAAGTTGTTAGCACCAAGGCCACTACTTCTTTTTTCTATGTACCAACTATATTAATTAATACACTTCCAAGGATACAATACAGGGGATGTGGAAACTTGGCAGCAAGCATTGGCTCAACAATGAAATCTTCTACTAGTTCTAACAATTTCTAACTCTCCGAGAGGCTCTATACTATTTGAATATCTTAAGCTTCCCGTGCCTCTCGCGGTTTGAAACTGTAAACAATTGTACGAGTAGCTGTAGGAGTCCGGGTAAACCTGTCAGGCAAGTTAGAGAGCCATCTGAGGGGTTTGGATTGAAAGACTCCTATTATGCCCAGGAGGCTAATTAGCTAGAGCTCTAAGTTGATTTCCTTCAGAGAAAAGGTGGTCGGGGATAGCCCCCAGTGACTGTCAGAGGAGTTGGTGAAAGTCATGAAGCAGTAAAACAGACAGACTCTGGTTTTGGGGTAGATGCTCAGGCAGGTCCGGGGAGGGGGCCCCTCGAGTCCTGACTCACCTTTGCATATCAGGCCTCTCTGCATGACCTTTGCTGTGGGTGGGAACTCCCATGCTGGCTCCCAGCAGTCCGTTACTAGATGAGGCCAAGTAACTCAATTATTCTAAATTTTTGTTTCCTCATCTCTAAAGTTGAGATAATGACTCTTATTTCACAAGGTTCTAGTAGCTAAATATTTGTTGAAATCAGGGGTCCCCAACTTTCTGGATCTAGTGCCTGATGATGTGAGGTGGAGTCGATGTAACAATAGACATAAAGTGCACAATAAATATAATGCACTTGAATCATCCTGAAACTACCCCCCCTCCCCCCTGCCACCCAGTCCATGAGAAAATTATCTTCCACAAAACTGGTGTTTAGTGCCTAAAAAGTTGGGGACCGCTGCTATAAAGTCTAAAACAGTTTATTAGCACTTTGCAAAACTGTGCTGGCATGACTGACATGTTTCTCTTGTTTTCATTTGATTTTTTTCTCTAATAAAACTACCATATAAACACTGTGAACTAAAGAAAGACAAACGGTATGTTTGCTTACCTTCCATATCTCTTAAAGTCCGGATGAAAGAGCAAAAAGAAAACATAAATGTAAGCAGAAAAATCATAACATGGTTGGAAAACATGAAACAGAAAAAACTACAGTACAAAATACTGAGAAACAGACTTAGGGAGAAAGAAAAAACAGAGGAAACACCCAAGAGAGCAGAGGAAAGCATGGCTTTTCCTCAAAGAGCTGGGCACAAACTGAAGCAGAGACACCACCAATATAATATGCAGGTGTGGACCTCAAGCCCACGGACAGGTAAACTACTTAACAACCTTTATCCATGGCAGTTGGCCACCTGGGTGTTGCCTCTCCCCATTCCTCAGGCCCATCAGTAGGTTACCTACTAACTAACCTTTATTCATCACAGCTGGTCGTGTGGGTACTGCCTCTCCCTATTCTGTAGAGAAAAGCTTTTTAAAATAAAACTTGAGAACCAAACTCAAAAGAAAGTGATTGGTTTGTCTAAGTAACAAACTAGTGTGGGCTGTCAAGCCCAAGATAAAAGAGCAAAGCTTAAGGAAACTCTGAACTTTATTATCAGATGCTGAAAAAATATATACACTTGGAACAAAAATGTCAAAGGCAGCTTTACCCAGGAATAAACTCAAGTATTCTCCCTGGAGATTAGGAAAGCTTTTGCCAGTTGTGGGGGTCCACATCCTGGCTCCCCCTGTGTTTCACTCACACCCAGACCAACTCCCAAATAACACCCGTTTGGTCCTTTCATTTAAAGGAACAGACTGTTACGAAAAGAGATCTGCAGCAGTAAAAGAAAACCACCCTAGACAGCTGTATTCATCAACCTAATTCTTTCTGGTAACTTGTTACTTGGTGGGGTAATCATGAAGTTTTTGAGGAAAATTAATAGAATATGTTCAAAACAAAACAATAGGTCTAATATGGAGACACTTATACTAAACCGTACTAAGTCGATTCAGTCATGCCCAACTCTTTGTGACCCTAGGGACCATAGCCCACTAGGCTCCTCTGTCCATGAGATTCTCCAGGCAAGAATACTGGAGGGGGTTACCATATCCTCCTCCAGGGGATCTTTCCGACCCAGGTATCAAACCTGCATCTCTTCCATCTCCTGCAGTAGCAGGCAGGTTCTTTATCACCAGCACCACCCGGGAAGCCTATACTAAGCCACATGTAACCATCCTAGACTTAAATATTAGTTTCAGCTCTCCAGGAAATGGAATCTTAAACCAGATTCTTAAATCAAGAACCACCTGATCAGTATTGATTAGGTAATCTGTCTGAGACACCCTTGCAATCCCCTAAAGGACAGTATCCAACCTACTTTTTTTGCGTTCTATAACATCTTTGTTCCCACTCTCCTTTGCCTGCAGAAACTCATTTTGTTCAGCTCTTCAGAGCTCTTTTCTATCTGTTAGATTGTATGCTGCCTGACTCAGATGGATTTTTGCTCAAATAAATTGCTTAAAATAAAATAGGGGGAAAAAAGTCAGACTTTTGAAATGAAATGCTCTGAGGAGAGTAACAGTAGTTGCTTACCATGTTACTTGTGATGTAGCATGTGGCTTTTCACTTGAATAATAATTTATAATAATTTTTTATAAATAACTGACAGAAAATAGAGAATAGAAAAATTCCACCCTCTTCATTAAGACCAAAGCCTTGATAGAATTCTGTTGCCAAAATGAATGGATATTTCAGAATCAAGATCATGTACTACAAGTTTCATTTGTAAGAAACATGGCTATAACATAAATCCCAGCATGTCATGGAATTTTGCTAAATTCCCCATGTCCATTAACTATACAGATTATTGTATTATAACATATGATCCCATATTTGCTGGTATGTGCTATAAAGACTTTTATTTTAAGCGGTCCCATTGATTAACATCGACGGGGGAGAAAAAGGTATTCCACTGGACAGATTCCATCTTTTGAAGCCTTGAGTTCTTGGCCCAAATTTCAATTTCAAATGTAGACTATAATTTATTTAGACTTGGCTTTTGTTCTTTCTCACCCCCAACCTTAAAAACTACAGGGTAATATCAGGCATTTGAATTTATTAGCATTCATCAAAGAGTATTTTTGGCAGTACTGTATCACAAAGCCTGACATTGGCATATATAAAACAATACATGTGCAAGCCTACAAAAAAAGGACATTTGAAGGGAATGTCCATTATATAACTTAAGCTGTTTTTGCTGGATCAAATAAAATTATAGAGGCGCCATGCATAGTACTGTTGCTGAAGGCCATCATAAACCCTCGTTTTCATGGGGTTACATGGTCTTTTTGCCATGAAAAATTTTTTGTTTTGTTTTTAAGTTGCCAAAGTACTGTGGCAGCCTGTGAAAGGAGAGACTTTATTATTTTTTTTCCAATTAAAACAAAAGAGTACATACAAAGTAAGTCCTTTAAAGGCGGATGAAGTCAAAATTTAAATGCTTTGATGACTATTCTGAAACTGTGTCATTTTTCTTCATGTAGTAAATGTGTATTATGTGATTATAGTTGTCTCCAGTCAATGTGTTTTAAAAGCAAGGAGACATATCTATTATACCAATTTATTTTTCAAGTATCATGTTATCATGTTAAAAGTTAATACGCAAATAGCCAGGCATGATAAAACAAATCGGTAAGCATCCTATCACTTATCCATTGCTTAGGATTCAAAATCATAAGATTCTATTCTTTTCTGTATAGAAAACTGATTTCAAAAACCATCTAACTTGCTAACTTTATTATGTGTTTGAGGCTTTAAGAAAACAAAAATTCAGAGAAATTCAAAATTTGAGTCACACCTGGATTCCTTTCCATAGGAAACATATGCAAATTCAGAAATTTCCTGATATTTTACTAAACCTTTCAATCAGAGTCAGATATTTAACTAGAGAGAGGTTTTCTCTTTAGTTATGAGTCAAGACAACATATATGTGACATCAAAACAAAGTGACTGTAATAAATTAAATCAGCAGGTTGTACCATCTCTGATAAACTTATTGGACTCTGTTATGCTAGTGTAAATTGCCAAATAGATTGATGTTCTTTCATGAATCTCTTATAAAGTTGTGGTTATGTCCTTTCACATCAGAGGGCATATGAAGTCAGTTTATCCTATTATTGTTGTTAGTAAGTTGAATCATTTGGCTCAGGTAATCCACAAAATTTCTCCACTGACTTATTCTTTTTTCTTTTTGTATAGCAAGTAATCTGTGGGGTTATACAGATTACAGTATTGTTTGAATATTCTGTTCTCCAATAGTCTTTTACCAACAGTTTTGGGATCCATTGGCTTACCAAAAATTTTGGCATCCATTTGCAATTTTCAATTACAGTTTTCAATTCTCTATTTGTGGTAAGGTGATGGTTTTTGATATCTATTATTTCTTCCACATATATGAGTAGGCAGTATTCTGTTAGGAAAGCTCCCACCTCAAGTCATACATTTTAATGATTTTAGTGTCAGTACAGGTCAGGAAACCACAGTTAGAACTTGAAATGGAACAACAGACTGCTTCCAAATAGGAAAAGGAGTATGTCAAGGCTGTATATTGTCACCCTGCATATTTAACTTATATGCAGAGTACATCATGAGAAACGCTGGGCTGGAAGAAGCACAAGCTGGAATCAAGATTACCTGGAGAAATATCAATAAACTCAGATATGCAAATTACACCACTCTTATGGCAGAAAATGAAGAGGAACTAAAGAGCCTCTTGATGAAAGTGAAAGAGGAGAGTGAAAAAGTTGGCTTAAAACTCAACATTCAGAAAACTAATATCATGGCATCCGGTCCCATCAGTTCAGTTCAGTTCAGTTCAGTTCAGTTCAATCACTCAGTCGTGTCCAACTCTTTGCGACCCCATGAATCGCAGCACGCCAGGCCTCCCTGTCCATCACCAACTCCCGGAGTTCACTCAGACTCACGTCCATCGAGTCAGTGATGCCATCCACCCATCTCATCCTCTGTCATCCCCTTCTCCTCCTGCCCCCAATTCTTCCCAGCATCAGAGTCTTTTCCAATGAGTCAACTCTTCGCATGAGGTGGCCAAAGTACTGGAGTTTCAGCTTTAGCATCATTCCTTCCAAAGAAATCCCAGGGCAGATCTCCTTCAGAATGGACTGGTTGGATCTCCTTGCAGTCCAGGGGACTCTCAAGAGTCTTCTCCAACACCACAGTTCAAAAGCATCAATTCTTTGGCGCTCAGCCTTCTTCATAGTCCAAATCTCACGCCCATACATGACCACAGGAAAAACGATAGCCTTGACTAGATGAACCTTTGTTGGCAAAGTAATGTCTCTGCTTTTGAATATACTATCCAGGTTGGTCATAACTTTCCTTCCAAGGAATAAGTGTCTTTTAATTTCATGGCTGCAGTCACCATCTGCAGTGACTTTGTAGCCCCCCAAAATAAAGTCTAACACCGTTTCCACTGTTTCCCCATCTATTTGCCATGAAAATAGATCAGGAAACAGTGGCTGACTTTATTTTTTGGGGCTCCAAAATCACCGCAGATGGTGACTGCAGCCACGAAATTAAAAGACGCTTACTCCTTGGAAGGAAAGTTATCACCAACCTGGATAGTATATTCAAAAGCAGAGACATTACTTTGTCAACAAAGGTCTGTCTAGTCAAGGCTACGGTTTTTCCAGTAGTCATGTATGGATGTGAGAGGTGGACTATACAGAAAGCTAAGCACTGAAGAATTGATGCTTTTGAACTGTGGTGTTGGAGAAGACTCTTGAGAGTCCCTTGGACTGCAAGGAGATCCAACCAATCCATCCTAAAGGAGATCAGTCCTGGGTGTTCATTGGAAGGACTGATGTTGAAGCTGAAACTCCAATACTTTGGCCACCTGATGCAAAGAGCTGACTCATTTGAAAAGACCCTGATGCTGGGAAAGATTGAGAGCAGGAGGAGAAGGGGACGACTGAAAATGAGTTGGCTGGATGGCATCACTGACTCAATGTACATGGGTTTGGGTGGACTCTGGGAGTTGGTGATGGACAGGGAAGCCCGGCGTGCTGCGGTTCATGGGGTCTCAAAGAGTCGGACACAACTGAGTGACTGAACTGAACTGAAGGGTTCATAGATCCTTTGCTAAACCAACATATTATAATCAATTTCTGGAAATATTTATTTTATGACCAGTTGTCTTAATGAAACAATGAAAGAAAGTCCTTTCTAGATGACTTCTATGTCCTTTAACATCATTAACTGCTTTTTGAACACTTCTTCAGTTTCTAACATGAAAGAAATGACAATTGTTTTTTTTAAATGACATACTTTTTGATTCTTGACTGAAGAAGGAGAAGAAGGGGGAGGGGTAAAAGAAGAGGGAGGAGGAGGAGAACAAAGCTGAAAAAAGCATTATTGGACAATTGGGAAATTTTTAATGTTGACCATACATTAGAAATGATCATGTATTAACGTAACTTTCCTTAGTGTGAAAATTTCACATAGAAAAATACTATTATTCTTAAGAGATGTATGCTTGAATACTGAAGGATAAAATAGCTACATGTCTTTAATTTTCAAATGTTTCAACAAATGTTATAAAATATTAACAGTTGGTGAACCTATGAAAAGAGTACTATTCTGGAGTTGGAAATATTTCCATATTAAAGTTGAGGTAAAAAAGAATAAAAATTATATTTAGATAATCCCTAGTGGGAATAAAAGCATAAATTTACCAAGCAAATGCAAAATAGTGGGTGGCTTTAACATTTTTTTTTTCACTAATGAGGAAAAATAAGGACTTCAAGTTCTAGAAAATCCAGCTGCTTGCATTAGTTGGTAAAGATTCATTTCTAACACAGTTAAAATTACATGGATAGCATCAACAAATAAGCTACTAACCAGATGTAAAGAAAAAAGATGTGGTCAACTGAATTTTTAGAAAATGTATTTAAAGATACTATTTATCAAAAATAAAAATAAAAAATAATCCCTGCCATTATATTATATATATATATTTTTCCTAACATATCAACTACATAAGCTATATGTAATCAAACTTTTCTAATATTCACCATTTAGTATGAAGAAGATATAGATAATTGAGCTGAATATATACATTATGAAAGAGACCAGGATATTTTGTATATTATTACGAGTCTTACTCATAGCAACATTAGAAATAAAGGGCACGAAAGTTTTGTTGATGTAGATTTTGGTTAACTGGATTCCAGTCAACTAAGATCTCCCTCAGTAATTTTACCCATATTTTCAAACATTGCTACAGGAGAAAAAAAAAATTATGGTAAAATATTAATGTTTTGGAGAAGTAAATGGTAACCCACTCCAGAACTCTTGCCTAGAGAATTCCATGGCTAGAGGAGCCTGGTGGGCTGCCATCTATGGGGTCACACAGGGTCGGACAGGACTGAAGCAACTTAGCAGCAGCAGCATTGACGTTTTACCTTGTGGGAAGAGAAGAAAATGGAAACTGATATCAAATTCTCTGTATCTCATTACTAAGTTTTCTGCTTGAATAAAGCTCCCTGAAAAGAAAATATATAGCAAGCCAAGGGTAAAAACTAGGAAAGATGTGTTTATACATGTGTGTGTGTGTTTGTATAGATGTGTGTATATATATATACATACACATATATGTATGCATTCTTATCTAATCCTCACAAAACCCTGATAATACCATAATGCATGAATTATTATCATCACTATTTAACAAGTTAAGAGACTTGACCACAGGAAATTCAATTCAAATATGCTACTTTAAAAGGTAAATCATGCAATTTTAGTCACCTATGGTATTTTTCTGGAAGGAAAGACAATTTCTTTATAATATACAGGAGATACTGCTTATCTAGATGATGAAGTGGCTTCCATCTAGTCAAAGACAAGTAACAAAGCACACTCAACAGGAAGAGCAAGTGCTACAACATACAGTTTTGGAAATATGAGAGGTGGGAAAACAAATAATTAAGCATTCATTATTATAATACTCATCACTATCAGAAGTAGTCTGTAAAGTTGTTTTTTTGGGATTCTAAATCCTTCAGTTCAAAAGCATTGATTAAATTAAATTAATTGAAATTAATCATTGTAAAGGTTGACTTTTTTAATTACAGAGATTTATAATGAAGGAGTTAAAGACAATCAGTTAGCAGTGCATATTGGATGTGCTGGAAATTAGAATGCATATGAAAATGAAAAAATCCGACTAAACTGTGCATGCCAATAAGTGGCATGTTATTAGCACTTTCAAAACTTTCCTTTTGTAAATCCAACTAAACTATATTTAGACTTCTAAACAAGGAAATCTTCTCCTAAGGCATTGCTGGTTTTGATGTTCAGTTTTACTTTTTTTCTTGTTTTTTTTCTAAATGATACTTGTTTAAAAAGCAAAATCATGTTGTTAACCAATTATTAAATGTATGTGGTTACTAATTCACAAAGTACTTAAATCTTTTATCTATGAATGTTTTTACATTATGGTTAAACATCACTTCTAAAACATATGATGTAGTAAATAATGAGCGGCAGGAAAGAATATGTTCAATGGAGTATGGAATATTTTCATTCTTAGTACAAAATAGTTTACTGACTGGAATATAAAAAGGGAACAGGCATTTAAGCATTTGATTTTTAGATTTTTACATTAGACAGGGATGATCATATAGACTGTATTCCATAGAGACGTGTTATCCAAAATGTGTGAACTGTCACTGTTGAATATTACATATAACTATTACACACACACACACACACACATATATATATATATATACACACACATATATTGGATTGATACAAAATTTTGCAAAACTTTGCTGTCACTAGTAAGTTATGCTTTTCCTAAAATACAGAAAAATATAATCTAAGAAAGGTGATAATAAACATTGTAGATCAACTATATTCCTATAAAAAATAATTAAAAACTATTTTTAAAAAGGAGAATGAATCCTAACACAACCAAATGCTGCAGGTGAAGTTACAAATAATTTAAAATACCTGTTTATATCTGCCAATCACTGAAAATGACGATTATGGAAAAAAAGAAATAAAAGTGACAATATAAGGTCCTCTGTAAACACAATGAAAACTATAACAATTTTCTATTTTTTCAAATAAATTATGGAAAATAAAAGAACCAAAATATTTATGTAAATTAAGTGAGAAATGTTATCCTTTCTGAGCTCAATGAAATTGTGTTGATTTAAATAGTTACTCATTCATGACCCCCTTTATGTTATACTAGTGATACAGATGTGTTATTCATTTGATAATAATGTAATTACACTATTACATTCTGTTTAATAGTTTACATATTTCATAATGATTTAATAGCTAATATAATGACATCTTGGGCTAACATTACCACAGATACAGTTGACACTTGAATGACATTAGTTTGAACTGCTTGGATCTAGTTATATACATAGATATCTTTAATAAATCAACTAATGTACTACACAACCCATAATTGGCTGAACACTCAGATTTGGACTGCAGGTACAGAGGGTCAACTATAAAGTTACACATGGAATTTTGGACTTCCCTAGAAATCCAGTGGTTTAGACTCCATACTTCCACTGCAAGGGGCATGAGTTCAATCACTGGTTGGAAAACTAAGATTCTGAATGCTATGTACTCTGGCCGGAAAAAAAAAAAAAAGAGTTACATATGGATTTCTGACTGCACAGAGAGCTGGTACCCTGCATGGTTCAAGGGTCAGCTGTCAACTGCATACTAAAAGAAATATAAACACAGTTTAGATGACTTAATCTATTCCAAAAGCAAAGTCATAACTAAGCAGAATCTTAAAGTTCTTACAGAAGGCCTTGCTATTAGAGGCGAGAAGACTTGACCTTGTGAAGTACTGCTGCTGCTGCTGCTAAGTCGCTTCAGTCGTGTCCGACTCTGTGCGACCCCAGAGACGGCAGCCCACCAGGCTCCCCTGTCCCTGGGATTCTCCAGGCAAGAATAGTGGAGTGGGTTGCCATTTCCTTCTCCAATGCATGAAAGTGAAAAGTGAAAGTGAAGTCGCTCAGTCGTGTCTGACTGGCAGCGATCCCATGGACTGCAGCCTACCAGGCTCCTCCGTCCATGGGATTTTCCAGGCAAGAGTACTGGAGTGGGGTGCCATTGCCTTCTCCGTGTGAAGTACTAACAAGTATTATTTGTTAAATATTTTCCAAATTTTCTCTTTCTTTTTCCACTGTGTCCTTAGTTTCCTGATTTCTAATTACCAAAATTTTGGTACGAAATAAAATGCTGCTTCTTTACCATCATACTAATTGTCTAGTTCTCACTAATCTATAGGAGATGTCATGGTAATGAATTAGAATACATATGTGTTTTGTGGGAGATGATTAAGAGATTAGAACAAAGATCAATAATAGATGCATATTCTTCACTGTGAGAAGCTGAAGGTTGGAATCGTGGCTTTTGGTGTTGGGACTTATGTCTGTCGGTGTGTCTTTACTAGTGATGAAGAAGACAACATAAACAGAGAGATGGTGAAATATTCTGACGACACTAAACTATTTGGGTTAGTTAAAAGCTAATGAGGTTTGGGAGATGCTCCAGATGGTTCTAATCATACCGGAGAATTGGGCAGCCCAGTAGCAGATGAAATTCATTTTTGATAAATGTACAGTATGGGATATTGAAAACTTATAAACTCTCCAAGTATACCATGAGGTTTTGAACTTGCAAATTCTCTGACGAGCAAGACGTTTACTGCTACCATTGCTAGTTCAATGAAGGTGTCCCTGATGTACATCTTTTTGAAAACAGCTGAGTGGATGCACGGATGTGTTTAGAAAAAGATTTGAAAATGTAAATAATAGGGAAAGCTGTTTTGAGACAGATAAAGAATGTTTTACCCATTGCAGCAGGATGGATTTGTTCTGGGTAACAAGTGAGAAGAGACAGAAACAAGAAAGTCATAGAAGCTTGTGGAAATAGTGAGTTATTCCTAAAGTAAGATGGAAAAACAGGCTGACAACTGGAGAACACATTTACATATGCCCAAACCTGTTAGCACCATAAAGTTTTTCAATTTTGAGCAAGATCTGAACCACGGAGAATTTGATCTCATTAACGGGACAGAAACTGTGGGGACCCTGAAATTAATAAATGAGTTTGAAGATTTTGCACTTCAAAGTTAAAAATTCAAGGTTTAGTTCCATTTGTACTTTGTTGTAGGTGATAAATTCTGACTATGTATGGTCATAGCCTCTTTGTAAAGTTTATACTCTTAAGAAAAAGTGATTAGCATATCAAAAGACCATACTTCCAATTCACCACTATTTGAACAAGTAATAGGTAAAGATGGGGAGGCAAGTGTTAGATACAAACACAGAGATTGCTTTAAACTAAGGAAAGTCAACAATAAATTGCTCACACTATATTTTTTGTGTTTGTTCTAAATGAGTAATTGGAGAACTGTCTCAAATTGTTTGTTTTCGACTCACACCTGACAAAAATAGGGAAAAACATAAATTTAAAGTTCACTGATAAGTTGACAGCTTTTTTAAAAAAAAGAATGAAATAATTTACTATGTTTAATGAAGGAAACATGAAAATATGTATTATTTTCTCAAGGAATTGCAATAAAGCCTCTGATCTGTTCAAGATAAGTGGAAAGTATCAGTATAAATATTCTGTAAATACTGTTTAAGAATTCCCGAAAGTGAAAGAAAGTGAAGGTGAAGTCGTTCAGTCGTGTCCGACTCTTTGCGACCCCATGGAATATAGCCCGCCAGGCTCCTCTGTCCATGGGATTCTCCAGGCAAGAATACTGGAGTGGGTTGCCATTTCCTTCTCCAGGGGATCTTCCCAACCCAGGTATTGAACCCGGGTCTCCTGCATTGCTGGCAGACGCTTTATCCTCTGAGTCACCAGGGAAGCCCCTGGTGGCCAATGGCCAATGGCCAAAAAGCCAAAAAGCCATGTTTTGCATGAAATAGAAATAGTTAGTCTTAAGAAATACATATCAGCAGGTATTTAAAATTATACTACACATTTCATGACCACCGATTATGATTAAATAAGCTGAAATTTCAATATGACAAGTAAACTCAATAGCAATTACATGCTATATATTTACACTGTATATGTTTATATATCATATGTATTAGCATCCATGTTTACTAAAATTGAGAACTATAATTATATAACCATACTACATTATATAACTATATGACATATATATACATTATATAATTATTTAACTATAAGATAGAGGATGAGATAGTTGGATGGCATTACCAACTTGATGAACATGAGTTTGAGCAAGCTCTGGGAGTTGGTGATGGATAAGGAAGCCCGGCATGCTGCAGTCCATGTGTTTGCAAAAAGTTGGACACGACTGAGTGACTGAATTGAACTGAAACGATAACTACATTAAGTATATTATATCTTTATATGTATGTTTCTAATTTTTCTTCATAATTAAAATTTGCTTTAAGTCTTTTATTTTTTTGATTCATGATTCCTAAATGAAGCAGCCTATGAAGTTTACATTTTGCTTTCTACTAGGGCAACATTGGGAATGAAATATCTTGGGAAGCAGAACTCATGAAGTTCTTAACATGCTTCCTAACATCTCTTTACAAACACATGCACATAGTGAGCTTTATAATGATCCATGTAAAGTTTTCTGTATTTTTAAATAATTTTTAAAATTAAACCCAACCTGAACATTGGATTACAAACATGCCAAACAACTCGTTGGATTCTTTTTTTTTTTTTTTTAAAGATTTTTATTGGAGTATAGTTGATTTACAATATTGTGTTACTTTCTGCTGTACAGCAAAGTGAATCAGTTATACATAGTAATATACATATATCCACTCTTTTTAAGATTCTGTTCCCATATAGCTCATTACAGATTACTGAGTAGAGTTCCCTATACTGTATGGTACATCCTTGCTAGGTATCTATTTTATATATTATAGTGTGTAATTGTTTTCATGAGACTAAAGGAATACTGCTTAAGGATTTGTTTGGATCTACATTAGTGCAAAACTACCTATAGGTTGGTTTAGAGATCTTTGAATGTTTCCAAAATGCCAGCATGTTGAAAATTGGCTGGGGTGGCCAAGTGAACCTGTAGCTTTTGAAACAGTAGCAGTGAGAAATTAATGAAAGAGTAAGGAAGAAAGGGGCTGTTCAATAACACTTCCTATCCTAAGCATGTCCCTCTGAATGCCACATGTTCTCTCAAGATGTCGAACAGACGGTTTCTACAGGGATGCCCCAGTCATCAACAGATTCATGACGGAAGGCACCTGAAACTGTGATTGAATCCTTCTGCCTGCATCTGCATTGCCCTCTGGCTCTCAGCATTCCTAGAACTCAACTCTCCTCAGCAATAAATCTCTTCCAGTACACTACACTGAAAGTTCACTATTCATACATGCTGTTTCCCTTTTACTGAGTAATTTGTATAAGTGAAAATGAGTAATATTGGTCACAGAGGTTACAAAAAAAAGTGGTTCCATGTGTACTTGGAGAAGCAATTCACATCCAAAAAGGGCTAGCACCATCCTTTAATTCCACTGGTACTCTAAGAAAGCCATGCTGATTCAGGATGTCCCTGGTAGTCCAGTGGCTAAGACTCTATGCTCCAAATACAAGGGGCCCAGGTTTGATCCCCGGACAAGAAATTAGATCCCACATGCCACAACTAAGAATCTGCATGCCACAACTAAACATCCTGCATGCCACAACAAAGGCTGACAATCCTGAGAGCCTCAACTAAGACCCAGCACAGCCAAATAAATAATTAAAAAAAAAAGAAAAAGAAAGAAAGAAAAGAAACCCACCCTGATCCAAATTCTCCAGCTGGAAAACCTGGTTACTATGATGATGTTAGTTTGAAGTTGCAATTTGTTAATAAAACCTCTTCCAAAATAATTGTTTCTAAGAGAGACTACACAAATCAGTGAGTATAATAACCATAATAACATCAGTTTGGAAATTTTTACTCATATCTCTTTTATATTACATTTTTCTAGAGATTCATGAGTATGCTTTCAGTAGAAAGCCAAGTATTTTACTTTATCCTTTAAAACAACCAAACAAAAACCCTTTAATTCTTCTAGGAGCTCTGAGTTTAGGGAAATGAATGAGAAAATGGCTGCTTAATCTGTTCAATATATCGTATTACTAGAGGAATAATCTCACTCTTTTATCTTGCCTTCCATAAAAATGAGCAGAGACTCTTAGATGGAAGACACATAGTTTGAGGGCAAATTGTAGCATATTACAAGTGAATGTCTGGATGAATAAAATTTCCACTGTCCCAAAACAGTGAAACCACAGCTAAAGAATTATGCTTGGCAGACTCAGAGGAAAAATAAGACCCTACTGAGCTTGACTGAAGTCTGACAGTGAAAAGAAATAAGAAATACAGTGACATCTTCCAAATCACTACTTCTTTGGTGGCTCAGATGGTAAAGAATCTGCCTGCAATGCAGGAGACCTGGGTTCGATCTCTGGGTTAGGAAGATCCCCTGGAAGAGGGCAAGGCAACCCACTCCAGTATTCTGGCCTGGAGAATCCCCATGGACAGAGGAGTCTGCCATGTCTGCCATAGGCCACAGTCTGTGGGGTTGCAAATAGTCGGACACGACTGAGCGACTAAGCACAGCACAGCACGGCATTTTCATGTCATTAGGTTACAAAATAGCACGGATCTGCCATCCTTTTCTCCCTTGGCACACATTATGAGAAAGAGTTATTCTGTCCTCCATGAGGCCAGGCATTTCTCTCTCTTTACTTTTTATGATTCTACATAATATCTAACATGTACTTTACTGGTAACTATATGCTTAATTAAAAAACAGATAAATTAATAATAAATGATTTAATAAAGGGAATGCAGAGAACATTTTATATCTGTGATACTAGGAAAAATGATCATGTTGGAAGTCTGAGGGCTTGAAAAAGGAGGCACTTCCAGTTGCTCCCTTCAAAATGGCAATGTTTCAAGAAGTCTACCATACAGTATCCCATCAAGTTAAGTGTTTTTTTTTACTTCCATCAACCTATATGCTTTTATGGAAGAGAAGACAAGTTCCTTGTAATTCCTGGTTCCTCAAGATAAGACAGCAACCTGGCATAAAATAAGAGCTCTCTCATTGTTTGTTTGAAATGAAACTTTCTCATCTCTTGATATTCTTAATATTGCCTTTCTTGATTCTCTACTGAGAGTATGAACACTAATGGAACTGCTCTTTCTTCCAAAAAAAGTGATCTTTCCCAAAGCCAAGTCCGTATCTATCCTTCTCATCCCTTATCTTACAATAGCTTGAGCTCTCACATTTGAGCAAATGGAATCATACTCATTGGTCTTTATATCTTGCTCTGACCTCTTTTTCATTCATCAAATCCCATGTTCCCACAGAAGATAAAGACTCTTAAGTTCTTTATGCTCAAACTGATGTTTTTATTTTACTCTTTTACTCCTACTTTTTATTCTCAGTGCCATATTGTCATGTCAGTGTCTTTTCAGTGAGGGTTGAAACATTCACTCAGCCATTAAACAGGTATCAGAATGATCCAATCCATCATACCTCCCTAACAATCACCCCATGCCACAGCTTTCACTTCTCCACTGCACAATTTCTCAGGCCATCAGATATTTTTACTTCATTACTCCATGTCAGTTCTTTTCCCTTTTAAATCAAGTTTTATGTTGCTGCCAGATATATGCCTATAATTATCCTGGGTCTTTATAATGAGAGGCCAAGGAATAAAAATCTTCAGTTAGTTGTCCAAGTCTAAATAATTCAACCTAAACTTCAACTCCCAAAATCTGAATGGTAGGATGCTCATCTTTACCTCCCACTTAAGCCATTTCTATACATTAAATCCAAAAAAACAAAAAAACAAAACAAAACAAAAAAACACAGGACTTCGAGAACTAGGGACACCTGAATTTGAAATAAGTCTCCCATATTAGTAATTTTGAATGACACACATAATTTCTTTCAGCCCACTTCCTTATTGTAAGATGCAGATTGCATTATTAACTCTAAAGCCTTAAGATAATAAAATAAGGTAAAGTATGCAAATACATGGAGTATATTAGGGTCACATAAGTTAGTGAGCTTTCTTAAAGATAACTCCATTTTTAAAACTGTTAATTTACTTGAATGGAGGAGTAGCAATAAATCACAATGGTGAGAAAGAAACCAGATTTTGCTTTGAGAGGATAAGAAGTTTGAATCTGTCGCTCACTAGGTGTGATGAAAAATTCGGTTCATTTATCAAAGTGGCAGTTTATCTCATCAGTAAAACAATTCCTACTTCTCAAATGTGTCCTTAGGATTAACTGAGATACCATCTGTGGAAGTGCCCAATGTGAAGACTTTCCGCTGAAGAAATAAATAAAGCATTTTCATCTTTTCCCCAGTGTTTACTATAACACATGGATAGTGGATCTTATAGAGAATGGTGAATTAGTGATTACTGGCCTAATTAATTATGTTAATCCATCATTAAATATGCAACTGTTGGATTTGATTTAAAAATGGAAAGAACTATCAAATTGGTATGATTTTTTATTTTATGGTTTTCTTTACTGGGTTATGGTTTCTGAGATTTCTAAAACATCTTGCCATTAGTGACTATTTCAAGACTACTCAATGAAGGACAGTACCTCAGACCTTAGTCTCTGATTTCCATTTCTTCAGCTTGATTGTGTTAAGTTTTTGTGGGTAAATTACTTTAAAAAAAATCAGTTAATATAAAAAGTATTTTAGGTCCAGGTTCCAAACTCATGGTAACACATATCTACTACTATTTGAAATATGCATTTAGTTTCAGCCCTGAGTTCAGTGAATTCTGATATGCAATACTAGTGGTGAATAAAAGGAAAGTTACTCATTATTCAACATTCACTTCTACACATATTTAATTTGCCATAGATTAGCAAAATGACTTCATCATAGGTATTTAGACTAGATTAGTAAAATCACTGATGCTGAGTCCACACAGATTTGTGATATTTGGTGCCTGACATTTACATCTGCTTTGAGATTGAGGTGTGAGAGGCTTGCTGTGCCTGAGCTATCTTGCTATAATTACATGGACTTATTCTACTGGGCTACATGTACATTACTTCCATTGAACTAAAATGGGTCTGTTTTTCACAGTTTAGTCATGCGTCAATACATTTTTAATTAAAAGTGTGTGACAGGTACAATAGTGAAACACACCAAATAATTTTCTCTTTTCCTCAAAGATAGGTAATCAGACTCTTGTCTTTGTTAGTCAGTGAGAGTATTTTTTATCTAGATGCTTGATTAAATATCTGAGAACTTTATATTAAACCAGTGAATTCTGTTTTTTTGTATTCTACCACAGATACTGTATATTGTTCTATCAAAATAAAGCATTTTTTTTTCCTGGCAGAACTAAAATAGGTGATAAGCAATTTGATGAGCCTTTTTATTTTTAATGTTTGTAATATAGAGATAAGAAGTCAGCAGTGATATGAATAGGGGAATCAGTTAGAACATGGTTGTTTCAGAAGGAGAGAAATCGGTGGAAATCTTAGATGCAAAGAAACTGAGGAAACAACTTCAGGATGCCTTTACTAAGGCGCTGTGGTTTACACAGAAAGACTAAATTTCCTAGTGAACTCTAAACATGAAAGTTGGGTGACCAGAAGAGAGTGCCACTTCTTGAATTCTCTGCATATATCACAGTGCAAATTCTTGAAAACCAATAACCTAAATAGAAGGTAGAAAATCCAGTTTTGCTAAAAATGCTAGATCTAGTAGTTCAACTACTGATGTAACAAGTTTAGAGTGTTCATGAGAAGGGACTTAGTTTTCTTATATGGTCATGTATTTTCAGAATTTCAATGCTTTACATTTAAATAATTCATTGTATATGCGTGTGAGTCACTTAGTCGTGTCTGACTCTTTGCCACTGCAGCCCTCCAGGCTCCTCTGTCCATAAGATTCTCCAGGCAAGAATACTGGAATGGGCTGTCAGTCCTTTCTCCAGGGCATCTTCCCAACCCAGGTGTTAAACCCAGGTCTCCCACATCACAGGCTTACCGTCTGAGCCATGAGGGAAGCCAATAACCACTACTAGAAAATACAAACTACACTCTTAACGATGGTGGAATGATACTTTGGTGATAACCTCACATGAATTGAGGCCATGGGCTAGTTTTCTAAATAATATTCCATAAACCCATCAAAACAACTCATACAACATATAACATGAACAAAAAGCTTTGGCTGTCAGTAAATAAGTCAATGAAACTTATTTGCATTGGTTATACGTTTAAAAGTCTGACTACTAAAAATATGCATAAATTTCTATATAATATTTTAAGACATTATTTTTGTATATGCTATATTACTTTATCATTTCAAAGTTCATCACATTAGATTGTTGCAATGTTTTTAAGTTAAACAATCTAAAATATTGATAGAAGAAATTTGTTTTGAATTGCATTCTATGTTATTACACAATGCTATTACTAAGATTAAGACATTAAACAGAATTACCACCATTAAATTAAAAATGGCATGATGCATATTCTCAAAAAAACATATAATTCTGTTTGGGAAACAATAATCTTACAAACTGCCACATATCACATATATATATATATATGTGATATATATATATATGTGATATATATATGTGATATATATATATGTGATATATATATGTGATATATATATATATGTGATATATATATCACACACATATAACAATGAAAGAGCATCTTGGCTTGGTGGGAAAAAATTAACTGTTTAAAATTGGAACACTTAATGATTATGCATTTGGTACCTTTCCCTACTGTCAGTGATGTGAGATATTACAAACTTATTCAACTTCAATTTTTCATTTATAAATGAGAATAAAATTATAATTGTATATAGTCATGTAAAGTTGTTGAGAAGAGCTTATTAAATTGTATTCATGACAGGAGTTTCATTAACTGGAAATTTCTATATCCGTGACTATTAGTTCATTTATTCAAAAGAATGTTATCAAGCACTTGAGTGAGTCACACTTAAGTTAAGAGTTGAGGAATGAGTGGAGACACTTAAATAAAGAGAAAAGGGTGCATGGAAACATCATACAGAGAATTTAACATGTGGTAGGTTATCACTGCCACACACACACAACTCTAGGGCAAGGACCCAGGTAGGTATTGGCTGTAGAAGTTCTATTTACCTGGTACTCTTCCCAGAGTTATGTAGTACACTACATTGCATGGCTATGTATACAATGGTTCTGGTGAAACCAGAAAAAGCTTGTCAATTTCCAGAAGTGTAATAAGCCTAGTGTAGCTTGGCTTTTGTCTGTTAGTTTGGCCAAAAACCAAAAGAGAGTAAAGTTAAAGCTAACAAAGAAGAAGGTTAGGTGATTTAATCCAGGTTTATTACAAGATCAATTGAGAATATTGAGTGTTGTACTTTATCCTAGGAGAAAAGAAGACATACTCAATGGTTTAAAAAAAGATTAGAGTGTGTTATAAAAAGAATAATTTTAACAGTTGTATAGTGAACGGATCTAGTGAGTCAAGTTTCCAGTCATAAAAATATTGTAGTAGTTTAGGCTCAGAATAATGGTGTTCTTGGTTACAGATGTGGAGATGAGGCAAAATACAGGCTGTCAAGAAAATCAGAGGCATTATATGCAGGATTTGATGGAAAGATAGCAGTGATAACATTAACCTAATTCACTAAAACTGTATTTGTTACCTATTATATTTCAGGTTTTATGAAATTTAATTGAAGGAAGCCCCATTTAGACTAAGGTGCCCTGGTCCCTGATTCTAGAGGCAGCTGAACAGAGCTTATTTGCAAATTACTGTATAGATTGGTTCTAACTTGTTTGGGGGCTACCTGAATGATTAAGGCAAAAGCATTAATGCCTCTCTTTTGCCTCACTCAGAACTCATTCAGCCTACAGAATGGGAAAAGATATTGGCAAATTATATATCTGATAATAGTCTATAATCCAGAATATATAAAGAATTCCTCCAACTCAACAACAAAAAATTAAACATATCAATTAAAACACAGGCAACAGTCTTGAAGAGACATTTCCCCAAAGATGAGATACAAATCTCCAACAAACACATGAAAAGATGCTCAGCTAATTAAGCATTGCTGTTGTGTTTAGTCATTAAGTCACTCACATCTGACTCTTCTGTGACTCCATGGACTGTAGCCTGCTAGGCTCCTCTGTCTATGGGATTTCCCAGATAGGAATACTGGATGCAAATCAAAACCACAATTAAATACCACTTTACACATACTATATATAGGATAGCTATATTAAAATTATAAAATGAGCAATGGAACTCTGGCACATTGCTAGCAAAAATGCCAAATGGTTCAGCTACTTTGGAAAATAGTTTGGCAGATCCTCAAAAAAATTAGAATCACAGTATGACCCCATAATTCCACTTCAATTTCACTTCTGAGTATTTACATAAAAGAACTGAAACAGGTATTTAAATATGTACATGGCACATTCACAGCATGTAGTCCAAATAGTCCAAATGTCAATCAATGGATAAACACATGTAGTACATACATACAATGGAAATTTATCTGGCCATAAAATGGAATGAAGTACTGATTTATGCTGCAACATGAATGAACCTCCAAAATATTTTGCTAAATGAAGAAAGCCAAACACAAAAGTTCATATATCATACTATTCCAGTTATGTTATATCAAGAATGATAAAACCAGAGAAACAGAAAACAGATTTAATGGTTGTAAGAGATGGAGGGCGGAGGGGTGTTATTACTTAATAGATGAAGGATTTGAGAGTAAGAAAAATGTTTTGAAACTAGATGGAAATGATGTATATACAACTATCTGAAAGTACCAGATGCCACTGAATTTTTCACTATTAAATGGCTATTTACGTTATGTGAATTTCACCTCAATGCATTATTAAAAACAAAGCAAAAACAGAATGTGTGTTGATATTAAGGTATGTCCATGGCTGCTATTCCTTCATTGATGAACCCGACACCTTTCTCAGTCTATGTAGCTCTGAAAATAACTGTAAACCAAATTATATTTCTTTTGTAGTATAATTGTCTGATGTACTCCACAAAAGTAGATGAGCTTTTTTCCTCATAGACAGATTGAACATCAGAAAATTAATTCTCCTACAAATCAAACTGCTAAAAACAAATAGTTGAATTGATAATAATTGGTAATCTCTATTAAAAGACATTGATATCACAGTGTCTACTACAATAATCTGATTTAAAAATTAACAATGGCTTGATTTTTTTTCAGCTTTAGTGTGAATTTTCACATCTCATTGATAATGTTGGATGATCTTTTTAGCTGTGTGATTTTTTTTTCTTGTGAGGTAAAGCTAATCAATTATGAATTTTTTACTTGGTGTTAATTTTCTAAAATAGTTTTAGTTATACCCTCTATTTTATTTAAAACACTGCAAAATCTTTTATGACTTTTTGTCACTATTATGTGAATTTGATTTTGTTATATATTGGCCTTAAAGTCAATGAGAAGCAAACTGATCAGCTTTCTAACAAAATTCAGTTTTCAAGTACTTATAAAATTAATTACTCTTTGCCTTGAATCACTTTTAAATTTTTGATCTATTTAAATGAATTACAGACAAAATAAAGCACAAAAGAATAACAAAATGCAAATTTAAAACTGCAACAAATAAAATGTTAAGGAAATGTTTTTTTAGTTGAGACACACTAAGTAGCTAATATGAAATGTTAAAATTAAAGTAAGTATTTTAACACATAAGAGTTTCCATGAAAATGAAAATCACTCTAGATTTTCAAATTTATAAAATGTGTATAAACAAAACAATTACTGATTTTTATTTTCTTCTGAACACAATAAGCCAGCTGGAAACCTCATCATGTGATTTCTAAGACTGACAGTGTTTCATGGATCACACACTTTGAAAATCAGTAAATGATGTATATGTTTAACAGAAAATCTAGATTTTATTATTGCAATCCTATTTTGAGTTCTCTAGTTCTTTGTTATGCTATAGTTACAAACATCATGGATTTCCTACTACATCTAAGTGATTACCTTCTTATCCTAAGTAATTCTGCTTTGTTATTAGACTCTTGAAAGAGAGTGCAGAGGTCAAAGGACTTACCACAGAATTTTTCACCGTTCATTAATGCCTTGCAAAACTCCCAGTGGCTCCTCTGTCTCAAATGTAAAGCTGGGAAAGATGCCTAAAGAGTATCTTCATTTGACTTATTCTACAGTCTAGGAACAAGGTCATATTTACTAAATGAAGGTAAATGTTGCAGCAAAAGCATCTTATTTAATGACTGAAGAGAACTTTTAGGTCAACTGACCTCCAGCAAATCTATAGCACTGCATTTTCATTCTATAAATATTTTTGTGTGTTTTCCATGTGATGTGCACTGCTGTAAACATAATAGCAAGTCTGCAAATTTGTCAAACACTAATATGATTTTTCCAAAAGCCTTAAAATAAATTACCATGTTGTCACCTACGAAAACCTTTCTCCATCTTCTGATTCAATACCATCTAAATTTATATTAATTTCTTGTTTAATTACACCTCACAATGAAGCTTAGGAGTCAGGCACTACGCTGATGGGTTCATAGTCAAATTTCCAATATCTAACAGAGGGTTGACTCACATAATATAGAAAGTCAGGAAATCTTTGTCAGAAAAAAAAAAATTACCCAAAGAGTAAAACTGAATTGATTGTGACTTTTGCTCTACTTTACTCTTTAAGGGGAGGGATAAGTTTAGATAATAAAAATTAATGTATTTAGACTATAATAAAGGGAAATCAAGATTTATTATTTTAATCCTTTAGGCCTAAACAACGCCTTGCTTTAATTTCTATGTGATTGTTTACTTATATTCTATGATAAAGTCCATAGGGTAGTATATATCTACATATGTAGATGGTGTTCGCATTAAGCCAAGTCATGTCCTCATAGTTGTGTTCTGTCTTAAAAAAATCCAAACTCTTTATTAAATTAGCTGTCCAGAGGATGTTTACACTGTATGTGCTTAAATTTAGTTAGAGCAAGAAAGTGAATCATAATAGTGTCAAAGCAACTGAAAACCCTGAGGCACACAAGCAGTCAAATGGAACTATGTATACAATGATTTAATTTTATATTGTAACATGTACTCATGTTTCTAAAAAGTAGTAAATTATTTAGTGACTAATCTTATATTAAACTTCTAGTGCTGTTTCTGATGTTCTTTCTAATAAGAAAATAAAGAGTTCAAAAACTGCTTCAATTAATTTCAACTCAAGTATTTTCCCATTATGAGTTAAGATATAGAACCAAAAGACCATTTTACTACAGTCTATATCCCATTTAAAACCCAGTAAGGCAAAACTGAGCATCTTCTATCAGGGAAATAATTAGAATTAGGCAGAGAAGGCAAACAAAAAATATAATTTTTACATTACCTCTATCTCCAGTTTATTTTTGGTTGAGATTAGCTTTAAAAGAACAAGGCTCAGAAGAGGGGAGAAAATAACTCTGATTGAATGTTGAATGAAATAGAATAATAAAGCCCAGAAAAGTATGGTTCTTCCAACCTTTGATATGCTGCTAACACCAAGCACAGGTTTGAGTCTAAAATTAAATCAACTGCAATTTGGATAATTTTCAGCATAAAACAAACAAAAAAAAAAGAGACGGGATTCTACTTCCAAGTAGGGTACGGAAAGTTTCAAAAGTGTCTCTTATCATATACAGAGGAGAAAAGGTCAAATAATCTACAAAATTGTTATGTTTTCAGAGGTTGTAAAATAACCAGCAGAACTGAACTCCAAAAGGTGAGAAGACTTTCTGAGGAGAGGTGGGACAGACGGACTCTTTAATCTTTGGCAGACAGTGGAGGAATATATAAGTGGGCTGGAACAAAACATCTTAGATTAATAGTGAATTCTTAAACACTAAAAACTTTTCTTTTAGGATCAAGAACAAGACAAGGATGCTCAGTTTTAACACTTCTATTCAATGTAGTACTAGAAGTACTAGGCAGAAAAGTTAGGCCAGAAAAAGAAATGAGAATTTCAAACTACAAAGAAGTAAAATTATCTCTCCTCACAGATGATATGATTTTATATACTTAAACACCACCTCCCCAACTGCTGCTGCTACTGCTAAGTCACTTCAGTCGTGCCCCACTCTGTGTGACCCCATAGACGGCAGCCCACCAGGCTTCCCCGTCCCTGGGATTCTCCAGGCAAGAACACTGGAGTGGGTTGCCATTTCCTTCTCCAATGCATGAAAGGGAAAAGTGAAAGTGAAGTCGCTGAGTCATGTCGGATTCTAGCGACCCCATGGACTGCAGCCTGCCAGGCTCCTCCATCCATGGGACTTTCTAGGCAAGAGTACTGGAGTGGGGTGCCATTGCTTTCTCTGACTCCACCAACGCACACACACAAATTAGAGCTAATAAATGAATTCAGAAAAGTTGCACAATACTAAACTCAATACAATAAAGGACAGAAATGGCAAGGACGTAACGGGAGCAGAAGAGATTAAGAAGACATGGCAGGAATACACGGAAGAACTATACAAAAAATAATAATAAAATAATAATAATCTTAATGATACGGATAACCACGATAATGTGGTCACTCACCTAGAGTCAGACATCCTGGACTATGAAGTCAAGTGGGCCTCAGGAAGCATTACTATGAACAAAGCTAGTGGAGGTGATGGAATTCTAGCTGAACTATTTCAAATGCTAAAAGATGATGCTCTTAAAGTGCTGCACTCAATAGGCAGGGAAATTTGGAAAACAGCAATGGCCACTCAATAAAACTGGAAAAAGTCAGTTTTCATTCCAGCCTCAAACAAAGGCTATGCCAAAGAGTGTTCGAACTATCATGCTATTGCATTCATTTCACATGCGAGCAAGGTCATGCTCAAAACCCTTCAAGCTAGGCTTCAACAGTATGTGAACCGAAGACTACCAGACATACCAGCTGGATTTAGAAAAGGCAGAGAAACTAGGGATCAAATTGCCAACATTTACTGGATCATAGAGAAAGCAAGGAAATTCCAGAAAAATATCTATTTCTGCTTCACTGACAATGCTAAAGTCTTTGGCTATGTGAATCACAACAAACTGTGGAAAATTCTTAACAGAGATGCAAATATCAGACCATCTTATCTATCTCCTGAGAATCCTGGATGCAGGTAAAGAAGTAACAGTTAGAACTGGACATGGAACAATGGACTGGTTCAGAAATGGGAAAGGAGTACATCAAGGCTGTATATTGTCACCCTGCTTATTTAACTTGTATGCAGAGCACATCATGAGAAATGCTGGGCTGGATGAAGCACAAACTGGAATCAAGATTGCTGGGAGAAATATCAACAACCTCAGATATACAGATGATACCACTTTAATGACAGAAAGTGAAGAGGAACTAAAGAGCCTCTTGATGAGGGTGAAAGAGGAGAGCAAAAAAGCTGACTTAAAAATCAACATTCAAAAAATGAAGATCATGGCCATCCAGTCCCATCACTTTATGCAAATAGAAGGAGAAAAGTGGAAGCAGTGACAGATTTTATTTTCTTGGGAGCCAAAATCACTGCAGATGGTGACTGCAGCCATGAAATTAAAAGACACTTGTTCCTTGGAAGAAAAGCTCTAAGAAACCTAGACAGCATATTAAAAAGCAGAGACACCACTGTGTTGACAAAGGTCAGTGTAGTCAAAGCTATGGTTTTTCCAGTAGTCATGTATGGATGTGATAGTTGGACCATAAAGCAGGCTGAGTGCTGAAGAATTGATGCTTTTGAATTGTGGTTCTAGAGGACTCTTTGAGAGTCCCCTAGACAGTAAGAAGATCAAATCAATCCTGAATGTTCATTGGAAGGACTGATGCAGAAGCTGAAGCTCCAATGCTTTGGCCACCTGACAAGAACTGACTCATCAAAAGAGACCCTGATGCTGGGAAAGATTGAGGGCAGGAGAAGAGGGGAACAGAGGATTAGATTGTTGGATGGCATCATCAACTCAATGGACATGAGTTTGAGCAAACTCTGGGAGATAGTGAAGGACAGGGGAGCCTGGTATGCTGTAGTCCATGGGGTCATAAAGAGTTGGACACCACTGAGCGACTGAACAACTGAACAGCAACAACAAACTCAACAAACAAAAATCAGTTGCATTTACACTAGTGATGAATAATATGAGGAGATTCAGAAAAGCAGATTTCCACTTAAAATAGCATCAAAAAATACTTAGGAATAAACTTAACAAGGAGACAAGAAACAAAAGACTCTTAAAACTGCACAATGTTGCTCAAAGAACTAAAGTCATCGATATAAAGACTTTTTCTGTTTTGGTATTAGAAGAATTAATATTATTAAGATGTCAACACTACCCAGAGTATCTATACACTCAATGCAACCCTTACTGAAATTCTCATGTTGTTTTCTTTCAGAGATAGAAAAACACATTTTGATATTCATACAGAATCTCAAGGGGTCTCAGCCAAAACAATTTTGAAAAACAAAACTGGAGGTATCGCACGTCCTGATTTCAAAACTTACTACAAAACTACAGTGTGTAATCAATGCAATATTATACTGGCATATGGACAGATATATAGGCCAGTATAATAGTAAAGAGAAGCCAGAAATAATCCTCACATATATCATCAAATCATTTTTGACAACGGTGCCAAGACTAATAGGGAAAGGAAGTACTAATGACATTAATAAGGTATTTTGGAAAAAACAAAGTATAGGGACACATCAGATCAGTGGTTTTCAAGCCTGAGGATGGGGTTGGGGATTGACTGCAAAGGGGCTTGAGGGAAATTTAAGGAATGATGGAAATGTTCCTTATCTTGTTTGTGGCAGTGATTACACAACTGTATACATCTGTCAAAACTCATTGAAATGGACATTGAGACAGGATAAATTTTACTAACTGTAAATTATATGCCAATGAACCTTATTTTTAAAATGCCCACAAAAGGAGGGAAAGTTTTTGTGGAAAAAGGAATCTCAAAAAATATTAGAAGAAAACCTGGAGCTCTGTGAATGCCAAGTGAAATACAGACCCCGTGAAACAGAGAAATGATAGTGTGATAGTTAAAAATATAGATCTAAGGACCAGATTGCAGACTTCAGATGCTGGTACCTCCACTCCAAGTACCTCAAGTCCTAGGCAAGTTGCTGAGTATGAAACAGGGATAATAGCTGAAGTGACTTTTTCATAGGATTGTTATAAGGATTCAACAAATAAATAGATCCATATCTGACATTGGGAAACACAACACTAAGTGGTTTAAAGAAATATTATGTACTATGATGAATCATTGTCACAGATATATCCATTAATTCTCTGAATAAAATAAGTAATATGAATCAAAGGCAGCCCCAAGTATTGGGACTTTTTAAAGTAATATTTTGTTTTGAGAGTAGGATGAAATGTGTTCAATTTTTTTTCTTTTGACAAGCAAATGTTTATAAGAATGTGATGCATATTTGAGTTACCCAATGCATTTTGATAATCATTATTACTTACAGATGATGTGGTTTTGATTAAAACAATAAATGGAAATGTGTTCAACCAGTCATTAAGCCAGTATTTACTATTCTTTTTTAGGAACTTGGCATAAAGCTATGTTCTGGGGATACAAAATGGGTGAGGTTTCAGCACTGTTTTTCATGTATTCACAGTCTAGTGCAGGAAAAAGATAGGTACACAAATAATTACAATACAATATGGAAGTGCCAGAGGGTTAATCTGCACACCATGAATGAGAGCGCTGGGAGGTCCTCACTGATTATTAAAATAAGAGAAAAATAAGCAATAAGCTGAAGCTTCCAGTTCAAGTTGGTAACCTAAGAGGACCCTGAGATCACCCCCTCCCACAGACACACCAAGTCTACAGCTACCTGTGGAACAACTTCTTCTGAAGCCACTCCTAGCCTCGAGAGACAGAATGTCCACATCCAAGTGGATAAAAGAGAATGGGACACAATCTTGCCTTAAACCCCAACACTCTCACCTGCCCCACTCCTCTGTGGAGACCCACAGGCTGAGCAGCAAAAAATTTGAACCCCACATTGGGTACCCTCCACTTTTAAGATCTGCACCTGAGTGAGATGGGCCCCCAAAACATCTAACTTTCAAAACCAACAAGGTTCTGTCCACAAGCCACAGGTGGTTCAGGTACATGGGATCCTAAAGGGTTTGCTGGGAGAGACTCACCGGCTCCAATGCCCAGGTTGATCCAGGGTGCCCCAACCTGGTGTGGGAAAGGCCCAGTTGCTTGCTTGGAGTGTTGGTGGTGAGGACATTGGGGGCCTGCTGGCGCTCTCCTGGGGGAGCCTGGCAGCCACCATCTTCTCTCTCTTTCTGCTGCCTCCAGGGGCTGGGCTGTGATCCGAGCTTTTATACATTCTGGCATTGGGTGTTTGTGGCTGCTGGGTCCACTCCCTCTGTGGCCAGCAGGGTTTGCGTCTCTGGGTCCCACAGGAATGCAGCAATCTGTGAGAGGGTTCTGGACAGGTTCTCACCTTGGGCAGGGCACAGACAGCGGTCTGAGATGTTCCTAGGCTCACTGCCAGGGAGGTGCCTTTGCTGGTCCTGGAGCTTTAGCCCGAGAAGCACATATCTAGGGCCTTATAGACGTGGATGTACTTCCAGCAGGCAGCAAGTCCACATCGGCTTTGCAACTCTCCCTCTGCCTATATCTTGTGCGTGTCTCCCAGACAGGATCTTGCACACTCATCTGGAGCCCCAGTGTTGGGAATTGCTGCCCAGAGGACACCTGGAGATGGTGGCCAGTGGGACACGAACTATAAACCCCATGCTGTGCTAAGTTGCTTCAGTCATGTCCAATCCTGCAATCTTATGGACTGTAGCCCACCAGGCTCCTCTGTCCATGGAATTCTCCAGGCAAGAATACTGGAGTGGGTTGCCTTGCTCACCTCCAGGCGATCTTCCTGACCAGGGATCAAACCTGCACCTCTTAAATCTACTGCTTTGGCAGGCAGATTCTTTACCACTAGTGTCGCCTGGAAAGCCCAGTAATCCCACCCTGTGTGTGCTTAACTGCTCAGTCGTGTCTGACTCTTTGTGACCCCATAGACTGCAGCCCACCATGCTCCTCTGTCCATGGCAATTCTCCAGGCAAGAATACTGGAGTGGGTTGCCAAGCTCTCCTCCAGAGGATTCCCAACCCAGGGATCAAACCCACATCTTCCACATTGCAGGCGGATTCCTTACCATCTGAGCCAAAGGGAAGGGTATCCCATATGACTGTATAAATTTGCACTTTAAAAGCTACTGCCTGAAGGTCTGGCCTCTTGATCACATGCCATAATATAGCACATTAGAAAACTCTAAGAGAAATCATCTTCTACAATTTTGCTAGCAATCCTTGACTTGTTCACTTAGGCCACCCTCTAGTCTCTGTCCAGTCCATTATCAAAACTGTATTTTTATCTACTCATATGGTGATTTTAAAATACAATATTTAACAACAACAACAAAATCTCTTTTGAAGAGCTAAGCATAAGCTGTACCAAACACAGCATTCATTTCTAACATGTATGTCATGAATAAATTTAAGAATATCATGAGTTCAAAAAAGAAGCAGCTAAGACTGAAGTTAAAGAGTTTAGGCTTGCAGGTCTCTGGGTCATGGGGTAACTCTGACTTTGTTCTTAAGTTCAGTTCAGTTCAGTCGCTCAGTCGCGTCTGACTTTTTGCAACCCCATGAATCGCAGCAGGCCAGGCCTCCCTGTCCATCACCAACTTCCGGAGTCCACCCAAACCCATGTCCGTTGAGTCGGTGATGCCATCCAATCATCCCATTCTCTGTCATCCCCTTCTCCTCCTGCCCTCAATCTTTCCCAGCTTCAGGGTCTTTTCAAATGATTCAGCTCTTCGCATCAGGTGGCCAAAGTATTGGAGTTTCAGCTTCAACATCAGTCCTTCCAATGAACACCCAGGACTGATCTCCTTTAGGATGGACTGGTTGGATCTCCTTGCATTCCAAGGGACTCTCAAGAGTCTTCTCCAATACCACAGTTCAAAAGCATCAATTCTTCTTAAGTGACCTTGAGTAAATAATTTAATTCTTTTTTTTTTCTTTTTACAAATGATTTATTTATAGCAGGATACAAACAAAATCCACATATTGCATTTGGTGGATGTGTCTCCTGAGTCTTTAACAGTTCTATTCCTTAATTTTTCATTTATTTATGGAACATTTAAATTTATTTATGGAATACATGGATCATTTACACTAGAGAATTTCTTACAGTCTGTACTTGGCTGATTATATTCTCATGACATTATTTATTTATTTTTTTATTTTTTAAATTTTATTTTATTTTTAAACTTTACAATATTGTATTAGTTTTGCCAAATATCGAAATGAATCCGCCACAGGTATACCCGCGTTCCCCATCCTGAACCCTAATTTAATTCTTTAATCACAATTTCCTTAACTTGAAACATTGGAACATAATAGTAAGTATACCATAAGGTTGTTGTATGGATTAAATGAAATAATATGTGTGACTGGCTTAGTGAGTAGATAAATCTAGCTTTCTATAAATGCTAACTATATTAGTAATAGTAGCACTTGGTTCTACTATTTAACACATCACATAGTTAGTGTGCCAAATGTCCCTCCTATTTAAAAAGTATTTCACCAGTGATATTTAATTTTTTTTTTAACTGAATCCTCAGTAACTATCCAGGTTAGAAGGGAAGATTTTATTGTCTTCAATTTATAGAGAAGAAAAACATGAATAAAGTAAATGCCTTAGTCTATATAAAGATTTACATATTTCTCACCGAAACCTGTGTTCATTTCATTATCTCAGACTGAAAAGATTTTCTTAATTTTTACTTTGATGTTGTACTCATAAACTTTCCTTGATACACTGTGCAATGCCTCCTAAAACATACAAGTATTCACACACATACACTCATAAAACCCTTTTTTACTTTCAGTTTATTAAATAGCCTATGGTTCTTTACTATAGCTTTTGATTTATATGAACTTTTGTTTTGGTAAAGTCCATTTTTTCATTTCTTTATATTTTCATTGGGTCTGTTTCATTATAATAAAAATATTTTTATCAGAAATGACAAGAATAAAAATAACAAAATACCTTTGAACTATAAAGTTGAGATGTTATACTCAATTCTATTTCTAAGAGTATAAAGATAAAAGAAATACTAACAACAAAAATATTCTGTTACTGATTTTTCATGCCTTATTTGCTTTTAAAAAACCCCTTTATTTATTCTTTTAATAAGATATCTATGGTCCTTGACTAATGAGAAAGGAGAGACAAGTATTATTCAATGCTACTTCTTAGACACCTGACAGAGAAAAATGTTTCATGCCATAAAAAAAAGCAGCAGGAGGGAGAGTAGGTGAAATATGACATGAAATTAAGTTCTTATATCCTATTAAAATTTATAAGATATATTTGAAGAGACATAGATACTGTTCATAACAATTCAACAATTTAATAAATTTAGTTAATTTAATCAAACTTTTTTTTTCTTTGTTGACTTTGTGATACAGCTCTGACATATCAGCTGTTGATGCTGAACTTATAATTTAAAATTTTGATTCTTGCATAGAATTTAGGAAAAAAATTCAAGGTGTCATAGACTACAGGTGAGCAATATAAAAATTGTAAAGTAATTAGTCACTTTAACAATATATTTTGTCACTGAAGTAATGTAGGCAAGGAACACAGTTATTATTATATTTGAAATCCAGATATTCTGCCACTAGCAAAACTATTTGTTGGGAGTGGAAAAATGACTACATGTGTTGTTAATCATCCAGTTGGCTTCCTGCTGGTAGTTGTGTAGATCCATTAGTGTTGTGAATATTTTACCTGTGAAATTAGTGAGCAAAGATAATTAAACATACATTAACAATACCTAGGGGTTTGAGCATAGTAATCTATTAATTAATATCGATTGAATATTGTAATAAGCATCATGAAGAAGATAGGTTTTAGCTCTTTCTTGAAATATGCATAAGGTGGGGAGGGCAAGAAGACAATAGAGTCAGAAAAGGATACAAGAAAAATTTCAGCTCAAGGAAAGATGAAATTTTCACAAAATTCAAACAACTGAATATACGTGCCTTTTCTCATCCCAGCACATGTTATAAATATGGAAACATGCTAATAACTAATACTTAATTAAGGATTACTTTAAAAATGTGAGTAATCTTAAAATAGCATCAAGACATACTCAGTTATACATTCATTTTTATCAAAATTCATACCCACATCTCACTTCCCACTTCCGTTCATTTAGCCTATGCTTTCATTTATTCAATCAATATTTCTGTGTACCTATTATGTGCCTTGTACTGTGCTGGGAATATAAGAATGAGTAAAACATGTCAGGAATCCCTGATTTTAGGAAGCTTATTGTATTATAGTGGAGGCAGAAATTAATCAAATGGTTCTATAAATAAATGTACAGCTGCTGCTGCTGCTGCTGAGTCGCTTCAGTCGTGTCCGACTCTGTGCGCCCCCAGAGACGGCAGCCCACGAGGCTCCCCCATCCCTGGGATTCTCCAGACAAGAACACTGGAGTGGGTTGCCATTTCCTTCTCCAATGCATGAAAGGGAAAAGTGAAAGTGAAGTCACTCAGTCATGCCCGACTCTTAGTGACCCCATAGATTGCAGCCCACCAGGCTTCTCCGTCCATGGGATTTTCCAGGCAAGACTACTGGAGTGGGGTGTCATTGCCTTCTCTGAAATGTACAGCAATCCCCCCTTATCCTCAGGGGATACAAGCCAAGACACCCAGTGAAAGCGTGAAAACTCAGATAGTACTGAGCCCTGTATACACTACATTATTCCTATACATACATAGCCACAATAAAGTTTAGTTTATAAATTATGCATGGTATGAGATTAACAATAACTGATAACATAAAGAATAATCATAATTATCCTGTAATAAAAGTTTTATATATTGATCTCTTGCTCTCTCTCAAAATATATTATACTAACTCTTCTGCTTCTTGGGATAACATGAGATGATACAATGTTTATGTGATGAGATGAAGTAAGGTGAATGACTTAGACATGGTGACTTAGGGTTAAGCTAATTGATCATTTGGTAATAAATCTGAAGAAGGGTCATCAGCTTTGGATAATCCTGGATCGTTGACTCATGACGATGTCCGTGGTTGAGTGTCAGCAGCAGACAGTGTCAGTAGTTGTGGATCCTAGGCAGGTTGGAGCAGGATGGTGCAAAATTTCATTACACTACACAAAATGGCCCACGAAATAAAATTTATGAGTTGTTTGTTTCTGGAAGCTTTCATTTAGTACTTTTAGACCAAGGTTGATTACACATGATAGTGCAGTAGCAAAGAATCTGCCTGCCAATGCAGGAGACACAAGAGATAGGTATCTGATCCCTATGTTGGGAAGATCCCCTGGAGTAGGGCATGGCAACCCACTCCAGTATTTTTGCCTGGAGAATCCCACAGATAGAGAACCCCAGAGGGTGAGAGCCCACGGGGTCAACAGACACTGCTGATCATGTACACATTATATATCATATATGCACACATTGTGCAAACATTATATATTATATATGATCAAATTGCCAACATCCACTGGATCATCAAAAAAGCAAGAGACTTCCAGAAAAACATCTACTTTTGCTTTATTGACTACACCAAAGCCTTTGACGGTGTAGATCACAACAAACAAAAGAGATGGGAATACCAGACCACCTTATCTTATCTGCTTTACCTGCCTCCTAGAAATCTGTATGCAGGTCAGGAAGCAACACTTAGAACTGGACATGGAACAACAGATTGGTTCCAAATTGGGAAAGGAGTATGTCAAAGCTACATATTGTTACTCTGCTTATTTAACTTATATTCAGAGTACATCATGAGAAATCCTGGGCTGGATGAAGCACAAGCTGGAATCATGATTGCTGGGAGAAATGTCAATAACCTCAGATATGCAGATGACACCACACTTATGGCAGAAAGCGAAGAAGAACTAAAGAACCCCTTGATGAAAGTGAAAGAGGATAGTGAAAAAGTTGGCTTAAAACTCAACATTCAGAAAACTAAGATCATGACATCCAGCCCATCACTTCATGGCAAATAGATGGGGAAACAGTGGAAACAGTAAGAGAGTTTAATTTTGGGGCTCCAAAGTCACTGCAGATGGTGATTGAAGCCATGACATTAAAAGACGCTTGCCCCTTGGAAGAAAAGTTATGACCAACCTAGATAGCATATTAAAAAGCAGAGACATTACTTTGCCAACAAAGGTCCATCTAGTCAAAGCTATGGTTTTTCCAGTAGTCATGTATGGATGTGAGAGTTGGACTATTAAGAAGGCTGAGTGCCAAAAAATCGATGCTTTTGAACTGTGGTATTGGAGAAGACTCTTGAGAGTCCCTTGGACTGCAAGGAAATCAAACCAGTCCATCCTAGAAAAAATCAGTCCTCAATATTCATTGGAAGGACTGATGCTGAAGTTGAAACGCCAATACTTGTCTACCTGATGCAAAGAACTGATTCTGGAAAAGACCCTGATTCTGGAAAAGACCCTGATGCTGGGAAAGATTGAAGGCAGGAGGAGAAGGGGATGACAGAGGATGAGATTGTTGGATGGCATCACCAACGTGATGGACATGAGTTTGAGTAAGCTCCAGGAGTTGGTGATGGACACGGAAGCCTGGTGTGCTGCAGTCCATGAGGTCAAAGTGAGTCTGACAGGACTGAGTGACTGAACTGAACTGAACTGAAAAAATGCAGTTTTTTTTTGGGGGGGGGGGGAGGGGACTACTGTAAATCTATACTTGAATGTGGTGCTAGAATAAGATGTGTATGTCCCGCATTGTCAGAGCATATGCAAGGAGGAACTGACCCAATCCTGGATGTCAAGGCTTCTCCAGGGAACTGATAATTGAATTTCAATCTGAAAAGATGAGTATAGATTAACTAGAAAGTGAAAAGCATTACACATGAAAGGGAAATGATACGTAAAATTTTGTAGTGAGAGGACCTTTGGCAGGAAGACCGCCACCTGCCAAGCAAACCACAATTCTTGGCAAGGCTCTGCTCCTTCTCTAACTCACTGTGCAGTGCCATCTCATACCCCCATGGCCTCTACCAGCTGTGGGAGACATGGCTCTGGCCCAAAGGCTGGGCAGAGGTAAGATGACCTGAGGCCAGAATAGGATGCAGTAGGGTGTGGACTGCTCTTGCAAGGGCTGAAAATATATCACCTTCAGGCTGAATAGTCAAAGGCTGGGGGCAGATACCTCAGTTTCAGGTGCAGAAACCTGAAGTCCAAATCCAACGTGTGCCAAGATCCTACGCTGAAGCAACCGAGACTTGTTGTTCCATTCTCTTGAGGTGGTTGTTCCTTCTGCCAGCAGCAAGATGTGTAGAATTAATCCCAGGAGAGCATCCCTGCCTGTTCCTCAAACCTATCCCCTAAAGAACAGCCTCAGGGTGTTGCAATTCTTGATACAGCCACTGCCAGATTCCATTAAATCATATTCCATGCAGTGCCTCAAAGTGTGCACTGAATCAGCAAACCACATTTGCCCGTTATTGTTGGTAAAGACCCTGATGCTGGGAGGGATTGGGGGCAGGAGGAGAAGGGGATGACAGAGGATGAGATGGCTGGATTGCCGGAGTCCAGCTCCAGCAGCCAGGGATTCAACCTGAAGAGATGAATGGTGTCGGCAATGAGACAGCCTCTCAGTTTTCTTTTGGACTGCCTATTTATTTCAAGTTTAAGATTCTCTTTTATATTTTTACAAAAACATTAGGTCAGAGGTTTGACATTTTCAGTTCCCCCTCACCCAGATTTATTATCTCCATAAATCATTGTTGCTCTTCAAACAGAGTTCCTGCTTCAGTGATTCTCTCAGAATCAGCCTTATCATCTATTATCTACCTCCTCTAATGTGTCCTATAGTTAACTTGTGATTACATTGTAACTCATGCTACATTCCTCAGTTAACTACTAATCTTCCTAAATCCTATTTGCCCCTAACATCCTCAACTCACTCTCTCTTAAAAAGGCTTCTAGCTATAGTGTCTCTAAAAATTCCTAACTTCTATAAGCTATAGTAAAATATGCTAATTTTACGACATTCCTTAAATCTTTAACTTCTAACTGTTTTAATTATTTCTAAGCCCTAAATTCAGTAAACTCCTTTGCCATAAACATTCTCCTCACAAATAGGCTTCAGATAGCAATCCCTCCCATGGCCTCAAGTTACGGCCTATGTGCTCATCCTGGAACACTCTTCTGTAAAAGTCCTTGAACAAATGTCAATTAACTTTATGAATTATTTTCTGAGCACAGCTGCAGAAGGCTTTGTGCCTTCTCATGCTCCTCTCAAGAATAATAAGCACCTTAATATTCCTCTTCAGTCAACTCAGCTGAGGAGAGGAAAAGACAAGTCAGAATTAAGGCCTAACTCCTTCATCCCTGGACTGTGCCTGCGGAATGAGGAGAGGGGTCTGGGGCCGTGGCTCCATTTTGTCAGTAACGCCTAACACAGTTCCCAACACTGGATGGCATCACCGACTCGATGGACACGAGTTTGAGTAAACCCTGGGAGTTGGTGATAGACAGGGAGGCCTGGCGTGCTGCGACTCATGGGGTCGCAAAGAGTCAGACACGACTGAGCGACTGAAATGAACTGAACTGAACTGAATCTTGTATTCACTCTACTTTCTTCCTTAGGATCTCTTTCTGAAATAAACAGGCTGCACTCAAGTGCTTGTCTCAGGTTCTGATTTCTGAACAGAACTCAGGCTAATGCAATTTTTCTGTGAAATAAAGTTCTAAAATATTCCTTGATATATCAGTTCAGTTCAGTTCAGGTCAGTCGCTAAGTCATGTCCGATGCTTTGTGACCCCATGAATCGCAGCACACCAGGCCTCCCTGTCCATCACCAACTCCCGGAGTTTATTCAAACTCATGTCCATTGAGTCGGTGATGCCATCCAACCATCTCATCCTCCGTCGTCCCCTTCTCCTCCTGCCCCCAATCCCTCTCCGCATCAGGGTCTTTTCCAATGAGTTAAGTCTTCGCATCAGGTGGCCAAAGTATTGGATTTCAGGCTCAGCATCTGTCCTTCCAAAGAACACCCAGGACTGATCTCCTTCAGAATGGACTGGTTGGATCTCCTTGTAGTCCAAGGGACTCTCAAGAGTCTTCTCCAACACCACAGTTCAAAAGCATCAATTCTTCTGTGCCCAGCTTTCTTCACAGTCCAATTCTCACATCCATACATGACCACTGGAAAAACCATAGCCTTGACTAGATGGACCTTTGTTGGCAAAGTAATGTCTCTGCTTTTAAATATGCTATCTAGGTTGGTCATAACTTTTCTTCCAAGGAGTAAGCATCTTTTAATTTCATGGCTGCAATCACCATCTGAAGTGATTTTGGAGCCCCCCAAAATAAAGTCTGACACTATTTCCACTGTTTCCCCATCTATTTCCCATGAAGTGATGGGACAAGATGCCATGATCTTTGTTTTCTGAATGTTGAGCTTTAAGCCAACTTTTTCACTCTCCTCTTTCACTTTCATCAAGAGGCTTTTTAGTTCCTCTTCACTTTCTGCCATAAGGGTGGTGTCATCTGCATATCTGAGGTTATTGATATTTCTCCCAGCAATCTTGATTCCAGCTTGTGCTTCTTCCAGCCCAGCATTTCTCATGATGTACTCTGCATAGAAGTTAAATAAGCAGGGTGACAATATACAGCCTTGACGTACTCCTTTTCCTATTTGGAACCAGCTTGTTGTTCCATGTCCAGTTCTAACTGTTGTTTCCTGACCATGGAGTAGCTAAAAAGGTCAACAAAATAGTCTGAAATTCAGTACTTGGATGCAATCTCAAAAACGACAGAATGCTCTCTGTTTGTTTCCAAGGCAAACGATTCAATATCATAGAAATCCAAGCCTATGCCCCAACCAGTAATGCTGAAGAAGCTGAAGTTGAACAGTTCTATGAAGACCTACAAGACCTAGAACTAACTCCCCAAAAAGATGTCCTGTTCATTATAGGGGACTGAAATGCAAAAGTAGGAAGTCAAGAAACACCTGGAGTAACAGGCAAATTTGGCCTTGGAATACAGAATGAAGCAGGGGAAAGGATAATAGAATTTTGCCAAGAGAACACACTGGTCATAGCAAACACCCTCTTCCAAGAACACAAGAGAAGACTCTACACATGGACATCACCAGATGGTCAACACCAAAATCAGACTGATTATATTCTTTGCAGCCAAAGATGGAGAAGCTCTATACAGTCAGCAAAAACAAGACTGGGAGCTGACTGTGGCTCAGATCATGAAATTGCTAAATTCAGACTTAAATTGAAGAAAGTGAGGAAAACCACTAGACCATTCAGGTATGACCTAAATCAAATCCCTTATGATTATACAGTGGATTTAAGAAATAGATTTAAGGGACTAGATCTCATGGATAGAGTGTCTGATGAACTATGGACGGAGGTTTGTGACATTGTACAGGAAACAGGGATCAAGACCATCCCCATGGAATAGAAATGCAAAAAAGCAAAACAGCTGTCGGAGGAGGCCTTACAAATAGCTATGAAAAGAAGAGAAGCAAAAAGCAAAGGAGAAAAGTAAAGATATAAGCATCTGAATGCAGAGTTCCAAAGAATAGCAAAGAGAGATAAGAAAGCCTTCCTCAGTGATCAGTGCAAAGAAATAGAGGAAAATAACAGAATGGGAAAGACTAGAGATCCCTTCAAGAAAATCAGAGATACCAAGGGAACATTTCATGCAAAGATGGACTTGATAAAGGACAGAAAGGGTATAGACCTAACAGAAGCAGAAGATATTAAGAACAGGTGGCAAGAATACACAGAAGAACTGTACAAAAAAGATCATGAACCAGATAATCATGATGGTGTGATCACTCACCTAGAGCCAGACATCCTGGAAGGTGAAGTCAAGTGGGCCTTAGAAAGCATCACTATTATCAAAGCTAGTGAAGGTGATGGAATTCCACTGGAGCTATTTCAAATCCTGAAAGATGATGCTGTGAAAGTGCTGCACTCAATATGCCAGCAAATTTGGAAAACTCAGCAGTGGCCACAGGACTGGAAAAGGTCGGTTTTCATTCCAATCCCAAAGAAAGGCAATGCCAAAGAATGCTCAAACTACCGCACAATTGCACTCATCTCATACACTAGTCAAGTGATGCTCAAAATTCTCCAAGCCAGGCTTCAGCAATATGTGAACTGTGAACTTCCAGATGTTCAAGCTGGTTTAGAAAAGGCAGAGGAACCAGAAATCAAATTGCCAACATCCGCTGGATCATGGAAAAAGCAAGAGAGTTCCAGAAAAAAACATCTATTTCTCCTTTATTGACTATGCCAAAGCCTTTGACTGTGTGGCTCACCATAAACTGTGGAAAATTCTGAAAGAGATGAGAATACCAGACCACCTTGATATATAACAGGCACTTAATAAATACTTTCAATAAATGATTTGCAGAATCCAATATAAAGGCAAGAACTTTTATTGCACATTTTTAGATGTCTTATGAGATCAAATTTCTCTTATTTATATAATCTCCTACTGCTTCATTTATAGCTGTATATCAAATATCAGGAATACAATGTCCCAGGAGCCAATATTCTTTTTAATTATTTTTTTTCCAAACTAAGAGGATCTTGGAATGCTTACATCTAAGCTTTAGAATATCTTATTTTTTAATGGAAAAAATACAGATGAATTACAGTATGAAAAATTTCATTAGTGCCTTCTACTAAAACCTACTCCATTGGAAGATTAATGGCATCTTTCAATTTAACTCTAAAACTCAAAAATTGTTTTAATTTGCACTTTAAATAAGTTCTCTTCCTTTAGAACAATGTTTATAGTCATTGAATTTCAGCAAACTACTCAATGGATAAAATTCAAACCAAATAGTAGAAAATGGAGATAAAGGACTTCATATATCTTGGAAAAACTAGGTCAGGGACCACAGTTACAGTGGTTTATAGTGATTATAATTCTACACTTATTTTCTTTTCCCACCAATGAAAAGTAGAATTATTGTTTCCCAGAGTACCTCTGGCTGGTGGCAGCTGACATGAGAATCATCATTTCCTGGTTCTGGTTTGTTTAAACAAGGCTTATACCAGAGACGTAGAAATAAAGGCACAGTGATTAAGTGCCCAGAACAGTCACTAAATGACTTTCATACAACCCAACTTTTTCCGTAACCCGTCTTGTCACACTTTCAACTTTATCAGTTTCTCATGCACATCCTCCTACAAGTTTGTAAGATCTGCACATAATAGAAGATAATATTAATAGATAAACTTTGATTTAACTTTCTGGTATTCAAATGAATTTTTGCAATAGCATATGTCTTCTTTTGGCTCATTGAAAGTGGGAATGGGAAAGAGGAAAAGAATTACTCTTCTGCATACACAATGATAATGACTAAGATCTCAGTTCAGACTCTACCATGAAAATATTGCTGTCAAGTTGCTGGATGTTTTATATTTAATTTTTTATTTCAATGACAGTTCTATGACAAACTTACTATCTATAAAACTTCTATGACAAACTTCAGTATCTATAAAAAATTTTAGCTATTACCATTTCATAGACTGAACGTAACAGGCAAAATGGGTAGGTATAGCCTGAACTAAAATTGAAAGTAATTCCTGAAGATTCTCAGTGCACAAGTACTTCTGTAGCCTCCTCTGGAGATTCTTTTTTTTTTTTTTTTTAATTTTAATTGGAGGCTAATTACTTTACAATATTGTATTGGTTTTGCCATACATCAACAAAGCCTATCTGAACTGACCAAGACTTAGAAAGTTAATTCCCATTCTGAGGTTTCCCTAATCTTAGGTATCCAATGAAAGTTTAGGGTTTTTTCTTTTCTTTTTTTTTAAGAATTAGAGAGTAGTCATTGTTAAAATTGAAGACAATGGCACCCCACTCCAGTCCTGTTGCCTGGAAAATCCCATGGATGGAGGAGCCTGGTAGGTTGCAGTCCATGGGATCGCTAAGAGTCGGACACAACTGAGCGACTTCATTTTCACTTTCCACTTTTATGCATTGGAGAAGGAAATGGCAGCCCACTCCAGCGTTCTTGCCTGGAGAATCCCATGGACAGAGAAGCCTGGTAGGCTGCAGTCCACAGGATCGCACAGAGTCAGACACGACTGAAGCGACTTAGCAGCAGCAGCAGCATTGTTAAAATTATACTCATCTTCAACTGAAGTAGTTCTTAGGTCATGTATGTCTAATGATGTCTTTTGAAACTGTGTAGAAATTTAACTAAGGCAAATAGATTTATCCTTATCTCATGAACTAAAGAATCAAGGCTGTCCTAACATTTTAATCAGCTTTCTCAAGGCATAGTTTGTAAGTGATTGAGTCTAAGCTTAAGTTCAATTTATGTAAATGTTTAAATAAAATAAACCCAATACAAAACAGAGAGATAGCTGTTTTCTTAGTGGAAGTTGCTTTGTTTCCTGTAAAACATTATAAATAAAAATGGAATATATAAATAGTCATATTAAAGCATTATAACTTTGCAATCATGCATAATGATAAAACATAGCACAGACTATTAATTAAATAAAAATAATGTAGGGTGGATTATTCGTTAGTAAAAAGTATTGTTTTTCCTACCAAATATTTACTATTTATAATTCTAAATGACCCACTAAAACACTTTAAACCCTTAACTATACTTAGAAGTGTATGTAGTCACTTTAAATTGTGTGGTTGCAACAGTATACACACAAGTATAAACAGAAGTATCATGTTTATTTTTTATTATCCTCATGTTTTATATTTTTAATTAATTTTTATTAGAATATAGTTGATTTACAATGTTGTATTAGTTTCTACTGTACAGCAAAATTCATATATATTCATATATAAAATCTCTCTTTATATTCTATATAAAATCTCCCCACTCTTTTTTAGATTCTATTCCCACATAGGTCATTACAGAGTATTGAGTAGAGTTCCCTGTGATATACAGTATATTCTTATTAGTTATCTATTTTATATATAGCAATAATCAGCAATAATCGCTCAGTCGTGTCCGACTCTTTGCGACCCCATGGACTTTAGCCTACCAGGCTCCTCCCTCCATGGGGTTCTCCAGGCAAGAGTATTTTATATATAGTATTTTATATATAGTAGTGTGTATATATCAATTCTAAACTCCTGATTTATACATTTTCCCCCTTACAACTTTTTTTAATACAAATAAAAATTTTCTTGATATTTCCTTTTCAATTAGCACCTGAAAATTCTCTATTTTTATTCAATATTACAAAATTACTGCTATCATTAGGCTCAATGTATTCAGATTTTAAACTCAATCAATACAACATTTTTCTCTCTACTATCTTTTTCCTCTCTTCTCCCTATGGACAGTGTAAATTTCTAGAAGCTTACCTATCAGTTGCATTGAGCAAAGGGCCATGGCTTTGGATGACTTTCTCCATCCACATTGCCTTCAGTTCCCTGGTGGCTGGGCTGTCTTGATCTTGGCTATCATCATGTGTTGGCATCCATTGATAATATCCTCCATTTGTGATAGCCTCTGTTCTGTCAGTCCACATTTACAATATCAACTAAATTCCTCTTCTAGTTGGCCAGTACTTCTAAGTTCCACTTGAAAATTGACTGAAAGCTTTTTTAGTTTGTGATATCCCTCTTCTGTACTCTTCAGTCACTAAGTCATATCCAACTCTGTGACCCCATGACCTGTAGTAGGCGAGGCTTCCTTGTCCTTTGCTATCTCCCAGGGTTTGCTCAAACTCATGTCCATTGAGTCAGTGATGCCATCCAACCATCTCATTCTCTGTCATCCCTTTCTCCTGCTTTCAATCTTTCCCAGCATCAGGGTCTTTCCCAAGGAGTCAGCTTTTCACACCAGGAGGCCAAAGTATTGGAGCTTCAGTTTCAGCATCATTTCTTCCAATGGATATTCAGGGTTGATTTCTTATAGGATTGACTGGTTTGATCTCCTTGCTGTCCAAGGGACTCTTGAGAGTTTTCTCTAGCACCACAATTCGAAAGCATCAATTCTTTAGTGTTCAGCCTTCTTTATAGCTCAATTCTCACATCTGTACATAACTACTGAAAAAAAAAACATACCTTTGACTAATAGACTTAGTCAGCAAAGTGATGTCTCTGCATTTTAATACTCTGTCCAGGTTTGCCATAGCTTTTCTCCCAAGGAGCAAGTGTCTTTTAATTTCACGGCTGTAGTCATCATGCACAGTGATTTTGGAGCCCAAGAAAATAAAGTCTGTCACTGTTTCATTTTTTCCCCATCTATTTGCCATGAAGAGATGGGACCAGATGCCATGATCTTAGTTTTATGAATGTTGAGTTTTAAGCCAACTTTTTCACTCTCCTCTTTTACTTTCATCAAGAGGCTCTTTAGTTCCTCTTCACTTTCTGCCATAAATGTGGTGTCATCTTCATATCTGAAGTTATTGATATTTTCCCTGCAATCTTGATTCCAGCTTGTGCTTCATCCAGTCTGTATTTTCTCATGATGTACTCTGCATATAAGTTAAATAAGCAAGGTGACAGTATAAGCCTTGACATACTTCTTTCTCTACTTGAAACCAGTCTGCTGTTCCATGTCCAGCATTGAATCCCCATTTTACATTGTGCACTGTTGCATGAATATAAATAGTAAAGTGAAGTCGCTCAGTCGTGTCTGATTCTTTGCGACTCTATGGACTGTAGCCTACCAGGCTCCTCCGTCCATGGAATTTTCCAGGCAAGAGTACTGGAGTCTGTTGCCATTTCCTTCTCCAGGGGATCTTCCCAACCCAGAGATCCAGCCTGGGTCTCCTGACTTGAAGGCAGATGCTTAACCAGGTCTAAAATATAATCTAGATCCTGAAAAAGTTCACAGTACAGTCATAGAAATATCATTTCCATTTACTAAAGAATTAGATACTTAAATTCTGACCTATGAGTTTCTAAGGAGAACTGTACAGTTGAAACAGGAGGGAAGGTGGCAGAGTACAACCTTTAAAAGATTGATATAGCTTCTCAGCTTCACAGCATATATGATACAATGGTTGAGAATCTGCCAGCCAATGCAGGAAACACAAGTTTAATTCCTGGACCAGGAAGACTGTGGGGCAACTAAGCCTGTGGACTACAACTTCTGAAGCCTGGGTGCATAGAGCCTATGCTCTGCAACAAGAGAAGCCTCCACACAGAGAAGACTGTGCAATGAAGCAAAGAGCAGCTCCCTGCTCACAGCAACTAGAGAAAACCTTCATGCAGCAATGAAGACCCAGCACAGCCAAAAAAAAAAAAAAGATACAGGCCTAGGACATGACAAAGACTGGTTAGAACCAACGAGGTCCAAAATGATGGAATATTTGACTTCCAGTAGACCTTGAGCCTCATTATATGCTCACTGTAATATAATAGTGCACTAAATGACAAATCCATCAGTGCCAAGACAGTTCTGAGGTTAATCATAAAAGGCCAAAAGTGGGCAGTGGCCCAACTCCTGGAAGTCTCCAACTTTTCCCCTCAAATAATTGGAATAACCCTCCTACTCATTAGTTTAGGAAATTACCCAGCCCATAAAAACTCACTTTGCTATATTCTGGGACCTCTTGCCTTCTGCAATGGCCCACATTCTGTTTGTGGAATATGTTTCTCTCCAAATAAATTCACTTCTTATCTTATCTTTGTCACTGAGTTCTTTCTGCAGCGAAACATCGCGAACCTCAAATTCACTGGGAACACAGGCATGTAGAATGTAGAATATAACTGATCAGTTTAATTTCTTAATTGATTTTGAGCAGAATTCACAACTCAAACCTCTATAGGTAACTGAGAGAAGTAAACCTGGTGAGAACTGTGATGCACCAGAGATCACAGGTCCCTTCTTGTCACGTTCTCACCGACTTGTGTTTCAGAGTATTGCTAGGCAGAAATTCAAGCTCAGTACTGCCTAATTACTAGCTTTTCTAATATTCTGAAAATTAAAGTTATTGTGTGAAATCTCTCAATTTCTAAAGGTGACAAATCAGATTTTTTTTTACAAAAATATCATTTTGGTAAAATAAAATAATCATTACCATTGGTTTGTAAATTTTTTAAAACAAAAATTTACTCAAGTTTAGGAATTATAACATGCGATAATATTCTTTAGAACCAGGCCACTTACAACAAGCTTGATCATAATTGAACTTGTTTTGGGGCCCAGGAAAAGTGCTAAACTATAAATTTAGAAGGGAAACAAAAAAAAGACAAGAAGAAGGGAGGAGAGGAAAAGATGTAGTTAAAGGGGGAAGGAAAGAAAAAGGTAAGGGAGGGGAGGGGAGGAAAACATCTCTTTGTTCAGAGTCTGTGTGATGGCTACATGTTCACCCTCAAATTTGTTAAAAGAGGAAAAAAGTTTGTGTTAATTTTTTAAGGAGTCAATTAAAGAAGTATTCTCAACTTGCATTTTCTTATGAGTGGTTAACAGATGTTTCCCCAAGTTAGTGAGTTTACTTAAGTGTCAGAGGCTGGACATTTGTATATAAAAATCTCTCTTTAGTCAAAAAGAAGCAAATTAGAGGAATCTCTTACCAATGTAAATATTTCAGACTGTAATAAGCTCCATAATGCCACAGCATAAAATGTTTGGCCTGAACACATTAACTTGTTCTCTCTCATTTCAGTAAGAGTAGAATTTTCTCTTTTGAGTTTGAAATAACAAATCACACATAGCATAGCACAGAAATTCTCTAAATGTAGGAATCTTTTTAAACTCTGCCTGTTTAGCATGTGAACCTCATTCCTAAATAGTTAAAAGACAAACTATTAACTTTGCTTTCCACTTCCTTTGAGTCATGACTTGACTTTCAAAACATTTTGGTCAAGCAGACTCAAAGTCTCCTCGCAGAAGAAACATTGAGGAATCATGTACTTCTCTGGCTTTACAATTTTCCTTCAGGGCAGGGCACATCCAAGTGACCCTGGCTTTTGACAAACCTTAGCTGAACAAAATGTAACAAGCTTGTCTGTTTTAAGCAGAATTTTCTATTCTGACAGATACAGCTCAGGAGTATTTGATGTCTGCTTGCTGGTCATAGATAATGGTGCATCTTGGGACCATTGTCATTCCTGTCAATAAGAAGGCCTGGGGGGACATGCAACAAAGCTACCTTTTGATTCACCGTTTTTCCTTCCTTCCCAAGACATTTGTAAGCCTGTGGTCAGCTAGGTCATTTTATTTTATCCTGATGTGCCTTGATAATAGCATGATGCCTACAAAAAACTTGACAGGCCATCGATGTCTGCTTCTCTGACTCCTATGTTGTTTTTCAGTCCTTCTCAATGTCAAACATACTTTGAAAGATACTGATTATGTTGGTTGGGGTGCATTTGACAAGGCATCTATTTTTTGATAAAATTAAACTCATGGGGGTTGATCTTGGAATTTAAGGTAATTTTTTGAGCCATGCAAGAGACTCTGTCATTCTACTGCTGGCACTCAAGAGACGTTTGAAAAATTGTGAATTCTTTTTAATTCAGATAAACCATGTTTTTTCAGTATGAGTTTGGAAGACTGGAACAAGGGGAAATCAGTAATTGAAAAAGGATGAATTACGATTGTGTCATATTAAAATGGAATCTACTCTCCCATTAACTGAATTAATAAATTCTGATACAACTATCAATAATATAATATCCAGGCTATTTAGATATTAAAAGAGGAGTTTACATATAGGTTAGTCTTAGTGAAGAGACTAGTCACTGTTTTCTATTCTTGAAAATTAGTTGGATGTATATGCTAAGAAATATGTATGTTTGTGTGTATGTGTGCACACTTATATGTACATAATGTGAGTATATATATTCATACATGCATATGTATATAAAGAGCCTCCCTGGAGGCTCAGATGGGTAAAGAATCTGCCTGTAATGTGGGAGACTGGGTACAATCCCTAGGTTGGGAAGATCTCCTGGAGGAGGATATGGCAACCCACTCCAGTATACTTGCCTGGAGAATCCCCATGGACAGAGGAGCCTGCTACATACAATCCATGGAGTCACAAAGAGTTGGACATGACTGAGTGACTAAGCACATGTATATAAAAACATAAGAAATACATACACATATGCAAATAAACATATATATTATAGAACATGTTATTAAAGAAAAAATTATTGCATATAATGTGAATATCAAAAGAAATATGCAAATGTCATGATGGCATGTTTTCAAAGATAATACTGTATCTTAGGTTTTTAGAAGAATTTTCACGTCTTGTTTCTGAGCAGATTCTTTTGGTGTCATTCTCCCTACTTTATAGATAAGTAAAAAAAGGTTTGGAAAACTTTAAGAAAACTTTCCCATTGACATTTAGAAATTGACAGGCTGAGAAATAAAACGAAATACTTTGCATCAATTATCTTTCAGCACAACACAATAATATGTGTAAAGTTCTTGGCACATAGTAAGAGCTCAGTAATATCAGCTAGCATTGTTGAGATGTTGAGAAATTCCTGTAGTCCAATGAATTATTGTATATTCATTGTATTGTATATTCATTGTATTGTATATTCATTGGAAAAGAGGTATTTTCTTCTTGAATGCAGTTAGAAAAATTACACATATGCACTCATATGCAAAAACCCAGTTTTTAGCACAATCACATCACAGTTTTCTAGCATAATAGTTAACTAAAAAAATCAAATCTAAGTAAGTATTAATTTGGAAGTAGATATTTGCTTAGGTTTCTGATGGATGAACAATTTATTATTGATAAAAATTCAAATGCTAGCTGATTCTTTTTCTCTTGTATGGTATTAAGGCCTTTGAATAAGAACCAGAAAATCATTCTTGGAGGCTAAATATACATCTTAAATTATGATCAAAGGGATTTTATGTATCCTTTTTTATATTATGAGACACTTTTTGTCTAATTCCTACAGTAGTGAATTTTTCATATTATCACATTCTACAGAAGAGTCTCCATGTGCTTTTTACTCAGTACTGATCTATAACTGTGTGAGAAGAATCTACAGAAAAAGAACCACCAGAATGGAGCAGACACATCTGGTCAAGAAATGGGTCATGATCTCGCAAGCTATCATGGTAAAAATTTTGTGAGAAATGAGACAAGTAGAATCTTCACAACATCACATCAGTGGTGGGACAAAATTAGCCATGGACCAAAGACTTTTCTGTGCCTGTCCTGAAAACTTTTCAAAAGGATCCAGTTTAGTCCAAGAACTTAACTGGAAGACTAATTCTTTCCCATTACTTCCAACACTGTGTAGAGATCTGCAAACTGAGAAAACTTGCCCATTTGGAACCCCCCTTTGCTGTACTTGCTGCTGCTGCTAAGTCACTTCAGTCGTGTCTGACTCTTAGCGACCCCATGGACTGCAGCCTACCAGGCTCCTCCATCCATGGGATTTTCCGGGCAACAGTACTGGAGTGGGTGCCATTGCAGTACTTAGGTATGACTTTCTCCCACTCTGCTAAGGCATTTACCATTTTCCACACTCTGTCATGAAATGGACCTGGCTAAATGGTTAAAGATGTCTCTTAGTTTTGACAAAGAAAAGTTTTAATTTCTCTTGTTCTTCTTGAAGTTTTAGGCTGAGTTTTGAAAAAGCAAAGATAATAAAAATGCATTTTTTTACATATTGAGATGTATTTTTATTCCTGATCCTACTTTATCTCAGCATTCCACACTATAATTCAATTTAGAGTTAGGTATTTTTACTTGTGCAGTGGAAGATGATAACAAGGTATTTTTACAGTCTTTGGAGCTAAGATGCTCTGGTCTTCTTCAAATCATCACTTATTCTATTTCTAGTTTTTATTTGAAATAATCACTATAATAGTCAAGGCTAGAGCAACTTAACTGATAAAATTAAAGAAAACTGAGACAAAGAAAGCATACGTAACTTGCCCAAGGTAACCCAGTTTGTAAATAATGGCACTATAATTCCATTATAGTGCCCAGGTAGTTTGGCTATACATCTTTTAGCTACTATTCTATACAATATAGTAGAAATGGGAAGAAGATATAATTTACCCACACACACATGTGTGTGCATGAACAGAATTCAATTTCTAATGTGTGTTCTCTTTTTTTACTTTCTTATGTACTCAAAAATAAATATAAGAATTTACAGGATACTTTGGGGGAAATAAACAAATAACATTAAATTATATTCATTTACCATGCATGCTTTGAGAAGAAATGGCAACCCACTTCAACATTCTTGCTGCGAGAACCTCATGGATAGAGGAGCCGGGGTGGCCCCAGTCCATGCAGTCTTGAAGAGGCAGGCATGACTTAGAGACCAAACAACAATAACGCGTGCTAATCTTTCTCTTTGACGTCGAAGTATCTATTATGTGGGCCTTGAACTGTAATAGAGCACTGAGGAGAGAAGCTACTGCACAGCAGATAAATTTGATAATGTCAGGGGGCAACTTGCCTAGTTCCCCAGATAATTCAATTGATTAGACTAGAATATGGTCTTGACGCATACAGTAGAAACTTCTCCCTTTCTTTCCTTCTGTAAAGTTTGAGTTTCTAGAAAATTCTGGGAATAAACTAATAAAATAGGTCTAGTCTCTGGCTTTATGAAGCTGTGTGGTGAGAGAAGGTTAGATAATCAACCAATATGATGTGATTGTATAATTACTAAAGTGGTCTCTTTTACAAAGGAAAAGTAGATATACTGTGGGAGTGTAAAACATGTTAGCTAACCCAGTCTTTTTTTCAATTATTGAAATATATTTGACTTATTATATTAGTCTCAGGTATACAACACAGTGAGTGACTCAATTGTTTTATACATAATGCACTAAAGTTATTACATTATTATTCATTACATTATGTGCTGTATATTGCTTCCCTGTGACTTATTTATTTTATAACTGCTGTCCGTACGTCTTAATCCTTTACAGCTATTTTACCTGTTCTCCCATATCCCACCTTTGGCAACCACTAGTTTTTCCTCTGTTTCTATTTTGTTATATTTTTCCTGTGTTTTTTTTTCATATATTCTATATATGAATGAAAACATACAGTATGTTATCTTTCTCTGTCTGATTTATTTCATTTTGCATAATATCCTCTTGTTGCAAATGGCAAGATTTCATTCTTTTGTATGGCTGAGTTGCATTCTGTTGTGTGTGTGTATATGTATCACATTTTCTTTATCCATTCATCTATTGATGGACACTTCCATATCTTGACTGTGTAAATTATGCAGCAATAAACACTGGAGTGCATGCATCTTTTCAAATTAGTGTTTTTGTTCATTTTGGATAAATATCTAAATAAGGAATTGTTGGATTACATGGTAGTTCTATTATTAATTTTTTGAGGAAACTCCACCCTGTTTTCCATAGTGTCTGCACCAATTTAAATTCTCACCAACAGTGCATAAGGGTTTCCTTCTCTCCATATTCTCACCAACACTTGTTACTTCTTTTCTTTTGTACGAGAGCTATTTTGACATACGTCAGGTGGTATCTCATTGTGGTTTTGATTAGCATTCCCCTCATGATAAATGACTTCGAGCATTTATTTTTCATGAAGGCCTGAGAAAGTAACATTTATACCAAAAACAAACAAACAAAAAGAATGAGGAGAAAACTCTCTTTTCATGGACTTGTGAGAAATGTCTGGATTCATATAATGTAAGTCAGTCAGTTCAGTTCAGTTTAGTCGCTCAGTTGTGTCCAACTCTTTGCGACCCCATGAATCGCAGCACGCCAGGCCTCCCTGTCCATCACCAACTCCCGGAGTTCACTCAGACTCACGTCCATTGAGTCTGTGATGCCATCCTGCCATCTCATCCTCTGTCGTCCCCTTCTCCTCCTGGCCCCAATCCCTCCCAGCATCAGAGTCTTTTCCAATGAGTCAACTCTTCACATGAGGTGGCCAAAGTACTGGAGTTTCAGCTTTAGCATCATTCCTTCCAAAGAAATCCCAGGGCTGATCTCCTTCAGAATGGACTGGTTGGATCTCCTTGCAGTCCAAGGGACTCTCAAGAGTCTTCTCCAACACCACAGTTCAAAAGCATCAAATCTTCGGCGCTCAGCTTTCTTCACAGTCCAACTCTCACATCCATACGTGACCACTGGAAAAACCATAGCCTTGACTAGATGGACCTTTGTTGGCAAAGTAATGTCTCTGCTTTTGAATATGCTATCTAGGTTGGTCATAACTTTTCTTCCAAGGAGTAAGCATCTTTTAATTTCATGGCTGCAGTCACCATCTGCAGTGATTTTGGAGCCCCCCAAAATAAAGTCTGACACTGTTTCCACTGTTTCCCCATCTATTTCCCATGAAGTGATGGGACCAGATGCCATGATCTTTGTTTTCTGAATGTTGAGCTGTAAGCCAACTTTTTCAATCTCCTCTTTCACTTTTATCAAGAGGGTTTTTAGTTCCTCTTCACTTTCTGCCATAAGGGTGGTGTCATCTGCATATCTGAGGTTATTGATATTTCTCCCGGCAATCTTGATTCCAGCTTGTGCTTCTTCCAGTCCAGCGTTTCTCATGATGTACTCTGCATATAAGTTAAATAAGCAGGGTGATAATATATAGCCTTGACGTACTCCTTTTCCTATTTGGAACCAGTCTGTTGTTCAAGAATCAATGAAACTTTTAAATGTGGCTTTCTTTCCTTTAACATAGTTTCGCAGGATAATTTTCCAATGAATTAACACTACAGTGTAATTTATGAAAGCTTTTATATGTTTTAGAAAGGTGACTTAACCTCTCTGAGATTCACTTGCTTCCTCTGTAATTGGTTTTAATAAAATTTCCCTCTCATATTTGTTGAGAGGATGAAATAAGATACATTTCACAGTGAATGGGACAGTGCCAAGCACATAGCAGGAATGTATAATTGTTTAATTCTTACCCAATTAAAAAAATTAATCATTCTTTTAGTTAACATAAGAACTTGTCATCTCAGTCAACAAACATGCAAATAAACTATTATTTTCACCCAAACTACCAGAACAGCAGCCCTGTTATACAACAAGTCTCCAGTTTACCAATAGCGTTGGTGTTATTTCTTTATGAGCCATTTGTTCACTTTGTACCATCAAGATTGCTATTTTCACTTATCTTTAAAGGATGAGAGTGGAAAACTTAGGAAGGAATAACAAGTTGAAGTAAAGACGATCTGGAAGTCAAGAGTATTAACCAACCCTGTTTCTCTACATTCTTGCAGTGCTATGAATCTCGGATCTGGCATAGATCATTTCACAGCTTTTCTTATCAGTTTAGGATTTCTCTTTGGGGCCTTAAACTCTGGTATGTCACTCAGTTAGGCCTGGTCTTCTTAGAACAGAGGCTCAGATTTCCCTGTATATTTCTAAGCCTACTCACATCTTCTATCCTGGACACATAATGCTTATCTCCTTTATTTCCTAGCTGTCTCTTCCACATATTTCTTGTGACCCTTCGCCACATTCACTCCCACTCTCACCACACACCCTATGTACCTGTGCTTTACAGTCATTGTGTTTATCTTTTGCAAGGTATTGTTTTTCCAGTGGTCATGTATGGATGTGAGAGTTGGACTATAAAGAAAGCTGAGTGCAGAAGAATTGATGCTTTTGAACTGTGATGTTGGAGAAGACTCTTGAGAGTCCCCTTGGACTGCAAGGAGAACCAACCAGTCCATTCTAAAGGAGATCAGTCCTGGGTGTTCATTGGAAGGACTGATGTTGAAGCTGAAACTCCAATACTTTGGCCACCTCATGCGAAGCACTGACTCACTTGAAAAGACCCTGATGCTGGGAAAGATTGAGGGCAGGAGGAGAAGGGGACAACAGAGGATGAGATGGTTGGATGGCATTACCAATTCAATGGACATGGGTTTGGGTGGACTCCGGGAGTTGGTGATGGACAGGGAGGCCTGGCCTGCTGTGGTTCATGGGGTTGCAAAGAGTCAGACACGACTGAGCAATTGAACTGAACTGAATAATAATTATCTGATGGATGAATACAGATTGATATGTTAACATGAGTAGAGTGAAAGTTAGGTCAAATACATCTTGTAGTAGTAGACGTCTGCTTAGTTTGTTTGTATAAAAGATTGTCAGATGCTGAGTTCAATCAAAATGGAATGATTTTGTCTGTATATTGGCATTGGTATCTCTTTCTTTGTCTAATATTACATATGGTCTTTTATTGCCAATATTTTTCATTTTATCTGTTACACCCATCCATGTTATTTTTTAATAACCCTGGAATATAAATTGTTATTGTTATTCAGTCACTAAGTTGTGTCTGACTCTGCAATCCCATGGACTACAGTATGCCAGGCTTCCCTGTCCTTCACTGTTTCCTGGAGTTTGCTCAAATTAATGTTCACTGGGTCTGTGAAAAAACTATCTAATGATCTCATCCTCTGCTACCCTCTTATTCTTTTGCCTTCAATTTTTCCCAGCATCAGGGTCTTTTCTAATGAATAGGAGTTTGGTCAAATTCATGGCAATTGAGTCAGTGATGCTATCTAATCATCTCATCCTCTGCCACCCTCTTCTCATTTTGCCTTCAATTTTTCCTAGCATCAGGGTCTTTTCTAATGAATATAAACATGATTAAGCAAAAAGAAGTGCAAAAGATCATGTATTTGTTCAAATTGTATGGGAAACCATTGCAATACCTGTTAGACTAGGAGTTTGGGAAATAACTATAACTTTTTATCATCTCAGCCACCTCCTTGGTGTTACTTCTGAAGCTGATTCTCATGAATTCTTACTGATTATTTAAAAGCATTTCTGTCTACAACCTTGTCTACAGTTTATTTTCTAACAGCATCTCATAGGGCTTTTTCTTATATGCAGTAGGCTAAGGTTTCTCAACAATTTAGCATATGCAAACCATTTAATAGATGTTTGGCAAAAAAAAACAAAAACAAAAACAAAAAAACAAAAAACCCAAAAACAACACCCAGTACCCATTTTATCTAAATTACAAAACAGATATCATGATGTAAACTTGTTAAAATAAAGCATGATGTTAAAGGGCTTCCCAGGAGGCACTAGTGGTAAAACACACACACACACACATACACCTATCAATGCAGGAGAGACATGGATTCAGTCCCTGTATAGGGAAGATCCCCTGGAGGAATGCATGGCAACCTACTCCAGTGTTCTTGCCTGGAGAATCCTAAGATTCCCTAGAGGAGCCTAGAAGGCTACAGTCCATAAGGCTGCAAAGAGTCAGACATGACTAAAATGACTTAGCATGCATGCACATGTATGATGTTAAATCATAGTATAATTATAAATAGTATTAATTATTAAATAAGAGAGCAGGGTTACTTGATTTTTGGTGTTTCACAAAGGTCCCTACATCTGGCCTGTTGATAGCTTGGGCCATTTGTTAGTGTCCAAATCCAGTTAATTTCTTTTATCACTCTGAACTTTTTCTCAGCAAGGCAAATTTATCTCTTAATTAAAACTCTTTGGTAACTAATCAATTAACACATTATTGAACATGTATAATTTGCTTAGAAACAATCTATAGATACATGGATACATCAAGTCTGTAGGATATAGCAGACAGACAGAATTTATGACCCTTGAAAAATACTTAAAGAAGACAGACAACAAATTATATATATAATGAATAAGTATTAATAGGTTACTGAGACCATCAAAAAGTGGTAAGTGCTATAAAATAGCAGAACAGAGTAATAGGGATAACAAATGGTTTGTGTAGCATGTAGATATCAGAGTTTCAAGGCAGTCCTCATGGACACAAGCAAAGCCTTGAAGGAGGTGAGAGAGAAGACAAGTGGATACCTTTGGAGCAACAGTGTCCCAGGCCCAGGGAATAGCTAGAGTAAGGGCTTTGGACCCGGTGAGTCCAGAATGCAGTGAGGCTAGATTAAGGTGATAATGGGGAAAATAATAAGAGAATAGATATTTTGACGAAGAATGGACTTCTCCACAAAAACCAACTTTCAATGCAGTATGAAATATTAAATGAAGAGGCATATCATTATTGTTTTCAAGATTTGGTGATAAAATATAGTACAATGATAAAAATCACAATTAGCAAGTAATTGTCATGAAAATGGCTATATTGAGAGATCTTGTAATCTTTTAACTACATTTTTGTCAATTTGAATTAGACGGTACAATACTTTTAGTATATGGACATCTTGTGAAAGTAGTAAGACCATAAGAAGATGAAAAGAATGAACTAAATATGCTATTTAGTTCTATTTAGTACTGAATACATCTCTTCGTATTCTGTGATCTAATTTTTATAATACATAACTAACTTACTTTTTCCAATGGGTGAAGGATATAGTTTAGTGATGGTAAAGATTTAAAAAAGAAAAGTGAATGTGATTCATACCATAGAGTCCTAAGCAATACTGAGAGCTCATCCTGAAGCTAAAAACATTCATACCATGTCCAGAAAATAATAGCTTTGTTATATTCAAGATGTGTATTATATATTTTTGAGCTTTCTTCTTAAAATCAGTAATTAAACCAGTCACAGCAAGTACTTTTTTCCTGCCATTTTCAGTGCCTGGAAAGGACATATTTTTATCTTATCACTGATGCACAACTTTCCCCTCAAAATAACATACTTCAGGGTAAAAAATAAAGATGCTTCCTGCCCAAAGACATATATGTAATTATACATAATTGTGAAATTGTGCAGAATAACAAGACTGTACATAGTCTCAGTTTCATAATTCTATTCTACATGGAATTAAGATTTTCAGGTACACCGCTGAATGCAAATTGATCTCTGCAAATACAATGATCACTCAGGAATGCAAACTCAGGAATGGTCACTCAGGTGTAAACTCTAGCCCTTTCTTTTCAAACATGTACTTCAGAGTCTTTGAGTTCTAATCTCAGTGCATTTTTGAAATCCATGTGATAGAAAAAGTACCCCTTTTTCTGAAGCATGATGTTCTAGAGTGAACAAAACAGAAAACTTCTTCCTGAGACTTACATGTTACATTTTCATACACTGAGTCTCAGTGTTTTCTTTAAGCTCTAAGAAAAGGTATCTGATGGTATACATTAATAACTGTAATTATTCCTTCATACTATGTTTCATTGGATGATACATTACCTAGCCAAAGGGACAGGTGACAGAGAATATTTTCCAGTGTTTCATCTGGTATTCTCACCTGGAATAAGTTTATATTTAACTTTTTTTTCTAGTTTATGAGAGGTCACTGTGCTCTGTTAAAAAAAAAAAAAAAACTGTGAATGCATGGAAGGCATCTTGCCCATGTTTCATAGCAGGCAAGGCAGTGAGTATTAGAGACTGGAGAGTCGATAGTTCAATAAAATCTGATTTTTTCCAACATACATCACCACAATTCCTACCCTTTAGCTTTCCATTGTGGGTTCTTGAGAAATCCATCAGACCTTCAGAGTAAGTTGTTCTAGAATCTAACAGATTTCCAGTTTTCTGACACCAGTGTCCTATTCATGGTATGCTTTCTCATATTTATTACTTTCTTCCCCACTTTTAGGTGTCAATTCCCCATTTTGAATCATTGATCCATTTTCCTTAATTGGTGATGCAAAATAGCACAAGAATAAGAAAAGGCAAATTTTGAGAAGGAGACATATCTTATAATGTTCTTTATATGTGAAATCTAAAAAGAAATGATACAGATGAACTTACTTACAGAACAGAGATGCACAGACTTAGAGAACGAACTTATGGTTGCAGGGGGAAGGATGGGAGGAAGGGATAGTTACAGAGTTTGAGATGAATACGTACAAACTTAAAATGGGTAACCAACAAGGATGTACTGTATAGCAAGTGGAAATCTTCTTGGTGTTATGTGGCAGCCTGGATGAGAGCGGAGTTTGGGGGAAAATGTATATGTATGGGGGATACATGTATACGTATGGCTGAGTCGCTTTGTTGTTTACCTGAAACTATCACAACATGGCTAACTGGCCCTTTTGTTGTTGTTTAGTTGCTAAGTTTTGTAACCCTGGGAGCCAGGTAGGCTCCTCTGTCCACGGGATTTCTCAGACAAGGATACTGGAGTGGGTTGCCATTCCCTTCTCCAGGAATTCTTCCCAACCCAGGAATTGAACCTGCATCTCCTGCTTTGCAGACGGATTCTTTATCACTGAGCGACCAGGGAAGTCCAATACCCCAATACAAAATAAAGAGTTTAAAAACAGAAAAAGAAAAAAAATAATAAATTTAACAGTGATACAGATAAGACATGAAAATACCTCAGTTAAAAGAAGTTGAACACTATTTACTAAGTACTGATTGAAAGCATAACCTTTGCAGAATATGGTGATCATAAAAATACAGATATTAAGAACTAATGACTGATAAGTTTTTTTGCAAAAAACTTATTTTTGCCATTGTACACATTTAACTGCATTTTAAAATTGTCAAGAAATGTTAGCATCACTTAAGAGGCCACTGAGAATTACCATGGTCAATACAACAAATTTGAGGAAAACATTCTATGCTTTTGTTGGACTAGACCCTTCTGTATTACTAAATAATGGCTTACACACACACACACACACACACACACACACACACGTATATATTTCTGATATTGTTGTCTCAATTTGATATGCCTCTCTTCCTCCCTTCTTCTATTTCTTTTCCGATAACTAGAATTCATCATAATCTCCAAGGCCAAGTTCAAACTCCATTTTCTCCATGAATTCTTCTCTATCTTGCTTACTACTTCCAAGCAAGAACAAAACCTTTCCTTGTATGCATAGCAAATAGTTGGGTTTCCACTCATCACGTTTTGTAGTGCTTTCTTCCAGTCAACTTTAGGGTAAGAAAAATCAGTTTTTCAGTGTTATAGTTAACTACCTATATAGCAAGGACCAGACTTGAGATTTGTTAACTCTCAGTTCATAGTCTATCTACTATACAAAGCTGCCTTTAAATCTCCATCAAGTGAATATGCATTTTATTTCTATTATTTTTATGTTATTATGTTATGACTTTTTGTTCCAAGATGCGTTCAGATTGTATTTTGCCACCAAAAAATAGTATTTATTTTTGTGTCTTGTGAAGACCTTATCAATACTCAGCAATAATGTATGTCTGCATGCATGCATATTAAGTCACATCAGTTCAGTTTAGCCACTCAGTCATGTCTGACTCTTTGCAACCCCATGAACCACAGCACACCAGGCCTCCCTGTCCATCACCAACTCCCAGAGTCCACCCAAACCCATGTCCATTGAGTCGATGATGCCATCTAACCATCTCATCCTCTGTCGTCTCCTTTTCCTCCTGCCCTCAATCTTTCCCAGCATCGGGGTCTTTTCCAATAAGTCAGCTCTTCACATCAGGTGGCCAAAGTATTGGAGTTTCAGCTTCAACATCAGTCCTTCCAATGAACACCCAGGACTGATCTCCTTTAGGATGGACTGGTTGGATCTCCTTGCAGTCGAGGGACTCTAGGAGTCTTCTCCAACACCACAGTTCAAAAGCATCAATTCTTCTGTACTCAGCTTTCTTTATAGTCCAACTCTCACATCCATACACGACCACTGGAAAAACCATAGCCTTATCTAGATGGACCTTTGTTGGCAAAGTAATGTCTCCATTTTTTAATATGCTGTCTAGGTTGGTCATAACTTTCCTTCCAAGGAGTAAGCGTCTTTTAATTTCATGACTGCAGTCACCATCTGCAGTGATTTTGGAGCCCAGAAAAATAAAGTCAGCCACTGTTTCCAGTGTTTCCCCATCTATCTAACTCTTTGTAACCCTATGGACTGTAGCCTGCCAGGCTCCTCTGTCTATGGCATTCTCCAGGCAAGAATCCTGGAGTACATTGCCATGCCCTCCTCCAGAGGATCTTCCCTACCTAAAGATCAGATCTGTATCTCTTATGTCTTTTGCATTGATTTCTTTACCACTAGTGCCACCTGGGAAGCCTAAAGTATGGCTGCTGCTAAGTCACTTCAGTCGTGTCCGACTCTGTGTGACCCCATAGATGTTAGCCCACCAGCTTCTCCTGCCCCTGGGATTCTCCAGGCAAGAACACTGGAGTGGGTTGCCATTTTCTTCTCCAATGCATGAAAGTGAAAAAGTGAAAGTGAAGTCGCTCCGTCGTGTCCGACTCTTAGCGACCCCATGGACTGCAGCCCACCAGGCTCCTCTGTCCATGGGATTTTCCAGGCAAGAGTACTGGAGTGGGGTGCCATTGCCTTCTCTGAAAGTATGGCTAAACAATGATAAAAGGGAGGGTGAAGACTGAAGTAGAAAAAGGATGAGAAGGAAGGAAGAGGAGAGGGAATAAGAACCATAGAGCAAATATTAATGTCATCTCTTATAAAGAAAACATATTCAAGAATAAACAGAGGTTTCCTACTCCTCCCTTTGACTTGGAAGTAGGGAAGGAGGAATTAACAAATTCACAGACCAAGTAGTGTTTGTCACCAACTTGGAATCATTGTTAGATGCATTTAGCTTCCTAATCACATCAGTGGGAATGAAGGGAAAATATTTGGCAGGGAGAGCAATGTTAGTAAATAGTTCTCAAAGCACTAAGAGAAATGGTTGCTTTCAATCAAAGTCTTCTGAACATCATTCAAGACAACATATTGTAGAACAGTAGCTTGAATTCCTTATACTCTCTCAAATTCCAATTGTCCGTGTTTTCTTGTTTATTCCAAATATGAATCTCAGAAATTGTTCCCTTCACCACTGTGACTGAATTTGTTATGTTTAGGTTTATTTTCTTCACTTATAAGTCTTCATTACATTGTAAACTCTACAGTGGAAGATTCTAATTAATTTCAATCTGGCCAGGCTAGGCAGTTGCTTGATCCTTCACACATGGCACTATTCACCCCAAAGAGCTGGCTGAAAACCCAGCAGTGTTTCATGTGTTTTGAACAATGCAAAACTAGGGGACTACCATCTTTGCAAATTGTATGTACTATGGAGTTTACTTTGAACTGACAGTGTTTATCTTCTGCATTTGCAGAAATAAACAGAAAAAAACTTTAAATACTAACAGTTGCATATGAGTCTTGATATTCCTTGGCAACTAATCACAACTCCTCTGTATGAGTCTACCCATTACATGTAAATATTTGACAAGAAACTAAAATATAACTATCTGAGCCTCTTATGCATTTAAAGATTCCCACATAAAGAGCCAGAAAGTAGACTAAGAATAAAATATCAATGCAGAAAAAGGGCAATGGATTATGAGGATCACCAACCAATATGGTGGCACTCTTAATGGCCAATTATGTGCACTTCTGATGGGGAAATTCTGTATTGATGGTTCTGTATCTATGAAAATTAACATATTATTTACTATAAAGTTTGGAAAAACACAAGTTTTATTCAGGCTATAACAGCCAAGAAATGATACAAATAACCTTTCTTTGTTATTGATACTTTTCTACATATCCATCTTTGGTTTTATAGCACTAAATTAGTTTTAGCATCACTGTAGAGGACTTTTATAGAAAAAACAGAAATTGCATTTAGTTCAGTTCAGTCGCTCAGTCGTGTCCGACTCTTTGTGACCCCATGAACTACAGCACACCAGGCCTCCCTGTCCATCACCAACTGCCTGAGTATACTCAAACCCATGTCCATTGATTGAGTGATGCCATCTAACCATCTCATCCTCTGTCATCCCCTTCTCCTCCTGCCTTCAATCTTTCCCAGCATCAGGGTCTTTTCAAATGAGTCAGCTCTTCACATCAGGTGGCCAAAGTATTGGAGTTTCAGCTTCAACATCAGTCCTTCCAATGAACACCCAGGACTGATCTCTTTTAGGATGGACTGGTTGGATCTCCTTGCAGTCCCAGGGACTCTCAAGAACTTGCATTGGAAAGGGTTAAAAAGACAGTAAAAATTGCAAACAAAGACCTCCCATGCTAAAATCCAAATTAATTTTGTGTTATTCAGCTAACAGACTGACAAGCTTTTATTAAAAAAAAAAATCCACACCTTTAAACTGGCCGTGGACCCACATAGTTATCTTTTGTCATGCATCTCACTTGAATTCCTTAGATGCATTATCTGCATGTCTTTATTATTTATGAGGAGGGAAACTGAGAGAAGACAATTAATATGCCCCAAACCATGCAGCTAGTTAGCAGTAGAACTGGGTTTATAACAAAGTACTGGTTCTGAGCTCAGAGCTTTTCCTGTATTCTAAAAGTTGAAATGTGATAAAGTATTGTGTTTTACAGCATTATTACATGATCTGGGTTTCTTTCTCAGAATACTGGAGCTCTCAGGGTATGTTTGTGCATATTGGTGGAGGGGTTCTCAGAGAATGATGAACCTGAAGTCCCAGAGTGCACACAGGGATGCAGCTTGTCTCTTGAGTCAAAGGGAATAATAAGATACAATTACACCTTGCAGCTATAGCTCTCTTATTACCAGAAATGCAAGTGAACCATTGAGAGGGTGAATACTTTCAGTTATATCCACCCACAGATTATCAGGAGAAATATACAAGATACCATGATAGACAACAGTAAATGTATAAATGTGTTTGCTTTTTTGATGGAAGAAACTGGGAAGTGAATTTACTAGCATTCAAAAAAAAAAAAATCTAGGGATATAAAAGGAATATCCAGTCTGTCATTTCATGAATATGAGGGACAACCTAAATGATAAAGTGATTCAAGATTCATTTCAGAGAAACATAATTGGTGAATACCAAAAGTTTCTTTGCTCCTTTGGTTTGGATTTGGTGCTTTAAACTGACAAAGTCAAATTTTAAAAGGGTGCTTCCTTTAGCATAACATGGAGTTAATTAGAAAAATCCATTACCCATCACACTTTCTGGAATGGTGAAGGCAGCTTTTGGAAGCAGAAGCACACTATAAAATGTTCTGTTCCTCTAAATCTATCCTGTGGTATTAAAAGTTTCTCCATTGGATTTCCGTCTCACTGGGCTTTTTTGGCATAAAGAAGTGTTTATAAAGTATAAAGTTGCAAACGACAGACAAGATGCTTTAGTAATCTGCTCTATGTGCCAGGCTAACAGTGGACTGTCAAGGCCAAACGTTTCCATGCAGATGATTCATTGACAAGAGCAGCTAGTACAGACACAGAAGACTTGAAACTTTAAAATCTCTAGACCCAAAATATTTCACCAGTGAAAATTAGAATTTATATTTCTGGGTATCTTTTTCTTCCCTCTTATCATCACCAACTGATGTTTATTTCCCTCCTTTTCCAGAAGTTTATGCCACTGTTTGCTTAATGGTGTATATATATGCTTTCATAAATAAGTGTATTGTCTGTTTGTATAATTATTATGTGTGATTAATCCTGCATGCTCCGGAAAACTGTTAGGTTTTATTTAACCAGAGGGAATGTCTTTTAAGTCTTTGATTTATTCACATACAATGCAGGGTGACAAGAACTGTGAATGGAGTAGAGTACGATAAGTTTGCATTTAAAAGTCTGTGCTGAAGTAGCTGGAAAGATGGCATTATTTTCCACTTTAATGACCATCCCTGGGGTGACTAGTAAGGACAGAAGAATTTTCCATATAACACAAACATATTTCAGAAATCAGAATAACAAGAATATGTTATTTTATAACAAGATAAATTGAAAAATATAATATTGCTTCTGACAGTGAAATATGGATGACAGTATTATCAAAAAGTATGTATCACATAACTCTTGGTGCATGGATACCAGTCTAAAGACTATACTATTAGATACTGGTAAATAGATGCTAGAGGTAGAGAGATAGACACATAGATAGATCAATAGATTAATAGATATAAAGATACATAAGACAAGTGACAAAGAGGGAGAGAAAACTATTTTGATGAAAGAGGGAACACCCCCTCCCCGATTTTCAGCTTATGATTTGCAAAACTGTCATAGTAGGCATTTGGAATTGACAAAGACAAAATGCCACTTTCCAGATTTCTGTTAAAAATTAGATGGACAAAGGAGTCATGCAAATGGAGGCCAAAATATCAGCTTTTGTTCTGACCAAAGGGGAAGTTTATACCTTATGAATCATAGTCAGACATAGAGTCTGCTGTAAAGAAGAGACCTCATTTCAAAATCTTCTGAATACAAAATCTTTGTCTACAGCTTATGGAATTGAAAAAGAATAAATGAGAGTACACATCTCAGTAAGAAATGAAGCAGAGAACTTAATCTCCAAGTACCCATTATCGTACATCAAATGGACCAATCAGATATCTCACTGTGTCTCCAGCGGGAAATAATGACTTCAATTCTCTTCAGAATCACTTTCCAGTCTCTGAATTTAAGGCCATTCTTCCTCAATCTTCTTCCCTACACTGGAAGTCATCATTGCACAATGTCCTTATCCTTGTTTAAACTTTATCTTATCAATTTATTTTTTCATGCTGGCACCTTTCACTTTTTAAATTTATTTTGATTCAACTATTTTACTTTAATAAATTTCCAAAGTTTTTTAGTCACTCAAGCTGTTTACAATAGCACTGAAAAATACTTAAATCCTTCTTTAGAAACTTTTTTTGGTTCAGTAGCAATAAAATTAAATTTAATGAATATAATCAGAACATACACAACATAGAAAAAAATTACAAAACCATACACATAGTTTATGAAGTGAATATCTGGGAATGAAATTGGGGATTACAATTTCACATCATGTAGTCCCTCCTCATAACAAAAGGAGACTCTCAGGAATAAAACGTTGATTTCATATTAGATGCTAATCAGTACACTGAATGAAGACTGCCTACAAACACTGAAAGTTTTTAATGTGACAAATGAGTTCACTTCTTATTTAGTTTCTCTAAAACAGGTTGAATTGATGGCAATTCTATTCACAGGTCATAGTGATAGGGGCTTCACAGGTGGCTCAGATGGTAAGAATCTGCCTGAAATGCAGACCCTGGATTTGAGACCCCAGATCTACCCCTGGGTCGAGAATATCCCCTGAAGAAGGGAATGGCAGCACACTCCAGGATTCTTGAATCTTCGCTGGTGGCTCAGATGGTAAAGAATCTGCCTGCAAGGCATTTCTCATTTTGTTTCTCAAAAATAGGTTAGATTGATGCCAATACTATTCACAGGGCATGACACAAAGCTATTTTTTTTTTCTATATTTTGTTTTAGTATTGATAGTACTCAGAGTAGAAAAATCAGTCTTACTAAGCTTTCCTTCCCAGAAACTGCTGTGGGAAGAAATTTTAAAGCAATTTCAGCAAAGTAAGGATAATTATTTTTCATGTTTATTAAGGAGACAAAAGTACCTAAGAAGACGAAAGACCTGTACTACAAAGACTATAAGATGCTGATGAAAGAAATTGAGGAAGACATAAATAGATGGAAAGATATACCATGTTCATGGATTGGAAGAATCAATACTGTCAAAATGACTATACTATCCAAGGCAATCTACAGATTCAATGCAATCCCAATCAAATTACCAATGGCATTTTTCACAGAATTAGAAGGAAAAAAACCTCAAAAGTGAAAAGTGCAAGTGAAAGTTGCTCAGTCGTGTCCAGCTCTTTGTGACCCCATGGACTATACAGTCCATGGAATTCTCCAGGCAAGAATACTGGAGTGGGTAGCCTTTCACTTCTCCAGGAGATCTTCCTAACCCAGGGATTGAACCCCGGTCTCCTGCATTGCAGGCAGATTCTTTACCAGCTGAGCCACAAGGGAAGCCCCTGAACCTCAAAATGTGTATGGAAACACAAAAGACCCTGAGTAGCAAAAGCCATCCTGAAAAAGAAAAACAGAGCTGGAGGAATCAAGCTCCCTGACTTCAGACTATACTACAAAGCTACAGTCATCAAAACAGTATCATACTGGCACAAAAATAGAAATATAGATCAATTGAACAGGATAGAAAACCCAGAAATAAGTCCATGCATCTATGGTCAATTAATCTATGAAAGAGGTGGCAAGATTACACAAGGTTGGGAAGACAAATCTCTTCAACAAATGGTGCAGGGAAAACAGGACAGCCACATGTTAAAAAAATGAAATTAGATCATTCCTTAACTCAATACACAATATAAGCTCAAAATAGATTAAATACCTAAATGTGAGATCAGACACTATAAAACTCCTAGAGGAAAATATAAGCACAAAACTCTTTGATATAAATCACAGCAACATCTTTTTTGATCCATCTTTCAGAATAATGGAAACAAAAGCAAAAATAAACAAATGGGACCTACTTAAACTCAAGACTTTTTGCATAGCAAAGGAAACAATAGACAAAACAACATGACAAACCACAGTTTGGGACAAAATATCTGCAAATGATATGACCAATAAAGGATTAGTCTCTGAAGTTTACAAACAGCTTATGATACTTAATAGCATAAAAACAAACAATCAACTCAAAAAATGGGCAAACGACCTGAATAGATATTTCTCCAAAGAGGACATGCAGATGGCCAATAGGCACATGAAAAGGTGTTCAACATCCCTAGTTATTCAGTCAGTTCAGTTCAGTTCAGTCGCTCACTTGTGTCCAGCTCTTTGTGACCCCATGAATCGAGGGAGGCATGCCAGGCCTCCCTGTCCATCACCAACTCCCGGGGTTCACTCAGACTCACGTCCATTGAGTCGGTGATGCCATCCAGTCATCTCATCCAAATCAAATGAGACAGCACTCACATTGGTCAGAATGACTATCATCAATACAACCACAAAAAAACAAATGCTGGAGAGGGTATGGAGAGGAGGGAACCTCCTACACTTCTAGTGGGAATGTAAATTCATACAGCCACTATGGAGAACAGTATGTGTGTGTGCATGGTAAGTCACTTCAATCGTTTCTGGCTCTTTGCAACCCTATGACCTGTATAGCCCAATAGGCTTGTCTGTCCAAGAGATTCTCCAGGCAAAATACTGGAGTGGGTTGCCATACCCTCCCCTCTAGGAGATCTTCTTAACCCAGGTTTCAAACCCATGCTTCTTATGTCTCTTGCATTGCAGGTGGGTTCTTTACCACTGGTGTCAGCTGGGAAGCCACATAGAGAACAGTATGGAAGTTCCTTAAAGTCTAAAAATAAAGCTACCATATGACCCTGCAATCCCAATCCTGGGCACATATCTGGAGTAAAACATGATCCAAAAGGATACATGCACCCCCATGTTCACTGTAGCACTATTTACAATAGCTAAGACATGGGAGCAACCTAAATGCCCATCAATAGAGGAATGAATAAAGAAATGTGGTACATATATACAGTGGAATATTATTCAGCTGTTAAGAATGAAATAATGCCATTTGCAGGAACATGGATTGACATAGAGAGTGTCATACTGAGTGAAGTAATTCAGATAGCAAAAGAGAAATATAGTATGACATCCCTTATATGTGGAATCTGAAACAAAATGATAAAAATGACCTAACAGAACAGAAAGAGACAGACTCAGAAAACAAAACTATGGTTGCTGTGGGGAATGGATATTTAGGGACTTTGGGAAGATCATGTACACACTGCTATATTTAAAATGGATAACAAACAAGGGTCTGTTGCAAGGCACATAGAATGTTATGTGCCAGTCTGGATGGGAGGGGAGCTTGGGGGAGAATGAATGCATCTATATGTATGACAGAGTGCCTGAAGAATTATGGATGGAGGTTTGTGATATTGTACCAGAGGTGGTGTTCAACACAGTCCCATGAAAAAGAAATGCAAAAAGGCAAGATGGTTGTCTGAGGAGACCTCACACATAGCTGAGAAAAGAAGAGAAGCTAAAGGCAATGGAGAAAATGAAAGATATACCCATTTGAATGCAGCGTTCCAAAGAATAGCAAGGGGAGATAACAAAGCCTTCCTCAGTGATCAATACGAAGAAATAGAGGAAAGCAATAAAATGGGAAAGACTAGAGATCACTTCAAGAAAATCAGACATACCAAGGGAACATTTCATACAAAAATGGGAACAATAAAGGACAGAAACAGTACGGACCTAACAGAAGCAGAAGATATTAAGAGGTGGCAAGAATACACAGAAGAACTATACAAAAAAGATCTTAGTTACCCAGATAACCACAATGGTGTGATCATTCACCTAGAGCCAGACATCCTGGAATGTGAAGTCAAGGGGGCCTTAGAAAGCATCACTACGGACAAAGCTCGTGGAGGTGTTGGAATTCCAGTTGAGCTATTACAAATCCTAAAAGATGATGCTGTGAAAGTGTTGCACTCAATATGCCAGCAAATCTGGAAAACTCAGCAGTGCCCAAAGGACTGGAAAAGGTCAGTTTTCATTCCAATCCCAAAGAAAGGCAATGCCAAAGAATGTTCAAACTAACGCACAATTGCACTCATCTCACCCACTAGCAAAGTAACACTCAAAATTCTCCAAGTGAGGCTTCAACATTACCAGAACTGAGAACTTCCAGGTGTTCAAGCTGGATTTAGAAAAGGCAAAGCATCCAGAGATCAAATTGCCAACATCAGCTGAATCATCGAAAAAGCAAGAAAGCTAAAGAAAAAATCCAGAAAAAATCTGATTCTGCTTTATTGATTACACCAAAGACTTTGTGTGGAGCACTACAAACTGTGGGAAATTCTTAAAGAGATAGGAATACCAGACCACCTTACTTGCCTCCTGAGAAATCTGCCTGCAGGTCAAGAAGCAACAGTTAGAACCGGACGTGGAGCAACATACTGGTTCCAAATTGGGAAAGGAGTACCTCAAGGCTGTATGTTATCACCCTGCTTATTTAATTTATATGCAAAGTACATCATGCAAAATGCTGAGCTGGATGAAGCACAAACTGGAGTCAAGATTGCCCGGAAAAATATCAATAACCTCAGATAAGCAGATGACATCACCCTTATGACAGCAAAAGGGAGCTGAAGAGCCTTTTGATGAAGGTGAAAGAGGAGAGTGAAAAACTGGCTTCAAACTCAAGATTCAAAAGACTAAGGTCATGGCATCTGGTCCCAACACTTCATGCTAATACATGGAGAACCAAATGAAACAGTGAGAGACTATTTTGGGGGGCTCCAAAATAACTGCAGATGGGGACTGCAGCCATGAAATTAAAAGACGCTTGCTCCTTGAAAGAAAAGCTGTGACAAACCTAGACAACATATTAAAAAGCAGAGACATTACTTTGCCGACAAATGTCCATCTAATCAAAGCTATGGTTTTCCAGTAGCGATGTATGGATGTGAGAGTTGGACCATAAAGAAAGCTGAGTACTGAAGAATCAATGCTTTTGAATTGTGGTGTTGGTGAAGACTCTGGAGAGTCCTTTGGACTGCAAGGAGATCAAACCAGTCAATCCTAAAAGAAATGAGTCCTGAATATTCATTGGAAGGACTGATGCTGAAGCTGAAACTCCAATACTTTGGCCATCTAATGTGAAGATCTGACTCACTAGAAAAGACCGAAAGATTGAAGGCAGTAGGAGAAGGGGAAAACAGAGGATGAGATAGCTGAATGGCATCTCCAACTCGATGGACAGAAGTTTGAACAAACTCCAGGAGTTGGTGATGGACAGGGAAGCCTGGTGTGCTGCATTCTATGGGGTCGCAAAGAGTCGGACACGACTGAGCAACTGAACTGAACTGAACTGAGGGAAGCCTGGTGTGTTACAGTGCATGGGGTTGAAAAGAGTCAGATAGAGACTGAGTGACTAAACTGAACTGATTTGTATGGCTGAGTCCCTTAGCTGTTCTGAAACTATCACAACACTTTTAATCAGCTGTGAAGTGAAAGTCGCTCAATGGTGTCTGACTCTTTGTGACCCCATGGACTGTACAGTCCATGGAATTCTCCAGGCCAGAGTACTGGAGTGGGTAGCCATTCCCTTCTCCAGGGGATCTTCCCAACCCAGGGATCGAACCCAGGCCTCCTGAATTGTAGGCGGATTCTTTACCAGCTGAGCCACCAGGGAAGTTAATCAGCTATGCCCCAATACAAAAGTAAAAGTTTAAAGTCTCAAAAAAAAAAAAAAAAAAAAAAGAAGCAAGTTATATTGTGTGCTCACAAAGTGTTTTTAATCCTTCGTTAGTAGCAATTCTAATGATTTATGTTATAGAATTTGGGTTTAGTTATATTGTTGTTTAATGAAATAAGTGGATTCTGGATCCAAGAATATCCTATGAAGTGATCTTTCTCGAGTTAAAAAAATTAAGATAGTTCATAAAATTTATATGGTGTTCTATGATAAATTTGGCAGATGTATAATAATAATATCACCATTTATCTCTTTAAAATCAGTTAAATTTTGGAACATGTCATTACAGTTTGTTGAACGCCTCCAACTTCTCACTTTTGTCTTTGTTCTTTGACCTTTTCTACCACTGGGAAAAATATTGCATTTCATTTTTGCTTAAGTGATAGGCTAATTAAAAATGACAAATATATCAGACAAATAAACAAACATGGTTGTTTTGTTCACATCTGGTTCCCAGTAATTGGAATCAAACGAGTTTGTTACCTGCCAAAAATATTATGAGATCTTTTCTTAGTGCACATGTTCTTTATAGACTCTTCAACTCCAATAAACTTAGTAGCTCAGTTTGCACTGATAGTTATTTACAGTCATTTTCTCTTTAATCACTTAATGAAGAATAATATCAAATTTAACCCATTAGCCATTCCATAGTTTATAATTTTCCTACATCACTAAACACACTGTTTAGTTAAAATGACTTTTTTTTTAATGTAGCATTTTTGAAGATAACATTATGCTGCTTTACATTCTGATACAAGCTCCTTAATTAGGAGAACTACTGCAGGATGTTTTCCTGCCATTGCAGCTGCACCATTAAAATACACTTGTAACCAAAATTTAACTTCCAAAGCATATTTGTTGGCAATGCAGGAAATCATACTTTTTACATAGTGCAATGGTAGTTGTGTTTGTTACAAATTAAGCGAAATACAAAGAGAAATCTTCTGTTGTAAAATCATCAAACTTAAATTTTCCATACACTTAAAGAAATGCCCTTTTAACAAAATTTGTGTACCAATTACGCTACAAAGAAGAACACTTTGCTAGCACTATTTATTCTTCTAACTAGTCCTCAGAATCCAAATATGCTCAAATATGATGTGTCACTGAAACATAGTACTTGAATTACTTTTTTTTTTTTTTTTGCACTGAACATTTTCAAGTGAATGCATTTGCTGCAGTATTTCACTAAGATCTTTGGCATTGTTTGTGTTTTCTTCATTCTCAGCAACCCAAAGTGCTACTTTAAGAAGCCGACAATGCACCCATGTTTAAATGTAAAATATCGAACTTCTGTTCTGTTGACTTTTTAATTTAATAATCTGTCTTTCAAATAGTTCTTTGGCTTTTAATTTAATTCTTTATGCTTTTTATGTTAATGCCATTTAAGTTTTGAAAGTTTAATTGCCTCATTAGCTATTACATTTCCACAAATAATACAACGTTGTTTCAGCAATTTACCATAAATTAGGGTTAATATATGACAGTCATACTTTTAAGTAAAACTAGTAGGAACTCATTTGATCTCCATTTCCTCACAATCATTTCTATTGTTATCATCTAGTTTCTTCTCACTTCCATATTCACAAAGTTGAAGCTGGACTCACCATTATGTAAATTAGGGTAAAAATTAAAGAATAAGGCAATGTTTACTTCCCTAATGTAACCAATAATATTAAACTATAAATTCTTTAAAGACTTGATGAAAATTTTAAATAACTGTATAACAAGAGTTACAGTAAACTGGACCTATTATAGCTACACAGCAACCTAAACTTCCAATCTCTACGTGTAATATTCCCACTCTGCTTGCATTTGTAATGCACCGCACAACACTAAACTGATCACACCCTTGGGTGATCGATTCACTATAAAATTTCTAAATATTTATTCTAAATTTTACACTTATGTCCTTGTACACTGGTAGCAACAGCAGCCTGGCATCCCTCAGGGACCACTGATCTCTGAGAAGCATTGCTGTTGAAGGAAATTTCAGGCAGATGTAGAAGCAATAGGAGGTTTCAACTTGTCCTCTCTCTGCCCACACCTTGTGTCGCTCTTCCTTCTGCTGATCAAGAGTAGCCACAGGCTTATCACCAGGTAACTGGCTAACTTTCAGAATCACTTTAGATCATACTTCCCATTCCCTCACTTTCTGAACAGGTGTGTCTATCAAATCAATAACATGGTGCAAGCATGAGGGCAGGCCTTTTCAATTAACAAGACACCAGACCACTAGGAGCCACTACGGGGAAGCCCTAAACTCAGAGCTGATACTGATCCTCAATCACTGAGATTTATTCCCCTGGGCACTAGGATTTTATAGACAGTGGCCCATCCGTTTGTATTCACTTTATTCTGCTCAATACATTCTGTCCTCATCCTGGTCTTTGTTGTTGTTCAGTTGCTCAGTTGTGTCCAACTCTTTACGACCCTATGGACTGCAGCACACCAGGCTTGCCTGTCCTTCACCATCTCCTGGAGCTTGCTCAAACTCATGTCCATTGAGTCAGCGATGCCATCCAACCATCTCAGCCTCTGTCGATCCCTTCTCCTCCTGCCTTTAATCTTTCCCAGCATCAGTGTCTTTTCCATGGATTAGTTCTGCATCAGGTGACCAAAGTACTGGAGCTTCAGCTTCAGCATCATTCCTTCTAATGAATATTTCCTTTCGGATTGACTGGTTTGATCTCCTTGCCGTTCAAGGGACTCTCAAGAGTCTTCTCCAATACCACGGCTCAAAAGCATCAATCAGTGCTCAGCCTTCTTTATTGTCCAGTTCTCACATTTGTACGTGACTACTGGAAAAACCATAGCCTTGACTATACAGATCTTTGTTGGCAAAGTAATGTCTCTGCTTTTTAATATGCTGTCTAGTTTTGTCATAGCTTTTATTCCAGGGAGCAAGCATCTTTTAATTTTTGACTAATCACTGACCTCATTGATTTTGGAGTTCAAGAAAATGAAGTCTGTCACTGTCTCCATTGTATTCCCATCTGTTTGCCATGATGTGATGGGACCAGATGCCACGATCTTCATTTTTTTGAATGCTGAGTTTTAAGCCAGATTTTCACTCTCCTCTTTCACCTTCATCAAGAGACTCTTTAGTTCCTCTTTGCTTTCTCCCATAAAGGTGATGTCATCTGCACATCTACATATCTGAGGTTATTGATATTTATCCCAGCAATCTTGATTCCAGCTTGTGCTTCATCCAGAGTGGCATTTCGTATGATGTACTCCTCATGTAAGTTAAGTAAGCAGGGTGACAATTTATACAGCCTTGACGTACTCCTTTCCCAAATTTGAACCAATATGTTGTTCCTGGTCTTTACTACTGCTTTATTTCTTTCTTTACTTTTTTCCTTCCTCTCTCCTTTCCTTCCTTCCTTCTTTCCTTCCTTCCTTCCTCACTTTTTTTTTTCCCCTTAGGTCACTTGTGGTTTTATAGCCACATGGCTTGCAAAGTGTCATTTCTGGAACAGGGATTGAACCTGGGCCACTTCAGTGAAAGCCTGGAATCCTAACCACTAGTCAACCATGGAACTCCTAAGCATGCTTTTTGAGTTTTAAAAATAAGTATGGAATATACACTCACATAACCTCAACAAAAGTATGTTGTTTTCAGTGTGGGGCTGTTAATAAAAATGTTTCCAGCTATTTCTCTAGCACATAATCCAAAATAGATTCATGATTTCCTCACATATACTAGATATAACATAATTTATCCAAAACAGTTAGATAAACTTTTGTGTCTGGCAGAAATGTATCGATATTCCAATTGCTTCATCCCATCAACAAATACTTGGTAATGTCAAATTTTAAAAAGTCTGCCAATCTGGTGGGTGTACATTGTGGTTTTAATTGGCATTTCTATATTGTTATCTTATGAAAAACAAAAGTTAATTTTAATATGGTTGAATTTATTACTTTTTTCTTTATTACTTATTATTTTCTTTTTGGTTAAAAGAATTTCTTCTACAAAAAATGAAATATTTTTCTACATTATCTTAAAAAGCTAATAATTTTTCATTTTACACTTAGGCCTAGACCAAGTTCAAAATGATTTTTGTGCAAAGTAGATGTTTAATTTCATTTTTCTCCATATGTTTTCCCATAGATAAACCTTTGTTATAAGTTGAGCTTCAATGGATACAAGGATGTGTTTCAGAGCTCTCTTCTCTTTCATTGTTCTATTTTTCTATCTTTGTGTCAATATCATAATTACTATAGATTCAAGATCATTCTTGAAATCTGGCAAATAAGATTTTCCTGAGGATTAAAATATTCCTAAATATTCAAATTTAATTAGATAAAGCTATGGAGACTCTGGATATTGTTTTAGTACTCTGAAGTTGGCTGATGATTTTGCTTCAGAAGAAAATTAACCTGGTTAGACTTAAATAGAAACCTTTAATTTGCCTGACAGCATCTCAAATCTTCATTTTTCTTGTTGTATATCAACTCCTACTTTGGACTGTTTTCAATCTACCCCATGAAAGTGTGTTTCAAATGTGAACCAGCAAATTGAGCAGTATTTAAACACAGAAGTTTTGAGTCCTTTCTCTTTTATTTTGGATCTTGGCCTCTCCTTTCTGAGATTCCATCCTGGCTGGCACAGCTCTTTCTCTGTTTTTCTGGCCAGAACAGTGAAAGGACTCTATTGGAGTTTCCTACGTCACTGTCTGCAGTGTAAAGTCCTGGAAACAAAAAACAACCTGACCAGTAACTTTCCTTAGATATTGGGTCCACTTCAAAATTGACCTACTTTTCTTTCTTTTTTACCCTTTATTTGAGTGCACTGGGTCTTCACTGCAGCACGTGAACTCTCAGTTGTGGCATGTGGGATCTAGTTTCCCAAATGGGGATCAAACCCAGGTTCCTTGTATTGGGACCTCAACGTTTTAGCCACTGAACCACCAGGGAAGTCCCTGTTGGTCTGCTTTTCTTTAAGTTTCAGATCCCTGTGTTTTGTTTAGATATTACAGTTGTTATCTGTGAGATGTTGATTTGTAAGGAAATTAATTTTCCACACAAAAAAACATAACTCCTTGCTATTTCTTAAAGGCTGGAAAACATCCTCTACGTTTTTATTCTTTCCTATATTTTGACAATCTTATCTCTTTGATATTATTACTTTTTTTTAATGGGGGATTTTTTTTTTTTAAACTTTTCCTCTGTGGGAGGGTTACTGGCCCAAGTAAATATTCTCACTGAATGAGTAAGTCTTCAGGTGATTTTCAGAGTATATTGCTAGCCAATGGGGATTCCCTAAATTAGCTAAAAGTTCTTTGTTTCTAAATCACTTGGACTAGGAAGATAATAAAACTCATGGAATTCTAGGCTTTGTTCTTTCTGGTGTACTCAGTACAACTTCACTCTAAGAGGAACTGGAAAATCCAATTATCTAAAATGCTGTTACCTTACAGAGAGCTTGATGTGATTATTAGTAAGATCCTGTGCAATAGATGACAGCACTCTTGAGTGTGGATGAGGATCAACCCACCGAAGTCCTAACTGCAGTGTGGTGCCACCTGGTGGTGCTTGTTGCTTCAGTTTAAATACTAATAGAGATTTGGTTCTGTGGTTTATTGGAGCATATAGAAGAGTGTCAACTATTCCATATATTGCCTATATTTCTAGGTCTAAGCGGGACAGATTTGGGTGGGAGAAAGTAAAAGTGAAGCTATTAATCACTCAGTCATGTCTGACTCTTTGGGACCCATGGACTGCATCGCGCCAGGATCCTCTGTCTTTAGAATTCTCCAGGCAAAAATGCTAGAGTGGGTTGCCATTCCCTTCTTCAGGGGATCCCTTCTTCCTGACCCAGGGATCAAAACTGCATTGCAGGCAGATTCTTTACCATCTAAGCCACAAGGAAGAAAGGTCTGGGTGGGAGAAACCTGGGCCAACCTCCCTTCCCAACTATTCCGGAGATTGGGTTGCCTATTTTTTCCCTGTCCTTGCTTCCATATGTTGAGAACTTGAGTTAGGCTGAGAATACCAAGTTTTCCCCAAATTTTTTATTTCAAAAAAGTTATTATAGCAAAATTAATGATTTAAGGTTTTTATTTTATATTCCCAAATCCTGACTCCAAACCTGAATGACCAGTTTACTTGAAATGATAATGTACTTGCAATGTCTCCTCCGGCAAATATTTCTTTTTGAAAATATAAACAAAGTTGATCCATATGCAGTTCACTTTTCCAGAATGACTCAGCATTTTTCTATTAAATCTCCAAACACAAAACCAATTAACTCTAGATTTTAGGTATAAATTTCCACTTATTTATTACTGATTTTCTTTTGGGCTCATTCAGAAAACAAAGCAAAGTCACCACAACTCGTCCTCTTTTGGATAGCTCTTTCCAAATAAATTTCCTAACAGGGCCTGCCCTTATCTTTCTACCCACTTAATAGATTCATACATTATCTAGTTTTCTCTCCTTTTTTTTGGCCACACCACACAGCCTAAGGGCTTCCCTGGTGGCTTAGATGGTTAAGAATCTGCTCGCAATGCGGGAGACCTAGGTTCAGTCCCTGGGTAGGGGAGATCCCCTGGTGGAGGGCATGGCAACCCACTCCAATATTTTTGCCTGGAGTTCCCCATGGACAGAGGAGTCTGGTGGGCTGCAGTCCATGGGGTCGCAAAGAGTTGGACACGACTGAGCAACTAAGCACAGCACACAGCCTGAGGGATCTTTAGTTTCCAGACCAGGGATCGAACCCAGGCCCCTACAGTGGAAGCCAGGAGTCCTAATCACTGGACCATCAAGAAAATCCTGTTTTCTCTGTTAATTAACTTTTTTTGTTTGTTCCTTCTCTCAGACTTTTATATTCAAATATGAGCTAAAGGACACCACACATTTATTTAGAAGCCAGTAAGAAAAATTCCAGCCCTTGCAATTTTGAACATCTGTGTGTATTCTGCTGTCACCAGAGATTTAGACTATATCAACTTCATCCACCTCCTCTACCTCCTCTACCTTATGTGTAGCAGGCTGTCAATGCCCTGTCTTCCCTTTCCACATTATCATTAGTCATTTCAACTATTAATATTAGAATATCTTTAAAGTATGCTCACTTACTTCAAACCTAAGTAACCTGGTTATTTTTTCTTTCTTTCTTTTTAAAATTAATTCATTTGGCTGCATCAGATTTTAGTCGCAGCATGCAGGATCTTCATTTGCGGCATGTGAACTCTTAGTTGTGGCATGTGGAATCTATAATAGTTTCCTTACCGAGGACTGAACCCAGGCCACTTGTATTGGGAGCTCAGAGTCTCAGCCACTAGACCACCAGGGAAGTCCCTGATTATTTTTTCTTATCAATATGCACTGCTTGCTCTTATTGGTTAAAGGCAATTATATCCTCTACACATGTCCAAGAAAGTTGGTTAATGCAACAGGGATTCCAACTTCACCTTCAGCTGTGAAACTCCAAGTATAACTCAACAACATTATGCTAGGATATTATTTTATATTAAATAGTATATGAAATTTTATATAAAATATGCTACACTTAGCATATTCAAGAAATAATAAATATATTGTCATTTTTAAAGTTAAACTGGTCGCAAAATTTCAGTTTTAAGCTTAGGTGATTTAGTTTTGATAGTGTGGGATTTATTTATTCCTGAAAAACATATCCCTCCAAGTTCAGTAGCTCAAACAACAGTGATTTATGATTTCTCATGGTGTAGGTTAGCTAGGTGATTCTTCACCTCATCTCAACTGGGCTCCTGCACATGCGTGCATTCACCTGAAGACTAAGAATCACATCTGCCAATACAGGTTACATGGCTGGCCCATATATAGGAGAATGGACAACAGACTTCACCTATTGATGGCAGGAACAGCATCTAGTAATATCCAGTTTTGAAGAGGTGAAATTAATTGGGAATATTATTATAATGATCTACCACATATATATATATATATATGCTCAAATACTCATATGCTTAGTTTGCAATACTTTCAACTTTATCCATGCACAGGTCAGCCGACTTTGAAAGCAAAACTACTCAGTCCACAAATAACATGCTAACCCCAACTGATGCATGCATGGCACAATGCATCTTTGATTCCTCTTTTAGAATTATAGTTATCTGTTTTGTGCTCAAAATATGCGCAGGGTGGCAATTTTTTCTGTTAAGATTTGGGGGACTTATTATTAATCATTACAACTGAGTGCAGCTCCTTTCTCAGAATAACTCATAAATATCTTTGAGTTTTAAAGCTCTTTATAATAACATTAATTTAATCTGTAAAATGGAATCACTTGCAATAAATTCCATTTGCAAATCTGAATAGGCAATGAAGAGAAAGTGGTAGTGTTGTTGCAAATTTTTAATGGTGACTGAAAAACAATCGAGCGATGGAAAACATGAACATATCTTCCTGCTTCTAAAAGATTCTGCAAAGCTGTGACATTAATGAAGATGGAGTTTGCTTAGATAAATTTGCCTACATGCCATTTACTGCCAAAGAGATGGTTATCTGACTAAAAATCTATTATTGATTATTCAATTTAGTGTTCATATATTTAAATTTTATTCAGGTTGGAGTGATGTTAAAATCTGGCTTTCTCATCTTAGCATGCTACTGTTGTGGTTGCCAACAAAAATGTTAAAGTAAAATCTTCTTCAGAGTATAAAATGGCCATTGGAGGGCTAATTTCCATTTTGTGGTTTATGGCTTCTTCTTAATATCTGATAATGCAATTATGCTTCAGCAAAGAATGAATCTTCTCTTCGTAAAGTAAGCCAAGCCCAGAATATTGATGATTTAAATAAAATAATATCATAGCCTTAAAAAGGGTCTTCAATTACGGATGTTCTTTTGCCATGTAAATATCTATTATTCAAAGCTAGACATCTCATCACACTATCTTTTCCAGGAAGAAATGTGTTAGAATAAAGATTTGGTTTCAAGTCTTCAGAGACAGTATTGTCAAAATTAAATTTGTTTTTGTTTTTTTTTAATTTTTGACATATTTTAAATTTTAACACTTAAATATTTTTTCTAAAACCAAGAAGCATCTTAAAACTACTCAACACAATTTGAATCTTTCCTGGCAATATATTCTTACCAACCTTCATACTAAACACCTCTGCTAGATTTATAACTTGATGAGGATACCTGATATGAAACTACTGTAAGTACTTTCCCTTTTAAATTTCAGTTGTCAAGTCACGTTATCTAGTTTATACTACTATGAATTATATTCACTGCTTTCTCATTAATTGCTAACGTAACATCTCACAAAATCACATGGGGTAACATAATACGACAGTTGAATTTAAGAGACCTCTTATTATATTTGAAATCCAACCAGTGTTTTAATTTAATGGCCATAGATGATTAGAGAATAAATGACATCCTCATTTCAGAGATATTTTTACCCCAATGTATTTTTAATGGTCTCATGTCTTTTATTATTTTGACAGGTTTTTAGAAACAGTTTCAGAAGCCCTTGTTTTGGGTCTGATTTTTATAAAGAGAGACAGACACATATTTTAAAGTTTTAAGAGCACACTATTATGTGATTCTATGAAAAAAATCTTAAATGGGTAATTTGAATATTTACATTGTTGATCAAACTTTTGAGTTAAAACACCTGCAAAGTAACTAGGAGACAAATTAATTCCACTCAGTAATCTTTCAGACGTTTTTCTTAGTAGCATGCAACCTGAGCCAGCTCAGAACTCAAGCAGTGATTATTTTGAAAATATCTGATGTGGCACTGCCTTTTATTGAGAAAGGGTTATGATATGTAAGCACATAATAATATCTTTCAGATTTAGAAGCAAAGGACTGAAACTGAATAAAAGATGCATAAGCAAGACTGAATGTTGCTTTTTTTTTTTTTTTAAATAAAATATTCTTCTTCCTGGACACTTCAAGTGCCTTAAAAGATATTATCCCTATATAAACCTTGCTTTTATGGAACACCTTGGTACTTTCCATGGAGTAGTGTTTTATATATTTGTAAAATGCTCTAAACAAATTGCATTCACATATACTGTATCACTGGATCTTCATAAATATTTGTAGTATTTATTTCTTCCGTTTATCAATGAAAAACATGAAGCTCTTCAAGATGAATTGGCTTGGTCATCCAACAGAGTTGAGTGGCACAATCAGGTAACTCAGACCCTTCCAATGATATGACCAAGCTGCTACTTTATTACAGATGACAGGTAGTGACATACACTGGTCTGATCTTCTTCTCCTACCTAGTAGGTTTATGCCAGATTCATAATTAACCAAAACGCAAGATTTTTTTGTTTTGTTTTTTCAAGTGGCTTGTTTGATTTGGCTTAGTAGTTATCTTTGTAGGAACGCCTACACACTGACAGCCACTCTTAAGGTGTGCTTTTTACTGTTTGTGTCATTTACCCCTCATCACAAATTTACAAGTATTGTTAGATACATATGATGAAATATTATTCGATCTTACAAAGGAGGAAATCCTGACATTGTGACTACATACATGAACATGGAAGACATCATGCTAAAGGAAATACGTCCATTGCAAGACAAATACAGCATGATTCTACTTATATGAGGTGTCTAAAACATTCGAAGTTGTGGAAACAAAAAATAAAACTGTGTTTTTCAGAGACTAGGGTGAGGAGAAAATAGAGATTTACTATTCAATAAGTATAAAAAAATAACCTGGGCATGCCTGGTGGCTTAGTGGTAAAGAATCTGCCAGCAGTGTAGGAAATGGAAGAGATGAGGGTTCAATTCCTGAGTCAGAAAGATCCCCTGGAGAAAGGCATGGCAACCCATTTCAGTATTTTTGCCAGGAAAATCCAACAGACACAGGAGCCTGGGGGTCTACAGTCCACAGGGTCACAAAGAGTTGGACATGACTGAAGCAACTTGAGAACACGTGCACAAGTATAAAAATTCAGTTAAGACAAGTAACTTCTAGAGATACCATATCCTGTTCAACATTGTGCCTATAAAACTCAGAAAATCCGTTAAGAGGGTAGATCTCCTAAGTGTTATTACTACCATAAAATAAAATGTATCTTCATTTTAAAGATGAAAAAGCAAATACTCAGATGCCAAAGCAATGTCTCAAGGTTATGTAGATGATAAGTGGTAAGGCAGTACCCCCTGCATCAGTCAAGATTCTTAAAGCAAATATAAATAGTTGGAGATTGTAATATTACCTATGTCTATATGTCTACATGGGCTTCCCTGGTGGCTTAGTGGTGAAGAATCCACCTACCAGTGCAGGAAGCGCAGGTTTGATCCCTTGGTCAAGAAGATCCCCTGGAAAAGGAAATGGCAACCCACTCCAGTATTCTTGCCTGAGAAACCCAATGGACAAAGGAGTTTGACAGGCTACAGTCCATGGGGTCGCAAAAGGGTAAGACAAAACTTAGTGACTAAACAACAGATATGTCTACATATCTACTCATCTATTATATATATAGATGCTGGGAGCCGGTGAGGCATTCCACTTGTGACAAAGGTCATGAGGAAGGAGGCTCGGCATACGCAAAGGCGGGATTGAGCCTCAGGAGCCCCCCTGGATATTCTCGAGCATCTACCCCCCAAAAACCAGAGTCTGTCTACTTTATTGCTTTGTGCTCTCACCTCTGACTTTACTGGGGGCTGTCCCCCACCACCATCTCGCTCTCTCTGTCAAAGGGTTAACTTACAGCTCCAATTAATAAAGTTCCTGGGCAATTAGGAGTGTTTAAATCCAAACCCCTCAGATAGCTCTCTAACTCTCCTGACAAGTTTACCCGGTCTCCTACAGCTATGCATACGATTGTTTACAGTCTCCCAGCCTCGAGAGGCACGGGAAGCTTAAGATATTCAAATAGCTTAGAGCCTCTCAGAGAGTTAGAAACTGTCAGAATAAAACTAGTAAAGGATTTCATTGATGAGCCAATGCTTGCTGCCAAGTTTTCACATCCCCTGTATTGTATCCTTGAATATGTATTAATTAATATAGTTGGTATGTAGAAAAAATAAGTAGTGGCCTTAGTGTTAGCAACTTTAGACCCTTAAGGTAATAAACTCTTTCCTTTGTTGTAAACCCATTACACATCCACCCTATAGGAATGCAATTTTATCTAACACCTTCGGAAGATGGCACCAAACCTTAAAATAATTACTCTTAGAGAAAATAAGTCTTTGTTGATAAGTCTTTGTCAAGAGTCATAAAATGTTAATAGGCCTTCTGGCCAGAAGATGATATAAATCACCTAAACCATTTGTATACGATAAATTTGCAGGATAGAAACCCTAGTTTTTGATAAGGATCAAAGACTGCTGACTTTGCATCCCCTATTATCCTCTATGTGTAACTTAGGGTATAAAAGCCCCTGTTGAAAATAAAGCTACGGGCCTTGCTCACCAGAGCTTGGTCTCCTCATGTCATTCTTTCTTTTCACATTCTGGCTGAAGTCTCCATCTGGAGCGCAGAGGTCCTTTGTGACCATTTATTTGCCTGGGCTTCCAAGACCCACTCAAGAAGGTGTCTAAGGTGGGGCACCTTCCGCTATTCGAGAGGGCGCATGCAGCCTCCGTGGTCAGAGCTAACCTGGTGTCACAGGTTATATTGATTTTCCGCGTAAACCAAGCTACTCAGCTTCTTTTCTCCACTGAATTTTCCCACTGAGCTATCCACATTCTATTACTCTTTATATCTTTGATGAATAAATAAATAAATAGGTCACCGACGCCGTCTCCCCTTCGAATACCCTGGATCAGCCGGGGCTGGACCTTCGCATATATATATATATATATATATATATATATATATATATATGACACATATGATTACATATACATGTATAGGATACATGGATATAGGGGGGAAAAAAGAGGGGAGGAGAGAAAGATTTTAAGTAATTGACTTGTGTGATTGTGGGGCTGGCAAGTCCTAAATCTGTGGTGCAAGCTGACTGGAAATTCACTTAAGATTTCAGTCCTAATCTATAGGTGAGGACATCATGCTGGAAACTCAGGAAGGGATGTCTGAGTAACAGTCTTGAATCAGAATTCCTTGTCTGAGAAACCTCTTTAGATCTGCAACTGATTGGATGTGTTCCACCAGCATCACTGCAGCTAATCTCCTTGCTTAAAGACAAAGTCAATCATATCTACAAAATACCTTCATAGCATTACCTAGCTAGTGTTTGATCAAACAATTAAGCACCATTGCCCAGTCAAGTTGATACACATTAACCAGCACAACTTAAAGCCCCCAAACAGTCATATGGCAATAACTTCAATATCAGAAATTTTCAGAGTTCAGTATCTTAACCATAATTATAGAAAATGGCTGTTGGCATTCTAGTTACTTGTTTGGTTCAATTCATTTTTAAATTGTGTGGTAAATGTGTCTGTGTGTGTGTACACACATGTATTACATATGTATGTAGTGATTCATTCAGACTACCAGTTGGCCAATCATAATTGGTAAAAGTAAAACAAATAACTGCTGTTTTTCTAATTCTAACACATTTTAAATCAGTAATTTATAGTATTTTAGTGATACCAAATAAACTATATTTATGTCAAAGATGATATAATTTAAACATCTCTATCTATACAATAAATATTTTTTGGTTTTGTTTACATGACCTATGTGTCATATAAGCATTTTATTGACTGATATGTGCCTCCTCAGGCTAATACATAAAATCACAAATTAAACTTGATATTCATCATGTTCATGTGTGCTAAGTTGCTTGTCATATCTGACTTTTCAAGACCTTATGGACTGTGGCCTGCCAGGCTTTTCTGTTCATAGGGGCAAGGATACCAGAATGGGTTGTCGTGCCCTCCTCCAGGGAGTCTTCCCAACCCAGGGATCAAACCCAGGTGTCTTATGTCTCCTGCACTGGCAGGTGGGTTCTTTACCACTAGTGCCACCTGGGAAGTCCATTCACCATGTGTGTTGTAACATTATCTCAGACACTGTAACCCTTTCAAAAACCACAGCAGAGATTCACAAAAATAGTGTTCTGGTTTGTTAGTGGCATTTGCTTGTATTTGGTTATGCACACCCTTCTGAATTTGCTCTTACTAGTAATGTGCATTTAACTTTCTGCATTGAGTAAAATTCAATGCAGTTATCTCCTAAAATTGACCAATTTAAAATATTTGGCAAATAAGATCACTACAACTTGCATTTGTACCTTGAAAGACAAAAGACCCTTTGATATTTTTACAAAAACTCCACTCATGTAGATTTACCTATAAACTTATATTTATATATAATTTTGATTTCCAAAAAAAATGTTCCCCCTAAAACAGTGATTTGCTAAAATTTATGATTTTCATATCACATTTTAACTATTTCATAAATAAATGCCTCTATGCAATCTGTAAAGATAATTTTGGATCAGATTAATCTTTAGTAATGAAATTTGACGGTATTCTAATTATAGTTGATACCTTACTTAATTTATTACAGTAACTACTTTAATTCCCTGAAAATGTGTTAATATTTTTATTAAAACTGAGAGAAAACTCTCAGAAGCTGTCAATTTGCTTCCATAAGTGATTTCTATGATAATTACAAAAATGCAGACCTTAAACTATTATGTAAATTTTATTAAGTGACAAACTCACATATGTTGAGAAATTACACTACACTTGCTCATTAACAGGTCTACATTAATGTATATCTCTTTAAAGATTTATTTTCTCATTGTTTTGAAGAACAGTAACTTTCCTGATGTATTAATGACCTAATTGTGACTAGCCAATCCCATTTTCATTTGAAAGATTGTTCCCTTGATTCATTCAGGAAATAATGTATGTGGGAAAAAGAAATTTGGATTTATGGGCAAAATTGTAATCGCCACAGACAGATTTATAGGATGAGGGAATAATGTGATTATACAAAGAAAAATGAAATGATGTTTATGGGCCCTTGATGAACAACACGGGGAATTTGTATTTGGTATGTCATGGATGTGGAAGGCAGCAGGAAGAGTACTTTATGAAATGCTCATTGTCTTGTAAGTGCCTAAGAGTCAGAGTAGTGGTCTCCCACCTTTTTGGTACCAGGAACTGCTTTCACGGAAGACAGTTTTTCTACAGACCAGTGGCAAGGTGGTAACGTGAATGAATAGGAGCACAGATGAAGCTTTGCTGGCTCATCTCCGGCTATGTAACCTGGTTCCTAAAAGGATTTGGAACTCTTGTTCTAGAACACTCTTCTTCTCACTCTTTTGCTATCTCTGATGAAGCAAGCTACCAGGTGCAAACTAAGAAAAGGCCATGTAGCAGGAAACTATGATAACCTCTAAGAACTGAGATGACTCCTGTTTGATAGACTAAAACTTGAAGTTCTCAGAATTATAACTTAAAAATGAATTCTGCCAATAGCTTAAGTGTCCTTCCAAATTAACTCTTCTTCAGTTGACTCTCCAGCTAAGAACACATTCCAGCTTCTACCTTAAATGCAGCCTTGTAAAATCCTGAAGCCAATAATCTTATACAAATGTAAAAAGGCAAAATGGTTGTCTGAGGAGGCCTTACAAACAGCTATAAAAAGAAGAAAAGCCAAAGGCAAAGAAGAAAAGGAAAGAAAGATATACCCATTTGAATGCAGAGTTCCAAAGAATATCAAGGAGATATAAGAAAGCCTCCTTCACTGATCAATGCAAAGAAATAGAGGAAAACAATAGAACGGGAAAGACTAGAGATCTCTTAAAGAAAATTAGACATACCAAGGGAACATTTCATGCAAAGATGGGCTCAATAAAGGACAGAAATGGTATGGACCTAAGAGAAGCAGAAGAAATTCATGATCCAGATAATCACGATGGTGTGATCACTCACCTACAGCCAGACATCCTGGAAGGCAAAGTCAACTAGAACTTAGGAAACATCACTGTGAACAAAGCTAGTGGAGGTGATGGAATTCCAGTTGAGCTATTTCAAATCCTAAAAGATGATGCGTGAAAGGGCTGCACTCAATATGCCAGCAAATTTGGAAAACTCAGCAGTGGCCACAGGACTTGAAAAGGTCAGTTTTCATTCTAATCCTGAAGAAAGTGAAAGTGAAAGTGAAGTCACTCAGTCGTGTCCGACTCTTTGCAACCCTATGGACTGTAGCCTACCAGGCTTCTCTGTCCATGGGATTTTCAAAGTAAGAGCACCAGAGTGGGTTGCATTTTCCTTCTCCAGGGGATCTTCCCGACCCAGGGATCGAACCCAGGTCTCCCGCATTGCAGGCAGACGCTTTACCCTCTTAGCCACCAGGGAAGCCAAAGAAAGGGAATGACAAAGAATGTTCAAACTACTGCACAATTGCACTCATCTCAGTCCAGTTCAGATCAGTCACTCAGTCATGTCCAACTCTTTGTGACCCCATGAACTGTATCATACCAGGCCTCCCTGTCCATCACCAACTCCCAGAGTCCACCTAAACCCATGTTCATTGAGTCGGTGATGCCATCCAACCATCTCATCCTCTATTATCCCCTTCTCCTCCTGCCCTCAATCTTTCCCAGCATCAGGGTCTTTTCCAATGAGTCAGCTCTTTGCATCAGGTGGCCAAAGTATTGGAGTTTCAGCTTCAACATCAGTCTTTCCAATGAACACCCAAGACTGATTTCCTTTAGGTTGGACTGATTGGATATCCTTGCAGTCCGAGGGACTCTCAGGAGTCTTCTCCAACACCACAGTTCAAAAGTATCAATTCTTCAGTGCTTAGCTTTCTTTATAGTCCAAATCTCACATCCATACATCACCACTGGAAAAAGCATAGCCTTGACAGACTGACCTTTGTTGACAAAGTAATATCTCTGCTTTTGAATATGCTATCTAGGTTGGTCATAACTTTCCTTCCAAGAAGTAAGTGTCTTTTAATTTCATGGCTGCAGTCACGATCTGCAGTGATTTTGGAGCCCCCCAAAATAAAGTCTGTCACTGTTTCCATTGTTTCCCCATCTATTTGCCATGAAGTGATGGGATTGGATGCCATGATCTTAGTTTTCTGAATGTGGAGCCTTAAGCCAACTTTTTCACTCTCCATGTTCACTTTCATCAAGAGGCTTTTTAGTTCCTCTTCACTTTCTGCCATAAGGGTGGTGTCATTGTCATATCTGGGGTTATTGGTATTTCTCCCGGCAATCTTGATTCCAGCTTGTGCTTCTTTCAGCCCAGCATTTCTCATGATGTACTCTGCATGTAAGTTAAATAAGCAATGTGACAATATTCAGCCTTGACATACTCCTTTTCCAATTTGGAATCAGTCTGTTCCATGTCCAGCTCTGACTGTTGCTTTCTGACCTGCATATAGGTTTCTCAAGAGGCAGGTCAGGTGGTCTGGTATTCCCATCTCTTTCAGAATTTTCCACAGTTTATTGTGATCCACACAGTCAAAGGCTTTGGCATAGTCAATAAAGCAGAAATAGATGTTTTTCTGGAACTCTCTTGATTTTTCAATGATCCAGTGGATGTTGGCAATTTGATCTCTGGTTCCTCTGCATTTTCTAAAACCAGATTGAACATCTGGAAGTTCACAGTTCATGTATTGCTGAAGCCTGGCTTGGAGAATTTTAAGCATTACTTTACTAGCATGTGAGATGAGTGCAATTGTGCGGTAGTTTGAGCATTCTTTGACATTGCCTTTCTTTGGGATTGGAATGAAAACTGACCTTTTCCAGTCCTATGGCCACTGCTGAGTTTTCCAAATTTGCTGGCATATTGAGTGCAGCCCTTTCACAGCATCATCTTCCAGGATTTGAAATAGCTCACCTGGAATAACAGGCTGGTTCCAAATAGGGAAAGGTGTTCGTCAAGGCTGTATATGGTCACCCTGCTTATTTAACTTATATGCAGAGTACATCATGAGAAACACTGGGCTGGAAGAAGTACAAGCTGGAATCAAGATTGCCGGGAGAAATATCAATAACCCCAGATATGATGACACCACCCTTATGGCAGAAAGTGAAGAACTAAAGAGCCTCTTGATGAAAGTGAAAGTGAGAGTGAAAAAGTTGGCTTAAAACTCCACATTCAAAAGTCTAAGATCATGGCATCTGGTCCCACCCTTCATGTCAAATAGCTGAGGAAACAGTGGAAACAGTGAGAGACTATTTTTGGGGTCTCCAAAATCACTTCAAATGGTGAGTGCAGCCATGAAATTAAAGATACTTGCTCCTTGGAATAAAGTTATGACCAACCTAGGCATCTTATTAAAAAGCAGAGACATTACTTTGCCAACAAAAGTCCATCTAATCAAAGCTACAGTTTTCCAGTAGTCGTGTATGGATGTGAGAATTGGACTGTAAAGAAAGCTGAGCACCGAAGAATTGATGCTTTTGAACTGTGGTGTTGGAGAAGATTCTTGAGATTTCCTTGGTCTGCAAGTAGATCCAACCAGTCCATCCTAAAGGAAATCAGTCCTCAATATTTATTGGAAGGACTGATGCTGAAGCTGAAACTCCAATACTTTGCAGAGAACCGACTCACTTGAAAAGACACTGATGCTGGAAAAGACTGAAGGCAGGAGGAGATGGGGACAACAGAGGATGAGATGGTCGTATGGCATCACCAACACAATGGACATGAGTTTGAGTAAACTCTGGGATTTGGTGATGGACAGGGACGCCTGGCATGCTGCGGTCCATGCGGTCGCAAAGTGTCGGACACTACTGAGTGACTGAACTGAAATGAATGATCTTATTATTCTATGCCTCCACTCCTGACCCACAGAAATTGTCAGAGAATAACTGTGTTTTTTAAATTACTAAGGTTGTAATTGTATTATTGTATAGTAATAGAATGCTGATACGGATATTGGTATCTGAAAGTAGGGTGCTTCTGGTAAAAAAAAAAAAATCTGTGTATGTGGAATTGTGTTAGGATTGCTAAGTGAATAAAGAATATAAGTAATTTGAGGAGCATGATAGAGTCTAAATTGACTTGAAGAAACTGTAAGGAGAAATCAAAATATTAAAGATGCTGTTAGTGAGGGCTCAGAAAGATGCAACATTATATTATTGAAATCTGGAGTTACAGGGATGTTTATGATGAAGTGGAATACTTGTTGCAATTCTCTCAAGTTATGTAGAATATAGAAGCTGACAGTGTCACTCCAGAATCTTCTACTCAAACCTCACAAAAACCAAAAAGTTAGGAATATTCAGTCACGTAGAGGACACTTACAAGAGATTAAGGTTGTACCTCCTAGATCCTCTCAAATCAAGCAGCCATAGTGTTACCAAGTCCAATCTCATACTGCTCATTGCATGACAGGCCAACAAATGGAGAGATAAGAGGCTGGGGCAAGGAATATCAATTTAAAAAAGCCAGAAAAACTGAGAAGATAGTGGACTAGTGTCCCCTAGGTCCACATCACCCAAGTTTGAATTCACAGTTTTTATTCTAAAATGGGAAGGGTGTTTAGCTACTTGTTGCAGATTTCTTGGTACCGGAATCCTCTGTTCTTACAGTTAGCCTTGTAGGTTTGGTCACAGTGTTCTGATAAAACTTCAAAAAGACATTATTTTCTGTTATTCAACTTTCTATCAGACTTTTAAAGGTCACATTTGTGGGACAGAGCCTTGAGAATGGGTTATCACATATATTTCAGGTTATAGGCAACATTCTTTTACGCTGATGCAGAGCCAGTATGACTAAGCACAGGACACAGAGCACAAAGGTTAGAGCTAAAGGAACAGATTCAATATGGAGTCAAAGTTGCTATTCTCTGTAACAGTAAGACTTCTACAAAGGTTAAGGGCATTGTCCTTTAGCTGTCTTAGCAAGAACCAAAGATAGAGGATTATCTGAAAGGGATCTGTCAGTGTGGCTTTGATCTAATAGCATGAACTTTAATGAAACACATGAGAGACGATCTTAAGAAAATTATCAGAAACAATGCCAGCTTGGACTACAACGTGTATAGAGAGGACAAAATGAAAGGAGACTACTATGTCCACCCCTCAATTTATTCCCTCTCTCTCTCTCCGTGTGTGTGTGTGTGTGTGTGTGTTAGTCGCTCAGTCAAGTCCAACTCTTTGTGACCCCATGGACTGTAGCCCACCAAGCTCCTCTCTCCATGGAATTCTCTAGGCAACTGAAGTGGGTAACCCTTCCCTTCTGCAAGGGATCGTCCCAACCCGGGGATCAAACCCAGGTGTCCTGCATTACAGGTGAATTCTTTACTGGCTGAGCTACTAGGCAAGCCCATATATATATATGATAATTATATATTAAATTAAATAAGTTTTTCTACATAATGGTCTTTGTAAAAAATAATTTTGAAAGTAAAGTTTGCTTTAAGCTTAAAAAATATATTTTGCCTGTTACTTCCATTTGTTTTGTCTTTCTTTTCCAAAAGAAAGGTTATATTTATATTAGTTGCTTTTTGTTTATTTTAAAATACTAATATTTGCTTTCTTTATTCTACTTACTTTTGGTTTGGTTTGTTACTTTTTTCCCCTGTATTTTTGAGAAACCATGTATCTGCAAAATTTGTTTTATAAATAAATGTGATTAACATCATGAGGGGCTTCCTGCACCGCTCAGTCACTAAAGAATCTGCCTGCAATGCAGGAGACCCAGGTTCTATTCCTGGGTTAGGAAGATCCCCTGGAGAAAGAAGTGGCAATCCACTCCAGTATTCTTGCCCAGAGAATCCCATGGACAGAGGAACCTAGCTGGTTATAGTCCATAGTGTTGCAAGAGTAGGACACGACTTAGCGACTAAACCACCGCCACCATAATCATAAACCTCTCCCTCATTTGACAACATGTTTCTCTTTAACCTGTAAGTTATTGTGACAAATGTTTAAAGTTTCTGTGCTGTGCTTAGTTGATGAGTCACGTCCAACTCTTTGCAATTCCATAGACTATAGCCTGCCAGGCTCCTCTTTCCATAGGAATTCTCCAGGCCAGAATACTAGAGTGGGTTGCCACGCCCTCCTCCAGGGGATCATCCCAACCCAGGAATCCAACCCAGGTCTCCTGCATTGCAAGTGGATTCTTTACCATCTGAGCCAACAGAGAAGCCCTTAAAGTTTCTAAATAGATTTAACATTTCAGGGTCTGACCTACTGCCTCTAATGTTACTGATATTGGGAAAGTTTTATAACACAAATTTTGAATTTTTGCAAAAGACATGTTAGGTACGGATTAGATGTGCTAGTTTAATTTCTACCTTATAGAATATATTCTTGATATATGAAAATGAATTTTTTTAAACTGTCTGACAGTTTCTTCTAAAGCTACTGATGCATGTGTATTAAAATCTCACATTATGATTGTGGATATTTTCCAATATTACTGCATAATCTGTCAGTTTTTTAGCCTTATTTATAAAAGTTTTCTGATTTCCTAATAGAAGTAACAAAGTGCAGAAAACCAAAGAATTTTGTTTCTGATTTCCATAATTTCAATTTCAATTTTAAAAGTTAATGTGTAACAATTATTTTTGAATGGTCCTTCTAATGGAAAAAATAAAGAAAAGGTATAAAATTTTAGAACTGATTAGATTTTTAGGGACAGACCATAGAAGGACATAGTTTGTACATATAATCTGATCGCACTCAACATCCCTAACTTTCTGTTAAGAAGCCTTCATTTATCTATTATTCATGAACCTGCATACATACTTTTTAAAAACATATTTATGTTTTAATTGGGCTTCATTTTCAGCTCAGTTGGTAAAGAATCTGCCTACAATGCAGGAGACCTGGGTTCGATCCCTGGGTCAGGAAGATGACTTGGAGAAGGAAATGGAAACCCACCCCAGTATTCTTGCCTGGAGAATTCCATGGACAGAGGAGCCTGGCAGGCTATAGTCCATGAGGTTGCAAGAGTCAGACATGACTTAGCGAGTAAACTAATATTACTGTTTTAATCAACTACCTTTTTCAGCATAATGAGTTCTTTATGCATTTTATATGCAGCAAACATTTATACTACTTCTAATTTTTTCTCCCATCTAAAATGCTTCTTTAAAAGTCAAGGGATAAAAAAATTTGAACTATATTTGGATAAAAGTGCATGTCCTTTTTCTCAGTTTAAACTCTACAAGCTTGGTTTAGATAATAGTTATTAATATGACAATGAAGAATTTTTAAATGCATCAGGGGTTTCCCAGAAAAAGATACATTAAACCTTTGGATACCAAATAATCTGATGTTATTCTTTCTTACTTGCATATAGTTGTACACTACAGTGGTTACTTTATTTACATTACACAGAAGAGTGCCATTTAAGCCATAAGTACAACTTTACATAATTCAACTTGTTTAAATATTGCTAGAGGAACAGTAATCAAATTTAGCTTCAAGACATACTGTAGACTAATACAAAAGCTCTATATGCACAGTTAAGATTATACCACAAATGGGGTTCTTATTTTATTATTTGATGAATGATATGTCACAAAGGGTTATGTGCTTCTATAATGAAAGATGCTATTATAATTCCTCTGCCCAGAAGGACAAAGTTCATCTTACTAAGAGGACTTGAACTCTCAAATCCTAGGAGTAAGTAAGTTGCATCAGGGCTTGTTCTTTGAGTTTTTGGAGTGGAAGAAAATTATATGTGGGCATCCAAATCAGGTCTCCCAACTAACTATATTAGGCTTCCAAATGTGTGCCTTCTAGAGTTACAGCACTTATATCCAATTTTACTTTACAAATACATATATAGTTGTATTTAAACCATGAAAGTAGTTAGTCTTATAAAACAGTATAAAATTCTATTCATGGACAAATAAGTGCCGTAGTTTAGACATAAATAGCAGTGATAGTGTACATAACCCAACCACAAAGCACTTTAAAATAATGAACTTTCTCCTGGACTCATCTCATTTCAATTAAAAAGGAAAGCATTATCTCCACAAGAGTAAGGATCAAAATAAAAAATCTAGGAGTCATAAAATGGTTGGAGTTAATTTACCCAATTCAATCACTGGCAAATTGGACCTAAACAGATGAGCTACCAAATAAAGATGCTTCACTGGAAAGAAAATCTATCAACAACCTATATGTGTCCCCAGAACATGTTGTAGACAGAAATAATGGTGAGGTGACTGTGGATGATTAATAAAGTGAAAACTGGAGAACATCTTGAATACAAACATAATTTTTAATTTTATGTTAAATTAAATTTCAATTTTTAGTTTATTGACTTGTAAAGAAGAGAGCCTAAACAAAACAGACCCATGAATAGAATTAGTTTAGGTTCTCATTTAAAGAAAGGATCATTTTCACTCCCCTTAATTCTGTGTGTCAGTAATCTTACTGTATGGCCAATAATATCTTTCTAATCTATAAGGACACATACTTTCAATATTTGCATTATTTACACTGCATACTTTAAATATATTATAGCATATGAACATCAAAGCTTTGAGATTTCAGAAAACTTGGGGACTAAAAACAAGAAACACAATTATCTGGAAGAACTGTTAGAGTAGGAACTCAGATGAAAAATCATGATTGACTGAAAGAAGACATTTAGAATGAAAGTATTTAACAATGGCATCACTACTGTGATGCTATTAATAACAGACAATTGGGAAAGAGTTCATAATGACTTAATCCCTAGTCCATTAACTTTTATGAATTTAATAAAAATCTATTAAAATGAAAATATGCCACAATGAAATTACCTACCTCAGTTATGCATATTTTTGATGACTTTCTAGAATGCATTCTGGTATAAATTTCCACCATCTAAGTGAACTGTGAAACAAATTGCTTTATTTACCATTATCTTAGATTTTTATTTTTTTTATCTTGTATCTTTTAGTTATTTGTAGAAGCCAATATGCAGTATAACAAAACAGAGGATTACAGAAACTTCAAATTATTTTCTCTGAATTTGTAGAAAACAAGCTATTGTTTAATGAACCCTGATGCTGCAGTTACTGACAATTAAAACAATAAGCTAAAAATAAATAATTGTTTCTCTTCCTTATTTAAAAGTACTTGACATTTTCCTACTATAAAAACCATAAGGCTCAACATATATTTTCAAATGATTTTGTAATATACAAAATCTGGATAGTGAAAGCTATCCAGACACATTAAAATGAAGGGTTGTTGCTTAGGGAAAATCCTGACCAAAACTATTGCCTTCCAAGCTCTAAGTCAGCTGGGTTAGCAGCAGCTATGCTGGGGGAACAATACCCATAGTATATTTCTTATCCATTTACATTCAGTCATAGTTCATGGTTACCTTGTACTTTTTACACAGCATGGTGTAAATGTTTTCTTGCCTGTGTTTGTAGATTTAAGGTTTTTACTACTCTAAATCTGGAATTTTTTACTTGCCTCAACATATTTACATTAGATTTGTCTAATATGTGTTTTCAAAAGTTTACTCGGGTACTTTTGTTATCATACCTTCCAAAATACACATATTTTCTGAGTTATATTTTGCTTGGAAGTCTAGCACTGATTTCTCTAGGATAAAACATTTTTTAGGGGGTGAGGGTGGGATGATTTGAGAGAGTAGCGTTGAAATATGTATATTACCATATGTGAAATAGATGACCAGTCCAGGTTCAATGCATGAGATGGGGTGCTCAGGACCAGAGCATTGGGACGACACTGAGGAGTGGGATGGGGAGAAAGGTGGGAGGAGGTTTCAGAATGGGGGACACATGTACACCCATGGCTGATTCATGTCAATGTATAGCAAAAACCACTACAATATTGGAAAGTAATTAGTCTCCAATTAAAATAAATAAATTAATTTAAAAATAAAGGTAGCAGTTTAAGTTCAGCATAATTTGGATGAGATAATTTTGTTATCAAATTCATTTATTTATTGAAATGATCTTATTTGCTTTCAGAATAACTTGAACACACTTGTGCTTTGTTGTTGTTGTTTCTTAGTTTTTGTTTGTTTGGTTTTGGCCTTGCTGCACGGCTTGTGGAGGGCTCTTAGTTTTCTGACCATAGATTGAATCCCAGCCCTATAGTGAAAGTACCAAATCCTAATCACTGGACTGCAAGGGAATTCCCCATAAAGTTTCTCTATACAGTTGGCCCTTGAACAATGCAGAAGTTTTGAGTGCTGACCTATACATTGTCAAAAATCAATATATAATTTGACAGTCAGCCTTCCGAATCTGCAGTTCTGCAATTTAACTAACTGTGGATTGTGTGGTAGTATAGTACACATTTATTGAAAAAAAAAAATCCACGTAAAAGTGGACCTGTGCAGTTCAAGCCTGTGTTGTTCATGGTCAACTGTATATTTCCTGAGGACTATAAAGGCCTGTGTGATTAAACATAAAGTAATATATATGGAAAAGGAAGAGAATGGGGCTTGCTTTGGTTAGAAAAAAATAGAAAATGTTTTCCCATTTAGTTTAAAGAGTATTCTTATATTAAGGAAATTTGCTTTTGAAGAAATGAACAGATGATAAATTGAGGAAGTTGAGTCTTTTGTATCCCCTAGCTCTAAGGATTTGTGTTCTAAGATCTTTTGAAATTTAGGTATTTAAAGGAGAAAAGACCCCGATGCTGGGAAAGACTGAAGGCAGGAGGAGAAGGGGACAACAGAGGATGAGATGTTTGGATGACATCACCGGCTCAATGGACATGAGTTTGAGCAAGATCCAGGAGTTGGTGATGGATAGGGAAGCCTGGCATGCTGCAGTCCATGGGGTCACAAAGAGTTGGACATGACTGAGCAACTGAACTGAACTGAACTGAAAGGGAGTATATACTTCATGTTGGGGCTTCCCAGGTGGGGCTAGTGGTAAAGAACCCAACTGTCAATCCAGGAGATATAAGAGACATGGGTTTCCTGAGTCAGGAAGATCCCCTTGGGAAGGAGGGCATGGTAACCCCCTATAGTATTCTAGCCCAGAGAATCCCAGGGAGAGAGGAGCCTGGTGGGCTATAGTCCATAGGGTCACAAAGAGTCAGACAGGACTGAAGGGGCTTAGCACACACATACTTTATGACAGCATATTTTAACTATCAAAATAAAGACTTACAGTAAACTTATCAAGTAAAAATAAAAGCAACAAAATCATAAAAAACCTTGGCTAAACATAACAATCCAAATAATAATAGTAGTAAGAACAAAGGGCAAAGCATTTTAGAAGGGAGCAAGGTAGGAAATATCCCATTGAAGATGTTAAGTAGTTTTAAATTGCTTTGGTTCAGTTCATGTTAAATAATAGAATTCTGAAATTTTAAGGGCAATATTTCTTAGGGTAAATTGGACATGGTCAAGCAGGAGATGGCAAGATTGAACACTGATATCTTTGGAATCAGTGAACTAAAATGGACAGGAATGGGCAAATGTAATTCAGATGGTCATTATATCTACTACTGTGGACAAGAATCCCTTAGAAGAAATGCAGTAGCCCTCACAGTCAACAAAAGAGTCTGAAATGCAGTACTTTGGTGTAACCTCAAAAACAACAGAATGATCTTGGTTCATTTCCAAGACAAACCATTCAACATCAGAGTAATCAAGTCTATGCTCAAATTACTGATGCCAAAAAAGCTGATGTTCACCAATTCTATGAAGACCTAAACCATCTCTTAGAACTAACACCAAAATAGAGATGTCTTTTTCATCACAGAGGATTGGAATGCAGAGTAGGAAATCAAGAGATACCCGGAAAATTAGGCATGTTTGGCCTTGGACTACAAAAGGCAGGGCAAAGGCTAGCAAGAGTTTTGTCAAGAAAACATGCTGATCGTAGCAAACAACCCAAGAGAGGACTCTACCCATGGAGTATTTAACAAATGTTAAATACTCAAATCAAATCAGGCTGACAATGTTCTTTGGAGCCAAAGATGGAGAACCCTCATAAAATCAGGAAAACAAGACCTGGAGGTAACTGTGGCTCAGATAATGAGTGCTTTATTGCAAAATTCAGACTTTAATTGAAGAAAGTAGGGAAAAACCACAAGGCCATTGAGGTATGACCCAAATGAAATTCCTTATGATTATATACTGGAAGTCACTACTAGACTGAAGGGATTAGATCTGGCAGACACAGTGCCTGAAGAATTATGGACAGAGGTTAGTAACATTGTACATGAGGTGGTGATCAAAACCATCCCCAAGAAAAAAATGCAAGAAGGAAAAGCAGATGTCTGAGGAAGCTTTACAAATAGCTGAGAAAAGAAGTGAAAGGCAAAGGAGAAAAGGAAAGATATGCCCAACTGAATGCAGAGTTCCAGAGAATAGCAAGGAGAGATAAGAAGGCCTTCTTAAGTGAACAATGCAAAGAAGTAAAGGAAAACAATAGAAAAGGGATGACTACAGATCTCTTCAAGAAAACTGGAGATATCAAGGGAACACTTCATGCAGGATGGACAAGATAAAGGATGAAACAGTGAGGACCTAACAGGAGCAGAAGAGATTAGGAAGAGGTGACAAGAATACATAGAAGACCTATACAAAAAGGTCTTAATGACCTGGATAAACACGATGGTATGGACACTCACCTACAGCTAGACATCCTGGACTGTAAAGTCAAGTGGGCCTAAGATGCACTGCTACAAACAAAGCTAGTGGAGGAGATGAAATTCCAGCTAAGCTATTTAGATGATGCTGTTAAAGTGCTCCACTGATTATGTCAGAAAATTTGGAAAACTCAGCAGTGGCCATAAGATTGGAAAAGGTCAGTTTTCATTCCAATCCCAAAGAAAGGCAATGCCATGGAATGGTCAAACTACCATACAATTGTGCTCATTTCACATGCTAGAAAGGTTATACTCAAAATCCTTTAAGCTATCTTTCAGCAGTGCCAAGAACTTCTAGATGTTCAAGCTGGGTTTAGAAAAGGCAGACAAACCAGAGATCAAATTGCCAACATTCCTTGGATCATGGAGAAACCAAGGGAATTCCAGAAAAACATCTACTTCTTCATTGACTACACTAAAGCCTTTAACTGGGTTGATCACAACAAGCTGTGGAAAATTCTTAAAGATATAGGAGTACCAGATCACTTCACCTGCCTCCTGAGAAAACTGTATGCAAGTCAAGAAGCAACAGTTAGAACCAGACATAGAACGGACTGCTTCAAAATTGGGAAAGGAGTATGATATGACATGGCTGTATATTGTCACCCTGTTTATTTAACTTATATGCAGAGTACATTATGCGAAATGCCAGGCTGGATGAATCACAATCTGGAATCCAGATTGCTGGGAGAAGTATCAATAACCTCAGATATGCAGATGATGCTATTCTAATGGCAGAGTGAATAGGAACTAAAGAGCCTCTTAATTAGGGTAAAATAGGAGAGTGAAAAAGATGACTTTAAACTCAACATTCAAAATACTAGGGTCATGGAATCCCGTCCCATCTCTTCATGGCAATATAAGGGGAAAAAATGAAGCAGTGACAGACTTTATTTTCTTGGGCTCCAAAATCACTGCAGACAGTGACTGCAGCCATGAAATTTAAAGAAGCTTTCTCCTTGGAAGTAAAGCTATGAGAAACCTAGACAGTGTATTAAAAAGCAGAAACATCACTTTGCCAACAAAGGTCCATATAGTCAAAGCTATGGTTTTTCTAATAGTCCTGTATGGATGTGACAGCTGGATCACAAAGAAGGCTGAGCACTGACCAATTGATGCTTTCATATTGTGGTGCTGGAGAAAACACTTGAGAGTCCCTTGGACTGAGAGGAAACCAAACCAGCCAATCCTAAAGGAAATCAACCCTGAATATTCATTGGAAGGACTGATGCTAAAGTGGAAGCTGCAATAATCTGGCCTCCATATGGGAAGAGATGATTCAATGGAAAAGACCCTGATTCTGGGAAAGATTGAAGGCAAAAGGAAAAGGAAGAACCAGAGGATGAGATGGTTGGATAGTATCACTGACTCAATGGGCAGGAATTTGAGCAAACTCTGGCAGACAGTGTAGGAGAAAAGAGCCTGGTGTGCTACCATCCATGGAGTCCCAAAGACTCAGACATGACTAGCCACTGAACAACAACTACAACCATTTTAAGGGTTTCCTTGGCAGCTCAGTGATAAAGAATCATTCTGAAAATCCTGGAGACACAGATTTGATGTGTGCATCAGTAAGATCCCCTGAAGAAGGAAGTGGGAACCCACTGCAGTATTCTTACCTGGGAAATCCCACGGACAGAGGAGCCTGGTGGGCTACAGTCCATGGGGTCACAAAAGAGTCAGACACAACTTAGCGATGACAACAACAATTTTAAACTCTAAAATTAAAATAATTTTATAAATATATAGTTACAGTACAACCATAAATCTACATAAGCATCTCTATCATTATCAGAAACTACTAAATTGAAAAGAATTTTTTACGTGCATTTCCAAAAATATCCAAACTCAAAGTAGGAATTATTCCTGTACTCTCAGTATACAGTGATACATCTTGAAAATAAAATGGAGATTTTTGCTTGGAAAATGGCAGCTCCAATCCTTCAGTCGCTTGTTGAATATCCTCTATTGTTTATTTACTAACAAGTTGTTTTTTCTACCCACAAAGGAAAATTCTTTTAAGAAACAGATCTGCTGTTGAACAAAGTTATCTTATAAAAATAAAAGCCTTATAAATCAGAGGCCCATGACTATGATGTTGTTGTCATATTTATCCCTTATATCATTTAAACACCTTTCACAATAAAAATCGTTTTATACTATACCTCATTTAACAGCCATTAATACATTTTCCATCTCAAATCAAGGATACTACTTATAATGACAATTTTATTACTCATATTATATGTGGTTTTACATTATTAGTGATCTTATACCATCTACACAGTTCAATATGTAAAGCTTCTGCAAACGTGTTGCTCATCTCTTGATATAAAATTCTGGGTCTATAATTTAACAAAGAGCAAGTTTCAGTTCAGTTCAGTTCAGTTCAGTCGCTCAGTCGTGTTCGACTCTTTGCGACCCCATGAATCGCAGCACGCCAGGCCTCCCTGTCCATCACAAACTCCTGGAGTTCACTCAGACTCAAGTCCATCGAGTCAGTGATGCCATCCAGCCATCTCATCCTCTGGCATCCCCTTCTCCTCCTGCCCTCCCAGCATCAGAGTCTTTTCCAATGAGTCAGCTCTTCGCATGAGGTGGCCAAAGTACTGGAGTTTCAGCTTCAGCATCATTCCTTCCAAAGAAATCCTAGGGCTGATCTCCTTCAGAATGGACTGGTTGGATCTCCTTGCAGTCCAAGGGACTCTCAAGAGTCTTCTCCAACACCACAGTTCAAAAGCATCAATTCTTCGGCGCTCAGCCTTCTTCACAGTCCAACTCTCATATCCATACATGACCACAGAAAAAACCATAGCCTTGACTAGATGAACCTTTGTTGGCAAAGTAATGTCTCTGCTTTTGAATATGCTATCTAGGTTGGTCATAACTTTCCTTCCAAGGAGTAAGCATCTTTTAATTTCATGGCTGCAATCACCATCTTCAGTGAATTTGTAGCCCCAAAAAACAAAGTCTGACACTGTTTCCCCATCTATTTCCCATGAAGTGATGCAAGTTTAGAATATAATAACTAAAATTTGTGTTTTGTAAGATAAAATACAAAATAAAATGGTTAGTAGGTCAATCACTTCAGTTGCTCAGTCATGTCCAACTCTTTGTGACCCCATGCACTGCAGCACGCCAATCCTCACTGTCCATCAGCAACTCCTAGAGTTTACGCAAACTCATGTCCATTGAGTCGGTGATGCCATCCAACCATCTCATCATCTCCTGTCCACTTCTCCTCCTGTCCTCAATCTTTCCCAGCATCAGAGTCATTTCAAATGAGTCAGCTCTTCACATCAAGTGGCCAAAGTATTGGAGTTTTATCTTCAACACCAGAACTTCCAGTGAATATTCAGGACTGATTTCCTTTAGGATGGACTGGTCTGATTGCCTGGCAGTTCAAGGGAATCTTAAGAGTCTTCTCCAACACCAGAGTTCAAAGGCGTCAGTTCTTTGGCACTCAGCTTACTTTATAGTCCACCTCTCACATCCATACATGACCACTGGAAAAACCATAGCCTGGACTAGACAGACTTTTGTTGGCAAAGTAATGTCTCTGCTTTTTAATATGCTGTCTATGTTGGTCATAACTTTTCCTCCAAGGAGTAAGCGTCTTTTAATTTCATGACTGCAGTCACCATCTGTAGTGACTTTGGAGCCCCCCAAAATAGTCTCACTGTTTCCACTGTTTCTCCATCTATTTGTCATTAAGTGATGGGACCAGATCCATGATCTTCATTTTCTGAATGTTGAGCTTTAAGCCAACTTTTTCACTCTCCACTTTCACTTTCATCAAGAGGCTCTTTAGTTCTTCTTTGCTTTCTGCAATAAGGGTGATGCCATCTTCATATCTGAGGTTATTGATATTTCTCCTGGCAATCATGATTTCAGCTTGTGCTTACTCCAGCCCAACGTTTCTCATGACATACTCTGCATATAAGTTAAATAAGCACTGTGACAAAATATGGCTTTGACGTATCCTTTCCCTATTTGGAACCAGTCTGTTGTTTCATGTCCAGTTCTAACTGTTGCTTCATGACCTGCATACATGTTTCTCAAGAAGCAGCTCAGGTGGTCTGGTATTCCCATTTCTTTAAGAATTTTCCACAGTTTGTGGTGATCCACACAGTCAAAGGCTTTGACATAGTCAATAAAACAGAAATAGATGTTTCTTTGGAACTCTTGCTTTTTCGATGATCCAGTGGATGATGGCAATTTGATCTCTGGATCCACTATCTTTACTAAAACCAGCTTGAACATCTGGAAGTTCACAGCTCACATACTGTTGAAGCCTGGCTTGGAGAATTTTGAGTATTACTTTACTAGTATGTTAGATGAGTGCAATTGTGTGATAGTTTGAGCATTCTTTGGCATTTCCTTTCATTGGGATTGGAATGAAAACTGACTTTTCCAGTCCTTGGCCACTGCTGAGTTTTCCAAATTTGCTGGCATATTGAGTGCAGCCCTTTCACAGCATCATCTTTTAGGATTTGCAATAGCTCAACTGAAATTCCATCACCTCCACAAGCCTTGTTCGTAGTCATGCTTCCTAAGGCCCACTTGACTTCACATTCCAGGATGTCTGACTTTAGTGAGTGATCACACCACTGTGACTATCTGGGTCATGAAGATCATTTTTTACAGTTCTTCTGTGTATTCTTGCCACCTCTTCTGAATATCTTCTGCTTCTCTTAGGTCCATACCATTTATGTCCTTTATTGAGCCCATCTTTGCATGAAATGTTCCCTTGGTATATCTAATTTTCTTTAACAGATCTCTAGTCTTTCCCATTCTACTGTTTTCCTCTATTTCTTTGCATTGATCAGTGAGGAAGGCCTTCTTAACTCTTCTTGCTATTCTTTGGAACTCTGCATTCAAATGGGTATATCTTTCCTTTTCTCCTTTGCTTTTCACTTCTCTTCTTTTCACAGCTATTTGTAAGGCCTCCTCAGACAGCCATTTTGCTTGTTTGCATTTCTTTTTCTTGGGGAATGGTCTTGATCCCTGTCTCCTGTACGCTGTCATGAACCTCTGTCCATAGTTCATCAGGCACTCTATCTATGAGATCTAGTCCCTTAAATCTATTTCTCACTTATAATTGTATAATTACACTGTATAATTGTATAATTGTAAGGGATTTGATTTAGGTCATACCTGAATGATCTAGTGGTTTTCCCTACTTTCTTCAATTTAAGACTGAATTTAGCAATAAGGAGTTCATGATATGAGCCACAGTTAGCTCCCGTTCTTGTTTTTGCTGACTGTATACAGCTTCTCTATCTTTGGCTGCAAAGAATATAATCAATCTTATTTTAGTGTTGACCATCTAGTGATGTCCACATGTAGACTCTTCTCTTGTTTTGTTGGAAGAGGGTGTTTGCAATAACCAGTACGTTCTCTTGGCCAAACTCTGTTAGCTTTGCCCTGTTCCATTCTGTACTCCAAGGCCAAATTTGCCTGTTACTCCAGGTGTTTCTTGACTTCCTACTTTTGCATTCCAGTTCCCTATAATGAAAAGGACATCTTTTTTGGGTGTTAGTTCTAGGAGTTCTTATAGGTCTTCATAGAACCGTTCAAATTCAGCTTCTTCAGCGTTACTTGTCAGGGCATAGACTTGGATTACCGTGATTTTGAATGGTTTGCCTTGGAAACGAACAGAGATCATTCTGTTGTTTTTGAGATTTCATCCAAGTACTGCATTTTGGACTCTTTTGTAGATTATGATGGCTACTCCATTTCTTCTAAGGGATTCCTGTCCAAAGTAGTAGATATATTAGTCATCTGAGTTACGTTCACCCATTCCAGTCCATTTTAGTTTGCTCATTCCTAAAATGTCAATGTTCACTCTTGCCATCACCTGTTAAATGCTGAAATCTTATTTGATCCTGCCATCCATTAATGGTGGAGTGGCTGTGCAGCCATGTGGAGATATCCCAGGTCCAAGGTCGGAGAAACCCCAGTAGGATGGTAGGTGCTGGAGTGGCTTCAGCAGATATACCATGTCCAAGGGCAAAGAACCCCCAGTAAGATGGTAGGAGGGGTGAATTCACGTTTAGAATCAAACCCTATCCCCACCAGAAATGCTCAGAGGGCTCAAAATAACCTTGTGTGCACCAGGACCCAGGGACACCACAGAGACTGAGACAGAACTGTGTTTGAGTGTCTCCTGTGGAGGTATGGGTCAACAGTGCACTGCCACAGGGACAGGAGCTCTGGGTGCAGCAGCCGTGGTATGGCATAAGCTCTTGGAGAGGTCACCATTAACCCCACCATAGAACTGCCAGAACTTACATAGGACTGGAAAATAGACTCTTAGAGGGCACAAACAGAACCCTGTGCACCAGGACCCAGGAGAAAGGAGCAGTGACCCCAAAAGAGACTGACCCAGACTTTCCTGTGAGTGTCCAGGAGTCTCCAGCAGAGGTGTGGGTTGGTGGTGGCCTGCTGCAGGGTTGGGAGCACTGAGTGTAGCAGTATATGCATGGGATCTTTTGAAGGTCACCATTATTTTCATTAACTCTGTGTTCTTTTCTGTTCAGTTCAGTTCAGTCACTCAGTTGTGTCCGACTCTTTGTGACCCCATGATCGCAGCACGCCAGGCCTCCCTGTCCATCACCAACTCCCGGAGTTCACTCAGACTCACATCCATTGAATCAGTGATGCCATCCAGCCATCTCATCCTCTGGTGTCCCCTTCTCCTCCTGCCCGCAATCCCTCCCAGCATCAGAGTCTTTTCCAATGAGTCAACTCTTCACATGAGGTGGCCAAAGTACTGGAGTTTCAGCTTTAGCATCATTCCTTCCAAAGAAATCCCAGGGCTGATCTCCTTCAGAATGGACTGGGTGGATCTCCTTGCAGTCCAAGGGACTCTCAAGAGTCTTCTCCAACACCACAGTTCAAAAGCATCAATTCTTCTGCACTCAGCTTTCTTTATAGTCCACCTCTCACAACCATACATGACCACTGGAAAAACCATAGCCTTGACTAGACAGATATTTGTTGGCAAAGTATTGTCTCTGCTTTTTAATATACTGTCTTGGTTGGTCATAACTTTCCTTCCAAGGAGTAAGCGTCTTTTAATTTCATGGCTGCAGTCACCATCTGGAGTGATTTTGGAGCCCCCATAAATAAAGTCAGCCACTGTTTCCACTGTTTCCCATCTATTTGCTATGAAGTGATAGGACCGGATGTCATGATCTCAGTTTTCTGAATGTTGAGCTTTAAGCCAACTTTTTCACTCTCCTCTTTCACTTTCATCAAGAGGCTTTTTAGTTCCTCTTCACTTTCTGCCATAAGGCTGGTGTCTTCTGCATATCTGAGGTTATTGATATTTCTCCTGGCACTCTTGATTCCAGCTTGTGCTTTCTCCAGCCCAGCGTTTCTCATGATGTACTCTGCATAGAAGTTAAATAAGCAGGGTGACAATATACAGCCTTGACGTACTCCTTTACCTATTTAGAACCAGTCGGTTGTTCCATGTCCAGTTCTAACTGTTGCTTCCTGACCTGCATACAGGTTTCTCAAGAGGCAGGTCAAGTGGTCTGGTATTCCCATCTCCTTCAGAATTTTCCACAGTTTATTGTGATCCACACAGTCAAAAGCTTTTGCATAGTCAATAAAGCAGAAATAGATGCTTTTCTGGAACTCTCTTGCCTTTTTCATGATTCAGTGGATGTTGGCAATTTGATCTCTGGTTCCTCTGCCTTTTCTAAAACCAGCTTGAACATCTGGAAGTTCACGGTTCACGTATTGCTGAAGCCTGGCTTAGAGAATTTTGAGCATTACTGTACTAGCGTGTGAGATGAGTGCAATTGTGTGGTAGTTTGAGCATTCTTTGGCACTGACTTTCTTTGGGATTGAAATGAAACTCTACAGACTGCATTGGTCTATCACAAATGTCATATTTATCATTGAGTTTCAGTTTTAATAATTTGATACAGTTTTAATAATTTAATTTCCATTTGTTAGTTAATAGTGTATAGAAAAACAATAGATTAGTATTGTTAACCTTTTACCCTGTCATTGTACAAAATCTGCTTACTAGTTCCAGTAGCTATTATATGCATTCTTTAGCAGTTTTGTAGATTTTTTTAAGGATTTTCTTACATCCCTGCTCACATAGTCTGCAAAGAAATGTTTTATTTTCCATGTCATTTACTTCTTTTTCTTGTCAACTTGTAATCATCAGGACATTCCCTAGATTGTAGTACAGAAATGATGACAGTATCCTTGCCTTGTTCCTGATATTAAAAGGACTGTGTTCAATGATACCAGCTCAAATTTTGTTTCTGTTGTCGTTTGTTTTCTGTTTCATTTTGTTTTCATAGATAGCCTCTTTTGGATTGAGGGATTTTCTTGCATTGCTGGTTTTCTGATCTGTTATAATGAATAGATAGAAAATAGCAGCATTATTATTGAAATGACTGGATTATTTTCCCCATTATTCTCTTTATTTGGTGAATTACATGATTGATCTTTCAAATATTATGATATCCTCACATTTCTTAGACAAACTGTACTTGTCCATGGTGTATTATATATACCATATTTAGATGGAATAGCATACAAATGGATTTCACTAGCAAATTTAGAAAATTTTAGCAAACTGAAATTTTTATTTTTTTTCCTATCTTTGTTCATGAGAGATATTGATCTGTAGATTTATTTTGCCAATGTCTTTGTCTAGTTTGACATAAAGATATTTTTGATAAAATGTAGATGTTTTAACATTCATGTTAAATATTATTTTATTAGTTACACTTCTATTTATGTATCTTGTATTCATTGTATATTTTTGTAGTGTACACTTAGATAAACTAGAAATTAATGAGCAGGGTGAATACAGACACACAAACCTAAATTTCTAAGACTGCAACCCAAATGTTTGTATATAAGGGTGGATATAGACAAGATAGTATAAATGCCAGAAAGAATGAGGGTCAGGGTAAAATTAGCAGTGAACGTTTAATCCTGCTTTCCATTCTAAACTCTACAAAAGATGATGAAACAGGCATTGCTACTATTGGATTAAAATGTGAAGGGGAGCAACAGCTAATATTTTGCATACATATTTTTCATAGTTTGCCATGATGAATAAATATCTACCACAAGTTTACTGGTCTACATCAGGTGATGGCAATCCTGAGAAGACAAGAGAATAGGAGAGCTATGGGATATAGAAACGTAATTTTTATTGAATGTATGTGTGTGTTAGTCATTCCGTCGTGTCTGACTGTTTGCAACCCCATGGAGTGTAGCCCGCCAGGCTCCTCTGTCTGTGGGATTCTCCAAGTAAGAATACTTGAGTGGGTTGTCATTTCCTTCTCCAAGGGATCTTCCCAACCTAGCTATTGAACCCAGGTCTCCTGCACTCCAGGCAGATTCATTACCATCTGAGCTACCAAGATCCATAGTTATTAGCCATGGAAGCCAGGTGAGGCATATCACCCCTCTTAGTAACCTTGGTGGCCAAACTATATGCAGCCAAAACTGGGTCTGAGAGCTAACGCTCTTTGTCAACAATGCTGCTTCTCTGATAGGTGAACAATCATAATCCCCTTTCTTCCATTTCAGGAGTTCAACTCCTGTCATGAGTGAAGAACAAGCGAATAAAGAAAGTGAAGAATTTTTGAAAGACTACTTACTTATTCCAAATATCCTAAACTATGATACATCATTACTAAGAGTGATAAGGGATGTGGATGAAAAGTCATTGTATTAGCCTGAGAGTACAGTACCACAATAAATGATCTTTTCCAGCATATTATGGCCTCAAGAGTTAAAACTAAACTAAGTTCATAAATCTAAGTTTTATAAAATAAAGATTCTTTTTCACATTTGTGTGGCAGTTATAAATCATGCCCTTCGCATGTAGAATCCAGGTATTCTTAAATAACCTGATTCTATGTAACATTATAAAGATGTTTTTCCCTTTACACAATCTCTACTTAATACTTTCTTCAACTCTCTCTATGGTCTAAAATGTATATGATTCTTCCTTCATAGAAAATAGCAGTAGAGAAAGAAATTCACAGTGATGTAGATTATTCAGTCATAAAACGAAGCATCTGAAAATTTGACTTGACAAGTAATTATCATATGTATTTTTGCATAGCAGGCAGTCCTCTAGCTGACAAACAGATTGAGTTCCAAAAGTTCATTTGCTTGGAGATTTTGAAAACTCAGAACATATTTTCCCTCTAGGAACAATGTTGGATGTGGTGGTTAGGTTATTATACAAGATTGAAAAGCCCATCAAATCCATAGTTAGTTAAAATTAACTTAATAAATATTTATTGAACACTTGTGGTAGGCACTGCTTGTGTTAGGCTCTGAGGATACAAAGATTTAAAAGTGTGCATTCACAAAGCCATGATATCTATGAGTTATTAATGTTTGTACGCAGCACAGAAATACTTACTGAGCACCTAAATTAGATGCTGGGCATATAATATGAGCAAACCAAGGCTTTGCTTTCGAGGAGCATGTTTGAAGTAGAAGGAGAATGGATATTGACTTGACTTGACTAAGTGTTACTGAAATGGTTTTGTAAGGAAGGCTGTGGATGCTGTAAATGTTAATAAGAGAGGACACTGCCCTTGTTTTGTGGGTGATTTCCCAGGAGAAAGCTGATATATGAAGAATTATTGGGGTTTACCTGAACTAAATATGGGAAGAGTGGGAAGAGAGTGATTTCCTGGCATGTCTCTAAGTCCTTAGGGGAGAGAATGCATTTAGAGGAGTTCCAGCAGTTATGCATCTTGGGTTGACTACACATAAGTAATGAACAAATAGATGAAATATACATAAGTTGGGGATTGCCTAATAATTAGGTTATGTTGTATAAGTACTTAAAAAAAATCTGGCTGAATTGAAAAGTATTCCAATTAGGTATCCTGCCACATCCCTAGAGGAAAATACGACTCTGTAAGCTTTGCCAAAAGTCCTGATCCAGTACATGGGGATAATTGGAAGGTGATTTTTACCTTGTCTTTTGACTCTTTTGTTCCTGAATAGAACCTGTTGTGAGTGAGCCATGATTTCACTGTCAGATAGAGTCTAGGCTGTGCACTGTGAAGAAAGAAAGTGAAAGTGTTAGTCACTCAGTCGTGTCCGGCTCTTTGGGACCCCAAGGACTATAGCCCACCAGACTCCTCTGTCCATGGAATTCTCCAGGTAAGAATACCACAGTGGGTTGCCAATCCCCTCTCCAGGGGATCTCCCAGGCCCAGGTCTCCTGCACTGCAGGCAGATTCTTTAACATTTAAGCCACCAGGGAAGCCCCAGACTGTGCACTGTTCTGTTGTCCTATGATGTCTGATTTGCCAATACGCCATACTGTCATATGATGTCTGATTTGCCAATACGCCATACTGCATGTGTTAGATACAGCAATGCCGCCACAGTGGACTACAGTTTGCTGTGTTCATACCCCTCTGACATGGACTCTGGACTTGGCCTTAGGACTCCCTTTGGCCAAAAGGATATTAGCCAACATGACACAAATAGAAACCTGACAGGCACTCACACAGTGGGAGTTGTCCTTTCTTGCTGCTGGAAATTCTTCCTGTTGCTAGTATATAAGCTGGAGTTAACCTACTGAAAGCATGTACTCTAATCCATAGCCAGCCCCAACTGCCACTCTGTATATGAATCCACCTTAGAACATGCAGCCTCATTTGTGGTGCCAGGTAACTCATTCAGATGAGGGCAGCAGAACAGGCCAGATGTATCTAGCACAAGATGTTGACCCACATGATTGTGAAGTGGCAGTTATTTAGGCCACCATGTCTTGGCATGATAGGTTACAGAGCTGCAAACCACTGTGTTGGCATTCACAAAAATGTTTGGGGAAATCAAATTACCCATTTTCTAGAATCCAAGTTCTTATTGGCTTGACAATTTCCCTTACAAATGAAAGTGGAAAAAAAATACAAGTTATCTTTGTGCACCACTAGTAAAATCTCTAGCTCTTGCTATCACATGGAATTTCTTAAAATGTCATAAATATGTTAATTAATGTCACATCATTTATTTATCCACTCACCCTTCATCCTTTCATTCATTAACAATATCTATTGAATAGCCACCACAAGTCACATTGTTCTCACTGATTTGAATATAAAAGTAAAGAAGACGTTGCCTCTCTGTCTTCCGGCCTTCCCTTCAATCAGGAAGAGACGCAGATAGATGTGAATTTATACTACAAGGTTAAATGGGTTGTGAAAGATCAGGACCCCCTGGGACAAAGGCTTCCAAGAGATGACTTCCTATAAAAAGGAATATTTCAGCTAAATCTGCCTCCAGAGTCTAAGCTTATAACCATTTACACATGAAGCTCAGATCATTATAAAATGACTGTGTTGTAAGTAGCAATTACCCTATTACAATGGTATTTTAACTTCTAATATTAATAATGTAAAGATGAAACAGAAGTTATTCTGTGTCTTTACTCATCAGTCTTAGATCTAGGGTATCCAAAATACTCAGGATTTATTTAAAAGGTCCATGTTGAAACTCAGACTGTTCCAAGTGTTGAGATTAGACTATGAAATGCTACAAATATTCTGATGCCATTTTGTCCCAGATATAAAATCTTTTACAGCGGCCTGAAACCATGCTAATAAACCAAATTCAGCAAATCAATGGAAGAAGTCAGGCTTGAAATAGTTAGGTCAGCCACAGTGAGACCAAAACTTTTCTTGCACTGAGGCTGCCAGTAACAAACTGTAATCAAATTTGCAGTTCAATTATGGGAAAAGGAAGGATGCCATCCACATTCTTGGTCTTCCTGGACTACTTTCAGCTAATAGGTTTCATTTTGTTCATTCACGTACAATATCCATGTCTTTGCCAAAACGTGCATAATAACCCTCCTGATTTTCAACAGCATGGAATCATCATAGGTTTAAAGAACCTCTCATGCTACGTTATCAACATATTTGTTTCATAATGCTCCTTCATAGAAATTTAAGATTTATACAGTAATCTCCTTAAAAATACCTTTCAAATAGTTTGAAAATACCTTTCAACTGTTTGATAAGCATATGGAAATTTATGTGTGTGTATTCTGCTGCTGCTGCTGCTGCTGCTAAGTCGCTTCAGTTGTGTCCGATTCTGTGTGACCCCATAGACGGCAGCCCACCAGGCTCCCTCGTTCCTGGGATTCTCCAGGCAAGAACACTGGAGTGGGTTGCCATTTCCTTTAGATCTCAAACAAGATTATGATACGTGTATGTCAGTCACTCAGTTGTTTCTGACTTTGCGACCCCGTGGACTTCAGCCTGCCAGGCTCCTCTGTCCACAGAACTCAACAGGTAAGACTACTGGAGTGGGTAGCCATTCCTTTCTCTAGGAGATTTTTCCAAACCAAGGATTGAACCCTGGCTCTCCTGCACGGCAGGCAGATTCTTTACCATCTGAGCCACCAGAGAAGCCCATGACATGTGTATAAATAGCTATAAACATTGCATGAATATTCATTTTACCAGCTGTATACAGATAAAAGAATACTTATTTATGTGCGTAAGTATATGGACTTTGTATGCATTATTACCTGAACAAAAATAAGCAAAGCTTATATGTCCCATGTTTACCTGTTATGGAAATCAAATTCCAAGTCATTAGTGCCCTTGAATTCTACTTTTCAATTTTTCCACTTCATAAATGATTACCAGTCAATTCTCATCAATTGTCTATATCTACGTATATGTCTATATCTACCAAAAGCCTCTCTCAGATATCATAAATGTGTATGAATTTGTGTGTGAGACAAAGAGAGACAGAAAGATAGAGAGACAGAGGCAGGGAGAGAGAGACAATGAGGATAATAATTAATAACCAGAAGGGCAGAAGAAGAAGATGCAATTACAATAGCAGCAATGAGATAGTGTCACTGACAAACTTGCTATCACCTTTTCAGTAGTGTTGGGATAATGGACATACAGATGTAAAACATATGAACCACATATAAATCTCATTTCTTATATAAAAATTAGTTCATAATGGATTATAAATATAAATATACAGTAAGAATCTATAAAACTTTTAGAAGAAAATAGGAGAAAATCTTCGCTATTAGGAGTTAGGCAAATAGCTTTTTAGCATGACACCAAAACCATGTTCCTTTAAAAAGTTGATAAATTGGACTTTACAAAAACTGAAAATATTGCCCTGTGGAAGACACTGAGATAATGAAAAGATAACAATAAGACAACAACATCAGATCAGATCAGATCAGTCGCTCAGTCATGTCCGACTCTTTGTGACCCCATGAATTGCAGCACGCCAGGCCTCCCTGTCTATCAACAACTCCCAGAGTTCACTCAGACTCACGTCCATCGACGTGAGTGATGCCATCCAGCCATCTTATCCTCTGTTGTCCCCTTCTCCTCTTGCCCCCAATCCCTCCCAGCATCAGTCTTTTCCAATGAGTCAACTCTTCGCATGAGGTGGCCAAAGTACTGGAGTTTCAGCTTTAGCATCATTCCTTCCAAAGAAATCCCAGGGCTGATCTCCTTCAGAATGGACTGGGTGGATCTCCTTGCAGTCCAAGGGACTCTCAAGAGTCTTCTCCAACACCACAGTTCAAAAGCATCAATTCTTTGGTGCTCAGCCTTCTTCACAGTTCAACTCTCACATCCATACATGACCACAGGAAAAACCATAGCCTTGACTAGACGAACCTTTGTTGGCAATGTAATGTCTCTGCTTTTGAATATGCTATCTAGGTTGGTCATAACTTTCCTTCCAAGGAGTAAGCGTCTTTTAATTTCATGGCTGCAGTCACCATCCACAGTGACACTGTGGAGCCCAGAAAAATAAAGTCTGACACTGTTTCCACTGTTTCCCCATCTATTTCCCATGAAGTGATGGGACCGGATGCCATGATCTTCATTTTCTGAATGTTGAGCTTTAAGCCAACTTTTTCACTCTCCTCTTTCACTTTCATCAAGAGGCTTTTTAGTTCCTCTTCACTTTCTGCCATAAGGGTGGTGTCATCTGCATATCTGAGGTTATTGATATTTCTCCCGGCAATCTTGACTCCAGCTTGTACTTCCTCCAGTCCAGCGTTTCTCATGATGTACTCTGCATAGAAGTTAAATAAGCAGGGTGACAATATACAACCTTGACATACTCCTTTTCCTATTTGGAACCAGTCTGTTGTTCCATGTCCAGTTCTAACTGTTGCTTCTTCACCTGCATACAGGTTTCTCAAGAGGCAGGTCAGGTGGTCTGGTATTCCCATCTCTTTCAGAATTTTCCACAGTTTATTGTGATCCACCCAGTCAAAGGCTTTGGCATAGTCAGTAAAGCAGAAATAGATGCTTTTCTGGAACTCTCTTGCTTTTTCCATGATCCAGTGGATGTTGGCAATTTGATCTCTGGTTCCTCAGCCTTTTCTAAAACCAGTTTGAACATCAGGAAGTTCACGGTTCACATACTGTTGAAGCCTGGCTTGGAGAATTTTGAGCATTACTTTTCTAGCTTGTGAGATGAGTGCAATTGTGCAGTAGTTTGAGCATTCTTTGGCATTGCCTTTCTTTGGGATGGAATGAAAACTGACCGTTTCCAGTCCTGTGGCCACTGCTGAGTTTTCCAAATATGCTGGCATATTGAGTGCAGCACTTTCACAGCATCATCTTTCAGGATTTGGAATAGCTCAACTGGAATTCCATCACCTCCATTAGGTTTGTTCATACAGAGAAATAAACATCCGAAAAAATCTTGTATTAAGTATGTGTAACTCTCAAAATGCTACAAGAAACATAAAACCTCAATTCAAAAACCAGTGAACAGATATGAATATTTTACCAAAAAGGATATATCAATAGCAAATACAAACATGAAAAAATATTCAAGACTGTTAGGAAATATCAAAATGCAAAGTAAAACTATATGAAATATTACTACATCCCTCTTAGAATAGCTTAAACTTAAAAATAGGAAAACATCAAGTAAAAAAAGAAACCAAGTGTTGGTATGTATGTGGAGCAACTGGAACTCATACATTGCTGACTGAGAATGCAAAAACGTTAGGAAGCAAATTGGAAAATAACTTGAAATTTTCTCATGAAGTTAAATTTACACTTACTGCATTGACTGAGAAATCCCACTCCATGGTATTTACTCTACATAATTAAAACTTGTACACAAAAATCTGTTCATAAACAGCAATTATTTTATAATTGCCCCAAACTGGAAACAACCCAAATGTTGCTTTTAAAAAGACTGTTTTTTTTTTTTTTTGCTTTGTTTTGTTTTTGACATTTTATAATTTGTTACTGAAGCCTGGGCCACTACATACTAAGAACTGAGGTAAATAGGCCTTTAGTGTTGAGATTTTATGCTAATATGGCTAGCAGTTGAGCTGTGTCTAGTATTTGCCACCTGTACTTGTCTGAGGTTTCAATATCCTCTCCAATTATTTTTCTTTTCCCTTAAATCTCCTTTAGAGTGCATAGATGCTAAGTCACTTCAGTCATGTCTGATTCTTTGCAACCCTATGGGCTGTAACCTGCCAGGTTCCTCTGTCCATGGGATTTTCCAGGGAAGAATATTGGAGTAGGTTGCCATGCCCTCCTCCAGGGCAATCTTCTCAACTCAGGGATCAAACCCACATCTCTTACATCTTCTGCAATGGCAGGCAGGTTCTTTACCACTACCACTTACCTATGAAGCCCCTTAAATGGAGTAGGTACCTTCAACTCTTTTAGGTTCAGTTCAGTTCAGTTCAGTCGCTCAGTAGTGTCCGACTCTTTGCAACCCCATGAAATGCAGCACGCCAGGCTTCCCTGCCCATCACCAACTCCCAGAGCTTACTTAAACTCATATCCATTGAGTTGGTGATGCCATGCAACCATCTCATCCCCTGTCATCCCCTTCTCCTAGTGCCTTCAATCCTTCCCAGCATCAGGGTCTTTTCAAATGAGTCAGTTCTTTGCCTCAGGTGGTCAAAGTATTGGAGTTTCAGCTTCAGCATCAGTCCTTCCAAAGAATATTCAGGACTGATTTCTTTAGGATGGATTGATTGGATCTCTTTGCAGTTCAAGGGACTCTCTGGAGTCTTCTCCAACACCACTGTTCAAAAGCACCAATTCTTTGGTGCTCAGCTTTCTTTAGAGTCTAACTCTCACATCCATACATGACTACTGGAAAAACCATAGCCTTGATTAGATGGACCTTAGTTGGCAAAATAATGTCTCTGCTTTTTAATATGCTGTCTATGTTGGTCAAAACTTTCCTTCCAAGGAGTAAGGGCCTTTTAATTTCATGGATGCAGTCATGATTTGAAGTGGTTTTGGAGCCCCCCCAAATAAAATCAGTCACTGTTTCCATTGTTTCCCCATCTATTTGCCATGAAGTGATGGGACCAGATGCCATGATCTTAGTTTTCTGAATGTTGAGCTTTAAGCCAATTTTTTCAGTCTCCTCTTTCACTTTCATCAAGAGTCTCTTTAGTTTTTTTTTTCACTTTCTGACATAAGGGTGGTGTCATCTGCATATCTGAGGTTATTGATATTTCTCCTGGAAATCTTGATTCCAGCTTGTGCTTCTTCCAGCCCAGAGTTTCTCATTATGTACTCTGCATATGAGTTAAATAAGCAGGGTGGCAATATACAGCCTTGACATACTTCTTTCCTTATTTGGAACCAGTCTGTTGTTCCATGTCCAGTTCTAACTGTGCTTCCTGACCTGCAAACAGATTTCTCAAGAGGCAGGTCATTCCCATCTCTTTAAGAATTTTCCACAGTTTGTGGTGATCCACACAGTTGAAGGATTTGGCATAGTTGATAAAGCAGAAGTAGATGTTTTTCTGGAACTCTTTTGCTTTTTCAATAATCTAACAGGTGTTGGCAATTTGATCTCTGGTTCCTCTGCCTTTTCTAAAACCAACTTGAACATCTGGAAGTTCATGGTTCATGTACTACTGAAGCCTGGCTTGGAGAATTTTGAGCATTACTTTGCTGGTGTGTGAGATGAGTGCAATTGTGCAGTAGTTTGAGCATTCTTTGGCACTGCCTTTCTTTGGGACTGGAATGAAAACTGACCTTTTCCAGTCCTGTGGCCACTGCTGAGTTTTCCAATTTTGCTGGCACATTGAGTGCAGCACTTTCACAGCATCATATCTTAGGATTTGAAATAGCTCAACTGGAATTCCATAACCTCCACTAGCTTTGTTCGTATGATGCTTCCTAAGGCCCACTTGACCTCACAGTCTAGGATGTCTGGCTCTAGGTGAGTGATCATAGCATCGTGGTTATCTGGGTTGTAAAGATCTCTTTTGTATAGTTCTTCTGTTTATTCTTGTCACCTCTTCTTAATATCTTCTGCCTCTGTTAAGTCCATACCAATTCTGTCCTTTATTGAGCCCATCTTTGCATGCAATGTTCCCTTGGTATCTCTAATATTCTTGAGATCTCTAGTCTTTCCTATTTTAGCTGTAATCCACAGTATTATACTGAAGCACTGTTGATGATGTTAAGGTGTGAGTAAGAGAAAATGTTGCAAAAATCTATGATGAAGTCTCAGTTCTTTAGTGGAGCTATGTCCTTAGGATCTCATCTTCACAGGTATTTGTCAGTTTTGGTTTCTCCTCAGGTGATAAAGGAAGGCTTGAGAGAACTGGAATCAAGTAATTTCCCTTCTCTGATGTTGGATATGCTGGTGACCCTGTCTCAGTGGTCCTTTGTTATGGAGAATGCTCTCAATATATTTGGAAATGGTTAACTTTCCCATTTCTTTGCAAGAAATAGGAACACTTTTTACTTGGCCCTTCACTTGTGAGAACCTCGTGGATTTCCAGGAGGTAAATCCACAAAAATGTAGGAGCCTCCATAACACAGCAGTCCCAAGATTTTATCACCCTCATAGTGGTTTACACTTTTTATTGTTGTTGTTGTTTAGTTGCTAAGTTATGTCCAACTCTTTTGCAAACCCATGGCTCCTCTGTTGTAAGATTTCCCAGGCAAGAACACTGGAGTGGGTTGCCATTTCCTTCTCCACAAGATCTTCCCTACCCAGGAACTGAACTCGCATCTTCTGTATTGCAGGCGGATTCTTTGCCACTGAGCCACCAGGCAAGCCCCTTACCTCCAGCAATTTGTCAAAGATATTATTTAAATGTTTCTACTAGTTTATGTTTCCAGTGGCTTTCATCCCAGGCAAGCTGATCTAATGTTGGGTCTGATTCTCTGTATTCACCTGTCTCACCAGATCTCAGGGTGACACTATATCTTGTGATCTCACTATCTGATGTGTGTACTCAGTTGTGTCCAACTCTTTGGGACACAACTCTTGAGACTCCATGGGCTATAGCCCACCAGGGTCCTCTGTCCATGGAATTTTCCAGGCAAGAATACTGGAGTGGGTTGCCATTTCCTTCTCCAGGGGAATCTTTTCAAACCAGGGATCAAACCTGAGGCTCCTGCATCTCTGATAAGTGAAAGAAAATGCTGGTATTCATTTTTTTCATCTTCTTCTCTTGCAGATGTAAATTACAACTTCCAAGACCCTAAAAACTGAAACTGAAAGTTCCATTATGTTTCAAAATATGAAGCCTCTTTACTCTCTTTCCTTTTTTTGAATTTATATGTATATGTGTGCATGTAATTTCTCAGAATCCTATAACTCTTTCAGACTTTGCTTTATTTTTGAGACTTTTTTCTGTGTTTTCTTCTAGATATAACTTAATTTTGTAAATTGCTAGTAACTAATCCTTTAGGGAGTAAGTCTATTTGTTGAATTTTTAATTTTTCGTTCTAAAATTTTCACTGAATTAATTTATTATAGAGCTTAAGTTTCTAGTGATATTAATCTTCCCTATTATTTTTTTACCATATTAGTATCATTTATTTTTAAGTTCATATATTGATATAATCAATATTATCTCTGTTTTCTTTACCTTATTAATCCCTTATTTGTTTATTTTTTAAACTAAATGTCAGACATTGTTTATTTTAAAACAATCTGGAAATAATCTAGATGAATTATTTCCCTTCAGAGATGACTGACTTTTTCTGATAAGAAGTTAAAAGTTGGATAGATCACCCTGATCTGCTTAGGTCTAAGATGGTTTAAATCTGAGTTTCAACCCTTTTGAAGTCAAAACTTAGAATCTGCATATCTAACTAGGCATTTTCTATTTGGACGCCCTGGACCCAAACTCCTAACTTTTCTTTTACCTGCACTGTGAGAATGTCAAAAGTCCTATGTAAGTTTTTAACTTTTAGTTGTCCATTTCTGCTTGGATTTTTAGGCTCTCACCTCGTACAGCTTACAAATTGGTCAATGCTTAGAGGGTAAAAACAGTACACATTCTTAAAATTACTTCTCTGTTTTTCTTTTTGGATCTTGTCTCTTCAAATTTTAATTTTCTTTCCATGGAAAAATTTCCCCATAGACTTGTGAATTCCTTGAGATTCTCTGATATCTGGCTTTCTGCTTATGCTCTGAGCCCTGAACCATCTTAGAACCAGAAAATACCTTGAAGTAAAACACAACGAGTGGTGCTGTACTCATCTCAATGCAAAAAATTTTTTTTTACTTATTTCATAAGTTATTGCATGACTGACTTACTTCCATTATCTGTATTCACCTGTCTCACCAGATCTATTTAAATTTTTAAAAACAAACTTGTTCTCTCAATTTTATCTTCATAATGTATTTACACACAAAGATTTTCATTTTATAGAATAAAATGAAATTTTTTTATAGAATTATAGAATTTTATAGAATTCACTCTAAAATGAATTCTTTTATAGAATTTTATATAAATTAATTTCTTTATATGTTATTTTCCCTTATTTTATGCTATCATGAAATAAGGTTAATTTTACTGACACCAGATCTAGAACATGACTGTTGCATGGTGAACTTACTGCATTACAGTTTAAAAAAAAAAAAAAACCAACAGACTAGTGTGTATCAACCTATGAAACTGTTATTACTGATTTATGGTCATATCTTAAATATCATCCCACTATACTTTTTCATTTCTCAATGTACCTGAAGTGATACCTTTAAATAACATATCTTATTTCATTTAAAGTTTAATTTAGCCTTATGTTCTTTAAAGACAAAACTGCTTCTTCAAGAAAATAAAGACAATTGTCATTTTGAACAAGATGGCTTAATACATTAAACATATTAATTTTTCCTTTATATGACAATGGCAAAAAATAAAACAAAATATAAGTACTGAGAAGTGTTCCCACTAAAATTTAAATAATTTAAAATACCATCTACCTGAATTTTGAAGTATGAATTCAAGTGAAAACTAAATTTTGATAGAATAAAAAATGCAAAGAATGTTAAAGGCTAAGCCATACAACAAATTTTTTTTAATTAACTGAATTGGGCATGTAAATAATGAAGTTTAACAAAGATTTTATATAGTTAGAGATAAGATTTTTTCCTTTCATTTTTAAATATGTTAAACACATGAAAATAAACAGATACTATCTGTATTTTATAAAATGTCTCGTAGTCAAATTTTGCTTTCTAAAACTCATATTTCATTGCAAAATTATTCCTTATTTAATCAAAATAATTTTATTTCTATGTTATATTTTGAAACACTTACAATACTGAATATTTTTCAATTTAAATAGTTGAATGATGTTTACAGTAATGCCAGATACAGCATCCTCTACAAATATATTTTTTCCAAGCACTGAAAATAACATTTTCTCTAAATTTTATAACAACTCTGAATAAGGCATATGTATCAGCCCCATTTTTGAGAATGTTGAGGTTTTTAGGTTGGCAAAAGTCCCAGAGCGGATAAGGCTGGATGTCCGTGACTCCAAATTCTCTGTTAAAAAACACGGTCATCTTTTCAATGATGTGGTAATTTTGATAGCTCAACAAGATCCTTTCCTATACATTTAAAAGAATACAAGCCCCATGAAAATGAAACATGTGATACTCTCATTGTTTGCATAAAATATCTGATGTTTCAGAGTTTCAAATGAGGCTGTTCTTATAATACCTTTGAAACAATCATGCCACCTGCAGTCATTAACTTGAAAGCCTTGAATTTATAAATGCAGAGTAACACATGATTTGGGAATGGAACAAGGTGTAGTGAAACATTATCTGATAATCCACTGTTTTCTGAATTATCACAATTATACTTATTGCAATTTATCTCTTGGTATATTGAATATATCTGGTAAATGTGACCTCTGAGAGTTTCAGTAGTCTATTGTGTCAAGCTTTTATGTTGACCAATCTTTTTCAAGCCAATGAGTACTCTACAAACCAGTTATAAAAGCAGTTGTCACAGAGTAAAACAAATTAAAGAGGTAACTTTTTTTGTTTTTTTTGTTTTTTTGTTTTTAAAGAGCAAGCAGAGGGTAATTGTGTTGAAGTTGCTTTAAAATGTGCACATCTAAAATTATCTTAAGTCCCGAAGTGTTTCATCTGCTTTCTAATTTTCTACAAGATGCTTTTAATATTTTGAGATTTATATTAAACCACAGGGGTCTGAAAGAATTCAGGAACTCCTGCATATGCATCAGAAATAAACAATCAAATTAATAAAAGAAAATCACAATTTAGATGTTAGTTGCTATAAATTTCACTGTTATTCCTTTTAACTAGAGCTTGTAGTTTTCTAATTTAGCACAGAAATTACACTGATACAACAACACTGAAGAAGCTATCACATTCAAACTTTCTCTTCAGCTTCTAGTCATATGTAAAAGTTCTAAATTTTGGTCATAATCAACTAGCTGCTTTAAATAATAATAATTTAGTAATTTGGGGTATCTGCTCTTTTGTTTCCTACAAAATGAAATACCAAAATACTGAAATCTCAATGACTTGGATGATTTCTCTTCTATTTAGATAGGCTCTATTCTTTGGAATATAGCTAAAACTGATAGAAATATAGGTAGCTATTGAAACTAAATTAATTTTAAAGCAAATTAAATTGTTGCTAATGAGATTGTCATTAATTCCACATTGTCAAGGGAAGTGTAACCATAAATAAAGATCCCAGATACTGAATTTAGATGTTTATTTCATTTATAGCTTGTCTCAAATCAACTTTTCTCCTTTCAAAAAGAAAGATCTGAAACTCACGACCACATTATATAGGCTATTCTTTATATCACTAAAAACACAGATATGTATACCACATATGTGATTTTTTCCTACCAAAATTGTACTCTCACTAGTACAATTTTCATCAAGACAAAACTTGACTCAAAACACAGTTGAAGAACAAAAGTAAAAGATAAAAGCAAGATAAAGTATAATCTCTGCAGTGTTTACATATCTTTATACCTAAACTCTGCAATATTCCCTAGATGGCCAGATATCTCAGTCATCTTATACCAAGTATTTTATGTGATACAAGGTGGTAAATGCAAATGAAAGAATACCCTGTTGAAGCAAATTGCAGAGACTTTTTTTTCTGCATTGTTATATGGGGTAAAATCAGCACTAATGGCTGTATTTATTTAATAAAGCATCTGATGTATTGCAGTACAGTACACATCCCTACAGTACAAGATTTCAGAATCTGGGATCCATCTGAAGGAGACTTTTTAAAACAACATGGAAGAGTTTTCCATATTTAATTTTTATAGATAGAATTAGTCCACATAAAATAAAATATATATTAAAATTTGTAACATTATTTAAAATAAAGTGAGTGATAATACTATCTGAAGACATAGCATCTTTTTAATCAGTCCAAAATACTTTTCAGATATACTAATCCATCAGTCACTGTGGTGAAAAAGATTTTTGTGTGTCTAATTTCAAAGGTTCTGAAAGCAAATGATATAAAAAAGAAAAAGATCAGCGGGCAAAGTGTTATCAGAAATAGCCCTAAGATTTCTTCTTCTTTATAGCAAAATAAATTTTTGCTCAAATTTTTAAACAGTACTTTTCAGCTATATGTATAGAAAAGTTAAGTCATCTAGTATATACTTGCTGAATTTTCACGCACTGAAGACATGCATGTAATCAACATTTGTATCACTTACCTATAAATTTACAAATTGTAATAGTATATATGAATAATCATGAACTGAGAACTGTCTTCCCCCTTTCCATTTTTTTTTTTTTTTTTTTTGGTTAGAGAAACTATGTTAAATGTAAAAAAAGTCATCTGAATTGCCAAGAGATCATGAGAAGGAAGGGCCTTTACAATTCAAAAATGTCTCCAATATATTTATTTACATTTTCTAATTCTGTCCATGTTTTTGAAGGATAGCAATCAAAGCCTGCAAAACAACTTTCCACAGAGAGACAACTCACACTAAAAACTAAATCGTAAGTAACCGAAATTCAAAGGTTGGAGAGGGATAAGTCACAAGCAATCTGGAACTGGCAAGTTACATTGTTAAAATTATATTGAGACTTAACTATCATGTTAAATAACTATTATTATAAACTAGGACTGAAGAAGCTGAATGTGTGAAGATTTTGAAACCAGAAGAGTGCAGTTTGGCTCTGTCATTTATTGGTTGTGGAGCCTTGGATTTTAGTTTTCTAGATAGCGAGGGGGGGAAAATGGAGTATAGTTAGAAAGAGATTGCTTAGCATAGTATATGCAATCAATCTATTTCACATGTACCTACACAAACTTCTCCATCCTCACTCTACCCTCTACTCCCACACACACATCACATACATCCTCAGCAGGGTTTCAAGCTTGTCTTTTTAGTGGAACTCTCTTAATTGAAAAGAAAATAGTCCTGAGTAAAATCTTTCTAAAATCATAAATACTGATTGATCACTAAATCTGCTCTCATAAAATGGGCAATGCCAAAAATCTTAACTAGGAGCTTTAACTTAATCAGGAATGGAAACTATCTCTTGGGTACAGAATTTCCTCAATCACAAGGCTCAGTATAAACTCTATGGTGGCTTTCACTGCTATCACTTTCTCTGAACGATTATGGAACAGAAGAAATTCAGGTACCGTAAGAGCATAAACTCTGCCCCACTTCTTTCTTACAAGAGGTAACTGAAAGTTTACTTACTTCTTGAATCGTATTTAAGTGATGCATTTACAAAATCTGATCTCAAATACTGACCATTTTGAATTTTACACTTCCTCCTCCAAGTCCTCTTACTCCACTCCCCATCTCATATACGACTTAGAGTTTATGACAGTTTTTTGTTTTGTTTTGTTTTATTTACCACTTACTTTCAATTACTGAACTAATATTTAAAATGTCTAATTTTTCATCCCATCATAATTTGAAATGAGAGGACTGGTAGGCAGGCTCTGTATTCTTAAATAATTTTTCTACATACCCTCACACAGAGAAGCATATTTAAGACAAGATGCATTTTTCTGTTAAATACTTCCACAGCACCCTGTTGCTTCATATCATTAATCACAATTAACTAGTAAATTAAATTAACCAATATGTAAATATTGGCTTAATGACTGACTTCCCAACTAAAGTATGCTTTTTGAGGTCAGGAACTTTAGCTGCCTCATTAATTCATTTGTCTCAGGCACCTAGATCAGGGTTCAATATGTATGTTTGAGGTAAGTGAAATAAAAACTTAATAAATGACAACCCAACTCTGACACTTGTCACTAAAACTTTCCCACTAAAACTCACTTGTCTTCAATTGAATATTTTAAACATATTACATGACATCTAAATTCCTTAAAAAATCTAAAATTCTTTAAGAGTTAAAAAATTGATTCACAAAAAAGTAGCATACTTAGCAAAAATTTTCCTAAAATCGCAACTATACAATACATGAACTAGTAAGATAATACC